>NC_134858.1:90949150-92312900 GCF_049852395.1 Peromyscus maniculatus bairdii | reverse complement strand
TTTTTATTTGTTCCCAGAGAAGTTTATTGTAATTTTATTCATGGTTAAAGTTTTTTTTTTTCTTGCAAGTTGCCTAGAATATTATTTTTGGCATTGTACTATCTGAGGATCTGACTCCTGTCCATTAGGTTGTTTGTTATCCTTGTCTTCTCTGTCTCCAATGAAGCTCATGCTCCATGATACATCTCTCCTTCTAGTTGTTTACTGACTGAGTTAATCCTGGACATAATTCTCTGTTTGCTTTTTGTTGCTGTTTTTTATTTTCTATTTCATTACTCAGGATATTTGTCTCTATTAAGTCCCCCTTTCTGGATTTTTTAGTTTATTTGATTTTTCTTTATCTGGGTTCCTATGTTAAGTTCTAAATTCCTTTGTAGATTGGGGTTATCCTTCAATAATAAAAGTATTTAATGCCATAACATTTTGTCTGGATGTCTATTAGATGTGGTTCCAAAATTTCTCTTTACTTTATATCCTAGACATTAACTATTTTCCTCTTGATTTCTTTCAATTTGTAAAAAGAGTTCTATTGTCTCCTTTGCTTTTTAGGCAATGTGGTAAGAGACCATTACTAGCAAATCCTTTGCTCTACTTAAAATCTGTTGATGTTCCTTTGTTACAAAATACACAGCCAAGTTTTGAAATTTTCTGTTGATTAACAAAAAGCAGTTTTCATTAGGAAAGTAAAGACTTATTAAATATCTCATATATCATGTTGATTAGTTACATTATTCAATCTATTACTTTTTATTTCTCTATTATAGCTAATTCTAAAAGAGTTTATTGAGGGCACCCAGCATAATTACCCTTTAATCAAATTCTTCCTGCTTTCCTGAATTGGTAAACATATATTTAGCAACTACAATACTGCATGGTCTGCCTTCTAACACCAGATGTTACAGAGGGGAAGTCCAGTGGTGTAGTTTTATTTTTGTTGAGGTGATAAAATATCCAGACAAAAAGTTACTTGGGGGTAAGGGGTCAATTTTTAGCCCACAACTCCAGGTATATAGTCCATCATTATTGGAAAGTCACAGTGCAGAAAAAGAGACAGCTGGTCACTTCATAATACATAGTAAAAGCAGTTATTGATTGCTTCTCTTCTGAAGTGGATTCTAGGTTGTGTCAAGTTGACAATGGCTTTATTTTTTTTCTTTTACATTTGTATGTGATTGCTTTATCTAGTTTTCTCTTCTTCCATGTAATTTAGGAATGCTGTCTTGATATATACTTTAGGATTTCTCATCAATCCTGCCTGAAACCAGATGGACGATAATGGATTTAATCTGAGGGGTTGAGCTTTTTTAATCAGCCCAGGAAAAAAATGCTTTGTTTGTAAAATTATTACTTGTTTTTTTTAAACCTTTCCCTATGCTGGCTCTCATATATATATATATATTTATGATGCTTCTCGACTTAGCTATCCAGTTTCTGATTTTACCTTCTTGGTTTACATATTTTAAAAAAGGTTATTTTATGGGGCTAGATAGATAGTTCAAAGGTTAAGAATGCTTGTTTCTCTTCCAATAGGCCTGAGTCCAATTCCTAGCACCCATATTTGACAGCTCACAACTGCCTGTAACTCCATTTCCAGGAGATCTGATACCCTCTTCTGGAAGAAACAGATACCTACACACAAGTGGTATATGTGTACACATGTCCCTCCCCTGAACAAATAAGAATAAACAAATGTTTAAAATTTCCTTTCCTACTTTTCAGTTTTATTTTTTATATTAACCTGACACTAATTCAGGCTTTCTTTACAATGGGTGATATTACTTTTCCATTTAGTTATTACTCGGAAAATCAGAGGTCATATCTGCACTTGGCCTTTTTAACTTCCTTTTCAAGATCACTGCAGTTTTCTTCTAACTCCTGAAGTAATTGGCGTCCTGGGTGTGCACTCCGCTTGTTTGGAATGCTCTTCCTCTCTCAGGCTGCTAAGAAATCTGGGCTTTTATTTTGTCTTTCAGTTTCCTAGAGCTTGAAAGTGTGGAACTTCCCTCTGTGTTAGCAGTTCTATGTGTGGCACATAGCAGCAGCATGTCTAGTCTTTAGGCACAAGATGGAAGTCACCATACTACCCAGGAACCAAGGAGGTCAAGTTCACTAACATTAGATCTACATCAATCTCTGTCCTCTTTCTATCATAAAGGTCCAAAGTGCACAGATTTACAACATACATGTTTCTTACATGTATGACCTTCTAGTTCCAATGCAGAGCCTCCTCTACAGCAGGTATAGGTATCTAGATGCTCATACTATTCATGATATAGAAAGTTCCCTCTACAGGAACAACACAGAGCTCATGACTTTACCGGCAGTTGGGGGACACGTGGGAACCAAGAGCTTAGGAAAGTCAGGTAAGCAGAGAAACAAAAGACAGAGAAAGAGCAAGTTAAGGTTGCCCTTCTCCCAGAATCCACTGCAGACTCTCAGGAACCCACTAGAGTAATTGTAATGTTGTTTTAGTTTCTTCTCTTCTAACTGTGACAATACTTCGTACAATGGACTTAATAAAGGGTTTATTTGGGCTCACACTTTGAGGGTCAGTCAGTCATGACTGGGAAGTCATGATGGCAGGAGCATGAAGCAGTTGGTCACAGTGGATACACAGTCAGGAAGTAGAGAGGTAAGTGCTGATGCTTAGCTGACTTACTCTTTGTTCAATCCAGGATCCAGCCGGGGGGGGGGTGTGTCATACATTCAGGGAGGTCTTTCCTGCCCATCTAGAACCATCCTCTACTCTCGTAGATACACTCAAAGGTGTTTTCATGGCAATTCTAAATTCTCTCAGGTGGATAATAATGATTAACTATCACAAATATTAACATTTTTAAAAATACAGGATCTCATTAGCCTAGGACACAATGGAACTTGCTAAGCAGCGCAGGTTGCTCATGGATCTTGGATCGTCCTGACTCTTGCCTCTCAAGTGATGGATTATAGTCATGACTACTCTTCTAGTTAGTAATGCTAGCTCTGCAAACAATTATTGTAAAGACAATCTACTCATCTCTAAACCTTTGTTTGTTCTTTTTAAGTAAAAATATTAGATTACAGGATCCTTAAAGACTCTTTTTAGAAAAATATCCTAAAACTTTATTATTTTAAATTATGTATAAAAGCAATGAACACATATTGTCTGGATTCTTGATCAAAGAAAGCAGCTATATTTATGAGGCAGTTTGGGAAATTTTACTCTAATTGCAAATTGCTAATATTGAAGAATTGTTATTAGTATTAAATTACTACCATAGCAAACTGAAACTTTAGTATCCCAAAACAACGCAAATCTGGCATCTTATATTTCTATGGGTAGATCTCAACATGAATCACAGTAGGATAAAATTGTGTTAGGGCTACAATCCCTGCTAGAGGTTTGAATGTGAAACATCCATTACAATACCAGTGTTTGAACCCTTGGTCTCCAGCTGATGGTGCTGTGTGGAAGGCTGTAGAAGCTGTGGGAGATGGAACTTCTCCAGGAGCTGCCTTACACTCCTGCCACCATGACTTCCCTGCCACCACAGATTATAAGACAAAAATAAGCCTATCTTTCTTCAGTTGTTTTTGTTAGGTGTTTTGTTAGAATCATAGGAAAGGAGCTAACATGAGGCTTTGGGGGATGACCAGTTTCCTTGAGCATCCCAGCTGGCAGTATCCACCTCTAGTCCTTGGATAACATCTCCCTTCCTCCACCATCAGCACCAATATTGTGTCTCTCTATGCCTTCTTTTCATAGTCATGTCTTCCTCCAATCAAAGCCAGGGAGGAGTCTTCAATCTGTAGGGTTCCACATGATTAGATAGGGTAATTTCCTCAACTCAGGGTTCTTAATCACATATGCAAAGTCTCTTGTGCCAAGAAAGTTCATGTACTCATACTCATAGGCTCTGGGGATTAGGGTTTTGCAGGGTCATTACTTCACCTACCACAAAAGTTGCTGCTAGTATTTTAGGTGCAACGGTGGCATTGCAGTTAACTTCAATACATGTCTATAATGGAAGTTTGTTTATGGATTGTTCATTTGAACAACAGTACAGAGAATGTATAATCCTTTTTGATGATATAAGGAATAACTTAGAATAAGTACATAGGATAGTTTTGTTGCAGGAATCACTAGAGATAAAGATTTGGAAGCAAGGGTAGAATTAGAAGAAATATATATGCCATTTTGCCACTCCTAATGGAACTAATAGGCCCAGACCGTAGGGAACTGTGGCCGGCAAGCCTGATGGGGAAGCTAAGTGCCGCTTAGAGAAACGGAGAATGAGAGAAACAGTGCAGCAGGAAGCCCACTGTCTAGTCAGAATGAGGGTCCTCCCACTGTCTAGTCAGAATGAGGGTCCTCCCACTGTCTAGTCAGAATGAGGGTCCTCCCACTGTCTAGTCAGAATGAGGGTCCTCCCACTGTCTAGTCAGAATGAGGGTCCTCCCACTGTCTAGTCAGAATGAGGGTCCTCCCATTGTCTAGTCAGAATGAGGGTCCTCCCACTGTCTAGTCAGAATGAGGGTCCTCCCACTGTCTAGTCAGAATGAGGGTCCTCCCACTGTCTAGTCAGAATGAGGGTCCTCCCACTGTCTAGTCAGAATGAGGGTCCTCCCACTGTCTAGTCAGAATGAGGGTCCTCCCACTGTCTAGTCAGAATGAGGGTCCTCCCATGGAAGCGATCTCATTTACTCAGCAACAGCATAAAAGACATGGCCTCGGGGGTGTGGCTCTGGACTAAGAGAGAAGGCAGAGATATGGCACCTACATGTCACCTGTGGATCCTGCTTGGGTTCTGATTACAGACAGAATGAACAATCTGGGAATCTGAAAGTGAATAATTTAGTTGGTAACAGTGGTGGGTTCTAAAACTCTTGGCAAAGTTTACAAGGTTTTAAAAGGTTTTGCAAGAGAATGGCTCTTGTTCATGCTTATACATGATTTTAGGTACTTAGGGAACCAAATGACACTGTCTAAATTTAATGACAACATCTACATTTAATGGCAGTACTTTTAAGAATCCTTATCTTCTCTCGGAAATGGAAGTGAAAGTGTTACTTGTTTCTTAAAGTAAAATCACCCCATTTTACACATGATACTTCTGACTCTGACCATGCAGCCCTCAAAGGAAAGCAGCCCGCAAAGGGAGATCCACCAAGGATGAAGAGGTTAGTACTGTTGCCAGAAAAACAAGCATGAATAAGCACACCTTGCTGCATCCCACTCACAGCAACGTGCCCATCTCCATCTCGGTGTCATTGTGAAATGATGCCAACAACTAAAATGTGTCATCTCATTCACTCTCAGATATAAGCCTGTACATAAATCTCACCCCCATTTTACAAGTGGAGAAACTAAGGCTCATGCAGCTCAGACAGAATGCAGATTTAGACATTGGCCTCTCACACCCTGCAGGCTATTCTTAAACAGCAATCATCATCTCTTCTATTTATTTATCATATGTCTACTATGGACTCGGTAGCAGCAAGCCTTCTGTATTCTGCCACACCTGTAGGTGCTTTCTCACATATGGTCACTAAATGTCATTTAGTGATGGCAATGACAAATAAATGAATCATATTGAATACTGTGTTTTGCCTTGCTTAATTGGAGAGCTGAACCAATAATCTATAGCAGCTAGTTTTAAACCCAAACTTCATGAAAAGAGTTATGGGCTATATTTTTCCAACCAACTACATGGGTAGTCTCTATTGACTTCTTTTATGTCAACATTTATGTAGCCAGAAGTTACTCCTGTCCTGCCCAACCCACAGTTGGAACGAATCTCTCCCACCTGCGTTTGCAGCTGCTTGGTTCCAAGTAAATACACAGAGGCTTACATTGCTTACAAACTGTATGGCCTATGGGTCAGGCTTCTTGTGAGCTAGCTCTTAAAACTTAATTCAGCCCATTCCTATTCATCTATATGTTGCCAGGTGGCCATGGCATTACTGGTCTGAGGGCATCTTGTTGCTCCTTGGGCAGGGGGCTGGCATCTCTCCCCACTCCTCCCTTCTCTCTGTATCTCTGCTTGGATTCCCCACCTGGCTGTAAGCTTTCTTGCCATAGGCCAAAACGTCTCCATTTATTATCCAGTGGGAGCCACACATATTCACAGCATACAGAAAGACATTCAACAGCACATTTATTTCTGATATTGAGTACTTATCTAATTTAGGAACATCAAATGTCTCAACACACTTCAAAATGGGACTAACATAATGCAGATTGTCAGATTTGCTGGAGTTGTGACAAGCTGTATAAAAAACCAGTAATAGTTACACACACATGCGCACACACACACACACACACACACACACACACACACACACACACACGGGGGTGGGGTGGGGTGCGGGGAGGGTGGTGTCTGGAGCGGTTAGGCCTTTATTTATTTATGTTCTGATAAGGAGAGGAACAGTTCAGACTCTTGGTCTGGAGATCACTGAAGCTGCCTTTCACCAGGTCAGAGGCCTCATTGTTTATGTGTTAGACGGCACAGCTATTTAAATCATCCAAACATTTACTCCCTTCTCGCTTTGCTTCTGAAGCATGGGTGTAAAGTAGTTTGTGGGTCATTATGCATTACAATGGAAAAAAGGGAGACTGGAAAAGAGATTTTTAGAAAGCAAATTTCAGACGTCTTAGTTCAATTTCATAAAATATAAATGACCTGTATTTCAACAAAGGCCATAATCCACCTGGTGCCCTGTGTCTTACTCACTGTTCAATTGCTGTGAAGAGATGCCATGGTCACAGCAACTCTGATCAAAGAAAGCATTTAACTGGGGCTTGTTTACGTTCAGAGGTTTAGTCCATTATCGTCATGGTGGGAAGCATGGTGCCTGCCACACAGGCAGACATGGTGCTGGAGAAGTAGCTGAGAGCTACACGTTCAGATCCACAGGTAGCAGGCAGAGAGACACTGGTCCTGGTTTGAGCATTTGAAACCCCAAAGCCCACCCCTAGTGACACACTTCCTCCAAAAAGGCCACACCTTCTAATCCTGGTTAAGTAGTGCCACTCCCTAATGACCAAGTGTTCAAAACTATAGCCTATGGGGCCATTCTTAGTCAAACCACCACACCTTGTAAGCATGCCTGATTCTTTTATTTAACTTTAAATTGTTGTGGTGTTTTTATTAAGGATTATGTATTTGGCTTACAGCCCTGCCCTTTGACATTGCTCTATTGAAGCATCTATCCAATAATGTGATGCAAGCAACACACATAATTTTAATTTTTTAGTGGTCATATTAAAAACAGTGAAGATAAACAGGTGAAATTAGTTTCATGTTTCAGGGGCACAGCACCTGCCCAGGATACTTAAGGCCCTGGGTTCGATCTCTAGCACAGCGGAAACAACAAAGTTATTAATGAGATACTTTTTAATATTGTCTTTGGAACAGAGCGTATATTTATGCTTATAGTACATATTGACTAAGCCTGACACATTCTAAGTAATTAGTAGCCATGTATATCTTGTAAGCTACCAGACAGGGCTGTAGACCCCCACCTTAGCTAATCTGACCCAAATCCAAGACAGCCTGGAGTGATTTTCTTGGGAGAAATAGCCAAGTCTATGAAGTCAGAGTTATCCTCCAGTTTTGAGTTCTGAAATAATACTTCTGGAGCTCAAAGTGCGGCAGCTGCATGTGAGTCTCAGTGCAGCTGCAGCATAGAAAATGAAGACATTTTTATTCAAAGAAGAAACGGAGAAACGATGGAGCGCAAAGAGGCACAGATCACATGTGCTCACATAGGCAGCTCTCTCCAGACCTCACAGGAAATACCACTCTTGTCAAATACCAGGATGAGTTTCAGAATTCTCTGGTTGATTACTTAATACATGGAAGAATGTATGGAGTCCTTCCTTTTTTTTTTCTAAAAGACACTGTTACTTTGAGTAACTTCCTATCTCAAATGCCTACATCATTATTACGTTTCCACATGTCCATGAACCATGGCTTGCTCTTCTCAGGAAAGTGCCAACCTGACTACCTGACAGGGAGAAGGAAATTCTATCTACTTGGTTAGAAAAAAAACGCACACGTTTTTATTTTAGTTGACTATATCTTTTTAGAGGACAAAACCAAATATTTCTATATACCGAGTTTGACCTGTACCTCATGTCTCCATCCTTTCCAGGGCCATGAAACATCTGATTACCGAGAGTGACCTGCGTGTTCAACTGCTTCCCATTTCAAATTCAGAGGAAATTCTTTTCAATGCTCCAGACTTTGCTCTAACAGTTCCTTCCACAAATGTACTCATTAATTAATTTATTGAAAACCCACTGTTCCAGACAGTAGACGTACTAGCTTTAAAAGATAGGTGAAAAGCCTTGCCACCTAGGGAACAGACCATCAATAATTAGAGAGCTCAATAAAAATAACTAATCAGTGCTGGTAAGTACTGTTGAAATAAATGGAGCGAGGATGTTGAGTGCCTGGGGTGAGAGGCAGGCATGGTTTTTATAGGCCAGGCAAAGCTAGCGTTACTTCAAAGGTGGCACTTGAGCAGAGATCTTGCAGAAGGTGGGGTAAGAAGTGCAACAGCTCAAGTGAGACACACGGACCAGCCACGTTCAAGACATGTGGCCCTGTTGGGCGACTCTCTGTGTTTTCATGGTCCTTAAAGACCCCTCTCTTCTCTTACCCACCACACTTGAATGGGCAGTGAAATCTGAGTCAAAATCATTATCTTGGGTGGTCTCAATCTACCTAATGGCTCCAAGTCTGTGAAGGAAGAGCCAGGAGGAGAGAGCAGCAGTTCCTTTCATGGGCTTGACCATCTGACAGTGGGGTTATCCAGTCAGACCTTCATTCCCCACGTTGGAGCCTTTTGCTACTGTCTTTAAATTTCTTTGTCTTTGCCCCATCTTTTTGATCTCCTTATACTGAATTTATCTGAAGAAAAGCTGCCTCATAGATTGAGTGGATGCTCCTGTACCCTGCTGTCCAGGCTTCACTGTCTCTGTCAGGGTCTGTCCCTAGGTATCTACTCACTGTCACAGCCATTAATCATTGTAGAAGCAAGGGCCTCATCAGTTGACCATCAAATTATGGTCAACTCATCCTAGCTAAACTAGGAAATTCACTAAGTGAAGTAAACCAAACCTAGCTGGAGAGAGTCTGAAACCAGCAGGAAGAATCGAGTCTAAACATGATTCTCTAACAGATACATATGAGTAGGTAATAACCCTGGCTCAGATGCAGCTAACCGGGAAAGGATTCATTTAAAGAAGGCCAAGAAACGTCAGGCCTGGAGAGCACAGGTTCTCTTTCATAAATTAGTGAGTCATGAGAATTTAGGCAATAAATGAATAATTGTGGGGTAAGATTAACTAAGTGTTTTAAGGTTATTGAAGATCTTAAATTACACCAATTTAGTAGAGAGTGGGTTCAATGTGTTTAATATAACAATTAGCTCTCAGTAAAAGAGGGGAAGCCAGGACTCTTGCCTATGTGCCGCGGGGCTTCTGCTGTGTGAAATCATGACCACATTCCTGAGTGGGGTTAGAATTCCAAACTAACCGGCTGACTGGATTTGGGTTGATTTTACATTTTCTTTAAAACTAAAGTTAATTTTCAAAGAGATCTCACAGAAATAAGAGTAACTGGCTGCTAGAGCTGGAAGGCTGTAAGGGCTGTGGTTGGTACTTTCCAGTGTACGGATGAAGAGGCAGTGTCTTCATCTGAAAGGTCAGGAGGTGAGAAGGTAAGAGATTGCATATCTTCCACCTGAGAGAATCTGTGAAGTCTAAGAGAGTGAGGCAGCTGCCCAAAGGTGCACAGCTGGCCCACGCTCGACACAGAAGGTGGGTTCAGTTTCCTGCATTCTCCTCCCGACTGCAAGCCGATGTGAGATTTTAAAGGACTCATCTGTCTATTCAGTTATTTGATACAAGGGAGGTAAATAACCGTTGACTAGGCTGGATCTCCCCCCTCCTACCATTTCAGTCCATTTTCTGTGTTGTTCAAACAGAACCTTGGGAGTATCACCAGTAACAGAAGGACCAAAGCTTGAATACAACTCGGATGTGCTTGGAGACAGCTCAGTCAGTCAGAATTCAACAAACTCAGGCTGTAGCAATAAACTCACTGTTGAGACCAGGAAACAAAAGATGCGGTGCTTTGCAACACACACATTTGCGTAAAGGTGACCTGAAATTTGACCCAACACTGAAAGGCAGAATGTTCAGATTTAGCTGAAGAGTAGAGCCCTAACTAGCTAGAAAATCACTAGGGATGAAATCCTTTGTCTTGAGCTTATGTTTTCAGCTGTTGCCAAGTCACCTCTGCATTTCCCTGGGGCATGTGATGTAGTGTGGAATCATTCTGGAAAATGCAATGTAAATCTCTCAGTAGTGATGGAATAGCCAAGTTGTGGTTCACCCTGGGGGTGGAGCAGTCTATCTCTTTACGCCACATGGATCTCTGATTCCCTCATCTACACTGTGGGCTCCAAACCGGAGTTTGAAAAAAATATCCTTATGTCCCCTTGACATGTAAATAAATGTTTAGTCTTACTCATAATAAGAGAAATGCTTGGGCAAACCACAGCAAGATGTAAATCCCTTAACCTATGGGGGATCCTAAATTTGCCTCAGCATGTCTGTGAAGAAAATGAACCTCTATAGATCACGAGCATGAATGCAAACTGGTACACAGTTTAAGGGAGAATTTCACTATCTAGGCATATCTATTCCTAGAAATCATTCCCAAAGACACACTGGAAACACATGAAAAGCTGTTAATTTAAGAGCTGTTAATTGCAGCACAATTGCTAATTTAAAAGCACAAGAAGACACCCTCGAATGCCCATTGATAGGAGATTGGCTAAATAGTGGCCTATTCTGTAGCTGTAAAAGGGAGCGAGAAAGATCTTTAGATGCTGCCAATGTCCAACATGCTGCTAATTAAATACAGCTAAGAAAAATAGCCAGTATAGCACAGTGTAGATTAGAGCGTTTTCATGTTTGTGTGTATGCCTGGAAGTGGAAATGTAATCCAACAACCACCAAAATGTCTCAGAAGTCAGGGCAGAGGGGATGGGACTAGCAGTTAGGCTTCCCACCCCATGGCTTTTCATTTCTGAATCGGGGGATATTTAATCTAATTTTTTAAACAAAACAAAACAAAAAAGCACAGTGAAACAAAAGAGCATTATTATGATTGACTTGGGGCTTAGCCACACATCGGAATCATTTCAAGTGATTTAAAAACGGAATAACTTTTAACTGCATCCCAAGTGGGGTATACTCAAAGGCTAAAAATAACCACATAAAATCTTAAGCCATTTTCAGTTGCTATATTTTTAGCAATAATGTATGTGAGATAATTTTGAGGGTATATATTTTAAGCAAGTAAAAATTATATTAATATAGTAGGAGGAAGAAAAAGAAGCAGAAGAAAAATGCAAATACAAATTAAAATTCATGACATCATAATAAAATGTCTATAATCCTAAAACCGAGCTGAAAATATTAAAAGGAATTTCTGGTATAACTTTGCCTAAACACAGAGGTCTAAAAATAATTACCCATCCAATAGTAACAAAAACAGTAGCAAAAGTGGTCCTTAAATGAATTTTCTTTTTAAAAGATCCAAGGCTCCTTGGAGAGATGAGTGATTTTAAATTGAGGGATGAAAGTCATAGATGATAAAGCTGGAACACTAGACCTATCTAAATGCAAGAAGTTTAATCAAAGACCATGAGAGTCATGTTAAAAAGATACAGTAGAAACCTGAAGACCCCCCCCCTTGTGAAAATGGAGTGTTTTAACCATAAAAAAAAGAGTTCCCAGCATAGACGAAAAGTAACAGCTGTGTTAAAAATCCACATGTTCAGAAAGATGTGTTTTAAAGACCTGTCTTGCTAGTAACATATGGAGGATGCCATGGAAATGACACATTGTTTTGGAAATTAGTAAGTTAGAGGAAAGAATCATTTGTCTTGCTTGGTTCTTGTTGTTTGTTTATATTACACCATAGGGTGCTCCAATAGCTGAACAGCGAAACTCTTTTGAGGAGACTATACTGGATTAAATAGTGACCTTCAGTGGGAACTGGGGCAGCCAATGGGTAGACAGGAAACTGCAATCTGTAGAGCTTGTCAGATGTCTGTGCCTAGGAAGTAGCTGGGTTCACTGTTAGATTCTGAGGTCTGAGGTTGAGCCTGAGAGTGTGCAGTATACCTCATCTGATGCCAGGACTGCTGGTCAGGGGGTGTTGGCTGTTATCATCTACTGGGTCTAGTGGTCCCCTTGTTGGACATAAACAGTTCCACAGAACAATCCCAGGCAAGGTCACTCTGAGCAGGATGGAGCAGCCAGAACTAAATAATCATCTTTAAACATAAATAATGAGCATTATCCAAATCCACACTGACAGAACATCACCTATTCTAACCATGAAGAGGGAAATGGCTTTTTTACCATTTATAGATGTAGGCTTAGTCTGGTCTCAACTCTTTTAAAAGAATACTTAACTAAATGGATAAGCATGGAATTACTTTTACTTCTTGACACATCTAGAGAAAAGCCTGACTCCCTAAATATCACAAATGGGAACCCAAGCCCCATGACAAGTCCTTCTCTTCTTACACCCCCTGAGATAACACACGGTTCCCTACTGTCTTAGTCAAGGGTACTATTGCTGTGGTGAAACACCGTGACCAAATCAACTGGGGAGGAAAGGGATTATTTGGCTTACACTTCCACATCACCGTTTATCATTGAAGGAAGTCAAGACAGGAACTCAAAGCAGGGCAGGAACCCGGAGGCAGGAGCTGATGCAATGAAGGAGTGCTGCTTCCTGGCTTGCTCCTCATGGCTTACCGAGCCTGTTTTGTTCTAGAACCCAGGACCACCAGCCAAGGGGCAGCCCCACCAACAATGGGCTGAGCCCTTCCCCATCAAACACTACTTGAGAAAATGTCCTGTAGGCTTGCCTGTCTATACCCCAATCTTATGGAAGCACTTTTTTTTTCAACTGAGGCTGCCTCCTCTCTGATGACTCCAGCTTGTGCCGGGTTGACAGAAAACTAGCCTGCACACCCACAGTGAGCATTCTCTTTCATTATATCCTATAAGGAACCCATTTCATTCCTCTGGTACATTCTGGTAGTCTTTGCTAGACTGGCAATTCACAAATGTGATAGATTACGCTAAAAGCTGAGTCAGCGGTCGCCATTTTCCTTCTTATGTGATGCTCCCAGCATCATTTTTAAAGTAATCCAGATAGGAAAAGGCTGAACCTGATCCTGATTAAGCCTCTAGCTTTAACCATTTAAGAAACATTGGGGACATGGGGACATGGCAACTAATTACGTGTCATCTTTGGAAATGTTTTGTACAAACTACTAACAAACCAATAATGACAATAACAAGAGAACTGAGAATATTTAAACAGTGACTGGAGGTTTCATGTTATTGAATCATGGTCATGAATAGTTGTAGGTTTTATAATGGCAACAATGGTCACTTTCAGGGTATCTGCATACCAAAATATGATACTTGAAATTCACTTTAATGTGATACCATCATAATAAACAGGAGTGGATGGAAAACATGTGCTCATATTTGGCTAGTAAGGGGGTAGATGCCAATTATCTTTACTCTGCTCCCTTTCCTTGACGTGTTTAAAAAGTCCCACAGCAAACAGTTTTAAAAGAATCTTTAAACTATTTAATTCAACTTTGAAAGAAGATATGTTGAATAGAGACGAACTTAAGTGCAACAGCTTAGAATGACTCTGTATTTGAGAGAAGCAATAATGGTTTTACCAAGTCCCTTCCACTATGGAGACTGCTTTCTGACCAATTTCTTGGGAGCTGTCTGATCTCACCTACTTCTTTTTCCTTTTCTTTCTTGATTTTTTATTTAATTCACTTACAGATGTGTCAACAGCCTGTGATGAGGAATGAAGAATTATTACCAGGGAGACGAGATGACTGCCCGTGGAGAAACTGCCAATTTAAATGTTTGATTCTACAAAGAAAGAAATGCATTATTTGAACAGTTACCTGGATCTGTAGCAGACATCAGTGAGCCAAAAAATAAACAGTCAGTGAAATGGAAGTCTCCACTCTTCAGCTGGCCAGCATACACCATGGCCTTCACAAAGCCATACATAATTAACCTGTAGAAGAGAAACAGAAGACCTTTAAACATCAAACTGGATCCTGGGTAAATCCATGCTACCTCAGAGAACATTCTAATGAGCTTTCTTGATAGGTACCATGTGGAAACCACCAATCCTATCAACTCATGGCCACTATGATCTCTCAGCTTTGAACAGCATGTTCACTAAATATCACAATCCATTCATCTAGCAAATGGTAATGGAGCATTTGATAGCATATGCCATGGAAAATAAGGTAAGCTTCAAAGACGTAAAAAATTGTCAAACGTGGCCCAGCAAATCGTGCCTACAGATCTAAGAGCTGTGTTGATGTCTGGAAAGGGATTTCTTTTCAGTTTTTCTTGTTTTATCGGCTAGGGGTGTCTGCTGTGGTGAGAAGACAGCTGGCTGCTGCAGCCACCCCACAGCCCAGCAGCCCCTTTCCCACAGATACGCCTGTCTTGCTCCTAGTGTCAGGACATTCTCACTTTGAGTGGAGAAGCAGCCGTCAGGTAAGGGCACATCGGCTTCAACAGCACTGAAGACAGCACTGAAATGACTATATATTTGGTTTTGCAAAGAAGGATGCTCTTTAACGAAGATTTAAAGGGTAACTTAGTATCTCTACAACACGAAATGCAGCATCTCTGGGTCATAATTTGCCATCCTATGGTTTTAAAAGTAAGCCAGTCCCAGAAGCCACGAGGTTAGGGAATGAAAATCCCAGTGCCAGGGGTAGACTACCTCCCTAGGAGCCCCAGAAGGGAACAGCAACACAGGCTCCTATCACTGCTGCCGGTTGCCCACCTGCACTAGATGCCATATCCTTTGGTTGCAGAACACGGAGAAGTCAAGCTGGAACTGAGAGGGAAGCTTGCCTTCTCCCAGCTAGCTTTCACAGTGCTGGGACCGTCTACCTGCTGCTGTCATCAACAGTCTTAGTCATGTACCCCACAAGCTATAGTCGTGACCTCCCAAGCAAGACGTGCCCACTGCTGAGATAGTTGTGTGACTCCTGAGGGGGTAACCCATTATTTTCTGATTGAATTTGGGGCGTACTTCCCTGGAGGGAATTCACATCTGGTACTCTAAACCTGGTCAAAAGCCTGTACTGAGTCATGACGTGCCTGAGAGTACACTGCACGAGACAGCATTATGATCATGGAAAACCTAAAGCAATTCTCTAGGTAAAACCAGAAAAAACATGGGCTAAGTTGCCCAAGCTCCTGTAAATAGCACATCACTCATGCTCCTTCTATAAGTAACCTTAATTAAGCTTATTTACCAAAACAAAAAAAAAATCTAAAATAAAATTAAGAAGTGAAAGTACAAGGGTACTAGCTGAGAAGGGGAGGGGGTCTGCTGAAGAAGGAGGAGAACAAGAGAGGGCAATGGGGAGGTTAATAAGACCAAAATATGTCATACACATAATGTATGAAAATATCATTACAAATCCACTATCATATTTAATTAGCATATGCTAATGAAAACTTTAAAGCTTTTATTTATTTATTTAAAGGATTGATTTTTGCTTAACCCCTAAGAGAGAAAATATAGAGATTGGTGAATTGACCCTCAGTACCAATATAATTTAAAATCAGTAATAGTCCTTAGAAACTGCAGCCCATCCAATCTCTAGACAGATGTTGAAATCCTTATATGTACCTGCAGTTTACTTTTTTTTTTAAATGTGCTGAGGTTTTGAGCATGGTTAAGAAACGGCTAAATATCAATTATTAGAACTTAACGATTTCCACAGTGATACAAACACTTTCAATTCTGTTAAGAGAACTACCTCCTTAAGGGGCTATTTCAGAAAGAGCTGCATTTGAACAGTCACTATCACATTCAAGCTATATGATGCAGGGTATTATTAGAACTGTCTAGCCTTCGGTACCTTGATTCATCAGATAGGGTAACAATAATAGAGGATGAATCACACAAGCAACATCTGGTGTCCAGTGCCCTTAGCCCTCTCAGGGAGCTGCTTCCTACTGCTCTGAGAAGATGGAGATGGGAAATATTTGTTTACACTTTCTGTCTCTTCACGTGCTTTAATTAACTTAATCTGCAGTCGATCCTGTAAGGTCAACAGTATTTACACAGTGTGATGCAGTAACCTATTTAACATGGCAAATTAAGCAGGATGCTAGGGCTTGAATTGAGACAGCCTGGTTCCAATGCCGGAGATTTTTGCCACCACAACGTGTTACCTGAAGAATGGCTTTTTGCTTTCCACTATACCAATAAGCTGTCTCATGCAATGGACTCTTAGCCATGCCATGAAGTAATCACTCTAGACAGTCCAAGGGGCAGGACTGGAATATCCTTAAAAACTTGAGGCTGACACCATCCTCTGCATTGAACTTATTGAGTGGATCCACAGTAAACTAGAGATAAGACACCCAACATGGCTCTGCAGAGCATGGATTCCAGGAGAGGAACTGAATCTTAACCAGACTGAATGTACTCAATATTAGCAAACACTGTTCCAGTAAGGTATGACCACAGGGGCTGTAAAGAGGCAAGTCCCAGGGCCTCAGTCAAGGGTAACCCCAGGGGCCACAAACTGGCCACCAAATACAAAATCTCCCACCAGATCCCAGGAAGCTTCATTGAGCTTATTTTGTTGTTGTTCAATATATATTTTTATTGAACACCTACTATATCAGGTCCTCTACTAAGAATTAATGAACCAAGATCTGTGCCTTCATTGACCATATGATTTAGTAGGACAGACAAAAATGAAATGTAAATAGTATCTGTTACCAACATCATTCCCTTGGTGGGAATCTGCAAGTACGGACGGCCCTGTGACATTTTGGACAATGACAACCTGGATAGAGGAATGATCTTCATTATTGCTCCTTTCAGCCCTTTTCACATCCCAGCTTCATGAAGATCCTTTCCCACCGGAACTGTACTTCAGACACCGAGCACCACCAGGCTACAGAACCACGGTAAACATTACGAACTATGATCCTATCCCCGAGTTCTGGATCTACTAGTTAATTTGGTGGAAGAAGAAACTCTGAGTTGAAATAGACTTATGGTATATTGCTCAGAAGCCATTAATTTGGAAAAGAGAAAACAACGCACATACCTGCTGCCTGTGCTTAGTGAAGCTAAGAGGAAGCTAGAAGCCATGTTTGTACAATTGCTGTAGACAAAACTGATGCCCTTATATAGGCCAATACGGCAATTCACCTGAAAAGCACTGTCAAGGTAGTCTGTATTTCATCATTTTTTCCTTGGATTAATACCAATAAATTAATCAAATCTGTCCTGAAACATATATATTCAGGTTTTTTTTTTCAGATCACAAGTATTTTTTAGAGCAATAGTTCAAAAAACAGTTACAGCATATAAGACTGGCCAATATTCAACCATTAAAATTATATACAAGAATATGTTGGATACAGAAAATTTATTAACAAAATTTAATAAATAATAAATTTAAAAATTTTGAAGTTGAGTAAATTTAGACATCAGTTCAAGCAAAAAACAAAACAAAAAAAAAACCTGTAAGCATGTATCCTGGCTAGACTTTGTTAACTTCACGCAGGCCAGGGTCATCTGAGAAAAGGATACATGTTTCCATCAGATTGGCTTGTAAGCAAGCAAGTCCATGGGGAATTTTCTTGATTAGTAATTGGTGTAGGGATCCCAGCTACTACCCTGGTCAGACCGTCCCGGGTAGTATAAGGAAGCAAAATGAGCAGGCCATGGGGAATGAGTCAGTAAACAGCACTCCTCCATTGTCTCTGCTTCAGTTCCTGCCTCCAGGTCTCTGCTCTGACTTCCCTCAACAAAGGACTATGACATGGAAGTAGAAGCCAGATAAACCCTTTTTCTTCTATCATGATTGGTTCTTAGGTCAACTTGTCACAAATTAAAATCTCCTGAGTAGGGATACACTCCTGAGGAATCGCCTTGACTGATGTGCAATGGCCCACCTTGACTGTGGGCAGCACATTTAACTCCTTATCTGGGTAGCTAAAAGGAAGGTCATCTTTGGCTGGCATGGCCTTCCATCACACCGGTGAGTTGATTTGTCCCACTGTTGCTACCACTGCTAAAACCCGAGTTTCCAAGCTTTCATTTTGGTTTAGGGACCAGCGGTTGTCCATGTACTTTCCAGGCCTCTAGTGCTGTGTTGGGACTACTAAGGCCCCAGCCTTGAGGACTGAGTAACTGCTGGTCATCTCTCCAGTGAGAGACAGCTATTCTGGGACTACTTTGGATGTTGAGGTGACTGTCCTCAACACAGAGCACCAAGTTCTCATAGTCTCAGGTGTGATCTGGCTATCGTTATTGGTGAGGAGCCGAGGACACCCTGAGTGTATGAGGTCCTGTGTGGATGTACATTGTTGACACAGGCACAGCCATGCCAGGGACCCCAAGCCCATGTGAATGGCAAAGCCTTCCCCAAGTAAGACCCAGAGAGAACTGGCAAAGCCTTCCTTGGGGTTCTGAGTGTGGGTATTGATAGTGTGTGTAGAAAATATCCACTACAGTTTTCTCCCCCAGGGGATTTTCAGCCTGAAGCCGCTCCATGCTATTCTTCTGGGGTGCCCAGACCACCTGATCCCAGCTTTCTGTCCCTGTGTCCATCTGCTTGTCTTCTCTTCACTCCCTCCCTGGCCCAGTAAGGCCTAAGTCACCACATCCCACTCCCTGACTACCCCACACCCAAATACCCCTGCATCTTACCCCTATATCTCCCAAAGTTGCTTTTGGTCATGGTCTTTAACACAGCAATAGAAAGCTAACTAGAACAGCATAGGATCCATTATTACTGTTAATAGCAGTTACATAAAAGGAATTAAATGTGAACTTTTCTTCTGCTTTACTGCATTTTTCTAATTCTTTTAAAATAATAGCCATGGTAGAAACAAACAATAATGCACATTAGTGAGCTCTGTTACAGACAATAGATAGTCATTGTGCTATTTAATCCTCATAGTCCTCTGAGGAAGGCGTTGTAATTATCCCCTTCACAAATGAGACAATCAAGAGTCACAGAGGTTAAACAGTCACACAGTGAGCTTCCGTTGAGTTGAATCTGGGTGGACAAACACAAAAGCTTAGCACATAGCATAGCTTTGCAATGCTTTGGAATACTTATGAAATTAGTGTGTGGGTGGGGATCTATACACATTTGCTTTAAAAATATAAATTAATAATTTACTCCAGATGAACTACTAGACAAAAGTAATTATAATCATAGTTACTTCCTTCAATTAACATAATAAATAAAGTGATAAATAAATAAATAAAGCAGCGCAAAAAGAAAATCTCCAAAAAACTGAACCCAGCACAGTATGAGCTTATTTTAGTCATTTTCCCTGGTACTGATCTAACAATATCACTATCACTGCTAACTGTAACAAGTTATTCTTACTCTGCTCTTCACATATTGGCACGCTATTGTCATTGCTACATTGTTATTATTATGACAATTAGGTAAGATTACATTAACTGGGAGGCTGAAAAGTGAACTCATTAGCAGCCATACACTTTCATAGAGTGCTGTCTTCCATCAGCACTTCACAGAAACCCGTTTAGGTGTCTCAGCATGGCAAACCAGAGACAGAAGTCGCCAGGGCTCCCGGAAATTAGATGCCTCCCAAGTGAGGGGCTGCCGCATCAGAAGCACAGCCATTGATAACGCTGATGTCAACTTGGGCTCTCACAGAAACATGCTGTCCACTCTGTGCGAGCCTTCGGAGAGTGGTGCACAGGTACAATGGAGACCACAGGGCTGGGACTCTGCCACAGTCACCAGAGTAACAAGATGGCAGTATATCACTTGCTCTACTGGAGGGCACTGGGCAAGAGAATGTGGGGAAAAGTATGCTCAACATATTTTACTGAGTGTTCATGATGCACGTACTAATTTTAAGTTTCTTCATCTTGTCTCACACTCTCTAAACTACACACCTAAAGGCATGCTGGGAAAATGTTGCAAAACAAAAAGTTCCAGAGCGTCCAGCTGCTTGGGTAATTTCAAAATATGTCATTTTAATCTCTGTGTTTTAAAAAATTTCTCTGCCCTCCTTTTCTTTAAAAAAAAAAAAACCATCATTAAGCTATGTCCATATCACCAAGAAAGGAGGATTTTTGCATTGAACTCGTAATGGCTAAGCAAGGGAAGCATGGGTTATTTCCATTAGCACTGAAGGATCACATATCTGCCTGAGCACAAAGAACAGGCAACTATATGAAATTTACTCACTATTGAGGCAATCTGGGACCCACAGGCCCCAGAATCAATGTGCACCTGAATTTCTGAAAATTTTTAAAGATTTATTTTATTTATAATTATGTGTATACGTACCAGGTTTTCTTTTTTGGAGCCATTAACCAGCTCCCAAATCATGACACAGAGACTTACTATTAGTTTTGAATGAACAGCCTAGCTTAGTGTTGTTTCTGGCTAGCTCTTGAATGAACCTGTTTCTCTTTATCTACCTTTTGCCTTGGGGCTTTTTACTTTTCTTTCTATATGTCCTACTCTGTGTCTGCTGGATGGTGGCTGCCTAGCTGGCCTCAGACGTTTCCCTCTCTTTCTCCCTTGTTTTCTCTTCCTTCTCTTCTCTCATTCTTCTCCCTCCTTTATTCTCTTTACCCATCTGCCCCACCTATCTCTCCTCTGCCTAGCTAATGGTTGTTCAGCTTTTTATTCAACCAATCAGGTGCCTTAGGCAGGCAAGGTGCAACAAATGCAACACATGTTTACATAATTAAACACAGCCTTACATCATCAAACAAATGCCACATACCTTTACACAGATAATATTCATAAACTAATGTAACAAATTTTTACATTGTGTGTGTGTGTGGGGGTGTGTGTGTGGGTGTTTCTGTGTTTGAGTATGTGCACATGAGTACAGGGACCTGTTGAGTTCAGAAGATGTTGGGCCCCATGTATCTGGAGTTACAGGCAGTTGGGAGCCACTCAATATGGGGGCTGGGAACCAAACTCAGGTTGTCTGGAAAAACAGTGCCCACTCCAACGCTTTAAGCTGTCTCTTCAGCCCATGGGTTTCTGAAATCTGTGCCTAAATGTTTCCCTTCGAATTCAAATTTTTCCTATTTATTTGTTTATGTGCTGTTGATGGTCCCAGTATCACACTTGGTTTTTACTGGGGCATACATTCAATAGTAATGCCCCACTGGAAAAATCACAAGTCCTTAGTGCTATGTTGCATGGAACTGGGTCTTTCAGCCAATTTCACTCATTTTGTCAATCAGGAATTTATTAATTTGAACACTAAATTTCTTCATTCAGCAAACGTGAGAGGCTGTTGGGTGTCTGAAATAGATCAGTAGGGGGTTTGCTTAGAATTCAGACCTGAGAGCAAATATTTGAGGTGCATTAGTCTAGTCTTGGATATAGATAAAAGTCTAGAAAGAACATGCAGTAGAAGAAGGTCCACTGTTGAGGCCTGGGGACCCTGTCACTTCAAGAAAGTTAAAGGAGAATGAAGAAAACAGAGAGGCCAGGAATCTGTCTCCAGAGGTGTGAGTGTCAGAGGCATCAAAGAGAGGAGATGTTCTAATAAGGTCAGAGAAGTTGAGCAGTGTCAAGAGGACCAATTAATTTAGGGCCATTAGAGTGTAAAGTGAGATCATAATGAGTAGAAGAGAATCTGGAAAAAGAAGAAATTGAGACAAGCAGCTCTTAGGCATCTGACTAGAAGAGACTCAAGTCTTTTTCCAGACAGAGAGCAGGGATGGAACTTCAATCAATTTCAGATCAGTGAGATGCTAGGAAGCTGTTCATGTCTCACTGGGGCTCACAAAGAAGAGTACGAAAACAGTGATTTTGCTTCATTATGATTAGGAGCAAAAGATGGCAAAGGGAATTCTGGATGGCAGGATTATATGGACCTTTGAGTGTCTGTGGGGCCATGTGGTTCTTATGGGTGTCAAATTCATAATCTCCTCCTCCATTCTTGTCACTGTTTCTCATATTCCATGGTCTTAGTAAGCATTTACTTTCATAAAAATCTCTGCTGAATCCTGTGAAAAATACAAAACTATTCTAGCACATGATTTCCACCCTTAGGAAAGGAGAAGTCATCTGAATCAAGAGAATTCATAAAAGAAAGTGTGTCTGTGAGAGGTCCAGTTCAAGTTAACTGAGAAATGCTTGGCTTTTGGGACTTTGAGGGCTCTGAGCAGGCTGTGAGAGTCAGCTGACATATTTGTGGAACTTGAATGATGCATCCAGATAACGATCCTGTTCACAGAGCTCCAACGCTATGTGGGCTTCCCAACTTCTGATTGCTTTCCTGAACTGTAAATCCTGTTTAATTCAAGGCAGTTTCTTGACATAGGAAAACAAACAAACAAAAATCCTCACGAATAAACAAAGAAAACCCAACCATTGGTAATCTTAGAGCCATCACCATCTGCCACTTACTACTGGGACATGAGATAGGCCTGTCCTGTGTTGAGCTCCATTTATAAATTCTTTATTATTTTCTTTAATTAAAATATAATTACATCATACCTTCACTCCTACTGCTACCCCTCCTTACCCCCAAACCCCCAGCTCATGGCCTCTTCTTTAACCATTGTTGTTACAAGTGCATGTAAATGAACAAGCATAAAAATACAGCTTTCTGGGTCCATTTAGTATTACCTGAATGTTTATGCTTTTAAGGCTAACCATTTTGGCATTGGATAACCAATCAGGGGGCTCATTCCTAGGACAGACTAATTCTCCCTCTCTCAGCAGTTAACTACTTGGAACTCTTCATCTAAGGACCTGTGGGATTTCCCCCTCATCTACATTTGGATGTCAACTCGTCTTGGAATTGTTCAGGTCTTGTTTAGCCAGCCATGTTGTTGAGATTCATGGGTGCAGCTTCCCTGTCATAAAAGGCACAATCTCTTATTAGACTTCTTGGTCCTCTGGCTCTTACCATCTTTCCATCCCCCACCTGCTTCCTGCAATGTTCCCTAAGTCTGGGGTGTAGTAGCATTTTTGTAGATGTATCAGTTGGAGATGAGCATCCTACCATAAAGTGTTGCGAAGCATTTTTACTAGTTGTGGTTTTCTGCAACGGTCTCCTGCTGCAGCCAAAAGGCTCTTTGATAGGGTGTGAGATTTACACTTACCTACACTGTAAGTGTTTTGAATGCAGTCAGGAACAATGCTGGTTTAAGGAAGTGGCAAGAGCAGGTTCTCCTCTAAGATCCATGACCTCACTAGCCACATGCAGTTGGCTAGGCTTCCAGTCCCAGATATGATTTTTCTCCTGTTAAGGAGGCCTTATTAAGTTCAATTAGATTTCTGTTGGTTACAGTTAAAATGTAAGTGCCACTATTGCACCATTGGGGACCTCTTGCCATGCTGGTCATAGTTGTGGTTCATAGGTGTATACTACAGATTGCATTCCTTCCTTAGCACATCATCTTGTGTTACAATGAAAACTAACCTCCAGGAAGGAGGCTTTCTAGTCAGCTCCAGCACACATTATCAGAGCGCAGTGTCTGAAGTGTGTAATGTCTTTAGCAATAGGGACTTACCTTCAATTTCTACAAGGCAACCAAGGGCAACAGCAATGCCCTATATTATTTTGGGAGCCTCTTGGACTCCTCTAGACAACAATTCACAGGAAGTTTCTCATGCCTGCTACTGGGGGTTTTGTTAGACATTCTATGGCTCTTGGTGGGAGTATTATCACCCCACATGTTGTAATTTTACTGAAGTGTGTGTGTGTGTGTGTGTGTGTGTGAGAGAGAGAGAGAGAGAGAGAGAGAGAGAGAGAGAGAGAGAGAGAGAGAGAGAGAGAGAAAGAAAGAGAGAAAGAGAGAAAGAGAGAGAGAGATCGGCTGGACAGCCATCATAATTCACATTTTATAAACAGGTAAAATCAACAATTAATATAAATGAGATTTTAAAACATTTCTATTTTTTACTATTTAGTATTAAGAAGGCAATTTAACGTAGCTGTGCTTTCATTTCCTAAGTTTTAAAGTCCATCACTATGTCTTTTGTTTCTGGTGGAAACCATCTTATCCTATTTCAGGTTCAGATAGGGTCCAGAAGATGTTCCCTCTGGGCACGGACTGCAGTTGTAGAGTCCTGTGCCTTCCATGGTTTTCTTCCAGCCAGTTCTGTACTTGGCTTCCTGTGAACCTACCACTATCCATTGTGATTTTTCAAGAGGGGAAAATACTGCAGACAGCAAGCTGTGATCAAATACATTGTTATTTAATCCTGGATGGGATCCCAGTCTGTGACCTTGAGACCATTGGAAGAAAGATGAATCCATTTTTTTCTTGCCTCTGCTTCCATCCCAGCATCCTCTGGAAGCTTCGCTCATCCTTGCATTTTTATGATAGTTCCTGCTGCTCCAGAAAACTACACAGTTGCCTGTTGGAGATTAAGACTCCCTTCTGTGAAGTGCCTTCAGGTTCTTGGAATAAATATGATATAAACCCTAACATGAATATGGAATGGGCATAATTGCAATATTGGATGTAGAAGAGAAAAGAAATCTGGTTTAAAAAAAAATAAAAAAACACTACATATAGGCAGAGCCTGACAGGGCATCCTGATTTTATGCTTCTCACATTCCCTGTCTAGCATAGCAGTAGCCATTCAATTGTGAAAAGGAGCTGGGTCTAGCACAGAGCCCACCCACCACCACTCAGTGTCAATGATTTCAAATATACTTGTGCAAGGCTGAAAGGGATCCTGAAGACAACACAAATCCAGCCACACACATTAAAGGGCCACACACCCTGAGAAGGGGCATCATGGTCAGGAGGAAGAAGGCATAGGATCAGACATGATTATAAGAGAAAGAAGAAAAGAAAGTCACAGCATAGGAAGGAAAAATGGCTATCAAGACAAGTGGAATCAGTGAATGTGCTGTGGATAAAGTTTCAGCTCAGTGAATTTCTCTAGTAGATTGCCTAATTCATGGGCTCATAAATTTTGCTGTATATTAGAATCATATAAAGGCTATGATACTGGCTAACTTCTGACAAAATAAGGCAGACTTTAGACAAAATAAGGTGGGTTCCAGTATCATGTTGTTAAAGTCTGTCCATTGTTCTAAGATGTGGTCAGGGTTCAACACAAGTTTTCTAAATCATCACTTTTTATGCTCCAATGTTTAAACCAAATACACAGAACCAGAGGACTAGTGTGGGGTCCAAGATTCTGCATTTCTGATATGGGCCCTGGTGGTATCATTGTTGCTGGCCCCAAGCCACACTAATAAGACACTCTAAATTAGAATATATAATTCTGGGAGTATATTAATAGTAATAGATGGACAATTTCTCTTTTCATTAGGTCACATCTGATGCTGGTCACTGAAAAATTCTAAGAAGTTTGTAGAATGTGCCAGAGTGAATCCTCAAGATTTTCATTTTAAATACTGTAAAAACCCCAGAATAAATTCTGTTTATTAAAGGAACATGTATATGCTAATTAACAGAATAGTGTAGGTGGCTTCCTTGCTTTAAGCCCAATTATATCAACTTAGATCATCTGATGTGAAATATGTGTGGGTAAGTATATCAGTACCTGGTGTGTGATACATATAAATCATACATAACTATGTACATATTCTCTGGTGAATAATGATGGGGAGGCTTTCCAGAAAGATCCTCAAGGAGAGGGAGTCAGCAAGACGACTCTGAGGGTAAAGTGCTTGCCACACAGTCCTGGTGACCTGAATTCAATCCCCAGAACCCAAAAAAGATGAGAGGAAAGAACCAACTCCATGTCATCCTCTGATTTCCACATGTGTTATGGCATGGATGCCTTCTCACATATATATCACACACATATGCACACACAAACACTAATAATAATAATAATAATAATTTTAAAATATGTTTTTAAATAAAATTATGACTTTTACCCAGGCAAAAACAGAAGAGAGGCTGTGAACGAACCTCTGACCATTGACCATGACTTTGAAAGCATATGAAAGCGTGGCCATCATCCCATTTGTTTTCGTTCTGCTGGGAAGGGAGAGAATCAACTCCTACCATTCCCCTTGCACAGATAAGGGACCTATCACAAAGTGTGCAGAAGTTATCTATCCCTTGGCCTGTGCTCCGCCATCTTTCTCAAAGTGTGAGACTAAAATACTGTTTGGAGCCAGGTGTTTAGATTGAGTGTAGGAGGAAACAGTCCAGCAATTCGGTCCAGAATCAGCTCCTGCAGAACTATAGGGATCAAGACCTGGTCAGGCCAGTGACTTAGTGGAAGCCACACTGAAGCCAGCTGGCAGCGGGTCCAGGGATGTGATTTTTATTTCTCCTAAATTCACCTGAACTGGGTATCCATGTCAATCCCCTGAAGCCTTTTCAGCAAAGGGAAAAAAGCCTGTGATTTGAATATAATTTGCCTAATACATCATTCATAGGAAAGTTTCCATCTCGTTTCATAGTCTCTAAAGCATATTTATCTTTTCCAGCTGTACCATTTGGAACCCTGAAAACAACTGCTGGTTGCAACAGAATGTAAATGACAAGAAAATGCAACCCTCTGGATTTTCCCCAATCAGATCAATATCCCAGCAAGCAGTCAGCTGATAAATAATGTAGATGTTTCAAACATATTTAGTTCAAATTAAGATGTTACATTAGTTGCCGTTTGATTGATGGCCTTAAAATATGTTGTCATTATTAATGACAAGATAGAATGAACAATTTATCTTGTGAAAGATGAAAATCAAACATTATTTCTTTGCCCTGATTCATTTTCAACCATGTCAACGTACTCTTGAAAGATTTTAAATCTAGAATAGAAAGCTTCAAGAGGCCCGCTTCGCTTGTGCTGCATGAAACACAACCTGTTCCTTGAAATTCCTTTGAGGTTATGAGGTGAGCTTCTTTTGTAATAATTCAATTCACTCTTTAGAGTGGACAGATTTCTCGGAGGCTTTGCTTTCATAGCAAAATTTATCCACTAATCAAATGTAAAAGAAATTGCCCCAATACTTTAAAGGAGAACAGCGTATAAAATGCCTACTTTCGTATTAGAAATGATTCCGTGATGTATCTGAGCTTTGCCACCATCACTCTTGCTCTCCACGCCCAGCAACCCAAGTATCTCTTAACGAAGGTCTGTCTGGAGGTTGTTCTCAAATGCTCCTGACATAATAGTAAGTAACCAGACTAATGCTAGACCTATATAAGACCAATGATACTAACTGATCAGTGAGGGCTTTTTGGACTATCACCCAGTATTATGGTCTATACACCACCAGACAATAGATATAACTTACTCCTAGCTCTTTACTCCCTGTCCACCACTCCCCATGCCCCAGCTTGACAATGGCTTTACTCTATTAGGCACTGAAGTGAAATGTTCTACGAGCCTTCATCTAGTCTGAGTTGAGTCTTTGGATTTAGGCGTAAAGAGGGTCTACAGTTGATTTGATTATGTAACCACTCCTTTGTTTAGAACAAAGACGCCTGTGATTTAGCAAACCTGATTTGATCCTTACAGGTACAACTGAAGAAAATGTTGATGACACAAAATTTAAAAAAAAAAAAAAAAAGGACAGTCTACTGAGATAACAGAGAATAACAGAGTGTTAGTTAGGAAACCTTGGTCTTTGACCATAGGCAGCTACCTACCTCTCACTGATTTCCTTGTCATCTAACAAACACTATAATAATCTGTGTGCTTGACCAGGAACTCCTGCTGAATGTTCCAAGCCTTTAGTTCCATTTTTTCCCCAGCTAACACTTTTTCTGGGAAGCACAAAAGACTACTGAGCATTCTCTCTCTCCAGGAAACTATCAGTCGAAATAAGCTCTATTTTGGAAGCTGCCAAGAGACATCATTAGGTAGGTGTTTTCTACAAGGAAGCACACGTTTGTGTCTTTGCCCATTCTTGAACTTTGCCAAGATCTAACTGGGAAGAGATGATTCTCTCAACGGACTGCATATTGGCTCTTGAGAGTGGGGAGGAGTCTTGTGGCCAACATGAATCAAAATGAGCACTGGTCCCCACAAAAGCAACCTTGCCAGGGAGTCACAAATGGCCCAGTAAGTTTAGTCTGTCACATAGTAAAAATTCAAGACAGTCAGATTAGTTTGGAGTACTGTGAGAGGTAGTAGCTTCCTTCCATAGATGAATGGAAGTAGCCCTTGATGATTCTGCAAGCTGGATACTGGGTTATTCTACAAAAATATACATCTACATTTGGGGAGCAAAGTGAGGAGATGGGATAAACGACTTTTAAATTGACTTCAAACTCGGAAAGTTTCTATCTTTATAAAAGTCTGAAGAAAAATAAAAGCAAGGAAAGAGAGAGCAAGATAGACAGTTCTGTAACTGATAATGTTTTCTAGCATTTAGTTATTTATTAAAGCAAAATAAACACGACCTTCATCAGATTGAAAGCCAAGAACAGGTCTCTGACTTTGCTAACCAGCATTCTCTTTCCTAACCTAACAGTAGCCTTCCCAAATACTCAGTCTGAAATTAGAATAAGAATAGACGAAGAAATGGTCTTCATCTGTGCTGAATACCTGTCTCCCCAGGAGATGGAGGTAGCATTCACACAACATATTTAACTCCTGCGATGGTTAGGATTTTGTTTGTTTGTTTATTGGCAATTACACAAGCTAGGTTCATATGGAAAGGGGGAACCATAACTGAGTAAATACCTCCATCAGAGTGACCTGTACTCAAGTCTGTGGGGCATTATTTTGATTAATGATTGATGTGAGAGGGCCCAGCCTATTGCGGGTGAGGCCAACCCTTCATGGGTGATCCCGGGTTTACAACAAAGCAAACGGAACAAGCCACGAGAGCAAGCTATTAAATCAGTGTTCCTCTGTGGTCTCTGTTTTAGTTCCTACCTCCAGGTTCCTCCCTCGAGTTCCTGCTTTGGTTTCCTTCAGAGACAGACTCTAAGTTTTAAGAGGCCAGGTAGTGGTGGCACACACCTTTAATCCCTGCCCTTGGGAGGCAGAGGCAGGTGGATCTCTGTGAATTCAAGGCCAGGCTGGTCTACAGAATGAGTTCCAGGACAGCCAAGGCTACACAGAGAAACCTTGTTTTGAGAAAACAGGAACAACAGCAAAAAAGAAACACAGCTTCTCCTCCCCAAGTTGCTTTTGGTCATTGTGTCTATCACAGCAAAGCAACAGAAAGCAAAGTAGGAATCTCCCCCAAGAGTGGGAGCCACGCAATTTTGCTTTTCCAAATGATCTTGAACACAAAGTCTAGAGATCTTTCTGTCACATTGAACAACCGGGCTCTTTCTGGTTTTGAGGAGAACTCAGGGTCACTTACACATAGGAAATCTCACATTGCTAAGCCAACAAGTAAGGGCATCAGAGTCCCCCGATGTCATAGTAAAGCTGGGAGGAATGACATCAAAAATTAATGACACATTTTTCAGAGATATTATTGTCAAAGATGCTATTTTCAATTAAATACATTTTCAAAATGTGAGGTTTACACCAAAAAGAATAGGTTGTTTTCTATCTTACCAAATACAGAGTCATCACAGTTCACAACAACTTGGCTGGATTTAACAGAAGTGTTACCTTTAGCTACTTTCAAGAGAGAAATTACGTTTCTACGTTTGGACTCAAGTGTCAGTACATTTAAGAAACACACACACACATACACACACACACACACAATTGCTTCTCCATATCTCTGGCTTCTATGTATCATATATTCAACTAATAATGGATAGAAAATATCGGAAAAATATATGTGTGGTGAGTACGGACATACTATCTTCCTATCATTATTGCTTAAATAATATAAAAACTATTTATTAGACTAGACAAGAGTTTGTGAGAGCTAAGAAGATGAAGCTTTCTCAAAAGATCCCCCATCTGAGTTCGAGAATCATCCTAGATTGGGGCTTCTAATTCCAATAATGATGGGCTAAGGCCTGAGGCAAAACAAAACAACAGAACAAATGAAGATTACCACCACCAACCAAAGACAACAAGATAGTGACTAAGGAAGAGGTAGGCACTGCAGGCGAAGGAAACCAGAGGTGTCTGGAGCAAGAGGTAAGCAGTTACCAAAGCCCTGCCCCTTGTCTGACTCTTTCACTGTTTGCTGTAAAGCCTGCTCCATGCTCCCTGAGAGCAGGAGGAGGGGAGAAGAGGGAGGTGAGAGATGACCCACAGCAAAGTGAGGACAGCCAGAGGACCACATTGGGTGCTGCTTGATGGTCAGTCAATTGTTCTGAGAGCTTAAGGATTCTGGGGTATCCCCCAGGGTAGGTGTGTCGTGGTGGAGGCCTCTCTAGGATGTTAGGCATGTCTCCACACTACATTCATCCAGGTCATCATTATCACCATAACCCCCATGTACAGACCAATCACTCAGGGACCTTGATAGTTCACAGACTATGATTCAACAGATATAGGATGAGGCCTGAGGTTCTGGACTCTAACAGTCAGAGCCAACACCAGTGCTGCCGTCTCTGGAATACACTGTAAGTAGTAAGGCCCTGAACTACACACAGCTTTCCATTTCCTAATGAATAGGGCTATCTTAGTAGAGTTTTCCCTTTATTCCTCACTACTAGAAGTTGCACACTGGCAGCTGAGTGCCAGGAGAGTATTTTAAATTTTTTCAGAATCATTGACTAACAATAAAAAGGTTATATGTAAAAAGTCAAACTGTGAACTTCTGTTGGGAAATGCAATGGAGGCCATGCTGGGCTGTTGTGTCTTCCTGGAAATGATCAGAGCTGACTAGGGCTGTCTGTATGCTCTTCCTGGGACCCTTACCAAGCTTGCTACTGAACTGCTTTTACTGCCTTGGCCCTGGTTGCATTTGTGTCTGTAAATTCTGATATATTAACTTGAACCATTTATCAGAACAGTGTTTTGCTTCCAGTAAAGCATGTTTAGCAGTCATCTCCCTTCTCCACTTTGGAGCGCTACATCACTGGGGCTAGGGGTGGAAGCAAGTCCACAAAGAACACACTTCCTGCTGTGGGGTGGCCTGGCCCTTTGGCAGATAAGGGCAGGAACAATGAATGGTTTTACCAACAGCAGCAGGGTTAGTAGGTCTACGCTTCAAAATGCGAATGCAATTTTCTCAAGTGGTAAACATTGAACAGCTGATCATGTTCACAAGAAACAGAAGAATGCATCCAGTTGGTGATTAAAAGTTCAGTCCGCAAAAGATGAAAATCACCTGGGTCATGGAGAGTTAAACAGGAGGAAAAAGATGGACTGAAGCCGGGGGAGGGAGAGGAGAGCATCTCAACACTAGCTGTGTCTGAGGAACTGGCAGCTTTGGATCCTCTGGTTTGAAAACATTAAGGGCCAAAAAAACCAACAGTCAGAACACTGAAATAACCCAGTGTCCCCTTGCAATCTTTGGATGTGCAAGCTCGCCTACTGGCTTGGCTTGCTGTTTACTTACATCTCTCTTTCTATTCTTCTTACACTTTTTTTCTCCCCCGCACATAAGATTTTGAGAAGGAACTTGGGGGAAAATGTTTTCCTTGCATAATTCTTTCATGCCTTTGTTGATACAGTATCTGTAACACCAACAGAGTCCTCACAGAGAGAACATTTCTGCCTTTGTTAGCAAAAGGTTTGAATTAAAGGCACAGGCAGTAGTGTGCTAGCAAGAGTAGAACCAGACTCAGCTGTGTTCCTGGGGTCTTAATGCCTCTCATCTGGTCTGCCTCATAAATGAAATTCCTGGATTCCAGAACCTTCCAGACCCTTCCCACTTGACAGATAGAGGCAGAGTCTTATGTTAGTTCTAGAACCCTTTATGGCTCCTTCTATAGGATCCCAGGCCAAGTTCGTCAGCAGCCCACCTGTATTCAAGCTTCCCTTTTCCTTTTAGCAAAAATTAACAAGAGCAGTAGGAGAGATGGCCTTCAGGAGTGCTCGCTGTTCTTACAGGGGACCAGAGTGTGGATCACAGCATTCAGGTTAGGTAGCTCACAGCCACCTGTGATCTAACTTCAGGCTCGAAGACTGCACACACACACACACACACACACACACACACACACACACACTCACACACTCACACACACACACACACTCTCACACACTCACTCACACTCACACACACACACACTCCCTCACACTCACACAGGTACACACATTCACACACACACACATATATACATATCAATAAAAATAAAATATTTAAAAAAACTCAATTCCTTTCTAGGTATCAGCTGCATGTAAAGAGAAGAGCCCTTCAGAAATGCCGAGCTCAACACCCAGCACGACCATCCAGTGGCAGTTTAACCCAGAATGATGCAGCCGCTTAGAACATTAGCTTCTTCTGCTCACCGAGGGCAGCAATATCAGCCTGTGGATCTGTTCTGCAGAGACACAGTAGGTATCTCAATAACTGGATGCTACTTCTTCAACAGACAAGTGGAGCATTGATTTCCTAATATGTTTTGTCAACACATGGCTGCATCTCTATGGAACATAACACACACTGAAGGGCTCTGCCTGTGGGCCTGGGTGTCCCATGGCAGATGAAGAGTATAGAGTTTCCATGCGTAAAAGGGTCAGTTGGGTGATGTGTCATTTTTTAGTCTACTGCCTCTTTGGACTAGGACTTGAGGATCCCTCAATGTATTTACCCTACTTTTTAGTTTCCACTTCGGGCCTTTTGTAGATGGAAGGATTTAATTTACCAAGAGAGGCTGGGCTTTTAGCTTTTAATCAGAGTGTTTGCTGAATTCCAAAGGAAAAATAATCAACTTGAAGGAGAAAGTGCTGCTTTTGGTTCAGAGTCTCCGGGACTATCTGCAGTCACTTACTTGGCTCCGTCATTTCCAGGTTTGTGGAGCAGAACACTATAGTAGAGGATGGAGCAAGGGAAGCTTCCCACCTCAGGTAACCAGGAAAGAGGACACTTCCAGGTCCGACCAGCCAAATGACATACTTTCTCCATCTAGGTAAGCTTCATAAAGGGTGCTGTACTGGCCAATGTCCGACCTCCTCTTTGTATGGGGATATATTCTGCCTCTATCGTGGTTCTGTATCTACTTGAAATAATTCTATATCCTTCAGGTCTCAATTCAGGGACCAATCCCATTTCAAAGACCAATACCTATCCTCCCCTCCCCACATCTTCCAAGGAAAGAAGCAATCTACAACAGCAGGATTGGATTATCTCTAGTCTGGTTTTGTGTAGTGTGGACGCTGTTGGCTGCCCATGTGGAAAATTACCTGTGTCAGTTAATTTCCTCGTGACTGTAACAAACACCTATGGTGATACACTTTTAAAGAGAAGCGGTTTATTTTGATCACCACCCTTGGGGATTACTGTGGCGAGTTGGAGCCACTGTATTTAGAACTGTGGCTAAATAGCACATCATGGATGGGACATATGCCAGAGAAACACTAGAAAACACCTTATGTTCAGAGGCTAAAGGGGGTGAGGAGTGAACTACGACCCCATAAAAGCCTTTCAAGTGCATGACTCCAATAGCCTAACAACTTCTCACCGGAACCTGCTTTCTTTAAAGCTTGCCTTAGCAACCCAGCCTTTATCAAGTAGTCCCAGTTGGGGACACCTTAAAAGACTCTATCATCAGCTTTTATCCTTCACTCATCAATCTGCATAACAGACTGGCCTTGGGGACACTTGTTGCTGCCTGTCTGTACAGATGTCAGCTTTCCAGAACTCCTTCCCCTGGGGCTCAGTCCCCCAGCTCTGCAGTGGAAATAGCTTCTACAGAATCCACCCTCAATAATCATTCCATCCAACAATGAGGCTACTGCTTTCCTCTCATATGGTTATAATTCCTAACCATAGTAGCCAGCAGAATTTTTAAAGACTTGCAAATGAATGTACTATGTTAAGTCTAAGTGATATTTGTAAAGATTCTGATAACATATAACAAAAAATATATGTATATACATGTATGTGTGTATGTATGTATGAGTAGTGTATGATAACTCATGCCTATAACCCCAGAATTTGGAAGAGTGGGACAGAAGGAACATGAGTTTGAGGCCACTCTGGGCTAAATAGTGAAACTCTCTCTCTCTCTCTCTCTCTCTCTCTCTCTCTCTCTCTCTCTCTCACACACACACACACACACACACACACACACACACAATTTTGTACATAAAACTAAGGAAAAATAATATATAAATATATGTAACTATGCATATATTGAACAAAATCAAAATATTGTAGTATATGTAAGATATATATTACATAAGATTACATGATATTTGTAAAGTTAAATCATATGAGATATGAATGTATGTATATGTGTACATAGGTGATAGATAGATAATAACAGGAAGACAAATGATAGGTAATAAATAGATAGATAGATAGATAGATAGATAGATAGATAGATAGATAGACAGACAGACAGATAAATAGGTAGATAGTCACACAGCCTATTTCCTGAATCATGAGGCAAACATTTAAAAAGTTGCATATGGCTAGAGATGTGACAAACAATTTGAAAAATCAAAACAGATTTTTACGTAGACTCAGAGCTTTTCTCTTTGGTTCTTTTCCTAGCACTCAAAGTCAGAACCAGCGCTGTGAAGCCCGGGCCACCTGAGGAGGATGTAGTGAGCTGCCAACGCCTCTGGCCTTACTTGCTGAGAAAAGAACAAATGAACAGGTGTACAGCTTTATTTTGTCAATTCAGCCCAGACATATAGAGGTGTCAGGAAACAAGGCTCTCCTGCCCATATGAAACGCCTTAGACTTTCTCTCAGCCCCCGGCATCCTCCACCCCCTGTGTACTAACTACACAGCGCCAGGACTGCTCCTCCTCGCCACCTTCTGCTGTCTCCACTTGTTCCCCCAGCTCAGCTCCAATCCACCTCCACACTCGTTAGCCTTTATTAAAGAACTGGCAAAGTACTGAGAAGGCCTTTCACACCCAGGTCTATTTTCTAAGTCCATTTTAGGAAGGCAAAGAGATGGGAGGTGAAACCTGGCTTCCTAGATCCAGGAAGAACTAAATTGAAGATGTTATGCCTATAGCATTAAGTATTTTCCTCATGCCTTCTCTTACTTTAAAAAAAAAATGAAGTCCAGACCTCATACAGACCCTTTCCTATATCTCTTACAATTTCAGGATACTTAGAGAAGAGCCAAGCCACTCATGTGATCAGAGAGGGAATTCTCTTTTGGAACAGTCATCTTTCCATCTTTTTTTCTGCTACAGTCAAAATAAACACTTTCCAGATGTTTACTCTGAGAATGTGATGGAGGCTCGAGAACAGGTGTGCTCTGGGTAGGGCGCTCTAGAGGAGCTGATGATAAAAACACAGTGGGAAGCAGGGTGATGTACCCCTTGCTCCAGGGAAAGAAGAGGCAGAGAAGAGGCATTTTGCAGGGGCCATGAAGGCGGGGAGTGTTCCTCCAGAGCCTCCCTCTTATAGTAACCAGGGCTTCAGACTCTTCACACCAGCTGCGGACATAAGTGAGGTAGAACCAGAGCCAAAGTGATGGACAGTTAAGTCTCTAGAGTGGTGGAGAGCAGGCGAAGAAAAGAGGGGGAAGTGAGTCCTGGCAACAGAAGGTGACAAACTAGTAGAAGGGAGACACTTGAGCTGAATGTCAAGTCTTGGGGGACTATTCCATCAGTCTCCTTTGTTTATGGTGGGAGGGACCCAGCCCAGGGGCTTCCCACAGGCCAGGCGAGTGCCAGGTAGACCCACTGAACTCTCAGCTCCGTGTTATCTTTTTAATTAAGGTGTGATTTTGCATTTCAGCAATATGACTGACAAATGAGTGCATAAAATAAAAATTGCTGTTTTAAGGTGGCCTTCAAGAAACTTTTTAAAAATACAGTGTTTTGAAGTGAGCAAAAGTGGCAGTCAGGGGGAAGGTGGTTCACAGGCTGACAACTCTAACACTCGGAAGGTAGAGGCAGATCTTGAGTTTGTGGTCAGCTTGGACAACATAGGGAGATTTTTTGTTCCGAAAAACTGAGGCCTGAAGCTGGAAGAAGGCTCAGTAGTTAGGACAATTTGCTGCTCATTTGGACAGCTCAGACAGCGTGTAGTTCTGAGAAAGACATACATACCCATAAATAAAAATAAAATTAATCTTTAAAAGGAAACAAGGGCCGGGGTGTTGCTTAATGGGAGAACACTTGTGTGGAATTTGGGTGTTCTGTGTTCAAGACTTCTAAAAGTAGTAGCAGGTAGTTCTATCATGTCAAGTATTAAAGAATTTGATGGACGCAGAGGAGGGGACATTAGGTGGCAAGTGTGCCTTAATCCAGCAGTTCTTCTGGCAGATTAAACTAAGTCACCATCATCAATAAAAATGAATAGGGCCCCTAGGGATGAGCCACCGTACCCAAGAGGGGAGGGGCTCCCAAAGTCTCACAAAATCTGCAGAACTCAGTATGCTGCAGGCTTCCTTTCCAAACTACCTAGTCTAAAAGCCTTATGAGCAGGGAGGGCTGCTTTTCCCTGCCGCTTTTCATTCCTGTGCCTAGTGATATTTTTCTTCCCACTCCCCAACTTTTTACTTTTAGCAAATTTTATCTTTAGTGGCCACTAATTGGCCTCACTACGACTTTTTCTAAGACCAAGTTCTATCTATTTACTCATTCTCTCTTCCTAAGGCTCAATTATTTCAGATAATTGCAATCTTAATATTCGCCAAGAGTTCAGAGGGCTCCGGACACCCATAATTTGGCTGTCTCCTAACTCTCCGTTTCATTTAAAATGAGTTTCCATCGACTCTGCATCCCTCATCAGCAGTTCCAGCCGCTGCTAATGTCATCTAGCCTTTCCTTTCCATGTAACTTGCACGTTGTAATTCCTCCCCTCAACCTCCTGACTACAGTATGATGTCTACTTTTCACATCCCTCCTGTCTAGTCAACCCAACAGGCTGATTTAGTTCAGATACCCCACAGATAAATAAACCCAACAACACATAAATCTGCTCTGAGTTTCAGCATCTGCCTTCCTTAGGTGATAAAAATAATATGTCTCCGTGGGTATGTGATTGATGGAACAAAGATTGCTTTTAGAAATCAACAAACCAATAAACACGTGGGGTGGTGGGGGAAGTTGAAAAAATAACTTGTTATTGAAAAGCAAGGTCGGGACAAAACTTTGTTCTGACCCCAGGATGCACTGAGTTGGATGCTGAACTTGAAAGCCAGGTGTCCATGTAGACAGAACCAAACCACACAACCTCAAGTCTGAGTCCTTTCAGAGACCAGAGTAGTGATGGATGGAACATTGGCAGCTGGCATACAGGTCCCTGAGGACTTGGGGCAGAAGGTGATTTTCACATGTTTCATGTCAAAGGACAACAGATTTTCCAGCAAGAAGGCTGGATGACTGGTTTGCTTGCCCTGTTGAATAGCATTTGCAGTACTAACAGAGCACTGATTGACACAGGGCTTAAGGCACAGGTAGCCTGTTCCCTACGCATACTGAGATTTCTAATCTATATGCCTTGGGCACAAAAAGAATTTGAAAGAGTACTCAGCAGTCCCATTGCCCCAGTTCCAACTCCTAATTGGAGTGGACCACACAGGTGTGTTCGCTGGTCCATCTCATCTACTTGGAGACATACTAAGACGGTAAAATCCTGAGCCCCAACTCACACTGAGATGTACATTTTAACATGAGCCCCATTGGAAAGATTTAATGTGTTAAAGATTGAGAAGTACTGCCTACTGAAGGGAAATAAACAGTTCTGAAGATCAGAGGTGTAGGGTGCATAGAAAAAGACCCAGTTCTTCATCTGTATCAAGAGATGGCAGTTTGTCCTTCTTGGAATTGAAGCTGTTGTAGAGGCCTCTTCTGCCATGTCTTCACCTATCTCATTCTCCATGGAAATTGTAGCTTTCTGGGCACTTAATTGCATTGGTAAGGGTGCTGCCAGCATGGAGGATGAGGACCACTGAAAAGAGTATCTTGGAACTGTTTCCTGGCTGGAGAAATATCAGTTAACATATTTCTCAAAACTGAACCAAAGGTAGTTCCTTCAAATTATTTCAAATTATGTAAATAGATTGAAATGACACTCTAATGATTGCTTCTGATGAGGAGGCTTTGGAGTGCTTCATATTAGAATTTTTACTTAAATGTACGCCAGGGAAGACAGACATTAGAGTACAGAATTCCATACAAATTGAGCCTCAACACAAGAGAAGCCACTCTCAGATGCAAAATAAAGACTATGATGTCAGAAGGGCTTTTAGAGGCCAGATGGTGACACTCATCATTTTATAGATGGGAAAACAAGAAACAGACTTAGAAATAATGTATGGACAAGAACCAGAGCTCAGGTTGCTTATTCAAGCCCTCCTTCTAACCACCACTTCCAGGGCTCTAGACACACCATTCATCGATGCATATAGCTCCTTGTTGGGCAGTTTCTTCTGTGCTCTTTAAAAGCTATCTTGCTATAATTTAAAGACTGGAGGCAAGTGTGTAACAGCTTCCTCCAAGATTGAAACATTCCTTCATGCAGGAAGTTCCTTAAGCAGGAAGGCAAACAACTCAAAACAGTACCAGGAAGTCCCTGAAACCCATCAGATTCACCAGCACCCTCCCTTCCAGAGTAAGCAATAAAAGCTCAGAGCCCCCCTCAGATAGACCAGAGCCAAGCTGCAAACAAGACTCTTGAGATCAGACCAGCTGCCTAGAAGAAGCAGAAACCAGCTAAATAGCCTGGGAGAGATTTAGACCAACTGAGTCACTTGGAAAAGACACTCTCCACCTGTTGATCTGCCCGCAAGCTGTGTGCAATATGCTCCAGGTTCTCAGCTTTCATGAGATGTCACCCATGCTTTGTTGGGCTTTGGTGATACAGCTGTTTTTGAGACATTTCTGCTCTTGTAACTAATTCCAATAAAACATACTGTCACCAAGTTAGACTTTGGTAGGAGCTGTACTTTGATGTGTCATGGGATCTAGGGTGTGTGTTGTGTTTCCCCAGGAAAAGTTTTGTCATACGACAGTGGAAGCTGTCTCTTTTCCTGTACTCTAGACAACAATTGGCATAAAGTTAGAAACAGTTCCATTCAATGGTTGTTCTAAGCTGGGCCAGGGGATTGCGCAGGGAACCATGGACACTCTTGGGGAGATGGCAGTGCTCTGTTTATTAAGATGGCACTAAATGATATATGTACTTGTTAACATCCATCTAGTTTATACACTTAAAATGAGTGCTTGCCTTATATGCAAGTGTAGCTTAACAAATTTCATTTTTAAAGAAAAGTATAAGAATCATTATTATATATTATTCATTTTTATCACATATTACATCATTAGGTCTGTTTTTGCCCATGAATATTCTGAATACATTTGTTTTCAATACATCTCTTGAGTAGATGAGCTGCTTGTCCACCAAGCTACTAATAAGAGCATCTTCAGAATGAGGCAGCATGAGGCAAATACACACTTTTGGGCTAGGGATTTTAAAGATAATGACCTAATTAAGTAAATAATATCCTCCTAGGTAAGGTAAGAAATAATCCAACTACTATCTAAAATGCTCAAGGGAAGAAAATATGTGCAGGAAGGTTATTGTTGATTGGAAAACAGCGAGCAAATGGCAGCTAGCTTTCCTCACTCTCAAGGAGTTCTTTATAACAAAAGCTCCCAGGACAGTTTGAACAATTCAGGTCATAGTCCCTAGACTGGACTGCCTGCAGGACCTTTCAATAGCTGCTGGAGAGCAGAGGTGACTTACTTAAAAGTTTAGCCCTAAGAAGTCCCTGCCTCCACAAAAAGTCATGAGGAGCTGAAGAACAAGATACTAAGAGAAGGAGGCTATCCCTAATTATAAGGCAAACAAAGATAAAAGCTGAGCATTTTAACATGACAAGAGAGAGCAAACTTTAATTAACACTGTCTGGCACATAGCAAGTATTCAATAAATATTTGTTGACTGATAACTAGAGACTTAAAAACGAATTCCTCTGAGCATCTGTGTAAGGAGACAAGAGTCTAAAGCCTTATAGTTTGCGTCTAATCAACTTAGCTCAAGCACACAGACTGTTTCCAGCTATATATGATGAACATTTTCTAAAATGCTTTCTCCAAGGACACCATCATGGCAGTGGAACTGCCTTCAGAAAACCAATCCTGATGGCCTTGGTCACTCTCCTACTTGAACCATTTGCATTTAAACACCCCTTACCCATCCTGTATTACCCTACAGGAACCAAAATTCCACTTTTTCTTCCCTCAGTATTATTAGATTACTCTCTACCTAATCAATCTCTGTTCACCACCAAGGGGAAGTGCTTCTGTCTCTCTCCTGCCAAAATGTCGTGGCTGGCAGGGTTCATCTTCCATAACAAAGTGGATCCTGGCTTTGATTTGGATAGTGAAGAAGTAGAAGGCAGCTGAGAAAAATGAAACATTACTTCACAGCGGGCTTTCTTTTCAAAGATGAAGAACATGCTTTGGAGAATGACCTGTCTGTACTTGGGCTATTGCTTTGCTTTTCCCAGCCTCTCTGGGATCTGTTGTTATTGGAGTATTTGTCTGCACACTTCACAAATCATTTGGCTAATATTAATATATTGGACAAATATTTATTGATGCCCTTTCTCTGTTGGTCATTGTCCAAAGTAGCCCTCATAACACCATACCTACAAGGCAAAGCCTGCTTCCCCATGTCCTACATGTGGTTTTCCTCTTCACATTCAGTCTCATAGCTGTCTTAGCTATTCAGTTGTTAGTAGGTGGAACTGTTCTTAGACACTCGACAGAAGACAACTACATTTCTAATGACAGTAGCTATTCTGGGGTAGTCACTTAGGGTTGAATGGGAACATAACCAACTTCTGCCTCTTGTGAGTGTATGGAGCAAGGGAAGATATAGACATGGAGATGACTTGTTATGAGGACACTAAAGAAAAAAGACATTAAAGATAGAGAGCAAATTAAAGAGAGATGATGGGAAACAGGAGGACCAAGTAAAGCATCATTGAAACTGAAAGCTAAAGAAGTCTTGTAAAGATCTAGAACAAATCTTGTCTGGTAGAGACTACTGCATGAACCATGAATTTCAGGCAAGAGAGAATTGAAAGCCTTCTAGGAGAAGAAAGTGGATCCAAGTGGACCGGGGATAAGGGGGTGAGGCGAGCTTGGAGCAGAAGGCAGATGCTCACCAGTCATGATCAGCTGTTTGGATTATTTCAGAAGTGGAAGAGAAGCCTTAGGAGAACACAAAACAGAGAGGAAAGTCTGAGTTCTTTTCAAGAGATTTCTGTGGCTTCTGAGTGGAGTACAAGAGCTTTCAAAGAGGACCCTTACTGTATTCTAGGTACAGGATGCCTGTGCCAGTCTTGTGGGCAGAGAGGCCACAGTGAGGATAGAGAAGGAATCAGATTAGATATGTATCCCAAAGAGAATATTCTTGAGTGCTGATTCACTGAACAAGGTGGGGGACATCAAGGATGACCCTCAGGGTCTAGCAGCTGCATGGATAGTGGTCTCAACACCTCATGCAGAGACATCGTGAGGACAGAGGGTGTGAACTGAAATTTCCTGAAAAGCTCACAACTACACTGTAGACCCTGTGGATTGACTGATTGGGGTTTTCTGATTCTAGTGAGTTGGGGTTTCCCAGAGAGAAAGTCACATCTTACAGGATGTAAGATACCTGCATTAGCCATTTATCATCCATCTTGTATCTGACCTAACATCATTTCAACTATCAGGTAAAAATATTTCAAACGTATGGAATTAGCTGATCATTTACTTCCATTAACTCCAAGGCTAAGAATGTCATCAGATAGTATCTGAACCTTATAACATCTACTTTACTCATGCTTTGCTGTCACTTGTCTCCCTAATGTCCCCAGCAATGGATATGATGAATGTATTGATTTACAACTTTTGTTCTGTGACCAAATAAACAATTCACATAACCAATTTCATGGTGGAGGGTGTCATATAGGGCAGTGTGAATCCATGTTCCTAGGCCACACTCAATCATATTGGTTCAAAATAATCCGTGTCTTAGTAATAATCAACCACACTCCCTTTGGATTAACAACTGTGTTTAACATCAAGCAAGGTGATAGTGAAATGATGATGATGATGATGATGATGATGATGATGATGATGATGAAATTATGATGATCTTCATGAAACAAGCTAGGTTTGACAATGTCCAGCTTTCACCTTCAAAGACAATCCATGTTCTGATTTCCCCAGGCTCATTCCCACTTTTTCTTGCCTTATAACAGTGGTGAAAACCAGTACCCAGTACTGATATCAGGCAGCTGGCTCCCTGCCTCCACACCCCATTCAACCTGTTCTTTCTGCCAATTTCCATTGCCTCATGTACTTCTCATTTTTAGAACATTGTATGCATCAACTCTCTAAAGGAAGCCTTTGTTGACTCCAACTTGAGTTAAATACCACTCAGTTGAGCTTTCAGACTTCTATGTTATAGCAGTCCTGAAACCCAACGGGCCAAAGTTTGAACCCAGACCCTGCTGTGTTTTATTTATAATGTCTTAAGAAAGATACTTAATCTGTTTATACTTCAGTCTCTCCTCTGCAAAGTCAGCTCAGCAGTTTCTATTTCAGTGGATTTTGTGAGGACTGTAAGACACAATCTGGGCAGTGTTGGCATGGACAGGACTCTCTATACATGTTAGCGCTTCTATGCTTGTTCATGTCTGTCTCCTCCACTGATACAAATTTTATCTGAGCAGACACTGTACTTCATTGTATTGTATGTGGCACATGGCAGAAACTCAATAAATGGAGGATAAATGATATCAAGGCTCCTGAAAATGCCAAATGAGACCTCTGCTGATTCATGAGCCCTGCCCATCTCCCATCACTCTAGGCTCTGTTTCAGCCAATGTTTTCTGCTAGCACCACTCATCATTTCATGATTTCTTCTCTCTAGAAAACTGCAACTTTAGACAGCCACTTCGGCTGACGTTTCCTGTCTTTGTGGTTCCTTCTACTTGGAAGGTATTCCTAGACAAAAAAAAAAATCAAAAACAAAAAACCCTTATTACTTGTCCTTCAACAGAAATATAGCCTGTTCTCTTCACCTGGACAACCTCCCCCCACTGTATTCCTCAATAATTTCACCTGTATGCATACATTTTTATAATAATTCTAAGTGTCTATTTTCCCTTCTAGCTTGTAAACCTTTAAGTTCCAACTCTACTATTCATCTACTAGTCTTATCCTATGGACTATAGCACACACATGTCAAGTAACTGTTTAAAGGCTTGTGTAATCCAGCTGCACATTAGGACAAATGAGGTAGATGGAAATACTTAGCTGATTCTGCCAATCAGAGCCAGATAGCAAAGCATGAAGACTTGAGGCTTCACTGCAAGAATCTTGTGGACATGGGCAGGGCTATTGTAACTTAAAAGCAAGGATGTTAGTGGGCCTCCAGCCCTTCTGTGCAAGCCAGCCTTCTTCTTCTAGGAGCTAAATAAACTAACCTCTTTGCTAGTTCACCTTTCTCTGAGCTTCACCTGTGATAGAGAGTACATCTGCACATAGCCTGCTCTCTGCATGGATTTGTATCTGGATTTGCAGTCATGGGGAATCTTTGCTTCTGTAGGTTTACAGCTCGGGACATATATTGATCATGTTCATTTTCCATGTGAGCTTATTTAAGTCTGATCTAGAGATAAGAACTCATCACTCTGAACTACCAAGACATTCAGTAGTTTGGTGTTTTACAGGATTTACTTTGTCATATTATCAAATATTCTCTTTTATCCAGGCTATAAATATAGGAAGATCAGAAGTTACTTCTAATTAATTTTAATAACTTTAAACATTCACCAAAATGCATAACACATTATAAGTATTCAATTAATGTTGGAGAAATGCATGCATTGGTGCATAGGTACATGGATTGATGGATGGATGGATGGATGGATGGATGGATGGATGGATGGATGGATAGACAGGAGGAGATGAAGCTTTATACACTGACTTATCTCTGCCCCTAAACCACTGCTATATTTTCTGAAATGTTGGCACAGCATTTTGAAAAGTGTCAGTCAAAACACCATAGGCTTCCAGTAGCAAAACCCTCACTTACGTTGCTAAGCTCTGCCATAATTATCTGATGAACTAATGACTCAGTTCTTTTGTGGTCAAAAGATGGCTACAGCATCACCTTCTAGCCATTACATATGGACATGACATGCCCCTCCCCCCAAAAAATGAAAGGGTCATTTCATCTTAGACAAGGGAATCTTTTTCTAGAAGCCCCTAGGGATGGCCCAGAGGTCTCATTGGCCAGACCTAGCTTGCCCTCTTCCAACTATCCCCTAGCAGGAGGCCTGCTCATAATAACAGGAACTTACTCATGGACTAGGGAAGAAGGCACCTTCCTCAGAGCCCTGTGGGTAAGAAGTAGATGCAATGCTTAAATTAAATATAGACTATACAGGGGGTAGGAAAGGAGAGGGGACATCAGATAGGCAATCAACAGTGTCCTTTCCAAAGTTTAAGCTCCCAATCAATGCTCTCAATATAATATTTACACCCAAACAATGTTGAATTGAGTTCCTTCATTCTCACTGGGTCGGTGCAGGGTTTATAAAGAATGGAGAGTTCCTGAGCATTATTTGCCCTAGTTTACTTCATCTGCTTTTTGATTCTCAAGGTCACAGCTGTTCCTGCTCATCATCTGTAAGTGCCTTTTGCTCCTCCTTCTGAGGTCAGAAGCACTTGACCACACCTGTCTCCTTCTACTCAAGTGTTCTCATGGTGGACATGATCTCAGGCACAGTGCCTCACGAGAAACATGGGACTCTTAAGATGTGACAAAATACCAGAAACCAAACAAAAAGTGTACACAGAACAAAACAAAAACTGTGGGATCCATTTTGTGTTGGCCAAGTAATCCTGGGCATGGGGTCTGCCCAAGAGTGTGGTTGATAGAATCAGTGTTATCCACTAGAGAATACTGACTTTCACTTTTCTGGCAGGTATCTATTGCAAATAGCTTCCTGTATAGGGGTGTTCATTTATCAGTGCTGGGATTTTGTCTAGTGTGAACATGTGCAGGTCTTGTATGTGCGGTCCCAGTCTCTGTGAGTTCATATGATATGTCTGATTTGTCAAGAAGACAGTTTCCTTAGAGCAATGTTTCTCACCCTTCCCAATGTTGTGACCCTTTAATACAGTTCCTCATGTTGTGGTGACCCCCAACCAAAAAGTTATTTGCATTGCTACTTCATAACTGTAATTTTGCTACTGTAAAAAATTGTAGTGTAAACATCTGATATGCAGGATATCTGATATGTGTAGCTGGAGTTGTCTCCAGTCCCACCTGGGCCCGCAGCCACTCAGACCCAAATAAACACACAGACGCTTATATTATTTAAACTGTTTGGTCTAATGGCTCAGGCTTCTTGCTATCTAGTTCTTATATCTTAAATTAACCCATTTCTATTAATGTATAAGTTGCCACGTGGCTTGTGGCTTACTGGTACTTTACACCTTGTTTTCATGGCAGTGGTGTCTGGCAGGGTCTCCTGACTCAGCCTTCCACTTCCCAGAACTCTCCTCTCTGCTTGTCCTGCCTATACTATACTTCCTTCCTGGCTACCGGCCAGTCAGCATTTTATTTACTCAATCAACCAGAGCAATTGATTGATTCACATTCACATTCACAGCATACAGAAAGGCACTCCCAGCAGATATGCAACCCCTGTCAAAGGGTCCTTTGACAACCAGAGGGGTCATGACCCACAGGTTGAGAACATCTACCTTGGAGTGCTCTACCACCTCTGGCTCTTATTCTCTTTCCACCTCCTTTTATGTATAGATCCCCGAGCCTTCAGGTGGGGAGGGAATTGATGCAGACATCTCATTTAGGGCTGAGTACTCCAAAGTCTCTCCTCTCTGCACATTGTCCAGCTGTGGGTCTCTGTGTTAATTGCCATCTACTGCAAAAAGAAGCTTCTCTGATGAGGACTGAGCAACGCTCTGCTCTGTGGGTATAGCAATAAGTCATTAGGAATCATTGTATCCCTCTTCTCCTTTAACAAAAGTAGTAGGTTTTCTTCTAGGCCTATGACCCATCTAGTCTCAGGTTCTTGGCCTCTTTATCAGTGTCCCATGTGGGTTTCATCTCATGAAGTGGGCCTTAAATCCAATCAAAAAGTAGTTGAGTTGATTACTCCCATAATATGTGTGCTACTGCTTTACCAGTATACCTTGCAGGCAGGTCTTTGTTGTGTATTTTGTCTTATTGTTTTTTATTTTATTTTATTTTTAGTTTATCTGCTTTGATTTTTGTTTTTTTCCCCGTGTTTTCTTTTAAGAGAGAAAGAGAGAGACAGAGAGAAAAATGAAGTTGGGTGAGTAAGGAGGTGGGAAGGACCTGAGAGGAGTTGAGGGAGGAGGAAGAATATGATTATAATACATTATATGAAAAAAGTAATGAAAATTTAAAAAAAAGAAAGTGACTATTAATAGCATTGAGGAGAGAAATAGCAACACATGGGTAAGCTTCTATTCCCCTTTTACTAATGGATAGAACATACAGAGATGTGTGAAGAGGCATGGGACTTGGATAAGACTCTAGGTCAAATGGAAAGAATAGATATGCTTAGAATATTCCACTCAACAATCTCAGAACACACTCTTGTGCTGAGCATACAGGGACAATTCTGGAGAGGTCACAAGTTAGGTTAAAAAAATATGACAAAATAACTTGCTACGTTACATCTCTGACCTAGAATATGTCCTGAAGGTCACTGTCCTCTTCCTGGTGCCTATGTCTCAGTCACCCCTTTTATCCATTATCCTTTTCTAAACCAGAATAGCTTATCTTCCGCTCAGGTTGTCTTTGAGCCTGATCATCCCTTTCTAACTGTTATCACACCCTCATGATCTGTTTGCTTCTGTCACTCCCCGACTGCCAAAGGATGTGAGACATCGCTTGGAACTGTGCTCCAGTGGCTCCTTTGAGGGCTCCTCTTGCTGGCCATCTGTTCAGCTACAGCAGTGTGTTCAGGAACTGTCTTGATGTCTTAGTCTAATTCACTCTCTGTGCATGACCTGCCCAACAGAGTTTATTTACATGGCTTCTGTTCCTGTGGATTGGATCTGCTCCAGGAACCCTGTGTTGGTTAGTTACTAGGAGCTGTCACTTGATGTTTATTGGAGCATGTGTCACTGATTCAGAGGATAAACTTGATGACAACAGAAGGCCCAGATCTCACACCTCAAAAGGTAAGTACACCGTGCCATGAATTTAAAATATTCTGTACTGTCTGAGTCTTAGTGCCAGTTTATTCCTTCCTGCTAAAAATATATGTGTTCCTTAACTTAGCCTCCCAAATCCTTTAAAATAATGTCTGTGATCTATTTGTGGACAATGTAGGGTTTACAAAGAAAATTAGGGCAGCTCTTATTGCCCTCATATCAGGGCAGAGACACCATAAGTACCTTCAACAATCCATTTCTCATAAATGAAAGTGTGTGTTCATGGCATGAATGTCAAAGAGCAAGCCTTACACAATGCAGCCTTCTGGTGTAAGTGTGGATATCTCAGTGAGACCCATGAGAATTGTGAATGGGGATTGAGGACAACCTCTGACAACTTTGACTTTAACATCTTATTAGCAAAGCCATCACTTACATTTTAATGTTCGGTTGTACAATAGATGAATCCAGGCATCAATAGAATCATGCTACATACTACAGTAACCTCCTTCCAGGCTACACCTTCCAGAAATCTAAGGTACTGCTACACTGCCTTCTCTAAAGGAACATTGTCTATTCACAGAAAATAATGAGCCAATGAGCTGCAGAAATAGGAAACTTGGAACAGAGGGATAAAAAGTAATAAGATATAGCATGGTTATCAATTAGAACAAATTCATTCAGAACATAAAACTCAGCCAGTTACAGTAGCACATGCTTGTAATCGCAGCACTCAGGAAGTAGAGGCAAGAGGATTTCAAATTCCAGGTTTTTGTTTGTTTGTTTGTTTTTGGTTTAGTCTTTTTGTTTGTTTTAAAGGATGAAAGAAAGAAAGCAAACCATGTAAGGCTGTCTTTCTTTGAATGTGGTGACTCAAGCTAATACTCTAGATGATGCTAATTTAAGTTTTTTTAAAAAAAGGTGCAGGGGCTGGAGAGATAGCTCAGTGGGTAAAAATTGAGTGTTAATTGCACAAACCCAATTACCAGAGTTGGATCTCTAGAACTCATAAAAAAAACAGATGCAGTGGCATGCATCTGGAATTCCAGCATCCCTATGGTGAGATGGAAGAAAGAAGAACTGCCTGGAAGCCTACAGGCACCACAGCTAGCCGGGGGCAGCAGCAGCAGCAGCAGACACTTTGACTCAACATGGCAGAAGGCAAGAACTGACTTCTCCAAACTGTTCTCTGATCACAACATATGCATGACAAGTGCCCCACCCAATGATCATTAAGCAATAGATGATAGGCAGATGCTGTGGGATAATCCTTCTGTACACTGGGAAGATTTGTTGCTCTTATTGTTAATAAAAAGCCAATTGGCCGATGACTAGGCAGAATTTTCAGGGCAGAGTGAATGCTGGAAAGAAGGGTGGAGTCGGAGGAGACTCTATGAGACTCAGAGCGAGCAGGATGGGAAGCACATAGATGATGTAAATGAGCCTCAGGGTAGCATATAGATGAATAGAAATGGGTTAATTTAAGTTATAAAATCTAGCTAAAAACAAGCTTAAGCTATCAGTCGAGCATTTATTATTAATATTAAGTCTCTGTGTGGTTATTTGGGGAGTGGCTGGCAGGACAGAAAAGTCTGTCAACAGGTAGATAGACAGGTCCCAACTGAGCATCATTGTGAAAAGATGGGGCTTTGTCTTACTCTTTGCATCAGTTAGGTTTTGCGTTTCCTCCCCATCTTAGTTAGGGTCACTATTGTTGTGGCTTACATTTCCATATCGCCTTACTGGCTTGCTTCCAATGGCTTGCTAGTCTGCGCTCTTATAGAACCCAGGACCACCTGCCCAAGGGGTGGCCCCATAAACAATGGACTGGGCCCTCAAACATCAATCACTAATTAAGAAAATGCCCTGTATGCCTACCTATAGCCTATTCTTACTGAGGCCTTTTCTCAGTTGATGCTCACACCTCTCCAGTGACTCTAGCTTGTGTCAAGTTGACATAAAACTAGCTAGCACACTCCCAAATAGTAGCATCTATGAACTATTACTTCCTTTTCATCCTACCTCAGCTCAACTTTTCATTTCAAGCTTCTTAGATGGTATACTTTAAGATATATAACAGTTGTGGAGAAAATGATTTGGGGGTTTTCTTAAAGCTCATGTTTTGAATGTTAAAATCAAAAGTCTGTAAAGACTTAGAATATAATGAATAGATTTGGACAAAAAGAGCTTTAGCCTGAACCAGTTTTCCTAGCCCCACCTCACCTTTAAGTCCAGATCAAAGGCAGTTTTCTAGGCTAGAGAAAAGGGGATTAGAAGGAAAATGAGGATCCTGCACAGTGATACGTTGCTGTTCTGTGGACTGGGACTGAGAAGGAAGGACAGAAGCCACCAGGGTTGACAGAATTGACCAGGGGCATAAGACTTGAGGATAGTTTCCCACATCAATCCCATGAAAAGTACTTCATCTCACTGAGATTTCTGGTGGAGAGTGCCTTGGGAGGAATGGAAACAAATGTGAGTTGCCCACAAAGAGGACTGAGGCAACTTTCTCATTCACCTTGCTGCCGCTCCAGCAGGAGAGATAAGCAAGGCAGCCCCAAAGGCCCTGCCACACAAACAGTGAGTTCACGCATTCTGATGCTAAGACCAAAGATGAGAAACTACCCAGAATTTACATCAAGTGTGGGCTCTGAATAGAGGACAAGAAGAAAACAGACATGCCCACCTTCCACCAGCACTGGTACTTCTAAAACTTATGGTTTAGCAAGTACATGCTTTTGTTCAGTGCATTATGAAACTGTATTCATGGAATTTTCCTTGTAGCTTTGTTACAGTGTGCATGCTGAGAATACTTAAAACACAGTCCAGGATGACTGATTTGTTTGCTTCCTATCTTCCATGAGTCCTTCTCTTATCCTGCTATTATGAACAGCTTGAGGACATAGACCACATGTCATTTTTTTTTTTACATAGCTAATCTAAGGTTGTGAAAATGTAGGTGGCCAATGAACATAAGCTAAGGGGAAATTATACAGTTATAAAATGTTGTAGTGTTTGGATACATAGAAAACATGTGAATCTCAAATATAAGTGATGTATGCAAACACACTGGAGGACAAATGTATAATTCAACCCTTGTGAAACATCTAGAATGTGTAAATTATAGAGACAGAACATTGGTTAAATGTTCTAGGGGGCTTGGAAGAAGAAGGGAGGTGATCACTTCTATCTGACTACAGTCCAGGTAACACTCATTTATGACACAGCAATCAAAGATTTGCTTTGAGTACAACAAGGAAGACTTACCAAACAGAACACAGGATGCAATCCCTGACAAAGTCAATGTACATGCATGTGAGAGTCAACACTCTTGTTGGTAAATAATAAAACTGAACTCTTCTATTTCCACATTCCCCAAATGGATTTGAGAACCAGATCCATAAGTGAAAATCTTAAAACAATTGTTGAAACCTCTGCAATCCATAAGTTGAGGCAGAAAATCAGAGGAGGTACCCCCAAAGTCCCCAAATAAAAGGACTCCTGCCATGGCAAAACTCCAGAAATTCTTCCATAAGTACTACTCTGTTCACATGAAATCCTTGCATTAAAGAGATATTCTATAAATCAGATTAGATTTGCAATACCACTTCAATGACCCTGGGGAAAATGAGGTTAAAGATGGTGGCTTTTCTCATGTCCATGCAATGAAGCCATGGCAGAGAATACTATGATGCCATCTGTGAGCTTGGACCATGGAATGAATGAATGAATGAATGAATGAATGAATGAATGAATGAATTGGCAGGCAACACAGTGAACTAAAAACAACAAAACAAACAAACAAAATAACTAGAGGCAAAATAGGATTCTGGAAAACCATCCAAGTCACGGGGTTCCTTCTGATTTCATGGTCATCAAAGAAGTCTTTGAAAAATGAGTTGATTCTTTGAGTCTGCTAATGCAGTGAGAGGAGGTGCAGCAGACAGCCACACTAACTCCAACAGCACAGTGTCAGCGGGGGTGCTGACAGCTCCAGGAGAAGAACTCAATGAACTCTACCCATGCTCTTGCATGTGACAGTGAACAACTGACTCAGCATCTCTAAACTTCGCTTTCTCAGACGTTTCCACTACTGCACGCTCACATTCTCCTTTCCACCTTCCCATTCTTCCCCAAGTTTTATCATGTTTCTGTTTGAAAACCCTGACTATGAAATCTCAAAAACACATGGATTTTATAAATATTGTCATGTTTTTAAGAGAAGTTGTTCTTCCAGAAGTCCATGTCTTTATGTATGTTGTGCTTTTGTTCTGAAACCTTCTTTTTGACTTGTTGAATTCCTGGAAAATCTTTGGAAACTTATATGACTGTATCTCTAGGAAGATCACTCTGCTCTAACCTAAACTGCCAACTCCACAGAGAACTGACCATCTTTGTCTTGCGTTCTTACCGTGCCTGTACTTTATAATTCAGCACCTACTAGCTTACAGTTCTCTGTTTTTGTGTCTGGTTCTCTTCTAGCTTGGGAGCTGCCCTCAGTGTGGTAAGAACCACATTCCTTTGCTGTTGTATCCTAACATCATAGTAAGTCTTCATGCATTTGTTAAACAAGCATTTGTTGAACACCTACTGTGTGCCAGACAAAATTTTGGGCATTTGGATTCAGTAGGAAACAAGGTCAAACACTACATTTTAAAAATGTGGGGTCCAATGGAAGCAGACTATTACAGAAAGTGGAACAGGAAAAGCACACACTGGGGGGGGGGGCTTTGGCAAAGTAAGACGCTATGTTTAGTATTGATTGTCCAGTTGACCAGACCAATCTCTGGGAATTCTATGTGGGGTTTTCTAGACTGGGTTAGTTAAGGAGGAAGATTTACCCTGTGGGCAGCAACATTTCGTAGCCTGGGGTTCTGGACTGAAAACAAAGGAGAACATGAACGGAGCACCAGCCGCTCCCCCTACCCCCACCTACCTCCACCTCCTCTGCTTCATGACTTTCTGCGTGACGTGAGCAGTTGCCCCTGCCAGCATGCTCTCTCCTTTGTGATGAACTGTACTCTTGAGCTGTGAGCCAAAACAGACCCTTTCTTCAGCTGCCATTGTCAGGCATTGTGTTGCTCAGGAGAGAAGGCAACTGATGTGCATTTCCTCCCTCCTTCAGATTTCATCTAAACCTCAGCCACGCTTTTAATCATGTTGAGAGGACCAAACGCTGGTAAACCTTTGGTTCAAAACAGGTGACTGACACCAATGATTCAATGGAAGGAACATCCCCTCCCCCATCCAGGCAGCTGAACTCTAAGGAGAAGGCGCTTAATTGGCCTGCTAATCAGTTCCTGGGAAAGGGACTAACACAATAATGGACCAATAATGAGCCGGCTCTTCTGAGGCCGGCAGCAGCTGGTTTGTAAGGTATTAATCAGCCATGAGTCAGTGGGTAGGGAGTATTAAGAACGAGGTTCTCTCCTAAATAAATTATTTCCCACTTACTCTGACAATCATAATTGGTGTATTTGAAAAAAATTATTTTAATACACTAAGTGGAACAAAGCTCAGATTTTGAGTCATTCTAATAATATCCCTTGATTAAAATATCAAGTTATCATGTTTTATATTATTGAAGATTTACAGCCAGCAATAATAACTCAATAGACTGCGTGCCACATTAAAAATGTCATGGTAGTATGTTACAATTTAAGATTTGTTCTGGAAGGATCGTGCTTTCCAAATCTCTTATATAATTTCTTCTTGAAAGCAACACTTTCTGTCCTGGTATTTTAATTAGCCTTTAACTGGAATTTTCTCTTTGGGTTTACTGAAAACAATGTCTTTCCATTTTTTTATTACTTGTTATATCCTAGGTCCAATCAGTGTTCTCTGTTAGTCACTTGCCATTTCCAGTTTTTGCCAAGATGTTCTAATGCATGGTAGAAGCATTTTATTTGGGAAAGACAGCAGATGAAATAGTAAAGTTTGAAACACAGAAATAAAGACCTGATTCTGATCTCAGTCAATGCCTATAAAAAGAATTAACACAAGTATAAGAACTACCCATGATGGCAGAGCTGGGTGGTAATCTGGAGTTTCAAATGTGTCCATGTCTGGTTCAAGCTCTATGCATTTGGTTAATGTAAAAACATAGTTCACTTATCTGATACAGTTGAACTTTTTCTTACTTGATTAATTAATATCCTACACCAATATTTAGCATGAAGCTACAGAAAACACGACTTCTTAGTGTTTGTGTTAGTGGATAAGCTAACTTATTTTTCTAAATAAAGAGTATTAAGTTTCAATGTAGAAATTTTGAAAATGTGGGTAACATATAAGACTGATATCCAGTCTTATCCCACTAACATATCAGCTTTGTTACCACAATCACCATCATAATGAACAATGCTTATTATATTCACAAAATATATGAAATTACTCATATGACCTATTAACACTGTATATACATATGTATTCTGTAACTTAATCCTCACAAAATTATTACAAGAAAATATGCTAGAGCTGTAAAACCAGTGTGATTCATATTTATTTCTATGGTGCTTTTTATTTCTTTTGTGCTTTCCAGGGGGTCTGAAGAACAGGGGCTACATTTCCTAGACCCCATCACAGGTTCTGTGAGTGATTTACATTTTCCCATCTAATGACACACTGTATCTCTAGACTTGGGAGAGAGCTGAGACTTGAAGGCCATTTATTTTCCTATTACAGTGAATGTGGTGATATTTTATTTGTGCACCCCAACAAAGCTTATCTGGAGATCAGAGGACAGAGCCAGCCACTATATTAAACATAGAAGTTAGGCAGTGGTAGCACACAGGAGTCAGGAGGCAGAGATTTATCATAATCTCTGTGAGTTTAAGGCCACACTGGGAACAGAGCCAGATGTGGTGGCACACACCTTTAATCCCAGCACTAGTTAACCATAGAGGTCTGGAAGTCTGTACAGACAGACAGGAGGTAATGTAGCTGGGCGGAGAGAGGAAGTGAGATGGCAGGGCACAGAAAGGTGTATAGGCATGAGTATTCAGGAAGTAGCTGTCTCTTGGGCTGAGGAGTTCCTACAGGTTAAGACATGGCTGGCTTGCTCTCTGATCTTTCAGCTTTCACCCCAATACCTGGCTCCAGGTTTTTTTTTATTATTATTAATAAGACCATTTAGCAATCCATGTTACAACAGTGTGGAGGATGGGACTTAGCAGAAGTTAGTTTTATGGCAGCCTCTGAATCTTTTTCTAGCCATGCGCTCAAGGTTTAGGCAGCTGCATGGGGCAAAGTTTTCTATGGTTTCTCACTCTGGCCTTAGAGTCCCCCATGATCTGGGGCACTGTATAAAATATTTCCTTGACTTTCTTCTTCATTTCTTCCTGCTGTTTTATACGCTCCAAAATATAATTAAATTCCTTCTGTTTTTAATACCTAGGATGGATCTGTTTCCTGATTAAGACCTTACTGTGACAGCAAAATATTATTCCTAGGGTGTTCCCTAATACCAGCTCTTCAATTCATCTGTCATCAGTAGGTGTCCAGCAATTCAGTTCCATTTCTGATAGTATGTATCTGAAGTTACTGTCATATCCCTACTGGTTAAATGTCTCCTCATCCTAAGACTGTCCACACTTGAAATGGCAGTTTCAAAAACCAGACTACCTATAGTTCTGACCAACTAGCAATAAATCAGTGGTCCCCACAACTCCCTTAGAATAATCTGTCAATTATTTGCTAGAACAGTTTACAGAACGCAAGCAAGTATTTTTTACCCAATAGTACTAATTCCCCACAGGGATGCTACTCAGGAATAGCCAAATGAAAGAGAGGAGCATGTGAGGTAGGGGTAGGCATGAAGCAAACATGCTCTCCTAGTGGCTTTCTGTATCTGGCCAGAGAGAAGCTCTCTGATATTCAGGTTTGCCACTTGGTTATACAGGCATAATAGAGTAAACCATTGGCCACTGATGACTGAATTCACTTTTTGGTTGAGTAGAGCATGGGGCGGGACTGAGAGGTCAATGCTCTACTCATGCCTTTGTTTTTGTGATGACCAGCTCCTACACTTAAGCTAGAGGGGACCCAGCAAGAGTCACCTAAACAACATAAACTCAGATACAGGGATGCTCCTATCATCCCTGTCTCTAGAGAGATTCCAGGGTGTTAAGGGTTTGTACCAAATGCTAGGGGAAATTAATTACAGAGGTAGAAGGGTTAGAAGCTGCAGCTAATGCCCACTGGATCTGTATCTAGGGGCAGAACTCAACTTCTGTGATATATTGTATTTCATTTTGGAACACTTTCATCAGTGTACATCTTACACATTTTTACCAGTCTATGACTCATACCACTTAGAGAATGTTACAGTAGTCTATTTTTTAAATGATAGTATGAGGATTTTACATCATTTATCATTTTGACTTGCAGGAGTTGAAGAACATTCTGTTGCTAATATTTAGCATATTATATTTCAATGACTTCTTAATATTGGATTTTAGGATGAGTTGTAATTTTTACTTTTAAAATAATGATAAAATGACTGTCTCTGTTCTCAAATTTTGCTTATATTTCCCCACATTTCATTTCGTATCAAAGAGGAATTCCAAAAAAAATGAATTACAATATCTCAGGCTATGAATTACTTTAAGATTCTGATATTAATATCCATCAAATGGACTAAAACTATACAAAGTATTTTTAATGGAAAAAGATTCCTTCTTTGGGCCATTCTATTTGAGATAACTAACTCAAATTCAACAACAACAACAACAACAACAACAACAACAACAACAACAACAACAAGACTGACTTTAAAAAGTCAAATTGCCAAAAACTCCCCAGCTAGGAATTCCATAATGGGATTCTCCACCTCTGTCTTCCATGCTGGGATTTTGTCTGGCTTGACTTCGTGCAGGTCCTGAGCAGGCAGGCAGTCACAGCCACTGTCGTTTCATAGGTTCAAGTGCTCTTCTTTATCTGAAAACAATGTTTCACTGTAGTCTACATCTGGCTCTTACAACGTTCCTTCTCTCTTCCACAGTGATCCCCGAATCTTGGGAGGAGATGTGTGATATAGACATCCTGTTTAGGGCTGAGAATTCCCCAGGTTTTTACTCTTTGAACCTTGACTAGTTGTGTAGCTTTGTTAATCTACTGCAAAGAGAAGCTTCTCTGATGAAGACATATAGATGTACTAATCTATGGGAATGAGGATTAGTCTTTAGAAGTTAGTTAATATTATGTCCATTTAGCAGAATAATAGGGGTAGGTTTTCCCCTAAGGCCTATATCATACCTAGACTCAGGTCCCTGTCCCTATTAATAGTGCCAGGAATGAGATCTATTTTGTGATTGCTGTGTGAAGAATCAATTTTATTCAGTGATGTAACCCCTGAGAGGTTATTTCCCCATGCTCCAGTGTGTGGCCTTGTGCACATACCAGAAGCATTATGTGAACTCCATGGGAGGGAGAGAGATGATAAAAATAGAGATAGGTAGAGATAGAGGTAGAGGTAGATAGAGAGAAAGACAGAGAGAGATAGAGATAGATAAGATGAGGAAATTAAGAAGAAATAGTGGTGGGAGGAATAGGCAAGGAATTGGGGGGAAGGGAATTAGGGATAGGCTTAATCAAAACACATTATATGCATGTATTAAAATCCCAATCAATAAAAAATAAGGGAGGAGTCAGACTTAAATCGGATGTTCTTTGCCATGGAAGAACTGCCACAAGGCTATGCTGAGTGTCATTTTCATCACACTTACAGGCAAGTACTTCCTTTCCCATGTGTTCTTTTGTGTTCAGTAAGATGAAGGAGACTCCAAGGTCTAAGTTTAACTTCATTCAAATTCCTAAACTTTCATTTACAAGCATTTTCCAGGAAGAAATACTATTTTCTATGATAACACATTCAGGGCAAGCATGACCTTTTGCTTCTCCTAAGCCACCGAGTGAACACTTGGACCAGTGAATCAGGTTGATCCCTATTTACACAGCATCAATGTCTTCCAGAAATTTGTTAGAAATGAAAATCTACTGAGATGTAGTCAACTGGAAACTATGGAGATGGGCCCCAGCAACCTGTGGGCTGGTAAAGTCTAAGACATTTTGATCATGCCCATGTAGCATCCAAGATGTTCCTTCTGATCTGGGTTTCCATGTGACGAGTTAACACATTGGTGTTGACACCAGGACTGTCTTGCCGAAGATGCTGACAATGTCCAGCTTCTCCTGCTAGAAAAATCTGAAGTTTCTACACTCTGCCCTATCAAAGAAGCTTTCAACTTGGTGAGAAGTTGGCTGAGTTATGGATTGATTATTGCCACATGTAGAATATAGTCATATTAGACTAGAGATAGAAGCATTGGTATTTACACAAAAAGTTGTAGACAAATAAACAGAAATATAAATGTGTGTGGGACGTACATATATGCTGTGGGATGGTATGTATGTCAAATTGTTCTGATTGGTCAATAAATAAAACACTGATTGGCCAGTGGCCAGGCAGGAAGTAGGTGGAACAAGGAGAGAGGAGAATTCTGGGAAGCAGAAGGCTGAGGCAGAGAGACACTGCCAGCTGTCACCATGACCAGCAGCATGTGAAGACTCTGGTAAGCCACAAGCCATGTGGCAAGGTATAAATTTATGGAAATGGATTAATTTAAGCTATAAGAACAGTTAGCAAGAAGCCTGCCACAGCCATACAGTTTGTAAGCAATATAAGTCTCTGTGTTTACTTGGTTGGGTCTGAGCGGCTGTGGGACTGGCGGGTGACAGAGATTTGTCCTGACTGTGGGCAAGGCAGGAAAACTCTAGCTACACATATACATACATGTATGGGCATCATTGAATTGTCAAGTATGTCCTAATTTGGGGATCTAAAGGGGAAGTTGGACTTTGAAGGAATAATTTATGAAAAGTAGCAGAGTATGGTCCTTGTAGGTAAATACATTCTGGATCTCTTAAACTGCAGCCATTCCCAGTTGCCAATCAGGTTTTCTTAATTGATTACATTTTTAAATGAAATATGTCTGTCTTTGTCCTAATTAATAGTATTTATGACACCATCATTTTGATAGGCAATTATGTACTTTTCTAGTAATATCAAAATAAATGCATACTCATTAAAATAAAAATGTTACTTTTAGAAGCATCATAACACCATCTTTAATGATCATAAGATTAATTTGGCTAATAAACAACCACATATTCCCATTAGGGGAGCATCAGGAACGAATATTGACTGACAAGAGAATATATTATTTATTTATATATAAATTAATGTGTGAAAAATCTCATGAAAATGGAAAGGAGAAAGAAGCTGACCTTAATATTTGTGGAAACAAGCAGAGTCTGTGAGAATAATGGCAAGCTGAACTATCAAATAGTGTCGGACTGTAGTATTGAACTCAAGTTTTTTTCCATGGAAGCAGAGATGAAATATTCTGATACTGACATCCATGTATAATAGCATTAAGCAATTAATTAGTTTCTCAGTGTTAGAGTGAAACAAGAGAAAGAAGCTAGAATGCAGTAATGAACTAGGATTGAAGATATAAATAATATCACAGGTTTTCCTTACTCTAGACATGGATGGTTATATATAGAAAGAGGTATAGATGTGTGTATGTGGACAGGTTAGTGCACAAGTGCATATTTCTTTGTTACCTTAGGGCATCTGAAGGAAGCCACTCACTAGTATTAACAACAAATTTCAATTTCTAATGCCATTCCCTAATAAAAAGAACCCAGGGTCCCTAAAGAAACCTCCATGTACTGGAGGTACAGAGAAGGGAATATTCAACATGAGCCTGGAGCATCTTGTGCTGCCAGGGAAGTAAGAAAGTTCACAGAGGTGTCTGTATGCCAGACCGGCATGCAGGCCAACTAAAAGAGCTCCCAGCGGCCAAAGTTGACATCATTTCAGCAACATGATGAAGGAGTCTCACAATATTAACCAAAGAATAGAAACATCCCTGGGTCCACACTGACACAGACAAGTAATCGAGTCAAGCAGCAGCTGGCAAGAGGCACGTGTCCCCATGGAGAAGGTTTTTTAAAAAGTGTGCAGCCACTCCACCAAAAGTCAAGAAGATGGCAGGCTGCATCCGTGGGCTGTGCATGGTGTGCTCCTTTCAAATCATGCAGCAGGAAAGGGAGGAAGGCAGCTTTATGACAGGGATACTGACCAGCACCACCTGAGGCAGGGGGTCAAAGTCCACATCGGGTGTCATATTTATATCGAGAATATGAGTCCTTGTGGGGATGTGATGAAAATGGTACCATACTCCACGACCTTTCTTCCCCAAACCCCGAACTCCCATCTAATCATGAGGTGAAGATCACAAAAATTCCAGTACAAGGGCGTTCTACACTACACCTGTCTAACTCCCACAAAATTGTCAAAATCATTAAAACAGATGCAAGCTTGAGAAATTGTCACAGCCAAGAGGAGTCTAAGGGGACCTGACAGCCAAATGTAATTCAGAATGCTGGATAGGATCATAAAACAGCGAAGGGACACTCAGGGGGTACACACACACACACACACACACACACACACACACACACACACACACACACACACGGGAACTGCAACAAACTGTTTAGAAATAGAGTACCACCCAGAGTTTGTTAGTTGGGATAAATCAGCCAGTTCTAACAAGTGAGTTCTAAAACAGTGTGTTAATAAGGTAAACTGGGTAACACAACCCTAATTCACTCAGTGTTTGTGTGTATCTTAAATTGCTACAAAGTATAGAACCCATTGCTTAAAAGAATAAAACACATCACACTTCTCCAGGAGAGGCTATTTTCTGTCTCCAGGAGGCCCTCTTCTGATTGTTTGAATAGTACATCTGTGGAGGGCCACATGTATGGGGCAAATCAGAATCAAAATCCAACTCCTATTCTGCTTGTGGAAGCCATGGGCCAGATAACAGGATGCACTGTAGAAGGGGACCTTTGTGTTATGTGCTTGAATGCACTGGGATGTGCTAGTGGGTTCCATGGAATTCCTGTTTCATGAATAGAGGCATGAAAGTTAGAAGACTATCATTTCTGCTGCACAATTCTTTAGTAGTAAATATGAGTGAAAAATCCAGCTTAGTAACTTCTGACCCCTTTAAGCCCTTGAGTGTGAATGTTTAGACTACAGGACTAGCCAGGCATTATAATGCCAAGAATGCAAGTGGTGAGCATCTAATGCTGTTCATAGTAATAACAGTAGTTAGCATAGATATGATGCATAACATGTCTCAGATGCTAGAGATACAGGAGTCACCATCATTTCTATCTTTGAGACCTTCAGAATTCTTAACAGCCTGGCTAATGGCAATTTTTCTATTTTGTTTAAAATATCGCTGTGTTCCAGTTGTCAACATAGTTTCTGGTGGCCTCAGACAGCCATGAGGCTGGTGCATTTCTGCAGATCCCCTCTATCCTCTTTAGCAACAAGAACTTGCGGCTGCTCCACTCCAGAGGCACATAGGATGGCAGGCTGTTTTAATGTGCAATGACAGTCACCCATATTCTATACACGTGTCCCTGACTGAAAACTTCTTCAGAGCTGAACCACAATAATAGAAATATTGGCTCTCTTTCCCTAGTGTACCATCTCCATTCAGCAACCCGCCTGAACCCTGCATGTATTCTTCTTGTCATAAAAGAACAATTGATTCTGTTCCTCCACACTATTTAGATAATAATTAGAACTCATTAATTTATGCTCTAATGGTTTAAACAAGCTTTAAAAATCTTCACTGCTTTTTTTAGTGAAATGATTAAGTGAAAAATAGGTTTAAATGTCTCTTGAATTAGGCAAATAAATAATAACTAAACCTGACTAAGTTAAGAATCAGAGGAATAAGATACAAGCCATATATGTCTCGTTATATAGGTATTCACCACGCTAACACCCAGAGGAAGTTTTTAATGAGAAGGAATAGGATGGCATTCATCAGAAGTTCGCTCACCAAGGGAACCCTCCTTAGATAAGGTAGATACCCCAGTGCATGGTTAGGCATCATTTTCAATGCAGTCCAAGCTTAATGGCCAATTAAGGCCATTTGTTCAACTCTGCCATCCTCTTTTGTTGTTTACTGCTTCAACTTTGAATGCCAGAAGCTTTTTTTCAAAGAACCCTGGCCTTTCCACAGAGGAGGTTTTGCCTTTTAACCTCTCATTTAATATGACAGGCATACAGATGATGCTGCCTTGATGCTCAGGCGATAATTCAAAGGAAAGTGAGATGAGATCTTCAGGCCAAACAGAGCATGGACAGCAAATACTGATCACTGACCATTTTTAAGGCACCAAGGCACATTTTCTTTTATGACTTTCTCTAGTTGCAAAGAAACTACAGGTATTTTGTCGCTGGAGTGCACAAAAAGAACCCGGAGAAGGAAGCAAAGGATGTAGCTAAATTCAGACCACCACAGAGTTTTCTCCTGGACTGCTGTTATGTCAAAGTACTGCTGTATTTTGGTAAGCTCATCTTTATTTTAGTGTTATAATTCCAGCCCATGAGTCTGGAAAGAACGGAACACTAAAATGGTCCTTTATAAAACCTTTACAACTGTGCCCAATGAGCTTTATAGCATTAACTCCTGGGTATGTCTATAGACTTGGGAGGGTAGTGTCATCCAAGCCTAGGAAACTGGGGGGACAGTATAATGGTGGCTACTGTTGTTGTTATTTTTGGAAATCCTTTCATCAGGATGTTGACCTTGAGGAGTACAGATTTTGGATTTCCATACCATCCCAGGTGCCAGAGTACTCTTCTATTGTGTGACAAGCAACAGGGTTAAGATGTTGTGCAGGATTAACAAGGTCCCTGCCTCAAGGGTAGAGGGTAAAAGGAAGAAAATAGAAGACATCACTTTAGAAACTGGCAGCTGCTACAAGGGGAGCAATTCATTGGGAGTGCCCTCTTATAAAGATGGATTCTCTCCACAGGGACACTAGGGTAGAGACAGGGCCCTGGGGCAGGAAAGAATTCAGAGGCTTGAGAACGGTGGGAGCTAGCTTAGCTGGATCATGGCAAACATCCAAAGGGAGGCAGCCCAGGGAGGCTCTTGCTTCCAAGAGACTTCAGAATGAGCTCTTGCTTCCAGTGAGTTCAGATGCAACTGGAAGCTGTAGGCAGAGATGCCATGGTCTCCTGTTTGGAGAATGGGTTTGGGAGGATAAAAGTGGCACCCGGGGACCATTGTACAGGCTGTCCAACACTTGAGATAAGAGGTAAGAACAGCTTACACTCCAGGTGATGGGGGCTGGTTCTTTTCATTTAATGTGTAATAAGTGACCCCTGCATATCAGGCGGTTTCCTTGGGTCTCCTCTTTTTCCATTGGCATCTCTATCCCTGTATTTCAATCATCACCCTCTCACAGCACATACTGCATTGTTTTCGTTTTCTTAATTGTTTATGACCATCTTTTCTCACATGCTAAATTGTGAGGTCTCGGAGGACACACTCGAGATATAATTTATCTTTCTATTTGCAAAACGGAGCCCAGTGCTTGGCAGTTCCTGGTCTCTCAATAAATGCATTTTGAGTTTAATTGAAAAGTTGAATTGAATTCAAGGCTGCTATCTCCACTTCTCAGGAAAAGAGCTTGTCACCAGGACCTGCCAATGTGGGGACATTCACCTTTTTGGACGACTCAAATAATTTCTTCCCAACACTGTATGATTTGCAGCCTGCTCATCACAAATTAAAAAAAATAAAAAAGCAATTAATAAGCCCCAACTTCGAAACACGGTTGGCTGAAAAGGTTCCTTTTTTCAGCTACCTGCTGCTATCAGTTTTACTTTGTTGTGTTTTTTGTTTTTGTTTTTAGAGATAGGGTTTCTCTGTGTAACCCTGAATGTCCTGGAACTCTATAGACCAGGCAGGGCTCGAACTCACAGAGATCTGCCTGCCTCTGCCTTCTGAGAGCTGGGATTGAAGGTGTGCACCACTATCACCTGGCTTCAGTTTTACTTTCTAATCATAGAATAAAGTAATTTTTTTAAAAGTTGTCACCACATAAAGTTGCCAGAATATTTAAATTAAATATTAAATTAAATATTAAATTAAATATTCTGGCAACTTTATGTGTTTTTTTCCATCGAAACTAATATTATTCTTATTTTTTCTCCTCATCAAGTGCTATCACTTGAACCATGGAACAAAACAATGGTCCCACTAAGATAGCAGACTCTTGTCTCTAGAGTATGTAAATGTGACCTTAAATAGAAATAGGGGCTTTGAATATATAATTAAATTACAAATATTAACATGGACATATTAATCTCAGATTATTCAAGTGGACCCCGAATAATCTGAATTCATATGAATCATATGAATCCTAATGGCAGAGAGGCAGAGAAAGATTGAATATACACCTAGGGGGAGATGTGAGCATTGCAGAAAGAAGCGATGGACGCAGTCTTTGAAGACTGGAATGATGGAGCCATATACCAAGGAATTATGGCAGCCACCAGAACGGAAAGATGAAACAATGGTGACTGCCCTGGGGGGTCAGCAGGGAAGGTGGCACTACGGATGCTTTGCTTTTTACCAGAGATTCTGGTTTCAGACCTCAACCCCCAGAACCCTGAAAGAAGACATCTTTGTTGTTGAATGTTTTCTGGTGTGTGGTTGTCAGTTACAGAGACCAGAGGGAACCAACAGAGTCACGTTCCATCCTCTTCAAATACTGTTCTAGAATTCTTTGCACATGGTCTGCTTTCCATCCTTCTATCTTCCATTTCATCTCTCTTTCTCTTTGGAAAACAATGGATGACAAAAGCAACACACATACACACATACACACATGCACACACACACACAATACACACATATACACATACACACATACACACAATACACACATACACACATATACACATACACACAATACACACACATGCATGCAATACACACACATACACACAATATACACACATACACACATATACACACACATACACAAATATACACACATACACATACTCACACATACACACATACACAAACATACACACACACAATACACACATACACACAATAACACATACACACACAATACACACACATATACAAATATACACACATACACACAATACACACATACACACAATACACACATACACACACATACACACATACACACACATACACACAATATACACACACATACACATATATACACACATATACACATATACACACACATACACAAATATACACACATACACACACTCACACATACACACACATACACATATACACACATACACACATACACACAATACACACACATACACACATATACACACACATACACACATATACACACATACACAAATATACACATATACACATACTCACACATACATACACATACACAAACATACACTCACACAATACACACATACACACAATAACACATACGCACAAATACACACAATACACACACATACACACAATATACACATACACACATACACACAATACACACACATACACAAATATACACACATACTCACACATACACACAATGCACACACATACACACATATACACACAATACACACACATACACACATATACACACATACACACATACACACAATACACACACATACACACACACATAAACAAATATACACACATATACACACACATACACACATAGACAAACATATACACACACATACTCACACACATACATACACATACACACACATATACACATATACACACACATATACACATAGACAAACATATACACACACATACACAAATATACACATATACACATACTCACACATGCACATACACAAACATACACACACAATACACACACACAATAACACATACACACATACACACAATATACACACATACACACAATACACACACATACACACAATACACACACAATACACACACACATATACACACATATACGCACATACACACAATACACACACATACACAAATATACACACATACACACAATACACACACATACACACACATGCTCACACATACACACACATACTCACACATACACACAACACACACACATACACAAATATACACACATATACACACAACACACACACATACACAAATATACACACATATACACACATACACACATACACAAACATACACACATACATACACACAATATATATACATACACACAATACACACATACACACAATATACACACATACACACACATATACACACACACATACACAAATATGCACACATACACACAATACACACACATACTCACACATACACACAATACTCACACATATACACAAATACTCACACATACATAAACATACACACACATATACACACACATACTCACACATACACACAATACACACACATACACACATACACATACACACAATACACACATACACAAATATACACACATATACACACACATACACAAATATACACACATACATACACACACAATGCACACACATATACACACATACACACAATACTCACATATCTCACACATACACAACACACATACACATACATACACATACACACACATACACACAGATACACACAATACTCACACATACACATGCACACACACACACACACACACACACACACACACACACACACACACACCACTTCAGAGCTTGTGCTTACAGGCTGTTATGGATGCTTTCCACAAATTGGTGAGTGTGTGAGCTCTCAAATCCTCTAGCCAAGCCACCCTTAGGTATCTGAGACCTCAGAGTTCCTTGCTCTTGTGGCCCCAAGACTGCTTCTGGGTCCCCATGAGTCCCATTTCTAAGCCTGGGGTGGAGCTGAAGTGGGACTAGGGGTAGAACAGAACAGAATTGTGTGTCAAGAACTCCAAACTGAGCCAGACTGTGAGGTCTTTATCACGGCATACCTGTCAAGGCAGGAGTATAAAATGTGTTCATCTAGCAGACTGGCAACTTGATTTGTAGCATTAAATATCCAGATGTATTTTGAGGGTATCACTTGTGCTCTTGTCCTATGATCCACAAATGTTAGAAGTCAGTGGCTGGATCAGGACTCAGCAAATCTGAAAGAACCAGTCATCTCCAAAAACCATTTCCAAGTGCAAACTGAGGATCTGTCAAGTTAGCAACTCTGGTCTCACTCGAGCAACTAAACATTCTTCAAGTGTGAGACCCAGAAACTTTCCAAACTGACCACATTTAGATTCAGAACCTGGCTTTCGAATCATGAGTCTTTCTGTTTTCATAGAAATCCCCTAAATACCTGTCTGCTCACATAATACAGCAGGTGTCTTCTGCTACCAAGCAGCTTAGCTGACCCTTCATGAACAAAGGACAACTGAAAGAGAGGATTTACATCATCCAATGAAGAAGGCATCTCCTGTTTCCTAGAACTCGAGGAGAGACTGACAAAGTGTTTTTTGTTTGTTTGTTTGTTTGTTTGTTTTTTCTGAGCCAGGGTTTCTCTGTATAACAGCTCTGGCTGTCCTGGAACTCACTCTGTAGACCAGGCTGGACTCAAACTCACAGAAATCTGCCTGCCTCTGCCTCCCAAGTGCTGGGATTAAATGCCCCCCGACCCCGTTCCTTGAGGCCTAGGCCTAGGGTCTCTCTTCAAGAGCAGGAATCTTGCTAAGTCTATTCACAAATTCTTCACTCCTGATATGTGCTCACTCTGGCTTACTCTTATCAAGAAAGCTGCTGAGGTTTTCACCGGATCTAACTCTACCCCAAATGCACACTTGTCCTTGCTGTTTCTGGACCTGAAGTTCTATAGGAAGATTTCACTTCCTGCAACAGTTTCCCATTGAAACCCACCTTTATGTATGGTCCTCCCCTGTGGAAACTCTCTCAGTGTAACCTGGGGTATTTAATATAAAAGTCACACTTTCCACCATATTCTGTGGGTGGGCTCCTCTCTGACTTCCTAGTCTTCCTATTTTTCCCACGTTCTGTATCCAACCCCTTCTTCCTCTGATTTTCTTCCCAAAGATGCTGAGTTCATTTGTATCTCAGGCTCTGTCTGGAATGTGTAACTGTCACCTCTCCTAATGACTGGACTCCTGCTTTCAGGGACACCACAGTTTACCCAATAATTCCTGTAGTCTCTCTGGAAGGCATACAGGATCTCATCAAGCACAACTTTGGGGTCACTGTTTTATTACTGATCATCTCTCCTGGAGATGGGGAGGATGGAGGATGGAGGTGGAGAGGATGCCCTCTGGACTGGGCTCTTCCTGACTAGTTTCCTGCTGGGTTTTTTTTTTTTTCCAGAGTCCAACATGGTGCTTGCTTTCCTGAACGAGCAGGACCACGGGCGGCTTTAGAAGTTGTACAGGTTGGTTGTCCCTCTTAGGTGAGGCCCTCCACAGATGACAACATGGGTGGTGCCTGACCTTCCGGCCTCACTGCTCCTGCTTCAGAAATGGCCAAGCTCTGCTTGGTCTACGGCAGTTTTCTATCAGTCCAGTGAGGATGATCTGGCGAAGCGTCATTTACTCTACTCTGCCCACCTTTCGGTCGGCTGCCAAGATGACAGAGGGCATCTCTCTCACGAGGCCTTATTCTTTCAGGAGGCCTAAATGTATATATTTTTAGAACTTATCACACAAAGCAGAAATAGATCCATAATCTTTTCCCATGAAATCAGGGGCTATGTGCTGTCAATCATTTTCTTTTTGCCAGCAAGTGAGAACCGCATTAAATATTTATGTTCGCTGCATATATCTTGAATATACAATCCATACCTAGCCTTCTTTCTGATTGCACTCGTTAACTAGGTACAGCCAAACACAAGGAACAAGGCCATGTGTACTTGTATGCTTTTAAAAATACTTGTTCATTTGCTCGCTTGCTCCCACTGCCCTCTTCCCAAAGAATCCTTACCTATGGAGGTTTTCTTCATTAAAAAAAGAAAAAAAAAAAAATCACCCCAGACACCTTAAAGACATGAAAGACTCATATCCATGACATAAAATCATTAAAAGGAGGGTAAGAAATATTAAAAACAAATCTAGTATTAACTGAAGACAGGTACAAGCTAAAGTTATAGGGTTGATCACTGTGACAAATCAGCATGTGAATACAAGAATCAGTTCTTAAAAGCTGACAGCTAAACACAGCAGTCTACTTTCTAATTTCCTGGATACTATTAGTAAGGCACATATAAAAGCTACAGAAAGTTTAAAGTATTGTGATTTAAATGTGGTGAACACATAGCATTATGTTTTACCATGCTATTAAAAAAAATAGTATTCACAGACACAGTATACATCTCTGACCTGTTTGATGCACCGAGACAGTTATAGTTTGGAAAACAGAGAACTATGGTATTAAACTTTCTCACATACAACTGGAATAGTTTCCTTCTAGAAATATGTATCCACAGCTAAATTGAGGAAGAAATCACATTCCAAAAACACCACAGAAATTTAAAGAAGTCATAACATGCAATGAAAGGCTGAGAATCAAAGAGCTGGGCTGGGAATTTTATCTCTCTCCCACTCAGAGCAGTTCAATAGGAGCTATAGAACAACCACGCTACTTTATGGAATGAATAGTAAGTGCTGTCTAATTCATTCAGAGTTAAGAGGCAAGTCATCTGTATGTTTAGTAGTACATTTAGTTTTTTAGTAGCACAATATTTTTGTCATACTAGAAAGCCAGAGTTGATGTAAATAGTTGATTGATTTCCTAACCTAAATGCCCAAAAATTGATTGGATTTGTCTCTAATTCTCAGATAATCGAATTCACCTGACAACATTCCTTAATTGGTCCATAGGGTACAGTTATCCTGGGTTCAAGAGTGTATTTCTGTGTGATAATCCTTGTACCTGCTAAGTACTGAGTTCACCTGGCTTTCTAAGAGCACAGGAGAGTCTGTCTACACACAGGTCCCTTAGACACATTAAGTCCCTCTGCCTTTCAGGTGCCACTAAGAGCAGGCTGTGAGTTGGGGTGAAATCAAAACAGTGCGGGCTCCCCTGAAAGCACGGCTCCATTCTGCTCCTGCTTTAAGATTAAGCCTTCACAAATGGAATATTTCTTAGTAGGTTTATCCTTTGTTCTTCATAAAGGAAGCTCCTAGCAGAGACAGGAAAAGAAAGTGACTCCGCCATCAGCTTGCCTGGTAGGCCCTTGCTCCTGACAGCACATTTAAAATTAGCCCTGGATGCAAAAGAGGAGGACCAGTGCCTCCAAGATTCCCTCCCACAATGCTCTCTTCAGTCCCAAGAATTTACTTTGAACTTCGTTCTAGCTTTTCGTGGAGCTCTTAATGACTTCAGGAAATGACAAGAGTTTGCATTTTCCCTGGCATTTTCTAATATTGGGAGCTTCATGTTGCTCCAGAGAGCCCCAGCCTCCTTGTATTGTATTTTTTTTAAAAATACCTGTAATCAAAGCCTTAACCCAGGTCCTAAGCAAAGCTAACAAATAATTATCCTGCACAATATGGCTAAAAATGGGAGTCTAATTAATTAAATCACTAATTGAACTTCCCCATTACTGATACATTAGTTCCTGCTCTGACATAAACATTAATCAAATTCACTGAATAATTCAGTTCTCCACTTCCTTCACCTGTGTAGACAAATCTGCCTGCTGTCCTGTCCTGGTAAGGTGGGAGGAAATGATGCTGATGCAGCCCCATAAGGCCTCCGTTCAGTGCCAATAACCGTTGATGGCCCGAATAAAATGGGAAGAATAAAGCCAGTACAGTTAGTCTCTACATGCGTATGGTGCTAAATGTAGATCATTATACTATTTTTGTATGAAACAAAAGTATATATGAATATATTTAAATTTAATGTTATGCAAGACAAATCCTGATCTTAACAAATAAAACCATTTGGAGGAGAAAGTAGTTGAAAGTGTTTCACAAGAACTTCTGCATTTTAATGAAGTGGGCTATTTAGATTGCCACTGTAGAGGCCAGTAGATTTGCTCTAATTATGTGATTAGATAAATATTTATATATTTTCCCTCTGTTGAAATCCAAGTTTCCTGCGGCATCTGAATGCTGGCACTGTCCCCTCCAGCTGAGAGAGCCCATTCTCAAAGTCTGCTGAGGAGGGCACACTTTACATGTCGCTCTCTGAGATCTCAGGGCATCCTCAGTCGGCCTTGGCTTGGCATCGCAGGGGGAGTCCAGGGTACTGTGATTGTTGCTGTCAACCTGGTTCTTGGCACATGGGAATCGAGCTGCACACTCTTGAGAAGCATTGGCCTTATTAGACACTCAGTCTTCAAATCAAGAACAGGATGCCTCCAGCAGAGAAAATATCTCTGGTGTAACTAGGGGATGATGGTGGGTGACATGACACAGATTTCATCTCCTTTCAGAACACTTGATTTATCATCCCTGCTGCTGCAAAGTCAGCCTGTAGCTGTCAGCCACCCCAGGGCTTGTGTTGGTTGAAGAAAGCCACCTTGCCCAAAAGCTAATCCCTCCGGCAGGCACCCAATGCTATAAAAAGACATGACCTCCTGTACCGGTGTGGAACAACACTAACAGGCCATCGGATCCCACTGCCCTCTGCCCTGTAAGGTTGGCTACTAGAAGTAATGAGGTGGATGTGGCCTCAGCAGGCAAATGCCGAAGGAAGCTACGGAAAGCAAATGGGATGGGGGAGATGCAGACAATTCTGAAGATCAGAATGTAGGAGGCCATGTTTTTCCTTCAATCTGGGCATGCTCGTGGGCCAGGGTCCCAGCACCCTCAATGACTGGCTCCTCAGCACTGCAGGCAGCTTAGAGAGGACAGAAGAGCCGGGGTTGAGCCGACAGGGCGGTTCTTCCACTCAGAACCTTTTAAATCGCCTCTCAGATGCTCATCAAGCTCTTCAGGATCCGGTTCAGAGTTGCTTCAAAGCAGACTTACTTCAAAGTGACGTTCAGATGTTCAGAGGCTTGAAAATAAACTACAGAGTCCTCAGAAATCTCATCGGCTGCCGCCGCTGAGTGGGCACCACCCCTGCCCTTATTGTTGAAGGAAAATGAGATTCCAGAAATTTCTCTCATTATCAGGGAAAGCAGCAGTCTACCCCTGGCACTAGCTGATAGGAACACAGCTATTTAGGCTTCCAGCAGAATCTGGCCACCATTCCGTGGGCTCTGAATTTTCCTTTTCATCACCTCAGGCACATGGAAGGCTCCGGACAAGGCTGTCCACGTTGGGCATCATCACCCAGTGAGGGTGAGACATGGATTTGGCGCCGAGAGTCCCAACTGTGCTTTACTGACAGATGTATACCGGGGTCAGTGAGGCACAGGGCACAGGAGGCAGAAAGTAGGGGCGCCAAACACGGTGGTAGGCTTTAAAGAAAGAATGTGGACTTAATACTTGATGGTGGCTTTGTCCCCAAAAGCCATCTCGGGCTCAGCAGCCCGTACAGAGCCTCAACTCATGAAAGGGCACCGGGAGAGCTATGTGAAAAGATTTCTTTTCTTTTTAAAAAGTTATCTACTAGATGCTCTGAAAAGAGCTTTTTGTGCTGAGCTTAAGGCAGCTCAGTTTAACTAGCAGTAGGCAGAGCATTGTTAAAAACGGATAAAAATGGGAGATAAGCTTTGCTCCCACAATCTGCTTCCAACGGATACGGAAAAGAAAAGAAGTGGCCCCTTGGAGGCACATTGTTGCCGCGCTCCTTGAGCTTAAAGGCCTTCCTCTGGAATTAATATTTACCTCCAATTACAGTTTCCTGGGGTAAGGAGTCCCTGCCGATGAACCCGCTCTGAAAAGCTTTGATTTACTGAAGGAGCAGGCAAATCCACTCACTCAGGTCCTCCCTCACAGAAAGGGCCAATGGGAAGATTAAAATCAGAGTGGGAGGCATTTTTAGTTACATTTCTTTGAAGTCCAGACCTTGGCTCCTTCTCTCTTTCCATTCCCTTGGAGCAGAGGAGCTCTGGAAATTTTGCTCAGCTTTTCGAAGATGCACATCTGCCTGCAGGCTGTAGCTTTACCTTCTCATGCTTTGCCACCTTTGGGAGGATTTTCTGCCAAATTAAGATTTGCCTTGTGTGGGGGGAAAGGTGTGGACGTATCACTCCGCTTGCCAAGTGCCTCCAAGATAGAGTGCCTTGGAGAAGCTGCAATCCTCAGATGCTCTGAACGCTGGGGACTCTGCATCATTCCTCCTTTCTCTATTAATCTAGAGGCTGCGCAAAGCTCCACTCATGTCTATGGGTAGATGGAGGAACAAGGTGGGACATTTCCTACAAGACAGAAGACCATCAGATTCTATCCCCTAGACCAATGTAGCTCTAGCCTTTGCTCTTTCTTTTTCTTTGTTTTTGTTTGTTTGTTTGTTTTGTTTTATTTCGAGACAGGGTTTCTCTGTGTAGTTTTGGTTCCTGTCCTGGAACTCACTCTGTAGACCAGGCTGGCCTCCCCGAGTGCTGAGATTAAAGGCGTGTGCCACCACCGCCCGGTGCCATTGCTCTTTCTTAGTGTCCTTCTGCACACTCATTGGTGACCACAACTGGACTTTCACCAACGGTATCACCCACAGCAACCTCAGAGGGCTGCACAGGGGTGGATGCTAAGGTGTACTGTGTGCTGCAGCAGCTGAACAGGGATTGCCGTCTCTGATGTGCTCCGATGATACACAGATGTGACTGACTACAGAGGGAATGAGAGCGCCTCATCTTCCACCACACCATCCCTGGTCTCACTGGGGTCACTCTTGTATAACCAGCACTGCCCAGAAGGACACGTAATAGTAAGATTTTAAACAAAAGTGGTCTTAGAATTTCCTAATGCTTTGTGTGAAGTAGGAGAGGGAAGAGAGATAAGGGACTATTGGAGAAATTATTTTGGCCACTCCACGTAGTTAAAAGGATATTTATTTAATGGCGTAACTCACAAATTAAGTAATGGGTAGGTTGCAGGGTCTGGGGAAGGTGTAATGCAGTCCAGCGGTGTTCTCCGGAGCTCTGCACAGTCAATCTCCACTGGTCAGCGTTCCGGCACCGAGAGAGCGCCCAGCAGAGCGCTCGCGCATCCAGCTCTCGGGTCCCCAGGCGCCTCCCCTCGCCCCGCCTCGTAGGCGTGACAGTTGCCAGAGTCTCAATGGGGGTTGGAACTTCCAGAACCAAGCTGGAATGGCTACCCACTACAAGGGACAGACTTTTAGTAAAGATAAAATCCATCACAGCAACTCGCCAAGACTTTGTGCCAGCAGAGAAACCTTGAGATGGACCATCTACTATTTTTGGGGGTCAGGATAGCTCTTTCTCCTTTTGGAAAACAGGGGAAAGGTGGGAGGCCTACCTATCCTCCAGAATTTTGACTGAGATCACTCGGAAAGACTGTCAAGAGAAAGACATAAAGGAGGGAATGCCGTCTTATAAGAGCTCCTGGATCCAGCATGCTGGAGGATCAAGGCAGTGTGCAAAGACAGCAAAGAGTAGCCACCTCGGTGATAAAGCAAAGGTACTCTGGCCTTGTCTTTCCCAGGGAGAGTTAACCCCAATATGTGGAAACCACAGGGTTGGGATATGAAGTCTGATGATGTGCCCTGCTCTTCTCCTTCTATACAGGAGTGATATGTGTGCCCAGAAGCCCCCACTAGAGAATATCCTCTATTCTTCCTTTGTTCTGTTTTTCCTTTTGAAGCTCCCAACAAGCTCTCTCTGCCAGGGGAGTGTTTTCTTGTGTATGAAGAGATCCTGGGATTGCTTGCTCTGAAGAGCACCTGCAGACAATGATTGGGAAATGTGTTAAACCTGTCCTCAATTTGCTTTATTGACACGGAGCCTCCGTGGGTCCTGTGCAGAATAGACATTTCCCCATGTGAGCAACTATTGAAAGGGCTTCATGGCTGAAAAGGATGAGTCAGTCAGGGGCGGACACCACAAGAGGAAAGGGACAAGGGGGAAACAGAGGGGTGGAAATGGAGCCAGAATTCAAGAGACAAAGCCCATGACAGGAACAAATATAACAAAAGCTTCTGGAGATATGGAGAAAGAACAAAATTATCACAGAAGCTCTTCCAATAAAGGGATTTGCAGTGATTTATCCAGGGTGGCCAGTGAGGAGAGATCCAGGACCACGTGTATCAAAAGAGTCCCATTTGGGTGATGTGGTTCCTGTCTGCTTAGCTGTTTAGTCTTAAAAAGAGATTCTTCCTGCCCCCCAATGCTGGGTTTTTGTTTCACCACAGAGAAATGCAGAGGCACTTGACTTGGTTTATGACACTGGACAAGTGGTAATTATCTGTCTATAATTCCCTTGAGGGGAGCTGATGTTTCAATAAATTATAAGAGCCAAGCTCGAGTGGTTTACGCCACCATCAAAACCCTGCTATGGAAATATAATCTTATAACCACAACTTACTAGGGAATAGGTGTTTGCACAGGGGGCGGTTTAGGGGCCTTGAGCCTCCCAGAGAGCGTGGAGATCTGTCAGGCTAGCCCCAGCTGCCACCAAACCACCCCGAAACAAACTGAAGACAGACCTGTCTCAATGAGTTGCCAAGTTGAACACATTAGATCCCCCTGGCATAAATAAATGAAAGACTTGCTGACTTCCTCCCCCCCCCCACCACCACCAAACATTTATGTGGCCATAGTCATGTTCCCGTGTGTTTAATCTGCTCACAGCATCTCAGAACAAGGCATTTTACACACTGCATCTCCAGACACAGGGAAATGAGAACACCTAGCTCTCTTCAACCTGTGGAGAGCCTCTGGAGGTCGAACAACCCTTTCACATGGTTCCCCTAATACCACCGGAAAACACAGATATTTACATTACAATTCCTAATAGTAGCAAAACTACAGTTATGAAGTAGCAACGGAAATAATTTTATGGTTGGGGTCACGACAACATGAGGAACTGTATTAAAGGGTCACAACACTAGGAAGGTTGAGACCCACTGACTTAGATCTTTATGCAACTTTGGTCTTGGTCATTTCATAATGAAATTTATTATAAGATCTCCAATTTTGAAAATGAGTTAGAGCCCTATTAGAAACAAAGGGGCTCTCACACCATCTGAAAGACACTTGTGAGACTCCATTATGGCTGCATAGAGATGTCCTGTTAAACAGTCACATGCAAGAAAGGAAAATATAGCAGGAGAGCTAAAGAGGCTGAGGAGACGTTTCAGCTGCCAAAGTGCTTTCTGTATGAGCTTGGGTCCCCAGGGCCCACATAAAAAGATGGGCAGAGTTGTGCAATCAGTAACACAGAGCTAGGGATGTGGGGACAGTGACTCCCTTGTTGATCAGCCAGTCTAGTCATATTGGTCAACTTCAGGTTCAGTGAGAGACCAAGTCCCCAAATTTATGTGAATAATAACAAAGAAAGACTCCAAACATTGAGCTTTGGCTTACACACACACACACACACACACACACACACACACACACACACACACGGAACTAAACTAATGACTTGTTATTTACTTAATTTATCTTATACCCCTAAGTTTCAAAAAGAATTTGAAGTCACTTAGAATATAATGCTATAATATATTTAGTGCCAAACACATTCCACAATATATGTGCAAATTGTGTGTTTGACTATACATGTGACTTTTCAAATGTACCTGGAGGGAGAATGAGAGAATATCTATTGCATTAGGAATCAAGAAGTAAGAAAAAAATCCCTATACTTGGAAGAATGAGGCAGGAGGATTGCCAGGAATTCAAGTTTAGCTTGGCCTACATTGTGGGACCCTACCTCAATGCCCCCTACATCCCAGTAAAGTAAGTTGCAGCAAACTGTCTCTGATTTTCTCCCTAAGTTTCTTAGAAAAAAGGAAAGGAGGCGGAAAGATGATGGATACCTCATAAGGCTTGAGGAAACAGCTTCAGTGAGAAATGTGTCTGTGTGATCCAGTGGTGGCTTGAGGGGGTCTCTGGAAGACCGTGCCAGGTAAATCACCACTTCGTACCAACCAGACCTCGTTTCCTCCTGCACCTCGCAGTCACAGAAATGGCATTTCATCCATCACACCGTCTCATATGGAGAAAATACCCAGAGGCCTTTTGAGCTATTCAGGGAAGGACGACTCTTTTCTGGAGCAGCAATTGGGCGAGGTTAGCCCTTCTAATACATGGGCAAAAGCTATGGGGTGGCTTAGGCAAGGGCTTCAGTGTGGAGAGCAGAGAGCTACCGGTGTACTTCCTACACACTCTCCGGTTCTGCTGCCACTTCCTTAAACGTGTCTGAATCCCAAATCCACAGAAAACTTTATTCTGAACATGATCTGCCTTAGAATCTCTGTCCTGTGGATATTAAATGTATGGCCATCAACAGTCAAAGATTTTCAAAAGCATATGCAGTCAAATCTCCTGGGTTCTATTTTCACAGATTTAACAAATTACAGGTCCAGAGTTTTTTTGGGGAGGAAATTTTCACCTGCTTTAAACATGTCCAGACCTTTTCATTTCCCCCAAAAGAACAAAACATAACTGCTTATATAATATTTTCTTTATAGTAAGTATTGCCAGTAATTTAGACATGATAGAAAGATATATAAAGATGTGTGGGAGTTATATACAAAAACTTGGTAATTTTATATGGGGGGATTGTGCATCGTTAATGTGGGAGTCGGTGAGGGTCCTGAGGTCAATCTGTCATGGATATATCAGAGGGATAACGTGTTTTCAAGCATACTTACTCTTTATCCATAACTTTGTACATCGGGATCCAGGACATTGGGGCTAGCATTGGTAATCCTTTTTTTTTTTTTTTTTAGCAGTAAATACAGGCGGGCCGAAAATGTTGACAGGAATAATTATGTAAATCCATGTAACAAAATACTCTTAGATGTTAATGTCAGTACAGGTGGCCTCTGTCCCTAAATCTTTGTGGCTCCTCTCAATTGAACAGAGAGAATTGTATACCCCATTTTCCACTCATCTGAGGAGACACAGGGTTAAGTTAAATATCTGATTGAAGTAACAAATTAACCCTAGTGATTCTTGTCCTCTGAATTGAGTTTTTAAATGGCCCTGATCCTGTTTTTAGTTGTCTCGTTGCTACCACAAGCTGCCTCAAGTGTTTTCAGAACAGGCAAAAATCATGAACCAACAAATATAAAAACTGAGAATGCCTTCTATGGCAGCCTAGGTAAACTCTAGGAATAACCAAAATATTCATATCCAAGCACAAGAGGAGGGAGAGAATTAGGGCTTATTTGTAAACTTGATTTTGTCTTTATTATTTATTTCCTTTTATTCTCTTTACATATTTTTAAACTTTTTTTTTATTCTGAGAATTTCACACATGTACAACGACATATGACTGGATCTCTTCCCCATCTCCCCAATGCAACTCCCCTCATGTTCTTCCCAACAGGACCCCTGGCAACTTCATGCCTTTTTTCTCTTTAAACGACCACTGACTCCCGTCCCGTGCTGTCCATATGTGCATGGGTGTGGGGCCATCCACTGGAAAATGCGAATCCTTCCAGGAGCCACACCTTCAAACATGAACGATTCTCCCTTCCTCCAGCAGCTATCAACCGCCAGTAGCTCCTCAGTAAGGGACAGGCCGGGCAATCACGACATCTATGCTGTATTTGGGGCTGGCTTGACCCTGTGCGGTAGCCCCAGCTGCTGTAGGTTCCTGGTGCCATAGCCCTGCCGTGTCCAGAACACACTTCCCAGCGCTCGTCCCCATCCGCCTGCTCGGACGTTGTCTCCGTGCTCTCTTTAGAGGTGTTCCCTGCGCCTTCGTTGGGGGAGGTAGGGGTGGAGAGGGATACAGATGTCGCTTTAAGGCTGCACACTCAATCCCTTTACTCTCAGTACTCTGACTAGCGACGTGACCACTGTGTTGATGGCCGCCCACTGCTAAAGGAAACTTCTCTGACCCAGGTCGAGAGCAGCCCGGGTCTAAGGCTTCTCTTAATGACCCAGGATTCTACCTTGTAAACTGTGCTGGAGGAGAAAATGACCAAAGGCAAGGCAGTCATTAGGGAACGGGAACAGCAGGGAATGGACGCTCACAGGAAGGCTGGACCAGTCCTCTCGGCTGCTGCCACCAACCACATTTTAGAAATGCCACCGGAAGGAAAAAATCAGAGCCAGGTCAGTAAAAGTTAGAGCTGGTATTGTTTTCCAGGAACACTGATTTGTGACACCCAAGTCAAAATCACGGGCAGAGGCAAATGCCTCTGAGTTCTAGGGAAGTGAAACAAACCAGTGACTTGATGAAAAACAGGAGGGGGCTGGGGCTTCTGGAAGGGGAGATAATGGCTCCTCTCACCATAAGTAAAGTGACATTTCTGTAAAGTTAACTTCGGGACAAACAAGATAGGTCTATGAGTTGTAGTCTTGGCCTAATGTCTGTTTTCTGGGATCTGTTTTAAATACTGCATTCCTCGCCCAGCCAAAGTTTCTCATGCACAGACATTTCTCACTCTAGAATTCCCTATATACTGTAAGTCAATGCACATCTGAGTCTTCCAGACAAATAAAATGCCCCTTCTGAGAACCGCAAGCATGTTTCTCTTTCCACCCACACTGGTAAAAACCACTGTGTCCAGTTCCAAAGCTAACTCATTCCCTAGCTTGTCTTGACATTTTAAACCTTCTGTTGTATGATTACTTTGTGTCAATCCAAGTCTGCTGTGATTTTCTGGTTTAAGGATAGGGTGGCTGAAGGTGATCTTCTCTGTTACCTTCCTCTGCATTCAAAAGGGGACCATGGAGGACTTGGCAGGAAATATGAAGATAATGAGAGGAGGAGGGGGAGGAGGAGGAGGAGGAGGAGGAGGAGGAGGAGGAGGAGGAGGAGGAGGAGGAGGAGGAGGAGGAGATGATCAAAGGCAAGGCAGTCACTAGGCAAAAGGAACAGCAGGGAAAGCATGCAAACAGGAAGGCTGGACCCACCAGAACTCTCTGATGCTGCCACCAACCACAGGGGCTTTCAAGCTGCTTTCTTTTCATCCTCTTCCATTAGCCTGGATCTTGCCCAGATTGCCCAATTTGAGAAACTCTGCATTTTGTGTCTTGCCCCTGACTAAAAGTAGAATCCTGTCTTAATGACTACAATTTATAATGCCCAGTTCTACATAATGAGGCCATTGCCAACTTGTGGCCAACAGCCCTCACCCAAGGTGCTACAGTGTACACAATTAGCTTCCTTAAATGAAAAACACCTAAGCACCAAGTTCTGATTTATTTAAATCAATCCTAGTTAATATATCTATTATATAATGATGTATTTAGAAATATAAAGGACTTTTGGATTTATTTGTTTGTTTGTATTCTTGAGATAGGATCTCACTATGAAGTTGAGGCTGACCTTGAACACTCAATCTTCCAGTCTCTGCTCCCCATGTGCTTGGATTACAAGCATGTGCCACCATAGCTGGATAGAAATTACTTTTGAAATATCATACTATGATATTCTTAGTCAGTCTTGCAATGATTCTCACAGTATGGCATTGCATTTATTTGTTTCTTCTGAATGGAGAATCTTTGCCACTTCTAGGACCCAGTGGTTGTAGAAATAGTCCTTGATAAAGTTATAACCTTCATAGTTTTGAGAAGGTTAAAATGTCTGATGTGGGTTTCTGTGTTCGAACACCTGATTCCCAGTAGTCGGCACTGTTTGGGAAAGTTGCAGAACCTTCAGGAAGTGAAACCTCACTGGAGGAAGTGAGTCACAGGGGTTAGGTCTCCAGCCTTTATAGCCACACCTACTTCCTGCTTGCAACCAGGAAGGGCAGGGAGTTGCCCCTTTCTCATGAGATCTAATAAACATTCCATTGATCTAACACCCGCCCCCATCATTTAGGACTCCTAATGCCCTTGAGTCAACAGACATGAAAGACACAAGATTGAAAGAGTCATAGAGTCTTACACCACACCAAGTTTCCAGAGAACTACTAAGACCAAGAAATATGTGACAGGGTCAGAGTACCTGATACCACTATAAGAAACTGAGGTCACTTGAGAAACTGTAAGGTCGAACTCAGAGTTGCAATGGAGAGGCCAGGATTATGAGAGTCCAGAACCAGTGGGATGTCCATAGACAAAAACGACCTACACAGGGTGGACCCATCCGAAGAGAGAGGCTCTGTGTGCCACAGCAGCAGAGCTGGCAGCAAGGCTACTTAAGCCAGTTGGAACTGAAATGATTCCATCATGAATCCCAAATGCCAGTCACGGAGGTGCAGGATCCCCCACCCCCAGCCCTGGTTTCATCTTGCTTCAATCCAATCTTCCCTTGTTGTGCCCCATTTTTGTAGTGGGTAGCCATTCCATCTTGGATCTGGAAGTTCCAACCCCCATTGAGACTCTGGCAACTGTCACGCCTACGAGGCCCGGCCAGGGAGAGCTGGATGGGCCAGCTGCTCTCTCTGTGTGCTCTGTGCCGGGATGCTGAAAGGTGGAGGTGGGCTGTGCAGAGCTCCAGAGAACACCGCTGGATTGCGATACACCTTCCCCAGACCCTGTGACCTACCTATTACTTAATTTGTGAGTTACACCATTAAATAAATATCCTTTTAACTATGTGGAGTGGCCAAAATAATTTCACCAATACATTTTTCCTTTTTTTCAGATATGAATGTATACTTTGTACCATCGTATCTCAGCAGTATATATATTTTTATTTATAGGGAGTCACAACTAAGAGTGTGCCTCGAGTCTCAGAAGAGACTTCAGACTTTGGATTTTTGAACATTGCTGAGACTGTTAAAGAGGAAAAGAACTTTCAAAATTAGACTGGATACATTTTGCATCAAGAGATGGCCACGAGTCTGTGAGGGACAGAGGTGAGCTGTGATTTGAATGTGCAGTGTCCCTCATAGGCTCAGATATTTGAGTACTTTGTCCCGGTGGGTAGCGAAGTTTGGGAAGGCTGTGGAACCTTTAGGAGGTAGAGCCTTGCTGGAATACGAGGGTGACTGGGGGCATGCCATGAGGCTTAGTCTGTGCCTCACCTCCTGATCACTCTCCATTTCCTAAGTGCAGATGCAAGTCAAGAGCCTGCTCTGTGTCTTCCCTGTGCACTACCCTGTCTTCCCCACCATGAGAGACTATATATCCCCTGAAGTGTAAGCCATAGAGCCTTCTCTCCATTAGGTTGCTTCTGTGGATATATATATATCCAGAACAACAGAAAAGTAACTAATCCAGGCAGACTTGGAGCTGTTTGGAGATAAATTGTTAACTTGGGTCAAGTAGGAGTGGTGGGACCACGACATAACTGGTACCTGACCATTTCAGAACTTCAAACAACAGCAGAGTCTGAGCCAAGTACCTCCAGACAGTAGGATAAAAACCTGGGCCACTTAATCATTATCTCAACAACAAATAACTACTAGTTACATTGTGGGCATTGTGTTGTCAACTTTACAAGCATTCACTCTTTATCTTACTAGCACTGTGGGTACTCTCATTTCATAGCAGAAGAAATTAATGGAGAGAGAGTTATACAACGTGCCCAGGGTTGTATAGGGAAGAGGAGGGATTGAAGAAGGCTCTCTGATCTCAGTCCCTGTCTATAACCATTTGGCAACACTATCACTTTCCACATCAGACAGACATGCCATGCCAGTCTCTAGACGACAGATCATTTGAGGACTCCTGACCGAAGTCCCCACACCAGAGGTCAGAGTTGTCAAATCAAGGTGGGCACATGACCCAACCAACCCTGGGATGGAAATGACCATTTTACCACGGGCCCTTTTCTGCAGAGGAACTCAGAGCAGTGGCTTCTAGAGTCGGCTTCCTTCCTATCCGACCTTCTGAGAGAGCAAATGTGGCAGGCACAGAGATACACAGGGAGCAATACTATCCGGATCTGTACTCCAGGGCTTTCTTGAGGCTGGGAGAAACCCAAGCCATCCAAGCTGCCCTGAATTCCTCCCTGTCACGTCATCATCCTGACACAATTACCCCAGAGACACCCAGTCGGTGTGGTTCCTACATGTCCATGTTTAAAGCACCGCCCTATGCATTTCTGCCTTCTTTCTGATAAGGCAACCTTCCTTGAGTCCTGCCGAGGTTCAGTGCTAGAATACCAAGAGAATCAGACACCAGCACATCTGTATTTTCTCCTGGGAGGAGTGGAAACAAAATCACCTACCCAAACCCACTGCTAGCCGGATCCTGTGTGCAGATCACACACACTCCATCTGGGGAGCACTCCAGTAGGAGCTGAACAAATAGATGGACTCAGAGCCACGATCTGACTTTGCCTTCAGTGAATTTCCCCTCAAACAGCCCTCTTTGGATATCATTCCCAGATGAAGTACATGATTTAAACATGGAAAAGACAGAGAACACTGGCTTTAGAACGAGAGTTAAAAACAGTAGCTACTACCGTCATATCTAATACCACAAACACCAATTTTCTTTATGGAATACTTTCGTTGTATTTGAGCTGCTTCAATTCAGGTGAGAGCAAATGCCACGAAATCCTCAATGAACAGCAAAAATAGCACAATTAGATAGAAGCATGATTTTTCTATTTCAAAATAAAACTTGGCAATATGCTGCATTCATCGTATGCTGATCATCACAGCATCATTGCCATGTGAACCACACTTCTGTGAAGGAGGGGACACGAGGTACCACCTAGGATTATTTCCTCAGGTTAACCTGAGCTTCCTGCAGTGATTCCTGTGTGTGTGGATGAACAGTCCCCTCGCTTTTCTTCTTTTACAGATAAAGACAAACTTAGGCTCGAAGAGCAAGCTACACAGTTCAGAGGCAGGCTGGCCCTGAACTGGGAGTCACAGTTTCTGATTGTACGCTCTTAGCATTTACCACCACAAGCAGGCCAAGTTTGCAGGGTCATGACTCTGGGGCATGGAGTTATGACACAGGAGCTGACGTCAGAGGACAGGCAGACGCTGTCAGCAGAACGAGAGGCCCAGACAGAAGCAGCTGGTTCTGGATCTGTCCTCACTCAGGCTGTGTTCTGGGGCTCCAACGGCACAAACAAAGAGAACGACGAGGACTCAGGTTTTTTTTTTTTTTTACATCTTTGACGGACATGACCTTAGATGCCCGGTACAAGATATTACCAGCCCTCTACTGGGGTTTGGGTGGCAACAAGCCTATCCAGTGTGAAGAACTGGAAATTCCTATGACATTTCAGGAGCCAGAGAAGTTTCTCCTCTCTTCCTTTAGAACCTTTGTGACAGTCACAAGGTACAATCTGTAGCGGCATTTGGATATCTATGTCAGCCACCAAAGCAAGAGGTACTTTGTTCACATATCTTAGAAATGTATATCTTTCCACTTTTTCTATCACCACTGACTTACTCGACTCTGAACCAAAAAAAAAAAAATTTTTTTTTGAGTTACAAGAATCCAGACATCTGATTTAAAATGTCTTCATAAACAAATCATTCCAAACAGTTGGTGTGCGATTTGGTCACCGTGGCTTCACAGAGAGAAACACAACCCTTTCCATTTCTCTTTGATAATAAAATACCATCATGGGATTTACACTCCTCCTTCATAGCAATTCAGCCTTGTGATAGGTGTTACTAAAAACCTTTGAAGTGCTTGTTTGGACATGCCAGATTTTCTTTAATATACCAACTGATAAATAATTCCTCTCTGCAATCTTTCAAACTGAAAAAAAAAAGTCATGAAAATTGAAGGGGGGAAAAGGCAAAATAAAAGCCTTTTCACATTTCTTCATGTACGCCATAAAGCATAGACTATGGCTCAGGAGCGCCACCTAGTGGAAATTTGAAGGTAACGAGTGTTGTAAAACCGGAACACAGACACCCTGGAGTTTCTGTGTCAGAGGAATTCTCTTGTTCCGTACAAAATGAGTGAGAAGCTGACATTGCTTCTTTTTAATATGAACATTTATTTCTTAAATTATTATCTATTAGCTTCTCTTCTAAGATATTCTAAGCTCTCTGATCCTTAAACGTCCCCTTTTGAAACATTGTAGCAGGACGCCTGTGATCTTTCCTCTTCTGCTTTAAGCCTGTGTGGGAAACTGCTCGGTGAACAGTCCCGACGCCCTCTGGTGGCCACCTCTGATACAGAAAGACTGAGCATTCCTTTGCTGAATTTTCCACACTCTCTTCATTAATTCCAATGTTTTCTTTAAGGACCTCGAATCCACTCCAGTTAAAACAAGGAGCCCTAAGGCCAGCTTCATGGGACTCAAACCCTGTGGGTCTATCAGGATGTCAGCACGCTGCTTAGAAAAGACGGAGGGTCCCACCTAGAGTCTTGTAACCCGGCTGCTGCTCAGCCAGCAAGCTTCTCACTCGTGACACACACGTCGCACTTGGTCAAGAATTGCTTATTAAATCGAATTAAATAGTTTTCAACCGCCGGCTGTTCTTCAGTGCAGAAATCAGCATCAGTTGTCACTTGCTGGTGATTGCTCTTCGTGATAAACCAGACATTTCTGGTCACTGGTATAAATCACTATCAGAGCCCATCGCCTCCAAGTCAACCTGGGCTCCGTGCAGCCATGATACGGTGACTTCCACGTCACCGTTGAGTTTTTACTCTGGACATGTGGTGAGATGACCGTATTCATGGCCCCACCCCTTCATCCCTGTGCTTTGTCACTTTGCAGTGTCCTGTCAATGGGACCGTGGCCTAAATCAAGTGGCTTGCTTTGACCAATAGACTTGCTGGGAGAAGCCAGGGCAAAGGTTTAAAAGCATCCTGGCACATTTCTGTTTCTTGAAAGGCCCCCGCCAGCACCATAAAAACAGTTCTAGGCAAGTCTACCAAACAACGGACACTCATGGCACAGCCTATCTTGTCAGTCTTGTCAATCTTGTTACACACCAGTCAAATATCAGACACATGAGACCAAGCAGTAGAAGAAGCAGTTGAGGGAGCAAAGCTATAAACTCGGCCTACACAGTCCCTGAGCCCTTGCTGTCTTAGGCCGGGGAGGGTTCCTTTCCTCCCTCCTTTCCCCAGCCTACAGACATATAAGATAGTACCAACCTTCAAACGATTTGCCATGGTTTCCTCATCATTTGGTGTGGCGATATGTGACTGATAGAGGATACACACTGCATTTTACAATGGCCCAGTGGTTAACTAGAGGAAGTCCTAATTGGCAGCAGAACCGTGAGCATAAAAGTACAGCCTAGATGTAGATAGAACAATGAACGCCAGAGGGAACACAAGTGAGGAAATGACCATATTATAGATATAAACTTGACATTTTATGATAGAAAGTTGGAAAAGATACAGTCAGACAAGAGGTCAGAACATGTCAAACCCCAGGTGGCTGAATGTGGAGAAGGAATGGAATTCCAGTGTGAGGGGGTGGCTGCCACGTAGGGGCCACTCTCAGCAGAGGTTCAGAAGAGCTGATTAACTTGTAAATGCAGGTACTTGTCTAACTGGGTCTCAGTTTCCTTGCTTCAAAAGAAGGGTATAGACAGGAGGCGTTCTGAAGCCTTCCATGTGCCCCAGAATTTTATTATTTCAGTATGCTAATTTATCCCTCTGCAAAAATGATTGTAATGGCTATGACGGGTCTATCCACAACTGCTGCAAGTCATGGGAAAGCAGAATGTGCAGCATACAGGGCAGCTGGATGTGTGTGCATCTGAGCTGGAGAGAGATGTGGTTAAGGTTTGCAGAACACATGCTCCCCTCCCCTTTTCCTGCATCTCCCAGTTCTTCGGGGAGCACACTACAGAAGTGAGGCTCACCATCCTCATGTCATCTGTGCTGAGGTACCCTTGGGCAGCACTGAGCAATGAGAGCATGGAAGACAAAGAGGACTCCACTTCCTGTCAATTTCTCACACTGCCTGTGTATATTTCCCCTTTCCCCAGCATACAAACAGATAAGATAGCATTGACCTTTGAAAGATTTGGGGTGTGGGGAGGGAGTGAAAAGAAATGAACTTAAAGGAGCACATTTGGCTAGGAGGGTAGTTAGCTTTGTGGGCAGCTGCCTTCTTAGCCTCAACTGCAAAGATCCCCAGGAGAGTTCTCATTTTTATTGCTTTATAGCATCCGTGGCTGATGGAAAGAACATTATAGACTTTCCTCAGCTACGTGCATTGTTCCTGCTCTTTTCTGTAAAGGACATTTAGTAGAGGCTTGTTTATGCGGATGTGAAAAGGGTTAGAATTTCTTCAACTGTATGTGTAACTCTTCCTCTATTCATTACAGCATGAATTTTTCAAATGCCATGCCTTTGGAAAAAATAACAGCCTATTTCCTCACACAAATGGCTATGTGGATGTCAGGCTTCCAACTGCCTTTATCATTTCATGTGTCTTTCTGACATCTTTCCATCTTATAAACTACTGATTATGCAGGGAAGTCTAATGATTCAGAATTAATAATACAGACAGTAATTATATCTTCCTAGTTCTTACTCCTCCAGAATTTGCTTCATGATCAAAATATGTTTTATTGAAGTGAGATGCTGTGAATTCTAATGTTGGTCTGCATGTTGTAAATTTTGGACCAGGAAATTGAAGGTAAGAAAGTGACAGCCGCACCACTCCCTTTCTCCTACAAGCTCGGCTTTTCCATCTTTCTGGTTGTCGTGGTTTGCATGTGAAATGTCCCCCATAGGCTCATCAGCTGAAGGCTTGCTTCCCAGACATTGGTGTTATTCTAAAGGACTGTGCCTTTAAAGGTGGTACCTAGTCCCCACTTGGCTCCCTCCCTTCTCCTGTCCACTGTTGTTTAAAAAAAAAAACCCTCCTTACCACAGGTTCCCACCACCATGATGTTCCACCCAAGTGTGCCGGGCCCTATCCAACTTTTTGTTGCTTTGAGTCACAGTCACATGTGTGTGGCCAGCACACTGACCTTTCAGTTCTTGTTCATCATCATTGTTTCCTCTCACTTCCCTTCCATATTCACTCACTGAGTGCCAGACACTAAAGGGGTGTGTACAAGAGGCTCCTCACTCTCACTGATTCTCAGCCAGGGGAAATGTTAATCCTGACACTCGCCAGAGAAAAACCAGTCCCACCATTCGGGGCCAAATTTGAAGCAAACTTTATTAATATATTAAATACTGGCCAAGATGGACTTTGGTCAGGACCACTCCCTGGAACTTCCAGCCAAATGGGACACAAGTCTGGGACAAAACTCACACTTCACCACAATTTCCCATGAGACTTTGTTTTTATTTTTCAAGAACTACAACTCCCAGCATTCCAGGAAGTTACCTTGTTCTTGGGCAGGTGGAGCTTACTGGTTAATTTGGGGTATTACAGAAACACCAGAGAAATATTACTACCTAAACTCAATAATGATGATGATAATGAGCAACCAAAAGAAACCATGTACTGGGGTATCTGGCATTGTTTTTAAACTATCACTTAATTGAGTTGGTTTGCCTAATACTCACCATAACCTGCTATGTTTTAACTCCAGCTTGTAAATTCAAGAAAGATTGTTCTTTTTTGTTTTGTTTTTGAGACAGAGTCTCTCTATGTAGACCAAGCTGGATTTGAACTCACAGAGATCTGCCTGCTTCTACCTTCAGAGTACTGGGATGAAAGGCATATAACACCATGCCTTGCTGTGGGATGTTAATGTATGTCCTGTGGGAGCCCTTCTTGGGTTCCTTGTGGCGTTACCCAGCAGGTTTGCATAGAGGATGATTAGGACCATGGGCCTGAGTGCAGGTGTTTGAGATGGTCTGCACTTGGCTGTACTGGGGGATGGTCTGTATGTCAAGTTGCTCTGATTGGTTAATAAATAAAACCTGATTGGTCGTGGCTAGGCAGGAAGTATAGGCGGGACTAACAGAGGAGAAATAAAAGAACAGGAAGGCAGAAGGAGACGCTGCCAGCCACTGCCAGGACAAGCAGCATGTGAAGATGCTGGTAAGCCACAAGCCACGTAGCAAGATATAGATTTGTAGAAATGCATTACTTTAAGATATAAGAATAGTTAACAAGAAGCCTGCCACGGCCATACAGTTTGTAAGCAATATAAGTCTCTGTGTTTGCTTGGTTGGGTCTGAGCGGCTGTGGGACTGGCGGGTGACAGAGATTTATCCTGACTGTGGGCAAGGCAGGAAAACTCTAGCTACAATGCCTAGCTGGTTGTTCTCTATTTTAAGGGAATGAAAGACAATTCCAGGAGGACATGGCAGCAGTAATGGAATATTGGAATGTATCCCATCTAAACACTGTAGAAATTGCTTTCAGAACCCCGGCAAGCTCTCTTTAGGTTAAAGGGGTTCCTAATTATGCACACACACACACACACACACACACCCCAGACTGGCATAAGTACAGAGTCACAGACAGACAGACAGACAGACACACACACACAGTCATAGATAGACAGACAGACAGACAGACAGACAGAAGCACACACTAAATAAATGTACAAAAATGCTTCTTAAAAATACAACCTTTGAGCCGGGCGGTGGTGGTGCACGCCTTTAATCCCAGCACTCGGGAGGCAGAGGCAGAAGGATCTCTGTGAGTTCGAGGCCAGCCTGGGCTACCAAGTGAGTTCCAGGAAAGGCGCAAAGCTACACAAGAGAAACCCTGTCTCGGAAAACCAAAAAAAAAAAAAAAAAAAAAAAAAAAGAAAAAAAGAAAAAAAAATACAGCCTTTGGTCTGTCAGGAGAGACCCTACATAGCTCTGTGGCTTGGAACCCAGGTCTCTCCTCAGGTTCCCCCCTTAACCATCAGCTGAGGTAACTAACATTGCTTAGCTCACTTCCTCCACCATTGAGTGAGGAGCAATTACGTGATAGTGTGATCAGGAATGGATGAATACATGTATTGTGGAACCTTCAATACTCCACACACTGTGAGTAGTAGGTGATATTACTAGCAATTATGATGAAATAAAAAGCTAAGGAGTTAAGACAAAATAAAATTCTGTTTTACAATCTTAAGAATAAGTGAATGGCTTCCTCACACCTAACTCACTCGGAGCTATCTCTACACCAGGCTCTCCCTACATGAGACCCGCTCCTATTTATTCCCCTAGGTGGGTTCATGCAATCCTTACCTATGTTAACATTAGTGCAAACAAGCCCATATTGAATTCTGTTGTGGATACCAGCACAGTTCATTTAATGTTTTATTTTTCTGTCCCTAAGGTGTTCCTCTGAAATGAAACAAAAATCAGGAGAAAATACAAAAAAACACAGGACCTATGCCTCCCCGACTCTATAACAAAGGACCGCTTGCTTCTGGTTCTGCCTGAGAGCAGCCTGTGGCCCCAGATCTCCAAGATGCTAACTTGTAGTTCTGTGTGATGGAATGGATTAAATTTTCCCTACAAACATAACAGTGTAACAGGCAAGTTAGGGAACGCTGATACGCAAAGCACTCTGGGAACAAGCCCATGAAGTACAGCCCTGTGTGTTGGATAAACAAGAGCATGTGTTCTGGCTGCAGTCCAGCCTCCCTCATCTCCCAGTGTGCTGCAGGGGTGGGCACTGTTCACATGTAGAACACACTCTCCTCAGTTCAGAGATAAGACCTAGGCGGATGGAATTCCTAGGGAACGGACTGTGACTGTAATCCACATTAAAGAAATGGGTTGTCTGAATACAGTAGATGTGACTGCTTACAGATAGCCAGCATTCATTGCAAATATTAAATAAATAAGTCATTCTCATTAATGACTTCTTATTCATATTTCTTGGCTAGTAAAACTTAACCTCGTAAGCATATTAATATAACCCCTCATCAATTTGATCTGTAAAGTTAATTTCTTGGGATATGTGCCATTGGAAAAAGCTTGAATCTCAAGTTCAGAGATGCCTAGAAATTCTGAATAGGGGTTTATTCTTTAGACTGAATCATTCCATTCCTACCTACCATAATTTAAATTTCAGGAAACTCCTGAACTATAATGGGATTTCATTGACCTTTAGAATAGACCTTGTCAACAAGACTCGATTTCTTCCCCACTGTTTTTGCTTGTTGCCATGCTCCTTACTGTGGGAGTGTTGGAAATCACTCACATTCCTCTACTTCAGTCTTTGGGAGAATACCAGTAGACAACTTTCCTTCCTCTCCTCAGTTCTCAAGGGCCAAAGCAATGACTGCATTCTGTTCCTGAGATGGTATAGAGGAATAAGTTGCTTCCTTTCCAGACCACTCTGCAGGCTGGGCAGCAGAAGTTACAGAAATGCCTGGATGGGTGGTCAGAGGCGTAGCCGTGGCTGGTCCTGGACAGAGCTGTGACTGCTGTCATAACATTGCACACAGCCAGGACTTGTCTAGGCAGGTGGCCCAATACAGACTCAGCAGTGTGTGTGTGTGTGTGTGTGTGTGTGTGTGTGTGTGTGTGTGTGTGTGTGTGTGTCTGTCTGTCTGTCTGTCTGTCTGTGTGATGCACACATACACTAGGGAACAGACAGCAGCAGACTGGTTCCCATGGGATGCAGAATGGCATCAACATGACCCAGACTGCTGGCAGCCAGAGTTGTTGCCGGGACAAGGAGGGTGCAGAAGGGAGATACAGAAGGTGATGATTGATGAGTAGCCTGAAAGCCAGTCTATGCCATCCAGCATGCTCAGATGATGACCCACACTGGAGGCCCCCCATCCTCATGCCCTAGTGCTCTGAAGCCTCTGGCAATTTGACATAATTCTGGGGAAAGAGAATTCCATGTTCCCCACATATATAGAAGAGTCTATTTATTGCACACTCAGCACTGTGGGTTAAAATGTGTTCGAGGACTGATATCAGAGATGGAAGATTGAAGTTAGAATGGCCTGAGATTCCAGGTGAAGTCGTGTGGGCTTCATTCTGTAAGTCCTTGCTATGTGGGTTTCTGAGCACTCTACTTCATTATTATCTGAACTGAGAACCAGTCCTGGAAGCAAGGGTAACCACTGTCATAGACTGCCACAGGACTGGCTAAACACTGCAGATGCCTTTTCACCCAAAGGGAAGAGATGGGATAACTACTGTGAGGTGCTGTTTAGCCAGCACAGTGGGCTTTGAGTCCAGTCTGTGAAAGACACATCACTGACCAGAAACTGTCCCAGGTGGTCCCACCAGCTGCTGCCAGTTCCAGAAGCAATCATTGTGTTTCTATGTGCAAATCCAAGAACATTAACTTCTTGGGGAATTTGGAAATTGGGTTGATTTTAATCTCCATTAAAGGACAAGTGATACTTTAAATTACCATTGCTAAGAATCACAGTGGAATTCATTGACTGCTCAAGCTTTTCTTTTTGTCTTTCACATTAAATAAAAAATAGTGTATTGTTCAAATCACTGACTCTATTAGAAAAAAAATGTTGAGGCTGCTAGAGGTACCTAGGAATCTCCACTGTGACTGAGGTTTGCTGATAATGTTCAACAACTAGAGTTTTGGAAGGAAATTCCTTGCTTTGTAACATTTGTTGATTTCCACGGAATAAACACTTCACAATGCCCAATTTCAAGCTACATACAGGACACTTCTGAGCTTCGAGCCCTGAAGAGATGCTTGTTAGCCCGTCTTTATAGTGCTTTTATGCCTGAAACATTAGCCGTCAGCTCTCTCTCAGCTGGGACAAGCCATTAAATCCATGCCTCCTGGGATGGTGATTGCAAAAAGTGATTGAAAAAAAAATGGGCATTTTTCATAAGGAAGTAAATCAGTCAGTGTTCACCTCTGTGACAAACATCTGAGTGAAACAATTTAAAGATGATCCTTTGGGGCTCGCAGCATGGGAGGTTTCAGAACATGGAGTCAAGGAAGGTGCAGAAGAGCAGTGCAGTTCACATCAGGGCACCCAGGAGGCAAAAACAAGAGCATGCGCTCCCTTTTTAGTGTACTCCAATGGTTCTCAACTTGTGGATCCTGACCCTTTAGGAGTCGAATGGCCCTTTCACAGGGGTCACCTCAGACCATCAGAAAACAAACATACTTAAATTACAACTCATAGCAGTAGTAAAGTTACCAGTTATGAAGTATCAATGGAATAATTTTATGGTTTGGGGTCATCACAACATGAGGAATTGTATTAAAGGGTTGTAGCCTTAGAAAGGTTAAGAACAACTGGTCTACCTGGGTTCCAGCATCACTGTGGGTCTTCCCTCTTAGCTAATCCTCTCTAGAAACACCCAAAGACACACCCTGAGGTGTGCTTTAGTAATGGCCTTGCACCTCAATCCAATCAAGTTGACAATGAAGAAGAACCATGACAAGCCCATGCCTTGCTGATCCAAACACATCTCTTTAAGACAACATTGAGTACTGCCCATATGTAAGACAAAATGGCACATAAGGCAACACCCCTGGGGATTTGGGCCTCAATAAATTATCAATCAACTCATAAACTTCTTCCTGAGCTTCTATGTAATAGCCCATATTGTTAAGGGAGTTGTTAAGATCAGAGCCTGGACCCTCCTATCCTTGAAAAGCTAGGCTCAGTCACCTGTCCTTACAAGCCAATTAAAAGAGAAATAATGGTGAAAAGCAGACAAAAGAGATTTACTCAATGTGTCCACAAAGGGAAGAGTGGTAAAATGAACTGGTCCAGTGGTTCCCCCAAGTCCATCACCCTGGGGTCCTGTTATGAGGTTTGGGTTTAAATAGAAGACAAGAAGTATCCTTAGCTAAGAAGCTCTGTCAAGACGTGGTCCAACCCACCATCATGGTCTCCCTTGCAGGGTTATGACAAATCAGAACTGTGTGAAATCTTCCCTCAGAGACAAGCTCCTACTCCAGCTGGTACCAGAAAGCAGGAAAGTTGGGGGAAACTTCAGCTCTTGGGATTATTTGTTTCTATAGTCTGATAGGCTAAGAGCGGGAGCAAGTGTCCTCTTAGATATCTTCATTTCTTCTAGGATGGTCACAATATAAGTCTGTGCAGTAGCTAGAGTCAAACTCGGCAAGACCCAGTGACTTTCTGTGGTCCAGGTGTTCAGCTATCTGGGATTGCTAAGTGAACTCACAGGAGCCACCGAACAGGCATATGGTACTAGTAATGGGTTCATTTTTTGAAGTTGAGCCAGGGACTTTCAAGCTGTGTTGTGCCCTGGTTACAGACATGGTGTGAATCCTGTTAACTGGGAGTAGATCCCAGCTCTGCACTTTTGCCACATGACCTTCAGCATTCAGAAAGGTCTCTCTTCTTTCTGGGCTTGTGTCTTGTTGTTGTAAATTGAGGACAAAGTATTATCCACTTTGTGGAGATTGAGGCCTGAATGGATTCACATATGGGAAGTGCTAGACTATCACTGATATGAAAATTGTTGACATCTATGCATTCTTCTCTCATTGGGTACATCACATTGCATATATTAAAACAGGGAGAAAAGTAACGTTCTTTCAGAGAGCAAAACCAGAAGCTCAACTATGATTGTGTGACAACTTCTAATTATGAAAAATTTCATATTCTATTCAAGAGGCCCAACTGAGCCTTTTGGATTGATCTGACAGTATCCTAAAAGCTGGGCTAAAATCTCCAATGTGCTTGCAGCTCTCCTGGGACCCCTCGGCTTCCTCCCCAACTACTCAAGTACCTCGTTGGTATTGCAATTTGGTTGTGAAATGTCTTTCATAGGCCCATATGTTTGAACACTGGGCCTTTGGCTGGTGGCGCTGTTCAGAAAGGTTGTAGACCCTTTAGAAGGTAGAGACTCATTGGAAGACGTGAGTCATTGGGGTGGCCCTTCTGGTTTTATACCCACTCTCTGCCACCTGACGACAGAAACACTGTGACTACTTATCACACTCCTACTTCCATCCCTTCCTGTCATGATGGACTTTATCCCTTCCTAAACCATGAGCCCCAATAAACCCCCCGTCAGTTGCATTTGTTGGGTATATTGTAATAGCAATAAAAAAGCAACACAGGGTGTGTGTGTGTGTGTGTGTGTGTGTGTGTGTGTGTGTGTGTGTGTGTGTGTTTCCTCCAGTGAGTCACTGGCCTCACTGTGGTCTCCACCATTTATCCTTGTCTCTACTGCCCAGCAGTGTAGGGCATGGATTTAGTTCCCATTCTCAGCCCTGACTTTGTGATGGATCCCAGATCTCAGGACTCTGTTCTCACAAAAAGGGGCCCAAGCCTGCTGATTTTGCTCCTCACAGGCTCCTCTTTGAAGAAGGATGAGAAAAGATGCACTTAGTGCCCATTTATGCAACTGTCTGCTGTCTGGAGATGGGTTTTAGCTCCCCTGGGAAGATGCTAAAGCAACAGGGATAATGAAGGAGACATGTCTCAGACTAAACTCAGGGCTGATGGAATTTAATGAAATGATGCTTCTGTAGTGTCTGGCACTTAGTAGGTAGTCAATAATTAATACCCTCCCTGGAACACTGAAGAACTCAATAATGAATAATTCACTTCTTTCAAGCTCACAGAGTCATTTTTTTTCATTTCCAGGCAAAATTTGGCAGTTGGATTAGTTGATATTTGCCATCCATTTTCTCAAAAGTTGAAGTTTGATTATACAGAAAATTTTAACAAATGAATTCAGAACCATTAAAACTGATATTTATAAAGTCTCCCACCAGAGGGCACAATATAAAAGCCGATGGCTGCTCAGCTAAGGCAGTCAGGCCATTTACCATGCAGAGTGTCTCATTTTGTACATTTTGGAGTAGACGCTCAGCTTCCTCCCTGGTGACAGTTGTCCCTAACTTGTCAACATCCATTTTAATATAAATCCATATTCCGCTCTTCATGTTTAGGGTTTGACTGACTCTGAAATCCACAAATAATTTTTATCAAAATGGCCTTTCACACCTGCTCATTAAAACAGGCCTTTAAAAAGACCCACCTCATCTTCCCAGCAGGCAAGGCGATCAGAACTTTCAAATGATTTTGAGATTTGAATTTGGAATAACACATGGAAGTGTACTCTGAGCACATTCAAAATCATCTTTGACTCTGAGCCACTTTGGAGACATAAAAGCCAATTCTAGATTTACCAGCTTGTGCTGTGCTATGAATCTGGTTTATATGCAAATCCCTGAACTCTGAGAAAATGTAGCATTCTTCCATATTCCAAACAAAATCTATCATCCTCAAAATTTAAGTATCTGTTCTTTAAATCTGAAGTCTCACATTTTTTGTGGAATCAATCTATTGCTTTTTTAAAAAATATGTGTTGGCTTAAGTCAGGGACAGGATTTCTAATACTTTCTGTCATTTGCACTTGCAGAAGGAGATGGTAATGAAGGTCACCACTAACATACTTTCCATCCTTGGGTAATAGTGATGAAGGTCATCCCTAACATACTCTCCATCCTTGGGTAATGGTGATGAAGGTCACCACTAACATACTCTCCATCCTTGAGTAATGGTGATAAAGGTCACCACTAACATACTCTCCATCCTTGAGTAATGGTGATGAAGGTCACCACTAACATACTCTCCATCCTTGAGTAATGGTGATAAAGGTCACCAATAACATACTCTCCATCCTTGGGTAATAGTGATGAAGGTCACCACTAGCATACTCTCCACCCTTGGATAATGGTAACATCATCACCCATCTTCTCAAATTAAATTTTGTATAAAACATTTACTCCTTGGATTTGTTCTTGATTCTGATTTGGAGGACTTACACACTGAAGTACCCATTGTACATCTTTCCTGTAAACTAAAGGCTACTTTTCTCAACTAGCTTCTCTACAAGATAGCGGATTCTTAGGAGCTGTCTTATTAGAAAAAAAAATTAAACTATAAATTAAAACAGAGGAGTTAAATAGTATTTAATGTCAAAAATTGGAATTTATAAGAGGGGATTTTTTTTCTAGATCAGAGTATTTTTGCCCAATGACATATCACAAGCAATATTCTACCTCCTTTTCATCACAGATGCACATTTTTATAACTATACCAGAAACATAGTTTAATGAAGGAGAATGTATCCCAACATATGTTTCTCATTTTAAAAAGGCTGTACGATTTAACACTTCCCATCATAAGAATTTTGCAAACTCACTTCAGGGTACTAAACCCTATTTTCGGTGTGGAAATTATCTTCAGAGAAACAAAGAATTCACCATAGTCAAGGTAAAAGATACACAAATTTGGGGTTTCCAATGAACAATAGGGTCCCTAAATAGCATTTTTAAAAAATCTCTTTCCTGACCCCACACTCTGCTTTTATTATATTTAACCACACTCTGCTTTTATTATATTTAACAGACTTAAAATAATTTTCACAACACTCAGCAAACATTATAAAAGCTTGCTCTTGATTCTTGGAATCCCCAGCCTAGCACTGGGAGATCCAGCATTGAGGTCATGCCTGAAACTCCACCCTCTTAGCTCTTTCTGGAAACTAATGTTTTCATTTCAACCCAAACAATCAGGGTTTCTTGATTCAGCTGTCTCAATACACACTAAACTGGAAAAATTCAAGTTATGGAGGAAATCACCTACGTATCCAACAACCTCCATCTTTCTCAGGCCAGTAAAAGAAAATTGAAATTAAAAAAAAAAAGTTTATCAAAGTCATTTGTGAGTCAAAAATATTCTTAGGCTGCAAAATGGCTCAGTGGTTAAATGCTTGTTACTCTTGGAGAGGACCAGGGTTCAATTCCCAGCCCCTCCATTGTGGCTCACAGCTCTACAGAACACCAGTTCTAGGGGATCCTCATACACAAACCAAAATAACTTTTTAAATATTTTGAAAAAATGCCATTTTTTGAAAGTGTCTCTTAGATAATTTTTTGATGATTTTGATGATTTTGGTGGAATTAAAATTTGTTTTGAAAAATTAATTATCCATCTTATGAACATTATCACCTTAAAACCAAAAGGTATTTTCTAAACTACTACCTAAAAGTGTTCCCATGTCTTCTTTCCTTTCATGAATGACCCCACAAAGAGGAATTCTTTGAATCAGTCCTCCTGTGCACTTCTCAAGCTCTATGGGGAAGGATTAATTAATTCAGCTAATATTCTCTGTAAATTTTTGCAATAAAATGGCATGCTGAATAAAGGGCTTTTGGCTAGGGGTTGGTTTTTGAGACAGTCTTGTTATGTTGCACAGGCTGACCTCAAACTCACTATGAAACTCAGATTGATTTTAAACTCTGAGTCATCCTCCTGCCTCAGCCTCATACAGTTCTGTGTCTATAGGTTTATACCTATAGTTAACATTTTTATGTTAAACAAAATGATCCAATTTTTATCATCATATTTAATAGATATGAAATTATTCTTTCCAATCCCTGTGAATACTCCTAAATGCTGATGTTCAGTTTTGTAGTGAGGCCCTCAAGTCTGAAAGCAAAGGTCTGTACCCAACACTGAACGAAGTTCAGGTCCACTTTCGGGGTGATCCTGACAGGTCTCCACATGTTATGATTCTAATTGGCCTTGACAAGTGCTCATAATTAAGTCATATGAAGAATATTAACACTATTCAAAAATTCTTCGGCATATTTAAGTAGCTATGAACAACTCAAGGTTAAACTATAATCTCTTAAATTTCATGGAAATTTAAAACAAAATAATTTCCATTCTTCCCGAATATTGGAATTTTCAATGTGGAGGGAATGGAATCAGAGCATGTGTTTTGGAATGATATTGTGCTGGCTAAGCATGTTCCTTGTAACTTCTCCTTCTGGAAGCCTGGGAGGGAGGGGGCAGAGGGGAGGGTGAAAATTATTTGGCAACCTTTAAGAAGGTACTTTGGAAGTAGTTGTATTTTCCTAATATGATAAATGGAAAATTAGTTAAACTTAGAGGGAAACGGAGAAAAACATTTAGGGCGATTTGTATTTTTTCCAACAGAAAAACCAATTTCCTTCCCCCTACAAATTCAATGGAAGTAGCCAAGCTAAACTAGAGGTCAGTGGAGGCAATGGATCAGTTGAGTCTAAGGAGAGCTTAGAGACACAGCTCCTGAAACGTGCAATTTGGGCTGTAATTGAGCAAGTTAACGTTAGCCAACCTGCATGCTCTGTGTATGTAAGTTCCTCTAGAGGAACTAAATGCAGTTTTGAAACGTTTGAGAACATGGCGTCTGTTACCAACGCTGGACTCTTCGTAACAGATTTTACCTCCAGGCCCTGAACAGCTTCACTACAGTTATCATCCTTTGTGGATGGACATCTCTGAGGAAAAGTTCAAATCCTAGCGTGCATGAGAAGCAACTGAGATAAAATGGGTTAAAATCACGTTTTGAGATTGAAAGTGCTCTGTATGAGCACAGATGTGTACACAGAGGCACATACAACATATGTGATTATGTTATTTATCACACCTCTCATAAGTCTCAAATTTTGTCTTGTTTTGTTGTAGGTGATAGATTTGAAGAGCAGGTTTCCAGGGTGAGTAGTCCCTTAACTACTTTGGAGAAACCTTTGCCGAGAGCCAGAAATCTGAACAAATAATTATCCTTAACTTTGACAAATATTAATAGCATTTGAAGAAGTAACTGACCCTTGGTGTTTGTAGCCATACAGTAGATTAATGTTGTCCCTGACTGTCTCTTATGGCTATAAAATGAAAATATGATAAGCTATGTAAAATCATTGTTTGTGGGCAGAGGGCAGAGGGCTAGGAAAACAGTTCCTTTTACTATATTTCTAACCTGAGCTGCCTTCCCTTAGATGCAGTGAGACCAGAAGTGAAATGACTCCCTGAAGCCTGAGCCCTGCACAGTAAATACTCCCATTCTTCCAAATGAGTTTCTCTTTACTTTCCACTCTCCTAGGATAATGTTGCCCTCTTTCTGCACTCCTAATTCCCCTCCACTGGGATAAGGCTGTAATTGTATTTAGCCCTGTGCAGTGCAGTGTAAAATAATCAGGTCATTGATTTCTGTGGAGGCCTTAAATCTGCAACCTACAATAGCTACTGTTTTGCTGCAAATTAACAGCAACATCTTCACAATCATGCAAGCAATTTATCTTGATGTGGAAGAAGCCAAGGCTTGCGTCGGAAGAGGAGGGCTTGGTGATAGAATACCAAGCTATGAAAAATCAATAGGAACAACTGAACTTTGAAACAAAAGCCGCAGGGAGACTCAGAAGCAATTAACAGGTGATGTGGAAGGAAGGGAATGTTGTCACATTACATGGCACAAAAATGTAATGAAGATACGACCTGTTTAAAAAAAAATGGTCTGAATTACAGTTAATTAAGGATCAGCAATTCAATAGACTAAGTCTGAGGCAAATCTCCCATCTACTCATGACTTTGTCAGTTTGGGTACTTAAAGAGAAGAAGCAAAAGTTTCAAGAAAGCTAATATCCACTCCTTAACATAGAGGAACTAAAGTGTTAAACTTGGGCTACTGAGCAAGCCTGGTACCCATAGCAGGTATAAAGGACTGAGAAGAGGACCGTTATATATGTGAGGCTGATTAATGGAGACTTTCTCAGCAACCTTAGCGTCCAAGGTCTCAGACAGCCAGGTGCCAGGATACAGAAGTAGAAAAAGACCATCAGACAAGATGCTCCAGCTACAGCAGGCCTAATGACTTTGGGGAGTTCATGTACCTAAAAGGGAGCCAACTTTCAACCAGTATAGGACAGGAGGTGCCGTGGAAAATATGTTACAGTCTATTGATTATGAAAGGGATCATATAAAATATTTATAATACAGGAATCTTATTTTAAATTAACAGGCTGTTTTTTAAATAATTTTAGGTTTACAGAAGAGTAGAAGTATTCTAAATATGATCACATCCCCTCACTCCAGTCTCACATTACATCTTGCACTATCTGGTCCACTTGTTACAGCTTCCAGACTAATGCCGATACATTATTACTGATTAAAGCTCACAATTGACATTTTAAGATCTTCTCTTTGCGTTACATATTCTATGTAAATATTCTTTCTTGCGATTCCTTGAATTTCTATTGTAAATGACTAAATGTTTGATATAAATCTATACAACAAATTAGGAGAGTTCTCAAAATACTTTGTAAGTTCTTTGCTATTACAACAAAAATTAGAAAACTTTTCTAATAAAGCAAATTTGGGACGTTTAATAGAGGTAAATATATGCTGTAAATTATTTTGCGGGAAATCTTGAAGGATCAAGTGAGTTTTCTACCTAGAAAGTGTGCAAGGCAGTGGTTGGCACATGTGAAATTCTTTTTTTTTTTAATGTGTAGCCCAGGCTGGCCTTGAACTCTTGATCCTCCTGCCTCCGAACTCATGATCCTCCTGCCTCCGCCTCCTTCAGCAAATCCTACTTTGGCATGCGTCACCACAACTGGCGTGTCATTGCTGTACTTTATAATTCTGTTTTATCTTGTTTTGTTTGAGACAGGGTCTCAAGTAGCCAAGCTGGCCTTTAACGGCCTATGTAGCTGAAGATGACCTTGAACTCCTGGCCCTCAACTCTTCATTCATTCATAAGTTGTAGATTACAGGTACATGCTACCACACCCTGCTTTGTATTTAATATTTCTTTTATATGGTAGAATTTACTTAAAGAGGGAAAACAAGTGTACCGTTAGTACTCCAAGAAAATCATTGATTAATAGTTTCAGAAAGTACTAGAACTTGCAAGAAAAGTACAGGTAAAGAGAACAAAATCACTCTTACATTTTAAAGGCAGGAGATGCAACCAAAAGGCAAGTGGCTGAGAGTCACACGGAAATACAGACCCCAGGCACTGACGTCTGGTAGCAATGACCTTCCAGACTGCACTTTCTTATCAAAGCTGAGCAATGATGTCACCATCTGTAGTCATGATTCCATTGACCACGTGGGTTGCCTGTAGGAAATGAGCTTTCCACCTGCCTCTCATGCAGTGAGGATTATCAGGCAAGAGTGAAATAGGCCAGTAAAATCTCTCAGAGCTGTAGTTAAGACTGACTTCTAGTCATTTTATTGGGACCATTTTAATTTAATGACATCGGAATATAATTGCTAAATCAGGTTGAACACTTCCCACACCTGAAGTGCTAAAATCCTTGGACCAGAACACTGAACATTTTTTCGTTGCAATACTTCTCTGCCAGGCTAATGGTGTTCTATCAATTATCTTCTGTATAATACACATACTGTTTTGTCTAGACATGTGTCATATAAATCTTTCAGCTATGAATCATCAAATCAGTTGATTTGGTTTAGTTTTGGTGATTTCCGAATAATATAGACTAAATATTGGTTGAAATTATTTCCATGCCTTTAATCTGCATTTAGTAAATCCTAAGAAAATTATTAAATCTCTCTGCTAAATTTGGGAATGTGGAACATTTTAATGCTAGTGGGAGTCACCTAGGGCTCTTGTTAAGATGTAAATCTGGGCTCAAGAGGTCTGTGTACCACCTGAGACTGTGCATGTCTAACAAACTCCTGATGCTGTTGATGCGTTGGAGGCCCAAGGATGAAATTTCAGTTGCAAGTATGGGCTTGGCATACTCCAGAATCAGTGACATTTCATAAAAGTCACTAAACAACCGGAGCCTTAGGTACATGTCTCAAAAGGGGGAGCTAAGGACAGAAACATCTATCTGCACTGACAACTGTGAGGTTAAAATGAGACAATGAATATAGAGCGGTCAGTTAGGGGCAAGCACTCAGAAGATACACACAAGCTAGCTGATGTCATTTATATCTTTTTTTTCCCGTCTGTTTGACAATGGAGGGATGCATAGCTTTCACATACTTCCAGTAATTCTCTTCTCATTTGGCAATTTAGTTATGGACTCATGAAAAGTAAGAGCAATAAAAGGTCGGCCTCGTAGGAAGCACGGGTAAGGATGAGGAGGGTTAATGTGTGAGATTTAGACTGGGATGCATTTGACAGTCAAACCCACAGTGAGAAGGTTGTATGGCTCTGCGTCTTCCTTGGGATCATCGGGCACCTGTCTGCAAGGGGGAGGGAGCTAAAGTGAGGGGGGAGGGAGCTGAAGTGAGGTGGGAGGGAGCTGAAGGCAATGAGCAGGGTCAGGTGGGATGGCTTGTGAGCCTCTGGAGACAGCTCTTGGCTCTTCTAGGAGACAGCTTAAGTGTCACAACTCTGCTTTATTCCAGAAAGAAAGGGGAATATAAAGGTTGGGGACAGTGGCAGGGGCATCACCTAATTTGGACTAAGTGGCACGCTCCTATCATAAGGCTTTGTATGTGGCAGTGGGTCCTATAACAGAGCTCCTGGTACAAGTCTTAGTTACCATATGTGCAGCAGCGGGGAAACTTCTAGCCGGAAACTGTGCCAAGGATCACATTAGAGATAAATCAAGCATCGGGCTTAGAGACAGCTTTCAGAGAAGCCCAGTCTTCCAAGAAAAGGGACATTTTCCAGGTAAGGCAGGTAGAGAGAAGGAAGTCTCTCTCCATGGGGAGGGAGTCCCTCATGTTGCTGAGCTTTAGAGAGATGCAGACCATAATAGACTGCAACCTCTGACCAGCAAGACCACCTAACAGATTGAAGCCAGAAATTTTATGTTTGATGATGATGGCTTTTATTTCTCTTCACCTGAACATCGCCCACATAGCTCCTAGGCAAGCTCCACTAAGCAGTCTCCAGGGTCAAAACTCTAGCACTTCCTGTCTGTTCTGTTGCTTTCTACTTGGCTTTCTTATATCGATCTTCATATTCTCACTAAAGTTGTGGGGAATGGTTCCTTAAAAGTGTATGTCCCCAATTATCACCCCATCGTCAACAGAGTCATATCCAAACTTCGGAGTACAGGTTAAGATGTGGCCTAACACTGCCTCTCCATCATATTTAACTGCTCTTGTGTCCTCTGGCCTCCTGTGACAACAGGCAGTATGAACGCTCTGTCTGGCTGCTGGCGTCTGCTCTGCTGTCTTGTCTGATAGGATCTTGTCTGATAGGATGTCCACTCCTGGATCCCTGCTTGGCTTTCTCCGGAACAGTTTAAGATCTCAGGTCAGCAGTCATGTCTCTGGAAGCTCCTCTAGCCCCTTACATGTCTCTAAAGCCCCACCCAGAGCAACACATGTGCCCTGAGTCACAACCAAGGCACAATCAGTCATCAGACACGTGAGGGAGCCAGTTTCAGTTAGGCCACCTAATCCCAGTCAAACATGAACGACTTTAAGAGGGAACCAAAAACTACCCAGGAGAGCCTTCCTTAAACTGCGGAGTCATGCTTGCTGTTCAAAGACACCAAGAATCGGAGGCTGAAGGTTATTACATGGGACTAGAAATGAATATGGCCTCCCTTACTGTTTCTACTTTTTATCTGTCTCTCTCTGTCTCTCTGTCTCTGTCTCTGTCTCTGTCTCTCTCTCTCTCTGTGTGTGTGTGTGTGTGTGTGTGTGTGTGTGTGTGTGTGTGTGTGTGTGTGTGTGTGTGCGAGCAGGGCTACATAGGTTGTTATTATTGTATCAAGTTTTTGATAAATGAGAAAAAAATGCCAGACTTCACATTTTAGGGTGCTGGCCGACGAAGGGAAGGCTTGGGCTATCTCATTCACTAGGAATCCCACAGCTAGAAGCCTTCAGCTTCATTGCTCTAGGGAAGGACTCTGCAGACAAAAACTCCTGCAGAATACTTTTTAATAATTTCCACATTTTTCTTTCATGATTAGACACTGCTCTTGTTCCACTCCAGCACTTTTACATAACATTCTCCAGTGCTTCCAATATTTCTTTTTCCAATTTGGAGTCAGGTTTCATTTTTCCTTGGGAGTTCTTTCTTTCTTTCTTTTTTTTTTTTCTTCTGGACCCTGTCATTTTTCTCCCCCGCACTGTCCAGGGCAGCAAGGGAATTAAACTAGCAAATCAAAATGTGCTCTCTTCTACCTCCACACTGCCCCTCTGATGTTCTCCCTGGTCTCTTCCTTTCTACCTTCTGTTTCATTCAACACACACACACACACACACACACACACACACACACACACACACACACACACACACGTCCCTCTCCTCTCCACTGCCAGCAGTATAGTCTGTACATACTGCGATGTGGATGGAAGAAACCACCCTGTCAGCAGCCTGGGCTGTCCCTTCACAGATTAGAGGTTATGTTTCTTATCTGGCTGTGTCTGGGAAGGAATGTATTTATTTTTCCCCTTGATACCAGCGATAGCGACTCCAGCCAGCTCAGAATCCAGAGTAAATGAATGCACACGGGAGGCCCAGGCCTTCTGGCCTGGCCCAAGAGGCCTCTCTGAGCTACTTTCCAAGTCCAAGAGAGAGAGAGACAGAGTAGTCCAGATGGTCTCAAGAGAGGGGAAAGATGGTTGAGAAGAAAGGAGCCAGAGAAGGGAAGACAAGAGAAGTGTGGATGGAAGAGAGGGGGACGGGCTTGGGGACTCAGAGGGATGGACCTGGGCATGCTGGCACACCCTCCCTTGGCACTCGTCTCCCTCCTGCTGCCTGCCAACCCACACTGTTCTCATTAAGACGCACAGAGGAAAACAATAAAAGAATAGTTTCCCAGGATTGGAATGAACCGCAGGGTGACAAGGCAGAGTTGTGTAAATCCGTTACATAGCTCCTTCCACTTGTCTTCTTTGTTTTCTTTTTAATGTGACTGACACATGCAAGAGGTTGTACAGAAGACCTATGCAAGTTATACATCATAATAATATACTAGACAGTGCAGCTGGGGAAACACCCAGACCATGACTCGACACATTATCTGTAATGTATCTCTCCTTTGTCTTCCTTTCCATACCTCTTTCTTGCCTTTCCCGCTAAAAACAGATCATGGCACTGAATTCTGTGTTTTCAGTCCCCTTATTTATTACACACTTGCACACATATCTTCACGTCCGCATGTATGTGTCTTAATAGTAATCAATGCTGGCCAGTTACAAACAATGATGTTATAATCAATGTGTCCATTTTACATCATATTTTTGAGATTCAATTCTGCTGTCATAGATGATGATATTGCTTTTCCCTGCTGTGAATTTTTACATTGTGTGAATTTACTTGTCTATGTGACTGATGGGGTCTAAATTGTATCAAATTTTCCACTATGGTGACCACTGAAGCTATAAATCCCCTTATGTATGCTCTCCCCTGTTCATATCCAAGGGGATCCCTAAGAAAACTTAAGGTATGCAATTATGAACAAAATACAAAATACGATATTTATAAATATTTGCGTATTCATAGCTATATTATAGTAAATTTATATAAACAAATAAAGAACTAATGATTCCTAAGGAATAATATATCCTGAGTCTTTCTGTATAAAATATTAAAACCTAAGAAGCTGATGTGACTAAGACTAATTAGTAGGTAGGTGGATCATTGTGGACATAGAGTGTAGGTCATTCCAATAGAATTGAGAGCCACAAAATGAAAAGAATAATGTCTGGAAGAAAAATTCTGGAGAAATGCAAGGCTAGCTATTAAATGGTATTATCAAAATTGGCTATACATTTGAGATGAAAAATTTAACTGGAAATCTATTGTCCACCAAAACCAAAACTGTTCCCCCAAATGGACTCCCTACAAACTACAAATAGCAGTTAAGAAGAGAGGGCAGAGAAGGACTTATTAAAGGAACACAAAATTGCTAACCAACAAGAAAACACTATGTAACCCGAGAGATGCGCTTACAAACTGTGTAAGTGAATATGGATTAATATATGTAACATACAAAGAGCTCTAAAAAGTCTGTGGGAAATGAACAAAACAACTCAGATGGAAAAAAAGGATTATAAAAGTATCACCGAATTCAATAATCAGGAAGTCACAAATGATGGCTACAATGCAATTTCATTTTGTACCTACTGGATTGTGAAACATTAAGAAAAAATGGTAACCTGACTTTGGAAAACAATCTTGGTGTTATTTTGTAAAAACCTGAGTGGCTATTTTAGATTTATGTCCCTGAACTTCCACTCTTCAGCCGATAGGACGGATGGCCATCAAGTCCAGGAACAAAATGGGTAATAACTACCGTATTGTTGCTACCTTACCACACAAGGTAAAATGACAGTATGTGTATTTCCAGACTTTATAGCCACTCTCAATGTATTCTAAAGAAGCCTTCAGTCCTAACTAAATACAGAGATACATAAAACCCTAACAGTTACAACTATGTCTTTGCCCAGGCTTTTAGAAAATCCAGGTTCCTTTTCTTTTCTTTTTTACAGATTGTAGCTCCCTAGGGGCTCTGATGAAATGGCGAAATCTGTGCAGCCTCTTGCCTATAAAAATTCACGACTAACTTAAAGAGCTTCATTCCTCCCTGAAGTCTTTGTGCATGACCTCAGGGTTCTTGTTCCTCAAGTTGAGGGCTCATCTCAAATTTTTTCTCTTTGTGGGGTTAGAGCTTCAAGAGATGAGTAAGTCTCAGCTTCTTCCTCTGTCTGAGATGCCAACTTCACTCAGCTTCTGAAGGACCAATGTGCCCCTTCTTTAAGGACTAAGAAATCAGTATTTGGGGGGCTGCTGGGACTCACCAGTAGATCTAAAGGTCCCCCGGTGAGCAGCCATGTCCACTGAGAGGGCAACAACAAGCACCCATGAGGCCCCCTGCAGGATTGTGCATCATAGATAAGGCTGCTGGGCATCTTAATATTCTGCGTATATTAAAGATTCCTATGGGAAAATAAGTCCTGAGGAATGTTGGCATGAATGATGTAAACAACCTCATATTTATAAATACAGGTTTTCCTGGGCGAAGGATCAAGATTCCAGAAACACTAAAGAAGTTAAGTATAGTCAATCTTCCTTCTAGCTGCCTCCAGTGAGAGAAGGCAGGCTCGATTTCCTCTATGCAATCATATTTACAGCTAATTCTTAAATGCCCAGGTTGCATAATCACGAGCTATAATGATAAACATATGAACTTGAAATCACTAAAGGTCTAATTTATCAGGCAGGTGAAGCAACTCAGTACAAACCATGAGGACTGTAATGGCTGTATTAGGAGGGTAGGGGGCTGCTGAGAATGTGCACTCTGGGGTCTGGCAGGCTCTACCATTCACTACTATTTAATGATTGTCTTGCTTTGAGGAAGTCTCAGACTTGGCAGTCTTGCACATAAACATAAGTAACAACAGTGGTTATCTCATGAGGTCATCGCTGTAACAAAATGAGATGGCACATATGAAAAGCTCATGTCAGCACCTGACATGAGAGAGCAAATTCAAAATGCTAGTTATTCTCTCTATAGACATTTCTGGTATTGTGCAGTTGGTTGAAATTCTCCATTAACAGAAAAACTAAAAGGAATACCAGTCTCATGCTCTTATAAAAGTATCTTGGGCCAGCAAGATGGCTCAGTGAATAAAAGTACTCTCTATCAAGCCAAAAAAACCTCAGCTAGATCCCCAAAAGTCACATAGTGGAAGAAGAGACTGATGGATAGCTACATATTATCCTCTGAGGCCCATGAGTGCCATGGTATGTGGGAGTCTACGCACACGCACACGCACACGCACACGCACACGCACACACACACAGTTTAAATGAAGTTATGCCACCTGGGGTGATAATGTTCTCCTCCAAGACTACCTAACAAAAATAATCATAGTCCCAGGCATTTGAGAAAATTCCTTTTGAGTTATTGGCCAAGGGACTCCAAGAGACAACCCATAAACAACATAGGCATTACACTGTATTTTCATTGCCTCCCAGAATTTGAAGGTAAGTCCCTATTGCTGAAGACTCCACATACTTCAGACATGGGACTTAAATGATTCTGCTGGATCTGATGTGGAAGCCTTCTTCCTAAGGATTAGTTCTCATAGTACCAGAAGGTGCCATGGAAGATGACAAGGGACAAGAGAAATCAATAGTCCCAACTAGCTGTAAAGCCTTGATCCACAACAATGACCAGGGTGGTAAGATATTCCAAGGGTGCAATAGTGGCACTTATATCTTGGGGATAACCAACAACTTTCTTATTGTACTTCAGGCACTAGAAACCTAGCTGACTAGGCATGGCTGGTGACGTCATGGTCATCAAAGGAGAAGCTACTCCTCTTTCTTACACCACGTTCCTAAACCAGTGTAACTTCTAACTGCATTCTACATACTTAGCCTTCCACCCACAGATAAGCGTAGCTCCCATTCCTCATCAAAGAAGCTTCTTTTTTTATAGCAGATAGAGATCATTAAAGAAGTCCACAACTTGTCAAAATGCAGAGAACAGCCGACTGTGGGATGCGCAGGCCTGACAGATAAATCAACAACATGACTCGTACACTTGAGGTTCAGGGAAGTGTGTAGACTATGGGGTGGAAAGATTGTGAGAACCAGAGGACTAGGACATCCACTGCTGGGTCTTATGATGAGAAGCCACATCCATAAAATCTCAAACATATGGTCACTTAAATAAGCCCTACACAATGACAACACCAGTTAACACATCAACATGAATGGGGGAAATCTCACAGGCTGCACCTCTAGGTGAAGAGCTACAGGCAATTAATAGCTGCTACTAGAAAGAAAATCAGTCTTCTCCATGGCCCTGATAGGTTAATCCCCAGTGGTCAGTACTACACATATATGCATATGAGTAACACTAAATGGACTCAGCAGGCTGTATCTATCTATTCATATGTACATATATGAAACAATAAAGGAGAAGAGGTCATGAGCTTAAGAGAGAGATGGGGAACACAGGAGGAGCTGGAATGAAGGGAGAGTTATAAAAGATATAAGTAGAGTACTCATGTATAAAATCTCAAAAAAAAAAAAAAGAAAGAAAAGAAAAGAAAAGAAAGCAGCCCCCAAGATTTTGTGACTCCTATTATATACAGTGTAAACAAAGAACATAGTTCTGAAGATTTTCCCAGAACTACACTTTCCCTCAAATCACCATTTAAATTTCTGGTTATACACATAACATCTATTTCAAGAAGCTAAGTACAGTGAGACAAACCTTGAATCTTAGCCCTTTGGGAGGCTGGAGGACTGTGACAAGTTTGAGGCCAGGTTTTTCTACAAAGCTGATTCCAGGCTAACCTTGGCTAGCCTGAACTACACAGTAATGCTTTTCCCCACACACAAAAAAAAAAAATCCATTCCTAATTGCAGTAAGTGAAAAGCACCATGTCTCTTAAACTAAAATAGTCTGGAAAAAGCTATTTCATGCACATCATGTATGGTACCTTTTACTTTTTTAAGGACTATTTCAGATCTAAGAAAGAATAGAGATTTTTAAGAAATAAAAGTATAAAATATAAATATATGTAAATATACTTAAAATTAGATGTATAAAGGAAATGGGATATTAATGAGAACTAATTATACTATAATTCAGTGCTGTCTAGTCATCTTGAAACTTTGTCCATTAAAAAATTCAGATCCTCATGATACAAAACTGCTAAAATTGATGTTTGCTATCAATCAACAAATATATGTCAGGAGGCCATAGATCTCAGAACCCTCTGTGAGCTTGGTGCGGTGTGTAGGGGTATAGGGAAGTCAAGAGCACACTCTACTGGGTCAGGGCTGAGCTTTTGAGTTCTGTCTTGACCATGGCCTGTTTCTCACTGATGATAACACTGGCCTAATCAGTTAGTCTTTCAAGATGCTTCCTCTTCAGATTGAGCAAGTTTAATGACATAGATCTTTAAGGCCCTTACCAGATTCAAAATTTACATAGCAAGCTCCTGCATACACTCACAGGTCATGAAGGCCTCCCAAAACATCTTGGTGAAGGACCAGGCATGCTGTATTTGTCAGGTCACAGGAAGTTTAATGACCACTCAAGAGTTTAGATGTGATGAGTGTTCACTCCTGCAAGCTTCCACTTTTAGGTACTAGCCGCTTCACCAGAGCACCCATGCCACACATGTTCACAGACTACATAGCTCAGTTGTTCTAACATTGACTAAACAAGTGTTCAGTACAGACTCCTCCTGCTGTCAGGTTTTCGTAGAGCCCTGACACCACCTCAGCTTTGTCTGGCACACACTGAACACCTCCTAAGAGAAGGGCTGGAGGCGTAACTGGTGTGTACGCTCAGCATCACTTTCTTGGTTAGAGTGAGGATAGTTGCAGGCAGTAAAAAGAAAATCACAAGTAGAGCTTGTGTGTCTCACAGTTTAAGACAGATGCATCACCACAGTCACGGCAGTGAGGCATCTTTCTGCAGTGGGGCTTTCATGTCCTGGTAGACTGGACAAATGCCACCGTATTGGGATCTTCTTTTGCTTTATGGTGAGCTGTGTGCCTGAGTTGCTGCAGTTAGACATTGGACCAGTGGCATAGCCAATAAATAATATTTAGAAAAAAAAGAGGCTCACATTCTACAGTGCCACCCCAGCCATATACAATTCTGCTGATAGTTGAAGCTCTCAGTTTCAAACTCCTTGCTTATAAATTTCCCTTTAGAAGAAAACTCTTGGCATATGTTACTGTCATATTTCTGTCAAGTATAGGTAAGGCCCTACAAAGATGATGGAAAAAATGAATTGAGACCATATACATCACTCAAGCTAAATAAGAATGTGATTGGCTTTGCATAACTCAGGCCAAGTGGTCCACATACCTAAATCAGAAGCACAAACTCACAGAGAAAATCCAGCCACCCAGCAGCAGTTTCCTTTGTTCTGAATCTTTATGTTTGTCAGAAGATATAGAAATGTCGGACCAGGGCTGGAAAAAAATCTATGAAGAAGTGACATCATCCTGGGACTGGGGGTGTCTGGCACTCAGTGGCAGGAGGCTTGCCTAACATTCTGGATCCCCAGCATGGTAATGCAACAAAGCAGCTAACACACAAATGGAGTGAAACAAGCCCAAATGTGATGCACTTGGTTCAAGAAGCAGGAGTTCAGAAATCTGAGATCCCATCTCACATTGCTGCCCTCCATCACCCCAGAGCTCAGGCTCTGAATATCACTTACCCTATGACCACACAGGAGATGGCTGTTCCCAAGAAGGCATATGTTAAAATGGATCCCAAGTTTTGAAAAAAGTGTCTCTGGGGAGAAACAGAAAACATTTCATAGAGTACATCTGCATTTCTTACTGAAACAGGAAATAAGAATAAGCCAAGCCACTCACAGCCTTCCCCTCTCTCATTATTTAAGCAAATCTTCTTGGGGCCTCATCCTTGGATCCACTTCCCTTGGGTATGAAGCTTAGTAAGTGATTTTTCCGCAACAAATAAGGAGAAGAGAAAAGCAGTGAACAAATCTGGAATGATGATGCCAAGGGAAGGATAACCCACAGAACCGCCTAGACCCCAGAAGAGGAAACAGGCTGGGCATGAGTGGTCAGGGCTCTGGGACAAATACTTAACCAAGACACAGTTGTCAAGAAGGGTTTTGTAGACATAACACCTTTAACTTTTAAAATCTCATTCTAAGTGACTTAAGTGGCATCTGGCTTTCGTAGAATATTCTGAGTTCTCTCTACATATCTTCTGATTGTGATGCAATCAAACAAAATCTAACTAAACAAATACTTTATGCCTCAAATATGAAATGATGCCTAGTACTGAGGTAGGGTATGAGAAAGGATGACCTGCTAAAATCTAACCTGAATCCTTTCAAGTGCTTGCTTGGGAACATTCTCTTCCAGGTTTTTAGTGAGAGCTGAACAGCCAGCATTGACAGCAAGAGGGAGCCTGGAATCCACAAAACACAACAACAACAACAAAACCCTCCATGTCTGCAATGAAGAAGCTGCCTGGCTGCTGGGTATGGCAAGCTAAAGGGAGGCAGAGGAGAGCCCTGCAAGTCTCCAAGGTGCTGCTAGGCAGCACAAGAGAGGCATGTCCCCTCTGCCCTGCTTTGTGGCACATCACTAACCACCTAAGTGAATTACTAACCTGTGACATGGACAGTCAACCTGTACCCAAGAACTGCCAGTCATGAACTCAAAGACGGAAAACTGTGTTTCTCTCTGTGAATTCTTCTCTCTGTGTTTCTCTCTCTAGGAACGTTCTTCCTAACTTTGCTTGGTGGTGATAAACCCAGTGTGAGCTAGCATGTGAGTGCTTGGTTCACAGTCATCTAGGATAACACTGTTCAATGGCCAAATCACACAGTTCACATATGTCATTTACAGATCTCCTAGACGGCCACACTAAACTTTTAAAAGGTGAAATGGAGTTTGTTAATGTTTTGTTTAACACAGTATATTCCTAATGCTATAGTTTCTTTACAAAAATCATTATAAAAATTATTGAGATGATTTACATTCTCCTTTAAAATGCTAAGATTTTAATATCTAGTGTACATGTTGCATTTACAGTGTATCTCACTTTTAGACAAGCCACAAAGTTCACTAGCTATGTGTGCTTTAATAGATTTAAAAGAATTCCAAGAATGTCAGGGTTAAACATTTATTGCATGTTCTACACAGTGCTGTTCTTACTGAATTGGAAATCCCATAAAATATAACTACCTCTCATTAGTGTTGGCAAAATTTCTACTTAATGATAAAAGATGGGGACACTTAAGTTTACCTTTTTCAGACTGTATCCTGCATGAAATATAATGGGAGGCAGTAAAACGTTGAAGAAGATTTCTGGGTCAAATGTCATCTGCCAAAGAAAGACAAAAGTCAAGTTAGACATGTGTTTACAAAACAGGTATAGGACTTTTGCAAAGGTTGCATGAAGGCTATATTGATATTCTATTAAATTAGCAAAGATAAAAATAAGAAAAAATAAGAGAAAATACAAAATTAGAAATTTATAAGTACACTATCACGTAAAATAATATTTAAATCTAAAATGTAGATTTTTTTTTTATCCTGTTGCTAACAATAACAGTCAACAAAAAGATCTCAATGAAATCTCTCTAGGAAAGAAAGCTTTTTCTTTCAACTTGATTAGTCATTCCCAATTTATTTTATTAATTTATTTATGTAGTTTTCACTAGTCCAGAATGACCTTGAATTCACAACCCTCCTGCCTCAGTCTCTCCAGTACTGGGAGGCATCACCACGCACAGCTCATTCTTTATAGCTCAAGTGTTTTTAATTATGTTTCACTTTTTTTCTTGGTCAAAAAACTCTCATGTTCAAGTTTTTAGCTGTTGATAAAAATTTAAAGTGTTTCCCAAATAAAAGATATTTAGAGAGACTTGGTCTTCAATTTCTCTATTTTATCCTCCTCCAAAGTTTAAAATATATTTCCAAGCTGAGGAAAACACTTTTGAAAATGAAGATGCATTTTCTAGCATTTATACATGGCTTTTTACTTGTGTTAAAATAAACTTAGCCAAAAAATGTATGAACTGATGTGAAATATAATGAAATGAGATGTGAGAATTCTTGAATCCAGTATCTGCTGTACACTTGACAATTTGCAAAGAGCTCATTTGATTTCTAAAGCCATCTTACACTAATCCTCATCTTCATCTCTCTCTAATATATATATATTACATAAATATAATCATGCACACATCCACACTCACACACACCCACCCACCACTCATTTTATCCCTGGGACCCACCCACCATTAGGATGCTCATCCAAATGCCTAGATGCATAGGTTTCACACTCTAATTTGCAATCTTCCTCTTGTTGCCTTTCTCTGCATTCCTCTCTGAAACAGATCCCAGAAGTGGCTTTGCTGTGGATTTGCCCAACCTCTCCACCCATACTGCCTCTTCTCTATGTGCTCATAGCCCTTGGCCCCTCCTGGTAGTCTGTTTTTTGACATATACTGAGTGATGACTGACTTGCTCTGTTTTCTACATTAAATACAGGATCACAATGATGCCTTATCAATTCAGTCCCACCTTGGTCCCTCCCCGTGCCTAGACCATGGCTCAATATATATTTACTCAATTGAAAAGACAAGAGAATTACCTTTGGGAGTCAAACCTGTTAAAACGGAATGACTCACACTTGGCCTCACCACAGGTGAGGAACAGTAAGTGAACATTCAGAAGAACCTCTCTAGGACTTGGTGGCTTTCCCCTTAGGACAGTGAGGACACTGTAGGACCTTCTCTTCTCCCTTCTCCGTGCTCAGTTTCAACTCTGCTCATCTAATTAATATTTAGGGAGGGAAGGTGGAATAAGTAGGAGCTGCTAACTAAGCTTGGTTGATTCTATACCCATTGATTCTATACCTCTGTACCAGTGAACATCTAGGCAGGCCATCAATACCCCTGACTTCCACCAGAGGCCTATGGTACATTGACCTGGTTAGGGTTATCATTGTTGTAATGAAATGCCATGACTAAAGTAACTTGGGGTGGAGGTGGCTTATTTGGCTTACACTGTCCAGAAGGAGGTCAGGACAGGAACTCAAACATGGCAAGAACCTGGAAGCAAGAGCTGATTTAGAAACCATGGAAGGGGACTACTCACTGGCTTGCTCCTCATGGCTTGTTCAGTCTGCCTTCTTATAGAACCCAGAACCACCAGCCCAGGGATGACACCACCCACAATGGGCTGGGCCTTCCCCCACCAATCACTAATTAAGAAAATGCCCTATAGGTTTGCCTACAACCTCCAATCTTATGGAAACATTTTCTTAATTGAGGTTCCCTTCTCTCAGATGACTTTAGCTTGTGTCAAGTTGACATAAAACTATTCAGCATATACATCCTCAGTTTTCTGCCTGAACCCCATGGCCTTGTTCTTATGCTATTTTGCTCCACTAGCTCCCTCAACATCAGTTTACCAAAGTTCATGAGAACTGGGATGTGATAGTTCAGCTTATCTTTCTACACCAAGTCTAGGGGGCACTGGGGAATTTGGATGGTCATAGGTTGGCTGTTTTTGAGTAGGTGACAATTCCTGAACCCATCAGCTTTAGGTCTTGGGTCCACACAAGCCCTGCCTCCAGCAGGGATAAAGGTCATGGTCTGGTTTTTAGCCTAGCTTGCTGTGTTGCATCTTCTCCGAAGTGTTTTACATGTTCTACAGACAGAGAATGGGAGACTAACAGCTGCTTCCTGCCCAGCTGTGCCCTTAGACACACCCTCCTGGTTGTCTATCTTAGTCACCATTTCACCCGTGTAATTCCAGTTTCTAAAAAACAGGAAAACATCTTCAGCTAAGAGTATATCCTTATTTGCTTCTCTACATCGTACATAGTTTACTCCCTGATAAAGGTTTAATACATTTTTTTTTTTCAGTTTTTTGACAGATTGAAGAATACCTGGAGGCTTCTAGCAAGGTAACAGTTCTCATCTCTCTCACTCCTGGGCTATCAAAACTCACAGTACTACACAACTACCAGGCAATAACTGACCAATCACCTTAGAAATTGAAGAAGGCCAACACAGAGAAATAATGGAAAATATGTCTTCTTGGCAGCTGCTATTCATTCCCAGGGACACTGTGGTATACTCTGGCTGACATTTTATCGAGCACCCACAGAAAAATGGAGATGGTAACTTTGCATTGCTATAACTCATCACTCTGCCATCCATTCTGAGAGGTGTACTAGGCCCTAGTGTAGACAGATTTTTCTTTGGGCTGTGAGCTCACAAAAAAAAAAAAAAAAAAAAAAAAAAAAAAAAAAAAAAAAAAAAAAAGACAAATCTGTTGCTCTGATTGGTCAATAAATAAAACACTGATTGGCCAGTGGCCAGGCAGGAGGAAGTATAGGCGGGACAAGGAGGAGAAGAATTCTGGGAAGTGGAAGGCTGGGTGAGAGAAACTGCCAGCCACTGCCATGACAAGCAGCATGTGAAGACTCCGGTAAGCCACAAGCCATGTGGCAAGGTATATATTTATAGAAATGGATTAATTTAAGATATAAGAACAGTTAGCAAGATGTCTGCCACAGCCATACAGTTTGTAAGCAATATAAGCCTCTGTGTTTACTTGGTTGGGTCTGAACGGCTGTGGGACTGGCGGGTGACAAAGATTTGTCCTGTCTGTGGGCAAAGCAGGAAAACTCTAGCTACACAGACTTATTATTAATTATAAAAGTTCACCCTATAACTTAGGTTTATTCCACTAGCTCTTATAACTTAGATTAATCCATCTCTATTCACCTACGTTCTAATACATTGTTCGGTTACCTTTGCTCTGTACCACCCATCCTGCTTCCTCCAGGTCTGGCTGGTGACTGCCTTTCTTCCTCTATGAGTCTTCTGTGTCCCCAGAAGTCTCGACTAACCTCTTCCTGTCTAGCTAATTTATTAAACCAATAACAGTGCTCTTTATTAAACCAATCACAGTGACACTTCTTCACACAGTTTAAAGGAATGTTCTGCAACACCCTTGAGACAAAATGCCAAACCCACTTCACAGATGAGGAAATGGGGGCTTCAAGACTTTGAGATGTCTTAGCTTGTCTTGGTCAAGCAGCTAGAATTCTAGGTGTAGGTTTCTGTCCCCAAGGCCTTTTTGTCTCTATCATCCTCCACACACTGCATGCTAAAAACCTTACCTTCTGACATCATAAATTAGTTAGATTTTTCTCTGCCCAGAGTCATCTGAGGGACTTGGTCATCAGAATTATAAATAAAAGGTGCTGTTCACTGACTGCAGGACTTGAGACAGTTCTCAGCTTTACTGTTGTGGAATGAGTGATTACTGTTTAATTGGAAGATTGATTTGTCTGCACACATCTTAAAGACCTTTTTGCAGTCCTGTACTAGACACCAGAGGCAGGATGGCTTAAGACCTATACTCTAGAGCAGTAGTTCTCAACCTGTGGGCCATGACGCCCCTGGGGGTTACATATCAGGTATCCTGCATGTCAGATATTTACATTATGATTCATTACAGTAGCAAAATTACAGTTATGAAGTAGAAATGAAAGAATTTTATGGTTGGAGTCAGCCCAACATGAGGAACTGTAATAAAGGGTCACAGCATTAGGAGAGTTGAGAACCACTGCTCTAGACAGTCTCTGCTCGGTGTGAAAGCAGACAAAATTAACTGATCAATTCCCTGCTAGTTAAACTGACCAACACCCTTTCCAAGGGACAAAGAGCTTTGTGAAGAAAATGATTCAGGCTGTAATGCCCAGCAGGCCCTCCTGAGGGCTCCTTGAGGAAGTAACACTCAAGCTGATATGAAAAAAAAAACATTAAAAAAGCACCAAAAGAACAAAGAGAAACCTAGACAAAGAGAATAGCACTTGCAGAGATCTGAGGCAGGGAGCAGAATGCCAAGGCTGGAGTGGCGAGGCCAGGCAAGCCAGGTGGGAGTGTGGCCGAGAAGAGCAAAAAATGCGAGGTGACACTTACAGGAATCTGGATAGAAACAATCCCAGGAGAAAGCTGGAGCACAGATGAGACAGATCTGACCTCACGCTTTAGGGCAGTGGCTCTCAACCTTCCTAATGCTGTGACCCTTTAAAATAGTCCCTCGAGTTGTGGGACTGTTTTACCTGACCATTAAATTATGTTGTTGCTATTTCATAGCTGTCATTTTTCTACTGATAGGAGTAGTGATGTAAATATGGGACATGTGACTCCTGTGAAAAGGTCGTTTGACCCTCAAAGGCTGCAGCTCTCAGGTTGAGAACCGCTGCTTTAAAAGATGCAGTGGCGACAGCTGCAGAATCCAGGCCTGGTGCTGGGGGAGAAGCGCATCTTCTGGGGGTGCTGGGAAGCAGGAGGGACAGTTGACAAACAGGTGGTAAGGAAGACAGGAAAGGAAGAATTACTTCTGGGACTCTGCACTTTAGGAGCAAAGGGGAGAGAGAGAGAGAGAGAGAGAGAGAGAGAGAGAGAGAGAGAGAGAATATCTCACACAATTTGTGAGATATTAAATGCATCATCTTGTTTTATACATTGCCTCACTCGAAAAAGTCGCTCTGAAGGCAGCAATCTCCACAAAGAGTAAAGTTGGTGATGATTACCCAATGTGGAAAGCAAATTACCCATTATTTTCAAAAAAAGTTAGGCTAATTCTACCAGGGTTTGTGGTTTGTAATTTATTCTTGGTTCTTAAGACATCTTCCCTTTGCTTTATAAATTCTGTAATAGATTCTACAGCATTAATCTTATAATTTCATTTATTCATTTCCAAACTTCTGGCTTTTAATATATTAAAATCAAGGCAGTAAGTCAAAGGGCCCCATTTCAACTCTAAGCCCTTCATGATCTAGAATCCTCATTATCTACGTTACCTAGGATTGTTTTAAGAGTGTGGACCCAAAGAGCCATGCTGCCTAGGTCCAAACCCCATCTCCTTGGCCTGGGTGGCTGTTCACCCTTCTGGTGCCTTGATTTCTTTACTGTACAACAAATAATAACATGTTATGTACAGATAAGGTCGTTAGAAGGATTAAGTGATGTCATCTTTAAGCCCTACACTATTACCTGGTACCTAGTTAGCAGTTTGTAAGTGTTCATTACTAATATAAAATTAAAAAAAAAAAATCTATGACTAAGTATTTTCAAGTAATGGGCCTGTAAGAAGGCTCAGTGGGTGTCTGAGTGTCAAGTTACCATGACCAAAAGCAATTTGAGGAGGAAAAAAATATTTGGCTTATACTTCTACATCATTGTTCATCACCGAAGGAAGTCAGAACAGGAATTCAAACAGGGCAGGAACTTTGAGGCAGGAACTGTGGAGAAGCCATGAAGGGGAGCTGCTTACTGGCTTGCTCCTCGTGGCTTGCTCAGCCTGCTTTCTTATAGAGCTTAGGACCACTAGCTCAGGAAGATCACTACCCACAATGGGCTGGGTCCTCTGCCATCAATCATTAATTTTAAAAAATGCTCTAATAGCCTAATCTTATGGAAGCAGTTTCTTAATTGAGGTTCTGTCCTCTCAGATAACTTTAACTTGTGTTGAGTTGGCATAAAACTATCTGGCACAGTGAGTAAAGGTGTTTTTGGCAAAGCCTGATGATCGGAGTTCAATATTTGGGATACATATGGTATAAGGAGAAAACCGACTCCCACTGCTGGCCTTTGATTTCCATTTGTGTGCTGTATCATATGTACACACACATATACACTAAATAAATAAATGTAGTAACAAATATAATTACAAATACAAAATATAAAAATTTTATAAATATATTTATATTATATTTGTATAATATATTTCATATAAGGTACATATACAATCATATTTATGATTTAAATATTAAAAATATAAAAACAAATAACAAATATAATTACAACATTTCTCCTTTCCCTTTTCTCCTTCCAAAGCCTCCCATATATGGGAGTATATTCCACCCTGCTTGCTTTCAAGTTCATGGCCTTTTTTTCATTAATTGTTATTGTATGCATACATATATGTACATATATATATGTACATATATATTCCTAAATATAACCTGCTCAGTCTGTATATTGTTACTTATATGTATGTTTTCAGGGCTGACCATTTGCTACCAGATAAGCAGGTATGCTCTTCCCTGGGGAAGACTATTTCTATCCAACCCCCCCCCCCCCCCCCCCCCCCGCCCACACACACACCCAAGAAAAAAACCCACCAAAGATCTCCTCTATTTTCAGGATCTCCTGACCATTCCACACCTGTGTAGAAATGTGGGTAGAGATTTTAATGCTCTCTCTAGGTTGACTCTTCCTGAGATGGTCAGCTACACCACCATTGCTCTAGATCTGCGGGGCAGCTGTGAGTGTTCCAAAGCAGAGGAGCATCAGTGAAGCTGGAGGGGTGAGCATACAGCTGTGAACATCTGGAAGGTGGAAGCTCGGTGGCACGAACTCCTCACAGGAAAACCCTTGCCTTTGCAGCTTTCCTGCAGAAATCGGGCGAACTGCCGAAGCAGAACTTTTCAATAATCCAACCAGCCCAGTCCCTGCACGCGGGTTAACCCGCACGCTGGTGGAGCACAGTGTCTGCAGCAGCCAGATGGAGCCAGCAGGCTGAGAGTGGCTGGCAGCGCAGGGGGATTTATTTGTGTATACAAACAGATTTGTGTTCCTTTCAGCCGAGCTCTAGGCTTAGTCGCTGCTAAATCAGAGTTCTGGGAGTGACTCCAACCCAGACAGTTTCTCAGAAATGGCTGGATTTGCCGCTGCCTCAGCCTCCGTTGGAAATCCCACGGTCGTTTCCCTCAGACTTGTGCTCCAGTCATGGCCATGGTAGTGAGTGAGGTGGCTGTAAAGGCCTGGACTATTCATCTTTTAAATGAAAATACTGGTTTGTATATGGGTGTGGCAGGGGACATTACCTGAGCAGAAGGTGAAGAAGAGCAGAGAGTAGAATTGCCCCAAAGGATTTACATACATCAAGACACAAATTACAGATCAGACCCTGCCCACCAGAACTTCATGTAATCAGAAATGTGTGTGTGTGTGTGTGTGTGTGTGTGTGTGTGTGTGTGTGTGTGTGTGTATGTGTGTGTGTGTGGCCACTAAACACATGGCATGCTCAGCTCTTGAACTGAAGGACTGAAATTTTACATCTAACGCTGGTGGTCAGTGGCAGTCAGATAGCATATCAATATTTACACAGTTAGCGAGAGTCCACATTCACACCACTTACGTTTTCAAACATAAATCTCACTCCTCAAGATGTGGATGACTTAAAGCAACCCACCTGAGACTCTGAGATGCAAGCATTAGCTATGTCTCTAGAAAACAGATCTCTAAGCACCAGAATTAAATCTTAAAGATAACGGGACAGTGAACTATCAGCATGTTCACAACAGTGGCGTATATTTGAAATCCTATTTCCCATTTGTACCCATATTTGACTAGAAACAGCCCATACATATGTTCCCAGAGGTAACCAACTAGAAAATTTCCAAAAACAGAAAGACTATTCCAAGCTTAATCCTTGAGGCTTCAGAAGGTTATAGACATGAAACTATATTTGGGCTTGAGCATGCAATGATTCAATATGACTTGTCTGGGAAGAAATACCAGTGCTCTACTGACCTACTAAGTAAATAAGCACTAAAGGAACCACACTTGTGAAGGACCATGATTGATGTGGCCTAGTCCTTCCAAAGACTTGTTTTAAAAACAGTATTTCATCACATCTGACAACATTCCTGAGTGGTAGCTCGCAAATGCAATTATCCCTATTTTCCAAAGACAGAAGGAGAAATTAATGGCATGCCCAGTGTCAGTCAACAGGACAGGGATATCACTGGGAGTTGAGTGTGTATGTATGGGCCAACTAAATGCATACTTCCCAAGGGAACTAAGTTCATATAACTAAGAAAGATTTGGGCCTAAGAATAAGGCATTTGTTATTTGGAGAATAGTTGATTCCTTCAGATAAGTAAAAACAGCTAGCAAAATGGCATTTTCATTCATCTCCAATGTTTTAGCCATTGGAAATTTAGCAAGCCTCTTGCTATAAGGAATATGAAGGTACGTTGTATAACAGATTGATTCCACGAAGGTTATAAAGAAAGAAAGGCAACAAACTGTACACCTGCAGCACAAGGCTGCGAGGTAAACTGTAATTTGGAGTTCTCCAACACAGAGAACCCCCTCTGGGATGGCTGGCCTGTGGTAAGTCTTGCTATCAAAGCAGTGGATGAGCTGGGATCTGCAGTATAGATGAGAGTCTACCCATGGGTCCCCTGCATGCAGAGCCTTGCTCATTCACCAGCTATAGGCCTCACGGGCCAGGGTAGGTCAAGGCACAGGGGAGGGAAGCCGCTTTCGGGAGCTCAGTTACAGCTGGTAGCAAGTAACTTAAATATTTTTAAATACTAAAATAAGTGAAGATATATTCAAAAGTAAACTCCATGATCTGCATGCTTTTTTAATACACATAGGAGACTTTAGAGGAAACTCGGATGACCCGGGGCACACAGCCACAGGACACATCTGGATACACATGTCTTCTGCCCCAGCTTCACTTTGGCTTGAACTACAGAAGTGAGAGAAAGGGCAGACTCAAAATACTCAACGAGACTGTGCCCTGACACTAATCAGGTGACCGTGGTCTCCTTCCTCAACTTCTCCCACTCCTATTTCCTCATTTGCACTTTGAGTAGGGCAGTGTCTCCAAGCCAGCCCTTCAGAGGATTAATGAATTTGGAGGATTCTGACTGCTCTAGATCTGAGTCTAAATGAAAGAAAATGCTAATGGTCTGGGGATTGGAGACACAAAGCATACCTACAGAGCATAAATTAACAAAGCAGAGGAATGGGGGAAGGGAGTCCCAGTGGGTCCATGGCAGCCCAAACTAAACCTCTCTCAAACCCTGGTAATGAATTTGAGCTCTATTCACCAAAACATGAAGAAAAGTCAAGACACTTTTATAAGCAGAGTCAAATACTAAATGCTATTGGGAATTTGAACTTGTATGATCTCTAAGAGGTAGAATTTGACAATAGCTATGAAAGCACTGTCCAGATCACTTGATTTGGCAACATCTAACCTGAGAATTTTTTTCTTCTGCAAATAGCCTTGTGTGCATGGGAACCCCACAAAGCAGAGAAGATGGTGGGATGAACCATGGCCTGGTTAGTCCATTGTGATATAGTCCACAGCTAAAATTTGATGTGACTACTAGAAACGCTAAGGAAGCAGCCTATAAATGGATAAAGTTGCTTTCTGCCATTTGTCAACTCGAAAGGACAAGGGGCAGAGCTGTATGTCTGGGACATGTAGCTGAAACTGCCCAGGCTCACACATGCCATTTCCTTTTTCTCCCAGTCTGACATACAGACTGTTCCCTCCATGTCAGGTGGGGTCTATGTCTGAGTTCTAGCCAACTGAATCCAGAGAGAAGTTATAAATACTTCTTCCAAGTGGGTCCCCCATTTTTGCTGTTCTCTTTGCCCCATCTATCCCTGAATTCCTCAAGCCAAACCTCCTTCCTAATCTCGCTTTTCATCTCCATCCTTCTGCTCTCTCATCTACTTCTCTATTAGCTGCAGGATGAGACCAACAGGAGAGACATTGAACAAATGCTTCAACATCCCCTACATATACTTTTGAATCTTTTAAATTCTGAGTCATGTGACTGTCTTACCTACTCAAAGAATAAAGTGTGTGTGTTTTCTTTTTTTCCTTTATAAAGATACATCCTTTGAGATTAGTTTGCCGGCACATCAAAGTCAAGCTGGGTAAAAGGAAAACATTGTCAGGCTACAGCTACCAAGCCAGCACAAGGGACTGTGAGTGCTGAAGGAGCTGGCCGTGACAGAGTGAGAAGAAACAAACCCAGGACACAGCTATTCACTCAACAAGGATTTGCTTAAAATAAACCAGGCATATGGCAGGGAGGATTAGCAGGGCTTAGGGTTGAAATAGAGAGGTAAAAATGAGAGAAAAGAAAGAAGAGACCTATGTTTTTACACCTGGATGAGTGACAGCGAATGCGGCTGGGGAGCCGCTAACTCGGTGAGGGTAAGAGGGTCAGGACCCCCGAGGCCTTGTGAGCCTTAGCTCACTGAGCCTGACTTTCTGGAACACTTGGAGAAGTGTACTTGATGGCACGGTAGAGTCACAAAGAAACACTTCATAATCACTGGAGTGCAGCGGGGTCTCTGGGGAGTGAGTTCCATGGAGAAGAGAAGAGGGCAGAAGACAAGAAAGGCTGGAGAGAGAGAGAGACAGACAGACAGAGACAGAAATAGACAGACAGAGACAGACAGGAAGACAGAAACAGACAGACACAGAGAGAGAGACAGACACACAGAGAGAGACAGACACACAGAAACAGACACAGACAGAGATAGAGAGGGAGACAGAAATAGACAGACGCACAAAGAGAGACAGAAAGAGAAACAGAGACATACACAAAGAGAGACAGACAGACAGACAAAGACAGATATCGGGGCCGAGAGACAAAGACCTCAGCTGCAGAAGAGCCCAATAAAGAGCTACAGAACACTGCTGGATGCAGGTGCCAGCATCAGTGACAGATGCGCAGGGAGGCTGGGGCTTTGTGTACATAACCTCGTTCTCAGAATAATTTCTTAGCACCACATCTGGGACACATTTTCCCCAGTTATTCACTGTGTATGTGAAATTCAATCACTTCAGACAGGGGCAAGAATGCAAACTTTCAAAACGAACTGTGCTTTTGCTCAGGATGGATCACTGAGATGGGCTGGGAAGGGACCAACTCCCTGCCCCCCGCCCCATACCTAGATAATGAAACTGTGATTTGAAGATTGGGATTTCATGGTTTGGAAGCATAGGCCCATCTTTTCGGGTTGACTTCCATGGAGAAGTGGGTACGGGGTTATGGAAGAAGAGTGTGCTGAGAAAGCAGGGTCAGTGGGCTCCGGGCCGCTTTTTCGGGGAGTGGGTGTCTTGAGGGACCTGGGAAAATAGCAACTGGATAAAGGAGGGAGAAGTGGGAGTGGATAAAGGGACAGAGATGATGAGCAGGAAAGAAGGAGATTGGGGGCTGGACAGAGGGGTAAAGCAAAATTAAGATGTTGAATGAGCTTAGGAAGAGAAAAAAGTGGTAAAAGCAACAGTGACAATAAATGACGAGCGACCCTCTTTAAATCAGTGAAATCTTACTCGGGACATTAAGACTGTGGCTCGGCCACATTAAAGGATGACTATTCGTGTAGAAAACACTCTTCCGTTTCTCCAGATTTTTTTATATAGAACCCTTAAATCTTAAATGCAGTGGGCAATTGTCAGAGAGTTGAATGTGATTTACATAGGCTAGGCTTGATAGACACAGGGCTGTCGGAGAGGGGCATTTTCAGAGGAGCCACATCATTTGGAGGCAATGGAGCAGGGTGCTTGTCCTGTGCCTGCCCAGCATCTAAATCAGAGCTCAACTTCCCTTCCTGCCTGGGCTCAGCCTCCCTTTCTGCCAGGGCTCAGCCTCTCTTCCTGCCGGGGCTCAGCCTCCCTTTCTGCCAGGGCTCAGCCTCCCTTCCTGCCTGGTCTCAGCCTCTCTTCCTGCCTGAGCTCAGACTCCCTTCCTGCCTGGGTTCAGCTTCCCTTTCTGCCCGGCTCAGCTTCCCTTCCTGCCTGACCAGTTTGACTTTTCCTGTTCTACACTCTCTGAGGCTGTGTCAGGCTTTTATTGAACAAAATGTTCCTCTGACAAAAAGTATTAGAATCCCTGGCCTAAAAAAAAAAACTGAACCCTGGAGCTATCAAGGCATCCATGTCAAGTCCTGGTCACTTGGGGGCAGCACTGGGCTTAGAAATTCTAAGCTAGAAATCATTATCCTTTATTTTATTTATGATCTTCATTTTACTTCAAGATTCCTTATGGGGATGGTGAGCTTTTAGATGGGGTTATGTAGCACTGGCTAGTTTGGTGCTCACTCCGCAGGCCAGGTTGATCTCAAATTTGCAGCAAGTCTCTTATGTCAACTGACCAAGTGCTAAGACAGCATGTCACTCGCCCCACATACTTCTGGAAATTGTAAGCGATATGTGTCTGGTTGAAGTCCATCTTCGTCTCAACCAGGAAGCAAGGTACACCCCCCGAAAGTCAGTGTCTTTTCTTTCCTCAGCTATATTCTTTAATTCTGTAAGATGTGTCCATAAACAATAATTAGTACTGTGCATTGTCTATGTTGTAGGAATTTAATAAATATCCTTTTGTGTCCTGACTTCCATGTATGATATCGGTTTTCAAGTTTATCTATGCTAATGAACATGTGGATCTTGTCTATTTGCTTAAACTGCCTTGGAACATTCTACTGGATGAATGGATCAAGATTTTCTTCTCTGATGGACAGTTGGGTTGATTTCTATCTTCCACCAACACATGATACTGAAATAGACATTCTTGGACTTATGTCTTTACATACACTCAAAAGCCTTTCTGGAAGTGGACTGTTAGACAGCAAGCAGCATGTACTGCCTCTTTATAGATATTCCTGCTGGTTACACCATTTACACTCACACCAGGGATTCTTTGACTACTTTCTCACATTCTAGCCAATGATAATTTCCTAATTTGGTGGCAATTTGATTAATAGTAAACATCATATTGCTTACTTTGTTTCTGATTATGAATGAAATAAGTATATGTATTCTGCTTGTTGGGCTTTTATGATATTTCTTCAGGGTAATTCTTGATCATATATCTTTTGTCCAGTTTGGCTTTCCTCATTGATTAGTTTATTTGAAGAATCTGGTAACAATTCTGTTTAGTTACTTATACTTCAAATACAGTCTTCTAGTCTTATTATCTCCTTCAACAATTTGTTTTTGTGACATTGTTGAAAGTCTCATATAATTTTAATGTTGTGCAAAGTGTGCATTTTTATATTTTTTGAGTTATAGTGATGGCTTTATTTTTCCATATTTATAGTTTTCCTTACAATACTGTAACTATATTTCCCCCCCCAATTTGACCATTTTTGTTTTGTATTCTACAATTAGATCTTTAATTCTCACGAAATTTGTATGTTACAGACATGAAGTAGGACTCGGTAATTTTCTTTCTGTCGCACGGACAGCTAGCTGTCCCAGGGAAAGTTCTAGTTTTCAGGAGTTCATCCTCTCCCACTGATCTCTCTTGAATTTGTGGCCACTGTCTAGTGCTTTTCCAAAGATGCAGGAAGCACTCATTTCAATAAATATTTCATACCTTCCATCAGAAAGAGGGCCCACTTAGTACTCCAGAACACGGGGGGAGCTTTGGATAGATGGTATTCACTAAAATATCACTCACACCAGCGACAATTTAAAAAGACAAATACCAAGCAAGAGTCTGTCTACTCCACTCACATTTCTAAACATCTGAAAAAAAGGTGTAAGTCTAAATAAGCACAGGAAGGTGCGAAGTTTTAGATCCTGTCTAAACCTCCTGAAAATAAATGTATATAATAAGATAGCCTGAATATCTAGAAACTTTTGTGGTAGTTATATTGTACAATTATTTGGATTCTTTCTTTTCAACATACACGTTTCTGCCTAGAATAGACAATGTGATGCTATCTGGAAGTTATATCAAAAATGTAATAAAATTCCCATCACAAATAATCACAACTACACACATTCCAAACAAATTGGAGTGACAAAGAATGAAGTATCTACCACTTAGCAATTCATCATCATAATTCACAAATATAACAAATTATATTTCCATGATGCTGTTTTGCTTTTCAAACTTCCTTTTCACATAGCAACTCAGTTTTTCTTCCCAACAACCTTTCCAGTGAAATATTGTGAATGCCTTATTTTTACAGATGTGGAACGAAAACCCTGGTACGTGATTTGCCTAAAGTCACATACCTGGTAAGCAACTTGGCCTAGATGCAAACTTTAGATTCCAACTGCTTTACTGACAGAAAACATAATTTTAGTGAAAGAAAGAACAGTCGATACAGTGAGCACCTACTAAACTCCAGCCAATGTTTTAAGTTCTTTGCATGTATTTTTTTTATTGTAATTCATGAGGGCCCTGTACTGTAATCAGAAATATCTTACTTTTACAAATGGGGATAATTGAACTTAAGGAGTTTACCTAGACTTCCTTAAATCACATAGATATAAAGTAACATTTGAACTAAGTCGTACCACTCAGGGACTGGCCTCTATCTCCTCTGCACCCAAAAGAAGATTAAAATCACACAGCCCACTGCTGTATGTGTCTCTCATCACCTGCTATATGCAAAGTGTTCCAGACAGCACCAAATCAGCAAGGCCTGGAGAGACTCCTGTCCTTTGCTTAAGTTTCTTGATCTCACAGATTAGTCCCCATGTCACCTACGTGACTCTTGACTAAGGTGATCATATGGCCTGGCTGCACATAATGCCTCTTGTCTTCTGCTCATACACAGCTTCTCTCTTCACTCCCAAATTCTGGCCTGTGAGACAAAGGCAACAGCTGCTTCCTCCTGACCCTAGATGCCAAGACTTCTGACCCATTCACCGACTCTACACTTGGACAGACTGCTTCTGGTCTCTTCGGGCCTGACCTTCATGGGGTGGTGGCCTGCCATGCCTCACAGTCTGTAGTTTTGACATGACAGGGAGGCTCAATTCTAAGACTGGCATAGGATAGACAGAACAGTAAAGAGCAGGTGGCCAAGAGAAGGGCCTATTCTCCCATCTCTCCATAGTGAACTTTCCTTAGGACCTATGCACCCAATAAATATTCTTCCATCAAGAGTGAATGCTTTGTGTTTTCCCCCAGTCTGGAGTTGATCTTATTTTCTTGGCCAACCTTGATACCTCAGGTCAAAGACACCTTGCTTCTATCATACCAGACATAGGGGGATCCCAGTCTCACTATTTCTTTCTAAGCCTAGCAACTGTTTTGAGTTTGCCTTCTCCTTATCAGGCTCAGCTATGAATTGCGCATACAGTTTCCTCATCATAAGATCTCACCAGGGAGCAACTGGCCTGGGGAAGCTGGACTAGCAAGGGCTGAGTCAGCAAGAAACACTGTCAGAGCAGGATGGAGGGGGTGGGAGGGGAAGGAGTGCATGCTGACATCAGCAGAAAGTAGGATTAAGATGAGGCAATGCGCTTTAGAATGTTGCATTCACCTTAAAAATGGTGCAGGAAGAAAGCTGCAGACCTCCATAGACCCACCTCAGATCTCTCACTCTAGGGGAATAAACGCTGTCCGTGGCAAATGCTACAGAAATGGGAAATGGAAGCAGACTAATATTTACAACATATCTGACACTTATTTTCACATTTAGCTTTGGAAAACGAAGCTCTGCTGAAGGTATCACTAACTGCTACATTACAGATGAGGGGATTTGCTCAGAGAAATTAGCTTGCTGGTCCTTTTCCTGAGAGTGGCCAAATGAGATTCACTCCTGGGTCTAACTGGAAGGGATGATGCACATCCTCAGGTCAGATTAGAGGCACCCCGAGTTTAAGCTGAGGGTATGAGGTTCTATCTGCCAGGGGATTATTAAGACAGCCATTGTGGGAGACAGACTTTTTAGAGAGATCAAAACTGAGATGTTTGGATACTTCCAATTATCCTAAAATAACATTATTTAAGCACATGGTCTATCCTGGCAAATCATCTCTCCTGAGGGAATAAAATTTTACAAGCTGGGTTGGAAACATTTCCCAACTCCTGTGGCATAAATATTCCTATTGTGACCCATTTCATGCTGTCAAACTTAACAACTGGCTCATCAGATTCTGACAATTTTACTGAAATTCAGCTCAGAGGAGCTGGGAGAGTCTCACATTTCAGTGAGGTCCCCTGAGTTCCACTCTGTGTTAACTGACTTAGGTGTGGTTTGGGGACATAAAACCTAGCTGGAGGAGGTCAGTATTGTGACACTATGAAGCGCCATCTAGATGAGAGGTCTCTCTGGTGAAGACCTTACTGCACTTGCTGCCAGGGGTGTGATCAGTCCACTCAACGACTGCCAAGGCTACAGAGCCACGTCACCCAAGGTCATGCCCTTTCCAGAGTGTCTCCTATCCAGACACTGAACGGTTTGGTCCTTTAGGGGCCAGATCACATGGTTCAGATGAGGCTGGCTCTGAGACCACAGCTTCAGCAAAACCCAAGGCCTGCTTCTCCTCTCATGTGCTTCTGCCCTCAGGCTTCTTCCTCCTCGATGCATAAGTGGAACTTCCGAGTACTTGTACCCTGATCCCCAAATACTGCCTGTGCTGTGGGCTGTGCTTCTCTGGGAACTCAGTAACAATAGGCAAGAGAAAAGGCAAGGTTAGTGTGACTTCTGGTGTCAAGCTCAGCCTGCAGTAGAATTGCATCAATCAGTGCTCAGTAGGCCTTGGCATGAGAAACGATCTGAGAGGGACCAGAGTGGGTACAGTTAGCATGATTGCACCTGTGGGTGCTATCTCAGGACCAATAACAACAACAACAATAATAATAATAATAAATGAATAAATGGAATACATGGGTTTTTTTTGTTTTTTTTAAGAAACGATATGAGAGGAGCCGTGCAGAGGCCCCCTCAGCCTCCACCCCAGCTTAAGACAAGCCGGCTGCCTGACCAGCACCCTTCGGTTCTGCCTGCTCTGTGTCTGCTCCCCCAGCTCTGCCAGCTATTAGGGAGGGGCTCCTCGCAGGTGGCCTGAGGAGAGAAGTGGGCAATGCCATGGGACTGAGCCTTAGGTAACTGCTCCCTGGAGACCCGCAGTGATGAAAGTGCAGTGCCGCCAGTTTAGTGTTTTTGAAGCAAATGGGGAGGGCTAGTGAAAGATCCTTTTGCAGTTTTATCTACTCAGACTCGATGTCTCCTGCTCCTTCTGTCTCCCCTGTGCTCGGCCTTCTCTTTGGTCTCTCTGCCCTCGCTTCTCCCTGTCAGAATATTCAGAGGTGAGTGAGGCTTGTAGCAGTCCAGGCCTCTGACTAGCAGAACCACTTCGGAGCCCGTGTAGTTTTACCCTGAGGATAAACCTAGGACACACTTCAGTACAAAATAGCCAGCAGTTAAGACAGGACACCGTGGCAGTGACAGATGGCACCACAGAGCGATCTGACAGACACCTACTTGCACCATCTATTCATGCACCAAGATCTACCGAGTACCCACCACGTGACAGGCACTGGGAACACAATGTGACAGAAAGCAGACCTAGGCCCTGACCTCCTGGAGGCTTTGCAAAGCATCATAGAAATACTGACTTCCGACACTACTAACTGCAAAAGGAGAGTGAAGGGTTGGGGGTTGGGGGGTGGCTGAGTCTATGGACTTGTGACACAGAATAACTTGATTCTGGAATGTAGTGGCATGGGGTCATTTAAGATAGGGACAAGCACTCCTCAAAGGCTTATCTGCTCTCAAGAACATCCCCATACCAGGCCAATACACACACACACACACATACACACACACACCCTTGTCATGGTAGAGAGGCAGAATACCATAGATTTCAGAAGAGTGGAATTTCTGAAGAAGTTGCTGTGGTTGTCATATGTCCTCCAGAGCTTTGATTTAGAAACTCAGTCCCGATGCAGTTTCACGGCTAGGGAGGGCCTTTAGGAGACAGGCCAATGAGGGCTACGACTGAAGGACAGATTGGTGTTGTTCTCAGGAGTAAGTAATCCACTCCTAGAGAGTGTTGCACTGGTTATTTTTCTGTATCTATGTGAAAATATTGTCCTAAGAGAGGAAGGATCTACTATGGCTGCTAAGAGATTTCAGTCCGTCTTGGAGAGGAAGATGCAGCAAAAGCAGGCTGGAACTGGACCACTTCCACCAGCCAGGCCATGCCCTCATAAAGTCTCCTAAGCCTTCAAAATAGAGCCAGAAGCTGAAGGCTTCATTTTCAAAAGGTGAGCTATTGTGGAATATTAGTTTAAGATGTGTTACATTCACTTGTGCTGTGAAATATTTTTTAATAATGCAAAGACGTGTTGCATTCTTTTATGTTGCATTTGTTTAACTCTGTAAGGCTGTGTTACTTTGCCTATCTACAACTCCTGATTGGTCTAACAAAGAGCTGAATGGCTAATAGCTAGGCAGGAGAGAGGGACAGGTGGGGCTGCCAGGCAGAGACAATAAATAGGATAAATCTGGGCTTGAAAAAAAAGAGTGAGGAGTGAGAAAAGGAGGAGAGGAGGATGCTAAGGGCCAGCTACACAGTTACACAGCCACAATAAGAAGGAAAGAAAGATATGTAGAATAAAGAAAGGTAAAAAGCCCAGAGGCAAAATGTAGTTAAAGAGAAATGCAATAATTTAAATTAGAAAAGCTGGCTATAAACAAGCCAAGCTAAGGCCAGGCATTCATAAGTAAGACTAAGTCTCCACATATTTATTTGGGAGTTGGTGGCAGGCCCCCAAAGAGTAAAACAATCAACTATAGTGAACCTCTGGGGGAACATTCTAGATTCAAACCCTAACAAGTGTGTTCCAGGAAGATGAACGAGTTTGGGCCCCCTTCCCCCACTTCCTGCCCTTACCACTTGATGACGTCTTCTATGCTGACACTGTAAGAAGGGCCCTCTCTGGATGGGTGCCTTGATCTTTGGTTTCTAGCCTTCAGAAAGACAAGCCAAGTTTACCTTCATTGTGTTACCTTGTCTGGTGGTGTTCCACTATCAAGGCCCAGAATGGACCAAGACAAAGCTAGTTAAAGTAAAATACAGTTCTAATAAAACATGTGGCATTGTGCTGATCCCTAATGTGAGGTGTCCATATGCTAGGGAGCTGTGAAGAGAGGAGAGTTCAATTGTATTTCATTTTTTTGTTAATCCGTGAAGATTTCTATTTTTATATGTGTGTTATAATGTAGGGTTTTGCTTGTATGTAATTTGTAAACAAATAGGGTTATAGGGGCTCCAGGGCATTTTATTGAGGTGTTTGTGTTTACTATTATGGTTTGCATGTGGTAACATTGTGACTGAAGGCTGGTCTCCAGGGTGACATTGACAGAATATGGACCCTTTGGAAGGTAGAGCCTAGGTCCTGAGGTACTTCTTGAGTTCTTTAGAGATGTCTGTTACAAGAACAGGAAGCCTGGTCGTAAGCCACCCACCCTTGCTCCTGTTTGAGGTGTGACCTTCTTTTCCTGAACATTTTGCCATTGTTAGGTGGTACCATCTGACCCCCTCATCATAGACCAACCCAACGGGACTGCCTCTTTATAACAATGTATCAATTAAAAATTTTATAAATGAACTTTCTTGTTTATAACAGATGTTGTCTTATCTAAGGTTGAGAATGAAAGCAGCTAAGTGTCCAGACAGCCTCATGGCCCTCTCTGTCAAGCTCGAGTTGCACTGGGATCCTCTCATGAAGTACAACCAAGACTGGTCAGGATGGAGAAGCACAAATCACCACACCTGTTTCTTTTAGAGTATGAAGGATGACACCTATTGCATTGAGAGGATACCACCAACGTTTCTCCAATCCCTGATGCTGATTAATCATCCAGAGGCTCGCTCCCTCCCAGCATGCCTAGAAAAGCTTTACAGGAGACTGTCCCCCAGCCCTTTTTTTATCCTTCCCGAGAGTGCTCCAATGTTAACTGCACATATTTATCTCCTGGTCCAGCCACTTTCCCTGGTTAAACTGTACCTGTTGCCAGAAGAGCTCCGGCCTTGGCCTCTGCAAGAAACTCATCAAACAGAGTGAAAGAGCAGAAGGCTCACAGATAAACGTAAGAATCAGAAGGAAAATTTGGACAGTGAGAAAAACAGACAATGAACTGATCTACTTAATGGGAGCAACCAAATTAAAGCTGCACAATTAGCTGTGTCCGTAAGTTTCTTTAAAGCATCCTTAAGAATGATGGTCACATTAGTCATGTTCTGTGACCTACTGGGTGAGGACCAGATTCTCTTTTTTGACACAACAGGACATTATAGCTTAGCACCCCAGAGCCACTTCCCTTAACCAACTGATAGTGTCACTTTTCAAACAGGAAGTGAAGACTTAGCAAAATTTTTACTGAGGAGTTTCCTTTGTCGGTAAACTGCAGTCATCTGATTTATCGGGGAGAGGAACAATACATTTAACTGTGCTGACAACTTTTTAAAAATGTACTAGATCTGCACGGCATCCCAGCCGAATGCACTGTTCACCCTTCCATCGCAGCAGTGTAAACACGTAACGCACTAACACACGTGAACGCATTAATGAGAGAGATCCATTGATGTGTTCACCACTTTCAGTCATCCTGTGAGTCTGCCCTGTAATGAGCTCCTTGTCCTCTGTCCAGATCCCTCCATTTCTTCCCACCCCTCCTTTCTATGAACTCACCAGGGAACACCAAGTAGTCTCTCCCCTATTCTTCATGCCTGTTTCATCGGAACCCCACCTGTCCACCTGTCCTTCCTCTCCATCTGTCCCTGGGCGCCACCCAAGTGCTCTCTCTGCTTTTGCTTCCTTTCTTGCCTGCTGCAGCCTACGTAACCCTCCACCTTTGAGAACATTCTCCTCCTTTGCTGACTACGAACAAGAGGGAACACATGCAACCTGGCATTGAGGGGCTTCCAAGGGGAGACCTGCCCTCATTTCTACCTGCTTTTCTAGTTTCCCTACTTCCAAAAGTCAGAAATGTTTTCTTTCCTGGAATATTTCTTGCTTTACCCTCTTGCATACCATGCCCCTCTCTCTGCCTGGAATGTCTTCCTACCCTTACCCCATCCTCCCACACAACTGCATCCAGAATCCATTTAGGATGCTTCCTGGTAAGCCTTCCTGTCAGCCCTAATACCACAGGACACCAGCCCCTTCTGAGTGTCTGGGGGCCTAGGTATAACCCTTCCTTTGGTACTTGCATTTTAGTATTACTTACTCAGAATTACTCAGGTAATATTTTCCTTTGGCTTGCTAGTACCTGCCTAGAAATCATGTCTATTTCATGTGGGGTTGCAGTTCATTGATGTTGAAGAATAAATACATGAAATATTACTAATAGACAAGGGCTGTTGTTTCTTCAGCTGGTACTGAGAATCACACCTGGGACCTTCATATGCTTGGCAAGCTCTTTATCACCAAACTACATCTGATGTTTGGATAGATATTTTTTTTATTTTACTTGTTAAATTTCCATCTCCTTTTCAAAAGAAAAATTTTAACTTCCTATTTACATGAAAGTCAGAAATGTTTAGTCCTAAATAGTACTTAACAAATCAACATTTGTAAAGCCATTGTGTAACATAATCTTGGCCCCAACAGGTTAAAACTAAAGACACTGCAGATCCACAGAGCAGCTCCGACAAATGGTGTTTCGAATCAAATGGATAGTTCTGGAGCAGCACAGGACATGTGCAGCCGGGTGCACATCTACTCATAACATGTGCCACACTGTTTTCACTTGTCTCTAAGTCAAATACCCATTTCCTCTCCTACATCTTTACCTGTGTTGAGCACGAATAGAACAGGTTTAGCAGATGGTATTTCCTGAAGTTTGCATGCAGCACAAGCATGCATCACATCGCTGCTGCTGTAAATGCCAGTAGCTCTCAATTTTCCAGCTTCATACTTTCCTAGTGGAAGGAGTGCATGAAGGCATCGAGCTGAGCGGTGCTCTGTTTCCAAGCAGCACGGGTGGCTAACCAGACCAGAAATGTGTGTGCTCATATAAAACCTTCCAAGAGATGATGGGAATTCCTCCCTGTCTCTCCAAATCCTTGACATTTCATCCAAGCTCCAGACTCCATTCTTCTAAAAGTAAAATTGACTATCAAATCCTAATATGTAGATACAAAGGCTGAATACTCATTGTAATACATGCCCAAAAGGAAGGAGATCCAGTGGGGCCCTGTGGTGGCTTCTGTTCCCCCCTAGACCTACCTGCCCATCTCCTCCTGCCTGTGAAGCTGAAATTCCCTGGGCCTCAGCCTCTTCTCTATGGGCGTTTGGAGAGCGTGGCCAGTGTGTGGGTACAATAAGCTGTCAGGGTTCAGGATCAAATGCTGTGAGTCTCCGTGTGGCTTCTTCCCCCTGGCACTGGAGTCTGGGCCATCATGTAATCTCTGTAGACTCTAATTATTTTATTATCTGCATATGCACAACTGACATGAGAGGATAACTGAACATTTTAAAACATTCAGCATCCAGGACACTATAATTCTATCAAATTCAGGATAATTTTCACACATTGCATGTTTCTCCAGATGTGTATATATTGGCAAGTTTTCAGATTTATTCAGTTATCCATTTCTTTATTCACTCATCAGATACTTATTCAGCATGAGGCACCACGGCAGGCTTTAAGGATACACTGGTCAATGAGAGGCATGGTCTCTGTCCTTGCAAAGTTTGATGTCTAGGGTGTGGTATATCTCTCTCTCCCAGGGGATGTCGAATAAATGAATAAACCAGCCTCACAATTTAGTGTCCCTGACATATACTAAGCACCCAGGTGTTGCAGTATCAATGCAGCACCATGGCTGGAGGAAGTGAGAGTGACAGAGATGTTGGCAGTGTGGGACTGCAGTGACAGCAGCGGGCAGTAAGAGTGGGAGCAGTGAGAGCAGTATGGTGTAATGGCTGGTGCTTCCTGTACAGCATCTCATTTAAACTAAAACAATCCCACCAGACAAGTCTTAGAATAAGAGTTCGTCTCACAGAAGTGAGGATAGATTGGGACCTACCAAAGACTGGGGAGAGCAGTGGGTAGGGAAAGACAGAAGTTGATCAGTGGGCGCCGTCTTCATTTCTTTTTCTGTTGCTATGATAGAATACCTTGATAAAAAGTAGTTTAAAGGCCAAGTAATTTATTTTGGCTACAGTTCAGGGGTACAACCATCACATAGGGAAGTCACAGCTGTGGGAGCTGAAAGCAGCTGCATCCACAGCCAAGAAGCAGACAGCATGGGTGCTTGGCGCCCTTTCTCCCTTCTTATGTAGTCTGGGACCCAAGACCAGGAATGGTGCCAACTACTTTTAGGATGGGTCTTTCCACCTCAATTAATGTAATCAACCCCTCAGAGTCATGCCCAAGGATTACATCATCCCTCAGGGTATGCCTAGAGTGGTGGTTCTCAACCTTCCTGATGTTTCAATCCTTTAATACAGTTTCTCGTGTCGTGCTGACCCCCAACCATATGATTATTTTTGTTACTACTTCATAACTGTAATTTTGCTACTGTTATGAATCGTAATGTAAACATTTTTGGAGACAGAGGTTTGCCAACAGGATTGAGACTCACAGGTTGAGAAGCCGTGGCCTAGAGGCTCATATCCCAAGTGATTTCAGATCCTCTGAAGCTGACAATTGACACTGGTCATCACAGGTACTAAGTCAGTAAGACAGGATTAAGAATTTCTTGAGCTAGGGGATGACTCGGTGGTTAAGAACACTGCTGTTCTTGGAGAAGACCAGAGTTTGATTCCTAGCACCCACACTGGGTGGCTTGGAGCTGCAACTCCACTTTTAGGGGCATCCAGCACCTCTGATCTTTAACTTCTAAAGGCACGTGCACTCACATCAACATCCACATCCACGTAATTTAAAATAATAGTAATAGTTTAAAGGCTGTCTGTTGTGCTTTTGCTCACTCAGTAGGATGGTTACTAATAATGGTAACACACTTACTGCACAGTCTACAAAACTAGAAAAAGGATTGTGGTTGTTTCTACTTTAAGGAAATGGCAAATGATTGAGATGATGGGCATGTTAGAGTTATTTAAGTGTATTCTACAGTGTGGATGTATGTGAAAACATCACATGATACCCCATTAATTGATACAATTTTATGTTTTTATGTAGCATTTAAAAAAAAGTTTAGAGAACTAATCAGGGGCTGAGTGCCATTTGTTGCTCTTGCAGAGGACCCAGTTCAGTTCCCAGCACCCATAGGCAGCCCACAACTATCAATAGCTCCAGTTCCAGAGGATACAACCCCCTCTCTGGCCTCTGCAAACACTAGGCACTCTTGCGATGGGCATACAGCTATGCAAGCAAAATACTCATATGAAATAAAATAGATAAATCTTTAAAATATTTTTGAAAAAGAATGTTGGGAACTACAGTTATTTAAATGAACCTAGGGGAAATGACATACTGTGTGATCCATGTTACCCCCTTATAAACCTTCCATGAATGAATCCTTTTGTGGAGTCTCTTTTTACCTAACAGAAATTGACTGATTGATATAAACAGATGCACTCAAGAGAACTCAAGAAGCCAAGCCAATAAGTGTACATTTCTACACATCTAGGGCTTGCCCATATTGTCACATGAGCAACAAATACCAAGTAAGTCATACTCCAGTTATTTAAGAGCAAAAGTCAGTTCTCTTAGAGTCACCTAACACAGTAAGGACTCTGGGAGATGTCTTGTTCTCCAGCAGCAGAGATGGGAGTATTTATTTGTACTGGGCACAGAGTCACCGACTACAAACCCAAGGCATTTGAAGCACCAAATGCTGACCTTGACTCAAAGTTTCATGGCTTAGAAGTGTATCCAGAAGATGCCTGAGCTAGTCAATGTCAAAACAAGCAAGCAAGCAAGCAAGCAAACAAACAAACAAACAAAAAACACCCTAGGGACGCAGCTCATCATCTGACCACGGAAAGAAATATTTTCATCTCTTGCCAGGTATTTATGGGTAGTCCTGCTAGAGAACAAAATTGCTATGGCAACAGGAATAATTCCAGCATCCTTGGAGAATCAACCTGTCTGGAGTACTGCTGTGTAGAAATACAGACAAAATTGGGTAGGAGCAGAAGGAGAGAAGTAATTTATATCCAGGAAATTCCAAATGTAAAACTGGCCAGGTGTTCTGGTACATGCCTGTGAGCCTAGCACTTGGGAGGCTAAGGTGATTTCAAGGATAACTTGGGCTACATAGTGAGTTCTAGGAAATATTAGGGTACACACAGAGACCTTGGCTCACAATAAATAAACAAATAAAACTGAATCTTTTAAAATTAATATCCTGTGTTAACAAGTTGTATAAAAATTACTTTTGATAAAAATTTTCTATAAAATTACTTTTGATAAATAATTTTCTATTATCCTTTTGGATAAAGAGAATCAAATGACTGAGATCATTCAAAACATAACCTGGAAGTTGCTCCATTTATTACAGAAGTATATTATTTAGCTTCCTTGCTGTGTGCTCAAATCTACCTGCCTCGTTAAGTGTGATTTGGCTTAATATTATAATTTGAATTTCCTTTGTCCTAGCAAGTCTTACCATATACTTAATATAGAAATATACTAGTGGAAGATAATGAAGAAAAAGACAAAAAGACTGTAAATCAGTCATCTCGAAAAAGGAAAAAAATAGAAAACCAAATCCCTCCCCTACTTCTCTAAACCTCTCAAAAGCAGGAAAGTGTGTGTGTGAGTGTGTGTGTGTGTGTGTGTGTGTGTGTGTGTGTGTGTGTGTGTGTGTGTGTGTGACAGAACCAGAAGAGTGTCTGGGTTTCTGAAGCTTGAGTTACAAGCAGTTGTGAGCCATCTAATTGGGAATCTAACTTGTGTCCTCTCGAAGAGCACCAAGCACCCTTAACCACTGAGCCATCTTTCCAGCTCCCCTCCCCCCTTTTTTTTTGCCCAAAATGTATGTTTTTGTTGTTCTTGGCTTTTTGTTTGTTTTTGAAACAGAATTTCTCTGTGTAGCCCTGGCTGTCCTGAAACTCACTTTGTAGACCAGGCTGTTCTCAAACTCAAAGATCTACCTGCCCCTGCTTCCTGAGTGCTGGGATTAAAGGCATGCTTTACAACCACATGGAAATATGTTATAATAAGAATATTAAGTCTGTATGCAATGAAGGTGATAAAAATGTATTACCATCCAATCAGCGAGTGCTCATCTCTGACCCAAAGACTCTGAAATAATTTCTGCAAGCTTCTGGCTCCTACCACACATGCACATCGATAACAAGAACTCACCATCTCATGGGTGGTGTTCAACACACAAAGTACCACAGAGGATAGTTGAAGCTAACTCCTCATCCTAAGTGTTTGCAGTAGGAGCATGGTTCCTTGCTAGTGGCCAAAGCAGCTAAGCTATCATAAATGTGTAAAACAATCTCTCTCTCTCTCTCTCTCTCTCTCTCTCTCTCTCTCTCTCTCTCTCTCTCTCTCTCTCTCTCTCTCTCTCTCTTGCTGGAACTCAAGCCCAGAACTTCACACATGCCAGACAAGTGTCCTATCACTGAACTGTATCTCAAGCTTGAAATTAGTTTTTAAAAATATGAATCATTTTGCAATTTTTAACCAAAAATTCTTTAAACAACCATGGTGAAGATTTCTTGGGTAGACTCTAGGTTAGTGTATTTATAAGCAGCTAACCAGCAACCAGTGCCTTATATTGGCACCAAAGGCCATCCAAAGATCAAAGTTCACAAATGGAAACATTTTCATTCCTCTCTATTTCCTCTTTGGCCTGGGGAGGTTTGAACCAAATTGCCAGCTGGTAACATGTATACCACTAAAATCACACTCATAAACAGTGGGATTCATCTTAAGAGAGGAAAAATGGCTGAAAGATTTTATCTTTAAAGGGAATTAAATACAGCTCTGGCTTGCTGGAGAATTATATTAACATCTTTCCCCAAACTTTATGAAAAATACTGACAACTGTGTTTATATAGTCAACTAAATGCCCCGGTGTTACAGTGTTGAAAAGGACAAATGAGTAGGTATACATCTTATATAGAGAAGCTTATATATGGTGCCATCAATTATGGAAAATGAAGCTACATGTGCAGACAGGGTCCTTACCTTCTCCAGTATGGCGTTGCCTTGGTGGGGACTGATATTGTGCTGGCTGATTTCTCTCTTGTACTTATATTCATAAACCTGGTCAGTGATGTTGATCAGCAGAGTTGATGGGCTGAACGACAATTTCCCACATTCATAGACGGTTCCACTCTCAATATCGGTTGGGGCTGTGGCATATCGTAAAATTAATCCCATTATGAGACCTAAAATGAACAACAAATAATTGTTCTGGAAGAAGGAAACCTAAATCTCCCATAATTGAATGACCCAAACGTTTGATTTGGAACCCATAGAACTGACATGAAGAAACACGAGGCCATTGCTTGGTCTGAAAACTGTTCACTCGCAGATACTAATTCATCGGGATGTGTTATTGGAATAAGTCATGGACACTATTATCTGAATACTCAGAATATATTCCCATGGTTTTTTCCTTCCCAAATTTGGAGAGCAAGTACCCACCTCTCCTCTCCATTCAAAGTATTCAAAAGAAACTTTACTCTGTGATCAACATCGAATAACCTGTTATTGAGGAGATGGATCCCTAGGGGAGGGTCTGTCTTGTGGAGAACTGTCCCTTCTCACTGACATGATTCATTTATATCTCAAGCCCAGCGGGAGGGGTGGCCTGTTCTCTTCGTGGAGGGATGACAAAATTCTCCGTTTTTACTGACAGGTATCTGAGACCAACCCAAAGAGGATTTGGTCCAAGGACACAGGTCCAAGGTACTTTGGATGGACTTTGGCTCCTGAGTGATATCTCTGAGCTTCTTCCTGAATGACATCAAGCAGCTTCTTCTCCAGCTACCAAATTCTGTACTTCCTGCCAGTCAACAAGGTACCTTTTCTTAACCTTTCAAACAATTTCTAGTTAAAGATTTGCTTGCCCATAGTCACGTGTATCCTCATGACACAGCATTCTTTATACAAGGGGCCAATTCTTGACGTCTAAGCTTCTAAAATCTATTAGGACATTCATGGCAGTAAGATTGCTATAAACTTCTTAAATATAAATATATCAGCAAAAAATGGAGACAAGAGCTTTAGAGACCCAAAATAGTCCTTGATTTAAAATTTGGATTGGTGTATGTGTTTTGAGAGAATAATCCAACTTTATTCTTTGAATCTTGATTTTTGGGGGTTTTGCCCCTTGCTTGTGAATTCTATAATCTAGTAACATGTTTTTTCATCTTCGTTGTTTCATTTTTTAAATTTTTATACAGGGTCACATGTAGTCTAGGCTAGCCTCAGTCTCACTATGTACCAAGGGTGGATTTGAATTCCTGATCCTCCTCCTCTGTCTCCTAAGTGTTGATACTGCAGGAGTCCACCATCTTACTGAAAAAAAAATTCCATATTTCCAGTGAGATATTTTGCATTAGATATTTTGTTCAACATAATCTATAGGTCTAAAATAAAAATATAGTTTGGGGCCTGGAAGGTCTTGAGTTTGTGTAAGTTGAAGACTCATAAGAAGACTCATAAGCATAAAATTCTAACACAGCGTGACGTGTGCCAGGGCAGCTGAGCTGGGAAGCATGCTGTTGTAGAAAGAAGCACTGAACAATGCAAAGCCCGAGGAGAAGCTGAAGGCTCACAGGAGTCTTATCTCGAGGAGCTGATCAGACAATGAGCAGGATCTGGGCTGCACATCTGGGTAGCCGTGGGAATCACAGTCAGCAGAAAGTGTATCCGGATCTAAGCTCTCTCAGTACAACTGCCGGTGGGAGGTACTTGCTCAGCCAGGGCCCGTTTCCTGGCTGCTTTGTCTCTGGCCAGATCTCATCAATAGCATGTAAGCAAAAGTGGTATGTTTCTGGGCTGGGGCAGAGAACATCCAGTGAATTCTCTCTCTTCTTTCCCTCCTTTATTGGCTGAATGGGGAGAAATCCAAGCCTCTAAAGACAGACAATGTTACTGGTCAGAAGGATCCTGGGTCCCTGAGAATCCAGGAGTGTGTGTGTGTGTGTGTGTGTGTGTGTGTGTGTGTGTGTGTGTGTGTGTGTGTGTGTGTGTGTTGGGGGGACATCTGCCAGTGAGGAGCACCTGCATTGGGCTGCGGAAAACATAATTTCTGTTGTATAAATTGCTAATACCTTGGTGTTTCTGTGTTCACAATCACTAGTAATCACCTCATTAGGACAATGTCCCAGTCCCAGTGTAAAGGGACTTTGAAGAGCTTATGCTTTTAGGAAGCCAGTAGTGGTTTAGAAAGAATATATGAGGCAGAGGAGAGGAGAAGGAGAGAGGGAGGGAGGGAAGAGAGAGAAAGAGAGAGGAGATCAAAAGGCATTTCTTATATTTCCGTTCAGTGGTAATGAGAACTAATGAAAGATTTTAGGTAAGATGGTAAAATATAATTCGATTTTTGTATAAGAATTACCACTTGGGCGCCGGGCGATGGTGGTGCACGCCTTTAATCCCAGCACTTGGGAGGCAGAGCCAGGCGGATCTCTGTGAGTTCGAGGCCAGCCTGGGCTACCAAGTGAGCTCCAGGAAAGGCGCAAAGCTACACAGAGAAACCCTGTCTCGAAAAAAACCAAAAAAAAAAAAAAAAAAAAAAGAATTACCACTTGGGCAACAATGTGGAGAACTGGTAGAAGGGTAAGAAAAAAAGCAAACTGACAAACTTCTTCGATGAATTTTTAAAATCTCACTTACCATTCCTTCAGTATAACCTGCTCTTTCATAATGAAAACACTGCACACAATCTTCACAAACAAGAGAAGACACTTAAACATTATGGTTTAGACATAAAGGGTCTCCCTAAAGGTGCATATGTTGAAAGTTTGTCCTTAGCTGCTGTGTTCAATCATTGAGGCCACTGGGGGAATCCCAAAGACTATACCTTGTCCCAGCTCCTTCCTGTCTCTCTCTGTTTCTGCCATAAAGTAAGAGCTCTAGGCACTATGGCCCTACTTCCAGGATGTTCTTTATCACCACAGGCCACAGGGATGGGACCAAGCAGCTAGACTGAAGTCTCAGAAACCATGGGCTCAAATCAACCCTGTCTTTGCTATAGTCTTGGCTATTTCAGCACAGCAATGAAGTCTCACCAGCTCACTGACCGTCACTGAATACACAATCTGCCACAGAACAGTGGGAACCTTCCAGGCATAGTACTGAACGCTTATGATAACCTAGAGAGGGGCAGAGGATACATCACCCACACCTCATGCTTTGTAGGTGCCTGTGGAAGAACAACACTGTCAACTCATCCCCTAAAAGTGAGCCAGCTGGTGCCATGGCACAAAACTAAAGGAAACACAAAACAGAATTCGCAGAATTGCAGGGGTCTCAATGGAAGAACCTGAATTAATGTCATTTCAAACTCCCGGTAGGTAAGCTACTAAATTTTGGAAAATGCTCTCAGTGAGGTAGCAAGAAATGAACAAAAAGTGTTTCTGCCTGTAGTCATTTCCCAAGTATAGAAAGCAAGTCCTTGCCTCAACAGCAAACACCTACTCATTGGTGTGGTTAAATTCATATACGGGCTCAAAAACTAAATGATCCTGCCTGGTCCTGCACCAGCTTGGGTCTCGGATGTCAAGAAGAAACACCCTGAAGTAAGTGGAGGCATTTGCAGCCAGAAATAAGCAGATGGATTAGCCATGAAAATGCGGCTCTCTTGAGAGGAGGGCAGTGGGCATGGACTTAGCATCTGTGCCCCAGCATCTATCACCACGCTTATGCTGAGGCATCCTATACCCTGCGCACAGCCCATGCCTGAGCCTAGCAAGTCTGTAAAGGCAAGGAGCCAGGTACTCCTCTGAAGGGCAGCCATAGATAGGTATAATCACCCCATAATTTTGACAGACCTTTCCTAGAGCTGCAGTGTAGGCTAAGGGTCCCCTGACAAGCTCTTTTCTTTTCCTTTCTCCAAAAATGTTGGTTCAACATCAAAGACAGACATCTATCCCGGAGTCCTCATACCCCTCCCCATTTTCTCTCAAAGAAGCTTCTCCTAGTGAATTATTTTCTAGAGCTAATCTCTTCCAGCACTTCCTTCTTATAGGAGCCAACTTAACATATGAGCCAAAAGGTTCTGGCCCTAGTTTGCGCCAAATCCCAAGCGTTTGGAGAAATCAAATCTTGGCAGTTTCCAGAGGCACCGAGGCTAGCACACCCATGCTGCGGGAACAGCAGCATGACAATCCTTGTTTGTCAGAGGCCAGGCGCTCCCACACAGCCTCCCACAGTTTTTCACAGGTAAACTCAGTGCTCTGGGCATATGCTGACACAAAGATGGAGTGGTGAATGGGCACACACGCTGCCCTGGCAAGATTACACAGGAGTAGATGAGAGCTCCAGGAGGGCTGCAAGAGGAAGACAAGTCTGAGTAGAAGGGATTGTTTCAGGAAGTGCCAGTCACCATATCACCGATGAACAGAAGACTGGCCACCGTAGCTGCAGAACGTAAAGCGCCACTTCCGTGGGAAAACAAGAAAATCAGACACTCAAAGAAGCTATCCTGACTCAGTAAAGGACCACCTCCCAGAACACATGCTCACAGCCACAACCTAGATCTGCCCCAGCACTCGGAGCACTCTCCGAGACCCACTCCTTCCACAGGAGCTGGCATCACCTTTCCAGGCAGCATCTACCTAAGAAGCATTGGGGCTTCTTTCAGTCTGAATGTCTGAACACGCAGGGTAGGGAGAGGAACTCTGACCTCCTTCAGCTTCACACAATCCCCTTACAGAGCTCGGTTCGCAGAGCACCCGGTACTCGAAAAAGGCACTTGGCCTCACCTTGGCAAACATATGCCCTGGTATACAGATCTCCCTCACCTGAGTACAGCTCACGTGGTGTGAGCCACACAGCATTGGGAGTCAGTCTCATGGTAGCCCACATTACTCAGTGTTGCTTTGCAGAATTCTAGTACACAATGAGACCGTTTAAGGCAGAGGCTCTGTGCTATGATTCATCCCCTTTCCTCCAGGAAAGACAAATACTTTAGGCAGATTTGCAGTTGGATTTTTTTTTTTTTTTTAGTGTATAAACTCCCTTGAAGTCAAGAAGAAGAGGATCTGCTATGTAGTCCACAAGTCCCAGAGATTTTCAAGTGTCACAGAGAATGACCACCTCAACAAATGCTGTGATGTCCCTGTCCTTTAGGGCTTTCTATACAATTGTCATCTAGCAGATGTCTGGCAGGCAGCTACACCACGTCAGAGCATGAAGGGAATGAGGAAGTGATGTGTAGTCGCGTGTACCTGTTATCCCAGCACTTGAGAGACGGAGGTAGGAAAATCAAGGCAAGACTAGGCTATATGAGACTCTGTGTCAAACAAACAACCAGAGAGATGGAGATATAGAGATAGAGAGAGATGGATAGAAAGATGGAGGGTGGGGGAGGAGAGCAGAAAATGGAAAGGGCTTCAGGGATGCTCCCATCAAGGAGCATTCAAAAACATCAGCCTTGCCATCTGGAGTCTCTCTTATTTCATTGTCCACTTTATTCTACTTGCATGCCATCTTACATGTAGGACATGTTCTGAGGCTTGCATAAGCTAGAAAGAAAGAAATACAAAATGATTTTATCCCCCAAGAAACATTGGAATATGCCAGCAGCCCACTGGCCTTTTCCTCCCGCACAATCCTGGTATGCTAACGTCCTCTAAGAATAAGGTACTATAAGTGTCTCACTATAAACCCCATTCTACAGTCAAGTCCTCTGCATCCTGCTGACGACAGTTATTCAATATGGTACAGAAATGTTCCGCTGACAGGGCTTTGCTTGGAGAAATGTGGATGAGACTTCAATACTTTTACAAACCCTAAATGGCAGCAGATGGCAGAATGGTCTTCAACATACAGACATATCCCCGTCTCTTTTGTGTCTAGATGGTCACGTGTCGTGCCCCACAGCAGGGCAAAGCACAACTCCAGCTCCCCTGTTTTGAAGCCTCAGTTTTGAAGGAATGCTGCTTCCCTGGAGATGAAGGGCACAGGCAGCCCAGCTGTGGGTGTGAGTTCTGTGGACTACTGCACAGCAATCACTCAGGTGCTCCATGGAGTTTGCAAGATCTTGAAAGCCATGGGCACGGGCAGCGAGTACGTGAAGAGTAATACATAATACAGGACAGCTGAGTTCTGGAGTTGATGCTCCATGTGCTGAGTGACGACATTGCCCCTTCTCTAAACCAAGTAGGTGAATCCCTAACCATCTCAACCTGACAAGCGTGGTAAAAACTAACTAACTAACTAACTAACTAACTAACTAACTAACTAACTAGTTTTTGCTCTCTCTCTCTCTCTCCCTTCACATCACAAAGTCCTATTTGTTTGTGTCATGACGGGGTCTCAAGTTCACGCTCCTCCTGCCAGCCCATCACCAGTAGCTGATATTGCAAACACACAACCCCCACACAGGGGATGCCCTGTTTGTCTGTTTTCAGCTGCCCATCCCTCCCCACACAGCCAAGTGCTCAGGGTAAACTGACTTCATCCTCAGCTCTAGGCACCTTCTTTTTCCCGCTTGCTGACAAGTAGCTCTGGAATAAGTGAAGGGAACCCTGCCAGGGAGCTTCATAGAAGAGTTTGAGAGACAGGGAGGAGAGGAGGGGAGAGAAGAAGAGGGGAGTCAGGGGTCAGGGTTTCTGTTCACTTGTTGCTGAATAGAACCCAGGTCCTGTACGTGCCAGGCAAGAACTGATACTGAGGTGCATCCCCAGCCCTGAACATGTCTTAACACTCTATTCAAAATATAACGTGCCAAGTCCCAGGGAATCTTAAACTCCGAAGAGTTTAAAGGAAAGATAAACTAGCCCAGTCCTCACAGCACTGGAGGAAGGCTCCCCAAGGCATGTAAGGATGTGCACGGGTTTAGTCTATGGAAAAGAGGAGACACACAGCCTCCGTGGAGGGGCATGCATAAATGAATGGGCAATCCTGCCGTGGGGGTGACCAGTAAGGGCCACAAGGAAGAAAAGAGCATGATGCTCTAAGAACGCCAACCAGCAGACATTTACACATATTTGAGTTTAACTGCATCTCTGATACTTTTAACTTCTTATTTTATAGTTATCCATTTTCTAGTCACCTGATCAAAGTCTTGATACTCACACTGGTTGAAAGAGATGACAAAGATTTGGGTGTCAATGTCCAAATGCATTTCCCAACAAGTTCCTGTTTAGTAATTTTGTTTAAACATGCATTTAGTCAGGGCTAAAAAGGAAAGTAAGATATCTATATATACAATGCTGCCTGTTATTTAAGGCTTTTGTTTTTTTTCTCCAGCCCCGCCCCCACCAACCTAAATTTGAAAGCTGAGTGTGGGTGTTGCTAAAAGGGACATAATTCATTGCTTCACACTCTTCACTACGGACTTTTCCTGGTGAGGAAAAATGTTTCATAATGATTTTAGGACTAGAGTGTGCTACCTCCCAGCCTGAACACCCCCATATACACCCAGATGGAGAGCCCTCCATCAAGTTGTCCACCTTGGGACAACTTCAAAATATTTGTGTGGAGGAGTCCCATGAAAAATGGCACAAGTCCAACTATCATATTCTATCCAGAGTAAGATACCTCGTACCCACCACCCACCCTTGGTACACATTAGATAATACTTAATATGCCATGCACACATGTAAGCATACACATAACACACAACATGCATGTGTACATACACATCTGTAACGCAACACACATATTTCACTGGGTTTGGGGATTTCTAACGTGTATTATAGATTACTTTTCCCTGGAAACTACTTCAGGCACCAGCTTTTTGTAGCCAACATCCTTCCTTAGGATCCCTAAGAGGCTATCAGCAGACCTGTAGACAAGAGGGTCCAACTAGATACATATTGGTTGAACAGTGGTTTCTTACTTCACAGTTTTACAAAGCAATCTATCATTTTTCCTAGTAGCATAATGTTGGGGACAGTGAAAGGAGCTTCCAAGAAGGAAGATGTTTTTCATCCTGATTGGGTGGAAAAGATGATAGAAAATGAAATCAGCAACTGCCTATTTAATGCTGTTCCTAGTGAAGCACTGGAGTGTGAACACATGGGAGCCACCTAGAAGGTTGTAGACACATTGCTGGGCCACAACCCAGAGTTTTTGATCATATCCACCTGCTTTTGGTCATTGTTCTTTAGTGAATGATGCTATTAGGGCAGGGCCCAGGCTGTTAGAAGCACTGTATAAGACATCAGAGACAGTAGTTCCCATCAATAGCCAATAGGATTGAGACTACAGCCTTGGAATTCTACCAAGATCAACAGTGTCAACTCAGCATGAAGCTCTCAGGGTTCTGAGACCCCTGAAATAAAAGTCATCATCTTCCAGACTCTACCAAAAATTAAATCCAGTCCAACTAACATATGGTGAAAGCTCATTTTTATTTTTTATTTTATTTTTTTATGATTCACATAAATCCACTTTCCTTTCTCGGGCTATATAAAACACCCACCACACGCATTCTGACATCCACAGGTATTTAAAACCCAAACAAGGCATTTGGCAAGGCAGCTTCCCCAGGGGGTGTGGGCAGGTGTTTCCAGGCAGCCATATCACTTTCCCTGGAATACTTCAGCTCCAGCTACTTAGCATGAATGTGATGTCACAGTATTGCATCCACTGTGTTACATTGGGCTTTTGCTCTGGACACTACCATTTCTGAGGCTTCATGTAATAAAGGAACTGAACTGCCACTGACCACAACGATTCCCCATTGACTGAATGGGCATACTCTGATACGAACACAATGGTGACCCAAATCTGAGACCACACTCAAAAATGTTCCCTCCAACTCTGTATAGCATGTACATTTTCTAATTCTCTGGCTTCCTTATATTTATTTTGCAAACTTCCAAAGGCACTGTCTTAGGGTTTCCATTACTGTGATGAAAAACCATGACCAAAACAACTTGGGGAGTTCAGATTTATTTGTCTTACATTTCCATATTGCTGTTCATCATTGAAGGAAGCCAGGACAGGAACTCAAACAGAGCAGGAACCTAGAACAGGAACCTGGAGCAGGAACTGAAGCAGAGGCCACAGAGGGGTGCCGCTTACTGGCTTGCTTCCCGTGACTTGTTCAGCCTGTCTTCTTATAGAACCCAGGACCAACCTGCCCACGTATATACCACCCACAATGGGCTGGGTCCTCCCCCATCAATCACTAATTAAGATAATACTATACAAGCTTGCCTTCAGCATGATCTTAAGGAGGCATTTTCTGCATTGAGGTTTTCTCCTCTCAGATGACTTTAGCTTGTGTCAAATTGACATAAAACTAGCCAGCACAGGTACCATTGTCTGGAACAAAATAAACCTTTTGTAAACAACAGCAGGTAATCTAGAGTGAATGCTTGGGGCATGGAGCACTGACATCATAGTCCTGAGTTGGAAACACAGCCCTGCAATTACCAGTTACCCTGTGCTTCTGAGTATTGGATTCCTCATCTGTAGCTCGAAAGCAATAATCTCTTCTTTATGCACTTTTGTGTGCATATGCATGCCCGACTGAACACACACACACACACACACACACACACACACACATACATATACACATGAAAACACAGGCACACACATTTGTGATACCTGGAAGCCATATAGAACCAAATTGGCAAGCTTTGAGTCCCACACCTGGCCTTAAGTACTTGTGTGACTTTGGGCAAGTTACTTGATTCTCTGTTGTCCCAGATTCCCCATCTAAAAATGACTACTGTGAGGATTAAATGGGTTAATATGTGCAAAGTCCTTACAGCTGTAAATTTTTACATGATACATTCTATTTGTTGTTAGCTAGTTTTTTATTATATATCAACGTTTTGAGATAACAAAGATTAATATTCCCTGTCACTAATCCTATGAGTTTAGTTCAATTAGACTCTAGATAATAGCTCATAAATAGCTTGAGTAATAACCCCCCTCTCGTGGTGCAGAGCATCAGTAGCCCTTCAGACCTGAGAGGAGTGATAAAGAGGCACCAGGGCAGCCAGGCCAAAGCTATACAACTCTGAAGGCTCAGGACTACAGCACAATACACAGGCTTATTTAGGATACAGAGGTTATTTTACTTTAAAAAAAATCCCTCCCCTCTAGGTGTGTGAGTGTGTGTGTGTGTGTGTGTGTGTGTGTGTGTGTGTGTGTGTGTGTGTATGTGTGTGTGTGTATGTGTGTGTGTGGTTTCTCTGTGTAACTTTGGAGCCTGTCCTGGAACTCACTCTGTAGCCCAGGTTGGTCTCAAACTCAGAGAGATCCACCTGCCTCTTCCTTCTAGTTTTTGAAACAGAGTCTAACTCACAGCCTTCACTGGCCTGTAACTTACTATGCAAGGGTGATTTGAAATGAAATTTGCATTGATCCTTCTGCCTCTGCCTCCCAAGTGCTGGGATTACAGGTGTGTACCAGTATGCCCCAATACAACATCTTATGTAGAAAAAAAAAATCTTTGATTCAGTTCCTCTACTTATTTAATTTAGCCAACATCATACAGTGTGGAAAACCTTGGGCACAAAAATCAAGCTTTTTATAGCACAGGGGAGAATCTTGATCCTAACTACCTAGCCTGCAGATCCTTCAGGCTAAGGCAGAGCCACTCTGATTTAGTGAGAATGGGACCTACAGAGATGCACACAGCCACCCCTAAGTGCTCTGATGGGGTCCCTGCCTAGTGAGGGATTCCAGTAGAAATTCAGTAAGATTTACTGAGCACCAAATTAAAGATCAAAGCAGGCCTGCGAGAACTAGGAGTGATAAACCAATGCTACTAAGTAAAATCGTGTCTAGAAGAAAGGACTAGATGTCATGATTGACTATTTGATTCCACAAAGAAAGCTACTGGGTTTAACAGAAGTCACTCCAAGACATCTGACTCAAGTGTGTCTGGGTCTGAATTTTGGAGAAATTTTGAAGCTAGAAAAGAGTTCATGTCCTCCTCATTTCACAGATGAGAAAAATCAGACCAGAAATTAAGTCACATAACAAAACAATACATCCCACCACTGAGAGAGGGAAAAAAAATCAACCTTAAGAGCACTGACCCTCACAGAGAGCCTCGGTGCTTTCTCTACGGAGTTTGCGAGGTTTCAACAGGCACAGTGCCTAAGAAGGACCACACAGGCCAGGGCAGAGGGGAGAGTGGGGATGAGCGTGTGGGTTTGGCTGTGGGGGGCACAGGTTGAGCTGGATCAGAGCAAAACTGGACCAGTAAGGTGGAGACACATCATGCCAGCCATCCAGTTTCAGCCCGGAACCTCTGAGAAGGGCTGGAATGAAATCAATGCCTACATAAGATTTGGAAAAAGACAGTTTTGTGACTATAGTTTCTTTAAACCTGAAAAACAAAACAAAACAAACAAAAACCCCTAGCTGTTGATTAAATTAAATTGCTCTATTAAACTTAGTTAAGAATACTCTTAAGGGATCAGAAAACATCTGACTATGACAGGGCTTTTGAGGAACTCAAAAGTCTAAGTATAGAGACTTGGAATTTCCTTGGTTCCTACTAAATGATGAAGAAATTTCTACATGGATTCAGGAGAGTCTCTAATTGGATGACGGTGAAAACCAAAGATAGAACTCTAAGATGTTCAAATTGTTCTGTCCCTAGTCTTAAATTCCAACCCTCAAAGGTATGACATTACAAATGGCCTGTGAGATGTGGCAGCCCCCGGGGAGATACAACGGACTCTTTAATGCTATCAGGGACCAAGGAGCCAGTGCTCTCTTATGAGCACTGAGGAGATGATGCTAGGCCCTGAGTAAGCAGTGCTAAGTGTTCCAGCTGCTACCAATCAATATTTTGACCATTAACGCTCATTTTGACTTTTAGTGCAGTTTAAATGATTATTACTGTTCCTTATTCTTCCATTTTGAAACAACCAGAGCCATAGGATGTCATGAGCGACAATTACCCTTCACCATGCCTGGTGAGGCAAAAATATTGCCACAATGATGCCGCTAATTTTTAAAAGCATCCCATGACCCATAATAATGAAAGGAGACTTTTTTTTCATATAAGCAATTACTTGTATTTATATCTTCAGTTTTATTTCCAATCAACACAGAGAAAATGTCTTGGCCCCTATAACCCTGCATATGATATTTTAAGGTTAACAACTTGAAAATTGTTTCTAACAATAATTACGAAAGAACTGTTCAACATTCTGCTTGGTCACATTGCCCCTTGTTTATCCTCTAACTGTTCATTTTCTAAGCCTCTGATCCCTAGGATTTTTTTTTTAATTGGATTCCCAAGTACACTGATTAAATGTATCAACATCTATTGAATCTTCTAAGGGACATTTAGCACAGGTCACCAGAATGCCTGCAGAAGGGGACAGGGAATGTGGTGCCTTGAAGAAAATGCCAGTCTCAGCAGAGAGGCAAACAGCAAGTTGTTCAATCAGTTGATGACGGCAAGATGGTAGAGCCAGAAAAGTAGGGGCTGCTAGCCTAATTCACCGATAAGCCTGAAGAAAAAGGCCACTCTCCAAGGTGCCTTGTGGCAAGCCTGGAGGGTAGAGAGAATTGTTGCAGTCTACTTTAAGGTGGCAAGCCTGTTGGGGATGGAGTGGGGGACTGCTGCAGACTACTGAAAAGAAGAAAATTAAAACATCTAAGTTTGTCTTCCTTTCCCATTGGTCCTCACTACGCATCTCACCAGACTCCCATAGGAACAACGACTTCCATCCTCAGATTGGAGAAAGGGTTTACCCTGGAATTTCAGTTTGTCAGACCTGCTAGAAAAGAAACTATATGGCCAGTCCTTAAAGTCCTGCTTGCAGCAGGAGCATATATTTGGTGCTTGCTCTTCTGTATTTCTCCCCTACCCACCCACCCCCTGTACACACACACACACACACACACACACACACACACTCCCTGGAATATCACTGAAGAAATTTACCTATTACTATCTCAGCATCCTTAGTTAAAAGCCATGCTGAACCCTGGCTCAACAACAAACTAATACCATGACCTCCATAAGCCCTACTTCCTCTGTAAAATGGGACTTCCGTTGCTGAGGTCCCTTTCCACTGTATGAATTCCATATTCACTTAAAAGACTGGGCAACTAATGCATTTGGGGTTCTCTCCCACTTACTATTAAGAAATATTTCTTAGAGTTCCTCTTTTCCCTGGGTTTTAGTTTGACTATTTCATTGTACCTACCCCTGACAGAAAGTATGAAGTGCTTCAGGTATAGCATTTTGATTATCCTGGAAGAAGAATGTGAAGGCCATCCTGATGAATTCTTTTCAGAGTCTAGCCTGGACAAAAACTTCATTAACAGCTTGAAATGTATGAACACACACCGGGAGGACCATGACACCTGGCTGGCTGTTCAGCTTGGGGAGGACCTCCATGCCTGCTTATTAGCCAAAATTTAATCAGAAATCAATTCAATCAAACTTTAACTACTTTTATAAAACAATCTCCCTACAGTAAAGAAGGAAATTGGCAACAATAGTCATAATTCAAGCAAGTTTAAGGCTGTGGGGTAATCTTTCCTCTAATAAGGACTTAATCTTAAACCTGTGTTACATCACTAAGGTATGGACAGCCCTTGGACATGATGCTAAGGATGATATTGTTTCTGGCTTCTCAGATTACATCCTGTATCTTTTTGATTATTTATTACCCAAGACAGAGAAAGATCGGAGAAAGGGAGAATGACTCATGGCTGGGGCTCTGCCTCTGAAAGCACCGTGCGGTGCCCTTCTGTTTAGGCATGTCTCTTCTGAGTTCCACCCCCACCCCGAAAAGTTTGCTGGGTGCTGTGTGACTCTCAGCACAAAGGAACTGAACTCCGCTCTGAACTGGCTGCCTGAAAACAAACTGCACTGCTTGGCCTTAAATGTCTGTCCTGTAGCTCAGATGTCTCGCAGGGGATCTAGTTAAGGATAGGATTTCTCATACTTCACTTCAGGGCAGTACATACTTAACATCAGGACATCACATGCTTAGCACAGAAAATGTGCCCTCATCTTGTCCCCTGGACCTTAGACATATCAAAGGGCCTCAAGACTACTGAAATAAGGGTGAGCCAAAAAGTATGTTCTTCACTATGCATTATGGCAGCCCTTTGGCTGTTAGCATTGTGTTCAAAGTTGTTATTTTTTCCTAGGTGGGATAGGGTAGTGAAGGCAGTTGGTAGTGCAACAATTGTCTCGGTATCAGTTCAGTACTGGTGCCTTGTATCTTACCTTAAAAAACTAGGTAATCCAGTCTAGTCTGTATAGACTACTAGACTACATAATCACATTTAATTAAACTTTCCAAAACGGATGGATGACATGGTAACTTGCATAGAAAGAACATCACTTTGGGAGGTTAAATCTTAAACTAACACTTTTCCGCATGGTTTAAAGAGTCGGGTGTGGTTACTTATGCCTATTACTCCAACACTCAGGAGACTGGGGCAGGAGGATCATTGTATGAAGCCAGCCTAGTGGGTTCCAGGCCGGCCTTGGCCACAGAGTGAGACCCTGTCTAAAAGTTAAAAAAAAAAAAAAAAAAAAAAAAAAAAAAAAAAAAGCAGAAACAGGAGAAAGTGTGTGAGAGCACAAATAAGTATCATAAACAAGATCACATGAACTCAGGCTAAGCAATAGACAGTACTGCATAGGAAAGTCTTGGTTTAACACTTTTTATTATCAGAAGCTAAAACAGGGTTCATATGATGAAAAAGGATTTGGACACAATGATTCCCGTAACAGGGGTGAGATCTGTTTCTACAAGTATATCTTCTTGAAAATAATTGGAAGAGTATTTCCTCCAGGGAATCTGAAGCGATTTGGTTAAGTTTGCACGCTCCTCTGGCTGCCTAGGAAGAGGCTGCTCTGACCACTATCAGGACCAGAGCTCCACGACGCCCTGCATGACAAAGGACTCCGGCTGTCAACAGACTCACACAATGTGCTGCCTCAGAGCAGGACTGTGACAGCCGCTTTGCGGCCAGGCGAATTTCTGCCGCTCCTCTAGAAAGAGGCTAGCATTCAGAACATCGCAGCACCTCCCATCAAGCTAACGACACCTCAGTCAGCATCTTCTCCTCACTTTCGGTACTTCGCCATCTGAGCACAAGTGTCTATTTACGCCCAGGCAACAAGTTTCACATGAATCCCACCATTTACACACTCACCATACACCATCGCGCCTCCAGTCTCATGCAAGAAGCGGAATCGATGATTTTTAAATAACCAGATTGTTAAAATGGTAAGGATGAGCAAAAAATTGAAGGCAAGCAGCTCCACTGCTCCCTGGTGTTGAAAATGATCTTCATCCTTCCCTGACGTAAGCCGAAGCTGCCCCGCCATTCTCCGCTCGAACGTGATGCTCAGAAAAATCCCTGGGTGAGGGATGAGCACTTTGAACAGGTTTGCCTAGCGCGGACTGTCAGCCACCGGATTTCAGAATAAACGCTGCTACTTTGTTGCTACTTCACTAGCGATGGCTTAGCATTCAGAGGGCTTCTAGTTACAACTTCCTGTTTCTCTCTTAAAGCAGCCTCGTCTCTTTTCAAACTCCAGAAGGTGGTTTCATCATTCTCTGTAAATGATTCATTTTGGGAAGCGATCTTCCACAGAGGTCAAATCTGAAAGCAAGATGCTGATATGTAGACTCTATGCCCCTCCTGTTTCCAGCATGATTTCTTAGGCTGTATAACTGGCAAACTGTAGGTTGATAATAAAGCAGTTCAGTTCCCCACATCAATATTTTTCAGATTCAAAAGGGTAAGTGCAGACCTCTACCTTCACCCATTCAGGTTTCTCCTTTCCTGCCAGAGACTTCCACGTGCTAAGGATGGACAGATAAGACTTCTCGGGACTATTTCTTAAATTGAGAAGCACAGATCCAGCACATGATTCTCTGGTTTTCTCTAATTGTTAGTCACAGAGTAGACCTTCCAACTAAAATAATCAAAAGGAAAATTCTAGGCCTGTTAACTATGGTATTTGGATATGTTAAGGGGGAAAAAAGGAAGAAAGGAAAAGAGGGAGGGAAGGAGGGGGGAGAAGGGAGAGGGAGGGAGGGGAGGAGAAAAAAGAGGGAGGAGAGGGAGGGAGAAAGGAGAGGAGGTGTTCAAGACAGTGGCACCTCCAGTTCTTCCTCCTTGGCGAACATCAACACTTCCTTGCTTTTAACAACCAATCACCATGCTGCCCGGTATGCTGTGGAGCCCCAGCATGTCACCACATGGTAGTAATAGAGGAGTGCTAATGTCTAGTTTCTATTGTGTAATTCACTGAGGATGGAGAATCTAAGTGTGTACTGAAAAAATACATCACTAAAGGCTTTGGGACAAACGCATAATAGTATTAGGGACTGCCTAATTATGATCTTGCAGGATTGTAATTCTAGCATTCAGGAAGCTGAGGCAGGAGGATCGATGTGAATTCAAGGTCTCCCTGAGCTACATAGACACTGGAAGGTAACCCATCAAAAAACTAGTATCACTCTCTGGGAGAACTTATCAACCATTCCCCTGCCTCAGCTTCTTTGCCTAAAAATTCGGAAGCTGGTTTTCTCTGTGTGCTTGGCTTGGCAGGGGGCGTTTGTGTGTATGGCAGATATTCTTATGCACTCCCCATTTGGCAGCCATCTCTGCCATGACTAATAGTCGAGACGTTCTGAAGCCTGTCAGCGATTGCTTGCAAGTGTTTGCCAGCAGCCTCACCTTCCTGATTTGCAACCCCACAGGTTGAGTCCTTAGATTTACAAGATAATACAGATTCAAAACCTGCGATCTTCCTGTTTTGCTGCTTTTTAAGCCATCGGTGAGTCAATCACTCTGGTTGTCTCTTGCCAGGGTTTCTCCATCTGAGAAAGTACATGTTCTCTGGTTGTCTTGCCACGTTGTTTTCACTCTTGTACCCAGTAAAGAGAGGTGACCAGTGGATGAGAAGGAGTCTGAGAAGTTTGGTCAGCTGTTCAATCCTTTCCAAAGCTCTGGATTTGATGCTGACAATGGTAAGGCCATGGTAAGGCAGTGTAGAAGGACTAGGGAGAGTGGGTAGAGGAAGGGGCCGCTCACCTGGAGGTCTGGTCCAAACCTCTTTCCAGCTGAGAGTGGAGAAGAGAAGAGCAGTGACAGCAGTCGCTGGGAAGGTTTTGGACAGAGACAGTTTTCCTCTTCTGTAGACGTTTAAATGGGAACATTAAAACAGTACGGTGTTGTCTTGAGGCTCAGTGCGCATGGCCTTTCTGCCTTCCCAGTTACAAAAGCTAGGGATCTCAAAACCCCACGATAGCAAAAGACGGGTTTTAATTCCCTTATTCAACTCCGTGACCCATTTTTTTGTTTGTTTGTTTCCTATTATCAGTTTACAACTCCATTCGAGGCACCTTTGGAAAGTCCTTATGATTTCATTTGTTAAAGAAAGGAAAGGGCTGGCAAGATGGCCCAGTGAGTAGAGGCACTTGCTGTCAACCCTGAGGACCTGAGTTCAACTCCTGAGGTTCACGGAATGAAAGGAGAGAGCAGATTCCTGCAAGCTGTCCTCTTGACCCTTTTCTGGACCCTCACAAATGCTGTCAATCATGTAGCCAACTGTCAGTCTTGACAGTGTCTCTCTCTACAACCTGCACTGTGGCTTTGCTTGGATCAAAGTTACCTTGCTTCTTTTGTAAATCTGTGTGAGCCCTATTTTTAATTCTTTGCATAAGATGCCAAGAACTCATAAACACCTGCCCCAGAGCCTAACTTCCAATACCAGTTTTGTGTCCTAGGAAAACGAGGATAGCAGATGACTGGAATAGTCAAGGTTTCCCAAGTTCCCAAATGCTGTGCTATCTGTATTTTGTTGTTGTTTTTGAGACAGGGTTTCTCTGTGCAGTTTTGGTGCTTGTCCTGGATATTGCTCTGTAGACCAGGCTGGCCTCGAACTCATGGAGATCTACCTGGCTTTGCCTCCCAAGTGCTGGGATTAAAGGCGTTTGCCACCACCACCGCCAGGCCTGTGCTGTCTGTATTAAGGAGATAGATGTTGACAGAAGGAAGATTATGGTTCCTGGGGACCATAACCATTAGTGTTGCATTCTCACATGAACCCCAAGCAAGGCCCCTTTGTCTTAGTTGGCTTTCTAGTGCAATGATCAAAACAACTTGGTGAGTAAAGAGTTTATTTGGCTCATACATCCAGATCATTGTCCCTGGTAAAGGGAATTTGGGGCAGGGACTCAAGATAGGAACCTAGAGACAAGAACTGATACAGAGACTACAGAGGAACACTGCTTACTGACTTGTGCTCACTCAGCCTGCTTTCTTAAACCACCTAGGACCACTGGAACACCACTCTGCAGTGGCTGGGCACTCCCGCATCAATCATTAATCGAGAGATTGCCTCATAGACTTACCTACAGGCTTTCTAACAGAGGCATTTTCTCAATTGAAGTTCCCTCTTCCCAAATGATGCTAGCTTGTGTCAAGTTGACAAAAAGAAAAACAAAACAAAACAAAAACAAAAACATGGCCCTGGAATGCAAAACACAGCCCTGAGAGAAATTATTAAATGCCATTAAATCCCAGTCTCAAAACCTGTTGGGAACTGTGTTGAAGGTGCTCATCCCAAGATGCTACATGCAAATGAGCACATATGCATACGCAAACAAATGTGTATAAATGAGCTATATGCAAATGAGATAGGAAAGAGAAAGGACAGATCTCCCTGGCTTGCTGGTATCAGTATGTCCTGCCTCAGCTTGTCCACAAAGCCCAACAGCCATCGAGAAAGAATCAAAGAGAGGAACCTGTCCTGCCAGGGTAAGCCAGGGTGGAGCAGGTCTTGCACACAGGAGGGAATGTCACCCAGTCAGTGTTACAGAATTCACAGTCAGCAGTGAGCACTGGTGTCATAAGGGGTTGCAAGTACAGGCTTGGGAGGATAGCCACCTGGGACAGGAGACACTGAGGGACTCCGTGTCGTGTTCAACGCAGGATCCAGGCAAGCCTGGCATTGTGCCTGTCACTTAGCCTTGTTATTCCCAAGCCATCAAAGGGGCAATGGAATTCTATCCACAGCCTTACGAATGAGGCGGGGGCCCCTACAGTCACCCCTTGATTGCCATCTTGTCCATTCTCACCTTGTTTCCTGCCATCACCTCCCCTCTGTCTAGTCCATAGCATCTCTTAACTTCTGGAGGATGTTTCTTCAACGAAAACAAGCTTTGGCCCATTGACTTCTCTTCTGACCTGCACATGTGGAGAGACCAGTCATAAGGGGAAACTGACTCACTGACTTCGTATTTTATTTGATCTCCACAGGCAAGGCAGAGGGGCTGGCCCCAGTAGCTGTAACTTCACTGAACCCTGTAGACTTCTGGCTTGGGATGGAGTAGGAAGCCTGGAGCCAGGGGCAGGGGCAGGGAAGAGACAAGAGGGAAGAGCCACACTGCAAAAATCAAAGAACCTGTCAGCCAGGATAACCCCAAAGCCCGAAGCCTGAGAACTTCCCTTTCGTTGTTCTCCTTTCACGTGTCCATGTGACAAATACATTTACCTCTTTCTGTAAAACCTAAACCCTCGGTCTTCCCCACAACGACTCCAATTCCCTTGCCTAAAAGAAACTGCCCTGTGACTGAAGTTAATTTTGGATTAAGTCAATTTCATATGGCCGGGAGCAATAACTCATGCCTGAAATCCCAGCATTTCGGAATAGAATTGATGTGAATGTAAGGGCTATATAGTGAATTCCAGGCCATTCTAAGCTAAAGATTGAGATGGTGTCTCCATCAAAATAAAAATCTTAATAAGGAAAGAAAAGGGGGGGAGGGAAAGAAAGAGGGAGGTAAGTTAGCTTGCTTTTGTATAAACCAACAAAGAAACTGTACCAAGCTCCTCATCTCTCCCTAGTGCCCACCTTCTCTTCAGGAGAGGAGAGACGATGGAGTTCAGTACAGGGATGCGTGGGCGACACAGTGTCTGAAAATGAAGTGTAAATTCCAACCAGACTAGCCTCTTTGTCTCGCCTAAGTCAATTCAAACTCAAACCTTTGAGACAGCCATACTCGGGATATGGGAATTTACTGTCTGTCGGACCATAACCAGGACCTGAAGGTCTCAATTAAAACTGCCACTGAGAACGCTGTGTCATGGCAGCTGGCAGAAAGGCCCTTCTGGGTCCCTGATGCCAACCACAAGCACAGCCACTAAAACAGTGGATGATTATGAATATTGTTTGCTCTCTGTGTCCTTCCTTAAGAGGTAATCTAAATAGCCTTCCTTCATTAATGTGGGCTTCAAAATTAAGTCTCTAAAGTAAGAATGTTAAATGAGGAATCTTTTCTGAAAACAATCATTTATTCCAAATTGTACTTTGAAATTATTTCAACCTTGTTTGTCAAAATACTATCACTTTGAGGACCCTTGAATTTGAAAAAAGCAGAATCAAATGGTGATCAGCAATTTAAGATTCAAACAATACTGGACTCCCCAGAGCCTGGTCCTTAAGCTGGTTCTATCTCTATGTGAGAAATGGACTTGTCCTGTTAGAGCCTTAGCAGGTTGAAACTCTTACCTCCCCGGCCACTGTCTTAACTGAAGAAATGTCACACTTTCTGTGACCTCTGTTTGAGAATGTGGCATAGAGCAGAGGCCTCGTGAACTCACTTCTAGTCCACCAAGAGACCGAGGACCCTACACTCTGAGATGATGCCCCTGCAGTGGTGAACCCTAGTCTACAGAGCAGAACCCACCGTGAGCTGAAGCTCTCTGGAGAGCTATGTCTGTGTGACGGATCCTGCAGGCTGCTTTCCCTGGACTGAGCACAAGGCTGAGACTAGAGATGAGACATTACAAGCCAACTGCTAGAATTATCTTGGACTATCTTTAGCCCTATCTTATGTATCATTGTCCCTTCTAGCCAGCCTCTGCCTCTGATTTAACACCCTTGCTTTGAGATAAAGCTCTTGGGTTTTATCGTTAAACTCAAAGAAGTTCTCCACCAAGCTGAAAGCTGAACATGTGATCAAAGAGAGTTCCCTGCCTTGCTGCGGCGCTTCTGCTCAATAACCCACAAGTGTATCCTGTAGGTTCATGACTTTGTCACTTTTCTTTTGTTCTGTGATCACATCAGCTCATGCAATCTCTTCCAGGGTGGGACATGTCTTTCAAGGAAACTGGAATCCAGGTCCCCAAGCTACTATCTGGCCCAGAATAAACCGGTTTATTTGTTTGTGACTTGTTTTGTTTTTATTTTTTGAGAGAAAGAGAGTATTTCTCCCTAGGTTGTAGCCTAGGTTGGCCTGGAACTCACTACATAGCCTGGGCTGGCCTTATAATCTCCTTGTCTCAGCTTCCTGGGTGCTAGAATCACACGTGTGTGATATGACATCAGGCAGGCCTTAAGCTAGTTTTCTCTTTCCTTAAGGCACAGCTGTTATTTTATTCCTATAACATCCATAAACTCAGCCTATTTTTTTAAAAAGATGGTCTCCTACAAAGACAATACAGGAAAGAGAAAGAACTTCAGGGTTGCACTCATCACCCTTAGCCTCATAGACTCACTGACTGTTGGTCAAGTCATGTGAGGAAAAGGTTCAGTCTTTGATTGCAAGCTTAGGAAACTCACCTCTGTCAAAGAGTAGTTTAATCAGGTGACACCTTGGTCCCCTCAGATGGTACCTGTTACAAGGGGTCAAAAATAGAAGCCAAAACATTCAATGCCACTTCCAACAGATCAGAAATATAGGTGAACATTCTGCCCTGCACGGACCACTGTGGCAATGTGAAGCCTGTTGGGCTGAACCACTGTAATAGTGAAGGGAACAACCTCTCTGCTTCTTGAAGTTTACTAATTGATCCCGTGGGAGCCCATAGAGGCTCTCTACTGAGACCTTACTCAGGGTCAGAGAATCTGAGCTTGCTTTACCCAGCAGGGCTGCATAAGGAGATGATTTGGTCATGGGCGTGTTTACCAGGTGTTTGGAAGGGTCTATACTTGGTTGTATGGTGTGCTTTGATCTTGCAAGGGGGAGGGCTTTTGCCTCTCCCCTTAGCATATTATATGAAGCCCTTCTGAATAAACAAAGTGGCTGTTGGGTATTGACCCAAGCCCTCCCAAAGCTGTCCTGTGTTTCTGTCTTTCTTCTTGTCATCTAGGTCTCTCTTTCTACTTAATATTTCCTAATTCCTTTCTCATCCACCCAAGAACCCTTCCAAAGGTGGGAGCTGGTCCCTCACATGATCCCACTATAATTACTGACAAAAGTTACATTAACAGAAGGGGTATGCAAATGTGGTCTTTGCAAGTGCATTGGAGGGGCATCACAGGAATGCAAAGTGAGTGCTCCATGATGCTGTGAGATTTAGTTTCCCTGCCCTCTTCACAATAGGGAACTAGGTGGGGAGATGGGGTATAAGAGCATGTGGAGGAATAGTAGCAGATTTTTAGGAGGATGGGATAAATGTACTTGAAAACAAACAGTAGGCTAGGACAAAGTAAGCCCTAGGTGATGTCAACGGAAAGTGAGGGGCAGAGGCTGAAAGCACAAAGGCTGTCTTTGCCATGCAGAGTCTCCCCAGGAAGAGATGTCAAGAGAACATACAGGAAATCTATCAGGCCAGGCATGATGATGAAGATATTGAGTTTTTCAGATAATGATTAATCTTTAAGAAGATTTAGGGAACTATTGCTTTCCTTCTGCAGGAACTACCTCTGCAATTTCAGACGAAGCCTCACCCAGAGCTTCAGAGGGGTGGGGTCTTGGAGACAGGTCTACCAGAAAAATCCCGAGGCAGCTTCTTATATTGATGCCAAGCACTGCACCCTGGGTACCATTTTCAGAGATCCAACAGTGCCATGCCTGGAAACCAGCATCGTACCAGAGAGGAGCTGGCTGCTCTCATACTCATGAGAACTCTTTCTGTGCACTATTGGGACCGATGTGTTCAGTGCTCAAAATGATGCTCTTAAAAGGGTGAAAAGTTTCCTTATGTCCACCCACATCAAAAGTGGCAGTGCACTCCAGCTGAGTCTTTTAAGCATCTAAGTTTGATCACAACAAACATCTAACGTTGATGTTTAAGCATCTAATGTTGATCAAAAGTTGTGTTGAACTTTCACCTAAGTAGCTCAAAGTACACCATGTTAATGTCAGCCTAAATAGGCTTAACAGTTATATAATGAAACAATATTCAGTACTTAAAGCACTAATCTCAATGACTGAGTTTCTTATTTTTGCTCAGTTTTGTTCTTTTGAGACAAAGTCCTGCTATGTAGCTCCGGCTGACCTGGAACTCACTATACAGACCAGGCTAGCCTTGAACTCATGACAGTTCTCCTACTTCTGCCTCTCAAGTGCTGGGATTGCAGACATGAGCCAATGACGTGGCTGTAACTGTTGAATTGTGAAAAAAAAAAAAAGCATGAAAATCTAACTTCCCTCCTTCTTGTAGACTTAGATTTTTTTTTTCCTTTTTTGTCCTTGCGGTTCAGTTTCTTCAGGTTGGTCTCATTCTGATGCATCTTCCCCATGTGTAAGTAGCACTTCATGCTTTTCTGTTTGAGATCACTCAGTTGTCTCAGAGTCCACCACTTAGAGCCAATGACTTGTACGTAAGACAAATGTGTGCTTTGTTCCGACACATCCAGTCACCTTCACCACCCTACGCTGGCCAGTTCCTCCTACAGCGTGACTTCCAGCAGCTCACTCTGGTTTAGATCTGATGGGGTTTTTTTTTAACCCACCTAGTCCCTTTTCACTGTGTTTTGTCTTGCCAGATTTTGAATCACTTCACCGAACCAAGACCACGTGAGTTTTGACACCTGTAATGAGCACCTTCCACCTTACCTAGCAATCTTGGTGGTTTTTGTTTTTGTTTTTGTTTTTTGTTTTTCTGAGACAGGGTTTCTCTGTGTAGCTTTGGAGTCTGTCCTGGAACTCACTCTGTAGACCAGGCTGGAACTCACAGAGATCCACCTGCCTCTGCCTCCCAAGTGCTAGGATTAAAGGTGTGGGCCACCACCACCTGGCCACCTAGCAATCTTAACGTGTACTTTGTGGATCTTCCTGGTTCTTCTCCCATGAATGCTGTTTGGAGTTCTGAAACTGCTCTATGCAGTGACTCCTTGAGGTTTCCCATCTCCTCTCTTACTGAAAAACTTAAGAAAACTGCTCTCAAAATATTAGATTCAAAGAAACAATAGCTTGTTGTTGTTTGTTTTTACTCTTTTGGCACTTTTCAGGGGCCCGCCACCCAGCTCCCAAATAAATCACACACGGAGGCTTATTCTTATTTATGAATGTCTGGCCTTACTTTGGCTTAGTCTCTTGCCAGCTTTTCTTAAATTATCCCGTCTGCCTTTAGCCTTTGGGCTTTTCCTGTTCTCTTACTTCTGTAAATCTTACTCCGACTCCATAGCTTGCTGTGTAGCTGGGTGCCTGGACCCTGGAGTCTTCCTCCTTCTCTGGCTCCTTCTCCTTTTTTCCCTTTCTCCCCTCCTCCTAGATTTCTCCTTCTATTTATGCTCTCTGCTTGCCAGCCTGGCCTATCCTTTCTCCTGCTTCACTATTGGCCATTCAGTTCCTTATTAAACCATCAAGTGTTTTAGACAGGCAAAGTATCGCAGCTTCACAGAATTAAACAAATACAAGATAAACAAAAGCAACACACCTTAAAATAATGTTCTACAACAATAGCTTCTTTGACAAATAAACAGACAAAATGAGGTGGGGCTGTTAGATGAAAAGAAATTAGTGGACATATCAACCAAATGCAATGTGAACACTTTACTGATTCAAACCAATCTAATTATATATGTGTATTGAGGAATGTATATGTGTCACTTATAAAACTAGAGAAGTTAGAAAATAGGTAGTTATTATAATATGACTATTCATATTTTAGGTGTGAAATAATACTATAGTTAAATTTTTCTTTGAATTCTTATTTCTTTAGCTGGGTGTGGTATCTATGCCTAGAATACCAGCATTTGGGAAGCAGAATTGACATGAGGCCAGCCTGGGCTACGTAGTGAGATCCTTATCTCAAAAAAACACAAATCAAATAACAACAAATCAAACAGCTCACACAACTTATTTGTATAAGATAATACAGATGAAATCATGAGATGTCTGGAAATCCAACAGGTGCTTAGAGAAGGGAGAGGAGTCCAGCAGGTGCCTAGATCAGGGAGGGGATCCAGCAGGTGCCTAGAGCAGAGGGGGGAAGTCCAGCAGGTGCCTAGATCAGGGAGGGGGGTCCAGCAGGTGCCTAGAGCAGGAGGGGGAGTCCAACAGGTGCCTAGAGCAGAGGGGGCAAGTCCAGCAGGTGCCTAGAGCAGTGGGGGGAGTCCAGCAGGTGCCCACAGCAGGAGGGGGGAAGTCCAGCAGGTGCCTAGAGCAGGAGAGGGGAGTCCAGCAGGTACCCACAGCAGGAGAGGGAGTCCAGCAGGTGCCTAGAGCAGAGAGGGGGAGTCCAGCAGGTGCCTAGAGCAGAGGGGGAGTCCAGCAGGTGCCTAGAGCAGGGGGAGGAATTGAGTAGGTTTTTAGAGGAGAGAATAGAAATACAGCAGGTGCTTAGAGGGGGTGGGGAATCTCACAGGTACTTAGGGGAGGGAGGAGGAGTCCAGTGAGTGTTTACAGGGCTGGGAAAGGGGAAGGGAGAATCCAGCAGGTTCTTAGGGAAGGAGTCCAGCAGGTGCTTAGATGGGGAGGAGGAATCTAGCAGGTGTTTAGAGGAGTCTAGCAGGTGCTGTCTGGGGAGGGAGCAGTCCAGCAGGTGCTTAGATGGGGAGGGAGCAGTCCAGCAGGTGCTTAAAGAGGGAGTCTAGCAGGTGCTGGAGGAGTGCAGAGGCATAGACAGTTGTGTCAACAGCTGCCAAAACTGAGAGATGGACACATAAAAGTTCAGCATGTTCTACTCTCTTTTCAATGCATCTTTGCATATTTCCATAAGTAACAATTTAAAATAAGGTAAAGGTAAAAGGTAAGTTCCTTCTCCATGGTTTCCTTGGTCTGGACTTCCACTGAGAGAGTTGGCCCAGCTTGTTCTCCCAGTCTTGCCTTCTTCATTTGGTCTTTGAAGTCCCCCCCCCCCGCCGCCCCCAACTGACAGTGGCAGCTAGGACATTTCCTTTCTTTCTAGTTTATCTGTTTTCAAGAATTTGACATTTCACTCTCCCCTGCCAACCCTCGGTTTCCCCTTCTAGCCATCTTCATCCCTTTGTGTCAGCCACTGCCCTGCACAAGCCCCTTTTATGAGCAACCCCCAGGGGCCACACTGCGCTGAGACACAGACCAATGTCTCACTCAACCTTCATCAGAGAATCTTTTCCCTCTAGTAGATGGGAGTTAATATGTGCCCACCGCTGGACAGGGTGCAGCCGGTGAGAGGCCTAAGAGCACTCAGTCCTGAATGGGAGCCCCTTCCCTCGAGGCTCAAGGTTCTATGCAGAAGAGGAGGCAGAAAAACTAAGAGACAGGCGTGGGGATGGCTGTGAGGAAACAGCGTCTTCAAGAGACAACGGGATCAATACACACATGAACTCACAGAGACTGGGCAGCATGCACAAGACATGTGCAGGTTCAATGGCCATGTTCGTGTTCCCCAACCTACATTTTAGAAGTATTGAAAATCTGAAACTCCCATTTCCTTCCAGTATGTTAACTAAGGAAGGAACCACTCACAGGATAGACAGGCAAGTCCATTACCGGATTAGCAGAGAATGCAGCTTAGGCTTGCAGTTTTCTGCGATCTGGAATTTGCGCATTCACACCGAGGGCGCATCCGAGCCCGCGTCTAAGACTCTGAGTTTACTTAGGCACCTGGCTGCAAGCACAAGCCCTGTGCTGTGTATTGTCTCTAGGGTGGACATTGTCTGTGGAAAGATGTCTCCCAGGTAAGCCCCTTACCTGGTGACATGGAGGCTAGCCTATTCCTACCTGAGAAGTCAGGAGATCAGGAAGAGGGAGGGGGAGATAGAGAGAAGAGACCGAGCGAGATAGAAACAGAGACAGAGAGAGAGTGAGAGCTTTCCTTTGTTATGAAATACAGTTTTCTGGCATAGAACACGGTTCAAGGGTGCTGGGACCATGTTCTGTCCATAGGAGATGGAACAGGGCCACAGGGTCATAAGCTTCCTTGTGAGGACTATGTCCAGAGGGTAGAATAAGTGAATGTGTTCTCATTGGGCCAAACCAGGACCCTCATGAAGACCAGGACCTATTGGATCTCCTGAATTTGAAGTTTTAAAGCTGAAGAGTGTGAGTTGAGGAGGCTGACTTCAAGTGATTCGTCTCCTTAACCGTTCTGAGTTTCAGATGCTTGCCCTACAAAACATCGCAGAAAACTCTGCTTTTAATATGGATACAATGACAAATACAATCGCTTTGTGAATTAGCAATATTTTTTTTCATGAACCATGTAATTGTTACCCTTGGAAATGTAGTCTTGTATTTAAACATCTCCACAGTATGAACACACAGCAAGAGCTCTCTATTGCTTCTCAAATACCATATATATACAGTATAACAAAATTAACTTTAAGTTTGTATCAATAAACTAAAATTTATACCAATGTAAAACATTTTAAACAAGTTGTTCTTTAAAAGTAGGTTCATTAATCTACCCTTTTATCTTATCATCCCTATATCCTCCTATATATCTATATCATATCCCCCCCTTTTTTTTTAGAAAGAGATCACATTTATAATCAACCTGTTTTAAATAAAAATTTGTGGGACTGCGGGGCTTGGGGAACCTGGAGAGAAGCCCTCCAGCAACAGGTCCAGGACAAGGTTTTCATACCCTGAGCTGTGTCAACTTAAGATCGCAGAGTATCTGTGGCAGCTCCTTCCATCACACTCTTTAAGAGAGAAAATGACACAAAAATAGGTTTTTTTTTTTCCTTTGCAACAGTAGAAGGTCTCTGAGAAGGACTCCAGCTGCCCGAATGTTCTATTCCATGGACCTGACTGACTGCCTAGGGAAAGATGTCTAGACCGTCTCAGAGAGGACAATGTACAGAGGCTGATATGAAACCCTTTGCTGAGACTCAAAACCAGTGTGGAATGCGTCTGGTTCATGCACATGAAGGTGTACTTCTGGAGGGACTGCAACAGCCTCACTCTGAGTTCTAGGACTGGGTGGCATGCAGACAGTGTGGATCTGAGGAAGTGTTGGGTTGGTGGTGTGGCTCTTTGCTTTCTATTGCTGTGATAAGCACCATAAGCTAAAGCAACTAGGTGAAGAAAGAAAAGATTTGGCTAATAGGCCCCATCTGATCTATCACTGAAGGAAGGCAAGGAAGGAACTCAAGCAGGTTAGGCACCTGGAGGCAGGAACTGAAGCAGAAACCATGAAGGAGTGCTGTTGCCTGGCTTGCACAGTCTGCTTTCTTAAATAGCCCAGGCCCACCTGTTATGGAATATTAGTTGAAGATGAGTTGTAATATTTGTTTATGCTGTGGAATATTTGTTTAATGATGTAAAGATGTATTGTATTCTTTTATGTTGCATTTGTTTGACCCTGTGTGTTACTTTGCCTGCCCAAAACACCTGATTGGTCTAGTAAAGAGCTGAATGGCTAATAGTTGGCAAGAGAACAGATAGGCAGGGTTGACAGGCAAAGAGAATAAACAGAAGAAAAAGGAGAGTGAGAAAAGGAGGAGAGAAGGATGCAAGGGGCCAGCCACCCAGCCACACAAGACACAGAATAAGAAGGGGGAAAAAAGGATATACAGAAATAGCAAAAGATAAAAGCCCAGAGGCAAAAGGTAGATGGGATAACTTAAGAAAAGCTGGCTAGAAATAAGCAAAGCTAAGGCCAGGCAGTTATAAGCAGGAATACATTAACATGTATTTATTTGGGAGCTGAGTGGTGGGCCCCCAAAGAGCAAAGAGTAAAACAAACAAACAAACAAACAAACAAACAACTATACCCACCTACCCAAGGGTGGCACTACCCACAGTGGGCTGAGCCCTCCCATATCAATCATAAATCAAGAAAATGCCCCTACAGACTTGCCTACATGTAGACAGAATTATCTCCAGTCCTGACTAGTCCAGCAGTCTGGATGAATCTCTCCCACCCAAAGTCCCGCAGCCACTTATAAAATAATTACTCAGAGGCTTATATTAATTACAAATTGTATGGCCTATGGCTTTAGCTTCTTGCTAGATGGCTCTTTCATCTTAAATTAATCCAATTCTATAAATCTATCTGTTGTCACATGGCCGTAGCATTACTGATCTGCTGACATCTTGTTGCTCCTTGGGTGGCGACTGGTGTCTCTCTCCACTCCACCCTTCTTCGTCTTGTCTTCAGTTTAATGCACTGCCTAACCTTATCCTGCCCTGCCATAGGCCAATGCAGCTTTATTTATTATCCAATGGGAGCCGCACGTATTCACAGCGTACAGAAAAACATCCCACAGCACCTGCATGTCAATCTGATAGAGGCATTTTCCCAGCTGATGTTCCTTCCCTCTTCCCAGAGGACTGTAGCTTGTGTCAAGCTGACAAAAATTAACCAGCATGGACGGTCTCCTGTCTGCACCTTTAGTAATGTGGGGCAGCAATAACCCACACCGACAGCCCCCGGTGTTGGTCTCAGTAGCCATGACCACAAACATTCATCAAACCACATGAAATTTCAGGGACCACTCAATTAGCTTGGACATTCCCCCCAACAAATATATTCATATTTTCTGTAATAATATGAATCTCTACTATGGGGCCTTGTCACAGGCTGGGGCCAAAAAAAAGGGGGGTGGGAATTCCTTCCCATGGGTATAGCAAAAAAAAAAATCATTTGGGGGGAGAGAGAGAGAGAGAGAGAGAGAGAGAGAGAGAGAGATTGATTGATTGATTCTTATGTCTCAGATGCCCTGCACCAGAAGCTTTGGTGGTGAGATAAAGTGTAAGAATTCCTTGGGAAGATCCTGACACTAGTGGAAGGTTGGCAAGCACTGCCCCAAGAGATAGTGCGACAGACGGATGCATTGATAGCAATTGGGGCCATAAAGTAAATAGAGCCCGAATACTAAGAAGTACTAACAGTTTATTCAAAAATAAGCCCTGTTAAGAGATAAACCTCGCTGCAGTTAACCTTCAGAGAATCCCTTTGATCTGTCAGGAGTTCAAGTGAGGGGCAGTGCCAAAGCATAAGCAGTGTAGGCTGGGCCGAGAGGCAGGCGCGGGAGGCTCTGCTGAGAGACGTGGGGGAACCTTCAGAAGGTGTTTGCAGAAGCCAAGCAGAAAGTACTTGATTGTTTAAGCTGTAAAGTTCCAAGAGGTCAGTTGGCAGTTTCTCCTTGGGCAGGCTCAAATTAAATTATGTTGTGTACACAGAGTCGGCTTCAGTTTGCTTGTGCAGGAACCCCAGACACTGGAGTTGTCTCTGCCTGGTGACTTCCTCGTTAGAAAGGGAAGGGACAGAGAAATGACACACACATGCAAACCATAGCCAGCTGTGTGAGGCCTCAAGACGTCGGTTACTGGCCCGGTACATTCAAATGGAGTTCCTTCGAAGGAGTTTGGGTGTACAGTGCCACAGCCCATCCTTCTTTCCACCCCTCCCTCCTCCATCTCCTCTGCTTCCCCTCCTCCATCTCCTCCCTCCTCCCCTCCTCCATCTCCTCTGCTTCTCCTCCTCCATCTCCTCCCTCCTCCATCCCCTCCCTCCTCCACCTCCTCCTCCATCTCCTCCCTCCTCCATCTCCTCCCTACTCCATCTCCTCTGCTTCTCCTCCTCCATCTCTTCCCTCCTCCCCTCCTCCATCTCCTCCCTCCTCCATCTCCTCCTCCTCCACCTCCTCCCTCCTCCATCTCCTCCTCCTCTACCTCCTCCCTCCTCCCTCTCCTCCTCCACCTCCTCCCTCCTCCATCTCCTCCCTCCTCCATCCCCTCCCTCCTCCATCTCCTCCCTCCTCCACCTCCTCCCTCCTCCACCTCCTCCCTTCTCCATCTCCTCCTCCTCCACCTCCTCCCTCCTCCATCTCCTCCTCCTCCACCTCCTCCCTCCTCCATCTCCTCCTCCTCTACCTCCTCCCTCCTCCATCCCCTCCCTCCTCCATCCCTTCCCTACTCCACCTCCTCCCTCCTCCATCTCCTCCCTCCTCTTCTTCCTTCCCTCCCTTCCATTCCTGTGCATAAACACAATAAACACCCGACTTCCTCTCAGGTGTTACATACCTTCTTTCCCAGAAGTTCTGCATCGCTTGGTCCCTGAAGCATCTCACCTGGCTGGTATTTTCTCCCCTTCTCATTTATACCTTTCCCCCTCAACTAAAGCCCATCACTGCTTTGGAGTATGTTGCACTGTGGTTCTGCCCACAGGAAAAATTCAAACTTTAACGCAATAGATATGGAGATGATTAATCACTCCAGCCATCTGGAACAGCAAACAGCGCACTCTCCTTTCTCTGCCCCGTTTCTCTTGAAGGGAAAAATCTTCCTCCCTCCCTTCCTCCCTCCTTCCCTTCCTCCCTCCCTTCTGAATGCAATTCTAGGTCCACCCGTAATGAGTATTTCTCCTTCCCATCAGCTCCCAAAAAATGACATGGAGACTTCTTATTAATTATGAAAGCTCGGCCTATAGCTTAGGCTTGTTTCTAACTAGTTCTTATAACTCAAATTAACCCATTTATATTAATCTACATTTTGTCAGGTGGCTTGTGGCTGTTAATTCTCCTGCACATTCTGCTCACTCTGTGTCTCCTGGCATCTCCACCTTTCTTCTTCCCAGAGTCCTCTCTGTTCCCAGAAGTCCTGCCTATACCTCCTGCCGAGCTATTGGCCATTCAGCCCTTTATTACACCAATCACAGCAACACATCTTCACACAGTGTACAAATATCCCACAAAATTCACCACCCCAGCACTGAGTGGAGTCCTTGTGATTCAGCAGTTGCCCTTCTCAAGACATGGCTTCCTGCTTTTTCTCATTTCTCTCCTCTTGTTTTCCTCTCCTTCTTGGTTTCTTATCCTCTTCCACAGACAGCCCTTGTTCCCTAGTGTATCCTCTTTGTCTGTATTTTTTCTCAATTCTCTTTCAGGCCATCTGTAGTGGATAGAAGCTGGGCTCCCTGTGGGGTCACTGAGAGGCAGATGCACGTATTAGCAGAGACTTTGAACTTTGAAAATCCAATCCTTTGTAAGAATTCTGAGTAGTCAGAGTATTTGGAAGGCAATTGTAGACCTGTTGTAGTTGTGCCCCACAATCTTTTCTTACCAGTATAAACCTACTGCAAAAGGAACCAGAAAACGGACACATACACTGTTGCGTTTCCAAGCCTCGGAGACTGAAACATCTAATAAAGTTCTCATCCTCTCAAGGAGTGCCCTGCTCCCAGTAACAAGTTTCAGTGGGAGATTGCAAATTCTACCTGCTTTCTGGAAGGCACACTTCTGGTCAGCCACCTGCCTCCAAGGCAGACAGCATTTCTTCAACAAACTCTATCATTTTCTCTGATATTAGGTTTCTGCTCAGAGATGCCCTTCTGCTTGCTACAGAACAGCCTCCTCATTCTGCAGACTCATCCAGCTGTGCCACCTATACAAGGTCAAGTGACCATCACTGCCCTTGATGAACCAATTCTCCCCTCTCTCTTCTCCAGGATCTATCTCTAGTGTTTTACAAAATGAACTGAAGACAGGTTCTGCCAGACTCTAGCAAGCCAAGAAGAAATGCCTAAACAATGGTTTAAACCCAACAGGTTTGGTTGGAACAGTGCCATCCTGAGAGTTAAACCACCTTTGCTGCCACCTAGAGCAGGCTGGGCAGCAGCTTCTGTAGCAGGTGTCCAGTGTGCCCTTGCTGGCCTGTGCCATTGCTTTATGGCCCTTTTGGGCAATGAGCACTGCTATCCATCTCTTTTAATCCCACTCAGGAAAAGACTCATCATTGTGCCCATTACACTTGAGGTGAATGTGGAGAGGAAGTGACTTCTCCAAGTTCTCATGACAAGGAGGTGGCAGCGTGGGGACAGGAGTCTCTCACCCCCCAAGTTCTCTTGATTTGGAAACAAAGACAGCAAGGAGACGTGTTTAACTAGGGCCTCTTTGTGTTTCCATCTGTGCTTCCCCATTTTTCCCTTTTGAACTCATATCACGTACATCTTACTAATGCAGTTTTGATAAAAGGCTTTGAAATGCATGAATTTGTTCTTGAAAACAGAATCATTAATTAAAGGCCACACTTCTGTTTCATCAAACAGAACATTATTAAATTTCCAGAATGTTTTCTTGGGTGGAAGGCGGAGGGATATTCTGAGCTCTGCACTTCTGAATGTAAATTTCTCTTAATCATAAATAACTCTTTGCCCACCACTTTTTGTCTCCGCCTTTGAAGACAGGGTATCACCCCATGATCCTCTTTCCTCAGCCTCTCATAGTGTTGGAACTACAGGTGTGAGAGCTAATTCTGCAGTTTGTTGTTTGTTTGTTTAAAAGTAAGAACAACAAAAAGTAAGAACAAACTACTTTCTCTTCTGACAAGAAGCTATTTTTCTTCATTATCTACTTAAAAAACATATGTAATATCAAAAGAGGAACCCTTCATTTCTCATCACTTCATGTATCCTGAAAGCAGTAGGTATGACTTCATTCCTAGCACGGTAGTATTGGACAGAGTTGTCTGCACATTGAGAAACCATTTTTGTCTTTCTTTGCCATCTTTTACTGTCATTATATATAATGGTGGGCTTCATCATAACATTTCATACATGTATATGAACTTTATTTTAATACATATATGAGATAAATTTTCTTTTAAAATATAGTGCTTCCTTGGGCTGCATCAGAGAAAGCCAATTACAAGGGCAGGCTAAGTTCTTCGAGTTTATTTCTGAGTCTGCCACAGACCCAGGCCGTTTCTGAGTGAGTCTTTGAAAACCCTTGCTTTCTGTGGGGAAGTGGGAGGAGGGATGCAGGAGGAGTCTGTGGTTGGTATGTGGAATGAATAAAAAATTTCTTAATAAAAAAAAATCTTGCTTTTTGGTTCTTCTATTGTTAGATGAGATTTACCATCTGCTGCAGAGATCCCAAGGACTAAGTATCAAATGATGGCCAAGTGCTTTGATAGCACTAACTGGTTATTAATGATTTAGAGATGCAGCAGCCTTCATCTGCTGCAGGAAGCAGTGAGTGGCACATCCCACTTCAATATCCAGCATGCCTCTGAAACATCCCCTACCCTGAGTTTCTCAGAAAACCATCTGATTTCTTTAAAATGAGACTTTAAAATTAGTTCTCATTTTATAGTGCTCAATGTACTTTCACAGCAGTTGTCTTGTTGTGTTCCTAAGAAAAAACCCTGGGTGGTATAAATAATATGCAGCCAGCCCTCCCAGTGTGTGGGCTGTGTGGCTGTGGATTCAAGCACCCTCAGATTGAAATGTTCTGTTTTTAGAAAAGCATCTGCACTGAGCGTGTATAGGCTCTTTTCTTTGTCATTGTGCTCTAAGAACTCAGCCTAACTACTAACAGACATTTATATTATGTTAGCTATTGTAAATGGTCCAGAGATGATTTGCTTATGGGAATATAAGCAAATTTATATCATGCCATCTTACGACCCAACCTAACAGAAGAGACTAGAGCACACAAAGATGTTGCTGTCTGTGGAGCTGGGCAGGACCAGATTTTAGAACCAACTCCAGGAGATACCAAGGCACAAATGGGGCTACAAGGAATAGAATGCCCTATAAACACTTATTTATTTATATAAACAAGTGTTTATTGATATTATTCTCATGTAAGGAGAATAATTGGGGTAAGGTACCAAGGGAAGATGCAGACTCCATAGTGATATCCAAGGTTGTAGTAGGACAGCCCCATAGGGTTGAGGAAATTGGCTCAGACCAGTTGCCAAGGCATGCACATAATGTACTCCTTAAGAGACAACCTGGAGTCTGCCTGAGGGCCTAGCAAAAGGAGCTCTCAGAGTTCTTGGTCACTGTCAGAGAGAGTTCCTAGTTGCTGGCAGAGTTCCTGATCTTGCCAAGTCTGCCTGAGGACCTAGCAACAGTTGCTGTCAGAGTTCCTTATCATGCCCAGCCAATGAGGGATGACCACCACACAGACTGGATGCTGGGAGGAGGGTATATAAGGCCTTCCCTGTTATTAAATAAATGAGTTCGTTATTTGCCTTCAATGGACCCCTGGTGTCTGTGCCATTGACACTGTACCTTCTCACCCCTTCTCTTGAGGGAGCTGTTAGGATCCAAGCAACACAAGATCACTCTATCTTTTATCTTTGTAATCTTTGATAAATTGGCTTGTTGCTTCCTGACCACAAAATACTGCAGTTCCTCGTGACATACTTAGTTTGAAGGTATAAAATCCAAAAGAAGGGAATAATTATATCTATTCCTTTTTGTTTGTTTTGTTTCTTAACAGATTTTACCTCATGCACAGTTCTTTTAGCCCTGGATCACATGATCACTGATAAGGCAAGAAAATTAGAAAGTGTATTAGTGACTTTTCTATTGCTGTGATAAAATGCCATGACCAAAGCAACTTAGAAGAAAGAGTTGATTTGGATCTCCAGTTTCAGAGGGTTCGAGTCCAGGATGGCAGATGGGAGCCAGGAGGTGACAGGCATGGTGACTGGAGAAGCAAGCAGAGGACTCACTTCCTGAACTTCAAATTCGAATCAGAACGTGAGCTAGAAATGGTAAGAGTCTTCAGACACTCAAATCCCACGTCTACTGTCCTACTTCTTCCAACAAGGCCATACTCCTAAAGCTCTCAAACAGTGCCATCAACTAGGGGCCAAGTGTTTAAATGCTTGAGACTATGGAGGGCATCTCATTTGAACTACCATAGAAAGCAATATATGGTTTTTGTTGTTGTTGTTTTGTTTCTTCCCTAGTGTGTCCTGGCCTGAGCAGAGGGAAGCATCGAGGAAAAGGGACTGAGGTCAGTGGATAGTCTCAGAGACGCCCCATGAGCCCTGATGAAGGAAGTCCTTTTGACAAATGATAGCTATTCAAAAGCCAGTTTCTCAGTGCTGCAGAAATATCTGAATACAGTATTTTAAGGTGGCTGAAGGCCATCTCAGATGGTCCCACTACACAGAGCACAGCCCATTTCATGAGACTGCAGGATGTGGGCTTTCTCCCTAGTAGACACAACAGTCCCACCTTGCTAGTGATCCTCAGGAATTGTCTTTAACCTGTTTTCAAAAATCTCTGACTGCCTTTCCCTTTCCTTGTTGTGCACATTGTCAAGACAAGCACAGTAAGGTCACTAGGAACATGTTAGAAGAATGAGTCACTTAGCAGAGGACTGCTGTGGGGAAGACAGATGTGTGGTTCATGTTGGAATCAGTCAGAATTTCTGCAAGAAAAAGAGCTGGAAGAGAGCAATGCAGAGAAGGAGGCACTTATGGAAAGGGAGGGGAGGGGACACTGGGTCAGGAGAAGGCACTGCCTGTGTTGCATGCCATGGGCCAGGAGCTGCAGCCACCACCTCCCCAGCTGCCTCTCACACTGAGAAAACACTGAACATCTCCAGAAAGACTGCACAGCAAACCCAAGCCTTGGCATATACACATCTTCTTAAAGCAGTGCTTCTCAACCTTCCTCATGCTGTGACCCTTTAATATAGTTCCTCATGTTGTGGTGACCCCCCAACCATAAAATTATTTTCATTGCTACTTCATAACTGGAATTTCACTACTGTTATTAATTGTAATGTAAATCTCTGTGTTTTCTGGTAGTCTTAAGAGATCCCCATGAAAGGGTCACTTGACACCCCAGGTTGAGAACCACTGCCTTAAAGACTTTAAATACAACACTTGGAGAGCCCAATTTGTATGGTATTTGGGAGTTTGGGAAGGCCAAGTTTAACCTCCCATCCCTTGCAAAATTCTTGTTGCTAGAGGTGTTACAGCCTCCACTGGACCCCAGACTACTAGTCCAAAGCTGTCAAATGTGGGCAGAGGCAAGAACCAGTGCTTACAGCAAAAGGAGTCTCCCTTAGAGATGGACTTACTCACATGGTATAGTCAAAGGATTTCCTGTGTCCCACCCAGCCTGTGGACACATCTCTCTCACCCACAGTCCTGCAGCCACTTATAAAATAGTTACTCAGAGGCTTAATATCAATTACAAACTGTATGGCCTATGAATTCTTGCTAGCTAGCTCTTTCATCTTAAATTAACCCATTTCTATTAATCTATATGTTGCTAAATGGCTGTAGTGTTCCCAGTCTGCTGGCATGTTGCTCCTTAGACAGCGGTTTGGCGTCTCTCTTTACTCTCCTTTCTCCTCCCACTATCTCTCTTGGATTTTCCTGCCTGGCTCCACCCTGCCCTGCCATAGGCCAATGCAGCTTTATTTATCAACCAATCAGAGCAACACATACTCACAGCATACAGAAAGACATCCCACAGCACTTCCCCTTTTCTGTCTAATCAAAAAGGACGGTTTTAACTTTAACATAGTAAAATTACATATAACAAAACAGTTATCAAGCAAGGATTACAGTTACAATATCTAGTCTTTGTATTTGGCAAAATTGGAAAATATTCTACCATCTATCCTATATTTGTGAGTCTAATGTTTCATATCTAATTTATCTTTTATCATAACCAAGAAAAATTAAAATTATAACTATCCAGTCTTCAACTACGTCAAAGACCCCAGGAGGATATAACATAACCTAAGTGAACAGGAAGAGCACTGTAAACAACTTCCAAAAATCTAGAATAACAGAGACAGTTGACTGCCTGGACAGTCACCCAAAGTTCCTCTGCAACATTGGGCATCCATCTTCAGCCTATAGGCCTAGAGTTTCTCAGTTACTTCTCCCTGTGTCCTTCATAGCGTCTGGAAGATTCCTCTGCGAAGCAAGCACCTGAAGGACCATCTCCCTTTGTTTTGGCAAAATTTACTGTTCATTTTTCCATGGGTCTGCATGTCCAGTCTATATAATATTCTGTCAAGCAGTCCAGGCAAGAGCAGTTTCTTGTCCAAATGGCTAACTTTTGCCATAGGGGAAGTAAACTCCACATGGAGTTTTCTTTGATGCCCATCATCTTCTTTGAAGAAAATCAGTGCTGCCAGGAGCAGATGTGTCTCACTGTCCAGAAAGTTTAAGTTTTTAAAACATTTTAAATGCCATATTCTGTAAGTCTTTGAAGTGTTTGAAGATTATCTACCTAATGGAAATATACTTTTATATACCTAAAAAGCTTAACTAACATGACTATAAGTTTGAAGTTTGATTGTCCTAGATGGCTATTAATCTGTATTTCTTAATTGTATATTACAATTTTAAATGAGCTACATAAACATAATACCTTAAACAAGAGTAGAGATATACATATAGTAACAAAATTAACTTTAAATTTGTAATAAACTAAAATCTACAGCAATGTAAAATATTTGAAACAAGTTGTTGCTCAGCAATGTAAGACATTTTAAACAAGTTGTTACTCTTTAAAAGTAGATTCAATAATCTACCCTTTCATCCTATCATATCTATAATATCCCTTTTTCTTCTTTAGAAATAGATTGTATTTATAATCAACCCCCTTTAAATAAAAATAGACATTTATAAACAATATTTTGGGAGTTGGGGGCATAGCTTCTCCTACTACATCCTGATGATTAGGGGTGCTGGTAATCTTATGGGAATCCTGAGAAAATTAAGAATTATAGTTAACTCTTGGCTGTAGTAGTCTATGAGGATGGATTGTCTCAGTCAGTTGCTTTGAAGCTGATTTTGGATGTTGGATCATCTGGGCCATGATGCCGTCAGAGACCTTTCAGAGGGTCTTGGTTGATCAAACTACATTAGCCTGGTTCTTGTCTTCTGTGGAAACAAAAGTAAAACCTCTTTTCCAGAGCAATATCCTTAGACACATTTTGAGGTCAAGATACCTTTAAAATATACATATTGGTTTGACTTAGCAGCCTTTACAATTAAATATCGTTCTGCAGTTAAAAATCCCCAAGACAATAGAATCCAGATTCTCCATGTGATTTCCATCTTTACATGGCTTATTTCTTATATTACTTTTACTGTCTCTTTAAAGACTTTATTTGTTTTAAACTATTTCTTTATATGACTGTCAATCCTCCTTTTCGTCTCTCTTCCAAGCCTACATACATTTTTATATACACTGTAAACCATTTAGAGGTTTATTCCGCCTGAATCTGTCTTTTGTGTATCTATAATCCTTTTCTGACCAGAAGAGATGTTAAATTGTTATAAACGCATGGCTAGGACAAAAAGTGGCAGCCTTGGCTACTGACTCCACCCACCTCAGCTTCCCAACATGGTGGAGGTACCTAGGAGAGTCACACTTACCCCACCAACTCTGGGGGCCATGCTGCCATAGGTAGTGTGCAGCTGGCCCACAAACCTCTTTTGTCTGTATGAGTAAAAGCTAAATCCACCGTGCTGCATGCTGTGCAGCTTGGAGACAACTGGGTGTATACCAAGGGGGGAATCTGCCGTGCTGTGCTCAAACCTGAATGCTGTGACATCTCTCTACTGTGGCCCACATGAATGAGAGACACAAGTAGGAAGCTGTTTTTGGCTTCACTATTGTGTGTTTAGAAGCCCTTTTTAAACTCTTTTAGGCCTTATGGAAATTTGAAGGTCCCAAGTTGGTACACCAAATGTAGCTAGAAGTTTTCCTGTGTCCCACCCAGCCAGCACACATTTTCTTACCCACAGTCCCACACCTGCTTATAAAATAATCACTCAGAGGCTTACTATTAATTACAAACTATATGGCCTATGGTTAAGAATTCTCACTAGCTAGCTCTTTCATCTTAAATTAACCCATTTCTATTAAGCTATATGTTGCCACATGGCTGTGGCATTACCAGTCTGCTGGCATATTGCTCCTTAGACAGCGGTTTGGTGTCTCCCTTACTCTCCTTTCTCCTCCCACTCTCTCTCTTGGATTTTCCTGCCTGGCTCCACCCTGCCCTGCCATAGGCCAATGTAGTTTTATTTATCAACTAATCAGAGCAACACATATTCACAGCATACAGAAAGATATCCCACAGCAACATGGACTTCTTCTGTGCTTTAATTTCTACTGACAAAGACTTAATTTAGGATAAATCACACATGGTGGCAGATCTGGTGTCTGGAATATAAAAATAACAGTCATTGTTCACTGGGGACTTAGTTTGTGCTAGACGCTGCTGTTAGTGCTTCACATATGTCTCTTTGTATCTCATGGCCACCCAAGTGGCAGGAAGTGTTCATGGAGCCAGCGCTGAGCTGAGGAAGGTGAGGTTCAGAAAGATTAGTTGCTCAGCATAGTAAAGACACCAGTGGCAGGGCCAGGTTTCACAGCATGGCTCCTGAGTCCAGGTTCCTCATAGCTAGATCTCAGGGCTGGGCCTTCACCAGTTGGCCTAATATGCGGGACCAGTGCTGAAGGAACTGACCACTAGCAGTCTGTTGACTGTTAAGTTACTGTTTAGTGCCCACTCCCTAGGCAATGTGGGCAATGGGACTGGATCACTCTTTGAGTGGTCATCAAAGATGGCAATCAAGGATTAAAAGTCTGTCTGTGCAGCTACTCCATTTGTTAGTGATCTCTGTCAAAATTAAAGTGACATAGTGTCTGGGAGTCTCTTCGAGATTTGAATTCACAACAACAGTGAGTTTTTGTAAGATATCCTTCACAGTCAATGGTGTGGTAGTTGTTTTCCATCTTCCTGTCTCTAAACCCTGGGGACAAGTGGAGGGAAACTGATGTGGGGACAACAGATCCTGAAGGAGACCAATGAAGACTCTAACTGTACCCGAGGTACCTGTGTGCCTGCCTTTATTTAGAAGAACACTTTTTGGGAATCATCTCAAAACCTGCCAACACTGTCCCTGTGTCCTGGCTATTTATCACTATGTGCTCATAAATCATCCTGATGCTCACTGCCTTAAAATAATCCTTCATTTATTTTTCTCATGAATCTGAAGTTTGGGCAGAGCTGGGAGACAGGACAGGTGCTCTGTTTAGCTGGAATCATTTGAAGACTAAGAGAAGACAGGTGTCCTGTTTAGCTGGAGTACCTTGAAGACTAAATTTGCCTGAATGTCAAAGTTTCAATTCACTCCCACTGAGAGACTGAGATTGGGGTGTGTGTGTGTGTGTGTGCGTGTGTGTGTGTGTGCGTGTGTGTGTGTGTGTGTGTGTGTGTGTGTGTGTGTGTGTGTGTGTGATGTTGTTGTTGGCTGTCAGCTGAGACACCAAAATCTTTCAGTGGGATGCCTTGCTTTCCTTACAATGTGGGAGTGCCTCTGGTGAGGATTTCTGAAAGAAAGGACCAGTATGCAGCCATAGTATCTTTTAGTGCTTAGCCTTGAATTCAGATAGTCACTTCCAAAAGTCTCAAGACCCAGACTCTAAGAGTGTCAGAGATGCCTTGCTAAGAGCAGAAGGCTGTTGAAGGCTAACTCAGATGAATGTTGCTCCTCTGGACCTTGGTCCTTGGGGGAAGGACACAGTGTGGTGTGGGCACTCAGATTCACCACTGCAAAACAAAGCAAAAATGCATTGTCTAGAATTTCAGCTTGTTTGTTGATTCAACTTTTGGGAAAAATTCATTTGATTAAAATTATTTTCATAAATCTACCCTAGTGAAAATAATTCTTCTGGCTTAAGCCTTTTCTACCATTCTGCACATTCTGTGGGTTCTTTTTTTATTATTTAAATTGTTTTATTTTACTTTATTTGTGTGTATTTTATTGTGTTTTGCCTGCATGCATGTCTATGCCACTCTTACATGCCTGGTGCCTGCAAAGGCCAGAAGAGGGTGTGGGAACACCTGGAACTGGACTTACTGACATTTGTAGGCTGTCATGATGCAATGAAACCCTGGTCCTCTGGAAGAGCAGCCAGTGCTCTTAACCACTGAGCCATGCTTCCAGGCCCCTGCTGGTTCATTCTTATTCACCTTTGAATGTCAATAAGAGTAGCTTCTCTGGGTCTCTGATCATTAGTTACACAGCCAACCTGGGCACAGGAATCCTCTTCAGTGACAGTTTGGAATACTTTGTTACAGTGACCTTGAAAGGGGAAAGAAAGGTGAATGGAGCACAACCAAAGTCATGCAGCTGCTTTGGATATGGACAACTTTGGATTTTCTGTGACACTGAGGCCAACAGGACAGATGAGGAAAACAATTACATAAAAAATACAAAGAAAAGGACATTTCCCACTATCTCAGGCTTTTCCTGGAGACCTTATAAATAGAACAAGTGACTAACCAGTCCCTTCCTTTCCCTCCTCTGCCACATTCTGGGTGACAAAGCAGAAAAAAACCCAGATAAGCCCCCAGAGTGGCTACATTTGTTTGTGCTTGTCCATGTTAAGCTTCCTGATCCAAGTGGCTTGGGGGATGAGTAGTCAAACTTAAAATACAGATTTTATTTTTTTCTCTCCCCCTCTCTTTTTCTCTTCCCCTCTCCCTCTCCAAACAGAAACCACAGCTTAGAGATTTTATAAGATGAACAGAGTTAATATGAGCCTGAGCCTCTTGGTAAAACCATTATCTGTAGATGTGTGGTCAATGAAGACACCAGCTAGGGCTCTATTTTGGCCTCCTGACTCCCATAGATAAACACACACACCATTCTGTACACCATGTGATCTAACACTCATTTGTGCCATGAGAGCCGTCCCTAGGAAGATATTGGTTATTCCATCCCTGCTTCTGATGCTTCCTCTCTTAGCCTTTTGCTTGCAACATGCCAGCTATTAACAGCTCAGATAACTTTGCGTGCTTTGGGCTTTATTTCCATCAGCCTGGAGTTTACTGTTCAGGTCCTTGGAAATAGAACAGCCTTCCAAATGCCAAGTTTGAACATCAAAATTTGGATACAAATAATTCATGTTCCAGTGTGCTGGCAGAGTGGGGGAGAGAATACCTCAGACAAAGGAGGTGATTGCAGGTGGGGATGGTCTACTGCTAGGATGGGTCAGTCGGAGTCGTGTTTTGAAATGCTAGCCAAAGCTGTTTCTGTGTAATATTTTTAATTTTCTTTTTTTTCCTCTTTAACTTTACACCATAATATCCAATCCATAAAATCAATGAAATATAACATAAGAACTTAAGAATGATTTGGACATTTCCTCCAAATCAATAGTAAGATTTCCTTCCTAACAACACAGCATGTTCATAACTTTTCTGAATATTCTCAAACTGAGTTTTCTGACATTAAGTTTGAAAGTTTGAAGTCAAAACATGACATGAAAAGAAAGGCATTATATGAATCAGAAGTCTGTCTTTCTCTTCATGTAAGAGGGTAACTCATGGGACCCACAGAACCTACTCTCAGTCTATTTAATTTCTAAAGGCCCCACCTCCAAATACTGTCACATGGGAGCTAAGATTTCATCATAAGAGTATTAGAATAAATATAAGAATTCAGCCTATAATGGGCAGGTTCTGGAATATTCTAGTCATTGTGACAAGCCCCGTTATTTCCACCTGGCCTCAGAGGTGAAAGGCCTCTGAGTTCCTCAGGAGCCTCAGAGCAGCATCTGAGACCAAGTTCATAAGAGCTGGCTAGCCCTGTGGCCTGAGGAGGCCTGAAGAAGGGCTCAGAAAGAGGCCAGGGTCACATGAGAAGGCTCAAGGTGAAGGGACCTGACAATAGAGGGCAGTACCCAGCTTCAGGCACATTCTTACCTTGACACTTACAGGCTGCAAGCAAGGTAATCAAGCTCTCTGTCCCTCAGTCCCCTTAGGTGTGCCTCTCTCACAAAGGTGTTGTGAGTGACATGAGTTAGCATGAAGTTAACAATTCAAGTTGTCAGAGCAACAGTCTTGCATGTCACACATGCCAAGTAAAGGCCTCGTAGCTACATTCATTGTTTTAGTTGCATTTCCCTGGATGTGATAAAACACCATGGCCCAAAGCAACTTACAGAAAGAAGAGTGTATTTTTGGTTGTGATTCCAGAGTGGCACGAGTTCATCATGGCAAGGAAGCATGGCAGCAGGTGGCAGGCACAGCAGCTGGAGCAGGAAGCTGAGAGCTTACATCTTTAACTACAAGCACAAAGCAGAGAGAACAAAGTAGACGTTGGCTGGCAAGGCATGTTAATCTCAAAGCATCCCCCACCCCGTGCATCCAGTGGCATACTTCCTCTGGTAAAGCTGTACCATCTAAACCTTCCCAAACTACACTACCAACTGGGGGTCAAGCGTTCAAAGGGCCAAGACTATGGGGAACAATTCTTACTCAAACCCCTACACAAACAATTGCAAACTGCCCAGATACCAGGTGAGGCCAGACCCCTGTGCTTGACAGAGCAGGAACACAATGGCAAAGAGCCTTGGAGACACTGTTGCCAATGTTACAATTTGTCAAGTGATGTGAAACTCTATAACCAGATCTAACTAGGGCTAAATGATGTTTCCATGGAGCTGAGTTATGAGTCATGTGATCGAGAGTTACACCAACCAGACTTTTTTATGGAAAAATAAAAACAAATAGCATAAGATGATTAAGTGTACATTATTTCAAATGAGATAGAACTTGAGCCTACAGTAATCAATCTTTCTACCATAAAAAAGCATGCCTTGTGCTCGCACCATACCTACTAAAATTGGAACAATAAAGAGAAGATTAGCATGGTCTCAAGTTCACAAAGTGTTCTATATTAAAGAAAAGAAAAGAGGTACATGGTGTGTCCTGTGCACAGTGGTACATGCCTATATTCCTAGCACTTGGGAGGTAGAGGCAAGAGGAAGAGAAGTTCAGGTCTTCCTTGACTACCTACTGAAATCAAGGCTATTCCGGCCTTGAGACCCTATTTCTTAAGGTAAAACAAAAATAATCACATTTGAAAACTCAAGGGTTGGGCTTGGAGATGGCAATTAAGTGTGAAGATCTGAGTTCAATCACAAGTACCCATGTAAAAGCCTAGCACTGGGTATAATCTCATAACCTGGGGGAAATGGAAGGCAGGATGGCCAGATCTTACGGGGCAGTCATTCTAGCCAATCAACAAGCCCTAGGTTAAGTGAGAGACTGTGTCTCAAAATATAAGATTGAGAGCAACAGAGAAAGATATGGGTGTCAACTTCTGACCTCCACTTTTGTACATGTGTACAAAACACATATGTACACACACACACACACACACACACACACACACACACACACACACACGTAAGCACTCACTCATGCACAAATTATCTCAGGGGCTAGTTGTACTGTAGCCTGATAACTTAAATAGTGTTTAAAGTCACTAAAGAATGGAAGTGGAGAACTATGTCAGATTTTTTCCCCTAGTGCTGGGAATTCAATGTAAAGTCTCACATACTCTACCACTGAGCTGTATTACCACTTTGCCCCCTCCCCACCAACTTTTATAGACCAAGCTAAATCACAGTAATTGTGAATAGTTCCTGAACTAGTAATTTCAACCCTACCAAATCCAATATGCTTTTATATAAAATATCTTGCAATTTGAGAGTTGGAAGCAGTTTGGGCATCGGGAGCTCAAAGCAGTCATCAGCTACACTGAGCTCTTGAGGGTAGCCTAGGGTACATAAGACTTTGTCTCTAAAGCCAGAAAAGGGCAGGAGAGATGGTTCAGTGATTAAAAGTGTATTCTGTTCTTTTGGAGGAACCAAGTTCAGTTTCCAACACCTACATTTGGTGGCTCACAAATGCCTGTAACTCCAGGTTCATGTGATCTGACTATCTCTTCTGACTCCTTGGGCACCTGCATTCAGACATACTCATATATAATTAAAAAAATAAATCTTTAAAAAGACCAGAAACAAACAAATAAATGACTTGAGAAAGGGGGAAGTAAAATAGGATGACTTTTCTAATAAAGGAAATTCATTTTTATACACTGAATCATAGAGAGAACTTATATCTTTCTTAGTGAATATCTGACATTGTTTTGTAAGAAGGTAGGGAACTAATGACCACTGGCATTAACTGATCAGATATTTCTCTATAAGTGTGATGTTTTAATATCAATGTATATATTTATTTAGTTTAGTTTAACATAACACTAATTTTCAAAGCATAGAGGAGAAAATTAAAAGTACTATTATTGCTCTATGAGTTAGAATTTTCCCTGTGACTATATCATAAGGATTTACTTTAAATTATTATAGATGTCTAACTTAAACATTTTTTTATAACAGAAGTTTGGATTTTTCTGTTGCATTTGAACTAACGCTTATGTCATACACATTTTTATACCCCTAGGAATAAAAATGTGCTTTTAAACATTTCAACACCTAAAGAATAATCTACCCTGTGAGTAAATGAAGCTTTATTAAATCTATTCACTATTAAAATGTTTCTTCTATTTCTTTACTAGTGGACATGTCCATTGTTTTGTTTCTCATTATGATTAAGAAGCTATAATTAACCCTTTCACTTAGATTATCCAACATGCCATATACTATATTTTGAGTATTGAAAATATTAAATCTTAAAAAGATATCATCTTCCTATGTTTTACATTATTTCTAATGATATATTTTATTTTCATGTGCATTGGTGTTGTGCCTACATGTATGTCTGTGTGAGGATGTCAGATTCCCTGGAACTGAAGCTACAGATAGTTGTGAGCTACCATGTGGATGCTGAGAATTAAACCTATGTCCTCTGGAAGAGCAGTCAATACTCTTAACAACTGAACCATCTCTCCAGCCCCATGTTTTATATTACTATTTTCTAACTGCTTCCCAAAATTACTGTCTAAATTTAAACTTTTTTTAAAATTGTTTTTTTATTTTTTAAGAGAGGCCCAAGTGGACCTAGAATTTTTTATGTAGCTGAAGCTGGCCTTGAACTCTTAACTCTCCTGCCTCCACTTTCGAATGCTGGGATTACAGATATGTGCCACCATAACCATTCTAATTTGAACTCTTACAAGCAATATATGAGGAAACCCTTATATAGCTGTTTGGTAACTGACATGTTTTCTTTAGAAACGTTGTTGGATATTACATTTCTACAGTCATCTATTCTTTTATTGTTGAAAAAATGTGTGTGTGTACAAGCATGAGCCCCAGTGGATGGGTATGCAGAGGCCATAGTTGGAAGTCAAGTATCTTCTTGACTCTTCTTTTTTCTTCCTCTTGAGACATGGTCTCTAGCTGAACATGAAGCTCACTGTTGGGCCAGACTGCCTGGCCAGTGACCTGCAGGATACACTTGTTGCTACCCTTCAATGCTAGAGTTATAGGCACTTCTGGCCATGCACAACAGTTTTACTTGGGTGATGGGCATTTGAACTCAGGTCCTATGCTTGTCCTGTAAGTGCTCTTACTCACTGAACCATCTCTCCAGTCCTCATTAACTAATTATCTCAGCAAAAAGTGAGTGTTTTCTCAGTGCCAGGCACCATTTTACATGTGTGGGTTTAACTATACGGATAGTCCCTGACTTCTGGGAAGGGCAGTGTAAACCAGATCAGAAACATAATCAGCATCAGATGGCACAAACTGGTGTGTACAAACTGGGTTTTGTCCTAAATGCAACATAAAGCCATATAGAGAGGGGGATGGCATGGTCTTGTTTACAGATTTTAAAGCGCTTTCCCACTGATGGATGGTGAGTGAAAAGGGGCAGGGGCAGGAGGTCCATCCACTGGACTCAGTCTATCTTCTGGACCAGAAAACAGATACGTGCAGCCTGAACAGATGAGGTACAGGTGCAAGTGGTAAGAGGTAAATCCCACACTATTTGCAAATATTTTTAAATATACAACTGTGGTTTATTTTAGTCTCTTGTCATTTTGTTGGAAATATATTCCAAATATTATTGTTTGTCTTCTATATTTGAGTGCAATATTTGATGTATCAAAATTTAACTTTTCCATAGACTTGGTGCTACAAGTCTGTACTCCAAGAACTTAGGAGGCAGAGGCAGGAAGATGGCTGCGACTTCAAGGCTAGCCTGGGCTACACAGCAAGTCTGAGGCCAAGCTGTCCGGTGAGACCCTGTCTAAGACAAAAACAAAAACAAATTCATTTTCCTGTGTACCAAGGCTTTTCTTGCTCCGTAGTTTTCTCTTGCTCTGGCGTGGGAAGCAGAAGAAACCCTGATCAAATGTGTGAGGAGAGGGTGAAGTCCTGAGTGACTTGTGTGCTGTTGACATAAGCACAGCCATGCCATGCATCCCAATGCCCCACACGTGGGAGGGGCAAAGCCTTCCCTGGGAGAGGCTCAGAGAACTATCAAAGCCTCACTTTGCTCCAAACACGAGTATCAGTGAACAAGTGACAGTGTGCGCAGAAACTACCAACCATGGCCTTCTCCTCCCGGATGACTGTGGCTTGAGATGGCTCCCCTACAGAGACCTCCTATCAAGATTAGCTAAGCCTGCCTCTGCCTCCAAGTTCCTTTGTATACAGTACACCCATCCTGAGTTTAGATGTATAAAATAAATAAGCTGAGGTTCTGGGTGTCATTGGTATCCCCCCCACTAGAGAAAGCACACTCCATCAGATCCCAACTGTATGCCACACTTGTCTGTGTGTCTGACCTTTTCTCAGTCCTTTGTTACCCCCAGTTAGGTCATTCACTGAAGCCACACAGAACACAACACTCTGAAATATTATTTTTCCTTTTCTTCCTTTCTTTCTTTCTTTCTTTCTTTCTTTCTTTCTTTCTTTCTTTCTTTCTTTTTTTTTTGTAGTTAAGGTCTTTATGAAACATTAAAATTTTAACGGTTTCTGTTATATTGTTTTCTAAGGCCTAGAAATGCCAGAAATGTGCAGGTGCTCTCACATTCCAAAATGGTGTGTTTTTACAATGCTGGTGGGATTCACAAACACCAGTGTGGCCATTGGCCAATCCATAGAAACTGGCCTAAAATGAAAAGCCAGCTGCACTGCTGATAACATCCCCCAAAGGTCTTGTGCAAATGCTTGGTGCTCAGAGTGGTGGGGAGGGAGGCTGATGTAAGGGGTGAGGCTCTGAGGGAGAATATTCGATCATTGGGGGTTGTGCCCTTAGAAAAGACTGTAGGATTCTGGTCTCTAGGTCTTTTGCACTGCTTATTTGCTGGAAATAAGGGTGTGTGCTCTGGCATGCACTCTCACCAACACCACCCTTACCAGAGGCTTGAAGCAATGGTAGCCGACCGTCTTGGGTTTAAGCCATATAACCTGTGTCAGGAATCTTGTTACGGAGACACAAAGCTGACTAATATTGTTGGGGTATATCCTATATCAACCCTAAAAGGGAATGAGGGAGGGCTCCTCTCTCTCATCTTTAGCCCATTTTGGGGGACTTACAACTGTCACTCAGGGAGTTTGGTATGTGTTTTCATTTGACTGGGGATATAGAGGGCCAGAAGCTATAAGCTAAGCTGTTCCTCCACTGAGGCAGGGTTATAGGGACATAGATAGACAAGGCAGGCAAGAGTGGGCTCCTTAAGACAGTAGCTTCTTATTCCCAGAAGACATACTGAAGAGGGGTGACAGGGAGGCACGGGGTCAGTATCTAAATAGGAGCAATGGGGGAAAAGAGGAACCCAGAACCCCATAGAACACCTAACCCAGAGTTGGTTTAGTGGACTCCAGTGTCTTGATCCTCTTCCTCCAGAAGGGAGCTATTTGCTCGCTTCAATAAAACTGTCACTTTGCTTTCTCTGTGGCTTGGTCTTCTGTCTTTCCTGGATGTTCAAGTATCTGTCTGTCTTATAGAAGGAGCTCAGAAATCCCCTAGACCAGTGGTTCTCAACTCTCAGGATCCTGTGACCCTTTAATACAGCTCCTTACGTGTGGTGACCCCCCCCCCAACCATAAAATTATTTTTGTTGCTGCTTCATAATGTTGTAATGTTGCTGCTGTTATAATTCATAGTGTAAATATTTTTGGAGATAGAAGTTTGCCAAAAAGGTTGCAACCCACAGGTTGTGAACTGATGCCCTGGGCAGATGTTAAACCACTAGTTTCTGGAGCTAGTTTAGCTGAAATGACCTCAGGCAGTGCTATGCCCAGATTGAGGGGACCCTCCCCCCCAAAAGACCACCACGGAGACCGAAGGCCATATATAAAAGCAAAGCACTTTTATTTTCAAGCTCCAGGCTTGCGCTCTCTGTCCCACTCAGCTTTGACAGCAGAGAGAGCCCAGAGTCCAGGCAGGGTGGGGTGAGGAGATTTCCAGGGTTCAGGACCCTGATTGGCTGACATTTGTCTAGGGGTGTAGGGAATGTTTGCAATGTCAGGTATTTCCTCTTAGATGCAGGCCCCAGTGGGAGGGGCCAGCTTATGGCTTTTCCTGGGTCCAGGTGTGCCTCTAAGCCTGTCATGGCAGCTGTATGGTCAAGCTGTTTGCGCTCCCCCACCTCCCCACCCCCGCAGCAGCACAGGGCTATATGTTAGAGAAGTGATACTTAGGCATAAGTACTTATTGCTCAGACCCCGACCTCCACACACACACCATGAGGGCAGGAGAGGTGGGGAGTAGGCTGACTGGTGCTGTGGACCAACCATCCTGGTTTTCCCAGTGCCGAGTTTCTGTCCCAGTAGCAGCCGGCCTCTGCCACCAAGGCAGTTACATCATCATGTGTTGCCAGGTGCCTTTCCTCCATCAGCCATGTGACATATGCGCCCTTTAAAAGTGCCCGCCAGGCACAGCTTGCGCTCTTGGCCTCTTGTCTTGTCTTTCGTCTGTCTTGCCTCTTGCTCCTCTTTGTCTCTTCTCTCCTCTCTTGGATCTTCTCTTCTTCCTCTTGCCTGTCTCTTTCAAGTCCCCACTCCCACAAGGCCTTTCACTCTTCCTCTCTCCCCTCCCCCAATAAACCTCTTGCACTATCTCTGTGGCCTGAGTTGTGGTGTGGTGTGGTGTGTTTGCTTAGTGGCATACCTTGGCAGGGCCCTTCTTTTTTTATTTATCCTTTTTTCCCCCCTAGGACTGTCTCAGTTTCAGCAGTGTAAGTTTCATCCTGTAAAATCATCAGTCTAGGATAAAGTGTGAGGTTTCCCTACCCTACATTCTGCCTGGAAGTCACACACAATCAGAAGCTGAGCCAAAAGGCTAGGAGAAGCCCTGCCTGAAGAGGTATGCAGTGGGTGGGGGCTTTGAATGGACTCTTTGCATCCACCTCTCTGCAAATTCCTGCATGATAAAGAGCCAACCCAAAGCATCTGCCCCCAGTTTGTTCTCCTGAGATTCCCCACCTACTTTCATGACTGGATGTGACTGAAGAGGCTTTCCTTTCAAGAAATGCATGGGTAAGTCAGGGGATCTCAGGAACTGTGAAGCAAGTTAACATTGCAGGACTAGTGCCAACGTCAAAATGTCAAGGCCACACTGACGCTTGAGGGATGGGATCCCATCGAATTCTTCCCAAAAGCCATTGGTAGAGCTGTTTTTCCCTGGCTATTGTGCACTGCAGTTCTTTTTAGGCCTGTCTTAGATGCTTTGTTGATCCCTACAGACACAGACTTCAGTTACTGAAGTTTTATAGCAAGATGCCCTTTAGAAATTTTTCAAAAATTCTCAGCACTCAGTCCATGAGGATTTTAATCGTGATTATATTAAAACATATTAATCTAGGGAGGCCTAGCATTTTAAAGTCTTCCCAGACTGCGGGGTTTATGGGATGGCTTTATTATTTGCAACCTATTGATCACAGGCAAGCTGTGTAACCTGAGGGTTATTTCCTCATTTATAAAATGAGAATAATAATAATAATACCTCATTCAGAGCATTGTTGCAAGGATTGTAGTGAGCTAGTTAATACAAAACACCTAGACAAGTCCAACCTAGTTCGGCTAGAACCACACTCCCTACATACCCTGCCCACTGCCATGGTTCTGGTTGGGTCAGCCTTAAGAGAACTGTCTGCATGACTTTTAAGGGTGAAAAAATGAAGCAGGATCCAGGTTGACAGCATTTCTAGTTCAATCAGGATCTGTGCCCCCAGATTTTTACCAAGTCCAGTGGGCATATATTAGTTACTTTTCTGTTGCCATGATGAACTGCCATGACCTAAAGCAATTTATGGAAGAAAGAGTTTATGTTGGCTCATGGTTCTAGGGGATGAGAGTTCATCATGGCAGGGGTAGCAGGTAGCAAGCAGCAGGTATGGCAGCTGGAACAGGAAGCCAAGAGCTCACATCCTCAAGGGCAAGCATGAAGCAGGGAGAGAGCACTGGGAGTAGGGCAGAGTATACAATCTCAAAGTCCACCTGCAGTGATGTACCCCTCTAGTAAGGCTGCACTTCCTAAATCTCCCCAAACAGTACCAGCCAATAGAGGCCAAATATTCAAATACCTGAGCTGGTGGGGAAACATTGCTCATTCAAACCTTACTTCTGATTCCAATTTATATTCTCCTAGCTTGCTTTCTGTAGCTGTGTTGAAGACCATGACCGAAAGCAACTCAAAGGAAAAGAATTTGGTTTTTATGCCACATCACAGTTCATCATTGAGGGAAGCCATGGTAGGAACCTGGAGGCAGGAAGAGGCCATGGAGGAACGCTGCTCACTGTCTTAACAATAGCTCACTTATTTTGCTTTTGTATGCAACCTAGGACCACCTGCCTAGGGGTGGCATCCCTCACAGTAAGCTAGATTCTCCCACACCAATCATTAATCAAAGAAATGTCCCCACTTACCTGCTTATCGCCCAACCTGATAGAGGCATGTCTCAACTGAGGATCCTTCTTCCCAGAAGGTTCCAGCTTGTGTCAAGTGGACAAAAACTAACCAGGTCATGGTGGGCTCTCCAGGAAGAGAAGGAGCTTAACATGTGGGTCATCCATGTCATTGATGTTGGAGATGAAGAAGGGCACTGTTGTGCCCAGATCGTGACCCCCAGAGAGACCACCAAAGACGAGCATGCCGGAATGCAAAAGCAAGGTTTAATTCTGGATATCCAAAAGCAATACAAGCCTAGGCAGGGACTTCGTCCAATACATCCAACGCAGTGGAGGCTGGAGGAAGCGCCCACCTGTCTGCAAGCTCAGCTTTTAAAGGGAAAAGTCACAAGGTTACATCATTTAGGGGTGCTAGTATGGGTACAATTCTGATTGGCTCGCTTCTAGGGACTTCTAGAAATTACTTCTAAGGGAGTAGTTGCCCACCACCATTTCTCATTGGCTGCCCTCAGGTGGGGGCATTTCTGTGGTCAGTTACCCTGGAAACCATGGAGAGGACATTCCATAGTCTGGCAGGCATTACCTCGTGACTATCTTGTGGCTCTGTACTTTTACACTTCCTGGTTTCTGGAATCTGAACTGACTGGTCTCAGTAACTTCTGGCCTGTTCCAGTAACTTATGGCCTGTAGCTAAAAGGAGCAGTCTTAGGCCTTTAGTTTTGGGGTGAGAGCATTTTGGTCTTATTTTGGTTCCACACACAGGTTCCTTGGTCCCTGTGGCCTCCCCCTCAGGGCCATTTCATTTGCAGACTTGCTGACAGGAGGACAGTCCTTCTGCAGAAACAATAGCATCACACTGACTTCACACCTGAATATCTGTCTCTCCTCCTTTGGGCCACTCATGGTGGCTTTGCTTCACTGATTAGAGCTTGGGAGAATATCATGTCTTACATTTGTCCAGTCTATTTCTTACATCTTTCTGTTAGGTGCTGTGTTTTACATCGTGTATGTCCCGGCATTTCTTGATTGGATGATTTCTAGTTGATATGGGGCAAAGGATCTTTGGCTTCCTTATCATGACTTCCACTAAATAAACTTAAAGAAATTATTGATTTTTTTTTGTATCTTTCATATTGTATCTGATCAAGCCATTTTCTTATTGGTCCTAAAACTGTTTGTGCGCCCTGTTCTTATGACTAAGAAAAGGAGAAAGGACCGGGCGGTGATGGCGCACGCCTTTAATCCCAGCACTGAGGAGGCAGAGCCAGGCGGATCTCTGTGAGTTTGAGGCCAGCCTGGGATACCAAGTCAGTTCCAGGAAAGGTACAAAGCTACACAGAGAAACCTTGTCTTGAAAAAACAAAACAAAACAAAACAAAACAAAACAAAAAAAAAGGAGAAAGGACTGGGAGTAGGACAGGGAATCTCAGCCTTTCTCAGTCATGCCTCAGTCTACCTATCACATTCCTTCTTGTTCCCTCCCAGTTAGTCCTTCCTTTCCACCCTGGTAGCTCTGGGTGAGGGGTGTGTGTCTCTCCCTTTTGGTTCCTCTGCAAAATATGGAGCTTTTCTCAGACTGTTTAGAAAATGGCACTTGTCACACTCTTCGAATTTCTGAGAATTAAAAAGAAAGCCACCGCTTTCTGGACTCTGAGTTTTTCTCTTTCCCCTGGGCTCAGGTCTCCAGTTCAATCCACAAAACAAAGTTCTTAGTTTCTTTCCAATCAGTGATAACCAGATCAAATTGCAGACCTGAAATGTAAATGAACCAGAATCTGAATGAACTTGCCCTTGGTGAAATTTCAACCCCACCGAAAACTGGGTCTGGCTTCACTCTGAAAAATGCAGCCATGAGCCAACAGAAGCTCAGAAAGTGAGACAGAGGACTGAGATTAAACAAGCAAATCATAAACACTTAGAGAAAAGAATCATTTCCCCAGACCATGAGGTTATTAAAAATTCAGTTTTTAATGACCAGAACATAGCATCATTGCTTACATAAAAGGTCCATTCTTCATCCACAGTGCTAGGCTGAATCCCTGGTATTTAACACACAAAGCACAAATCATACTTTAAAAGGCTGCAAGTGAAAAAAAAAATAACAAAACACCCGAATAATGAATAAATAGTTTTTCAGAATGAAAACACTGTTTCCTCGAAATCAGATGGAAACCAAGGCTTTTCATGTGCTGGAGCCTCGGACCCGTTCATGGTTATCATCTGTTATGTGCTCTATGGACTATGGAAGCCTTCATATTTTTTTGCATATTTCAAATGATGCAATGAACAACATTTTTTGATATATGAAAACTAAGTGAACTTCAAATTTCAGCATCCACATGTGACATTTTCTAGAGAGTAGCCATATTCATTTGTTCACACACTGCACATAACTTGTTTAGTAGTATAGGTTGGATACTCTGTTGCAGTGGAGTCTTAATGCCCACTCTCTGGAGAGTGGTGATGGTGCCCAGGGACAGCAGGGATGTCTCAGCCTTGGCCTGCACTGCTGGTGTTGGGGTTTTGTAACCTTCCTCTCCTACCTGATGCCACCAACCCTTTGCAAAAATGTCTTCAGGCATTGCCATCTCAGCAATCCCTTGGCTGAGGCTCTGCAGAGGACTTGGGTCAGTGCAGGATTATAAAGGGGAGGAGCAAAGAAGAGAAGAAGAGGCAGGGAGGATGGAAAAAGACAGGGCGTGTTTTCTGAGTTAAAAAAAAATACCATTTTTAATTTTAAACATGAATGAATGAAACTCAGAATGGCATTAAGCATAAAATACACCTCGGTTCCAAAGGCGAAGGGACCCTAAGGCGACTTGATTGTTAAGGAATTTGTCTTTCTCAGACCAGTCCATCATGAAATTCAACAGCTTCTTTCCAAGTTATTTATTCATTTAAACCACATGCATTTTCTGACAAACTCTCGGCGGTATTCTGAGGATGTACATATTTACTATGTCTATAGGTCTTAGACTTTCTTAGTTTAGGTTCTAGAATGGTCTGTTCTGAGCGGGGGCAGAGGGTTCACCCTGGGGGAACCCTTTCCTCTAGGAGTTCTTTGTTTTTAAAAATCTATCTTTTACTAATCCTTTGACAATCTCATACATGCACACAGTGTATTTCGATCCTATCCACCTCCAACTGCCACTCTCCCCAGAGACCTTCCAGCATGTCCCCCTTCCTTCCTTCATGTCTTCTTTTTAAATTCCCTGAGAGTTCTTAGTTTAGTGTTGTTGAACATGTCCTGACTCAGCTCCATCCCCAAGGACTGCCTACTTACCTGGATCTAGGAGTCCTATTCTGGGTCCTGGCTAGGAATCAGAAAAGTCTGGTATTTCTGGAAGCTATGGGTGGGGTAGGCTCAGGAGTTCTTATGCCTGGGGAGGTTCATAAAGGAAACAGACACAGCCAGACAGGCTTGGGCCACACCTGGTGGGAGAGAAGGTCCTGAGTACGGTAAACAGGGTACTTCTAGGCCTAGCAGGTCCTATAGAGGGAGTCAGGTCACTAAAATAAAGCTGGAAGACAAATTGCCTCCAAACACTGTGAGTCATGGAACACTTGCCTGTGTGCATCATAAATATTAATACCTGATAAGCATTTTTCTATTTTGATTGTCCAAAAGTTAAAAATATAACTATCACATTTAAATATAGTGATCATGTATCAACTATTTATCTGTTTTAGTACTGAAGGAACCAATTAGATGAGAATCTGGTTAAAAGAAATAAAAAGAGTTAAATTGTAAGTTATACATGCCTGTGTTGTGATGTCATTTCCTCTGAGACTGAAACATTCTATCCTGCAGGGAGCTCCTGAAACAGGGAGGTAAACAACTCAAAATAGCTTCAGGAAGTTCCTGAAACTGAACAGATTCACTAGATCCTTTCATGCCAGAGTGATCAATAAAAGCTAAGAGTCCTCAGGCTAGGCAAGCTGCAATGAAGACTCTCCAAGCTGAAAAGAAGATTCTGACACCAGAGAAACTGCCTGGAAATAGCAGCAACCAACTGAGCCATCTGAAGAGGTTTAGATCAACTGAGTCAGTTGGAAGGGATACTCTCCAATCTGCTGAGGTGCTGTGCCGTGTGTTCCAGGTTCCCAGCTGTGTGAGCTGTTACCAATGCTGGGGCTAGGTTTGGTGATGCAGCTGTCTTTGAGTCATTTCTGCTCCTGTAGGTAACTCTGATAAAACGCATGGTTCACTAAATTGGACTTTAGTGGTTGAAGTGGACCAGTATTGGCTCAAGACACCCCAAGATCAAGTTTCAGCAGAAAGGAAATTTATTTGCTCCAGAAGGACAAAGTGCAGGGAATAAGAGACAAAGACAGGAGATAGAGGATGAGGGAGAAGGGGAGGGGAACAAGGGAGAGGAGGAAGGGATATTTGTCCCGAAAGGTGACTGCCTCTGGATGGAGAGGAGACAGATTTGGCCCATAGGCAAATATTGGTTTATAAAGTTAAAAGGGCCATGTTAGGATGAGGTATTTAATTTTAATTGGGAATGTTAATTAGGTGAGTCAAAGGGGGCTTTTGAGTGCTGGACTTATATACTTTGATACCTGGACCTTGGTAGTCAACCTCAGGAGGAGGAAGTGGCCAAATAAGGGAAGAGACTTTGGGGCTAGCTTTAGGAATTTAATCTAATGGATTTTAGCAAGGCAAAAGAAAGGGGGGAGAAGGGCAAGGCATGCCAGAACTATGTTTGTCATGGTTGGGCAGACTAGAGTCCCTTCAGTGGTATCTGTACTTTGGCCTATCTTGGACTCTCTCTGAAATGAGTAGATGTGTGTGTAAGTGTCCTCCCTGGGAAAAATTTCATCACACAGCAGCCTATGATCCAAGCACTCAGGAGGTAGAAGCTGGAGGATCTTGATTGAAGGCTAGCTTCAGCTACTTAGCACCCCAAAACAAAAGCAAACAACAACAAAATGAAACAGTCAAAAAGGAATATGGTGGCTGAGGATATAGTTCATTGGTAGAGCGCTTGCCTAGTATGCTGTGGGTTCAGGTCCCAGCACTACCTCAGTAAAGAATGTGAACAACCAATGCCATCCATCCTCATCATTCACCAACTTGTACCCAAAAGTCATGTCTACTTCTGAAAGTATGTAATCTCAAGGTGAATACACAAGGCCCTCTCATAGTCATTTGCAGAGCTCCCACAGAATGCAGAGGCCTCAGGTTCGCTCATCTCTGCTTCAGACTACGAGCAATGTCTTCTTGTGGTCTATTTAGTATCATGTTTTCATACTTTATGAGCTTTTCTTTGGTTTTTAATTGCTCAAAATGACCCCCAAGAATGGTTTTGGAGAGCTAGCTCATATTCCTATGGCTATGGTGTGCCTTATGACACACATATATTTGTTAAAAAGGCTTTCTTCAGTCTTGAGTTATAGTGTTGTGGGCCATAAGTTCAATGTCAGTAAATCAGCAAGATAAGCTAAATATGGTGTGCTTAAATGAAAACACACATAAAGCAAGGTTATATATTGATCAGCCAACAAAACATTCAAACAGATGTATATAAAATCCCATTTCTATTTTCTGTAGGAGAAATAACTTAATATTGGTCAACTAAATGTTCTTAATTTTATGTGTTTTTATAACATGACTGCCTAGAAAAATGAGCAGCAGCTGATACTTTTTTCCAGAAAATAAAAAATATTAGAAATTGAAAAATTGGACAAATAATGGTCAATGTCCACATAGATAGTAAAATGTTGATACTAGACAGAAGCCATTTGCTCCTTATCAGTGTTCTACAAGTTAACATCTAAGACTTAATCAATGGAAAGCTCAACTCACAATTTCCTGAGTATTAGATAGGTCTTTATTAGGTGGATAAAGATCTAACATTCACCTTCTCCACTGTGATATTTTAGATGAGGCCATCTGGGTGTGGAGGGCTACCATGGGCATTGTTTGATGTTCTGTAGCTTTCTCAGCTTCTACTTACTTGGTGTAAGTGACTGCTTCTCTTTTGATTGTAGCAATTAAATGTGTCTCCAGATATTACCAAAGACCCCTGGGGAACAGAAACACCCTGTTGGATGGCCTTTCTTCCTATCTTGTGGTGTTAGCTCATTTAGCCCACTGTAACAAATAGCCATCTTGGGTAGTTTGTAAACAATAGAAGTTTCTTCCCTACAGTTCTTGAGTTGAGGAAGGCTAAGACTGATGTCCCAGCAGGTTTGTTGTTTAGTAAGGGCTTATTTCCTAGCTTGTAGATGGCACCTGCTCTGTCTTCATCAGGTGGAAGGGCAAACAAAGCAGCTCTCTCAGGCCTAGTTCATAAAGGATAATTTCTTTCTTCATGAGTTTCATCATCATGATTTTATCATCTCCCAAGTCTCTTTTTACTGGTTTCCAGCCCAAATCTTCAGACAATAACAGTTAGAGAAAAAATAAAAATAAAAAAAATAAGTATCTGTTGGCCAACTTTGCAACCACACGGGTTTGAACCTTCAAAGCACGTATCATAATGTACAGTCAAATGCATGTGTATATTCATTATATTTTATTCTTGTTTATTTTCCATATTGACTATAATAGGAGAAGAAAAAAACCAAACACAGTGCTGGAAGCTCAGAAGACACTAAATAAATATTTCTAGTTGGGAGTGATAATCCTTGACAGATCCAAGGTCTGAATCAAGAGTGAGAGTTGGGGGTTGGTGAGAGCAGGGTACAAGGAGACATTCCTGCTCAAGTGGAGATACTCTTGCTCATTAGAGATACTTCCCTACCATCTACTAGAAGGACCGGAGGGAGGGCAACAATGTAAAAGAGATGGCCCTAAACCAGAAAAGGAGGGCTTTTGCTGGAATTGTAGTTGTGTGTGTGTGTGTGCGCGCACGCGCGCACGCACACACACACACACACAAATGCACATCTGCCCCAGGCCTGGGAATTAGGTGATACTAATTTCACCCATTCAGGAGTTGACCTAAGGGTGGCTCCAGGAGGAAGTTCTGGCCATTCAAGCATGAGAGAACCTGGAGGCAGAATGGTATAGTCTATAGCCTCCAGTGAATAGTAGAACTGCTATGAGCCTCTGGTTCTCTGTGTATAAAATCAAGGTGACAATGTTAACCCCTTAGCAGTGTGGGGTCAATATAGGAGACATAGATAGATGGCTTCTTCATTTTAACCAAGTAAGACAGAACTTGGGAGCACTGTGGGTAGAGGCTGCCTATCGGCTGGCTTGGAAATGTCTACTCTACAAAAACCTTGTATCCAATATTGCTTTTATAACAGCAAAAGCTGTTATTTTTTTTTAACCAATTTATTTTGTAATTATAAATGTAAATCAATATCAACCCCTAGTGAGTAGTTACATTTACACATTTGATTACTTTTTAAATTAAAACTCTTTATCTGAGATACCATTTAAACAGATTCTTACTCAAAATCCTTAGTTTTGCTTATGATTTTCAACAAATTTGGCTCCTTATAATGAGCTGCCCAATGTGAGGCTCATTTTCTAACCATAGACTATGTGTGTTCATGGTCCCTAGGCACAACAGGAAAGATAATGTATCCTTCTCTCTTTCTGCTATAGTAAGGGCAATTCCTAGTGTAGAATCCTGTGCTGGGTAGTAAAAGCCATATACACATTCTAAACAAAGAGAGTTGAGGACGCCATGTAAGTAGCTCTGTCTTTCATCAGAAGCCAAACGTATTCCAGTTGCAGTGATAAAACTTGACATTTCAGGTTTGAAGGAGATCAGCTTCCAAGGACAGGGGGTGGATCCCTCCTTGATAAGCACAGCAGAAAGGAGACTGGCCTCTGCCCTGATAGTTTTGAGTTCTCTGTCCATGACGTCACTGAACCATTACATTTCCTTCAAAAGAGAAACTCTACACTTCTGAGGAAAACTGTTCTTCTGTTTGTTTTGTTTCTCTGAGACAGTCCCAGTGCGTGTACACTCCTATGTCTCCAAGGTTCCAGGGACTGGTTGCTGCTTAGCTGATGCTGAAACATTCCCAGCTGGACTTCCTTTCTTTTCTATATGACCTTGTAAGTTTCCTTCCCCTGGCCTCGGCTGCTCCCATATATGCAAAATGAAGCACCCTTGATGTTCTTGCCCCAGTCAGTGACATACCACTGGATCCAACCAGCTATTCTTCCTAGAGTATAACTGTCTCCTGTCCCCTTCAAATAAACCCGATGTCCACCAACACAGCCTCCTGGGTGTGTTCTTTCATTTGGTCCTGGCCATGCACCCCAACTCCTTCCCAGACTGGGCTAGTGTGCAATAGTCCCAGCATACCAGGATGAAGCAGGACTCAAGCCCAGCATCAATCTGCCCAGGAGTATCAGTCAAGACAAGTTCTGGGCCTTCTGCAATATGCTTTATCACCTGATCAAATATGGTAACAAAGAGACTGAGTGAGGTCAACATGCCACCAGTGGGTTCCAGTTCTTATCGTCTCATGACTTTTGTTATGGATTAAATATGAAGTAACCTCCAGAGACTCAAGTTTTGAATACTTGGTCCTCAGTTGGTGGTACTATTTTGAGAGACTCTGGGAACTTTAGGAGGTGAGTCTAGTTGAAGGATGTAAGTTATTCAGAGCAAGTACATCATTCCTGACCACTTGCTGTTTCGCTCTCTGCCTCCTGGAGAGCCATGTAGTGAATAGCTCTCCCCTGCCACATACTCCTGCACCATAACATTCTCCAAGTGCATGAGGCCAAGCAAGCATAGACCAAACTCTCTGAAATAATGAGTCAACTAATAATGTATGTGTCTTTGTTATGGTTTCTGTTGCTGTGAAGAGATACCATGACCATGGGAACTGTTATAAAGGAAAACATTTCATTGTGGTGGCTTGCTTACAGTTCAGAGGTTCAGTCCACTATCATCATCGAGGGAATCAAGGCAGCAAGCAGGCAGACATGGTGCTAGAGAAGGAGCTGAGAGTTTTTACATCTTGACTCACAGGCAACAGGAAGTGGTCTGAGTGTCACACTGAGCTTGAGCATAGGAGACCTCAAAGCCCACTCCCATGGTGACATACTTCCTTCAGTAAGGCCACACCTACTTCATCAAAGCCATGCTAATACTGCCACTCTCTATGGGTTTATGGGGACCAACCACACTCAAACCACCACAGTATGAAACCTAAGAGGTGGACATGCAGGAGAGCCTAGGCAAACCCTTAGTTGTTGCAATAGCTAATCTCAGCTTTCAACTTGATATACCTGGAAAGGGGACCCTCAGTTCAGAAATTGCCTGTATCAGATTGACCTGTGGGCATATCTATGGAGCATTTTATTGATTGTTGATTGATGAGGGAATGCTCAGCTCACTGTGAGCAGTACCATACTTAGGCAGGTAGGCTTAGGCTGTACAAAAAAGATAACGGACTGTGATCCTGAGAGCAAGCCAGTAAGAACTGTGCTTCAGTTCCTGCCCCCACATTCCTGCCTCAGCTTCCCTTGCTGATGGACCATAAACTGTTAACTGAAATAAACTTTCCTCCCCATGTGGGTTTAGATCAATGCTTTATCTCAGCAACAAAATCCTAACTACAATGTTTTTGTTTTTGTTGTTGTTGTTCTGTTTTGTTTTTAAGTAATATCCACTCCTCTCTCCTCCCTAAAAATGAGGGTTGTGCATGGACATTTGTAGTTAGGAAATACCATTTCTTAAGTCTGCTGGCATCTGGGTGCAACCAGTGAATTGTGGACCGAAGTTTAGGCCTGGAGCTTAAGAAACTGCCCTTCAGCCTTCCTCCTTGCTTCCCCCACCTCCATGAATTGAAGCTAGTAACAGAGTGAGGGCCAGGAGCCAGGACACAGTGCAAGCCAGGAGGAGAGAAGCTGGGTCCCTGAATGGCCATGTAGAGCAGAGAAGCTCTGTCCATTCTGGACCATGTGATAAGAGAAATAATCTTCCTGGGTCTTTAGGAATGTTGGGTCTTTGTTACAGTCTTGCAGATTTTCATGTAACACAAACCCTGAGAGTGCATGTGAAGAACCAAGGTAATTCTAATTGGCTGGTTCCCAGTTGGCGCCTAAGTCCCACAGTGCCTAGAATATAGTAAGACTCGATACGTGTGTGAGTGTGCACCACTAAGAGCTGTCAAGACATGAGGTCCCTGGCTGGTGCAAAAAAACACAGCCTGAACAAAGCTTTCTAAATGGCAGGTTACAAATGATGAGGAGAAGAGCAAACCACAGACAAATGGTAACAAGCGGTTAAACTCAGGTGGGAACCTTTGTGGGTACAGTGTAGAAATGACGGTTAATTATATGCCGTCACTTGAGTGATTTGCAGATAGTAATCACAGTCACTGTCATTTTCCAAAACAAAAGACTTATACATGCACAGACTATGCAGACAGGTAATTTCTTCTTTTAACAAGCTTGATGAGACATCAAGATTGCTATGCTGTAAAGGTCCAGAAGAAAATGAAAATCCATTGCTACAGTGTGCAGAGTGAATACAAAGTAGCTGCTTAATTAGGCTGCAAGGCTTTTTTCTTTGGTAACAAATGGCATGACACCAACTATATTTGCTGAACATTTTCGAACATCATTTCTCACTATACGTGAAATGCTGCATTAAATACAAGAAGGAATTCATAGATAACAGAATAAGATACATAAAGATACAGGAGAGAGAGACAGAGACAGAGACGGGGACAGAGAGGGAGGATACTACAAAATCAGATATTAAGAATTCCAAGAAACTTCTGGGAATCATTGCCTTGGTCATGTTGCAAGTTTCTGCAGTGCCTCTCATCATACATGGGTTGTAAGTTTAAAGCAAAAGAACAGAAAACACATGGCATACACACTGACCTCCAGCAAACACCACCCAGTTCTTGTCTTCCACTCTGTGATATGGTATTTTAAAAATTTAATAGGATGTATGTGATGGCTATTCTTGGTTACCAACTTGTCTACATCTGGAATTAACTAAAACCCAAGCCACCAGATACACCTGTGAAGGATTTTTTTTCTTAATTAAAACCTTTTGAAATGAGCAGATTCACTTTTAACCCACATCATTAAGGTGGGAAGATATACTTTTAATCTGGGCTACACCTTCTGCTGGCAGCCTATATAAATGACACGGAAGAAGAAAGCTTGCTCTCTTTGCCTACTTGCCTTCACTTTGTCTGGCAAGTCCATTCCTTCATCAGCATAGAGCCTACTTCTTCAGGATTCCAGTGTATATTGAAGACCAGCTAAGACATCCAGCCTCATGGACTGAACTACGATTCTTGGATTTACCATTGTTAGACAGCCATTGTTGAACTAGCAGGACCACAGCCTGCAATCCACTCTAATAAATACTTTTTCTCCCTGATAGATTCTGGAATCACAAAAATATTTTTTTTGTTTATCTCAAGTACCTTTGTATATCTGTGTGTTTGCACACTCCTTCATCTGGGGCAAATGAAGAATACTGCATTTTGTAAAGCAACAAATAATGGATCATGATAGACATCAGGAGTGTCAAGTGCAGGCAAGAAAATTCCTCCCTAGTAATTTAAGACTTTCTTACTGAAAGAAAATCCAGTGGCTTACACCATCCACTAACAGTTTAAAAAAGAGAAAAAGTGAAAACAAAACAATTGCTCATTGTTTCCCTATCTAAGGGGGCAATTATTTCACTATCACTGCTAGCAGAGCCAACCTGAACACTAAGATCTGTCCTTAAGTAGTTCTCGGGGTTTCTTTTACTACTTACTGGTCCGAGACCCAGTTTCCACAGCACCCCAAAACTGTGGAGTCCTATGTTTTCAGATCTGGGCCACTTGCAAGGTGGCTTCCTAGACACAGCCCTATGGATGGTTCTGCTTGTCTTTTGGTGAGTGAAATTATGCTGTAAACTTCATCACCTCACCTATTTTATTAATCTCCTACGTAACTATGTAAATTTACCTATATATTGAGCTCACTGGGATGTGGTTGGGCTTTGCATGGTTAGTAGTGTAGATTAAAAGTAATGTCTACTGGAAGCTCTTGTGAGAACATTTGATCAACACGCTGGTAGCACTAGTTGAGAAGGTTGTGCGAACTGAAGCCTTGCTGAAGGAATTGAGCTACCACTGGGGACTGCTCTTGAGGGTTTCTAGTAGGGGGTCAGGTAGGGTGGGCACTTCTTGTTCCCTTTGTTCTTTATGACTGTGAATGCAGTGTGGCCAGCAGTCTCCTGCCTCTGCCACCATTCACCTCCTCCCTGCCCCTCACCCCTGATAGATGGTATAGCCTCGAAATGTAAGCTCTGTGGTGCAGTCTTAGGGTTTTACCCAAAGGCTGAAACCGTGCATCTTAATCAGAAGCTCATTATTCTAATGGGAAAGCTCACGAGGTCATGGCATGTTAAAAGGGGGGTGAAACAACACTATGTTGTGAGGGGAGGTTGTTGTAGAATAATCTTTCTGGACACTGTGAATATAAGTTGCTTTCATTGATTTAATAAAGAGCCAAGTGGCCAATGGGCTAGGCAGGAGGAGGTTAGGTGGGACTTGTGGAGAGGGAGAGAGCTCTCTGGGATGAAGAGGGGCGGAGCTGCCAGCCAGATGCAGAGGAAGCAGGACATTCACAGGATGAGGAAACAAGCCACGAGCCACGGGGCACAAGTAAATGAATAGAAATGGGTTAATTTAAGTTATGAGAGCTAATAATAAGTCTCTATGTGGTTATTTGGGAGCTGGCTGGTGGGACAGAAAATTATACCTACAGGAGGTAAAACATCCCATCAGACCGAGAAGCTCTTTAAGTCCAGAAGCAAATAACTCAGAGGATTCTAAAACAAACCAGACTCGGACTCTCCCTCCCCAAGCATTTATGCGCAGTAAGAAATGTGAAGGGATACACTCAGAGAGGCTGGGCTGTCTCCCATTTTCAGAGCAAGCTGAGCAGCCTGGAAGAATCAGAGACGAGCAGAGCTGCCCAAAGAGGCTCAGCCTAACTGAGCTGTATGGGAAGGAGACGCTGCAGCCTGTCGAGCTGCCTGCCAGTTGTGCACTGAGCTCCAGGTTCCCAGATTTCATGAGCTGTGGTGAGTTCTGGGTGATGCAACTGTCTTTGAATTATTTCTGCTCCTGTAAGTTACCCCAGTAAAGCTCGTTGGTCCACCAAGTTGGACTTCGGTGCTATCCTAACTTTGGTCTGTTGTCTGTTCCCTATCTGGGGTAAGTAGACGTTTCTTCATATCTCCCGGGGAAATAGTGTCACACAACCCTTCCTTAAGTTGTTCCTTGTCAGGCACTTTGCCCCAGCAATAAGAAAAGTAACAATATAGCCAGTATCTTGCCATTGTGACATGAGCCCAAGAAGCTCCAGGCTAATCTAGCCTGCACACACCAGTGTGGAGCCTGCCCACAAGCTGCCCTGACCACATTTCCTGCACCTGCTGTTGATAGAGCTCACACAGCTGAACCACTCACTGTCTTCTTGAGGCGCTGTGGCCAGCTCAGAAATATATCACTTCATCCTTTCCTTCCTGCTCTGTCTCACTTCCACTGTTCCTTCCGCCGTGTTTCCTCAGGATAATACTCTCCCCATCGAAACATGGCATCTAAGTTTCTTTCTCCTAGTCTCCGTGTCCTGGGAAACCTGTGCTAAGTTAGCATTATACCCTTAAATCTTAAACTTCTGAGCTGGAGCAGCTGGCTGATCCTGGGCTGCATGCCATGTCCTTACTGCCAGGGAACTGGGAAAAGCAACATCTGTCTCGCTTGCGATGCTGTGGGAAGAGGCGGAGTCTCTTCTATAGAATTAACCCTGAACAGGAAGTGTTTGGACTCTGAATACGAGGTGACGAGTGAACTTGCTTGACCCCTAGAGTCCCATTCCACCCATGCATTCCTCCACATGGGGCGGCCACCCTCTGTGCAGCATGCCTCCCATGTTCTGTCCTCTTCCATCTCCTAACCCTGCCAATCTCTGTGTTAGCATTTGCTTCTGACAGTCTTCCTTTTCCTGTTCATCGCATTGAGCCAGATGTTCCAGCCTGACTCACCCTCCTATCCTCCCAATCCCCGACAGAGTTCAATTCCCCTTTGTATTTCTGTCCACAGGCCAACAGTCAGTTCTCACCCTGGTCTCCTGTCATTAACATCCCAGTTCTTTGTTGCCTTCAGAGTAGCAGCAGCTGCTTTTGGGTACCACTGGTGAATGAACACTGGACATCCTATATCTTTCAGAGTGGAGGGACACTAAGTCAGTCAGCAGGGACCTGATTCCACAGAACAACAAGATGTCGGGGCTTCCAGACTTTTCTTCTTAATGCTTTGTCTGGGCGAAGTCTTCAGCTGGCCTCAAAGGGGATTTTTCTGTAACTTGCTATCTTGGACTCCAGATGTAGTCCCCCATTTTCCAGCTTAGTCTGATGAAAATGTACATTTTGTATAATTGTTGGGAGACAGTTTATGGGGGGCAAACAGAAACAATAATGCTCCCTATGGTTTGCCCTCTCTTGCCCTCATTGGCAGCTTCTCATTCAAACACTGGGATTTCCCATGGGATGCTAATGTAATGGTATCTTGTCTGTTTCTGACTCAGAAGTTCAGTACAGTCATATAGATTTTATGACATGTAAGGGAAAATTGCCATTATGAACACCACGCATTTACTGTAGCAACTTTTCTGGCATATCAGAGTAAAAGGTTTGTCTTTAAAAACTCAGTTTATTAAGTCAAATTTCTAATTCCTTATCCTAATCTGCCTCCACCCTGTACCCCTTGGATGCTGTGGTAATCTCTGTAAAATCACCACTCTGACTGAAGTGGAGACAGCCTATTGCCTACAGAGGCTCTGCTCAGTTTGGTTCTGTGGGGCCCAACTTTGACATGATAGAACTGAATTGCTCTTTACCTTTGCAAAGCATTTGGTGCACTATACAGTGTTTGTCAAATGCATTCAATCTGTCTGCTGCCCCAAACAGCAGGTTATCTGCATGGCCAAGTACTTTTTCTGAGGCATTAGGGTTCCATTTTAAGGCCCCTGACTACAAATTTGGCAACTATTTAAGGTGCAATTTATGGAACTTAAGTCCCAGGCTAACCACACTATGAATAATACTTAGAGGAAGGTTAACACAGGCTTTTCAGTCTGGAGTAGGCAGAAGGCAAACAACCAGGTCTAAAATGTTATGAAATGATGATCATAAAAGTATGTGCCAGGTAGAGTCATAATGTGAAGAAGTGCATGGTCCTTTTCACCTGGGGTTGGAGGGGCAGGATTAGAAAGCCAAAAAAGGCAGGGATGGGGGTGGTTTACAACTGTTGTCATGGTAACAGTCAATGGGTATTATTGCAATATAGAAACCATCTCGAGGAGCTGTGAAGATCAGAGAAACAGGATGTAAAGAAGTGTCTGCCAATAGAGGGAACTAGAAACCCAAGAAGTATTTAGAATATGAGGAATGGCCTTCATGCTGTTTTTGGAATTTCGGCTTCAGATGCACCAACAGCAGACATGGAATATCTTAATGCTGAATATACTAATTCTTCGATAAGTGCAGTTGTTCAGTTGGAAGTTACGGCAGCCATCACTGAGCAGCACCAGCATATTCCAGAAGTTGGAAAGGAAGGACAGAGAGCGTGTTAAAGAAGTGAGGACAAGGTGAGGGATGGAGAGAGAGGGGATAGTGAGTACCAGAGCATGGAAAGGAGAAAGAATTCTAGTGTCATATTGCATAGTAGTGTGAATATAGTGCACAGTACACAATTTAAAATAGCTAGAAAAGATGAATTTGAATGTTTCCAACCCAAAGAAATAATGAATGTTCAAAGTGATAGAAATGTAATTATACTGGCCTTATCATTATAGGTTGAATTGGATGCATCAAAATATCACACACTATACATACATGCATACACATACACACACATATGTAAAATACAAACAGGGAAATGAAGAAATCATTAGTATATAAAAACAGAATTAATCATCAGTAGAATGTAGTGGTTTAAGTGTGGTCCAAGTGAAGGTGTAAGGTATGGGAACATGTAGCATTCTGAGTGAGGGGAAAGAGGACATTTTTGTAGTGTTTTACTTAGGAAACAGAAAAAAAGGGGTAGGAATGGAGGTAAACGAGTTTACATTTCACTGTGCTGTGCACATATCTCAGTGTGCCTATCTTCTGCCTAAGAAACTCTTGGTGACCACTTCACCAAAGCTAAGAGCTAAAGCGGGCATCGCTCTTACTTCCGTTTTCCACTGCATGCTGGGTAACACACCTTACATCTGTCACTCCAGTGCCAGAGTCTGCTGGCTCACTGTCTTGGCAAGCCACTCTTTATTACAGGGCCTGCCTGGAAACTCAGTTTTCATAATCTGTAATCACAGACCCCAGCAACATCACTCAGAATCCTAGTAGTAACAGGTGCAGAGGACAGACCTCTAGAAGCCATTAAATCTCAGCACGAAAAAAGGAGTGATACTAATCCACGGTGGAGTCAATAGCCACCTCCAGGGTAATGACCAGGGACAACGCCTCCAAGCTGTTCTTCAGCAGTGCCTAAGAAATGCAGAGGAGCAGACATGTCTTATGGCTGAGGCTTCCAGAACTGAAGGGATTAACTCATGGCGAGCAGAGGAATAGAATCTCAGGTTGGGTAGTTAAAGTCAGATCCCTTTGTTTCTCAAGCTTGGAGATTGAAAGGAAATAAAAAACAAAACCTCTAAATCCTGTCCTGTTAAACACGTGTGTGTGTGTGTGTGTGTGTGTGTGTGTGTGTGTGTGTGTGTGTGTGTGTGTGTGTTAGAAGTTAAATATTTTCTATCTTTGGACAACAATGTTTAAATTTAATCTTAAAATCTGCAGAGTCATGGCTCTCCCTTTTATCATACAGTTTCTTGGGGTTGATTTAGACATTCTCAATTACATTGAAAAAGAAATATTCCAGCAGGGGTCTCTCTCCACACATGGTACAAAGCATGCCTGACATCTGCAGCCTCTCCATCTTACTTATCCACAGTGATATGGAAATAGATGTCCATGCAAAATATGCCAACATTCTTTTTTTTATAGAATTAGAAAGCCACAGAAAAGATAAAATGCAACATCACAATCATGATCAGGATGATAAACACGTTTGTTCACTATGTGCTATTCATCAAGTAAAACACTTAGAATCCATGCTGCATTTCTATCCGTATACATGGAGTAGAATCCCTGACTTGACTTCTAAACACATGTGTCTTTAACTTCTTTTGTTTCTTCTCTTATTTACCTAGGACATTGAATATTTTGGCAGGGCAATATGTATTTCATAATAATTATTAGTATTACTATTATTATTTTGAGACAGAGTCTTACTATAAATACTAAGCTGGCCTGGAACACTAGATCCTCTTGCCTCCACCTAACAAGTGCTAGGACAGTAGACATGAAGCAATATGCCTGGCTATCTTATTAATTCTTGTTTTAATTAATACTGTCTTGAGACAGTATCTCATGTAGCCCAAGAGGGTCTGAGAATTGCTGTGTAGGTGACCTTGAACTCCCGATCTGCCTGCCTCTACTGCCCACATGTTGAGATTACTGGCATGTACCACCATGCCCAGCTTCTCTCAGAGACTTTCATATGTGTTTTCCCACTGTCTTAACTACTTTGCTATTGCTGTGAGAAAACACCATGGCAAAGGCAACTTTCAAAAGAAAGCATTTAATTTGGCTTAAGGTGTCAGAGGGTTAGAGTCTATGGCAGTGGAGCAAAGGGACAACTAAGAGCTACTGTCTTGATTCACAAGAGGCAGAGAGTGCAATCTGGGACTGGCAGGAGTCTCTGCAACCTCAATATCCCCAGTGACACACCTCCTCTAACAATGACACACCTCATAATCCTCCCCAAACATAATCACCCCCGGGAACCAAATATTCAAATATATGATCCTATGGGGGCCATTCTTATTCAAACCACCACCATGCCAACTAAGTGAGTGTGTGTGTGTGTGTGTGTGTGTGTGTGTGTGTGTGTGTGTGTGTGCAGTGAAGCAGAAGTTAGAACATTGGTGCACCTTGCCTTGCAGAGACCTTGCCTTGTTTGAAGTGAAGATTATGCAGTGAGAACTTTTGCATTGCTTTTTGTTTATGAACTTGAAAAAAGAGGAGTTGTAATTGTTGAAGTCCACACTTATAGGAGGGATCCTGAAGGTGGATGGATGACCTGTAATTCTAATGATAACAGGTGGGCAGGGCCTCTGGGCACAGCCCATGCCTTCCTGTAGAAGTTTATCCTTACCATCAATTGGTTGATTTATTCAGCCCTAAAGGTCAAAGTTCAAAGTTATCTTCTGCTTTGCAGTAAGTACTAGGTCCTCTCTTAGCGTGTTAGCAAATGACAACTAAAATGCAGTGCCCAGGCAAAATAGACATCATTTACAAAAGTCCTGTTAAAATTCTTGGGATCACACTTCTGCAAGTACCCAGACTGCCCCTTTGATTTCTGTACTTTCATCTCAAGCTTTTGTTATTTTCCTCTTGCTCTGTTTCTTTCTGATTGCAACCCTTATGTATGTCCTTTTCTGCTTCTGTTTTCATTCTTTCTTTATTCTTTCATGTCTGAAAAACAATTCAATTCTAGAAAAAAAAAAAAAAACCCTGAACATCTTAGTGGCACCTTTTGATAATATATATATTTTCCCTTCACTAAAAGTTGATATTGGACCATAAAAACTTCAATCCTGACTGATAATAAAACATGGAAAATATAAAGTGAAAATGTTTTATTCCAAGTGACATTGCCACTTACTCTTTAAGAGTATTAAAGAATTACTTTAATTCTCTCATGGAAAAAAAGTCCATTAAGCTTCTGTAATGAAGGAAATATATATTTATAATGGAGCAAATGGCACTGTGCCTTTGTCTGAAGCAATCCCAATGTCCAATAAAGAAGAGCCACATTCAAATGTGGTGCCTGTGAACACCAGATATTATAAGAATTCCTAGTCAGCAGGATGGAATGCCAAAAGCACTCCACAAATTGATTTAGGCTGTCTCACTAACTTGTGGTTCATTCGAAATATTCCTGCAGTATGAAAATCAGCACCTGGGCAGTTCCAGTACAGACTTTGGCATCCAGTCTTGTGTTGTCTACCCACGGGGTGCTGCAATGCATGTGGAGCATGCGCGATACTCCTGGGAGTATGCCCACTGCTGGGGCTCATGTGCTCCTTTCTACCTGCCTCTTTCCTGTGCAAGCCACGTCTTCACCCTCTGTTTTTTGCTATTGTTTCCTTTCTTCTTTGCTTGTTCAGCTTCTATATAATCATTCTTCTGTGCTCTGTGCTCTGGTCCTTGTTCCAACCTCATGTTCATTTCAGCCCCCACATTTTCCCCCCTGGTAAACCTCTTTGATTCTAACTGACAGTCTAAGGTTTTCTTTCTTTCTTTTTCTTTTTCTCTCTTCCTTTTTTTCATAAACTTTCCAGAGGTTTCTGTTGCCATAGTGATGTTTCATGATTATCATGGCCATGACAACTTCCTCTGGCACTCCGGTTGCTATAACAATGCCAGTCTGCGGAGAAATCCGTGGGAACTTGTGACAAAGATGCCAGTTCACACCTCTGTGCGGGACAGCTTGCTGGGAGATGCTTCATATTTAATAGTTTTCACAGCACCAAGAAAATGAGTGCACAAATAAGGGCAACTCATTTTTCTGGGATTAAAACACTATGATACTAATATTTATGTTTCACATTCTGAAAAAAATCCCTCCTTTTGTCCAGGTTTTTGTCTGGTCTTTCTTCCTACTTTTCAGTTTTGATAAAAAATGTGTTTTATAAGTTAAAGATAGAGCTGCTATAGGTGCAATTCTTAACATCTCCAAATTCATGCATCAAAATCCTAAACCACAACATGACTGCTTTTGGAAATAATGCTTCTAAAAGGTGATCACAGTTAATGAGCTTGTGAGTGTGAGGCCCTACTTCTATGGGATTAGTTGCCTTATAACAAGACATAGCAAGAAGAAGAAGGGGACCCGTGGGAGGAAGGACCAGGGGAGGATTTTGAAAGGTGAGCACAATATACACATGTATAAAAACTGCACAAGAAAACTTATTATTTTATACAATTAATCTACATGGCAATAAAAAAAAATTTTCAAAGACAGAGCAAGAGGGTAAGTCAGGGGAAAACACTCTCACCAGGAACTAAACCGGTTGTCACCTTAATCGTATACTTCCAATCCCCCAGAGCTTCGAAAAAATTAACTTGCCTCATTTAAGCCACTCAGGCTATGGCATTTATTATGGCAGTACAAGCTGATTACCATAAATCTCAATACTAATTAACATTCATAACTTCTGTTAGATTCTTTTGATTTTAGAGACATCAATTTCTAGAAATATATCCAAATCAAATCAGAGTATTATACTGTGCATTGTGAATAGTTTGTTTTCTGAATTCTAGATGAACCAGGAGGGAGAAGGTGACACTACATACCATATTTTGTGAGTCTTTTGTTGTTTAGTCTCAAGAGACTATGAAATAATTTCCTTCATGGTTATAGGGCATTTTTTTTTACATGTCATTGTCACTGTGTAACCTTCCTAGATTGTAAAGTGTGGCGACTTACAGCTCTCTACTTCCCATCTCTAAGGCTTCGGGGGAAGAAGGAGCAGCCGCAACATCAAAGCTTGCTCAGGACTAATGACAAAAGTACTTCTTCATCTCAAAGTGTGCTAAAGTAAAAGATACCAAAATGTAGTTCCACTTAATGAAAAGATTATGAATCAGGTCATTGGCACCTACATTTGCTTCCACTAAAGGTGACAATCAAAATAGCATTATTTGAGCACCATGATAGAAAAGCCAGTATCAATATTCTATATTGTCAGTACATAATTTTTGTGACAGTCATAATAGAAATATTCTGAAATGGAAGATTTCAAGGCAATTTCAAGAAAAATTATGCTGCATTTATGTTGGTGTGGAAAGTAGTTTTCTGTTATTCTATTTTAATTGTCCTAATTTTGCTTAAAATAACCTGATATTTCTAGTTATCACAGGAGAAAAGAAACTTTTCTTTTTACCGTTAGCGATAATGGTAATAACTTTCTATGTGTGCCAGGCACAATTCTAAGCAAGTCAAATCTGTGATTTCCAATTATCACTGTAAATGTAAAAACTAGACAAGAAGACAAAGAAACTGAGGTGCTGAGTTTAGGATTACATTTCCAGTATTTCTCGCACAGCTCAAGAATATAAACTGCTATTCCATCCGAAACCATTGTCAGCCAAGGGAACATGCTAAAACCTGTCAGGCTGGCCTTGAAGATGGCTGCTTACATTCCAGAATCACGACTGAGCCGAAGTAGCTGAGCAACTGCTGTTACACTTGATTCTCACTTCGACCTCGTAGTTTTCCCCTTGTGCTAGGGCAAGACAATGCAGAGGTTCCTCTATCTTGGATTCCTGCTGAGGCCATTTTAGATTTAACTAGAATTTGAGCACCTTGATGATGGAAAATCATGTAGAAAATTGTCCAACTGTAGTCTAGGAACCTGAGGTCAAGATGCCCCAACTAACTTAGCTTCCATTAACCTGCCTGCTTGTGCAAAATCTTTCCCTGCAGCTATGGAGTGGGATACCAGGATATGTTTTTTGCCTTTAAAAATGCCTTACCTTAAACCCTTGCTATAGATGGATCTTAAATACCCAAGTGTAGCCCCAGCCAGCTGAAATAAAGACTTTCAATTGGCTATAGACCTTTTCTGTATGATCTTCTCTGGTAGGCTTCCTGTAACACTGGTAAGACAGTAAGCAAGTCCTTGTCCTCCTCACCACCTTTCCCCAATGAGTCAAGTAGACTATTGCTTAAAAAAGAAAATGGGATTCCTAAAAAGTAAGAGTCTTTTTAGGCTGTGTTTAATCATTTAAGAAAAGTTGTAATGTAGAAATAAAGAAACTTTGATCTTCACCCTCCTCCAGCTTCTAGTGACTAAGTCGGTGAAAAGGCGTCTTTGTACATATGTGTGTGTGTGTAGGGGGTGGGGTGTTGAGCAAATGAGCCTGACTGAGAACAGACTAGACCAAGGAGAAGTCTGTTGGGGGTATTTTAGAACTTCATTAGTCAGTCTGTGAGTCACAATTAAAAAAGAGATCATTACAATACACAGTCATAACCAATTTTAGGACATTTACATATTACTAATTGATCCATGATATAAATAAATTGCTTCAAGGTTGTGTGATTTCTCTTACACTTTGCTTTCTGGGAATCCCAAAGTAGAAGAAATCCTGTCAAATGCCTGGGCTCTCACAATAGGCCTTTTATGTTCCTTATGTTGAAAAATCCCATCAATAAATGTACTTCAAATAACTATCTTCTCTTTGAAAACGTTTGTGTCACACTGAGATTCTCCACAGAAATATGAGGATTCTCATATTTCTAAGAGCTGATCCCATGAAAGGACAGGAGAAACAGGAAATTTTCACACAGCATGGAAGACGGTCAGGCTAACCCAGTGGGCAGAGAGACAAAGGCCAGTAGATTGGACAGCGTCTTAACACTCAGACATTGTATGGCCTCTCTGCTCTGAACTACTTTTATGAGCTGACCCAGGAAGTGTGTTAGGTGGGGAACTGGGGTTTTTCTAGTGCTTAAATGTTGGGTCATGTCCAGCACACCCCTCAGGCCACCATCAGGAATATACTGGGTATGAGAAGTAATGACCTCTTTACATGGTTTCTAGAGGTAAGCCAAGAGGTGAGTGGTGTGAGATGAACAATTCAAGGACGTGATTCTTATCCATTTTGTTTCATTCTCAAAATACCTTTGATACATATCTTTTAGGTTTCAGTTGCTTCTAAAACTTTAGAGGGATTGCAGATATAACTTGACAATATCGTAGTTAATATTCTTGGTAACAAAATGCGGTCTAACATCTATGAGCTTCTCCTCTGCAAACAAGGAGGGGAGAAACAACAGAATACTGAGCTCTGGTTTCCTGTCTCCATGATAGCAAAGTTTTAAACTATGAAAGATCTTGCTTATCAACTTATTTAAACTCCTTTGTAAAGAGTGTATGAACTGGGATGGCATATAGAAAGCACATTAGAATAACTTTTGAAGTAATTGGAGTTTAAGAGAAATAGTTCTGACCTCACCAATAGCAGAATTAAACAGGAAAGGATGATCAAGTAGAGAATTTACTGTGTTTTTAAGCCCTGGGTGGTGATGGTAGTTGCAAAAGGGTGGGATTTGCTTTGGACAATTTCTCCCAGGGCAAAGGTTACAGAGGTCTTTTACATAGTTCCTTTTACAGCAGGACATTATGGTGTGTCATAGTGATTTTCTGGGATGCCCAAGAGAAGATAGCCTGTTCCCACAGAGTTCAATGCTAACCGGTAACCCTACACCTCAAGCCCAATGTCACGATTCAGCTGTTTGGCAACTGTACATTTGATGGGAACTTCAGGTGCTTTTAACGTAATCAAAGTGATGGGCATACTTTTGGGAACCAGTCCTTATACCAATGTGATGCTTTTCAATGGCTGTTTTCCTTTTACAATAGGAACAAATTTTAGAATGATGAAGCAGAGTGTATATATGTGAACCAAAGTAATAATTGGGGTAGAAAGTTCTTGGAAGATCATGTTTGAACCTATATGAATATTTGAAACACCAGGAAAAATCCAAACATTAGTGACTTCTTACTCAGGGAACAGTAGTCCATTCATAGTGAAGAGGTTGGTGGTGAACAGTTGTACTGTCCCACTGACATGCACAGAAACTCTGATGCTTGTACATCATCTCTCTCTTCCTTTGGTTTTGATGGGGTTTTCTAAACCAAAAACAGTTCATAGTGGAACTGAGGCTACATCCATTGGCTTCTTGATTCTTATTTGTTGTAGTTCCTTAAAAATATGGCCGGGCGTGGTGGCGCACGCCTTTAATCCCAGCACTCGGGAGGCAGAGCCAGGCGGATCTCTGTGAGTTCGAGGCCAGCCTGGGCTACCAAGTGAGCTCCAGGAAAGGCGCAAAGCTACACAGAGAAACCCTGTCTCGAAAAACAAAAACAAACAAACAAAAAAAAAAATATGAAGCAAAATTTTGGAACCATGAAGCCATGACCATGTAGCTACTCCTTAGATGTTGGAGGTCAGCCAGGAGACCTCCTCCATTTCTCCTTTTGATTCTTTCTGTTAGTCCTCTCTTTCCCTGCAATCATTTGATTATTTGGTCACATTTTTGCTTGGCTTGTCCCGCCTTCCCTTCTGTAAACAATCTTACTGAAGTACGATTTTGTGGTCTAAAGGTGAAGTGACTTTAGAACATGTTTGTTTGCTACTCTTCCTCTCATGTCTCCTTCTCTCCACCCTCCCCACCCTCTCCACCCTCTCCACCCTCCCCATCACGTCATGTCCTTCTTGGTGTTTCTGGAACGAGGTCTTGCTATGTAGCCTAGACTTACCTTAGATTCTCAGACTGGCCCTGAACTCACTGCAGGGCGCTCCACTTGCAGGCACGAGCGACTGTGCCTACCTCAGAGTACACTTGAGAGATTTTAAAATGTTCAGATTTGTGCCACGGTCACTGTAATTCTAGAACTGTGTCATTAGCTCCCTCTCCCTGAACCCCACACACCCCTTAGTCATCACTGTGGGGTAACTTCTTTCTTGCAGCCATCGTCAACCACTAACTCGCTCACGAGGTTTGCCCATCCCCCAAGTTTGCCTTTTCTGTATACTGTATATAAACAGAATCCTACCATGCAGGTTTCGCTTTCTCTTCCACATCTGGTTTAGTCTCCAGTGCTAGGCTGCCCTCTGCTAGACAAGACTCTTGTTTGATTTTTCTTCTTTCTACTGAAAATAGTTTTTGTTTTTTTTTTTTTCCCCACATAAAATCTCCTGATGGAGGTTTCCGCTCCCCTCCCCCTGCTCCTCTCAGTTCCTCCCTACCTCACCTCCCATCCAGATCTACCCCCTCTCTATCTCTTATTAGAAAACAAACAGGCTTCTAAGGGATAATAATAAAATAAAATAAGATAAAACAAAAACTAATACATAATAGAACAAAACAAACAGAAGGAAAAGAGCCCAAGAAAAGGCACAGGAAACAGAGATAGATGCAGAGACTCACTTGTTCACATACTCAGGAATCCCATGAAAACACTAACCTGAAAGTTATAATATACACAAAGGACCTGTATGCTAAAAAGAGAGAATATATATAATATATGCATATATGTATGAATAGTACATATACTATACATATATAAATAAAATAAAAACATTTTAAAGCCCTGACATGACCTTATAAAACAACAAACCTTTAATGATGCTATTGAGTTCATTTTCTGTTAGCCATCTACTGCTGGGCATGCAGCCTACCCTTAAGAATGGTTTGTTTCCCCAGTGAGACTCCCTTGAAGAAAACTAAACTTTCATTTGTAAGTGAATATCATTTGTAAGGTTATCATTTGTAAGTAGCTTCTGGATTAGGGATGGGGGCTTGTTTCCCCTTCTTTCAGCTCTGGGTCCCCATCTGGTGCAGACCTGTGCAGGCCCTGTGCATGTCTGCACATTCATATGTGAGGCAATCCTGTTGATTTAGAGAACCTTGTTTTCTTGGTGTCTTCCATCCTCTCTGGCTCTTATACTCTTTCTACCTCCTCTTCTGCAGGGTTCCCTGAGCCCTGAGGGGAGGGATTTGATAGAGACATCCCATGTAGGCCCACGTGTTCCAAGGTCTCTCATTGTCTGTGTAATGTCTGACTGTGGGTCTCTGTATTTGTTCCCACCTGCTGCAGGAGGAAGCGTCTCTGATGATGGCTGAGCAAGGCACTGATGTACGAGTGTAGCAGAATTAGACAGGACTCTTTTTTTTTTTTTTTATCATATAATATTTTTATCGCATTTATTTTTTTTTTGGTTTATTATTATTATTATTATTATTATTATTATTATTTTATAACACCATTCAGTTCAACATAATAGCCACAGAATCCCCTGTTCTCCCCCTCTCGCCCACCCCTCCCCCCAGCCCACCCCCCATTCCCACCTCCTCCAGATCAAGGTCTCCCCCGAGGACCGGGGTTGACCTGGTAGACTCAGTCCAGGCAGGTCCATTCCCCCCTCCCAGACCGAGCCAAGTGTCCCTGCATAAGTCCCAGGATTCAAACAGCCAACTCATGCAACGAGCCCAGGACCTGGCACCAATGCACAGCTGCCTCCCAAACAGATCAAGCCAAATGACTTAGACAGGACTCTTGATAGAAGAGCATCTGACCTAGCGTGAGGTGACTGAGAGGAAACCGTGTTCTGGGTGAGATGCTTTTGGCATCTCTTTCAGGTGGTTGCTCTAAAAGACTCGCTTGCTGTCATTACCTCAGGAGTTAACTGGCTTTGGGGAAGGCAGTGGAGACTTAGGAAGTAAAAGTAAAACCTTTTACCAGTGAAATATTTTCAGTCAGTATATTTTATTTTAAATGCATTTTTAATTTATGCAAGGCTTGAACAGTAGGCATATAGACTTTTTGTACCCTCCCTGCCCCGGCATCCCCTCCTCTCATGCCTTAGTCATGGTGTGTGCCAGGCTTTTTCTTTTGAGCCACCAACCAGGTTCCAAATCATGACATGGAGACTTACTAGTTACGGATGCTCAGCCTAGCTTAGGCTCGTTTCTGGCTAGCTCTTTTAACTTAAATTAACCTGTTTCTCCTTATCTATCTTTTGCCTTGGGACCTTTTACCTTTCTTTCCTTCTGCATATCTTACTTTCACTGCTTCTCGTGTCTGGCTGGCAGTTGCCTGGTTTCTTGCCCCAGGTGTATCCCTCTCTTTCTTCCTCGTTCCCTTCTCCTTCTCTTCTTTAGAGCCTGGATTTCTCCTCCTACTTATTCTCTCCGCCCGCCAGCCCTGCCTATCCCTTTCCTGCCTAGCTATTGGCTGTTCAGCTTATTATTAGACCAATCAGGTACCTTTGGCAGACAAGGTGAAACAAATGTAACACATCTTTCATAATTAAACACACATCTTTACTTCATTAACAAATGCAGCATAAACAGATGTGAGACATCTTCACCTGGTTAAAATAATATTCCACAATGGTGCTTTATCACAGGAATAGAAAAGTAAGTAATACAATGTATTTCATCAGAGTTTTGTAGATTTCCTCATATAGATCTTTTATTATTTTGTTGGATTTTAAACTTGAGTAGAAGTTTCTTAAGAAGTTAATGTAAATGACAATGTTTTTTATTTCAAGTTCTACTTGTTCTTTGCTGGTATATAGGAAAACAATTAATTTTCTTTCTGTGATTCCACTGTATTTAGATAGTCTTATCATTTGAAAATGAATATTTTTTTCTCCCTCTCAATCTTCATACCTTTTCTTTCTTCCTTTTATTATTGTTGTTTAATATAACCTGAGTTCACCAGGACTTCAAGTATAAAGTAGAAATGCTTGTAAAAAGAAAATATTCTTGCTGTGGTCTTGATTTTGTCAGGAAAGTTGCAGATTCACATTATTTGGTAGGTGTTTTTGTTTGTCTGTTTTGAGAACCTCTGTTAGCAAGTGGAGAAAGTCCCTTTTTCTGGTTTGGTGCTGACTTTTGGCATAAACATATGCACATTTTGCTGAATGTTCTCTCGGTGTCTATTAATATGGTCATGTACTTTCTCTTCTTTAGATGATGTAAAGGATTTATACTAACTACTCTTAAATGTTGAACCAAACTTGCAAGGTGTGCAGGCCCACTTAGTTACCACATTTAACTCTTCATATTCATTTTGTGTTACATTTACTAAATATTTGATGAGGATTTTTTCACTTATGTTCATGAAAATTATTGGTCTGTAGTTTGCTGATAATGCCCTTATTTAATATTTGATGTTATGATAATATCATCCTCTTAGATAAAATTATGAAAAAGTTTCTCATTCACTTCTGTTCTCTGAAGAAATTGTAGAGAATTCATGGAATTTTTCCACAAGTTGTTCAGAATTTTCTTATCTAATGACTTTAGTCGGGTGCTCTCTGTTTGGAAGGTTGTCGACTACTGGCTCTATTTCTTTACAAGATATCAGCCTGTCATCGGTTTCTTCTTGTGTACTGTGGCATATTTATCTTTCAAGGAACTGGTCTGCTTCATCTAAGCTATCAAATTTGTGGTTGATGGAGCTGTTTGTGATATTCATTTGCCATCTTTCAAAGGCAAATGACATTTGAAAGACATTCAAGAGGTCTGCAGTGGAACTTTCTCTTTCACTTCTGAGTTGTGTGACTTGTGTCTTCTCTCTTTTCTACTTAGCCAGTCTGCACACTAACTGATTTTATTGGAAATTTTAATAAGTAAGTGTTTCCTTTTGCTGACGGTATCTATTGATGTCCTTTTAAAGCATTCACTGATTTCTGCTCTAGTGTTTATTTCTTCCCTTTGTGCTCTTTGGGTTTATTTACTCTTCTTTACCTGTCTTTTTCTAGTTTCCTAATGTAGAAACTTTGATGACCTGCTTTAAATTTTTCTTCTTTAACATACACATTTAGAACCTTGGCTTCCCTATAAGAGTGACATTCCCTGATCAACCGCTGTCCCCATGAACTTTGATAAGTTCCATTTTTGTTTAGGTCAAAATCATTTAAATTTTCTCTTGATTTAAGTATTATTTATTCTTTGTGTATTTTTAGATTACTCCATATATCATTCTGTTATTGATTTTTACTTTAATTTCACTAAGAGCAAACATTATGTGATTTCTATTCCTTTACATTGGTTAAGGATGTTTATGGTCCATAGTGTGGTCTGTTCAGGAGAAAGTTCCATGTAAGGTTGAGAAGAACATGTAATTTTCTTTTTTGAGGATGAATTCTAAATAATATCAATTTTATCTAGTTGACATATGCTGTTGTTTAGTTCAACCATGTCCATGTTGAATTTCTGCCTGTAGGATCAATCCATTCATTTTTTAAAATACATTTATTTATTAATTTACTTACTTATTTATTGACTATATGTCATAATATACATGTGGAGGTCAGAGGAAAACTTGCAGAGATGCTTCTCTTTTTCCACCTTGTGGGTCCCAGCAGCCCACTGAGGTTGCCAGACTTGGCAGCAGACACTTTTTCCCATTAAGCCGTCTTGCCAGGTTAGGGGGTATCCATTTCTGATAGAGAGTCACTGGGTTTCCAACTATAATAGTGACTTCATCTATTTGTCCTTGGAGATCTATTAGTTCTTGCTGTATGAGTTTTGATACTCAGTTATTTCCGCATGCACATTAAAAATGCCATATCTTCTTTCAGTATCGATATGTAATGCCATCGTTACCCCTAATGCTTCAAGTCAGCGTTGTCTAAAAGTATTTATGTAGTCTCACTTTTCTTGTTGGCATGGCATATTACCTCATCCTTTTACTTATAATCAGTGATTATCTTCATATTTAAAATGGAATTCTTTTTTGTTATTGTTGTTTGTTTTGAGACAGGGTCTCTCTGTGTAGCCCTGGCTGTCTTGGAGCTTGCTGTACCAGGCTGGCCTCAAACTCACAGAGATCCACTTGCCTCTGCCTCCCGAGTCCTGGGATTAAAGGCATGTACCATTACTGTCCAGCTTAAAATGGAATTCTTCTAGAGAGCATACAGTTATTATTCTTCACTTACCTTAATAATTTTTTTAACTTTCTTTTTATTTATTCTTTTTGTCTTTCACATCATGCATCTCAATCTCATTCATTTCCCTGTTCCTTTGTACCTGTTTCCGCCCCCCAAATTAAATAAAATGAAATTTAAGAGAAAAAAAGAAGAAAAGGAAAAATCAGTCTTGTCATGGAAGCTGTCGTATGACACAGTGAGTTATGCTGTAAACCCTTCTATCCGTATACCTTTACTTGCAAGTGTTCATTGCAAAGAGTTACCGGTCTGGTTTGAGGCCTCTGGTTTCTGCTATACTGTCGATGCTGGGCCTCTTCTTGGATATCCTGTTGTCAGTCTGTGGTGTGGAGATCCTGCAGCTTTGAGTCTGGTCCCTTCACATGCTTCAGCAGATCATAAATGGGGGTGGATGTTGGGGTGGGCTAACTCATAACCCTGGTTCTGGGCCTGGGTAGTTGTAGGGTTGGTCAGTCTGCCAGCTCTCCTCTGTCCTCCCTACCAGGGTGAGGTCTTCAGCATTACCCTGGCTAGTTCACACCTTGCCTTGGTGATGAGCAAGGGGTGGGGCCAGTTCTCCTGCTTTCATGCCCTCAGGGTCCCCTCGCCCACACCTTCAGGGCCAGCTCTACTGTGAAGTGCAAGGGTCACTCTCCCGAGTGCTGCAGCTGGTAAGGGGCAGGGTAAGAACAGTTCTCCTGCTCTTACAACCTCAGGACCAGCTCTCCCACCTGTTATAAGTGTGTGTGTTTTGGTGGGCGGGGAGGGGGGAGACACAACACAACATGATGACATCTCTCTCTTGCCCGTGCCACCATATGGCGATGAGGGGTGGGGCCAGATCTCACATGCTCATGTTCTCAGGTTGTCAACAGGGTCAGCTCTATTCTGCTGCCCAGGTGAGGTGCAGGGCCCATTTTCCTGAATGCTATAGCTGGTAAGGGGGAAGGTCAGTTCCCCTTATTGTTAATGTAATTCTTGACTGTATATATTGCATACACTTATTGGATATAGTTTTTCTTTTTTTTTTTTTTTTTTTTTTTTGGTTTTTTTTTTTTTTTCGAGACAGGGTTTCTCTTTGTAGCTTTGCGCCTTTCCTGGAACTCACTTGGTAGCCCAGGCTGGCCTCGAACTCACAGAGATCCGCCTGCCTCTGCCTCCCGAGTGCTGGGATTAAAGGCGTGCGCCACCACCGCCCGGCTATAGTTTTTCTTGTATTAGTTATAAGATTTTTTTTAAATTTTAGACAAAAAGGGGGAAATGTGATGATGTTGTGTTCCCCAAAATAATGTGCACCCTAATAAACTTATCTGGGGTCAGAGAACAGAATAGCCGCTAGATAGACATAGAGGCCAGAAAATGGTGGCACACACACACCTTTAATCCTAGCATTCTGGAGGCAGAGATCCATCTGGATCTCTGTGAATTCAAATCCACACTGAAAACAGCCAGGCATGGTGACACACGCTTTTAATCCCAGGAAGTGATGGCAGGAAGCAGAAAGGTATATAAGATGTGAGGACCAGGAACTAGAGCCTGTTAAGCTTTTTAGGCTTTCGAGCAGCAGTTCAGCTGAGATCCATTTGGATGAGGACTCAGGCTTCCAGTTTGAGGAAACAGGATCAGCTGAGGAATTGGTGAGGCGAGGTGGCTGTGGTTTGTTCTGCTTCTCTGATCTTCCAGCATTCACCCCAACACCTGGCTTCAGGTTTGATTTTATTAATAAGAACTTTTAAGATTTGTGCTACCGGTGGTAGGGGCAAGTTGGGGAGGGCATCTTTCCCTCACCCTCACCACCACAGGGCTCAGTGGTTAAAGGCCAGGCACGCAACCAAAGATAATTTGGTTTTGTTGTTGTTAGAGTATTTAGATCAATAATTGACTATTACTACAGTTTGTTTTGCTTCTTTTTTTTCTTACTTTTTCCCCAGTAGTTACCCTTGTTTTTGTTCCTACTTTTCTTCTCCAGTCTTTACTTTTTGTGGTTCCCACTAAGCATTTTAGGATTTCAAGCTTGGTTCGTTGTTAGCATTTCAATTTAGATATCTCTCTAGCAAATTTTTTAGCGATTACTCTATAGTTTGTGATTTATCTTTAAGACCAATTCAAATCCTCTTCCAAATAACACTGTGAAGCTTCAGTCGGTACAAGCATTCATAATTACAAAATATCCCCAGTTTATCGCCATTATCTCCTCTATCCTTGCTGCCATTTCTTTCAATTATACATACCACACATAATGGAACGCACTGCTACTGTTATTACTTTAAATAAAACTTCTGTTTTTCAGATCAATTGAGAATAACACAAATTCATTTTAGCCTGCTCCCACTTTTTCCATCTCCAGTGTTCTTCTGCCTGTAGACTTTCATTTCTGGCCTACATTGTTTTCTTTCTCTCTAAAGAACTTGTTTTACTATTTTTTTTTCACGTTATCTCTAAATCCAACAAATTCCTTACTTTCGTTTTTTCAAGTCAGGCTTTGTTTCTCCTTCACTTTTGAGGGATTGTTCCTCAGGTGGAGACTCTCTGCTGGTGTCCTTATTTTCCCACACTACTCATGGTATTCTGGTTTTGTTTACATGGCTTCTGAGAAGTTGAATAAAACTGCTGCTTCCTGTCCTCTGTAGGGAAGGTATATTAGTTACCTTTCTACTGCTGTGATAAAACACCAAGGAAACTTACAGAAGAGTTTATTTGGGCTTAGAGTTCGCAAAGGTTAGACTCCATGATGGTGGAGTGGAGGCAACAGGCAGCAGGCATGGTGGTTGGAGGAGCATCTGAAGGCTCACATCCCAAACCTCAAGCATGAAGCAGAGAATGGTTTTGAAATGATGTCAGTGTTTAAGCTCTCAGATCCCACCTCTGATGACATAGTCCTCCCAACAAAGCCACACTTCCTAAACCAACCCAAACAGCAGCACGGAGGGACCAAACATTCAAGTTCTGGAGCTATGGGGTCATCTCATTCAGACCACCACAGAGGTGTGCCTCCCCATACTGGTTTCTTTCAAGATAGTTTATTTAGCTTAGACTTTCTTGGGTTTAAACACTATACTGTGATACTCAGGTCTGGGCTGTTCCCCCTTCACCCCCACCCCAAATGCCATTGTGTTAAAGCTTAGTCTTCAGCTTGGTGCTCTTGGGAGGGGAAATTTTAAGAGGTGGTGGATTCTTGTGTCTTCTAGTCGTTGAGGACAGCTTTGAAAGGATTCACGGAACTGTTGTCTCTCCCCTTCCCTTGCCCCCTCCTGACTGCATAAGATTCGTGCGTTTCCTTGGCTACCTGCTCCTTCTGTGGTGGATTGCTTCAAGTGCTCCAAAGCCAAAGGGTGGGAACCCCTAAGACCGTCAGCTAAGCTCAACTTCCTTTTTTGGGGGGTTCTTGTTACACTAATGAGAAGTTGACTACTGCATGACGAGGCATAGTTTATTTATTTGTTTGATTAGTAACAGGTACTCACTGTACATTGTAGGCTGGTATTTAGTGATTAAACCGTCCAGGCTGGCCTCAGATTTGTAGTCCTCCTATTTAGCCTTCTGAGTGATAGGATTGCAGATGTGCATCGGTATGCCCAACTAGAATGTTTTTTTTAACTTTCTCACTCTTTAGTTTCATTTATTAGTCTTCTCTGGGATTTCTGAAAGCATGGCTTCCTGTCAGGAAGTCCTCAGTCACTATTTTAAAATCTTGCTCCCCGCCCCCTCTTCTGTGATCCCATCACGCATACGTTGCATCCTTTGTAGTTGTATGACAAGCCTTACATACTCTGCTATTTTTACTTTTCAGAATTTTTGTTTGTTTTTCAGTTTGGGAAGTTACTGATTTTGTACATTTCATCTCAGAGATTCTTCCTGTGCCATGTGTAATTTACTAGTGAGTATAGTAAAGACGTTCTTTGTCCGTTGTTTCTGTTGGTGATTTGGTCTCTGGCCCTTCATTTAGAGTCTGTAGTAGAGCTTCTGCTTTCATATTTCTGCTCATATTATCCTTCTACTCCTGGGCTTTCTATACATTTTACAGAAACTCGCTCTCAAGGTTTTCAAAAATTCTTTATCTCTACAAGGAACTGATACATGCTTGAGGTGATGGAAATGCCAGTTACCTTAATCTACTAATTAGTATACATGAGTTGAAATACCTCACACTGTGTCCATAAATATACAAAATTATACCGTGTCAGTTAAAACTTTACGAAAACCATTGCTGATCTAGTAATTTCAGATACCATTGTGGTGTCTGACTGTTGCTCTTATACTGGAAGAGAGGAGCTGTGGTAAACAGAGCTTTAGCAGCAGGGCAGTGACGTGGTGTGGGGAAAAGGCATTGTCTGTGGCCCTGGGGTTGGATTCCCAACTTTCTAACAGTGTGTGTCCCTGGACTGTGAACTGCATCAGCACTTCTTAGGTTCTGTTGATGTGAGGTGAAGCAGCATGACTGGAGGGATCAGGGTTTCCTCTTTTTCTTCCCTAAGACAGGTTCCAGTCTGATAAAACCCATCCGTTTAACTTCTGGGAAAATCAATCCTCCTAAGTGCAGACCTTGGCAAGAACAGACAGCTCTGGCAGGCATCAAGAGTTCTGTCTCTCCTCCTTCCACCAAAGCAAAAAGTGTTTTTTTTCCTTTAGTATTTACTGTGAAAACCTTCTGGCAATACTGGAAATAGACTCACCAAGAGTAGGGTGCCTGATGACTGACCAAGTGCCCTGGGATTTTTCACCAGCATATTCACACTGAGCCCTCAGCATGTTACCAGTTACAGTTTGGAGTTTTTCCACCCCCAACCATTCTCAGGGAGATTTCTGCTTGAATTTTCACCCAGTAGGATGTAATTCCTCAGTCTGATTGTCTATCTCTCCAATTTGGGGAGCTACAGTTTGCCCCGTGACCTCATGTCTCTGAAACATATGAAAAGTTGTTCAGTTTGATCACATTCTTAGCTCTTTTAAAAATATTTTGTGTTCAAATCAGTATGTGTGTGTGTGTTTGCACTCTTGCTGGGTTTGTTACTATATCATTCACCTTGCTTTGCTTCTCATGGCTCTCTTTCCAGGATGCAGGCTCCCTCTCTCCTGTCTTCCTTTCCAGTGAAGGTCATCTCAGTGTGGCAGAGGACACCTCTCATGCAGGTCAACATGACCTTGGGCTTCACAGGCTTGGCGATAGATCTTGGGTGCTTTGTTCACTTGGATGTGTGCAATGACCAGAGGATCTATGTCTAAACCTTTCAGTTCATCATTCCTTTCTCCATTTTCAAGCCTATATAGCAAAATTTCACACTACTTTTGGTTTACTAACACTTTATTGCCCCCATCCTCTCCCTCCTGGTTTTGCCTGGGCACACCTACCAAGTCTGTCATTCTATCACCAGAGTGACATACATTACTTCCTTGAAGTGACATGTTCAGGTAGGTTTTCAGATGTGTAGAACCCCCAAAGCTCAGGGAACTTGACAGGTATTACAGTGAACACTAAGTACACTTGAATTACATTGTTTGTAAGGTTTTCTGAGCCAAGAGAGTAGCAAGCCATCACAGGTTACTTCATGCCCCTCAGAGGAAGAGAGCCAATTCTTTATAGCTCCTATCAAGAAAGACTCTTCAAGTTGGCCTACTCTCTCACAGGCCTGCTCCTTGGAGCAAAGTTTAAAAAAAAATGTTGATAAACAACAAAATTGGCAGAAAATCTGTCTCAAGTATAGCAATTTGAAATTATTAAGATTTGGGTGTGGTTATTTATTTTTACTTATTCAATTAAATGTTGGCTGAATATCCGATTCTCCAAGACGTAGAGCATCTTCAGGGTTGTTCAGAGCTGATTGATACTTTAATGAGTGATCATCAATTCTGAGTACACTGTTTCATATAAATACAGAGTACAGAAGGCATAAATCTTCAGGGCCATTTCAGACTTTTTAAAAAAATTCTACCCTAATTCCAGGCCAAATCCACTGAATGACTTCTCTAAAAAAATGAGATAAGTCAGACAGAAATTGAAACAGCAATTTTTAAAGGTCGATTTTCATATTTGTTTTGTTTATAATTTTTGTTTTTTATATTTTAAATTATGTGCACATGTGTGTATCTGTATGTGAATGTGTGTAGCTGGGAGTCCAGAAGAGGGTATCCGATCCCCTGAAGTTGGAGTTACAGTTGGTTGTGAATCACCACATATGCTTACTGGATGTCAACACAAGTGCTCTGGAAGAGCAGTAAACACTCCTAAGCAGCAAACACTCCAGCTCCACAAACATAGTTTTTAAAATCATAACATTCTAACTCAATCCCATTCAATGATATAATAATTCTATGCTCACACACTACTGAATGACAATAGAAAATTTTGTTTTTTTTTTTGTAATTAAACTATTATATTTCTATAAGAGCTGGAGACTTTGCATTTATAGTAAAAGTACTGTAACTCACATCATATGGTAGTCTCAAGCTGGGCAGAGGCATTTCAGGCTAACTGTGTTTGTTGGAATTGCATGATGTGTGGGCGGGCTTGGTGTGAAGTGAGCATGGGCTGCAGGGGAGTCAGGTGATGTAACACAGGTGAGCACTGCGAGAAACACCTTGGATTTACTATGCATCTGATTTGATTTGGGCTGTTGCATATTCACAAATCTTCTTCCAGCTTTTTCACGATGCCCACAATCAATTATGACCCCCTATGAGGTCATGACTCAAAGTTCAAGTTACAATCTGAATAGAACAAAGGGCTGTGGGGATGAGATGCAAAGAGTCTGAGAGAGTAGCAACATGAAGTGCCCTAAAATGGAAAGACAATGTCTGCAGCAGCTACCCTGGTCCCTGTTCCTGTGCATGATGATTTTCCCTGTCTCCAGCAGTGTACTCTGACCTGCCTGCATCTGCATCTCTACCTGAGGTCTTTTCTTCACTGTCCATCTCTCGGGACAATGACACAAGAGGAATAACACTCCAAATGGAGCTCTCAACCCGTAATTGGCACAGCTGGTGTGTGAACAGTGCAGCTGCTTCTGCCCACAGGCGGGATGAGTTTGCATGGGTTTTGTTTCTCAGAATTTGCCCACAGGACTCAGCTCTGTCCACTCACTGTGGGTAATGTTCCACTTCCCCTTTCCTTACCAATGTTTTCAAAGCATCCAAAATAAAATGCATGGACTCCAGTTCACATCACAAAGTCTGCGGTGGGAAACCCAGAGTTAGTAGCCTATTGGGGAGGGACGGAACAACAAAGAGAACTTAGAAAACCAACCAAACAAACAAACAAAAAGTTAGGTCATAGTATATAGGGCCTTCATTAGCTTGGTTGAAAACATATAAATATCCATTGATGGATTCAAACTTTGAACCAACGATGGGGAAATAGTGAAACTGTGGCAGGTGGGTCTGTTTTGAAGAAGTCACCGGGTGCTGTATTTTGTCCTGGTGGTACGGTTGCTTTGCTTCCTGCCCATAAGGACGCAGTCTGCTCTGCTAGCTCCTCACCTTTTATCTTAACTTGTTTCTATCAAGTATTTGGTGGCAGTGGTGATAAAAATGATCACATATACTAAGGCATTATCATTTATCTAAACTTTAAATTCAGCTGGGCCTCTTTATTTTATCTGGCAACACTGTGTGATTTAGAAAGGATTTGGGACATTATCTGGATTTGAACAAAGCTGAGAGACCCATGAAGAAGTGCTAATATTTCCTAGGACCAGACCTCAGCAGGTAGGCCCATGGGGGAAGTGGATAAAAGATGTAAAGCATTTGGAAAGCTGTCGCTACCCTTGAGGTTAGCGGAAAGATATCAGAATTACCTAAAGAGGAAGAAAAGAGATCTCCAAATACAGTTCAGACACCCTCAAAGTGCCCTACAATTGATCAGAAAATGTCACTAGGCCTGTCGTCCGGGGATTCTGTTTGTGATGTTCTCCTGCCCATCCCAGGACACACCTTCCTGGGCTAACATCTATCCTGTCCCCTGACAGACATCTAACCTCTGATGTCTGCCCCCAGGAAGGACAGAATCAGAGCTCTGCCAGGCAAGGAGCAAGAAGAAAAAGCAAATTCTCTCTTAGCACATTCCCTCTCTGTTTCTCTGAGATGAAGTTTTCCTGAGATGAAGTTTTCCCTCTAAGATAACCTCCACTTATGATGCTCACATTCCTCAGTCAGGAACCTCCACTTAGGATGCTCACATTCCTCAGTCAGGAACCTCCATTTATGATGCTCACATTCCTCAGTCAAGAACCTCCACTTAGGATGCTCACATTCCTCAGTCAGGAACCTTCACTTAGGATGCTCACATTCCTCAACCAGGTCAGCAAAACCCATTCTACTCATGGAGATGAGATAGGAAACCTGTTTTTATGAGTCACTCTGTGTGGAGAATTCTTCCCTTTCATTTCAACTTTCGTGAAGAAACTTCTATTCCCATGGGAAAACACTTCAAAAACATTAGATTAAAAAGGAAAGAAGAAAAATGAAACCCATTATAGCAATGGGTTCTCTCTTCTGTTTTGTTCTTTCTGCAATTTGTACAACGCGCACTAAGGACCATTAGGGAACATAATTTGAATTGCTTCACTCTAAAATTAAAGTGTTGAAAGAAAAAAAGCACTGCAGCAAAATGAAAGCTGGCCTTCTTTCATTTTGTAATACATGAATTTATTGTAACTTTCATTTTTGAATTTACCCCAGACTAAAATTCCATATATAGACTCTATGAAAAGGAACATGTATGAATTCTTATCTAAAATGTCAGGGTTCTTTTCACTATTATTTTACATTAACCTACATTTATATATCTACACAGGTTCAGTAGAGTGACTGAGTAAACCAAGCTATAACTCATATATATGTTCAGCAATCTTGCAATAGTCAAGCTGGGACTGAAGGACCCAAGAATCTTTTGGTTGTTTACAAATGGTATAAGTTAAAATTTCTTCAGGAGCCTCATGTGGTAGGTATTTCTCTTCCCACCTTATAATTGTGGAAATAGAGGATCAGAACATATACTTTCTCCAGTCATTATAGTTCCAGGATTGTGAAAAAAGAAATTGATGCTGGTATGATAGCCAGTCATCTATAGTGCTTTGCCTACAAAACCCTAGAAAACTAATTGCAGTGACCAAATCCAGAAGGATGGGCAGTCATACCATTCTAGGTAGCCGGTTTGCTGGCATCAGACTCCAGACCACAGCTGGAGTCTCATAACTAGGAACTAACCCTCTTCATATTGCATCATGGGAACAGAACAAAGCACAGTGTGAACCCACATTATGTTCCAGCACACTCTTCCTAACCACTTCCTAGGGTACTGTCCCCAGAGACATGATGGTTAAAGGGTCTGGCCCTTCTGACCTGCACAGGTCTGCTGGGGTGGGCAGCAGAAGAGGATGAACCAGGCCCTGGCCCAATGATCCAGACAAGCTCCATTCCAGATGTGAATACACACACATACCTGTAGAAGAAGCACTCTTGTTTAGAGGCAGCATACATCTTTTGGTTATCTTCCATATGTGAAGACCAGAGAGAGTGTGAACATACTCCCTCCCTACTGGAAACATTCTAAGTGAAAGCTGCATCCATACTTTGGTCATCTTCCAGATGTGAAGACACTCTTTCTCCTTTTATAGGTAACACCCTAGGTGAGAAGCTGCATCCATCATTTGGTGATCTTCCAGATGTGAAGACCTGAGAGAGTATGAGCACACTCTTTCTCTTTTATTAGAAACACTCCAGGTGAGAAGCTACATCCCTGCTTTGGTCATCTTCCAGATGGGAATACTCTTTCATGTAGGAGAGGTACTCTAGGTGAGAAATTGCATTGGTCCATTGGTCACATTGAAGGGAGCTTCTTCCCCTTCTCACAACATTTTTTCCCTTCTCAAAATGCCCAACACCTCCAGAAGAAAGGAAGCAAGTCGTTATTTCTCTTCAGTTATCCCCCTACCCTCTATCACTATCATTTTCATAGGCAAGAGTCCTCAGCTCAGTATGCCCTCTGGCTTGGGTGGAGTTCCATCCCAACTCATAAGTCTCTCTTACAATTCTCACTTGCTCTATTAGTTAGCAAACATCTGAGTCTTTGCAAATTGATGTATGTGATAGGCAGATTCTCCAGACCCAGCTGTCAGGGCAGAGGCCTTCTCTGTATAGCTCACAGGACAGTTTGGAAATATCTGGTCCTCCAAAGAACTTGAGTGGTTCATAGAAAAACAAGAATGTCCTCGGGCCAGGATTTGCTGTCAAGACAGGCTTTAGCACTCAGAGTACAAAGATGCCAGGGTTTGCTAACTATTGAACCTGAAAATAAATCCAACGTCACTCTATCTAACTAACTCTGTCTCATTTCTGGCAAAATGGAAGCTCCCAACACCTCATTCTGTCCTTTTAGAGTAATAATCTGACCCAAAAGAACTCAGAAAACCTCAGTGATATAAGGCTTCAATGTCTCTGCTGAATGGGGCACCTAGATACAATATCTGGGCACCTCTTCTTTGCCCCAAGAATCCAACCAGGAATGATGGCCTCTCTGGAAAGAACACCAAAGTTTTGACATTAGTACTTCAGAACTGCTGGGTGGTGTAAGATGAACAATGAATGGTATAAACACATGGCCTTGGAATAATAGAGATTGACCAAAGTAACCTCCTCTTATGCTTGTTATAGATACCCCATGTAGAACTTTCTTATTTATATATGCCCCATTTATATATACATTCCTTATAAATGGGGCAAAACACCTAGCATTTGATTCTTTGGTGAGAAGCAGTATTGACTCACTGATCATCTTCCACATGGGAATGTTCTCTTTCCTGTGAGAAGCTGCATGCATCCTTCGGACATCTTCCAGATGTAAATTTTTCTCCTGTGACCCTACCTTGGCTGTTATAGATCAAATCATGTTGTCAGAGTCAAATGAGATCTATACTTTCTGGCCAGTCTCAACATTGAAATATAAAGAAAACTTAACAGTAAAAGTGAAAGAGAGAGAGGAGCGGGGGGGGGGGGGGGGGGGGGATAGCAAGTGCAGTGGGGATGGGGTGGAGTAAAATAAGAAAAGTACATGACTTACATCATGATATTGTCAGAATGAAACCCATCATTGGAACAGTGAATATATGCTAATAAAAGGAAAGAAACATAAAAATACAGTGAAATGAACCCCACGAGTAGAAGTCCATTCATCTAGCCTCCCAGCTGTTCTCTGTGACAAATGCTCCTTCCTGCAGTCATTTCTTCTAGGAATTATCTTTACATCCTTGCTAATATCCGTCATATGCAAATTAGTCTGACCCATGATGCTAATGCTGATAAGCTGAGGTCATCCTCACTGACAGGAGGCAGCCTTTGCCTTCAGGGAGGAAGTTGCTATGCCCAGACCTGGCACCTACAGTCAGAACTCATAAACTCATATACTCAGCATTTCAGCACTGTTTTTCCTCGGCTAATTCTCTGCTGTGGTGCCTGTGCCTGTGATCATGCTGTACAGAACCAGAGAATCTGCGATATTCCAGTCATAATGAACAGCCCAATGTCGTCTGAGCCAGTCTCGTCTGATAGGGAGAGTCTACTGCTCTGTCTCTACAAGGGCTCTGACCATTCCTTCTCCAGGGCTGATAGTGTCAGGAAGTTTGCTGCTCTGTAAAAGAACCTTTTTCATTTTACACAGCTCTGAGCAAGAGTTTCTATTTCCGCTTCTCTTGCTTTTGACCGTGAGCTGAAATCTGTGCGATGTCACAAGGCTTTCTTGTTAGCTCCCACATTGGGAAGACGACTCAGCGATTTCATTATGAGCTCATGCCCCAAGCCAGGGGCTCTCCAAATCACCTTTCACAACCAAAACCACTTCCCGATCCAAACTCATCCTCCTCTCCTTCCATCTGGTCTTCACCTGAGACCCTGGATGAAGTCTCAATTTCAGAATATGCTGCTGTTTTCCATACAAAGCACAAACCAGAGTAGCTGCGGCCTGTGCCATCTGCATTATGCTATGGGTCTGCTTCCCCCATGCACTCGGACATCTGAGCCGAATCTAGGCCTATGGACTAGTTTGCATAAACCACAAGAAGGAAAACTGAAACCCACAGAGGTGTCTCCTAATCCTGTATGTGTGTGTGTGTGGCCGGAGGGGGGGGAGGGAGGTGCGAGCGCGCGTGCCCCCCTGCGAAGATGGGGAGGTTTATGTCGGGTGTCTTTCCCTGTCATTTCCACCTTATTTTTTGAGAGGCGGTCTCACTGAATCTGGTAATCATCAATTCAGCCACACTGGCTATGCAGGGAGCCCCTGGGGTCCTCCTGCCTCTACCTACTGGTACTGAGGCTAGAAGAACATGCTGCTGAGCCTGACTTTTTATGTGGGTGCTGGAGATCAGAACTCAGGTCATACTTGTGCCGCCAGCACTTTATCCACGGAATCATCTCCCTAGCCCTCCCTTAATCTTTAGCAAAGCATTTTCCTAAGCCATTCAAGAAGAAGGAGAAGAAAACAGAAGGGTAATGGTAGGAAAACAGAGAAAGAGAGAGTGGATGGAAAATGGACTAAAGTTCAGTTGCATCTGAAGGCAGCAGTGATTTTCAACTGTTCTGGGCAGAGAATGAGCAGACAGAATGAGTAGCCATAGCCAGTCCTTCTGTAGAGTTTGGTGTCCACATTCTGTGGCTTTAATGTCACCAGGAAAGGGCTCTCCAGGACTTAGAGCTCTCCAGAACTCACGGATCTTTGTTATAGGATCCCCAAGAGGCCCTCGTGAGGAAGTGAGTCAGGACAACATCCTCACTTGTCCTTAGCCAGCTTTCAAAACTGGATTCCATGTGGCTTACTGCACTTGTAACTGAACATGATTCCTCTGACATTCCCTGGCTCAGAATCCACTATGACTTCTCTCAGTATTATCAGATCTACACTTAACTGGTCTGGTCCCTCCCGGCCCAGAACTCCTTGGATCACTGGCACAATAAGAACATGCTGTTTCCTTGTGTTCAAGTTCAGATTTGCTGACATGAGAGCCAGCCTTTCCTTGGCCAGAGGGCTCAAGATCTATGCTTGTGTTTTGAACTGATTGTGCCCCTCCACCCACTACATTTATGTTTAACCTCTTACCATATGTGATTTCCTTTGGAGACAGAGTCTTTATAGGATTGGGGTCAAATAGGGAGATACAGGTAGGGCCCAGACTGTAACGTTAGTCCTAATAAAAAGAGACGCCAAGAAGTTTACTTGTTCTTTTTCCATCATGTGGGGACACAGTGAGGAGATGGCCCTCTGCCAGATCTTGATCTTAGACCTTCTAACCTCTAGAACTATGCGAAAGTAAGCCACGATCCATGTTGTTTGGTCATGGTAGTATAAGCAGACCAAAATAACAGATTGGTAAAACATTTCTTTGTCTTAGCTCCCATGGATACACTACTGGATATGTACAAAGGATCTTCATGTGAATTACTGGACCAAGGTGCAGAACAGAGTGTATACTAAAATATGCACTCCACCAGAATGACAGTAAAGGGAAGGTTATTTATGCAGTGTCATACCGAGACTGACTGGACCAGCTAGCAATGTCCTCCATAGGCAGAGGAAGTGGGTGACGCAGAAGTGCAGTATGTCAGTCTTGGCTGCCAGTGCTTCTTCATTCCAGGACAAAACAGAGTCCTCATGTAGAGACCTCTTGTGTGAAGAAAGCACTCATGCAAAACAGATTTACAGATCAAGCTGGTCAATGACAATTCTTCTTTCTTAGAATTCTTTTTTTTTTTGCAAAATTCTCTTGTCATTTCTCACCAATTTCTCATTTTTCTCTGTTGATGTGGAAACTTCAGGTCTCACAGCTAAGTTCTAAAATAAATGACTTATATGTGACACTTTATGTAGAAGGTAATGAGTGCCTGGGGGATAAGGTCTTCAAGATTTTACAATAAATGCTCGAGCAGATTTCACAAAGGACTGAGAACAAGGGGAAATTGCTTCTTAAGAACATTGCTAGCAACTGTTTCAAGGCTGAGAACAACTGGACATATAATCAGAGAGAATCCAGCCTTGATTATAGTGGATTATAGCACGAGCCGTCATCATCCCGCTGTAATTATGTGTCAGCAGTTAGGCCCTCATATTCTTTTTTTAGAAAATTACTACAAGCTTTACAGGAATAGATCCAAGATAACAAGAGACATAAGGATCTCAGCAAGAACCCTTTGTGACTAAGGAAGTGGCATTGTGCCCTTCTCCAGTTCTCCAAAACTCTCCCAAATTAAACCCTGACTGCATGGGACCTCAAACTACAAAGCACTGCATAATTTTTCTTCTTTATCTCCCATTCCCATGTAAACTAGATGCATTCCTTCAGAGCATACACATGTCAAAATTCTTAAAGAGAGCAAAAGGTATCAAACAGTACTTGCTTTTTTTAGTAATGCAAACAGATACCTCTTAGAGTTGCCTTTCTTGCCTAAAACTTGGAATAATGCTGCTGTCATTTACCAAAAATGATGAAAGTGCTTTATTGTTTTGGACAACAAAAATAAATAAAAGATGCTGCTTAAAAACGAAATTGGAAGATGTTTTACTGTCTTGTGGTTTTTAAGAATCTATGATTTTTAAAGTCAGTGCCCATTCCATTAACTTTCAAAATGATTCCGTAATGGTTGTACCTGATCCTTTTTTACCTGGGTGCTATGAGCCAGGTGTCTTCCATTCCTGTGTTTATCTTCTAGAGAAAAGCTCACTGGTAAAACAGACAATTCACTTACAATTTTGGCATGGCTTTTTGTAAAGTAAGGGGCATGACTACATTACCAGTGGTACACAGATAATTAAGTAACTGTGTCTTCAGCAAAGTGCTTACTGTCCCTGTAAAAAGCACCCAAGGAAGATGCAAACTCACTTTAATCTCCAGGATAAGTCTGTTTTCAGTAAAAATACGTATCTGAGTTTCACAAAGTGCTCATTTCCAAAGCAGCAACCCGTTGCTCACATATCTTCACTTGAAAATAGAGCTCAAGGGACTATCTCCTGTGAACTAGTCTGAGTCACAAAAATACATAAGGGCTCAAAAACAATTTTTTAAATGTCATAGGATAGAGTTAGAATACACAGAACTTACATTTAGACGATCTCCAAATTATTAAAGAGTAGAAGTATGGTAATTTCTCCGAGTGCTTTGATGATTGACACCCCATGTGCTTGTGGTCCACGTACCTAGTTCCTTTCTAGTGGGATGTGGGAGGGACTGACTCCACCTCTGCACTGTGAAAACTGCGAGCCATCTTCAGATTTCCTACATGTATGGAGAGGACAGGAAAGTACTATATTCTTAATCATTTTGGCTTCTAGCATCCTTCTGCCTCATTTTTAATGTCTAAAATGCAGATCATCTCTTCTACCAAAATCTTCTGTGGGGCTTGGCAGGAGATGAGTGACATGCAAGGGGCTAACACTGCAGTGTACAGGTTACCATGACGATCGTTACTCCAGTGAGTTGTTTTCCCATCCTTCAGGTTCCCACTCATACATTTCTTTGCAACTGGCTTGAGGTATCACATTTTAAACCCAATCAAGATATTTTCATCAATATTTTATCCCACGGCATGGCACACAAACATTTGTTATTTATGTTCTCCTTTAGACACCCATTAAGTTTACTAGTTTTAAAGTGCCCTTTAAGCCTTGTTTACAATGGCATCCAACTGTTGCAATTTAGAATTTGTACTGGGGAATGATGACTACAGCTGGGATAAATCTCTTTCTTTTTATTTTTTTATTTTTTTACAACCAATTCTTTTGAGTAGCTTTTATACACAGCCAAGATTAGCATTGTTTGGGGTTGCCTTAGGAATTGTCCCCAAACAATTTTCTGTTTTCCTAACTGCAGCTACTCAGAAAATGTCTTAGCACATGACATTTGAATTGAAAGTTGTTATCTTTTCAGAGGAATAAATAACTTTGAAGAAAAAAATAAATAGGCTCTCACTTTACATTTTTTTATGCAGGTGATTTTCACTTAGCTTTCACCCTAGAGAGATTTTGGGAGTTAACAATCTTATTACACACATAAAATTTACATCCAGATCTGTGTATCCTTAGGTCCAAATAACCGAGAATCAAAAATATTTGGGAAAAATGTTTCTGCTTCTCACCAGTCCCTTTACCTCCGTACCCCAGTGTCCTTTTTTCAGGAAAGATTTCTACAGAGCCGGTCTTGATGGCATATATCTTTAATCCCCACATTTGGAAGGCAGAAGCAGGTGATCTCCGTGAGTTTGAGTCCAGCCTCGTTTAAATAGTGAGTTTCAGGACAGCCGGGGATATGATGGGAGAGACCCTGTCTCAAAGAAACCCAAAAATCCAAACCAACCAAACCAAACTAACCAAACAAACAAACAAACAAAAAAAAACCCAAAGAAAACAAAACAAAATCTTCTAAAGAAGGGGCACACAGTGTAAAATTATGCAAAAACTTCTGGAGAAACTTTGCTCTCACTGTATGAACGAATGCTTGCCAGCGAAGTGTGTAATTATGATTCTTGCCAGGTTTTACTGAGTTTACTATTGCCCAGAGATATTGGAGCTTTTGTAATCAAGATGACCGTCAAAAAAAAAAAGTCTCACTGAAAAATACATAATTTTTTTTATTTTGGTATTGTTAATGATTTTCTGAGCTCCAACTCAGAAAAGTACATTCTTCTATCTACCATCTACTTAGGTAGTGTTTATTATTATAAATAATCTGATGATTTAAAGAGGGATGCATAGGTTATATGCAAATACTAAGTCATTTTATAGAAGTGAGCTGGCATCCACGAGTGTTGGTGTCCAAAGGTAATGAATGTGGAGTTCCTGAAACTGGTCCCCATGGATACTGAGTGATGACTGTATATCATTTCATCTTTATTACAGGAAAAATGTTAACTCCAAGTTCCAGATAAAAACAACAACAACAACAACAACAACAAACCCCTAAAGTTCAAAGTAAGTTACCTTAGCATCAGATCACCAAGAGGTAAGAAAAATAGTCAAGTTAAACCATGTGATTTCCCTTAGGGTAACATTCAAACAAAACATATTAACATGACTATGAGTGAGACTAAGGGGAATGCTCATCTACCATTTGGCTTCATAATATTAACAATACATCTCTAAATATTCTTTCATTAGTACACAGTTCGAAAACCTCTTGAAATTCTTGTCACATCCTTTCCTTACATCACCAGCCTGAAGCCCTTCTCATATTACCTGTGATGGGACCATTTATTACCAAGCTCAGGGGCTGAGATACTCAGTTTTCTCACAGTACATTATTTTTACATTTTTAAAGGATTTGTGCTTATGCTAAAATAAGCAACAGCCCATTTGATACTGGCTTATTTTCAAAATAAAAATGATGTATCATCTCAAAGGCTGTCTTACCAAGGCAGTTTTTGTTCCCACTGATCATAGGAGGTAGAAGATTTTATTTTCCAGAACTTTGAAGACTGCTCAGCAGGCGACCACTCAGAGACACCCGATCCGTGTGATGGTGGGGGAGAGGGGGCGTTTGAGCTAAGGACTGAGACATTCTGGGAGGGTGCAGGAGACCAGCTGCTCTGGAGATGAAAACGCTAAGAAGGGAGTTGCTAAGGGAGCAAGCAGTGGGGAGCTTGGCCCTGCCATACACAGTGTGAAACAACTGTGCTATCCCCTTAGGAAAACATAACAACCTTCAAGAACTTATGCTTTATGTAAAGGTCTTTGGGGGGGTAAGACAGTTCAGAGAAGATAGACTTAGAGCTAAGTTCTTTAAATGGAAACTGGCTGGAGCTCCCTGAACTGCCAGATCTTGGATTTAGGCCAAATTTTAACCTTGGAAAAGGGTCATGACTTTGCTTCGTACTTCATTCATGAATGATAAGATAGAGCTAGGTGCTTGGATCCTGAAATAAATCCGAACTGGAGAAAGTCACCAAAATGCCAACTTGTTCAGGCGTAACAAGAACTCTGTCTTAAGGCTTGGAATGCCACAGCTGACCTGAAGGAGATCAGGGACCAGCTGCTGTAAGAGCTCACTGGCAGCTGAGGGCAGTTTGGCATACCAGGAATCTGAGCACTTGGAGGCTGAGGCAGAAAGCTTGCTGTGACTGCAAGGCCAACCTGGGCTAACTAGTGAGTTTAATTTATGCAGTAAATGAGTCCACATGAGGACAGATCAGACAGCTTCTTATTGAACAACTTGATGATACATCATCTTTATTTTGAAAATAAGACAATATCAGATGGGCAGTTTCTTGTTTTAGCAAAAGCTCAAATCCTTTAAAAATGTAAAAACAAAACAACAACAAAAACAAAAACATACTGTAAGAAATGAGTATCTCAACCCTTGAGCTTGGTGATAAATGATCCTATTGTTGATTACAAAAAAAAAAAAAAAGCATTAGACACACTCTCAGTAGAAAGTTCAACCTGAACATCTGGATTGGAATGGCTTTGATTTAATTAATTAATTATTTAATTCAACAAAACTTCAAAAGTCCAGTTGATTGGTCAGAGGTGGCAGCTGTGGCAGTCTGAGTGGTCATCCCAGCCTTGGAAGACTGAAGCAGAAAGTACCATAATGCATACTGAGTCCCTGTCTCACGGAGGACTGAGGATAAGGAATGCTCACCCAGCACGCCCCAAACCCAGTGTTCAGTCTCCTGTATAGCAACGAACAGTGACGGCAACAGTGCCGCCCAGTCCCCTGGTTGTATTTCCCGTATCCATGGGGACGCCAGTGTTCATCTGAGACAAGAGTCTGAGGTCTAGCTGAAAAGTAGATGTAACTTGACTGAGTAAGGGACTGGTTCATTCATTCCATTGGAACACTATCAGATGACATTCTGTCCGGTGATTTTGCTGACCTATAACTAGATGTTTGTCTCTGACCTGCAACTTAATGACAACCATAATCTTACTTCCTTCATTCCCAACAATTTGGTAAGACTCACATTAAAGGTTCCTGAGAAAATACTTCTACTACTTCCAAAATAGCTATAATTTCTGTAATCATTTGCTCTTTAAAAAAAAAAAAATGGAATTCTGGGCCTGGGATGACTCAGTTGGTTTGAGCCCTTACAGCTCTTTCAGAAGATCTGTTCTTAGTACCTACATAAAAAAAGCTCACAACTACCTGTAACTCCAGTATGAGGGGATGGGACACTCTCTTCTGGCTTCTGTGGGATCCTGCATGAAAGTGATATCCATAAACTCACATAAGGCATTCATATACACATACTTAAAAATGCTTAAAGGGGATAAATTCTTCCTCAAACCTCTTTATTTTCATGATTTAATTTTAAAATCTTTTTTTAAAAAGGCTGAGTAATTTAAATATATAGAAGTATTTGTGGTTTTTTTTTGTAAAAATGTTTATATTCTGTGTTGAATTCTGAGTTTTTGAACTTTGGTAGACCAGTGGAAGACAAGTCTTCGGAACCCTTCCTGTTGGTGTCCTGTATAAGTCGACATGAGTCCATAATAGAGAATTTTCCTCTCCGATTTCTTCTTTACAGTTAGTTTATGGAGGCCAGCTCTTTGTTTTTTCTTTATTTTGCTTGGCAAGTTCTTTACCACTGTGCGACTTTATCCTTGGCTTTTGGAAACCATGGAGCATAGACTAGCGACAAACTTAAAATAGCTCCCAAATATTGTGGTTAGACGCATGTCCCACCACACATAACTTAGTAAGTTTTCATTTTGTTGTTTTACAGTTTGTGTTTTGTTCTTCAGCAAAGCAACATGCAGATTTATTGAGGGAGTGTTTCAGAAAAGCTCTGTGCTTCCTTGGAAAGTTCTGGGCTGCAAAAGTCACTAAGCCATGAAGCCAGGGGCCTGAGGGGGAAAAAAAGAGGCCTAGGAAACATTTACTTGACCTATTTGTGCATTGGGCCCATTTCCACAGCATTCCAAGATTTAAATAATGCATGAGCCCTTCTCTATCCATTCTCATTAATTATTTATCCAGAAATATTATCGAGCATCCTACTCTGTGTCAAACACTGTCACAGGAGCAGTCATATAGAGAGAACAATGAAGTTTGTAGTTATAGTTAGTGGTTCCAGGTCTACAAACGTTTTTCTTGACATGATAATTAAGATTACTGTAGTTGGAAGGTCAATTAATCAAAAACTATTCATATTTTAAACATGTTCTTTTACTTCTTGTAATATTTAGCATTTATTATCTATAAATAAATACCTCATCACTTCATGATCAATGCCAGGATCTTATTTCCTTGAATTTGTACTAGCAGAGAGTTCATTAGTGTTTATGAGGTGCTGAGCAGTAAGTAAAATGTTGTTGGAGAAAAAGAACCAGTCAGTGCCCTCAAGGAACATCACAGGAAGACAAGATGTAAGCCAAGGCCAATTAAACAGGACAGGCTGCATGGGTATATTTCTTTTTCAATGAAAAATATCAAACTTTATCGAAAGATGGAGAGATGAGTATTAGTGTGATGGCTCAGTGAATTAGGACACTTGGCCTCACAGCTGACAATCTAAGTTAGTTTGATCCTGTGGTAGAGAAAAAGAATGTCCATAATTTGTTTTCTGAAGTCTCATTCATGCGGAGGCACATGCGTTCCCCCGACTCCTCTAAAAAAAATAAGTCATTTAAAAACATAAAGACAGTAGAGATGCTTATCATTAATGAGATGAAGTTAATTCTTCCCAAGTTGCTATATTGCTTCCAAAAGTTTCTATGATGTCCCAATAAGCCTTGATATTGTTTCAGTTTTCCAGCTTACTGTGGCACACAATGAGGTGTATGGATAGACACATGAACTGTTAGATGACCATCAGCCAGTCTGAGTAACAACTCTGCTGCCTCAAATACTGCTATTTCTTCTCTTTCCCTCTCCAAACCTTTCCTTTCCCATCTTTCCTCCTTCCTATCTTTTTGTAGTGGCATTGAAGATTCTTCTCTAGCAGTTTCAGGGTTACAGTGCATCTCTGACACTATGCCAGAATGCTGCATTTTAGAGCCCAGAACTTATTCATTTGCCAAAAAGAAATTTTGTATCCTGACCAACACTGCTTACTCTCTTTATATGAACCGTTAGCAACCATCTACTCTCAATCTTCAGCAACCATCTTCTCTCCTCTTTATACTAACTAATCTATAGCAACCACCTATTCCCCACTTTTTGTTAATGTATAGCAACCATCTTCTGCTCTTTGCTTAGAACTGGACTCCGCCGGACTCCACACATACATGAGATCATGCCATGTGTAGCTAGAGTTTTCCTGCCTTGCCCACAGTCAGGACAAATCTTTGTCACCCACCAGTCCCACAGCCACTCAGACCCAACCAAGTAAACACAGAGACTTATATTGCTTCAAACTGTATGGCCATGGCAGGCTTCTTGCTAACTGTTCTTATAGCTTAAATTAATCCATTTCCACAAATCTATAACCTGCCACGAGGCTTGTGACTTACTGGCATCTTTTCATGCTGCTTGTCAGGGTAGTGTCTGGCAGTGACTCCTTCTGCCTTCCTGTTCTTTCTTTTCTCCTCTGTTAGTCCCGCCTATACTTCTTGCCAAGCCACGGCCAATCAGGTTTTATTTATTGACCAATCAGAGCAACTTGACATACAGACCATCCCCCAGCACAGCCAAGTGCAGACCATCTCAGACACCTGCACTCAGGTTTGTGGTCCTAATCATCCTCTATGCAGACCTGCTGGGTAAAGCCACGAGGAACCCGAGAATGGGCTTCCACAGGACATACAGAACATCCCACAGCATCCGTGTTTGTCTTTTTTGTGTTTGGTTTATTTCACCAGGAATAAAGTTCTTTTGGTTTATTCCGGTTTTCACAAATGATAGGATTTCTCTCCTTTTTAAAGGTTGAATAATATTCCAGATTCTCTTTTTCTGTTTGTATTTTGGTGGATACCTAGGCTGTTTCTGAATCTTGCTTATTATGCATAATGCTTCAGTGAATGTGGGAGGGAATTCAGAATTCTCTTCAAGGTATTGATTTAATTTTCTTTGTATTCAAGTCCAAAAGGATTGTTAAATCATCTGGAAACAGAAAGACAACACAAATATATGGAGGCTAAGCAACATCCTCTTTAACACCCTTTGGCTTGAAAGCTAATTTAAAAAATGCCTGAAATAGCCAGGCAGTGGTGGCACATGCCTTTAATCCTAGCATTCGGGAGGCAGAGCCAGGTGGATCTCTGTGAGTTCGAGGCCAGCCTGGTCTACAAAGTGAGTTCCAGGAAAGGCACAAGCTACACAGAGAAACCCTGTCTGAAAAAACAAACAAACAAACAAAATAAGCCTGAAATGAAGGAAAATATAACATAGCAAAAGTAATAGGATACAGATAAAGTAGTGACAAATGTCTTTCAAAAAGATATCAAACACCTACATTATGCTTCAAGAAAACAGAAAAGGAACAAACTAAGTCAAAAATTGTGAAAAAGGGAAACAATAAAGATCAGAACATAGATTAAATCAAAGAATTAAATTCATAGGGAATTCAGCAAAATAGTTCTTTATAAAACACTAACAAACTTCAGCTGGCTTAACTAAAAATAAAGAGAAGTAAATAAATGCAGACATGAAAGAGGAGACAGTACAACAGATATTTCAGGTTTAGCAAAGGTTTCTCTCTCTCTCTCTCTCTCTCTCTCTCTCTCTCTCTCTCTCTCTTACACAAAAACATCAATTCAAAATGGAGTAAGACCCAAAACATAGGTAAGACACACCAAGATACAGGCATAGGTGAGGACTTTCTGAGAAGTCCAATAGCTCTGAAAATAATACTAATATTGACACATGGGTTGGAGGAGGAAGTACAGGAGAGGGGTAAATAAGAACAGAATACAACAGCATATGTATAAAATGCATATTGTTATTCATTATTTTGTATTCTAGCTTAAATGCTAATTAAAAATAAAAAATTTAAATAAAAAATTAGGTCAACTTTTAAAAGGATCATAAAGGACTACTCTGAACATCTATATGCCAACAATTTGGGTAACCTATAATAACCAAACAAATTCAAAGTTGGAGAGATGGCTCAGTGGCTAAGAATCCTTGCTGCTCAAGCATGAGTTCAAATCCCTGAAACCCAAGTAAAAAGCAAGGTGTGGCTGTAATCCCAGCACTGTGGTGGACAGAGACAGGAGGGCTGCTGAGATTTGCTGGCCTCTGAACTAGTTCCAGCCTCAGTAGGAGGCTCTGTCTGTCTCATGGCAATAATGTGGAAAACAATAAACACCAGACACCCTTCCCTTGCTCCCATGAACAGGTACACGCACCCTCTCTCATACATGAACATATACCACAAATATGTATTCTCTCAGTTGATTATATAAAAGCCTCAGGAAGTAAACAAACATATGTATATAAATAAGTTGATAAATTTCTAGACATATGCACTCTTCTACAACTCTGTAAAGAGCCTAAACATACCAATAATAAATAAAGAGATTGTGTTGATAATTACAAAGCTTCCTTTAAGTCTGGGAATAGGGCCCATGCCTATATCCCAGGACTTGAGAAGCTGTGCTGTGGATATTGTTCTGTATAAATAAAACACTGATTGGCCAGTGGCCAGGCAGGAAGTAGGCAGGACAAGGAGAGAGGAGAATTCTGGGAAGTGGAAGGCTGAGTCAGGGAGTCACTGCTAGCCACCATGAAAAGCAGCATGTGAAGATGCCGGTAAGCCACGAACCATGTGGCAAGGTATAGATTTATAGAAATGGAATTTAAGATATATGAACAGTTAGCAAGAAGCCTGCCACAGCTATACAGTTTGTAAATAATATAAGCATCTGTGTGTTTATTTTATAAGTGGGCTGTCGGACTGCCAAGGCTTGGTGGAACCTGGGGAGAAAGCTCCAGCTACAAAGCTGAGGTGAAAGGGCTGTAAATTTGAAGACAATCTAGGTTGCATAGTAAGATTTTTCTCAAACAAATAAAAACCTCCAACATCCCCAATAAAGAAAATTCCAGAATTAAACGGAATTTTACCAAATGTTTAGGGAAGAAGCAATCTCAATCTTTATTAAGTGCATAAACTCCTTCAGAAAATAGAAGGCAGAATATTGCCATACTCTATGAAAGCAGAGCCATCCTGTTTCCAGGGCAGCAGTGACACCAAAGGAAACAGTATCACAGTCTAGCATCTCTACTGACGCAGATATGAACAACCAATACAATGTTAGCAAAACTAAAGTGGATAGCATATTGGAAGGATACTATTCCATGGCCAAGAGGGATTTATCTCCAGGAGGTCAGGATGGTTCAAAATACGCAGATCAGTGGATGTGGTGCTCAAATTAGCCAGATAAAGGTGAGGAATCAGGGGATGCAACCTTTACCAAAATGCAGCACTTAACCAAAACACTCTGTTAACATCAAAATCAGTGGAAGAAAACTGAAAGCTTTTGTTCTAAGACCTGGTACAAAGCAAGGTTGCTCTCTCTTGCTGCTTCTACTTAATATTTACAGGAAAGTAATCCCAGCTAGAGCAAATAGTAAAGAAAAGGTGAAAAAAGGAGGAAAAGGGAAATAAGCAACTAGATTATTTCAAAATAAGGCAAACATTGGAGTTTGCATGTGTCATGATGGGTGGATGGATCATAGTTTTCAAAGAGCTCTAAAGACTCAAAACAACAATGTGTTAGAACCCAGAACTTCAGAAAGGCTGTTTGCCACAGAGCAGCCAAAACTATCCAAAAATGAGTCTACCCATTTCATTGTCCAAAAAGAACACACAGGTGCACATGGGGGAGGGGGAAAGGGAGAGAGAGAGAGAAGGTCATTAAAGGGGACAAAGTCCTGTGTATTGACAGAAAATTATAAAACAGCAATGAAAGAAACCAATAACAGATAATTGGAAAGGTAGCCTGTATACATGGATTTAAAAGGTTAATGTTTTAAAGATATTCATGTTTCCCAACCCAAGAGGATGGACAGATTTAATATAATTCCTATGACAATCTCAACCATTTTACAGAAATAGAGAAAACAGTCCTGAAATTTACAGAATACTAAAAAGACCCCAAATGACCAAAGCACCAATGACCCCAAATGAGCAAAGACAAACTAATGAATCACACTTCCTGATTTCAAAACCTAGTTTAAGGCCACACAGGAAAAGTAATACGTGCTTCAGGACTGGAGAGAATACTCAGTCAGTAAAGTGCTTACCTTGCAAGTACAAGGACGTGAGGTCAAATCTATTAGGGGGAAAAATAGGTGTGATGGCACATGATGGCAGTCCTGGTCCTGAGGAGCTGGAGACAAGCAGATTTCCAGGGTTGCTGGTCAGTCAGCCTTGTCTCAAATCTTCAAAGAGAAAGGCAGATGGCATCTGAGGAAAGACACTTAAGTTGTCCTGTGTCCTTCTCAGATGCAGGCACTGCCTGCACCCTTACCCAAACAAACACATGCACAAGCATGCACACACAATCTCCACAGTCTCTCTTTCTCTTCTCTCTCTCTCTCTCTCTCTCTCTCTCTCTCTCTCTCTCTCTCTCTCTCTCTCTCTCTCTGTGTTTATCTCTGTCTCTGTCTCTCTCTTTCATACACACACACACACACACACACACACACACACACACGTGTAAATTGTATATGGTGTCTTAAAAACAGAGGAGTTGGGGAGACAGTTCAGTCAGTACAGTGCCTGCTGAGCAAATATGAGATGGGGCCAGAGATAGGCAGATCCCTGGAACTTATCAGCCAGCCAGCCTAGCTGAATTAATGGGCTCCAGGTTCAATGAAAGACCTTGTCTCAAAAAATATTGTGACTTGGGCCAGCTAGATAGCTCAGTGGGTAAATGCATTTTCTGCCAAGCCTGGGGACCTGTGTTTGATGCCCAGAGCTCACATGGCAGAAATAGAGAACTGACTCACTGACTTGATTTAAACTGTCTTCTGTCCTCCACACATATGCCATGGCAGGTGGTTACCACAAACACACACACACACACATACCCATGTACACACAATAAAGAAATTAATATAACACGATTAACTTGCCAAAAAGAACAAAATCTTAAAATAAGGTGGGGAGTGATCAAGGAAGATGCCCAGTGTCAATGTCTGACTTCCATGTGTACTCACATCCACATGTGCACACACCTACATAAACACATATCACACACACACATACACACACACACACACACACACACACACACACACACACACACAGAAAGAGAGAGAGTGTGTTCAGTAGAATACAAGAGAACTTAAATATAAACCCAGAAGCTCGAGTGTGTGAACTAATCTTTTGTAAAGGTGTCAAGAATACATAATGGGAAAGGTTAATATGCCCTCTAAATGGTGCCAGGACATCTAAATATTCATGTATGTTTAACGTTGGTTCCTCACCCTATGTAAACAATTCAAAACCAATTAAAAATTTAAATGTAAGACCTAAATTAATATAGAATACTAAATGGTTAGTCTTTCTAATTATTTTTCTTTTCTTTTCTTTTTTTAGCTATGACACCAAAACCAAACAACAATGCAAAATAGACAAATGGGTTGCTGGGGAGATGGCACACTGGGTAAAACATAAGGACCAGCATTTTAATCCCCACCACCCACATAAAAGCCAGGGATGTGTTGCAGACTGTGTAATCCCAGCACATTGAAGGTAGAGACAGAGGATCCCTGGGGCAAGCTGGCTAGTGAAGCTAGCCAAATCACAGAGTACCTGGTACAGCAGAGAGCATGGTCCAGTAAATAAAATGGGAAGAAACAAGGAAGACACACCTATACACATACAAACAAAGGCACAATGCACACAGACATGCAGAAATAAATTAGAGAAGTGGAGTTGTAGCAAACTACAAAGCTTCTTTCGTTGCAGGAAATCAATCAACAGAGTAGAACACACACACAGGAGAGAGAGAGACAGAGAGAGAGAGAGAGACAGAGAGAGAGAGACAGAGACAGAGAGACAGAGACAGAGAGAGAGACAGAGAGACAGACAGAGAGACAGACAGAGAGACAGAAAGACAGAGAGACTGCATTCAAAATGCACAAGAACTCAAACAGCCCAATGTAGGTGGCAGATTTTTCTCTTCCACCAGCCAGCTCCCAAATCACCACACAGAGACTTCTTATTAATTATGAAAGCTCAGCCAATAGCTTAGGTTTGTTACTAACTAGCTCTTACAACTTAAATTAACCCATTTTTGTCAATCTGCTTTTGTCTTGTGGCTTTATTATCTTTACTCTATACTGCTCATGCTGCTTCCTCTGGCTAGCTGGCAACTCTCCACATCTCTGCCCTTCTTCTTCCCAGCATCCTGTCTACTCAGAAAATCCTGACTAGCTATTGGACATTCAGCTTTTTATTAAATCAATCCAAGTGACAAATCTTCACACTGTACAAAAAGATTATTCCACAACAGCTCAATAGCAAAGCAAAACCAAAAACCACCTGATAAGCAGATTGAAAATGGACAAAGGTCCTAAAAAAGGCATTTCTCAAGTGGTATACAAGTGGCTAACAAGTGTCTGAAAATGTGTTCAACATAGCAGTCATCAGGGAAATTCAAATGAAAACTGTCATGAGATAAAACCTTACCTCTGCTAGACTGTCTAGTGTCAGAAACACAGACGATAACAAGTATCGGGTAAAAGGTGGCCCTTGTGTACTGCTGGTAGGAATGTAATTTAGATCAGTACAGCTCTGATGTAAATGAGCCTGGAGGTTCTTCAAAACCTGAAACATGGTTCATAAACATTGCAAATTATGTGATGCTACAGAAAATGCCATTATGCACCAGCACACTCAGGAAATGGACTTATTTATAAAATCCTTGCATGGTGTTCCTCTACTACCACCTTAGGTATTACAGGGGTTCACAAAAACAGTTACTTCAAGTGTGCAAGAAGTTAACAGACTTAAAAATTCTCTTATTTTCTTCTCACACCCCACTGGGTCCATTTGCACAGACACCAAAGCCTGCTGAGCCTGCTGGCCAATGTTTAATGCAGTTAACAGTATTTAAACAGTGACTTCAAAGAGAAACTGTTCATTGATTTTTTTTTGCCAATGAACAAATCTTTTTCAAAATGTATCCTAATTTAAGAATTCCATGTCAATGTATAAAGCAACTCAAATGTGTGCGTGTGCTTATGCACACACACATAAACTTCCACAACTACCCAGTAATACATTGTTATTTCTTTATTGGCAAGTTAAATAATACATGGTATGCAATTAGTACCCGTGTTTGGAATTCTAATAGAGGATATAAACATTTTATCTCCTAGATCTTTACCTTTGTACTAATCAATATAACTTGGTTTTATGACAGAATATGTTTATAGAGTCATTATATAGTGTTTATTGTGCACATGGAATAATACCAACTGACTGTAATTACTGTTTTTTAATGAAAGAAACGTTGTTTACTGCTTTAGTCCATCTCATTACCAAAATAGTAGTTCTTTGGAAAAACCCTTTTGGACGGTGAATAAAAAGTTATCAATAGCAGACCTGGTTGCTAAGGAGGTATTAGATTAAAGGAAGTGTCCTAACATTTTAGGGACTCTAGAGTTGTATATTTGTAAAAAATGCATATGTGTATATATTTATAACTGCAAAGCTCAGGGTTTGAAAAGGGAAGCTATACAGTTCCCAAGTAGAAGAACAAATCATTAGTGATGGAAATAAAACATTCCAGCTCAGAGAGACAGCAGCTACTTGAGGAACCTCTGATGTCATCCCCTGGAGCCTTCAAAAGCTAAATTTTAGATCTTATGCAGAACAGGAATATTTTAAACAGAAAATGGAAAATTATCCTGAACAAAAATCATCTGCTGGGCTATATTTTCTATGGCGAGATGGCTATATTTTAGATGTCTTAATGAGAGCACTGATTTTATCTTTATGAAAGAAAATGACATAAAGAATTGTGGTGATATTTTATTTGTACTGAAATGTTATTTTAATTTTATGTTAATAAATAAAGTTGCCCTGGGGTCAGAGCTATTAGAGCCATAGTGAGAGCGTGGTGGTTAGAAGAGCTAGGTAGATTTCTGTGTGTTCAGGGATACAGCCAGTATTGGAGACATACGCCTTTAAGACCTGGAGGGCGGTACTTACAGGCAGTGATGAGGCAGTCATGTGGTTGGGTTTACAACCAATGAGAAGGCAGAACAGAAAGATTATTTAAACAGGGACACAGGAAGTACCTCCCTCTCTCGGGGAAGCTAGGAGCACTGCAGGAGGTAAGATTTTATCTCTGAGCTCTGACCTCTCGGCTTTTCTCTTTTACCTTGGCTCTGTGTTTCTTATTTTAATAATACGATTGGTTACATCTACATCTGGCGCCCAACGTGACAAGAATCCATTAAAAACTGCTTGGGGCCGGCTCCCTAGCCGGAGCAGCCGGCTCCCTAGCCCCAGCCCAGGTCTGCTTGGGCTCAGGCTGGACTGTGAGCTGCTTGCTTAAAGCCAGTGCTACAAACAGCTCAGGCCTGCCCTGCTAAACAGGGCCCCTGGCTGTAAAGCCAAGCCTTGACTCGGCTCAGAGGGAACAAGTGGCTGGCTTTAAGCTTTAGCCGGCTACCCTTTCACTTTCACTTTCACTTTCACTTTCGCTTTTGCTTTCTCTCTTGCTTTCTCTCTGTCTCTCTGTTTCTCTCTCTCTCTCTCTCTCTCTCTCTCTCTCTCTCTCTCTCTCTCTCTCTCTCTGGATTTACACCTAGGACTCTAGGTGGCTGTTTTGAAATTCGCTCGGATTTCTACTGTTCTACGCAGATTTGGTAAGTCATAAAGGAAACTATTTAAAAGACAAATTTTTTCCACATTTAAAAAAATGGGTTTCCTGTGTACATTGGAAGAAAATTGGGTTTTGTTTGAAATTTTAGGCAGTCTGACAATGGAACAACTATATGAAAAGATTAGTATTATGGGAATTATGCAGTTAATCACCATGCTTATTCTCATTTTACTATTTAAAAAGATAGTCGATTTAAGTGCCAGGATAACAGCTTTAGAAAAACCTGTTAATTTTAACAGTGAAGTTGGTTCAAGTTTGGATCATAAGGTTACAGAAAGAAAGCCTGTTTTCACACAATCATCCTTAATTTATCCTGTAACCGTACAGCAGATGCCTGATCAAATGGCTACACAAAATATCTGGGCTCCAATTGAACTGATGGATTTTAAAAGGTTTAAGGAGGCAATAGTATCTTATGGCATGCATTCCCCATATGTAAAGCAAATGTTAAACTCTTGGTCAACATATAATAGGATTATACCACAGGACTGGCGGGACCTTGCACAAGCTGTTCTGGAACCCAGCCAGAGAATTCAATTTCTGACTTGGTTTAAGGAGGAAGCTAGAAACGTAGAAACACAATGGAGAGATAAAGGAATACAAGTTTGTCAGGATCAGCTTATTGGAGAAGGCCAATATGCTTCAATACAAACACAATGTTTATATGATGTTCAAACCGTAATTTTATGTCGAATGGCAGCCTTGAATGCATGGGACAGAGTTGATGAACCAGGAAAAAAACATGAGTCATTCACAAAGGTTATACAAGGCCCTAAAGAATCTTTCACAGATTTTTTAGAAAGACTGGCTTCAGCAGTAAACAAAATGGTCTCAGGATCAGAAGCTAGTAAGGCAATAATTGAAGCTTTGGCATTTGAGAATGCGAATGCAGCATACAAAAGAATAATCAGGCCGTTAAGGGCAAGATCTGCACCTTTGGAAGATTGGATTAGAAAAACAATTAATGTTGAGGTTGATGAGCATGATACGTGGGTAGGAGAAGTAATTTCAAAAGGTTTGAGGAGTGTTAGATGTTTTGGGTGTGGAAAGCAAGGACATTTTAAAAGGGACTGTAAACAGGTCAATCCTAGAAGCAATGTTTCTTCAAGGAACAATGGCAACAGAATGCCCCTTCCTTCTGGAGTATACAGAAGGTGTGGTAAGGGAAAACACTGGACCAACGAATGTAGATCAACAAAGGACAGACAGGGTAATCCTTTGCCTCAGTTTTCTGGAAACTCCCGGAGGGGCCTCATGCAGGCCCCCATAGCAAAACCAGTTCAAACCTTTCCTGCAGCTGTAGAGGAAATCCCTGCTCTGAGCGATTAAATAACCAAATGACTATTGGAATAAATCAGGCTGGTCAGGATGATGAAAAAGAGAGAATAGAAAATTCAGGAGAAAACATAAAGAAAATTTTTTGGCAAACTTCTATTAATGAACAGAGACCAAAATTAACGATAAAAATAAATGGTGTTTTGTTGTCTGGTCTGGTAGACACAGGTGCGGACATTACCATAATTGCACCAGAATTTTGGCATCCAGCTTGGCCTCTTCAGGAGGTAAACGTTCAACTGTTAGGAATTGGGACATTATCTGGAGTGAAACAGAGTGCAAGATGGCTGGAATGTATAGGTCCAGAAGGACAGAGAGGAAAATTAAAACCATATGTCGCTAACATAGCTATGAACCTGTGGGGTCGAGACTTGTTGCAACAATGGAATACTCAGATTAAAATCCCTCCAATCTCAGAAACAAATCATAAACTAGCACATGTTTCTGAGAGAAATATTAGAAGGCATTATTTTGAGTGGTCACCAGCCATCCATATTATACAGGAACAGGGCACAACAACTGATAATCTTCCAAAAATACCAACAGCTCTACCTTTAAAATGGTTAACAGACAAGCCTGTATGGGTTCAGCAATGGCCTTTAACAACAGAGAAACTCCAGGCTTTAGAAGAGCTGGTAGAAGAACAGTTAAATGCTCAGCATATTGAACAGTCAACCAGCCCTTGGAATTCTCCTGTATTTGTTATTAAAAAGAAATCTGGTAAATGGAGAATGGTAACAGACCTTAGAGCAATTAACAAAGTAATTCAGCCGATGGGCTCTCTACAATCTGGAATTCCTTTGCCTACTCTGTTACCAAAAGGATGGCCTCTCATAGTTATTGATTTAAAAGACTGTTTCTTTTCAATACCCTTACAAGAAAAGGACAAAGAAAGATTTGCTTTCACAGTGCCTACTTATAATAATTCTCAACCGGTTAAAAGATTTCAATGGAGGGTCCTCCCACAGGGAATGTTAAATAGCCCAACTCTGTGCCAATATTTTGTACAACAGCCATTGGAAGTGATACGTAAAAAATTTCCTAAATCTATAATTTATCATTATATGGATGATATTTTACTAGCTGACTCAAATGCAGATACTTTAGAAAGAATGTTTGAAGAAGTAAAGAAAATTTTGCCTTGCTGGGGATTACAAATTGCTCCTGAAAAAATACAAAGAGGAGATTCTATTAATTATTTAGGATATAAAATAGAGCTACAAAAAATTAGACCCCAAAAGGTGCAAATTAGGAGAGATAGACTACAGACTCTTAATGACTTTCAAAGATTATTTGGAGATATTTCTCATCTACGAACTATTGTTGGGGTAAAAAATGATGAACTGACTAATTTGTTCAAAACCTTAGAAGGTGACAAGGACTTAAATAGTCCAAGAGAATTATCACCTGAAGCTGAGAAAGAATTGGCCTTGGTAGAAAAGAAAGTACATGAAGGGCACGTGGATCGTATTGATCCAAAGCTGGATTGCATTTTGGTTATTTTACCCTCTAGGCATTCCCCTACTGGAATATTAATGCAGAGGAAAGATATTATATTGGAATGGATATTTTTACCAAATAAACCAAATAAAAAATTAAAAACTTATGGGGAAAAAATCTCTGACTTGATTTGGAAAGGAAAATTGAGACTTCGTCAATTAGCAGGAATAGACCCAGCAGAAATTGTCGTACCTTTAACTAAGGAGGACATTGAAAAATTATGGACAGAAAGTGAACCTTGGCAAAGAGCTTGCAGTAATTTTTTGGGAGAAATTAACAGCAAATATCCCAAAAGCAACAGAATTGATTTTATAAAGAGAGCTGATTGGATCTTGCCTCGAATTGTACGACAAAAACCCATATCTGGAGTTCGTACATTTTATACAGATGCCAACAAACAAGGAAAGGCAGGTTACAAATCAGAAAATTTAAGTAAAGTGGTACAAAGTCCTTATAATTCAGTGCAAAAATCAGAATTGTATGCTATTCTGTTGGTATTAATGGATTTTTCAGAACCTCTCAACATAGTAACTGACTCTCAGTATGCTGAAAGAGTGGTATTACATATTGAGACTGCAGAATTTATCCCTGATGCTTCAGAATTAACTTCACTATTTATTCAATTACAAGATACAATCAGGAAAAGGAGTCATCCTTTATATATAACTCACATCCGATCTCATACTGGTCTGCCAGGCCCTCTAGCACAAGGCAATGATGAGATTGATAAATTATTGATAGGAAATGTGCTGGAGGCCTCAGAATTTCATAAAAAACATCATGTCAATAGTAAAGGTTTAAAAAAGGATTTTCCCATAACCTGGCAACAAGCCAAAGAAATAGTAAAGAAATGTCCTACTTGTTCCTTCTATAATCAAACACCATTACCAGCAGGATGTAACCCAAAGGGTACTCAGAGGAATGAAATCTGGCAGATGGACGTGTTTCACTTTGCAGAATTTGGAAAACTGAAATATGTACACCACACTATCGATACTTATTCAGGATTTCAATGGGCAACTGCTTTGAGTTCTGAAAAAGCTGATTCTGTAATCACTCATTTGCTAGAAGTTATGGCCATTATGGGTATACCTGCACAAATCAAAACTGACAATGCTCCATCATATGTCTCTGTTAAAATGAAACAGTTTTTTGCTTATTACAATATAAAGCATATTACAGGTATACCACATAATCCTACAGGTCAAGCAGTTATAGAAAGGTCAAACAGAACTCTAAAGGATATGCTAAATAAACAGAAAGGAGTAACAAAAACCCCCAGAAATAGACTGCATAATGCTCTATTAACTTTGAATTTTCTGAATGCCAATGAGAAAGGAACAACAGCTGCAGAGAGACATTGGGTAATAGAAAAAACTACAGAATTAAATCAGCCTATATACTTTAAGGATGTGCTGACCTCAGAATGGAAGCCAGGGTATGTATTACGTTGGGGACGAGGTTTTGCTTTTGTTTCTACAGGAGAAGATAAGCTGTGGGTACCATCAAAATTGATAAACGTTCGATTTGAACAAGAGAAACCTCTTAATTAGAGGAGGTGATAGTTCATCAACCAACATGAACATCCAATTTAAACTAACTTGTACCTGTAACACATGTCTTTTCATTTAATCAGATAATAACTTGCCAAAAAGGAACATCCCCAAAATTAGTCTTGGGGGAAGGTTTTTGTTTTTGTCTTTTAGGAGAATGAAGGTTAAGGAATCTGAAGGACACAAGACAAATGAGACAACTGAAGAAAAGGGACAAATCATCTATCCCAGGAAACAGAGTATATTGGAGTATATGGCATATGGGTATATATTATCTAAAAAATTTTATGTCTTCTTAAATGTTTGTTTCTGCTTTTCTCTAAAGATTTAACACTATTGGTTTTCTAATAGTCCCAGTTCAATTAAAATTTAAAGCTGACTTTGGAGTTGGAGAATGGCTCTCTCCTTCTTTAAACTCAAGCATGTTGTTAAAATGAAAATACAAACTCCCTGTATCATGACAGAATAAAAGAGCCATTTTCTGCTATGGGACAGGACAAAAGCCAAATTAATTAAGGGACTATTCTATTACTAATCTCAACTCTTTGATTCTATTCTGATTCTTTAAACTTTTCTTAAAGTATAAATTTTATATCAAAATTTACAAGATTAATATATATATACATTTTAAACTTTGTTAAGATATGAATGGTCATATAGAGTACTAACTAATTCTAGAAAAAAGGCTTCAGTTAGCTGCATATATATGTCTTTGTGTTCGAGTCTCTTATCAGTTTTCTGCAGGAAATCACGGCCAGGCCTAACATCAACTGAAGTCTCCGGAAAGAAGATGGGGCCCCACAACAACAACAACAACAACAATTCCACGTGGACAATAATAATATCACTAAGCTGACAAACATCATCTACAGATCAGCTTTGAACTACAAGGTGCTCAGAACAATTTTGAGATGACTAGCTGAGATGATCCAGTCTCAAAGACTACTTGAATAAGGACTTGAGATAAACCCTGAACTTTGGCTTTATACACAGACTGGATAATAATGAAGGATATAGTTACCTTTCCTAGAATTTGACAATTAACCTAAATTTTTCTTTCAGGATAAAGATAACTTCACCCATACCCAGCAGAAAGCAATTTTAAGAATATGACACCCACATTGCCAAAGAAGTGGTGTGGGGCGGGTGGTTTTTTGGTTCTTTTAATGGGTTTTGGGTCTGGGATAATTTTCAATTGTTTGGGGGGTTGGTTACAAGTTGTTGTCAAGGGTTAGGAAAAAGGCTAAGCAAAGGAGATTAGATTTAAGGTTCTTGTTTAAAAAAAAAAAAAAAAAAAAGAAAGAAAGAAAAGAAAAAGACAATTACTAGTTTTAAATACTTTACATTATTACCAACTATTAGGATATAAAGAAATGAAAGTTAGTAGTTAGACATTACAATAGAAATTGTAGTCATATTAGATATGTTTTAAAAATTGAGCAAATATATTTTAGACAGGTCATCTTCAAACCCTTCAGAGATCTAACGAATATGGCATTTAAAATATTTTAATAACTTAGAAATTTTTCTTTTTTGAGACATGTCAGCTCCTGGCAGTACCAATCTACTTCAGAGAAAATATGGGCATTGAAGAAACTGCATATGGAGTTAATTTTCATTGTGGCAAAAGTTAGCCACTGGACAACAAAGTATCCTCAAATCAACAGGACAAAATGGACAGACAGAACACGAAACAAAGGACTACCGATTCCTGCCAAAACAAGTATGGTTATGGCTTTATCAGAAGGCATCTTCTGAGGCCAGGACAATATGGCACCATCCCTGAAGTGGCCTTCACAATCTGGAAAAGGTACAGTGCCCTTTTCTTTGAAGGCAGCTGAACAGGCAGTGGGCCGATGGCTTCTGTTGTGCAATGGAACAGCAACTGAAAGCTCACGCCTCTCAATAGTAGACTGGCATTTAATAGAGGGATGTGGAGAAGGGCATGCTTAGATGAAGCCATATATACACAGCCAAGAAGAATGGACAGCTGAATTCAAAAACCATCAACAATTTCCAGAATTTAAAATCCTGAATCATGACATGACACTAGTGGAATTCAGGTGTTTCTGGTACATGGACTGCTCTCACCCAGTGTGAGGTTGAACTGTTGACCTTGTGTACAACCTACTTCACAAATGAGTCTGTCAGATACGCTAAGCCTATAGGCTAAAGATGATGCCCCAACACTGTGGAGAAACCTCAGGTGACTGTCCAGGCAGCTGGCTGTTTCTGTCAACTCACAAAATTTTTGGAAGTTGCTTTTGTGCACTTCCTGTTTTTATTTTTGTTAGCTAATATTATTTCCTTCTTGGGTCTCTGAGGGAGTTGAAGATTAGTTAGTTATAGTTGAAGATTAATTAGGATAGAAAGTGAATTAGATACATTTTGGACTTACTAAAATAGGATAGATAAGGGAATTATTTTCTCTGATTTGTCAAATACAAATGGACTAGACATCGTTTAGGTATTTGTTACTTGTATATATTGTATATAGTTATTGTACTTTTGTATATAGTTTTTCTTTTGTTAGTTATAACCTTTTGCCTTTTTTCTTTTTATTAAAATAGAAAAGGGGAAATGTGGTGATATTTTATTTGTACTGAAATGTTATTTTAATTTTATGTTAATAAATAAAGTTGCCCTGGGGTCAGAGCTATTAGAGCCATAGTGAGAGCATGGTGGTTAGAAGAGCTAGGTAGATTTCTGTGTGTTCAGGGATACAGCCAGTATTGGAGACATAAGCCTTTAAGACCTGGAGGGCGGTACTTACAGGCAGTGATGAGGCAGTCATGTGGTTGGGTTTACAACCAATGAGAAGGCAGAACAGAAAGATTATTTAAACAGGGACACAGGAAGTACCTCCCTCTCTCGGGGAAGCTAGGAGCACTGCAGGAGGTAAGATTTTATCTCTGAGCTCTGACCTCTCGGCTTTTCTCTTTTACCTTGGCTCTGTGTTTCTTATTTTAATAATACGATTGGTTACATCTACAAAGAATAGGTCTTTGATGTTTATATAAATGAACATGGTTCTGATTAGAAGGGATGGACATTTCTATGAACCTATTTCAGCAAAGGATTTGGGTCATAATCAGTCCAGGACCTTCTTTTTTTCTCCCCCTGAAAACTATCTCTGTCTTACTCCCCTCCACCATCCCCTCCTATTCCCTACCTTTATCACCCTCCTTCCCAGGGAAAGATGTGCCCCGTTCACTGGCAGGGAAGCACAAATGAAGATAGAGGGGATAGAGCTTTGATTCTAGGGTGATTCTGCACTTCAAAAACTGAGAAAGTCTAGGAGGTTACGATTTCAGTTATGCACCTATAGCAGTGGAGGTTGTCTGGATAACAACCTCTGCCACATTTCCAAATCCCTGATATTTTCTGTATATGCAGTTAGCCACTTGGCAGATGAGTAGATTCAAAACACTGTTTTGGGTCCCCTGGCCCTTTCTCACATGGCTGTCCCAGTCACGGTATGTTTTTATGAAAGGGCTTTGGGCAGCATAAGTCACAATAGAATCAGAACTTGGAGAAATCATTGTTTCCAGGCAGCTACAGTCACTGACTGCCTCTGTCTATCAGTGTCGCCTAGCATACGGTCCTTGGTTTTTATCTAATCTGATAGCATATTTCTATTTCTGGGAAGAATGTTTTTAGACTTGAAGGTGATGTTTGAAAGTGAATGTACGTGCTGTTACTGGTTTGTGGACACTATACATTTAGAAGAGTTGAATTAAAGTCAACTTTCATACGCAGTTGTCATGAGCACCTGTGGCTGTTTGCACTCAGGCAGCTGCCGCTTTCTTCCAGCAGCTTCCCATAGCTACTTCTCATCCATCACTTCGTCCCTTAGTTCTGACAAATGACCATGTCTCCCTGACCACAATTAGGTGTCCAGAGGCAAAGGGAGTCGTCCCTTCTGACTGATGCTGAGATGTGTGAACTGGGACTTCCTCAGCAGCTGGGAGTCCTGTGAGGACAGACTCAGAGACAAAGAATGAGTCACAGGACATTCAGTAGCAGCTGTCTCACTCATTCTTGAGGCTCTCTGTGATGGCATTGTCCTGGGATTTGGGGTTAGCTATCTCAGAGCCCACAACAGCAGTGCTAGTCACAGATGCCGGTGATTTGAACCGGGTTTCTGTCAGCTGAAGCACTTCTCATAAATTGGTACTGGGCAGAGTAGAGTAGACTCAAGTAAGACATGTGGTAAACATGCTCTTTCCAGGGGCTTATCACAGACCTAATAAGAACATGGGCAGGTCTACAGGTGAATCTACTGTACTGCTGGTTAATGACTGTGAGGAGCAAGAGGCCCCAGGATGGGGAGTTTACTTAGAACAGCCAGGCCCCCAGAACAGTGTTTGTTTTTCCTGTGTTTGAACGCAGAACATCTTTTCCATCAAACCAGTGTTTCATGTTTGTCTATCCAGAGACATCGGAAGTGAGTTTGCAAGATGAGAAAGCTAGGGACAGCCTCTCCATACCTGTACAGTTTGGTTTTCTTTTTGGCAATGAATTTGAGCTCTAAATATTTATACAAAACATATGTAATGAATAGTTTCTATCTTAAAATAAAATTGTAATAGTGCTTTCTCAGGTTTTAACTAAAACATTCCATCATTGTAAGTTTACACAGGAACCATATGGCTAAAATGAGCTCCTTACAGCTAGATCACCCAGTGAGCATAATAAATATTGACCAAGTGTTGGTTGTTTGAAGCCCTTTTCTGTAAATGCCACTGCCTGCTTCTACACCCTTGTTTGAACAAGTTCAAGTAAACATTAACTGGAAAATGTTTTAGTTCTGCATGTGCTGTGAAAATTAATGATTCAACATTTTCAATAAAAGACCATTTGGAGGGGCTATCCCTTGGAGAAAAGCAGGGGACCAGATGAAAATCAGGTAGTAGTTAGAGTTATAGGGATGACAATGGGTCAAGGAAAACTACCAGCATCCTCAGGACCATCTGGATGGCTCAAAGCTGCCTACAAATGATGAAATAATGTTCTGGAAGACATGTTCAACCTTTGAAGCAGCATGTCAGAGGGAAATGCTTCACTCTGATCTGTTATTACATAGAAATGTTAGTGTGGGTATCTCCTCTTATTTAATAGTTCTAAAAATTGATTTAGTTAGTAATTTACTGAACTCATTTGTGCCCCGGTACCAATGCCTCCCTTCAAACAGCAAGTCACTAAGAGCTTCTGATGTTGGATGTGAAAGAAAACAAACTGAGACCTTGCATCCCATTTTCTTGCTCCACTCCAGATCTATTTTTCCCTTTCTCATCAGGAATCAAGTTTTGCATGAGTAGAACTAGAGGTTGCATTCCCCAGTGTACCTTATCTTTGGATATATTAAAGAGACTTCGAACTTTCAAAGTGTTCCAAGTTTTTAAAGACTGTGGGACTTCTAAATTTATACTATATTTTATATTGTGATATTAACATGAGCTCTTGGATAAATAAGAAAAAAAAGATAATGATTTAACAGTGATATGTTTGTTGACAAGGAGTCAATTATGCTGGTTAGTTTTTTGTCAACTTGACACAGAGTCACCTGGGAAGAGAAATCCTCAGTTGAAGAATTGCCTCCATCAGAATGGCCTGTGGGCATGTCTGGGGATGCATTTTCTTGATTGATGGTTGATATGAAAGGGCCTAGCCCACTGTGGGTGGTGCCACTCCTGGGTAGGTGGTCCTGGGTTTATAAAAAAGCAAACAGAACAAGCCATGGGAGCAAGCCAGTAAGCAGCTCTCTTCCGTGGTCACTGATTCAGTTCCTGCCCTTACTTCCCTCAGTGATGGCCATGATGTGAAAGTATAAAGGAAAATAAACCCTTTCCTCCCCATGTTGCTTTTGGTCATGGTATTTATCACAATGATAGAAAGCAAAGTAGATTGCTACATGTGGCTCTTGACTTATCCATAGCAAGCAAAATGCAAAACACTTGCTGATAACTTCAGACTCTTGGGAGGCCTTCATATTTCAGACTGTGAGTTCCTTGGTGACACGTATCTTTTATGATGTGTGTCAAGCACATGGACACCATAAAACATTTAATTGAGTTCATTTAAACTGAGTTTCAAAAGAATAACAGAGAAGAAAAAATCATAATTAGGCAAATTTTCAGCTATAAAATTTTACTTCAATGTTAAGCTTAGAAAATTGGGAGGGATACATTGAACAAAACGTCTTTGAAAGAAAATAATTTCTTTAAAGAGGATGGAAAAATTTATTAAACAAAATTATGAAGAAGAAAATATTGAAGTCATTGAGGTTTTCATTTGTGACAGTTTTGCACATTCCACTAAGGGACATAGAGGGTGAGATCGGGAAGGATGCTGGCAGCGAAGATTACCAGGCAATATGCAATATGAGGCAACAGGTTTGCAGTTGAAATGTCACTAATCATGAACCAATGTCATGTCATCTATGCTGGGAAGAAGGCAGGGAGGAAGGAGGCAGGTGTAGCTGGGTAATAAGCTAGGCAAGGCAGGAAGGAAGAAGACCAGAGAGCAGGCCTCCAGAAGTGGACCTGTGGAGAGCATGTTAGCTCAAGTCCTGGTTTCTGGTTTGGTTTCTTATTAATTCAGGTACTTTAGGCTTGGCAGAGGCCCTCCCTGTTCCTCTTCTCTTATACTGGGCATCGCCTCACATTCACGTGGCGTGCTTGATCCCTAAGCAAGTCCTGGGCCTCTGCCCATCTATGAAACTGCTGCTGGCAGGATGTGCACTTTCTGGCTCTCTTACTGATGGCCTAGCAGAAAGCCCAACAATGCTCTGAACCAGGGTCCTTAGAGAACACACACTCCACATACTGCTCGGATTTATATTCATAATTATGTTTAGAATTTCCTTAAGTTGGACTTACCATTTGGAAAATTGTGCTTGGTTCCTGAGTGGGCAGTAAGTCTACAGTCTGCCCTTTGCAAGTCTTCATGAAGGATCTAGGTTGATCAGTAGCTGTGACCCTTGTGAGAATCACAGACGGAAGTGAGGGGTTAACAGAGTTGGGGAGCAAACCAGGAAGGCAGCCCTCTGAGAGTACTGTCTCGGGGAGCTGTTTTCATTAAATTTTCCTTCTTACCTCAAAAACAACTTTGGAAACAGGAGCACCCTATACTGTCAGAGTAGAACCACCGTCATTTTAGCCTCTGAAGTCTAGCTCATCTATACAGATGCACTGCAGAAAAACAGCCTTTCAGGTCTTTCCCAGAAGCCCTTGTTCAGAACATACAAAGTCCCATTTGAACAAATCATCTTGCTTTGTGGTTATGACCCATGGTCAAAGAAAACTTATTTTTTTTTCAAACCAGGCTGAGCTAATGATGTTTTAAGGGTGGTGAAGAGCTGAATTCTAATTGTAGACTGGCTTTGAACACTCTGTTCAGGAGGGAAGCATACACAGCAAAGCGCACCATGTGAAAGATGAAAGGCACAAGCCCTCATAGCTCTGAGTCTGGGAGCTCCTCCAGAGAATAGGATGTTATTTATAGCTTAACTGTAGGCAAAGAGTAAATAAAGGCAAATGGCTGCTGATTATTCCTAAAGGATTAGAACATATCGCCAGGTGCTGAAAAGTGAGCACCTGTTATTTTAATTAAGTATATAATATAAATAAATTTATATTTACTCGACTTAGTCTCCAAATAGAAATCCTTCTGTCTGTGTTTTAAAGCAAAAGGTGCGTTGTTAAAGATCCATCCTTTGTAAGTTGGTCTCCTAGAAGTTGAGAGTGGATTGATGGCTGCCAGTGGCTGAGGAGCAGAAGGGAGTGGAGTGGTACAGACAGACTGACAGTGAGGCAGAGGTAAGAAATCCTAGTGCTGGTTCCACACTAAGGTGGCTCTGAATGACAGCAAAGCATTCCCAAGAGCCATAACCAAGGCGTCTGAAGATTTTTACTATGAAGAAATGGTAAAAGTTTGAGAAGACAGACATGTTTAACCTTATTTGAATATTGAATTGAATTGTATTCAATATACAGCACTGCAAACAGGTGTTGAAACTACCCCATTAACATGCTCAGTTTCTAATGAATCATTTTAAAGTGAGTTAAAATGCAGCTTTTACAAACAAATTAATCAATAGTAGTGGATGGCAGACCCATAATAATGAGAAGATTGACAAAGAAGGGCAAAAAAGAGATTTGTTTACAGAGGTTTCCATGCACAAAAAATTCACTAAACATCATTCTAAGTTCTGTTTGTTTTACTTTATGCAGTCTATAACTTACTTGAAAGCATTTTAAAGTAAGCATTATACTATTTTGAACAGTATAAGATTTTAGCTTTTGACTTCGAAAATTCATTTTCTTTGTAACAACAGGAGCAAACTGCTTGGTACATCCTACAGGTAACATTTTGTGTGAGGTCAAATATTTGCATTGAGGGACTGTGCTCAATTCATACAGTGCTTGCACAACATGCACAGAGCCCTGGGTTTGATCCTTTGGTTGAGTATGGAGGCACACATCTGTAATCCCAGATTTTAAGTTCAAGGTTACCTCCAGCTAAACAGTGAGTCCAAGGGCAAAAACTACAGGAGACCCTTCTCAAAAACAAGCAAGCACACAAGGAAGCGAGCAAACAACACACTTTTACCAGCATTCTGCAGCCACCTCACATTTCCTGTATCAGCAGACTGGTGTGCATAAGGCAACTGATGCTCTTGAAAATGAATAACTTTTAATGTAAGATGTTCAAAATGAGAAGGTAGGGGAATTTTTCAACTCAAGCTCATTTTACCACAATTTTGAAGCAGTGGAAGTGTGTTTCTGTCATCCAGCTATTCCCAAATTCAATATCCATAAATTATAATATTTAAACTATCGTTTTGTCCTTGTTTTGAATGGAACATTTTATAAATTTATATTTTGAGAATATAAAATCAGAAGCAAAAATATTGATTTAATCAAAGTTACGAATATAGAACTCACTGTTAGGTTTATCTTTAAACCTTTACTGTAGTTCCCATTCATTTCTTTTCAACATCCACCTCCCACTCCACCAAGGCCCACTGTTTAAAACACAAAGTATGTTTAGGACATCAGTTTCTCCCTACCACCCATGCAATAACTGAGTGCCTATAAATTTCAAGACATCCAGTCACTACATGAAAAACCTGTTCTTTCTGCAGTACTTTGCAATCTAAATGAGGAGATAAGACAACTCACTTAAAATTATTTTTAAACATTTGCAAAATAGTTTAAACATCTAAAAATTATTTCATCCTACTAAAAGGTAATGGAGGTGAACAGATCAAAGTACATTATACACATGTATAACAGTGTCACTGTGAAACCCATTATTCTGTCCAATTAATATATGCTAAGAAAAAAGGTTCTGCATATAAGATATCTAGATTATATATCTGTATATGTCGATATATACACATTCTAAGTATATCTGGTATTGTGCTGTTGATATTCAACAACTGGCTCTCCAGGATCAAGTAGCCTCAACTGTAGTATTCATCAATTTCCTTAGGGTAAACAGTTCCATCAAAACACAATCTCAAAGTACTATCACAAAATCAATTGGCTTGGATTCCTCAAATGTAAACAGCCTGCTCTTATGAGTGTCTGTCCATAACTTCCAGAATGTCACCACTAAAATATCTATGGAGAGTTCAAATTAATTTTATATAATTCACAAGAGAGTTCCCTTAACAAGTTTCTACTAAAAGTCAGATATTAGATATTAGGAGCATGAAGACAATTAATTATAGTGTAAGTCCTCTAGGATTTCACAAGTAGGAGTGAGACTAGATAAGTAAATAACTGACTTTGAACACTACTAGTAGATATTGTTTAAAAAAAAAAAACACATAAGGAATGATGAAGTAACCAGAGAATATTTGGGGCAAGTTGAGTTCAGTGTCAGTCATGAGCAGGAAGTTGCAAACACAGACTCTAGGACAGCCTTGTTATTATTCTTTTCTTCCTAAACATTTTTAAAAACAAGAATTTTAAGTGGCAAATCTTTCAGATCAACAAATAGATATCAATAATAACTAAGTGAAATAGTAGCAATGTTGCTAGTGACCAAATTTTATTCCATGGATGGGTCCTAAATCATGTTCAGAGTAAGATTTCAGGGTTGAGTGACCTAAAAATACTCAGTGATGATGGTTCACTAGATTGCTGTTGCTCTTCGCAGAACCTTTAATTGGTTCCTGTGACTTGGGATGGTCTTTAAAGCAGGCTATGCCATATCCAGACACTTTTTACAGAGACTGTTAGAGTCACCACTACAAGAAGCCATTTCTGGAAATGCATGAAGCACAAACGGCTCGCTCAGAGTTTTCCAAGGCCATTCTTGCCAGGAATGGACTCTGCAGATCCACAGATCATCAAACTAGTAGTGTCTCTGTCATAAAGACAATATGAAAATAGAATCGCCATTCTTGAAATCTGTTTTATCATTACTGTTATGTTATGGGAAGTGTAATACCTCATGGATGCGTCTCTAGAATGCCAAGGTGTAATCAAACATAAATAAGTACCACCCCACTTGATTTTAAAGTCTAATTACACCTGATGATGGGACACTAGAAAAATGTACCCCGAATCTTCTATTCATTGCCAGCTTCAAGGTTGATCTGATGGTCACTTCTCTCCATGGCAGTAGTTACCAGATTGGTCCTTTGTCATCGTTACTACAGAATAATTTGTTGTATGGCTATCTCTCCCTAATTTAAAGTTCCTAGCCTGGGTTCCCAAAGCTAAAAAAACTTCAAAGTACAGAAAGCTACATAAACTGATATGTCTCTTTCACTAAGTGATAAAAGAAGGAAATACTTCCTTGGGAGAGAAGTCTTCTATCAGTCAAGTGACTAGAAGTGATTGGGCATGGAACTCCAGGGATGCAGCCTTCTGGAGTCCCCATCCATGCTGAGAATTGGGGTGTTCTGTGAATGCAGTTACCTTGTGCTCCTGTAAGTAACCACTCACCCGTGCAGGTAACTACTAATACCAAGTAACTACAATAAACTAACTGGTTCATTAATAGTGGAATTATTACTGGCTCTGTTGTTGATACTCTATCTGAAGTGAATACACAATTTTTTATGTCCCTCTCACCCCCAGGAAATGTCACATAACACAAACATGGACTGACAACCAAACATGGATTTGGGTAAAAGTGGCTATGTGGTACCTATAGTCAAATGCTGACACATTCAATCGAGGCTTATTCACCCAAGAGTGGATCATCCAAGGGAATAATCTGGAAATGGGTACCTTTCCCCATGTCATGCCTCTTTCCTGTAGTGATGATTGCATGTTCCTGCAATTGGTGATGTGACAGGCAACTAAGACCAAAGTATCTGAGACTACAGTGTACTTCAGAGGAATCCCAAGATGCCTGGCTTTCTGAACATGGCATACAGTGACATACCACACTGGTCAATGGTATTGTCTACTGTGAAAGTATGCAGATGCTCCCCAAACTGATTGACTGATAGACTACAAAATGTATTAAAGTCCCTGCAAGTAGACATGCAAGATGTGATAATAAACAGGTGGTGGCTTCAGTCATGTGACATGGTCTTTCCAGAAAGAACTTACTTATGTGATAGAGGAATTTCAGTGGGGAAAAAGACATGCAGACGCTACACATTCTGCTGCATCTACTTTGTGATTTGGCAGGAAACTTGAGTAAAGGGGAAAATGAAATTACAGTATTGGCTTGCTGGTTCCTAGAGCTGGCAATATGCAAGAGAATAATGCAGATTGGGACTTGCTAAGTCCCTTGGAACTCATGGGGGGATTGGATAGTGAGGAGACTGTGGAAGAAGTGATAGAAATTAAATATCCCCTTTAGTAGGGAGGAAGGGAAAATGCATGATTCAGCATGCAGATGGGATCCTTCCTAATGGCCTGTACTAGAAACAATGATAACCAAGAAATTTTCTGCATTTGAACTGCTCGAATTGAGGAAGAATTTTAAACAGGGAATGAAAGAACCTCTCAGACCTAGCTCCTGAAGCAGTGGGACATAGGGGTAGTTGTAATACGAATCTAAAATGGTCTTATAATAAAAACCTATTGCCTGATATTGGGGTAAATGCTGAAAGATCAGAGAGACAAAGGAAAAAGTCACTGCTATGTCTTACCTCTAAGACTCCTCAGCCAGAAAAGCTCATCTGAAAGCCTTCAATTCCTGTCTCCTCATGCCTTATATACCTTTCTCTGCCCAGCCATTTCACTTCCTTCCTAGTGCTGGGATTAATGGTGTGTAAGCTTCTCAAATACTGGGATTAAAGGTGTGAGATCTCAAGTGCTGGGATTAAAGGTGTGTGCTACCACTGCCTGGCTCTGTTTCTTTCCTAGACTGAGTCAATCTCATATAATTCAGGGTGGTTTTGAATTCACAGAGATCCAGGTGGATCTCTGCCTCCTGAATGCTAGGATTAAGGGTGTGTGTGCCACCACTGCCTGACATCTATGTTTAATCTCATGGCTTCTTCTGTACTATGATTTTCAGCAAATTTTATTAGGGTACACAATATATCACCACATGTGGTTATGATCAGTCTGAATGCCACGGAAGCAGAAAAATTGAATAATTGAGCTGCTCATGCAGCATTGAGATAAAGGGAGTATAGTCTGAAACAATACAGGTAAATCCCTGATGGGTTGGCTCATGTGAGCCATTGGGGTCACTTTGTCATTACCAGCTGAGGTCCCTGTGAAGAGCCTGAAGACAAGAGAGGAAGGACAGACATTAACTGAGTAAAGTGGGCATGAGGGAGTCAGTGAATGATGCCCAGTTCACAGGGCAGGTAGGTTGTATTCGCAGAAGAGTTAAGGAAGCAGTTGACCCATGAGACATCTCAGGTCTCAGATGGGGCTTTGTCAGCTTTGTTGAACTCCGTGATGGGACATGACCTGTGTGAGATGGGAGAGGCTTTGGTAAATCAAAATGGTTTAGAATGGCATGTGGATTATGTTTGTAAAGTGCTGACACAAACAAGAGAGAATGGGAAAACAGACAAAAGACCTGAGGCACTTGAAGGCAAATGTGGCAGTATTTATGCCGAGTTAGAGTTCCCAGGGAGAAAACGAACGGAAAGCCGAATGCTGTGCTAGCAAGCTTCTGAAAGCCGTCAAAGCAGGAGCAACAGTTCACAGAAGACGAAAATGATAAAATGGTGCAAGTGACGAAAAATAAGCCTGTCCTAGGGGTGGCGGTTACTTCACTAGAGTAGACTATTACATTCCCCGTGAAAGAAAGCTGACAGGGAGCAGAAACTGCCTAGCTCAGAGTCCTCTCAGCACCCATGTGTGGCTGTTGTAAGGCAAAGGCCAGGGTTCTGGCCTGGAACCTGTCGACATTGGGGTGATGGCTTCAGGAGGAAAATATCATCTCCTGTTCACAAATTAGAGAACTAAAGTTAGAGAGTGAGGCACTTGGCCAAAAGTTATACAGCTAATAAGAGGCAAAGCTAAGGGTCAGAACCCAAGAAGACAATCCCAAGGCCATTGCCTCTACTATGCTCTGACATTTACTACACTGCCTCATCAAGGAATACATGTTATTACTATGGGCACCAATTAAAAATGTAAGATGAATACACTAAGAACATATATATATAAATTAGGATATCATAAATCTAATCTTAAGAGTGTCCACTCTGGTCTTAAATTAAAAGACAACCAAAACAACTGCTTCCAGTCCATAGAGAGCTAGGCACTACAGACACAAGGCACTTTCTCAGGATAATCACCAGAGAAACAAAATCCAAATTGCATTCCACAGTTACACTCACAGTTGCACCTGATGTCACGGCATGCTGAGACCTCCCAGGGCCTTTCCATGTCATCTCAGGCTCTGACAATGTCAGGCTTGCATTGCTTATAAAACAATGTGGTGCCAAACAAACTCCATTTCAGAAAAATGACCCTCACCGCAGATTGTCAGCCTGAGCACTATGGCTTGCCCAACTATGCCTTTGCACAAATAGTTCCCCATAATGGGACAAACTAGACATTTCTATTTGACCTGTTTTTCCTCTGCTGATTAAAATTAGAGATGGCTAAAATTTGTGAAGACATATATTTAACAAAAGAAAGTAAATCAAAACATGTTTAATTTTTTGTTCTAATATTTAGACAAGTTTTGAAGAAAAGCATTCTCCTTAAGTGACAGAAGATATTGTTCCTATAAGCCAGTATCTGTGAGTGACCTAAATTCTAAGAAAGTCACTTGGCAGATTCTGCAGGAAGGTGTGGAATCACTCCTTACTCTGTAGTCTGGTCAGAGACTGAGAAATGAGAAATGTAAAATATATTTTCATTATTTCATTCTTTATACAGGATCCACGGTTGGTCCATCTTTGTATCCCACCCACCCACTGGTGAATTTCAGACCACACATACTTTCCACCTAGCTGTGGAAGGGTGTTTGCGTCTTCTTTTTTGTGGTTTTTTGAGACAGGGTTTCTCTGTGTAACTTTGGAGCCTGTCCTGGAACTCCCTCTGTAGACCAGGCTAGCTTTGAACTCATAAAGATCCTCCTGCCTCTGCTTCCCAAGTGCTGGGATTAAAGGCGTGCGCCGCCGCCGCCGCCGCCGCCGCCGCCGCCGCCGCCGCCACCACCGCCCAGCTCAGCCGTTAAGGCCTAGGCTCACAACCAAAAATATAAGAGTGTTGGTTTCTTGTTTGCAAAGTGTCAGAGCCTGCAGTATCTGGGTGGAGGCATGCCGATTGTAGAGACAATGAAGAAGACAGAAAAGAGTCCAGAGGACTGCCAGTCAGTGCTGAACAGCCCTGAGTTTATTTCACAGCCAGCTTGTATACAGTCTTGAAGGACAGAAGCAGAACAATGCACAGCACAGGCATTCAACCACTATCTATCCTGTCCTTGAGTCAAGGAGCAGGCAGTTTCATTTTCTATCTCAATGTACCTCCAGCAGGCATCAGCAGCCTGAGTCTAGCTAGATAGTATGTTCCTTCCCATAGGCTAATCAGGACTTTCTTATGGTCCTGGAACAAGCAAGCCTGAACTCTATTGACTCAGAATAGACTTCAGATTCAAACTGGGAAACTGAGTCAGTTGTGGGCTCCCACAGCAAAGGTGTGAGGAGAACTTATACGGGCACTTTAAGCAGAAGTCCGGACCCATGACGCTTCTACTTGCACGATGTTCCTGTTTCCTTCTGTTGCTATCATGAAAATATTGACAAAAAGTAACTTGGGGAGGAGAGATTTTATATGGCTTGTGAATCCAGGCCATTAGCCATCACCGAGGGAAGTCAGGGCAGGAACCTGGAGATAGGAACCACAGAGGAATGGCTTGGGAGAGTAATTTTCAGTGCCCTCAGCTAACTTCCTTATACAGCCCAGAACCATCTACCCAGGAAATAGCACCACTCACAGTGGGCTGAACCCTCCTACATCAATTATAACACGACAACCCCTCAGAGGCATGCTCACAGACCAAGCTGGTGACACAATTCTCAATCAAGCCTGCCTTTTCAGGTGATTTCTAGGCTGTGTCGAGTTGACAGTTAATGATAACTAGGCCACATGACCAATTATCTAACTGATTTGTCCAATAATTTTATTGGGCATTAATGACAGGCCACATTCATTATAGCTACAGAAATTTTGTTTTATCTAGTCAATATGGGAAGAAAATAGCTAAGGAGAAATAAGGCTTCATAGCCAGGAAGACTGTACTCTTTCTCATACTTCCTAGGGATGGAATGAGAATTCAAAGCATAGTCCTTGAGATACAGTCCCTGATCCAGAGGCCAGGAGCAATGGTTTTTATTGTCTTTTCCATAGATGTCATTTATTTTTCATTCTTTGACAGTCTCATATATGTATATTCTGAATTTTAGTCCCAGTTACCTCCTGTTGACATCTCATACCCACCTCTTCTCCTGCTGGAACCCCTCTTCTTCCCCACAATCCTCCTTCTACTTCATCTTTTTTTTTTTTTTTGATGTGGGTTTCCTAGCTGAGCATGGTGAGATACTATCTACTGGAGCATGAACAGCTTATCTGTAGTCATATCATTGAAGAAAGTGACGTTCTTCCCCCAGTCACCACTGTCAATAATCCTTCAGGGAGGGACGAGAACTCAAGAGCTGTTCCCTCTTCCCTGATGATATATCAACAGGCTCAATCTTATGTGGTACTTGTGCAGGTAGCAATAGTTTCAGTGAGTTCATGAGTGCACCACCCTCGGCATGTCCACAGACAATTTCACTGCAGTCCCCTGATTCCCAACTTCTGGTGAGTGCAATTTCCACCTCTGCTTCCTTGATGGTCCCTAAGCCTTGGTGGTGAGGTTGGGGTAACATAAATGTTCCTTTGGGGGATAAACATTCCATAATCAGATATCCTTTGCATGTCAGTCAGCTGTGAATCTCTGTATTAACTTGTCTGTGGGAGACTGTGGGAGTCCAGCTCTGATATGCTCCCACCTTTCCAAGGGTTCTTTGGGGAAGGAGAGAGAAATTAGGAAATATTAGATAGAAAGATAGACCTAGATGACAAGGAGAAAGGAAGAGACACAGGATAGCTTCAGGAGGGCTCTAGATCAATATCCAGCCACCCAGAGGTTTATTCAAAAGGATTTTTTTATAATATGCAAAAGACCTCCCTCCCCCTTGCAAGTTCAAAGCTCATAGTACAGCCCAGTGTAGACCCTTCCAAACAACTGGTAACCACACCTGTGGTCAGATCATTCCATTATGCAGCCCTGCTGGGTAAAGCAAGCTCAGATTCTCTGACCCTAAGTAAGGTCTTGCTAGATAGCCTCTGTGGGCTCCCACACTTGTCCACTGCCAAAAGCTTCTCTGGTGAGGGCTGAGAGCTGCATTAATCTACGGGTACAAAGATAAATCTTTACATGGCAGTTTGACACCTGTCCATTTAGCATACTCTAGAGCAGTTTTTCTCAACCTTCTTATGCTGCCATCCTTTAATACAGTTCCTCATGCTGTGGTGACCCCCAACCATAAAATTATGCTACTTCATAACTGCAATTTTGCTACTGTCATGAATCACAGTGTAAATATATGCAGGATATCTGATATGTGACCCCTGTGAAAGGGTTGCTTGACCCCCCAAAGGGTTCACAACCCACAGGTTGACAACCGAAAAACAGATACTAAATATTTAAAATTCTATATCATTTTGGATATACAATGTAAGCATGTAAGAACTCATTTCATTTTTTATGACTGCTTTATTAAAAGCTTAAAAAGGAAAAATTAACTTCATTCCTAAGGATAATAGACTGTTTTATAGTAGTTTGCATAGCAGAAGACAGCAGAGATTAAATTACCATTTCACAGCGAATCGTTTAACATATTCAATAACATGATGATTTTTATAAGGGAATCTTAACCATCCCTTCATCACTAGTTAGTTATGTCAGATAAAATACATGTCGCTCAGTTACATTTGAATTAAACATAGGTAATGAATATATTTTAGTATAATGATGTCCCATGCAATATCAGATTTTTTTTTCTTTTTACTAAATAAGCTGTTTTTCTACATCTCAAGTTTAACTGGGAATCTCTCATTTAATTTGCTAAATCTGGAAACCTCATTAGTATACTATACTTTTTAAATGTTTTTCAAATAGTTTTTAATTTTTGCAAATACGTTCTTTTTTATTCAGTGTTGTGGATTGAACCCAGGATCTTACAAACTTTAGGCAAGCTCTCTACCACTAGGCCCAATGCTTGTTCATTCATTCACCCACTAGTTTGTTTAGTGACTATTTTCTTACATTCTGAACTGTTTTCAATATTGAGATTTATTTTTTAAAATGAATAAGAATAAGAATAAGAGAGAGAGAGAGAGAAAGAAAAGAAAGAAAGAAAGAAAGAAAGAAAGAAAGAAAGAAAGAAAGAAAAGAAAGAAAGAAAGAAAGAAAGAAAGAAAGAAAGAAAGAAAGAAAGAAAGAAAGAAAGAAAAGAAGGAAAGAAAAGAAGGAAAGAAAAGAAGGAAAGAAAGGAAGACAAACACCTCTTGGAGCAGTAGTTCTCAGCCTTTGCTGACCATTATATTTGGCTGGGAAATTAAAAAAAAATGTTAAGCCCTAGATTCCATCCCCAAAGTTTCTGTAGTTCAAATGTTTGTAACTTCTCCAGGTGATTCTAGTGTGTAGCCAAGGTTGAGAACCACAACTGCAGATGAAGATGAATTCTGCTTTCGTGGGCTTTATGTCTTCGGAACCTATTAATGGTTTTCTCTCTTTTTTTAAAATTTTATTTTATTTTATTTTACAATATAATTTAGTTCTACATATCAGCCACAGATTCCCTTGTTCTCTCCCTCCTCCCGCCACCCTCCCCTTCCCCCCAGCCGACCCCCCATTCCCACCTCCTCCAGGGCAAAGCCTCCAGACCCTAAACTGGCACACTATATTAGCCAACTAATTCTTTTTCCAAAGCAAAATAACTTCATTAAGCTAGCATTACACATGAAATTAAACTGTTTTACTCAATTTTAGAATAGTGAATATTTAAATAAATAAATACATTCATCCATTCACTCAAAAATGCTTATTTCTATCTAATGCTGGAAACTGTACAAGGTATTTGGGATGGAGCCATGGAAAAGAAAAAAAAAACTCCTATTCCTCTAAAAAGGATAATTAATATGTATAACTAGTAATACTTGATATGAAGAAATAAGGCTTAAAAAGGAAGTTGATGGTGGGGAGCCATTCATTTAAAGTGGTACAATCAAAGAAAGCCCTTCTTGGGATATCTGACCATATTCCTGAATGATGACCAGAATTATATAAAGTTATCCAGAGAAAGGTAAAAGAAGTATCAAGTGTAAAGTCTTTGAAGCTAGAGCAATAGGCTTGGTGTGTTGCTGCTAAAAACTGGAAGGGCGGCATGGGTAGGGCAATGCCAGAGAGACAGTCATACTAGATGGGGGCAAACAAAAGGGTGTGTAGGCACCAAGAGCAAGCTGGAGATACAAGTCTCTAGTCCGGCTACAACGTGCCTATAGTTAACCATTCACAAGCTTTGGGCTGCAGGGTAGGAAACAGGGTCTAATTCATATTATAAAAATATTACTCCAGTTTCCACGTAGATCGGGCGGTACAATAATGGTTGAGTAGAAGCAGGCACACATAAATTGCTAGAGGTGAGAGATGGTGTGGGCTATCATGGCAACAGTCATGGTTTTAAGAGATTCAGAAAAGGAACCCAGCAGTACTTGCTGGTAGGCTGCCTCTAGAGTGAGAAAGAAAGAGTAGACAAGAATGCTTTGGAACTCAGTGGGGACAGGGAGGTGTCAGCAGAATTCTAACAGGGCCCCACTAACCTTGGAATGTCTAACATTCATCCTAGGAGACAAGCCAATATGGCTGATGTGTATGCCTGGATCTCACAGAAGCAATTAGAATTGCAGAAATCTATCGAGCTAATTAGCTGTCTTCCGCATGATGCCCTTTTCCCCCTAAAGTTTAACACACTAGACTGTTCTTTAAATAAAGTAAGGACGGTCATTTTCTTTCAAAGTGAGTGGCTTGTGCTACAGGTTAAACTTGTGATCTAAACTACACTGACACCTGACAGCTTAAAATCCTCTACTACAGGAACACCTAGAAGAACTGCTCCCATCATGACTTTAAGATGTCCACAGGATGTACTCAAAAAGTAATTGTAAAAATTATATAAGATGATACAAGAGGCATCTTAAGACTGTTACTAACAAATTTCCCATGACTAAACATGATTTCTTTTAGCTATGAATACATTTCCTTTAGAAAAAATAAGAATAAAGTTTAGGTTGAGAGGGCAGAGTCTTATGAGACCCTGGCCATCCTGAGGATCTATAGGCATTTTATGGTCTTTTTTGGGGGGAAGGAGAGCCATTTTTTTCCAGTGGTGTAGCCACTGGTAACTTGACTGTGTTTAAATAACCGCTTACCCATGTTCCTTTAAATAACTCTAATTAAACTCACTTGGACACACACACACGCGCACACACACACACACACACACACACACACACACACACACACACACACACAAAGCTATTGTGGTTTTTAGGGTGAGGGTCTCATAAGTACTATTTGTTAGTAGCTTAAAGGGAGAATCTTAATAGATCAAGTAAATTCTATTAAAATAGTTACTAAAAGTTAGTTTGTGAGAATGTAGAGCGGTATCAAAAGTTTGATTTTGAAATTTGTCATTAAATTAGTTGTATGACTAAAAAACAAATCATTTAAATCCCCAAACCCCAGTTTTCTTATTTGTAAAAAAGGTGGTAAACCTACTTTTAAGGTCTTTGTGCTGTGAGAAATAAAACTTGCATGAGTGTTGGATGAAGGATAAATTCACTTGTGAAAGAGAGGTGAGTCACAGATTGGGAGACACCACCTTTTCTATCAGCAAGCCTAAAGAAATCAAGGACTCCAAGGAAACCACAAAAAGCTAACCTCACTGTGGAAAACTGGTGGGAAAAGTAAGTTAAACAAAAGAACATAAAATGTAAAGTTGTCATTTCTTTTTTTTTTCCTTTTCTTTCACTTGTTTCTCTGGTAATACTTATTTTCCTTCAGCTGGCAGTGTGCTTTGGTTTATTCCTTTCCCATGATGGTTCCTTTTTTCCTCCAGTATCATGCCCAGAACCTTCCAGCAGCATGAAAGCTAGCCAGTAGGGATGAAGGTCCAGGTTAGTACCATCTTAATATCTGTGTTCTGGATCTTACTGTCACGTTCTGGAGTAAGAACATTGGCAGTAGCCTGGAATGCTTGGGGGCTCGGAGACTTCACTGGCTAACTACTCTGAAAGAGGCAAGCCATTCCTGGAACCGGGCTTTTATCTTTTAGTCTGTGTTGTCTAGTAGGGACATTGTCATTCTGCTGCAGGGTATCTGAGTTCTCTTTCCCTTGCTGTGGTGAAGACCATGGTTATTCTAGTTTTCTTTCCCTTGCTGTGGTGAAGACCATGGTTATTCTAGTTTGCTTTCTCTTGCTGTGATGAAAATCATGTCCAAAAGAGACTTGGAGAGGAAAAGGTTTATTTCAAATGAAAGGTATAGTCCATTGTGAAGGTAAGTCTGGGCAGAAATTCAAGGCAGTAACCTGGAGGCAGAACCCAGCTGCAAGAACCAAAGCAGAGGCCATGAAGGAATTCTTCGTAGTAACTTGGAGTACATAGCTAGCTCAGTGTGATTGCTTATACTACCCAGGACCACCTGATCATAGGTGGCACTTCCCTCAGTAGGTTGTGACCTCCCATGTTAATTATTAACCAAGAAAATGCCCTATATAGAGACTTGCCTACATGTAATACCATGGAGGACTTTCTCAATTGAGGTTCCCTCTTCCCAGATGACTTTTGTTTGAATCTAGTTGACAAAATGCTAACCAGGATAATTGACCCTTTGTTAATTTGATACACCGATATATCACTACTAAGCCACAAGCTTTCATTTCTTGTTTATTTCCAAGATTTCATATTACTATCACAATATAAAACATACTATACCTTTAAAGGTCCCACAGTCTTTAAAAGTTCACTGTCTAAAAATCCAAAGTTCCTTAACTGTAGGTTTCCATACATTAAAAAATAAGTTACATAGTTCTTATTCCAAGAGGCAAGAACCAGGGTACAGTTCCAATCAAATGGGCATAAGCCTAACACCAGCCGTATAAGTCATCCTGCATATCAGTGTCCCATATCTGGGATTCACTCACAATATTCTGGGCTCCAAAGGGCCTATGAAGCTCCACTTTTCTGTCTTTGCTGTCTATAACCACTTGTCCCTTAGGCTCAGGCCTGCTCTGTGCCATATCCTTGGTAGTCATCTCATAGTCTTGGCATCTCCAGTATGCTGGGGTCTCCACAGGCTTCACATTCACTAATAGTCTTCTGGCCTCTTTTCAGGGACTACAAGCCTGTCACATGGTGCCAAGCCTCAGCTTCTCTCCATGACCCCTTCAATCCTGGGATTTCCATTGCATCTGAGGTTGTACCTTCACCAATGGCCTCTCCTGGTCTCTTACAGTGCCAGCCGTCAGCTTCTCATCATAACCCTTTCAATCCTACAGTTCTTATGCTACTCAACCAAGTGCCATCTGGGGGATTCTTACCCATTACAAAGTTTGGCTGCTAACATGAGATGCTTCATTGCTCCCCTCTGGACCACAGCTTCTGTGTGCTGACCTTGAGAAAATACTCTCCAGAAGATTTCACTTCAATGATGTTGGCTTCTTAGTCACAACTGGTTTCACAGACCTGACCAGAAACCACAGATTCTTAATTTAAATATATTATACAAACATCCCCAGTAGAGTCTTTGAGAGCATCTCAAACTTCCCTCTGAGGCATCACAGGTCAAGATTCCATCATCCAGATTGCTCAGTATTCTTTTCTTTCAAGTTCCCACAGCAAAGATCATTAAGCTTTGAGCACTAATTTTCCATCCTAAATTTCCAAACCTTTTCACAGTCCTCCCCAAACAACATGATCAGGTCACTTACAGCAATAACATAGGATCCTGGTATCAATTCCTACTTCAGTGTGCTTTCTATTGCTGTGATAAAGTCCACGACTAGAAGAAACTTGAAGACAAGGCTTTGGTAGGCTTCCCTGTCACAGCACATCATCACTGAAGCCATGTCAGTGACGTAGGAAAGGAATTTGGAGGCAGGAACTGAAGCAGAACCACAGAGGAGTGCTGCTTATTGGCTTGCTCTCCATGGTTTACTCAGATCACCTTTTTATACAACATAGGACTGCCTACCTATGGGTGATATCACCACAGTGGGCTAGGCCTTCCTCCATCTCAATCATTGGTGAAGGAAATGCCCCACAGGAAATGCCTACAGGACAGTCTGATGGAGGCATTTTTCTTAGTTGAAGTTTTTTTCTTCCCAGATGTCTCTAACTTGTATCAAGTTGACAAAAAACTAACTATCACATAGGGCAACCCAAATTCAACTCTTTTTATATTTGTGCATATGTTCCCTATCTGTTGTGAGTAGACATTTGTGTATGTCTCCCCAGGATAGTGTTGTACAAATCTACTTTTTCTGATAGGTATTACTCAGATTTTCCAAGCTTACTTCCTGGAGATCCTAGCAGACTCTGCCTGCATGCCATCTTGGGTCATCTTATATTTATTGTTTTAGGAAAGTTACTTTTAACTGGCCAGGAAACACCATGATTATTCTAGCTTTAGGACAAAAAAGCAGTTAAGCGTAATGGGATTCCTTCCCATTTCTATCTATCAACTCTGTTTCCTGGATCTATGACTTGTGCTTACAGAAGAGATGCCACCATATACTGTATATTGATTTAGATGTAACCAACCTCACAGAGAACATGGGCGTTGTATCATTCACTATTACATCTAGTGATCTACTAGTAAAGGTTTTGTTACCATCTCGTCCTGTTTGCTTCTGTGCTTTCACAGGCTATCGCACACTGGGCAATTCATCACAATTCTGGAGGCTGGAAAATGTAAGATCAAAGAACCATCAGGTTTAGTAGTCAAGACTGTTCCTTGCTCTATGCATGGGATAGAGACATGCTATTTCTTCACATAGAGCCAGAAAAGCAAAGATGAACTCCCTCCACCAAGCGCTTTTCAATTAGCACTTAATCCCACTCACAAAGGAGGAACTTGATGCCCACATCCTCCCTTAAAGGCCCCATCTTTTGACGCTGTCCTATTGCCAGCACCTGCAATTGCAGGGCACACAGTGAAATCATTGCCATTCCTGTACATTATATTCTACTACTTAGAGTTCTGATTTTCAAAATGAGAAATGCTTTCAGCAGGAACAAGGAGAACACCAAGTGAAGCCAAAATGTAGCAGAGTCATGTTTCTACAACCAAATAGTGAAAAAGATACTGGCTAACACCAGAAGGTAGAGAGAGGCAAGGGATGGTTTGCCCAGATTCAGGAGGGACTGAAACTGCCAGCACATTGACTTTAGACTTGTAGTCTCTAGAACTGTGAGACAACAGATTTCAGGCTATTTTTAAAGCCACCAAGTTTGTGGTATGGTACCTTATGACATCCCTGGGAAACTAAGACAGTCACTGTTTTGATAAACCTTCCACATTAAAAAAAAAAAAACCATAACATTTTAAGGAAGATGAGCTGTTCTCTATAGGGTAAGAGGCTATGTCTCCCATCTTTCACAAGACATCAAGGAGAAGCAGAAAGGCAATATGATATAGGTTGAATAATCTTTAAGTGAAAAAAAATTATGTTGTTCCCATACAAACATATTTTTTTTCTTTCCCCTTTAAGGGAATGATTGGTTGATTCTGGATAAGGAATCAAACTGGCAGGTATACCTGGAGAATATGAGCCAGGGTTATAATAATGGGCAATGACTTAACATTTAACAAGGTCCCTTCAAACATTGCCAGAGCCAAAGCCTAAAAGACAAGGTAGGTCATTACATTGTCCAAATGCCTGAAGCAATATTTGATTTGGGCCAAGGCAGTACAGACACTCCAAATAGATGGGGAGAGGGAATTTTAAATAATCCGTAAGGAAGCTCTCAGAGGAGTGCAGCATCCATCATTTTGTCAACAGTGATTTGGTTAAGACTGAGACTTTTGGAACAGGTCAGCTGAACTTTGATATGTAAAATGTGGTGTTATTTTACTATTCAACGTCTTTGTAGTATGTTGATATAATTTGGTTATCAATAGTTACTATCACCAATCAGAAGAAAAAAGTCTATGGATGCCATTAACACAAATTCTTTAGATCTTTAAGAGAGGGAAGCAACAACAAGCACTTCCCTCCTATTTTATAAGAAAGAAAATTAGGGGCTGGTGAGATGGCTCAGCAGTTAGGAGCACTGGCTGCTCTTCCAGAGGGCCCAGGTTCAATTCCCAGCACCCCCATGGCAGTTCACAACTGTCTATAACTCCTGTTCCAGGGGATTCAACACTCTGACACAGACTGGCAAAACACCAATGTACATAAAATATAAATAAATAAATGTTTAAAAAAAAGAAAGAAAGAAAATTATAACTTGTCATCTGGGTTAAAGAAATTACTTGAAAAGTGGTTTCAAGAGAGAGTTGCAAGTGAGATACATTTAGTAACAAATATGGTAGAAATACTACCAGGAGGTAGCAATTAAGCTTATACATAAAATATAAGCATGCAGAGACCAGCTAGGGTTATATCCAGAACTAGAAATCTTGTAGCAAGAGATAGAGAATAGGATAAGAGTGCTAAAGGGACACAATTAGAATGTGATTATTCTCATTAAATGTTTGGGTAACCCCCAAAATATTAACTTGTAGTGGGTGTCTGTTTGAGCCATGCCCTGAAGCACCACCACTAGCAAGGCAGCTGTAGCTGTTACCCCTGCCTATGACCTTGAGGTACCTGCCCCTGGGGCATGGCCACTTGGGGATCCATAAGACCTGGGGTGCACATACACAGCACTCTTGGCTAACTCAAGGTTTGAATGCTGAGATCTTGGACCAAGCCAGTCAGTGTGGGACATAGCTCAGCTTTCCCAGACCTATGATAAATCTCCTGTGGTTATGAGTTTACCACCAAATAAATTACTTTGATTAAGCTGATTCTGTGGATTGCTAGTGGTTTAATCACATTATCTGGTGCCCAACACGGGGCACCAAATGTAGCCAGAATTTTCTCTGGTCCCTCCTGGCCCTGTGATCCACAATCCATGTTTCTCCATTCCTGTCTAGCCCCGCAGTCCGGCAGCTGTTTATAAAATAATCATTCAGAGGCTTATGTTAATTACCAATTGCATGGCCTATAGCAGGCTTCTTGCTAGCTAGCTCTTATGAGTTAACCCGTTTCTATTAACCTGTAAGTTGCCATGTGGCCATGGCATTACTGTTCTGCTGGCGTCTTGCTGTTCTTTGGCGGTGGCTGGCATCTCCCCTTCCTCTGTCCTTCTACTTGGTTTTCTTGCCTGGCTGTAAGCTTTCTTGCTTTAGGCCAAAACAGCTTTTTTTTTTACTAACCAATGGGAACAGCATATATTCACAGCATATAGAAAGACATCCCACAGCACTTCCCCTTTCCTATCTAATCAAAAAGGAAGAATTAATTTTAACTTAGTAAAATTACATATAACAAAACAGTTATCAAGCAAGAATTATAGTTACAATATCTAGTCTATTTATATTTAGGAAAATTAAAGAAAATATTCTATCATCTATCTTATCTTGTGATTCTAAAGTTTTATATCTATCTTTTATCATGGCTAAGGAAAGCTAGAATTATAACTATTTGTCTTCAACTTCATCAAAGACCCCAGAAGAATGTAATATTACCTAAGTAATATAGGAAGTACATTATAAGCAACTTCCAAAAATCTAGAATGAAAGAGACAACTGGCTGCCTAGTCACCCAAAGTTCCTCTACAATGTTGGGGCATTCATCTTCAGCCTATAGGCCTAGAGTTTTTGGTTGCTTCTCTCTGTGTCCCATAGAATATCTGGCATTTTCTTCTGCTTAGCAGGAACCTGAAGGACTATCTTGCCTTGTTTTGGCAAAATTTAGTGGTCATTTTTCCATGGGTCCTGCATGCTCAATATATAACATACTGTCAAGCAGTCCAGGCACAAGCAGTTTCTTGCCCAAAGGGCCAATTTTGCCAAGAAGATAAAACTCCATATGGAGTGTCTTCGATGCCCATCTTCCTCTTTGAACTAAAGATATGATAGAATAAAAGGGGAGATTATTGAATCTACTTTTAAAGAGTAACAACTTGTTTAAAATATTTTACATTGCTATGGATTTTAGTTTATTGATACAAATTTAATTTTGTTATACTATATGTGTATTTTTACTTGTTTAGGGTATTATGTTAATGCAGATCATTTTAAATTATAATATAATATCATATAAATAAATATATAATATAAATAAAATATAATTATATTATAATATAATTAAGAAATACAGATTAATAGTCATCTAGGATAATCAAACTTATAGTCATGTTAATTAAATTTTTAGGTATATAAAGGTATACTTCAATTAGATAGGTAATCTTCAAACACTTCAAAGACTTATAGAATATGGCATTTAAATGTTTTAAAAACTTAGACTTCTGTCAGATGTGGGGTTGGTGAAAATCTTTTCCCATTCTGTAAGCTGTCATTTTGTCTTATTTACAGAAACATGCATCAGGATCATGGTGGGGAAACATACAGGGACGACCAAACCAAACCAGAGGGAACTCATGAAAGTTGGATCAATGGCTGTGGAGCCTGCATGGGACTGGACCAGGCCCTTTGCATGGTGAGATAGTTGTGTAGCTTGATCTGCTCAGGAGGCCCCCTGGCAGTAGGATCAGAATCCATCTCTGGTGTATGAGTGGGCTTTGTGGAATCCACTACCTATGATGAGATACTTTGTACAGCCTTGAGGCAGGGGGAAGGGCTTGGACTTGCCTCTACTGACTGTGCCTCCACATGGGAGGCCTTGCCTTCTTGTGGGAGGGAGTGGGGGATGGGTTGGGAAGGGGAGCCTGTGGGGAGCAGGAGGAGGGAAGAGGGGGATCTTTGATTGGTGTGTAAAATGAATGAACATTTTTCTTAATAAAAGTCTTGCAGAAAAACAACAACAACAACAATAGACTTTTCTGGACAATAAGACACACCTGCTCCTGGCAGCCCTCAAGGCTGGCTTGCCTGTGTCCCTGACAAAAGGATCAGTTTTAGAGTGATGCCCAGATAGGAAGCTGTAGCTGAAAGTTTTCCTGGTCGCGCCTGGCTCCTGTGGCCTCGCAGCCACTCAGACCCAAATGAACACACAGAGGCTTATATTAATTACAAACTGTATGGCCTATTGGCTCAGGCTTCTCACTAGCTAGATCTTCCATCTTAAATTAACCCATTTCTATAAATCTCTACTTTGCCACATGGCTTGTGGCTTACCGGTATCTTTACATCTTGCTTCTCATGGAGGAGGCTGACAGCATCTCCTCTATTCTGCCTTTCTCCTTCTTCCTCTCTAGTTAGAATGCCCCACCTAGCCTTATTCTGTCTCACCATTGGCCAAACAGCTTTATTTATCAACCATTCAGAACAACACATATTCACAGCATACAGAACGATATCACCCATCAGGAAGCAGAAGTTGCTTCTTATGCACTGCAGCCTGTGAGGGTCAGGGCTAGCTCTCCTGCTCTTGTGACCCCAGGGCCAGCTCTCTCACCTGCTGCAGGTGATAATGGGTGAGGGGTGGGGTGAGGATATCTCTCCCTCACCCATGCCACCACATGGCAGATGAGGGGAAGTAGGGTCAGCTCTCCTGTTCTCATACCCTTAGGGTCAGCTCTAGTGTGCTTCCTAGGTGAGGTACATGGCTATGATGAGGGGTAGGGTCATCTTTCTTGAGTGCTGGGAGCTCTCCCTTGAGGGGTAGGTAGGGCCAGCTGGCCTGTTGCAATATCTAGCAAGGGGCAGGGCCAACCATTTCAGGGCCAGTGAAGGGCAGATTGGATCAGCATAGCATGGTTCAAATGATCCCCATGCTAACACTGGCTATGGGCATCACCATAGACACCAACTGCTGCAGGACCATGGACCCAGACATAGCCCTTGACATAGGCTCCTGCCCAGATATTTCCATGGCTCCAAGTGGCAGCACTAGACACCCAGATCAGCATGGCCCTAGGCACAGCATGGTCCTCAGACTTGGTCCAAGGTGGCCAACCAGTCATCTGCATAGCCCTTGGTGACAACAGGAGCCCTGGACATCAACTCAGACCCTGGCTGCTGTAGAGCTATGTACCCAGACATAGCCCTCTGCAGCAGCTCTGGCCTAGACAACACCATGGCCTGGGTGGCAGCATAGTCCACTCATATTAGGATGTACCTGGTGGCAGCATGGCCCTCACACACTCATGGCCACAGGTTGCAGCCCAGAACATGGTCATCTATGTGGCCTTTGGTGGCAACATGGGCCAAGGATATCAATACAGACCCTGGTACCTTCTTTTTATATGTATATCTCTATCTTCCACATTAAGAATCTTGGTTCTCAAAGATGTAGGAAATTACAGTTAGAACTTAAGATAATGAGTTACTTGTTTTACTCCATTTTATAATACAGCTATGAATTATAACAGTTTGAATCTGCCTTTTATAAACATGAGATTATCTTTGCTGGGTATAAAATCTTCAGCTTACATCTTCTTTTCTTGAGTCTCTTAAAAAAATGAAAGGTTCTTCTGTGATGCTTTTGAAGGCGTTATTAAAGCATATGTTCTTTACTACTTGATACCCAAGGGGTTTTCTTTTAAGTCCAGTAAAATTATGAAACTTTGTTTTGGTTATTTCAGATTGATTTTGCCAAGTTACAGAGTATTTTTTATATGTACTTCACAGTATTTTAATCTGGTTTTAAATATTTATTCTATTTCCCAAATCTCTCTTTTAGAAACTTCTGTATTTTAAATCTTGTCTTCAATATATGCCATTTTCTTCCAAATCACTTTGCTTCTTCATTCATTTTGTTCTTTCATTCTTTAAATTCCTGGAGAATTAAAAATAGTTTCCTTTTGCCAGAGTTCTCTAGCCAAAATTTTTCAGAGTGAAACCTAGCTTCTCCTGGCATTCACAGCATCCTCCCAGAACTCCCTGCACTTAATGTCTGTGGAAAGGAAGGAATCTGAAGCATGTCATTAGTTGCACAGTATTTGTTCATATCCTATTCCCATCAAAGCACGATACATGTCAACCTCTTCATATGAGTCATGTGACCTTGCACCAGTCTTTGAAAGACACGTTACTCCTTGTACTGCTATGCCATGCTTTGGGTCATACACTGGTGATCTCTTTTTAGGTTTATTCTGTTTCACTGGTTTGCCTTTCTACTCTGCATAAATACCTATTTTTTTTTATTTTGTAATATATATATATTTAAAAATTTTTATTTTATAATTAATTTAGTTTAATTATAAAACAGGGATTCCCCTGTTCTCTCTTCTCCTACCCTACAGCCTTCCCCCCCCCAAACCCGGCCCCCATTTCCACCTCCTCCAAGGCATGATATCCCCTGGGGAGTCAGCCCAGCCTGATAAATACCTATTTTAATTAATGTTTATTACATTAATTATTTTTATTTTATTATTAAAAATATTTTTAAATATTAAATATTTTTAAATATTAAATATTAAAAATATTTTTAAATATTAAAAATTAATTATTTTAATTAATGTTTATTACAACATCCCAAACTCCTCCAGCTTTGTTTTCCCTTCATGTTTGGCTTGGGTGCTTTTGGCCTTTGCTATGGCTGCTTGCATTTTTAGTTTGTCAATTTCAGTAAAAGCCTTGCTGGGATTCTGATGGAGTTAACTAAATATTAGCATCTTTACATGAGGCGTCTTTATAATATTAAGTCTAGAAACAAACATGGTTTATCTTATTATGAACATAGTCATCTTATCATGAACATGGTGATTTTATCATTATTCAGGTCTTCTTCACCTGGTCTCCATAAAGATTCTAAATTACTCTTGACACGAAGACATCTTGGCTACTGGGAAATCTTATTTTATTACAAGTCCTTCTATGAGAGGAAAAAAAAAAGTGGTATTGCTAGAGTATATAATTTGGAGCATTAAACATGTATTTGATACCCAGGTAGAAAAATCAGCTGGCCTTCCTTAGCAGTGGCCAATCTTTGATACAGGCAGACATTAGGTAGAAGACAGTACATCCTTATCTGTGCATGTGCTTTCCATGAGATCCTGCTAGGGACAACATTGAGGGATGTCAGCTACTCAGCAGGGTGCTCTTCTAGCTTTCTGGTATACTTCCTCAAGGGAGCCCTGTAGTCTATTTTTGTATCACCAAAGAGAGATGGCAAGAACATCACCCTTACAGGCCAGAGGTAGGAAACTTACAGGACAAGAGGTAGGAAACTCAGGAAGAGCCTTACAAGGAAATCAAACTGGCAGAGAGGATGAAACATAATTTTCCTACTGTACATGATCTACTCTCCTAAGTGGAGTCCTATGGAGGCAAAGGAAGGTGTCTGTAGCTACAGGAATTTCTTATTTATGCTCACTTAATATTTACATGTATATTACTATTTTCCCAACATTTGTAACTCCCATACCTTCACAATTTTGTAGTTGGCTTGAACTAATGGGCATTTTCAGTATATATGCCAACCTGAAAAACAGATAATGATAATGATGTTAATTTATTCAGGTAAACATATTTTAGGTGAAATTTTTAAAAGGTCTTAACAAGTGGGTACACAAGCAACTGCTGAGTAAAATGCCAGTTTTACATGCATTATTTTCTCTGTTAAACAAACTAGAAAAATGAATTTTTAAAAAAATTACTAAGCAAAAGAAATATGCCTCCCTGGATTAACTTAGCCAAAGTGGAGAATTAGGTCATGTTACATGTTAATATGAATTACTCATAATTGTGAATTATGTTGCATTTGTATTTGGGCTCATTTGCATTATTTTTACTTGAGTGGCAAACAATATGACTCAGTTAGCTCAAGCCAGTTCATGAATGTGTTGTTATGACCTTGACAATCTTATTTTTACACCCAACAGTCAACTGTGTCATACCAGAAAAATATCTATGTATGGAGTAGTTGATTTAAAATGTATTTAAAATTATGTTAAAATGTTGAACTTAAAAGACTTCAACAGAACCCAGCCTTAAGGTAAATCTAATAGATATAAACCAGATAATTAACAATACTTGGTTACAAGTATAGAATGGTTATATTGTCAAAGTTTCTCAATCTTAGGCATTGAAGGTAGAAACAAGAGAATCACTTGCCATTTTAAGAAAAATGACTATGTAAATCTTTTAGACAAAAAATAATATATAGTAGTAGCTATATTTTGATAGGTAAGTATAGGTTTCAACATCTAAGTTTAAAAAATGAAATGTAGCACTGAAGAAAATGTATAGAATCATACTTGTACTTTCCTCATCATATTCTGTCTCCCATCCCATTAAATAACATTATGTCCTGATGTATCCCCACAATTCATACTGTGATGCCTAATCCCCAACGTAATGGACTCTGGACAAGGCATGTTTGGGGGATGATTAGTGTCCTTAGAAGTTCAGAAAGATCTCTTCCCCCTTTGCCATATAAAGATAAGACAGAAATATGTATGTGTGCATATATATGTTATAATAAAATCATTATTTTTGGCAAAGAAATATGTACATTCATGATCTATTGCACTAATCCTAAATGGTCTTATAATAAAAACAAACAAATAAACAAAAAAACAAAAAGAAAACCTCAGAGCCAGATATTGGGGTAAATGCTAAAAGATCAGAGAGACAAAGGAACAAGCCACTAGAGAAACTTCTCATCACTACCGAATCCTCAGGCAGAATGGAAGACGAGATCCTATCTCCTCAAATCCTCTGAAAGCCTCTGAGTCCTCAGCAGAAAGGGCAGCTAGTTCCTGTCTCCTCTCCTTATATGCCTTTCTCCGCCCAGCCATTTCACTTCCTTCCGAGTACTGGGATTAATGGCATGTGTGCTTCCCAAATACTGGTAGCAAAGGAATGAGATGTCAAGTGACTTGTGACTCCCAAGTACTGGGATTAAAGGTGTGTGCCACCACTGCCTGGCTCTATTTCCCTCCTAAACTGAATCAATCTCACGTAGTCCAGGGTAGCTTTGAGATCCAAATGGATCTCTGCCTCCCAAGTGCTAAGATTAAAGGTATGTGCCACCATTGCCTGGCATCTATGTTTAATCTAGTGGCTTATTCTGTCCTTTGATCTTCAGGCAAATTTTATTTGGTTGCAACACAATATCACTACAATGATTCGGAAGAGTCTAGACATCAAACTTGTAAGTACTTTCAGAACACTCTCCAGCTTCCAGAACTCTAAGAAACATAATTGTTTTAGAGGTCACCCAGTTTGTGACACTTCTGTTAGAATGGCCCTAACACAATTAGAGAAACTGTACTTTACATGCAGGTATTCTTGGTGCTTGTCTTTCTTTTCCATTTTATTTTATTTTTATTTTTTTTATTTTTAATTTTTTATTTTTTTTTTGGTTTTTCGAGACAGGGTTTCTCTGTGTAGCTTTGCGCCTCTCCTGGGACTCACTTGGTAGTCCAGGCTGGCCTCGAACTCACAGAGATCCACCTGGCTCTGCCTCCCAAGTGCTGGGATTAAAGGTGTGCGCCATCACCGCCCGGCTCCATTTTATTTTTTAATTTTTTGTGTTTATCATTACACTGTTTCTCCCTTCCCTTTCCTCCCCTCAAACCCTACTACCTAGCCCTCCTCACTCTCAAATTCATGGCCTCTTTTTTCAGTAATTGTTATTGCATGCATCTATGAATATGTCTATACATATATTCCTGAACATGTTCAGTCCATATAATGTTACTTGTATGTGTGTTTTCAGGGCTGATCATTTGCCACTGAATAACCAATTGGTGTGTTTTTTCCTGAGGAGGATCACCTGCTTCCAGCTTTCCTCAGTTGCCTATATTATAGGGTTAAGGCTCATGGGCTTTTCCCCATCTACTTTGGCCTGTCTATTGGTGGAATCTTTGTTCAGCTCATGTTTGGGCAGTCATGCTGATGAGATTTTATGGCAGTAGCTTCCCATATTACTAGGAGACACAATCTCTGTTGCTTGTCTTTCATATTCATAGAACTGGCACATTCTGGATGTATATTGCAGTAACTTCACTGCTAATACCATTTGTAGCCTGGATTAATACATTATTTTTATCCTAAAGGGTCTATTCCTTCAGCTGTTTATTTATCTGTCCATTGAACAACCACTAACAGGAAAATCACTTGCATTAGTTACTGCTCTCTGTACTGTGGTACACACAAATTGACTTTATAGTCTTTACAACAGGGAGATCCTTTACCTATATTGAATCAGATGGATACAATGTCCCAGGACATAGATGCCAGAACACTTAATAGAATGAATATGAGGAATTCATTCTGATTATTAGGTAAGGACACATTTTCTCAATTTAATTAAAAATATTCTGTAAAATATTTCTATTATCCCAAATTTGGGTAATTCCACTGTAAATCAGTTGTTTACTAATAATAGTGAAATGGAAGATATTCCTCCAAATTGACTTCACATTTTGAACACTATGACCATAAGATAGCATAAATGTACACTTTCTCTGTAAATAGTATAAATAATAAGCTTTTATGTTTAAAATCATACTACATAAGAGAATTCTGTAGGCATTTTTTTAACTGCTCATTAACATTTGGAGGGGGCTAATTCCCTGTTGTAGTGTTTTGTACAACGTAGCATACTTCTAGAAACCAATAGCATTCCACTCCCCATTTTGTAGTGGATATCTGTTCTATGACCCTGAAGTGCAGCCCTAGAGACGTAGCAGAAAACTGCTCTACCTGCCTATGACCTTGAAGTATATGCCTCTGAGGTGTGGCCTCTTGGCTACCCTTGAGACCTGAGATGCACATACACTTGCTGTTCGCTCCCTCGTGGGACTTGGATGCAGGACTGATTTAGATGGCAGGAACCATGTGAGACTGTGCCCCAGCATTCCAGAACCTGTGACAATTCTGTTCTGGAGAGTGAGTTTTTCTCCCCTAATAAATTCCTTTGCCCTTTAAGCAGACTCTGTGGATTTCTCACATTACCATTTATTTGACAACAAAAAATGTCTCCAGACAATAATGCAACAGGATACACTGACCACAAAAGTAGATGACTGGGAGACTGGAGAGGTGGTTCAGAGGTTAAGAGCACTTAACTGCTCTTGCAGAGGACCAGGGTGTGGGTCTAAGCACCGACATGGTAGCCCACACCACTCTCTAACTTCAGCTCCACGGAAATCTGATGACTCTGCTGACCTTCCAGGGTTGCTGCATGAACATGGTTCACACACATCCACTCAGGCGCCAGTACATACACACACATACATAAAATTAAAGTATTTTTAAATTAGATGACTGGTATCAAAGCACCGTGGGCTTGGGTAGTTGAGATGACTCAGCAAGTAATGGTGCTTGCAGCCAAGTTTGACTATCTGAACTCCTAAGAGCCATGGATCCACATGGTAGAGGGGAAAAACTGATTTCTGCAAGTTGTCCTCTGACCTCCACCCCAACCGCAGTGACACACACACAAATAAATAAATAAAATTATTTAAACCACTTCAGTCTTTAATTACAACAGACACATTTGTAACAATAGCAGTCACACTGGAAATAACGTTGCCATTATTTAAAATAATGATCAAGAACTTTGGCTTGCAGTTTATGATCCATTAGCTAAAAGCATCCCGTAGTTTACTGGAAAGGGGGAGAAAAGTACATTAATACTTACCGATCTTTTCCAATCTCCGAGTTTATCTCTTGTGTCTCTAAAACTTTTCCTTTGCAAAAGTTACTAAATTCTTGAAGACTATCTTAATATCTAGAAAATTTAATTGCAAAAACTTCAGACAGCTCAATGTGGTTTGTCATGTCTCTAAATGCTCACTTCACTCTTAGGAGACTGAGGCAGAGAGGTCACGAACACCAGACTTACTCCCTAAGTTCAGAACTGTTAAACAAATATAAACTAATTTTAAGCAAAGAACCAAAAGGGTCCCCACAAGGAACTTGTATAGGGTCATAACCTTGTTTGTTTGTACCGATAAAATGATGCCAATTTAATATTTTGGTTTTGTTTGTTTTAAAGTAATCCCACACACTGTCTAGTATTAAACTGATCTCTGAGGCATGCGGAAGGGGTGTTGAAGACAATACACAGGTTAGTAATTACAACTTCGCTTACAACTGCCAAGGCAGCACCAATGAACCATACAGTTCAAGTTTCCAGTCACTCCAGACACTTCAGAGGAAAGTTCATTGGAGCTTTCGCTTACATAACTTATCATATGGACTGGGGGGATGCTTGAAGGGCAAGTTAAATCAAAATTCTGCCAAAGGAAGCATGGGATGCTCCTCTGTGTCAGCCACATTTCTCAGTCACTCTGTGTAAGTTTTTAACATCTTAAAATTTGTATTCTGTAGCAGCATGTAAAAATCACTACCACGTTAAACATATTCTAAGAATTCCTGCATAACAAAGTCTGAATTCCTACACAACAAGGTACAAAACATTAACCTCACCAGTATTCTTCCAGAGCACGAGTCTACATGTTATCATCAAATTCAGGGAAGTGATCCACAATCTAGAATAGATAACTCTCATTGTCTCCGAGTTTATCTCTACATACCCGTGCCTGTGATTTTCCTGTCTGACCTCTAAAACTAGCGCAGTAAAAGTCTATTTGACAGCGTACCAAGAGCTAGCTATCACGTGAGTGCTAAAAGTTAAAAAGTGTTCTAATAGAACCTATTTTCAAGTTACTGCCGAAAAGCCCAGACCTTCTTCTAAAACTCAACGCGCTTTAGGCCACGTTATTTCCGTAGCTTGGTGTCGGTTTGAGATAATCAGCCAGCACAGGTACCGCACCTGACAACCCAGGGGTCCCCAAGGCCATCGCTACAGCAACGCGTCCTGGCAGCTCGACAGGCCTGGGCCCAGCCCGCGGAGCTTGGGGAGGGAAGCGGGCTCCTCGGGGACCCGCCTGGCGGCGCCGGTGAGGAAGGCTGCAGGGCGCCAGGACCTCATCCTGCCAGTGCTCACTCAGCGAAACTGTACATGCCTCCGCAGATACCATGCCAGCCCCGCAGCGATGGCCCGGAGCCGCTGCAGCGTCGCGCCCCGTCTGCCCACAGGGCCCCACCGCGCTAGGAAGCGCGCGACCCGAGGCTCCTGCCCGTCCAAGGACCCCGCCCCTGCCCACGCGCGCGACACACCATATAAGGCCCGGAGCAGGCGGCCCGGCCCCGCCCCCAGGCTCCGGCCCCGCCCCGCTCCGGCCCCGCCCCCTCGGTCTCGGTCCCGCCTCCGCCTCCGCCCGCTCCGGGGAAGCGGAGGCTGTGGCTCCCGTAGTGCACTTTTCTCTCCGCCCTCTCCCTTCGGAGAGCCTTTCCACAAAGGCCTCCGGCGCGCCCGGGGAGCCCGACCGTCACACAAGAGTAACCGTTACTGAAGGGCTCCGGCTGCGGAGCTGGCGAGCTCCGCCCTCCCGGGCGCGCCTTCCATCCGTTTCCCACCCCCCCCACCCCCGCCCATCTCCACCCCCGCCTCCCCGCGAGCCCGCGCTGACGCTTCCCAGCGGCGCGCTCGACCCGCCCCCGGCTCCGCCCCTCGCTCCCGGGCGTGCCCGCGCGTGGGGCCCGCCGCAACCACCCCTCCTCAACACCGTAGCTTCTCGAGTGGGAGGCGTCCGGGCTCCTCACCGCCACCCCATCCCCTCCCGCGCGCGCGCCGCTCGCCCGGGACCAGGCGGCGCAGCTCCAGCGTCCCGGGCCGGGCGGGAGTGCGCGTGCGCGCGGCCGCGGCGGGCAACCCCCCCCCCCCCTCCCAACTCCCCGTCTCTCCTTCCCTCCTCCTCCCCTCCCTCCGCGCCTCTATAACTTGGCGGGCAAGGAGGCGGCGCCCGCGGAGTCGGAGGGCGGGGAGCTCGGAGGAGGGCGCCGGGAGTTGTGGAGACTGTGGACCGGGAAGTCGCCGCGCTCGGCCGGCGCAGCCCGCTCGCGGGGCTCCCTCGCTGCCGCCCTCCGTCTGCGCCGCGGGGCCTCGGCGCCGCCGTGGGGCGGCTCGGGGTGCGCTCGCCCGCCCCGGCCCCGGCCGCTGCCGCGCGCGGGCGGGATGTGGCGCCTGGTGCCCCTGAAGCTGGGCCGCCTGTCCCGTGCACTGAAGCTGGCGGCTCTCGGCAGCCTGTTGGTGCTGATGCTGCTGCACTCGCCGTCGCTGCTCGCCTCCTGGCAGCGCAACGAGCTCGCCGACCGGCGCTTCCTGCAGCTCAATAAGTGCCCGGCGTGCTTTGGCACGAGCTGGTGCCGCCGCTTCCTCAACGGCCAGGTGGGCTTCGAGGCGTGGGGCCGCCTGCGCCTGCTGGACTTCCTCAACGTGAAGAACGTGTACTTCGCGCAGTACGGCGAGCCCCGCGAGGGCGGCCGCCGGCGCGTGGTGCTCAAGCGCCTGGGGTCGCAGCGCGAGCTGGCGCAGCTCGACCAGAGCATCTGCAAGCGGGCCACCGGCCGGCCGCGCTGCGACCTGCTCCAGGCCATGCCCCGCACCGAGTTCGCGCGCCTCAACGGGGACGTGCGGCTGCTCACGCCGGAGGCGGTGGAGGGCTGGTCGGACCTGGTGCACTGTCCTTCGCAGCGCCTGCTCGATCGCCTGGTGCGCCGCTACGCCGAGACCAAGGACTCGGGCAGCTTCCTGCTGCGCAACCTCAAGGACTCGGAGCGCATGCAGCTGCTGCTCACCCTGGCCTTCAACCCCGAGCCGCTGGTGCTACAGGTAGGCGCGGGCCTGGGGCCGTCACCGCTACCTGGGCGCGGGGGCTCTTCAACGCCAGAGGGAGTGCGTCCCCAACTCTCCCCGAATGCCTTCCCGCGAGTTTCCTTCCGCCCTCCTGTCGGTCCCCGTCTGGATGCCAGGTCCAGTGCTGTCGCGTGCCCTTGTACCCTTCCCAGCCTCTCCCGAGTGCTTGGACATTACGGTCACCCTTCCCTTGCTGTCCCCTCTGGCTAGCCTAACTTTCCTGAGTCTGCCTCTGTTTTATTCCTTAGCTCATCTCCCTGATAGTCACTCAGCTAGTTCTGGGACCAGGTGGGGACGATGAGTTCACAGGGTGGGATGGTGGTAAGTGAAGGGGGCTAATCCGTGGCTCGTGCTTTGCGTGGCATAAGAAGCCGAGAGATGGGAAAAAGTTAGTGTTGGATTTGGGCTGGGAAGGCTGAAGGCCAAAGTGGGCATTTGCATCCTGATCTGGTGATCTGCTCTAGTCATATGGTAATCCGGTTAAGGAAGGAATTAAAGTGTTTAGGTTAGAGCTAGGAGCGAGGAGAGAAGGTTCTCCTGGCCTCCTGCCCAACAGACGTGTTTGCTCTCCTCTGACTTTGTTTTGAAAATAAATGTGCCTTCCAGGATAGAATGGAATCCTTTTGCTGGTGGCTGCAAGAAGAGAAAAGATAAGAGAAAAATCCCGTTTATCTTTGGAGTAATTTGTGTTTCTCCACACCCCACCCCTGCCGGCTGAAGTGCTGTGCCCTTGGGCAGTGATTGCAGAGGAGGGGTGTGATCCCTCTTGACTGCAGGAAAAGTTACCAGTTCTGTACGTCAAGTACTAGAGAAAGTGATTTTAAATTAACCACAAGTAATTGATTGTGTAGTTCACACCCTTTCTCTGCTAAGAATGTCACTAATGGCTAGAGGGGTTTGGACCTTGTTTTTGTTGTTGATTGAACTATGAATAAGAATGTACTGTATTTATGGCTCTTTTTTTTTTTTTAAGTTTTCTACTTACATCTTAGTCGAGAGAAATCAGCCTTGATTAGTTCAGCCACGTAGTCTTAACACGAATATTTGTTAAGATGAAGTTCTAATGTGAGTCTTAGTAAAATTTTAAGGTGCCGTTAGGATATAATGTGATGGGTCACTTTTAACGTTTAGATTGTGTGATAAATACTGTTTTATCTCTGATCGATAGTGAACAGTGTGTAAACTCGGTTAAATTTACCTTGGAGAATTATTTTATTCATTGGTTTCCAGACTAGTGAGTCCCTAAAGGTTGAGTCCCTAAGTATAAGTATGATTATTCCTCCCCACGCCCCCTCACCCCCCAGCTATATTTGTATCAGTAAGGTTGGTCCCTGGACGAAGCTTAGCTCTGGGGTCCCCAAATTTAGCACTGAACTTAAGGTATTTACAGTTCCTGCATTTAAAATACTAAATGCCCATTGAACAATTTTTATCAGGTTGACTCTGAGTAGAGATACATTAGGAACAACTAATATTAAGATTAATATCTCAGAAACACTGTGTTTGCTTCTTTATAAACATAGGAGTCTGAACTTGAGAAACTTTGGTATGTAATCTCCACACAGCAAAGCTGCCTCTTACAGGAAGCTTTTGTGTCGTGGCAGTCTTGGCGTTTTCAGCTTGCTTTGCAGTTGAGATAGTCGAGCGTGCTTGTGTCTTGTGTCCTGACTAACTCTTCCCCACACTGCTCATTTTCATCTTTGTTGATGATGTGGCATTTTTCTCACTTTATTTGAAACATAATGACACAATTGCTCTGGGTGAATGATTAGGTTACCAAGAGTACAGGGTTAATGTAGTATGTGAGAAAATGTGTACTAGATTGTGGCATCTTTAATTTAGACAGCTCAGCTCCCAGGGATAGTACTAATACTCCATTATGTTATCTACTTGGAAAAGACACATTTTAGAGTTCTTAACAGTGTGATAGTGGCTTTTCTTTTCTTTTTTCTTCCCCTGAGTAGACAGAGTTTGACCTAAGATCCTGGATTAGCTGCTTCCCTTACGTAAAGAAACAGTTGATCTTGGGTAGAGAGCTTGAAAGTATGAATGGTGTGATTGAGAATTGTTGATGTCATAAATGATTAAGTTGGGAAATAGATCCACATTTGTACTCAAGAATGCTTCTTATATAGTAAATCAGATGATGATTTGCATTACTTTTTAGCTGTGCAGACAGTACATTTAGTACGTGCAGTTTCTATAAAGCCAGCTGTCTTGATAGTTAAGATATTGGTGCTGATAGGAAAGTCACTCACAACTACTGCTTTACTGATGTATACTTTTGCTTCATATAGTTTTTAAAAGTGTTTTGAAGGAGCTAGGGCTTTACAGCTTAAAGACAAATCACCTTTCAGTTTTTTTCCAGGAGAGGGAGCCACTTAACGAATTTTTGGAATGCTTGATGTCAAACTAGATTTTGCTTATTGTCCAGTTAGTTATTTCTATTGTCCAAAATTTTAGGGGGGGGGGCCTTTTGAGCTTATGTTATCAAACTGTTCTTCACAAAAGTAACAATAATAATGCTTATAAGTTAATTACTTAAAAATTACAGTACTAGTGAAAAAATGAGAATACAGATTCATTTAACTCGTTAGCTCTTCAGATTTTAAGAAACAGTGGGAAATGAAGTGCAGGGTGTCATCTGTAAGATACACACACCTCTGTTAACTGTGGATTGTGCTGCCCCTGTTCCACTGTTGCTGTTGCCTACTGGTCTCACCGGTTAGTCTGCCTTCTAGGAAAGCTGTTCTGAAACAGACTAGACAGTCCTCAGGATCTCAGTCATATCAGAAACTGTTCCCTTTACGTTTTCACCCATCAAGAGGTATATTCTCACGCCTAGCAGGCCCTCGTCCTGTGGAGGGGCAGGGAAGTATTGAGAGGCTGTTTTGTTGGGTTTTGTATGTGTAATAACCATCTTGGATCGCTAGAAATGGAAGAAAAACATTGAGAGGTGTTCTGCTGGTAACTTTTCTGTTGGTATTTGTGCTTGCTGTCTGTTCTTGATGGGGTGGGGGGAGGTCTGGGTGGGGAGTGTCTGGAGACGCTGAATCTCTGCCACTGTCTGTGACCCACCTAGGAGTCCTGGCAAGTGAAGAAAGCCCTTGGTTGTTTTAGGGGGAAGAGCCAAGAATTCGTTTAATTATATTATATTGGTAGAACTTTATTTGCTTACATTTTCTGAATCATGGTTTTAATAGGACTTAATTTTTATAGTATGCAATTATTATTGTTCAAGCTGTGGCTTTTAAGCTTTCCTTTTACTTGTAAAACGCAAAATATATACAGAGCATTTGTGTAGGGCTTGATGCATGGTGTAAACAGTGAATAAATGGACAGAAAGGTGACTGTAATCACCTAGTGCGTTTGGTCAGTTGCCGGAAACATGGTTGGAGTGTGGATCTGACAGAATGTGAACCCAACCTCAGCTATACTGATCTCATCCGTTCTGACAGAGCCAATGGAATTTGGTAGAGAACATTCAGTAGTGTTTTGGCCTTAGCAGCAGTGTGTGTTCAGGAGGATGTACTTCCAGGTGCCTTGTTGAAAATAAGTTTTTGAAGTAGACAAAGAGGATAATGATCATTTAGATGAAAGTTAGGATAAGTTGACAAGCATTAATTTTTTATATGGTAACTTTTATTTCTCTTAAATGGGTCTGTTGAGTTAGGTCCTTTGATTCTGCTATGTTGGGGGACTCAGATTCTTGATTTGAGAAATTTATTTTTCTTTCTTGCTGTTGTTTGTTTTCTAAGTTTTACTAATGGATTTAGCTAATCTCTTCTAAAAGAGGATTGGAAGACTGGGGTACTAGGTCTCTGCTAGGGTGTGAGCTTGAGGCCAGAGCGAATCATCTTTGAAGCTTTTCTTCCTATCTCTAAATTTTACACACTTGTAATCAGATTTCAAAACCAAGGCAAAAATCCTCTTAAGGAGGAGAAGACTACAGAGCCTTGCATCTTGTTTAGCAGTTTCTAGAATGGATGTTTTCTACTTTGGAGATTTCAAGCAGTAGTCTATGGAGTCCCCTTCAGTTTCTCCCTCTCGAAGCTGATTTTAATAACTGGATTCCTACATTTAGCCTTCGAAACCCATTAGAGATTGATGCTGTGTTTTCCTTTTGGTGCTCAGCTCAGTCTTCCAGCTTCAGCCTGCAGTGCTAGGTTTGCAGCTGTGAATCTCAGGCCGTCCAGGGCAGAGGGAGCACTTTTTATCAAAGTTCCTAAGCTTTTGAATCTCACTTGTGTGCTTATAATTGAGGCTTCATCAATATGTTTAACACTTGACCAAACTTCATGAAACTACAAATAAACACACACACACACACACACACACACAAACAATTTGATATACTTCAGGTCCAAAAATGAGGAAAGAATTTATTTATTTAAATTAGGAAAGCCAGTGAAACAGACATCCTTAAGGAAACATCACTTCATATTATTTCTACTGCATGGGCTTAGTCTGCGATCCTTACATTTGTTGTTAGGAATAGAGATCTTTTTGTCTTTGTTGGTGCTTACTCTGCTTGCTGTAGGTTGGTATTTCTGGTCTTGGGTGGCTGGTTAGTTTTCCAGGTGATTGTCAGCCTGGTTTTTGTTCAACTTTTCTACCTTGTAGCTGCTCTGACCTATGTTACTGTCATTGATTGCTTCTAAGTTTTCACAGAATGCTTCTAAGTTTTCAATTTCATTCCTGTACCTTCCATTCATCACCTGAATAGTAAACTAAAAATGGCCTTGGGAATGTAGAGACTTGCATTTCTTAGACACACAGTGAATTTTAAATGGTTGTGAAATAGCTTAAAGACTGAAAATGATGAGTCTAAGGTGGGGTGGATAGTTATCCATCCTAGTTATAAACCCTGCAAATTTTTATTTTTTACCATAAACTCTTGATCTTCCTGTCCTACCTACCAAGTCCTGGGATTACAGGTATGCGTCACCAAGCCTGGCCTTTGGAAAGTTTTAGGAGTTATATATTGAAATCATTTATCCAATTTATAGTTGCAAAGAGGAGCTATCTATGCAATATTACAGAGCTTGTTAGAATTGCAGTCAAAATAATTGAATTTTGCTTGTTCATTTGGCAAATTGTCTTGTAAGGCATTTGCATTAAAAAGTTAGAGAGACTGTCCTGGGTCACAAGTAGAGCTAGCTTAGTGTTTAGGACACACACACACACACACACACACACACACACACACACACACACACTTACCAGTTACAATCATTACATCATTATAAGCCCAGAAGTGAAAGTATATACACATCATATGTCCCATTTAGGGAGGGATACCTGGGTCCATCATAAAAGTAATATATGCCTTTTTTTTCAGGGGAGGGGGCATTGAATACTGAAGGGTGTGGGATTTTGCCAGTACAGAGGTAGATAGTGGGTGGTAGGAAGGTGGGGTCTGGGTTGAAATTGTGCCCATTTATATTCTGTAATAACATGAAGTTATTTGATGACACGGGACAAGTCACTCAAATGCTTCCGGCCTTGAAGTTTAATTAATAAAATGAGGATGTTAGTACTTACCAGACAGGATTGTTTTAAAGATGAAAGGAGATGGGATATTAAATTAATATGTGTAAAATATCTTTAATTTATAAACATAAGTCATTAGATTATATTATTTGCAAGTTTTTTAGTTTTCAGACAGCTATAATAGTTAAAAGATTATCTTTAATACATTATGCTGATATATGTGTCAGATTACATAGTTTTTGCCTTGACAGATATTCATATACCACTTCCCTTCCATATATGTGTGTGTGTGTGTGTGTGTGTGTGTGTGTGTGTGTGTGTGTGTGTGTACTTCATAGCTATTACTTCAGGCTCCAGTTTACAGGGAACAGTCATTTAAAAGGGGGAGGGGGAGATGTGTTAGACATTTCTTCCATATGAGGTAAGTGGAGTAGCATAACTATCATAAATACAAAATAAATCATTTATTTTTCTTGGTAAATAATTAATTATAATTTTATTCAGTACACTGACATTGATGAACGATATAAAAGAGAAATTACATCTGAGTTCCTATGGCATTGCTGAGTACTGCCATCAACTGTTCTATATACCCTTGGCTCACAGCAAGAATGACAGATCAGGATGCAGTTTGTACAGCTTCTGCTTTCTGGATCATTATGTTTGGGTAGTACACAAGAACAAGATAATTTTAAATTTTACATATGAAGAAGAGGACAAGGAAGATCTCTGGTGATAAGAAATCAGGGCCTCAAGTGGGATCTTGTGTGGGAGTGAGGTACCCATTCGGGATGAGCTCAGAATTTATTTTCAGAGCAGCGGAGAATGAGAAGTAGTTTTAGAGAGTGCTTTAAGGAAGACGAGAGGGACAGTAACTTCTAAGACGTGCTATTGGGTTAAGATGGGAAGGGAGGGAAGTGAGTAATCTCTGCGTCCATTATTAGACCCCATTGTAAAAAAGCACAGAGAAGAATTGGGCGGGGGAATTTGTTTCATCTTAAATTTAAGACAACCAGAATCCTAATCTCCATAAACTAGCACCAGACATTTATTTAATGGTGGGAGGAGACACTACTGTTAACAGATGTTTTACTGTCCTTAAGAAGGCCGGAGCTTTGGAACCAAGGAAGTCAGTACTGTGTTAATGAAAGTAAGATCACATTCTTAGGTCATTGGATGGTAAAGAAACGTTGTTCTTATTTCTTCTATTGCTTTTTTTTTTTTTTTTAAGCTGGGAGCAAATGTTTTCATGTAGCATTTGTACTTACACATTCAGGTTTGAAATGTGGGTAACAGTTGCTGTTTGTGCAGGAGGTAAGAAAGGATCTGTTGAGATAAGCTGCATAAAGCTTTGCCAAGTGAGTTTTGGGGGTAGATTTCTTTTTACAAGATGACTTATTTCTATTTAATTTAGATAGGTTTTTGTTGTTAATGTATTTGACATTGGTTTCCAGTTTTGCATACAGCCATTTGACATGCCATTCAGTGAATAAAACCACCTTGCTATTTTCAAAGCATTGGTTAGTGTTGGAATTTGAGGTGGGTGGAAAATGGCATTCAGAAAATGATTTCATGATAAATGAGATATATCTTGAGACTTCAAATATTTTGAGTTTGTAAGGTGTCTGCTGTATTTGTGGTAGATTTTTGGCCACTCTTTCCCAATATAAATTAAGAAGCTAAGATCTTAGAGAAAGTCTAGCAAAAATTAGGTAACTATTGAATCATCTAGTAACTTTACTGTACCCCTCTAGACAGTTCACAAAACTGTGAACATTAGTCTGTCACCAGCACAGCCCAGCTGACTAATCTGTATAAACAGCTGTTACAACATGCATTGCCACACTGGGATTTCATTCAGATTTGTGTTTTTTTAAATAATTTTAAGATTGAAATTAAACCTTTACACATTTCTGTACTATTTATAACATTTGCTTTCTTAAAATGTTCTTAAGTTTGATTCTTGTTTATTTTTTGTGTAGAAATGCTTGTTATACAAAAACTGATGGACCTTTAGATTGTATATTTTAATGGTTGGTAGGCTTTTTGAAGTTAGTTTATATTAGGAATTCCCTCTTTAAAAAAATTAATCCTAAATGGCAGCACCATTTCTTATGTGTTTATTTGATGTTTCTTGTGAACTGCAGTTATCTATCTTCCAATAGAATGCTATGAGCTCCTGAGTGATTATACAAATTGTATTCTTCTATGAAAAGATTTGGGGCAATTAAAATTTATTATGTGAAACGAATTTTGGCTACATAGGAGAAAAAGACAGGAGAACATAAGTCTTTATAAGTTGACCTTATTTTAATCTGTGGTTTTTTGTTTTTGTTTTTGTTTTTGTTTTTGTTTGTTTGTTTGTTTGTTTTTGTTTTTCGAGGCAGGGTTTCTCTGTGTAGTTTTGGTGCCTGTCCTGGATCTTGCTCTGTAGACCAGGCTGGCATCGAACTCACAGAGATCTGCCTGGCTCTGCTTCCTGAGTGCTGGGAGTGCCGCCCGGCGTATTTAATCTGTTAGTCTCAGGTCATTTATAGCAAAATAGTAAGTCATTTGAGAGCTCTGTTTTCTTCCTGTGTAAAACTGGAATGATATTTGTTCCATTGTCTTCAGTCAAGCAGTCCAAGCAAACTTTCTAGAGAACTGCTTCCCCAAATCCACATATTCATCATGAAATGTGCTTATTTTCCTGACATGTTTTAAGACATCTATGAATGACACCTTCTAATCGTGGCCAAGAACCACGCAATCCAATCCCTTCCTTCTAGAACCTTTTAGTTCATAATGGGCTATACAAGTTTGTTAGCAAATTTTCTAAAATACATGGTATTTTGAATATGTATAACACATCCATAAATACTAATAATACAGGACTTTAAAAATTGGTGACATGTACAAAACAAATTCCAAATGCTTCATTAACCTGTTACTACCAAAGTACAAAACAAATTCATTGTATTTTAATGTTCACTAGAAAGAAAGTGGGATTCAAATATGTTGAGTTGGTTATGTGAATTATAAATCTAATTTATTCTTATTAATACAGTGTTAACTGGCCTAAAGTCCAAGGGTATTTAAAAAAAGCCAGGCCAGCTATAGTTCTTTTTGCAGTAGCCCAGGTAGATTCAAGGCATATTGCTACCCATTTTCAATCCAGTATTCCACTGTTTAAGAATTTTCTCAGATTTTATAAAGGTAACTTCATATGCTATTAACACATAATGGCATTCCACAAGCACATATTATGGTACAAAATAACTTCAGATTATTTCTATTACATGATCTCTATTTAGGCCAAGCCCAAGTGTGCTATTAGACCGACTATAGGTGTGGTAAGTACATCCCAGGCTTAGGTTAACATAGGAAACTGTGTTCTTGGTGAAAAGAATTGCCCATGAAGCTGTAGCAAATGATTGAGAGAAGTAGCTTGACTGTTGGAGTCTGGAGTGGGAGGAGGAAGGAGTATGTTCAGGTATTGAGAGGTAGAGGTTGAAGTGGACAGTTGACTCTACCTTTATCATTTCAAACCCATTATTATATGCTGTACAGTATTTTTTGTATTAGTGTAGAAATTTTGTTTAAGACTGTATGTTACAGAAAGTGTAATACCTCTGAATTTTCTTGTCTTTTTCCATAATCTTGACATGTAAGTTGTATATGAGCTCCATGAGCTTTTTTGTTGTTGTGTTTTTGTTTTTTTGTATAGTGGAAGATGACCTTAGTAAATTTCTGGCTTTTAGACAGTGTCAGTGTGTCCATTGTTGTTATTGACATCACTTGAATTTTGTGGTAGTCAAATAGCTTATGGTTTTATTGCCCAAGAATAAACAAAATGCCTAAACACGATAATTTATTATTATTATTATTATTATTTTACAACACCATTCAGTTCAACATAATAGCCACAGAATCCCCTGTTCTCCCCCTCTCGCCCACCCCTCCCCCAGCCCACCCCCCATTCCCACCTCCTCCAGATCAAGGTCTCCCCCGAGGACCGGGGTTGACCTGGTAGACTCAGTCCAGGCAGGTCCATTCCCCCCTCCCAGACCGAGCCAAGTGTCCCTGCATAAGTCCCAGGATTCAAACAGCCAACTCATGCAACAAGCCCAGGACCTGGCACCAATGCACAGCTGCCTCCCAAACAGATCAAGCCAAATGACTGTCTCACCCGTTCAGGGGGCCTGATCCAGTTGGGGGCCCCTCAGCCTTTGGTTCATAGATCCTGTGCTTCCATTCATTTGGTTATTTGTCCCGGTGCTTTATCCAACCTTGGCTTCAACAATTCTCGCTCATATAAACCCTCTTCTTACTCACTAATTAGACTCCCAGTGCTCCACCAGGGGCCCAGCCGTGGATGTCTGCCTTCAGATTCCTCAGTCCTTGGATGGGGTTTATGGCACCACTATCTGGGTGTCTGGCCATCCCATCACCAGAGTAGGTCAGTTCCTGCCGTCTCGCGACCATTGCCAGCAGTCTTTTGAGGGGGTATCTTTGTGGATCTCCGTGGGCCTCCCTAGCTCTCTGCTTCCTCCCCTTCTCACCTTCTCATGTAAACACGATAATTTTGCATTTCAAGATCAAAATACTTTATTTTTCAAGTTAATAGAAGGCATTTATAATATTTAGATCTTAGCAGTTAACCATGCTTAGATGCTTAGATTAGTTCTTTCAGTTAAGCTCTGTCTGTCTCTGTGGATCTCAGTTTTTTCCAGGGCCTTACATAATGTACAAGTGTTCTATTACAGCACTACATGCTACATAAAAGTAATTTCTATGTTTACATTAATGTTAGATAGTTGTCCTTGTGCTGCCACTAACTTAATTTTTGAAACACACTAACGGAAAAGCAAACATGCATATTTACAGCTGTTTTGTCCTTTTCTGTGGTCTTTATTTTTATAACATCGGTCTCTATGTTTTATACATGCATTCATACCTTACCAACATTTAGAAACAGTTGAGAGCCCCTTCTAGATCTGCAGTTGATACTGCTCTGAGTCTGAAGTTCCTCTCCTTTGCTTGAGAAACGTTTTCATGTTTTTTTCAGTTGTAAATAATTCAATAAAATAATTGCATATTTCAGAGTAAGTGAAATACTCTCGTTCTAGACAATTTGAATATCTGGTTTTCAAATTTTTGGTTTAAGTCAGTAAGTCTAGGCCTCCATAGTAAGCTTCTTAATCTAGGTTACTGTGCTATATACCCATAGGAGTTTGCTAATCAGAAGAAAAAAACCCCTCATATTTAATATTACTTTATATTTAACAAATCCAAGTTAAAAATGTCTCTCAAATTCTGCTTGGCTATGGTATTTTGCTTGTAAGCCAGAATTGTTTTAAATGAAATTATATAAATATCTTGGCTTCCAACCCTGAGCCTTTTTTTTTTTTTTTTTTTTTTGGTGCCGCAGTGTGTTTAATAAAAATTAGTTCTCATTAATGAAGAATATTTTGACTATACAATGAAAAAATACTGTCTTAGGAGCAAATGGTGTGACTTCACTGATTAAAGTTCTTCCAAAAGGTTAGGTAGCAAACTACATGAAAGAATTGTGGTGCTTTTCTTAAAATGAGGCATAAGATTTCAGTTAAAGATTGTCAGAAATCACTATGCTAATACACAAGTCGTTTAGTGTGACATTTGTTCATATATTTTACCCTCCTCTATGAGGGGCGCGGGTAATGAAGTGTACATTTGACTGTTGTTTGCCAGTTGGAAAGGCTCCAAAAACAAGGAGGCATTTGTACATGTGCAGATGTTGGCTGGGATCCCTTTTCTCTTGTTGTCAAAGACCATTTTATTTTCACAAAGATATGCTTGTGTCTGTTCTACAATATGGCGCATGAATAGTACAGTGTGTGGAGGTAGTTTTGTTTTACTTTTTACATGACAAAATAATGTAATTCCACATTCTTACATAATTTTTAGTGTTCCATTTTCATGTCAAGATCTTTATGCATTCACACTTCTGAGAAATAGCTAAGTCTGTTGTAGTCCTTTGTCTAACAAAAATGTCAAGGTTATGGGGTATTTTAAATTGTGAGCAAAGTTGAAATAGTGTGTGGTTTGTGAACAGTTTTTGCACTGTACATTTCACATGAGCAATCAGTCACTTTTTCTCAGTGCCCAAAATTAAAAAAAAATTGTTAAGGATTAAAAACATGTTTACCTCTAATTTCTAAGGGCTAAATAGTTGTTGACTTCCCAAAGTGAATCCATTAATTTACTATATTTAAGATCCACGGTATCTTTCCATGTAATTAGTATTTTGTCATAAAATATTTAAATTTAAAAGTAAAAGTTGTATATGCAAAGTATGATTGCTGTCTACTTATAGACCTAAAGGGGGCATAAGTGAGAACTGGGAATTTCAGGTGAGGTTTAGTTCTAAAGATGTTTCTTGTTCTAGCATAAAGATTTTAAAGTACAGATAGTCTGTTGGGACAATTAAAGATTTAGGCAAAATTATCATCACTTTTTTTTTTATGGAACAAGGAGGGCCATATCTCTGACTCTTTAAACGTACATACATTATTCAGGTTTCAGTAATAGAAGTGGGCTGCTGCGTTTTCTCTGTGATACTGTAAGGTTGTACTTACTGTCTCCTGGCTCACTTTCACTCTTCTTTGGTGCTGGTGTGAGTATAATCTCATTTTTTTTCCAGCTAAGAAGTACAAGAATGACACAAACCTGACATAGTAGTAATTCTACATGTGAAACTTATAAAAACTCTTAGCATGTTTTTTGTTTGTTTGTTTGTTTGTTTGATTTTTCCCTCCAGTAGTCATTTCTGTAGTGGCACATTTTAGCAGTAGAAAGTATCTTCAATGGGACTGGGAGTGTTGCTTAGTGGTAGAGTGTCTGGCATGCACAGGGCCCTGAGCTACCCACCCAGAATGGGATCATGGGCAGATCTAGTTGATAACTAAGTTGGAAATGACTTATTTATGGTTATAAAGGCATTACTTTTGATTTGGAACTAGAATCTTCCCAATAGTTAAAAAGCCCATTAGAAAATCTCACCAATGTGAAAAAGTTATTTTGAGGCTGGGGCAAGGGGGGAAGGGAAAGAAGATTCATACAAGACCATAGATGCTTAGGATGGAGGTTGTGTTAACCAAGATCAGTTTATTCTTTCCCATCTTGGCTATTGGTAAAAGTCCAAGAATCCTTCTCAACATTCTCTTGACTGCTTCTGAATTGGTTAAGCCTCTAGGACTGTACAAACTTTAGTAACTAACACCATATGATTTGTTCAGTGTCTGGTCTTCTAAAATAAAAGCCTGTGGCTAAACAGAGCCTCTATAGTTCACCCTTATTGCCCACATAGCACAGTGCCTAATCAGGTAAATAATTACTGGTTAGTGTATTTTCAAGACTGTCCATTCAAAAGAAACTGTTGTTTTGCTTTCATGTGTAGAATAAAAATATAGAGAAAAATATAAATATTTTTAGAATTGGTAATAAAGACAGTGTTTCTTGCCTTATATTCTAAGATACTGAAAAGTAATACTTGTCACAGATTTTAAATAAAAAAAATTTCCACACTTTTTTTGGGGTCTATAGTAATGGTATGAGTTAGGAGGGAAAATGAAGCTTATACTGAAGAACTGTACCTAGTAGGAATCTACTGAGAGCTACTCCTCTACTGGGGAGAGACTAAGGTAACTTCATCAGACTGTCTCATAATATTAAGAAATTCTTTTGTAGAGTTTTCCATCTGATGAAGGTTGGCCATTTGCAAAGTATCTTGGAGCTTGTGGAAGAATGGTTGCTGTAAATTATGTTGGAGAAGAACTGTGGAGTTACTTTAATGCACCATGGGAGAAAAGAGTTGACCTTGCTTGGCAGTTAATGGAAATAGCAGAACAACTTACAAACAATGACTTTGAATTTGCACTCTACCTCCTGGACGTCAGCTTTGACAATTTCGCAGTTGGTCCTCGAGATGGGAAGGTAATCATTGTGGATGCTGAAAACGTTTTAGTTGCTGACAAAAGACTAATTAGACAAAGTAAGTATTTAATTTTCATATTTGTCTTTTGTACATTTCCATGTTTAAATGTTATACTCATAATAAAAACTTAAGTTTCTTCTTAAGATGACAACCTTGTGTCTTTTTAAAATTTTTGTATAACCAGGATCAACAAATATTTGTTATACTTCTAATTAAATTTTCTTCATATTTAGTAAAATCCCATGTTTAAATGAATTACACCCCCCCTCCCCACCCTCTTGTGGAGTCTGTGGAGGTATGTGTACATGTAGGCACATCTTTTGCATACTGTGTTCTATGGTTTAGGACACAGCTTCTTAAACTGGGTCACGACCTCAAGGGGTTGCATAACCAATTGTAGGGGTTGTGAAAAAAATGTAGCAATAGTCAAAGGATTTTAAGTTGTGTAAGAAGCAAAAATTAATTCAAAATCAACTACATAATGAATCAGCAACATTTATACCAGAGAGTGCTTGTGTTGTATCACGTAACTTCACTGCAGCCTAGATTCTGAACACTGTGTGTGCTCTGCAAAGCACAGGACATACTATCATTCCACATGGCCTTTGCTACCTAGAATACCTTGTTGCATACTGGAGGCTATTGTGTCTTATGAATTGCAAACAATTTGTGTAAAATATAGAAATGTTGGACTACAGAAAACTTGCTGTTTTCCTACAGTTGTTCCGTGGCATATAAATATCAAATTAGTATATTTTTATATTGTATTATGTTAGAATATTTGATATTAAAAATGACTGTTTGAATTGCTGGCTTAAGTTTTCATTAAAAATCCGTTTGGGTTTGGGATTAGGAGAGATTGTTAGCAGTTTCTGAAATGACTAGAAACATAATTCTGCCATTTTCTAGTATGTATTTATACACAGTGGCATTCCCAGTATTGACTCTTATTACAAATTCAAAATATCCATCAGCTCTGGAAAATATTGAAATGCTATGTGCTTTGCAATATTAGATACAATAGTAGATACTCAAGTGAGAGCTAATTCTTACATTAAAAATAAACACACATTCATCTCATTAATAGGAAATTTTTCTTTCTTTAATAAGTGGTGCAACTATAGCTAATAATTGTTTTAGAATAATTTCTTATGTTTTTTTTAATCAGTAAATGTTTGGTTTCTGTTCCTATACATTCAGTGTTGTATAAACATTTCTTGAGCAAAAGGAGGTTATGTATGGAAAAAGTTGCAAGGACTTGTTTAATGCAAAAGGAAGTTTATGCTGTTACAGCTTATCAAAGTGTCAGCTTTAGTGGAGGCTTCATTTCTCTACAGGGCCTTACAGGAATGTTGTGTTTTTTTTCTTCTCTGGGGTTCTCATAGTGATGGTTTTGTCTTATTTTTAACTTGGATGGTGTCTAACACTGCAGATCTGGCCTCAGTCTAATTTATGATTATTATATCTCAGTCCATTTGTTTGTGAGCTCTCTGTATAATTGGTAGGTAATATATAGGAAATGTTTTGAAATTCAAATACCATAGTAATTTCATCATGTGAAGGATAAATAAAGCCTATATTCTAGAAGTAATTTGACTAGAAAAAGAAATGTTAGGGAAGTCACGCTCTCTCCTGAATCCTAACATTCAAGCTGGTAGCTTAGTAGCATCACAAGTTTGAGGCCAGCTTAGGGTACATACTGAATTAGAGGCCATCCTGGGCTACAGTGAGATCTTATCTCAACCCCCAAAACCCAAGAGTTGTTGGAGAATCTTAACTTTCTTAGCTTACCTCAACTCCTGACATAAGGGATATGAATAACTTTAGGTTACCTTCAGAATTCCCAAGTTGTGGTACCTGGCCCATGTGGCTGACCTGCATTTTCTATGTTCATTACAGTCATACTTAGCGCTTTCTTTTTTTAACATCCTGTTCAGATTCTATACTCACCAAGCTCTCTTCTGATGATCTCTTGCTCATGGATCCTTCCACAGGGAATGAATACCCTACTTGAGGGTCCTGCTCCCCTCTTCCTTTTCATATATTTGTGACTATTGTAGGATTGTATGTCATGCTTTCTGTTTTTAAAAGTTGTAGTCTGCAGAGCGGTGATGGTGCACACCTTTAATCCCAGCACTCAGGAGGCAGAGGCAGGTGGATCTCTGTAAATTCAAGGCCAGCCTATTCTACAGAGTGAGATCCGGGACAGACAGCCAGGGATACATGGAGAAAAAACCCTGTCTCAACAAAACAAAACAAAACAAAACAAAACAAAACAAAACAAAACAAAACAAAACAAAACAAAACAAAACAAAAAGAGTTGTATCCTGCTTTCTCCTAGCTAATGACAACAGCTTTCCCTGGCTTAAGTGGTTCTGACGACCTCTTATTGTTCTGGTAGAATCCAGATTTCTTACATGGCACAGTCTGTGTGACTTTGTCCTGCTATGCTTCATTTTAGTATCTGTCCATTATCCTTGATGCCTCAGGAATAATAAATAGCCTTTTGTTTCCCTAGATGAATCTTTTGCTTTTGGGCTTTCCTGAGTGCATTTTCCTGAGTGCATAAGGAGCCTCATTTCTGTTTTGTACACAGTAGTTACTTGCTCTTTAAGCTTTGACTTCACCAAGCATATGCTTGCTTTTGTGTTCTCTTATATGTGTTAGTCTTCTGAATTTAAACCCAGAAGTTCAAATCTAGTTCCATTCACATAAATGACAGGTGCACCTGAATGTCTTATAGCTATTTTATAATATAAAATATTTACACCATTATGTTACTATTACCTATCCTGCCATCCAGGTAGAACCTTGAACTTTTCTCACTAAGTCTTAATTTTTGTCTCAAATATTTCTTTGATATGGCTTTCCTTTCTGGACCTTCTTAAGTTGTTATGGTAACTTTTTAAAGTTACATTTATTTTGTGTGTTTGTGGGTGTTTATATGTGGGTGTGGGAATGCCGTGTTATATGTATGGAGACATGGTGTATATATGGAGGACAACTTGTGAGAATCTCTTGTCTCCTTCCATCATGTGGGTCATCAGGCTTACCTTTATCTGCTCAGCCATCTCACAGGACTGCTATGATTATCTTTGTCCCTCCTGTCTGTAGAAAGTTACTTTCTACAGCATATGATCATGCAAGTTAGTTTGTTTATTTTAGAGTCACTTGAATCTGTTTCCTGGTACTTGTCTCACATTCTAGCTGCAGTTCTGTTCTCAGCCAGGTGGACCAGTGTTCCTATGTTCATCCCTTTGCAGATACTGTACTGTGGGCTACAATGCTATTTTTCTCTCATTTCTTGATTTGTTATCTTTAAGATCTAAATCAAGTGTTCTTATGTAGCCTTCTGATGCTCCAGGCAGAAATCTAGATCTCTCCAGTCTTGTAGCATTTGATGATGCTTTATGATCCTTTTTATGTTAGAGAAAATCCTAGATGAACCTGAAAAATGGTAGGGGCCTTGTGTGATCCTTCTACCTGAGATGTCAATAAATGACATTTTGTGAATTAATATGTAAATTATTTATGAATTTTATTAATCAATATATTATTTAAATTTGCCAAATAATTTATGTATAAAAGTATAGAATAAATGTATGGTAATGGGGTGTTCTGTTAAGAGAACAGTAAGAAGGTTTTCAAATAAACTTTTCTGACTTTTCTCTCACAGATAAGCCTGAGAACTGGGATGTATGGTATGAAAGCAAGTTTGACGACTGTGACAAGGAGGCTTGCTTATCATTTTCAAAAGAAATTCTTTGTGCTCGTGTCACTGTGGACCACAATTACTATGCCGTTTGTCAGAACCTCTTGTCTAGACATGCCACCTGGCGTGGCACTTCTGGAGGACTCCTTCATGATCCACCAAGTGAAATTGCCAAAGATGGCCGACTGGAGGCCTTGCTGGATGAGTGTGCCAACCCCAAGAAACGCTATGGCCGATTCCAGGCTGCGAAAGAACTGCGCGGATATCTAGCACAATTAAGTCACAACGCGAGGTAGTAGATGGTGATCTTTTCTTTTCCTTTGCTGAAATAGCACTGGCAAAACTAAACCACCAAAAAACTGCCTAGAACAAAACAAAATGTGCAAGTATTACATCAGAGGATGATGAACTTGTTCTGATAGATCTTACATTAACATCCATCAAGATAAGACATTACTATACATCAAAGTTCACACGATGCTTCTGAGAGTCTGTTCTTCACTTTGTGGAGACTTGAGATACCATTGACTGCTTTCCCCTTCCCATACCTGAGTGGATTAATGATATTGTTACACTATTGGAAAGGAGTCTGATAGTTACATGGCTTGTGTATCAAAGGGTACTTGGTACTTAGTTTGCATTTCTATCATGATTTTGTGAATCTCTTGCATTTACTTTGAATGTCAAGTTAGATCGGCCTGTTTTATAGGCCACCTTTTCCTTCTGATGTGTAAAATTATTTTCCATTTTTTTTAAGTTTTACACACCCAGGTTACTATAGGTGTTTGCTTAAATTTTAATATAAGTAGTTTTCATTCAGTGCTATGCGATACATACTTTACTGTTAGAGCAGGACTCCCAGGTTTACTGTTTTTACAGAGATCTTAGTATTTCGTTATGTAAATAATTTACCTCCCCTCAACCTTCTGTGCTTCATTGCATGGTATCATTTCAGGTTATTTAAGAGTTTAATCCCTCAATGCCAGTAATTATAAATATACACTGAACATGATGTTCAACATATGCTACAAAATGTCACTGCGTCCTTTGTGAAAAGGCTTTAAGAAGAATACACTAGCAGTCTACACTTTGATAACATTGAAGAAACAATAAAATTCAATGTTTTTAAATGCTAACTAGTCCAAGATAGTAATGCATATGCCAAAGAAATATTAGACACATTCCATGTTTAGAACTGAAAATAGAATTGGTCAATTCTTAGCCCACTTCAGTGTTTTAGCTGTCACTTTTAAATTAAAATCTATCTGTTCCTTTGATGTTGACAGTTGAGCTACTGCTTTAAGAAAATGTATAACTTAAAGATATTGTACCATTTTATTCAGTGGTAGGTTTCTCAAAATGAACACAGTAATCAGTGTTAGAATTTAATTAGGCATCAGAACCTTTTACTTATTAATATATTCATAATTTTTACTGTAAAGCTTGTCTGCCCACTGTGATCTTCTTTACCCAATTGCTAAATATCAGAACATCAAATTTCAATATGTGAGTAGAAAGATTAACAAATAATGTGTAAAATTTTTGTCTATTTAAAAACTGTTCTATGTAAAAGTTGACTCTCAATAGCACAGGCAATATTTTTCTGTTTGAAGTTGTTGCATTGGTTTGCAGTAGAGTTTGGGGTAGTGTGCAGTAGTGGGTTCTGGACTGACTTACTGAAATCAGAAAGTGATTAAAACATGCACAACCAAAGCCAAGCTTGTCCTTTTCATTCATTCAGCAACTATTTATTGATCATCCATTCTGTACTAGGTGCATTCATAGCTGCTATACACCATCTAAACATGACGTGGTCAAGTAACTTATCAAATATATTAGCATAAGTACTTCTTAAGTTGATTCATTATTTAGGGTGACACTTTTCATGTTATTTGATTTTTGTGATGGAAATTCTCTTTCTACCATCTTAAATTAGTTTCTTATCCCAAAGTGAAGGGAGACGGCAATAAAGTTAATCCAAGTTTAAAAATGGGAAGGCCAAGGGTAAGAGATCTCCATTATCAACAGATTGCATTGTATTACTTCTTATACATCAGTATATTGCATAGCTCTCAATGAAACATTCAAGATTTTGGTAATCTAACTTTTTAATGTAACTTCGAAAACTTTTTGAGAGTAAGAAAAATCATCAACACTCCTTTGCTTCTTCCTTAGAACTACACTAAAATATACAATTTCAAAACAGCACCATTATATTTTCTACATATTCATAACATGGAGGCTAGAACTCACAGGAGCTGTCTGTGGGTCCAGAGCTTCCTACTTTTGGTGAGTGATTGTGGTTGTGATTATAGAGCAGAAAGTAAAGAAGCTCTCCGGGGAGTGATGGCTACTTCAGGTATAACCACCATGAGAGATTATGTGGAATTTTTTTTCTCTTTGGAGAAGGCTGAGAAGATAGTACAAGAATTAGGAATTTTAAATTACAGGGAAAAAATATGTATGTGAAAAGCAATAAATATTTTGTTCTCTTTGCTATCAAGATGTTCACATTCAGATATTTATTATACAGCAGCAATTTATATTTTTAATCATTGCCCATTAATAGACGCGGTAAAATATTTTTGAATCAAACATTTGGGGTTTGTATGTGCATTTAAATTGTCTTTTGTACTGTACGTTACTGTTTAATTTGAATATTTTATCAGAACTGTCTCCCTGTGCCTTTATAAAATATAAAGTTGTCTCTGCAACTTTTAATGATCTTAATAAAGAATACTTTAAGAACCATACTTTGCAGACTCTGTCTTCAACTATTCAAGTTTTTCTTGAATAAGAAAAAATTATTCCTGTCCCCACACATGCACTTTTGTTACAGTCTTTGGAAATTGCCTTGATTGGGTGTAAGCTGAGCTCAAACTGTATGTTTTCTTTTTCTGTAATAGTGACCCTTTAAAACTTACTACTAAGAACTGGAAAAAAAAGAAGCTTAGGAATTTTCAAATGTTCACAAGAGAATTTTATAATGTTCATAGCTAGTATACTCCTCCTTCCAAAGTTATCAACATTACTAAACTTCTTTCATCTTCATCAAAATCTGCTTCCCCCAGCTCATTTTGAAGCAAATTTAGCTGTGTCCTTTTATTCAGGAGTACACATTAAGTGTGTTATCTTCCAACAAAGCCACAGTGTAATTAATCAAAAATGAACAGTAATGCCTCAGTGTTGCCAAAGCAGAAAGTTCTTTTAAAAACCTTCTACTACAAGAATTCTGAACCACAGGGTGAATAGATGGAGCAACTTCATGACCAAGGGAGATGGTAACCAAAGTGGATTGAGACATATTCAGTATGTACATCTCTGAATTCAAGTGATATTGAAAACAGCAGCCCAAATCAACACCAAATCAATTATGCCACGTTTGAGAGGATATTGAAGAGTTACTGGGAAAACGTGGATAGAATAAAAAGAAGCCTCTTGCTTTATCTCTGGAAAAATCAAATGACACCAGGAAATTTTTGCAGAACACCTAGGATTCCAATTGATAAATGCACTGTTAGCATAAGGTTGCAATTCCTGATACATTAGCAAGTCTAAATAGTGGTCATACTAAAGCTATTGAAAGTTGATAGCACATTCATGGATCAGGATGGCAATTGGACCTGCAGTCCGACCTTACAATAACAGTGCTGATAAGACTCAGTGGCAAGTACCCAGTGACACCTGTGAAATGTCTTGCCAGAAAAGAACCAGTAATGTGGAATGTGGCCACATCCCTAATCCGTCCATTAATAGAAAGTATAAAAGGAAACTAATAAAAGAATAGAATTGGGTATAGGCAAAATTCAGATTCTGAGGTGTTCTATACAGTAAATGGCACAGTTTTCTTCAGTAAACTGTAGGGGAAAGCAACAGCATTAAGAGAGGTAAAGGAAATGCAAACTGTAGATGTAACCAACCGTCTTATTAAATAAGAAACACAGAAACAATGTAAAAGAGAAAGCCGAGAGGTCAGAGCTCAGAGCTAAAATCTCACCCTTCCTCCTCTGTGTCCCAGCTTCCCGAAAGAGCTATATCCTGTCTGTTCGTTTTTTTATAGTATGTTGTTCTGCCTTCTCATTGGTTGTAAACCCAAACACGTGACTGCCTCGTCACTGTCTGAATGTACAGCCCCCTAGGTCTTAAAGGCATATGTCTCCAATGCTGGCTGTATCCCTGAACACACAGAGATCTATGGGATTAAAGGCGTGTGCCACCACCGCCACACTCTGTCTATGGCTCTAATAGCTCTGACCCCCGGGCAACTTTATTTATTAACATACAATCAAAATCACATTTCAGTAAAATTAGAATACCACCACATTTCCCCTTTTCTATTTTAATAAAAAGAAAAAAAGCAAAAGGTTATAACTAACAAAAGAAAAACTATATACAAAAGTACAATAACTATATACAATATATACAAGTAATAAATACCTAAACAGGTATTTGACAAATCAGAGAAAATAATTCCATTATCTATCCTATTTTGGTAAATCCAAGATGTATCTAATGCACTTTCTATCCTAATTAATTTTCAACTATAACTAACTAATCTTCAACCATAACTAACTAATCTTCAACTCCCTCAGAGACCCAAGAAGGGAATAATATTAGCTAACAAAAATAAAAACAGGAAGTGCATGCAAGCAACTTCCAAAAAATTTGTGAGTTGACAAACAGCCAGCTGCCTGGGCAGTCACCTGAGGTTTCTCCGCAGTGTTGGGGCATCATCTTCAGCCTATAGGCTTAGTGTATCTGACAGACTCATTTGTGAAGTAGGATGTACACAAGGTCAACAGTTCAACCTCACATTGGATGAGAGCAGTCCATGTACCAGAAACACCTGAATTCCACTAGTGTCCTGTCACGATTCAGGATTTTAATTTCTGGAAATTGTTGACAGTTTTTTAATTCAGCTATTCATTCTTGGCTGTGTATATATGGCTTCATCTCAGCATCCCCTTCTTCTGCAAACATTCATCTCTGCAGTTTGAGAAAAATCTGCTTTCTTTAAAAATTGGAAATGTAAACAACAGAATGACCTGAATAACCTCATCAACTTCACTTTTCCACTTGAACATGTTGAAGAGCCCTGAAATACCCATTGTGCTAATTTATGCTAAGCAAGCTATAAATTACTAATATATAGTATTAGCTCTAAGTCCAAGATTTGAACAAGAATATTTTCCTTTTGTAAGATTAGTTGTTCATAGTTAAAAGATAGGTAGGAGAAGAGCTGGGCCCAATTTTCTCACTGACCTGTGTTTGGCCTGAACATTTTTTCCCTATTTTTCTATGGTCTGCAACTTTTAAGGGCTAGAAGCATATAGTGGAGTACAAGCTCACATTGTAAAAGGACAAGTCATGCATTTTCCCAATTACAAATTTGAGGAAGGGGAAATTTATGGGAACAAGCAAGAGGTAGAAGAATCCCAACAAACAAAAGTAACAAAGACTGGGAAAGGTGAAGGGAGAAGAGAATAGAAAATAAGAACTGTTGGTTCTGAAAGAAATGGTAGGGCTTTGTTCCCTTTGACCTTAAAACTTGAGACCTCAAATTTCTAGGTAGATAGATGCCCCAGCATCCATTTACTAGAAGTCTATCTCTAGGAGGCTGCCTTAGAATTATTTTCCTTTCCTGTGTTGCAGCTATAGGCCATACCTTGACCCCTAAGGACAAACAGTATAGACCAAAAGTCTGTCTTTTTTAAGAAGACATCAGTACAGATGCCACACAGCTAATCAGTCTTGAGTTTGGGTTATTTTGCTTTGTGTGACTTCTCGAACAGAAAGAGAAACAAACCAGCGACAACTGCAGTATCCCTAAGGAATGCGCCAAATTTTCTTTGTATCTAAGGACATTGGCTATTAGTTGTGGTTTCTTGTAGCATGCCTTCACCCATATTTTTAGGGTTATTTTTATTTTCAAGTTGTATTTTATATTTAGGGATGTTTTGCTTGCGTGTGTGTGTGTGTGTGTGTGTGTGTGTGTGTGTGTGTGTGTGTGTGTGTGTGTGTACCCTGTGCATGCCAGAAAAGTACATTGGATTCCCTGGAACTGGAGTTACAGGTAGTTGTGAGCCATCGTGTGAGTACTGAGACCTGAACCTGGGTCCTCTGCAGGAGCAGCAAGTGCTCTTAGCCACTGAGGTGTCTTTAGTCCTACTCATGGATTTTCAAGCTATTGTAACTATGTGATTATACTCGGTGTCCTGTGGCTTTGGGTTATCCTTCCATTTTGGAAGAATGATTTAGTAATCCTCGATGGATAGTGAGTGAATGGTGATGAAAACATCTGCCCACAATTGTTTATTTCCTGAGATTTGCCTTATAATGTGTTTCCCATTGTCTCAGTAACCATCCTTGAAAGATATCTTTTAGAGTTTTAAACGGTGCTCATATTTTTCTTGGCAAATTATTTTCAAATACTTTGAGAAGTAGTATAAACTAAAGATCAGAAGTGGCAGGCAGTTTTGTCTTAAGAAAGTAGAGACATCAATGTTGTAATTAAGTTTTGTGGGTAGTTTTTATCTTTCTCTAGCACTAATAGTTTTTACTGAAAAATCCTTGATGGTCAGGAGTAGGGACATAGTTCAGTTGGTAAAGATGTTGCCAGACAAGCACCAGGACCTAAGTTTGATCCCTTGTGAAAAAAGCCAGGCATAGCTGCATGTACTTGTAATCTCTGTTCCCCGGAGACACAGACAGGCAGAAACCTGGGGGCTCCCTGGACTGTGAGCCTAGGTTATGGACAAGTTCCAGATCAGTGAGAGACCCTGTCTAAAAAATAATATAGTGACAGTGACAAGAATGACACCTAAGATTGTCCTGTGGCCTCCACACACATTTCCCAACCCCCATATACAAATCTTTGCCTGTTGTTAAAACTATAAATAGAAGTCCCGAGCACTTGATACCCATTTGTTCCCAAGGGAAAGATATCTCTCTGACATTGAAAACACAGCTTAAAAAAAGTTAGTATGCCATTGAACTGTTTAAAACAGGAGAGTTTGATTTTTTTTAACTCTTGCCCAGTTGTGACTTGTAGATAAATTATTGAATGTCTGTGAAACAAGTACCCACATTTTGAAGATGTAGAATGCCTGCTTTGACTCTGATTATGAGATTATTGGACAGGATCAGACAATATGGAAAAACACTTTGGAAGTGCAGAGTGCTACACATATGTTATAGTAACAAATAAGCATTGATGTTTTGCCCAAAGAGAAAGACGGAACTTCATTCAGGATTAATTAACTGGCTTCTTGTTGGTTAATGGCACTCAGCCACGAATGACTTCTACCTTCTTGTGACTTAAGACCGTAAACCAGCCTTAGCTGGGGAAAGGCATTCAGTGGATTATTTTTAGAATGCCTCCTGTGGTTCAGATGAAATGGCTGAAGCTATTATTTAGCATGAGAATTCTAAGTTTGTAGCTCCTTGTACTTCATAGGATGTTTACAATCAGCTCAAAAAAAAATTGAGGGAGGGAAGACATATTTGAAGAGTAGATAGTATTGTTAAACTCTTGTATCGAACTAACTTTCCCATTTTTTATTGAAATATCAGAAACAGTGTAAAAGATCTGCTACAATGACACGTCTGTGACTACTTGTTGCCAGCCCATGGGTTCATTCAGGATCATCTTTAATGAAGAAATAAATTGATACAGCAATCTCTATTAATGTCAGGATACTTAACACTTGTGTGTCTGGCACATGTGGTGGTACACACCTGTAATCCAGAACTCATCAGGCCAAGAAAGGAAATCACAAGTTTGAGGCTGATTTAGGCTGTAATATAGAAACCTTGCATTAAAAAAATGGGTGTAGATACTATATGAAACTAGTAGCTATAATAAGTCTTAGGGGTTTCTCAAAGAAGTGATAATGATATAACTAAATATGCAAACTCATCAAAATCAGATAACATACTACTCTGTTTCCATGCTCCTCTCGGAGAAAAAACAAAGCAAATGCAGAGGATAAAGAGTGAGGGTGAGCTCTCCCGTCTTGACATGGCACTAGTCTTAGGTGAGGATGTAGTGGAGTGAAGAGGTGCGGACAGGTGAGGAGAAACACTTGGGTGAATCTAGAGATCCAGGTGCCTCTTTCCCCTTTTAATGTCTCCAGCGCCTGTGCCACACGAACTGCCATAGCAACACAGGTGGGAGTCAGGCTACTACAGACCATAGTGAAACTCCATCCTAAGTCGTTGTAAACTATTTATGCATCAAAACATGCCGTGTTTTGCTTAGCCATCTGTCTAGCTAATCACATCCAACATTTTATCATTAAACATGCTGCTTGAAATATCTTTCCACAAACAATCCGTCCATGGATGAGTACCACTGTAAAAAGTGGAACTGCCAATTCAGTGGCACATACCACTTCTGCCTCAAGTTAGCTTCCAAATTGTCCTCTGGAGAGCTTCATCTCTTAAACTCCCCCAAAATAGTATATGAAAATGAGCTTCTTACTCTCTAAAAGTAGATCAACATTTACTGAGTTACTTTTAATTTTTACTGATACTAATGCATAGAAAACTTTTACCTGTGCTTTTATTTGCAACGTCTTAGTAAACTACTTGGTGAGGCTTAAGAAAACTAATAGCAATTTACCTTCCTGTGTGATTTAGAATATGAGACAGATGCAAAAATTAGGAGGGACCAGGGATGTCTCTCTTGCTGTTGACAAAGATGTGACAGTGGCTTTTACCATGCTATATATTAGTATCAACTTCCACTTATCACAGGCAGGGTTGGAAAGCCAGAGTTCTTTCTGTCAGCACATGCACAGAGCTTTCCCTTGGGTCGCACAGACAGAGAAGCTGTTTGTGATTCATGAGACAGTCACTTTTTTTTTTTTCTTACAAGCATCTCAATTTTTTAAATTTTTTATTTATTTATTTTTCTTTTTTTCCCTTTTATTTTATTTTACAATAGTATTCAGTTCTACATATCAGCCATGGATTCCCTTGTTCTCCCCATTCCTGTCCCCCCCCCCCCTTTCCCACCTCCTCCAGGGCAAAGCCTCCCTGAGGACTGAGATCAACCTGGTAGACTCAGTCCAGGCAGGTCCAGTCTCCTCCTCCCAGACTGAGCCAAGCGTCCCTGCATAAGTCCCAGGTTTCAAACAGCCAACTCATGCAATGAGTACAGGAACTGGTACCACTGCCTAGATGCCTCCCAAACAGATCAAGCCAATCAACTGAGACAGTCACTTTTTAAAAGGCAAGAGAAAGTGGAAAAACCGCACTGTTGTCTTTCCCACAGTAACCAGTAGGTGAGTCATTGGCAATGGGGAGGGGAGGGAAGTTGGGAATACTATTCACACTTTCCACATGGAGGCTGGAGAGCTAGGAAGTCATGTCTTCCCCTTACACTGGCTCCAACCTTAGGCTCCTAGCTTTCTAGTGAGTTCAGTAGCCATTTAGTATTTTTGTGTGTGAATTATCTGTTTTCTTTCTTTTTGTCCATACTAAATGGAGACAAAATAACTCCTTCAAACTTAGAATTTTGACATTCCATGTATTTTGAGAGTCTGTTTAGACTCTTGTTTATACCTAAAGGGTAAAACAAGAAAAATAGACTAGCTACAGGCTGAGCAAAGCATTCTCTAGTCAGTGCTCACCTGCTCTGACTTTCCCCTTGCAGGGTCTTCTACATGTGATTCCACACTGGATCAGCTCAGGCCATCAAGAACAGAAGCCACAATATCCAAGAGTACCCCAGTCCCGTCTTTACAATGTTTTTTTAACCCATACCACCAATTCTGTAAGTTGTAGTGGTAGATACAACACGGTTTCAGACAAGAACATAGGAACTAGGATCTGTATTTTCCCTCAATTGGTTCTTGAATACTTTGTTTTTGATACAAGGTCTTCTTATAGAGCCTTGACTGTCCTGGAAATTGCTATGTACACCAGGCTGGCCTTGCAATCAGAGATCCAGATACCTCTGTCTTCTGAATGCAGGGATTAATGAATGAATTTTTGACTGAAATGTTTAGAGGTTTAGAGGTAACGACAGGAATAACAAATTGGAGCATTTATGGGCAATGGTGCTCCTCAGCAGCTACTGCCCAGCTCACAGCTGGTGTTAGACACTGGATTATAAAACAAGTCTTGATTTTAGATACCTAAAACTTGGAAACTATTTGTTACAGTTGATAAACTGTGGGGTTTTTGTTCTACTTTGTATGTTTTTCTAATATTTTGGAAAATACACAAAACAAAACTAGCAATTTTCACCATTTAAAATAACATTACAGCAGCATAAATTATATTTGCAGTGCTGTGTACAACCATCATCACTGTTTCCAAAATGTTGCATCATCTCAAAAAAAGTTTTAAACTCGCTATGAAATAACTGTTCATTTCCCTTTTCCTCAGTTGTTAGTCATTTTCAAGCCAGGAATTGGCCTGTCGTAGATAATTTACCATGGGCTCACAGGACAATATGCATCTTTTGTGTCAGGCCTCTTTCACTTGGCATACGATTTTCAAGTTTCACCCAAGTTGTCTTGTGTATCAGTATATCCTTACTTGGCTCACACCCCATTGTATCTATAGATCACATGTGTTCACATATTCATCCATTGGTGTATACTTGAATTTCCAACTTTCACCTGTGGTAAATAATGCCACAGTGAATGCTGTTGTACATACAGGTATCTGTGTAAGTCCCTACTTTTAATTCTTTGGGATATATGTCTAGGACTAGCATTGTTAGGTCCTGTAATAATTTAACCTTGGACTTCATTGAAGCACCAGTAAACCATTAAACTGTCACACACTTTCAACACAGCTGACTGGTGCCTTCGGGAGAGTACACAGTTGTCGCTTCTTGTTCCGGAACCAGGAAGCGGGTGGCAGTAATTTCAAGTGAACTGGGTGTTGCCCCTCTATTGCAGTGTCCACGTAGGCTGACATTGCAGGCGTGCAAAAGCTGCCTGGGTTAGTTGTCTTGTTGGCAATAAAGAGATTATCTACTGTGAATTAATTTAAAGAGTCAGTCCATGCTTAGAGATGCTGAAGGTCATCCTTGTAAGGTTTGGGATAGGACATAGAAACAACCCGACGGTACTGTGGGGGGTGGGGGCGGGGAGAGAGTGGAACTGCAGGGACCTGTGGCTTCCTGCAAAGGGAAGATCCTGGGACGAGTGAGAAACAGGAAAGACTAATTTTGTTCTAACTTAATTTTAAATAGCTTCACCCCTCGTGCGCACATTCCACGTGATAGACATCGTGCCAAATACTATGTAGCTCATCTTTGAAGCAGGCTGGTGTGTTAGTGACTTGCCCAGGACTGCAGAACTGGGACGTTGCCAAGATGGTATCAGAGTCCAGGCTCCCTCTGGCTCTTTGTGTCTGTGCATGTATCCTGCATACACTCCAGCCCTGTTCACATAAGGTTCCATGAACTAACTCTCTCTCTCTCTCTCTCTCTCTTTCTCTCTCTCTCTCTCCCTCCCTCCCTCCCTCCCTCCCTCCCTCCCTCCCTCCCTCCCTCCCTCCCTCCCTCCCTCCCTCCCTCCCTCCCTCCCTCCCTCCCTCCCTCCCTCCCTCCCTCCCTCTCTCTCTCTCTCTCTCTCTCTCTCTCTCTCTCTCTCTCTCTCTCTCCTTATCTCCATTCTTCCTTGTCCACCGTAGTGACTGTTCACTGTTCTACAGTGAGGCTGCCCAGGGCTGTGCTACACTTCAGAGCCTCCAGTCTAGTTCACAAGGCACAAAGCTTCGTTCCCAAAGTCCTTATGTTACTATTCTAAGCACTATATATATAGTTTACAGATTCATGAGTTTCATTGTAGCACTTCACACACACACACACACACACACACACACACACACACACACACACACACACACCTTTGATCATTCCCAATCTCTTAATCTAGCCTCGTGCATCTGAAACTGAGTATCTTTCTCCTGACACTCTGCCCAGTGTCTGCGTATATCAGTGAATGACGTAACCTCTGATAAGCTTGGACTTGACCCTCCTCAGGAATAGTGCTACTCTCTGCTCCTTAAGGAATCCTGTGTTTTTGCAGGGCGGAATAAAAACAAAACAAAACAAAAAAAAAACCCCTGCCAGCTCATGAGGATGCCTTTCTAAAATATGCCTGCCAATGTCCTGCTTGGACTGTTTTTCTTTAAATTTATGTTTATATTTTCATTTCCTTTCTCATTTCAGAGCAGGTGTGTCTACTAAGATCCACACAAGGGACCTTCTGCTTCTGGGATTCCTGCTTCCATCCCAGTCCATTACTGTTGCTCTTTCCCCTGCTTCTCGCAGAGTTTCTTTCATTTGCTCAGTGCAGACGCTCTCCTTACTGTTGACAGACTGGTTTTCACGGTGTCATTCTCAGATCTGCAGCTTGCTCCCAGTTTCCTCCTCAGGAGCATGCATTTATTCCCTCGTGCCCCAAATTAGCCCTTGTTTTCCATTAGAGGTTAAGAGGACCACAGTCGGAAGAGGTACTCGGGTGCTTGGGTTGAGTGTAGGGCCTCTGGGTTACAAGAAAATGTCTCCGAGTGATGCTCAGTCTGTTCTGTGTTGTTCCTCAAAAGACACCAAGGGCTGATGTGATGTGCTAGCAGGTGAAGACCCCAGGGGCCAAGCCTGAAGGGTTTGATTCCCAGAACCCACACGGTGGAGGGAGAGCACTGACCCTCACAAGCTGTCCTCTGATCTCTCCTCTGGGTTACATGTGTTTTGACACTTCTCCTGTAGGAAAAACACCAGAGGTGTGGAAATTTAGGAAGAAAAGAGGTCAATTTTATCTCACGGCTTTGAGGTAGAAATTCAAAACTGGACATCCTTATCTAAAGAGGGCCTTGTGCTGCGGTGACACAGTGATCCATGCCATGTGGTGGGGGCAGGACTGGGGTGCACAGTGTGTATAGAAGAGGCCAAACATGGGGGTGCTCTCTTCATAAGTCTGCCTTCCAGGAGGGCAAAAAGGAGGACAAAAGAGAGTGATGGGGAGTGAATATGACCAAACTACACTTAGATACACATATGAAAAATGCTAAGACCTATGATTTTATAGGATTTATATGTGCTTATTTTAAAAATGTAAAATAAGCCTGTTCCTGTGGTTGAACTGATCCCAGACAAGAGACCAGCAGTAACTAGCCCAGTCCTGAGAGATGGGCATTCATTTCTCAGGGACTAGTTCTCTGTGACCTCTGACCTCTCCACTTCCTACCAGCCTTCGCTTGCTCAGAGGTTCTGTTTCCTCTCAGCAGTGTTACACTGAGGAACAAACTTCCAGCCTTTGGAGAACAAACTGTATCCAAACTCCTACCTACTATTATAATGGATAATAATCCACACGATAAGAAAACTAAATATCCATCTAAGGATTAAAAACAAAGAAGGTAATTTCTAGGCAGCAAAGATCCCCTGCTGCAGATATATATATTTTTTCACTTGAATCCAGATTCTGTGGGCCCTGAATTTTCCATAACTGAGGGACCATCCTTGAGAGAAAAGTGTTTTCAAGTATTTTAAAGGGGCCTATGTGGGACTTTGAAATATAAGCTTCAGTGATATGTTTTATGAAGAATGTGGGTTTCAGAAAGCCTTATAAAACTTTCATTTTAGTTTTACAAAATAATACATGCATAATGCATAAAGTATATCCATATATTCATATCAGAGCCAGCCTAATGAGCTGTGCAGAGAACTGTTACCTGCTGCATTTTTAGTTTTGATGGATTCATCTTCATTTTGCATTTCTGTAATGCAGTGATTATGTGTGCGTGCCACTCAGTTTCTGTCAACGTGACACAGAGACCCCTGGGAAGAGAGACCTCAGTTGAGGAATTGCCTCCACCACAGTGGCCTGTGGGCGTGCCTATGGGGCATTTTCTTGGTTGCTAATTAATGGAAGATGGTCCAGCCCACTGTAGGCAGTCCTACCCCTGGGAAGGTGACCCTGGGTTTGTATATATATATATATATATATATATATATATATATATATATAATGCCTTGAGAGCTCCTGCCCTAGCTTTCCTCGATAATGAACTATAACCTGTAAGCCAAATACCACCTCCTCCATCCCCTGAAGTTGGTTTTCGTTGGTGTTTTATCATAGCAATGGAGAAGGAAACGAGTGTCTTTTATGGTTTGAGTGTGAAATATCCCCCGTAGGCACATGCATTTGAACTCAGGGTCCCCAGCTACTGGTGCTTTTTGGAAGTTGTGGGACCTTTTGGATATGGGTGTAGCTGGTAGATCCAGGGCATTAGGGGTGGGGCCCGAGGGATGTAGGTTGCTTGCACTCTTGGCTAAGCTGTCAATTGCCTTATCTGGGACCTAGCAAGCACTGCTGGCAGGCTCCCACCATCATGGATAGAGCTGCCCAACTACCATGTACCATCTCAAGCCATGAGCCAAAATCTACCCTTTTTTGAAGTTGCTTCTGTCAGATATTTGGTCACGGTGACAAGAAAAGTAGCTAGCAAAGTATATATGTGTATATATATTCCTATATGTTTTTAAAGATATATACGTACCTGCATTGTGTGGTTTTTATATACCTTTCCTTTAGACTTGTCAGTCTAAACACTATTTTTGTTTACTAACACTAAACACTAAAACACATAGATTAGCAGTCAAAACACTATTTTCCAAAGTGACTTGGGACAGTGAAGTTTTCTCTAAATGCCATGTTATTTCATCGGTAGTTGATACTCTATGTGAGAGGGGGAAATACACAAAACATATAGTAGTTAATTGTGAAGATAGAATCCTCATTATCTATCTGTTAGGCAACATCTTTTGCAATAAGACATTTCTCCTCATCCCCTCACTCTTGGATCTGAGATTGTTTTGGGCACTGGCTTGGACCCATAGAATGTGGTAGGATGCTGTTTCTTCTAAATGCATTAAATGATTTGGAAGCATCTACTATTGCCCTCTTTGCACACTAGTGCTTCCTTGTGAAGGATCCTGGGGACATTTGTCTTAGGTGACAAGTAGTACACATGGCTAAATATATCCATGAGGCCATTTTAGACACTGCTATGAATTATTTGTGCCACACAGTGTCTGTAACTACATGTGACTCCCAATGAAAATCAATAGAACTTAGTAGCCGACTAAATTAGCCGTGGTTTATAATTACATTTTTATCATGAAGTTCTGGTACAGTTTATTAAGCACCAAGGTGTAAATGATTCTGACCCTGACCCAGCCTGGCTTTTTTTTTTTTTTTAAACATTCAAGGAGGAACTTTGAAATGCATGGTTTAAAATAATTCATTGAGTTTATTTTATTCAACAAACACAGGAGAAAATAGGTAGAGGTTAAAGTGGACGTGTCCAGGCACGTGGTGGCAGTAGCTGGAATCTGGGATTCCTGTCCAATTTGATGGTTCCCTTATTATATTTTTGTTCTCTTTCAATCTCCTCTTGGTCAAATTCTATAACTTAACTACTTATGGCCCATATTACAGGATTCCTTTTTATGCCTGTCTTAGGGTCTACTTAAGATATTTATGCTCTTTCTACCCATCATGGTGGTGTGACATATATTGTAAAAGAAGAATTAAATATAATGGATGTGTGAGGAAATACTTAAACCTAAAAAAGAGATGTATTTGTAATGTTAACCACAATGAAATTCTAAGATGGAAGATAAGCATCTTTAGTTCTCTCAGGATTCTGATTTTCCTTTGAGATGCATAGTTTTCTGCAGCATAGAGACTTCAGTCTGATTTTGAGAAAAATCCTTTGTCTGCTCTTAATTCACAAAACTGAGCTCTGCATTGTAAGTATGCTGTTGCCATCTCGACAATCTAGACGGATCTTGGCAATCATGAGGAAAATTGTTAAGCTCTCCAGATCTTCAGCAATGCTTTTGTTATTCCGACAAGCTGTCCAGGCTGTCAAAAACATATCTAGGTAATTTGGTCCCTGAAGAGAAAATAATTCATGTCATATCTTTGGAAGAAGAAATCTCCTCCTCCACTTTAAGTAAATAATTCACTAGCCTGGATTCCATTTGCGAGCCTCATTCTTCCTCCAAAGTATTTTATAAAACTAGTTCTGTCTTAATTAAGAAACATTACATTACCACCTTTCTTTGTGCCGTTTGTGATACTAAATTGAATAACGTGAAAAGCATGAATTCAAGCCATCAGGTTTTAAGTTTTTCTTTATGCATGGTTTTAATAAAACTTCTAAATTTGCATTTGACAAAAGATAAAAGTGATATTCATATCTGTTTTCCATTTTCTTTAAAAAATACACTGTAAGTCACATTTTAGGAAATGACCCGTCAGATGAGGTTAGCTCTTTTCAGCTCATATGCTACCTCAGGTTATATTTAGGGCTACTGGCAAAAGAGTTTATGGGTCTGCAGATCTTTTAACTTTGTTCAAATTTTTGGCAAGATTTTATTTTTCTCTGTGATACTTATTTCCTGTTGGCAAGTTTATAACAATGTGATGTTTTTAAGAATATGTCCCTGGTGGTGATCTTCCAGACTTGCCTTGCTCCCATTTTATTTGTTTGTTTGTTTGTTTGTGTATTTTTAATGCTTGGAATTTTGCTCCTTGCAGGCCTTCAGTTGAGTGAAATGCATTCTTGGATGTGTTGTCTCCTGTGCAAGGTTGTCGTCTCTGTACAGGGAGTCTCTACTTGTGGCTGAATGTACCTAGGGTCGCACGGATGGGGCACTCGGAGTGAAGACACGTCATAGCAATAGGAACTCATCCTTCACACACTCACCACCTGTCTCTAACAGTGTGGGAGCCCATTTTCAGGTTCCTAGTGGCTTTGCCCAGCAGGTCTGCATAGAGAGGATGATTGGACCATGGGCCTGAGTGCAGGTGTCGGAGATGGTCTGCGCTTGGCTGTGCTATGGGGAGGTCTTTTGTTCCACCCCTTGGTGTTTCTATTAATACCCTGGGGCAGAGATAGTCAGGGCCCATTGGAATAGGTTCCAGGCCCTTTGGAGGCTATTCTGTATTTTCTATCTGTTTATCTCTGCAATCTGAATCCTTCTATCTAACATTTCCTGCTGCTCTCACTCAAGAAAACTGTGGGGAACTGTGGGGCTGGTGGGTAGCCACCCGGAATAACAGAACCAAGGAGAAATTCTGGACCAGCTTTTCAACAATTTACCAAGTGTTTTTGAAGAATCGTTCTGTGTTTGCGTGTGTGTGTGTGTGTGTGTGTGTGTGTGTGTGTGTGTAGCATTCATATGTCTGTGTGAGCACACATGTGTGTGTATATGTAGAGACCAGAGGCTGATCACAGATGTCTCTCTCAATAACTTTCATTTACTGATGCAGGATCTGGTTTGGAACCTGGAGCTTACCCATTTAGTTGGTCTGCTAGTCATCTCGCCTGCTCCCTTGCTGCCTCCCGCGTGGTGGCATTACAGGTGGGATGCCTCAGCAACCTTGCATTTATGTGAGTTTCTAGGAGCTAAGCTTCAGTCCTCATGTCTGTCTGGCAAGCACTTCTCAGGAGCCATCTCCCTAACCCTGAAAAAAAAAAATCATTCTTAAAAGAAAAAAAAGACTAATATTAAAAAAGAAAGAAAGACCACAGAGGCCCATTCATTCCGTTTTTTTTTTTCCTCTGTCTTATTTATCAAGTCATTAGGAAAGCAGGTTTATTTTGCCACTTTGAAGTGATACAAAGGCATGTTAAGCACGGGTTTTCTCACCATAGTAACCATTAGTCCACTAGTGACTGCACATTCCAAGTGGAAGTTCTAGAGAGCTAAGCTGCCATGTGGGAGGCAGGAGCATGGTCTGCACAGCTCAGCATCCTTGCATTGGCATCTGCTGTCAAGTGATACATTTAGGTAGATAGACCGTGCTGCACAGTGTGGAAATCACTGGTGATAGGTATGAGGCTAACTAATTAAATAACTGTTAAAAACTCAGGGTCTCATTTCTGCTAGCCACAGTTTCAGTGCTTGGTAGCTCATGACTTCTGCATTGGATGTCACAGATGTAAATCATTTATCTGTATTGTGGTAACTTTTTTTGACATGATATATTAGGGACAATATACCTTTGGCTAAAGCACCATATGAGCCTTATTTTTATTTATTTATTTATTTATTTATTTATTTATTATTTTATTTTTGGGATGAGTGTTCTGTCTACACATAGGCCTGCATTCCAGATGAGGAGATGATGGCATCAGATCTTACAGATGGTTGGAAACCACCATGTGGTTGCTGGAAACTGAAGTCAGGACCTCCTGAAGAGCAACCAGTATGCTCTTAACCGCTGAGCCATCTCTCCAGCCCACCATATGAGCCTTTAGTGATAACTCATTTGAATCTCCTCTAACTCAAGGGCAGCTAACACTTTCATGGAATCTTGCCGTTATTTTTCTTTGATTTGCTATTGAATATACTTTTCCTATCTCAAATACAGTTTTAGCATATTATCAGAAGTTTCGGGAAATGGCGGCTCCACTCCCACCCTTGTCCTCTGCACATCTGCCTTGTAAATCAGTGTGCATGCTTTGTCAGTAGTCAGAAGTGAAGGGAGCTGAATAACATTCATACCATCTCTACTAAGAAAATCATTCTGATTGTGTGCTTTCTATGATGCAAGGAAATGATGATCCTTAACAGAAATCTTCACCATGATTTCCATGTGGACTCCACAGCCTTAAAAGAAATACCAGGAAATGTAATTGTTCAATAGTTCCATCTGCATCCATTTGCCAGTATCTCTGCTGCATTTCCAGAGCCGAGTTATCACCATCTCTGTGCTCTGTGGGGTGTGCAGGTGATGGGGGTGAGTGTGGAGGATGACCTTGTTGCAAAATAACTGCTCTTCTTAGAATTTGTAAAGCTTTTTATTTATAGGAGCTATTAATACAGCTTTATGAAATTGCCCTCTGTGAATGTACTTCAAAGTCTTTAAATAGCTCTGCCTTCTACTAGATTTTAAATTCATTAAGTTCCTGTCATATTTCTTTTAAATATTTGTAAAACAAAATTATATTTTTATTTGAAATTGGACATAAGTGCTCAGCTGTGGAAAAGATGCATTAAGCCTAAGTCTGCCCCTCCCCGGACTTAGTTTTCTCCATGGTGATTTTTTTTTTTTTTGTATACTCTATATTTTAGCTGTTTGTTTATTGCCACTTCTCAACTCTCCTCTGGTGTGGGATATTTGTACACTGTGTGAAGATGTATTTGCTGTGATTGGTTTCATAAAGAGCAGATTGGACACTAGCTAAGCAGGAGGTATAGACAGGACTTCCAGGCAGAGAGAGAGAGAGAGAGAGAGAGAGAGAGAGAGAGAGAGAGAGAGAGAGAGAGAGAGAGAGAGAGAGAAAGAGAGAGAGAGAGAGAGGAAGAAGGAGATGAATCTAGGTGTCAAAGAGATGCCAGGAGACATGGAAGAAGCAGGACAAATGGTACATAACAGAACGTACACTAATGGGAATGGATTAATTTAAGTTATAAGTGCTAGTTAAAAACAAGCCCAAGTAAGGCTAAGCTTTCATAATTAATAGTAAGTCTCTGTGCCATTATTTGGGAGCTGACTTGTGGGACAGAAAAACTTGTTACACCCTTCAGCATGTGATGTCCATGAAGTAGGGGTGTTTTCAACACTGTTTTAATTTGGTGGTTACAATATTGCCTGGCAATGACACCAAAGTGTCATTGAATGGATGAATGAGAATAAATTCTAGAATTTCAAATAATATGCTGTTTTTGTTTAAAAACTAAACAAGGAAGCTTCATACATGTAACATTCTCTTTACCGAGCATTTACATAACCAGAAATTTCAACCCCAGAAATTAGTATCTAATTGCATTTTCTTAAATGAAATTGGAATTTCCATTAGAAGATGCTGGCCTGAAGGTTGTTTGTTTATTTTTAATTAAAAATACTTATTGGCAAATTTAAATTAATGTAGATGGATGATTAAATCATCTTCGAGATAAGAACAGAAGATTATTTATTCATACTAGGAAAGATATTTATATGCATCTTCTTCCTTCTAATAATTGCCTATTTCAATCAAAATTTTCTTATGCTGAATTTGTTCTACATAAAGAGCAGTGATGATGGATACTATTAAAACAGAATTCATGATTTACGGAACCTCTTCTCTCTCAAAACACACTATAAATTAATTCTGTAAAATAGTTTCTGGTCCCTCTTTCTTGCAAAGTTTTAGTGACTGTCCTGCTTTTCATCATGAGATTATTTGTACAGGGCGTTAAAACTGGTGTCTTCTGCAATAGTCTACTGAATATACTAAACCAAATGAACAGGTAGGCAGGATGTGTTGTATCTTCCACCTACTATTACTGATCAAAGAATAGAAAACCGTTGTTTGGCTGCAGTACAGCCCAGTGGAGCTTTTAATTTCATCAACTCAAATATTGTAAAATGTCTCATCAGAATGTCTAATGTCCAAGTGAATATTAAGAAAACATGTAAGCAGCCGGGCGGTGGTGGCGCACGCCTTTAATCCCAGCACTCGGGAGGCAGAGCCAGGCGGATCTCTGTGAGTTCGAGGCCAGCCTGGGCTACCAAGTGAGCTCCAGGAAAGGCGCAAAGCTACACAGAGAAACCCTGTCTCGAACAACCAAAAAAAAAAAAAAAAAAAGAAAACATGTAAGCATGACATGACCAGGAGAATGAACACAGGTTCTTATCAAAACAAGCATTGGATTATTACAAAAAATGTCAGCTGGACAGTTTGGAGGCCACATGCTATGCATTTCCTTTGGGGGACATAATGCATGCCATTCATATATAAGAAAGGAGACTATCCTGCCTTAGCTTCTCTGCCTTTAGGAAGAAGTTCACATGAAAGTCTTTCAAGCACAGCCTCCCCTTGTCATAGGAACCTACTGGGCACAGTCCAGAAGTGGCACTGAATACAATACATAATAGATGGAAACATGGAATGGCCATTATAGTTAATTATCTTTACTTGTGAGTTGACAGAAAGTCAACTAGAGTACATTAAAGTTATGACTATAACCCTCACTAGTAGGTTGAGGGTGGCCAGCCTTTGGGAAGACAGGAAAGCCAGGAGTTGGGAAGCACTGTTTTGTGTGTGTCAACTTTGCCCACAGATCACTTTCCAGTAGTTTGGACTGGGAAGGCACTTTCTATAGAGACTTGTAAGGGAAAGCTCATGAGGTGGAAGGGGTGTTGGTCACCAGTGTGTATGCTGCATAGGCTCTTGTACATCCCTGCTGTCCTCCATATTGAGTTCATATGCTCCTACCCAGGTGGTTTTCCTTGGAAGCTTATGATGTTACCACATCATCTCTCTTCCCTGTAGTTCCAAGGAGACCCAGAGAAAAAGCTCATCTCGATCTTGACCCAGCAGCTGGTCATCCAGCAGAGTGAGCTTGATGTAGCCCATTCCTCTGCACCCTGGCAGAGAGCCCCCTTTCTTCTTGATCGTCTCGTCATCCATCTGTCCCTCGTGCCCCCAGTCTTCAGGACTGAGTCCCACTCCCATAACTGCTCCTTGACTCCCTTCACTAGGTTTAGAGTGAGGGGAATCACTTCACAAGGTGATAGACTTCAAGAACCTGGCATTTCGGATCCATATGCATGTTTCTTTAGCTATTTCGGGTTTTATGCAAAGGGACTGGTTCTCTGATCATGGTGGGTTCTCTGATCATGTGATACTCTCAAAGGTGTCTGAATATCTCAAAATACAGAAAATTCAGTTTGGGTGTTTAATTTGATTATTTATTTATTTATTTATTGGCAACTAGTTCATTGCTTGTCAACTAGTCCATATGAAGGTGAGATACCTCAAAACAGGCTGGAGTAAAAAGTAGAAGGATTCATTCTAAACACCCATGAAAAGATGGCACAGCTCTGGGACTCCTGAAAATCGGAGACCATAATTCCCCACTCTGACATGACCATACTTGCACCTACCAGTCTTATGTCCCTGAGAGACTCCCCTAAAAGTTCAAGCATGGAGATTTGGGGGAACATGTCTTCAAGATGACAGGAAGCAGGGACTTCTGCTTCCTTCTAAGTATCTTTCCCTAGGATGAGAGAACCAGGAATGACCCTGAGGGCAGGAAGGTAGGGGCTCCCTCCTCAAGGGTGTGTCATTTGTATCTTCATTGTGAATGTGATTTCATAGCTGCATAAACATCAGAACTTAAATCATAGACTGTGACTATTTGCAAGTATGTAATTTGACTAAAAAGAAAGAAATCTCATTACTGATTTCATGGCTGCCTTATTCTTTGAGTTGGTCAGTAATCCTCACCTTAGTAAAGTGCACATAATCAGTTGTAAAATGATACCACAAGAACTGGATTCAACAGGCTAATTGGTCCCATTGAATTTTAAATAGTATGACCTTGCACAAAAATTTCATCGTTCTTGATGCCCACAAAATGGAATGAAATCCGACTGGGCTGGGTCACCACCCTGTGTGGCCACAGTTGCCTAGAGTTGAGGAATAGGTACCACCTTCAGTTGGTCATGTCACCTGCCTGACCCTTGTAAAGGATTAAGTGACATGACTGATGTCTGCTCCAAGGCCATGAGGACCAACAGTCAACATTTCCCAGTGGCTTCTGCTGTTGCTTTTTTATTTCATGTTGTGTGGAATGAGGTAGCCACACACCACCCCCCACCCCCACCCCCGCTGCCCCCACTTGCCTGTCCCTCAGCCCAGCTCTCACACTACCCTTTCAGACACAGTGCTGCTGATGTCACTGGGGTTGATTAAATGCTTCTTTTCCTGGAGACTATTTCTGTCTCCATCTCTTCTGGTTATAAGGGAAGAAATGATCTGAAGTAACCCTCAGTACATAAATAAAATTTCATATAAATGTTAAACATGATTCATGTGATTCAAAATAAACTCCCAAGCTGTGAACAATGGAATTTATTTTATGTGCCCACATTTTAAAATAGCTGCCTTGGCCCATACTGGACATTATGTCTTCAGGGAATTTACGGCTGGGAATTAAGCATGCTGCTTTCTAGATCTGCATCTGTCAAATCTGGGCCTTCACACAGGAGTGCAGGACTTTGCACCCACGAGGCTCTTGCACTTATCTGCACAGTCTTCTTTGATTGGGTGTTCATGCTAAGATATGTACCTGCGATGGATACATTCTGTGGATAAGAGTCTCAGAAAATACCTCCCCCTTCTCATTTTCATTTGCACTGACAATTTTCACTTCTTATTAACTAAAGAATAGTGAAAACAAATCTTGATTTGTACTACTCCAATTGCATCTTTATCATGTTTCAGAAATTTCATTTCTGCCAAGATGCCCGTATTAAGCAGTTTCATAATATTTATATAAACTCTGTAAAAAAAAAATGTTAAGCGTGAATCTGTATTTCTAAGATATCTCTGTTCTATTTGGGGGGAATTCTTTGTGTCCCCTGGGAAACTCCATTTAAAAGGAAATCTGACAATAAACCTTTGGACCACTTTGTAATTTATAGAATTTGTGGCAGTTGAAAGTCACTGGAAATTGGGGTGAATTTGAAAGCACAGATCCACATAAAAACTTTACATGGGTGATAGCAATTTTATTCAGGAGACACAAAGATGTCCTTTAGGGGTTAACAGATGAACCATGAAAGACAGAAGACTTAGACGGTGGTCACCAAGTGAAACACTTCCTTGGAAAGGTTATACACTCCTGGCTGTGGTGGTACCCACCTATTATTCCAGCACTCAAAGGGGGATGCAGGAGGATGGCCAGAGGTCAGAATAGGCTAAGTAGTGAGACTGTCTCAAAAAACAACACAAATTAACTGTAAGTTGAATGATTTCAACTGTATGGCATTTTGGAAAAGGCAAAGCTGTAGTCATAGTAAGAAAACATGTTTGTAAGAAGTTAGAAAGGAGGAAGGGATAAACAGGCAGAAGATGGGACTTTTTTAGGCTAGTAAAAATAGTGTATAAGACAATCAGTGGTGGATCATTGTCTTTTACAGTCATCCATACTCAGAATGTGCACCACCAAGAGTGAGCCCTATTATAAACTGTGGACTTGAGTGATAATGATACTGATGTCAATTCATCTCCTGTAAGGAATACACCACTGTGTTGTGGGATACTGAATGTTAGAGAGGCTGTGTATTGTGGAGTTTTATTTTAACTGGGCAAAGATGTGTTACCTTTCTTTATGCTGTGTCTGTTTAATTATGTAAAGATGGGTTGCATCTGTTTCACCTTGCCTGCCTAAGGCACCTACCTGATTGATCTTATAAGGAGCTGAACAGCCAACAGGCAGGAGAAAGGATAGGCAGGGCTGGCACGCAGAGAGAATCAATAGGAGGAGAAATCTAGGCTCAAGAGAAGGCAGAGGAATGAGAGAAGAATGAGGGAGAAAGAGAGGGACACACCTGGGGCCAGAATCCAGGCAGCCACCAGCCACCCAGACACGAGAAGCAGTGAAGGTAAGACATACAGAAGGAAGAAAGGTAAAAAGCCCCGGGGCAAAAGGTAGATAAAGAGAAACAGGTTAATTTATGTTAAAAGAGCTCTCCAGATATGAGCCTAAGCTAGGCTGAGCATTCAAAACTAATGATAAGTCTCTGTGTCATGATTTGCGAGTGGGTTGGTGGCCCCAAAGACAAAGCCTGGTATAGCTGTGGATAGGAACAGGGGATGTGGGAATGCTTCCTACTTCCTACTTCCTACTTCCTACTTCCTACTCAGTTTACTGTCAGCGCACAGCTGCTTTCAAAATAGAATGCATTAGAAAAATACACTTGTGGGTGGACACTGGAAACTGGGAAACCATTGGAAGCGCATTGAAAATAATATGGCTTTGGAAAAGGAAAGACATTTGAATCTTGACTACACCAATTTGGAATCTTTGTAAAGCTGAACTTTTCAGTGGTCAGGTGAATAAGAGCGGTAGTCACTTTGCTAGACTGTTGAGAGGAATAATTAAGATAATGCTTTAAAAAGCTTAGTAAATAGCTAAATGTTGCTAGAATTGCTCCCCATAGAAAAACACAAGCAACAGCTATACCTCTTTCTCCTCAGGTCCCAACAACAAAGTGAGGTACTGTTGGAGAACCCCTGCGATTAAGATTGTAGTCACCATGTCTAGATAGCTCTCTGAGCTCTGGGCAAAATGGAGGACTCCCTTTCTCAGTGGGTCTTCCTCTTCTCTGTCTAACCTTATTTGGAGAGTGTTTCTAAGCTCAGATGCTTGACCTTATTTGGAGGATGACCCTGTTCAGAGCTCCTTGCAAGTGCTGTATGACATAGCACAAAAGTCCAGCTCTTTCCTCCAGCCCATGTGATAATTAGGTGCTGTGTTTGACCAATCAGCCCTTCCCATCCATAACCCTAAGAATCTTTATATACCTTACTCCCAAACAATAAAATGAGCTGCCTCTCTGAAGCTCACTTCTTCAAGTTCTTTCTACCATGCTCACAGCTGTCCAAACCCTGCTCACCTCTTCTGTTCCTCAAGGAAAGGGAGATCCACAGGTACAAGTTCACTGAAGTTCACTCTAGGGAACTAGTGAGTTTAGTGGACTTTACACCCCATAGGTGAGGGGTTACTTACTGGAGTGTGGGTGCTCCCTGCAGAAGGCAGTACCAGGGAAAGTCTTTACCCAGCACTGATGATGGCTTTCTCATAGCCCTACCCTATTCTTCCTGGTCTAACTCCTCCCAGAGGCCATGTGCAATTAGGGTAGAGTTGCATACAGTAGATGGTATAGAGTGTCTGAATACTCACATACTAAGGTGAGGGTTCTTAACCCTCTTAACCACCCCTTAACCACCAACCCACCCACCATGGTAGCATGTCAAACAGTCAGCAAGCTCAACTGGGATGATCATTTGTGAGTGGCACAGCTAAACTCCCAAAGATGGCAGTTGTTTTGCTTGGGAGGATAGTCCTGTAATAACACTCAGTAACTCTCAATAATAGCCCAGTTGTCATTACTTGTATTATTTCTGATTTCTGAATGAATTGGTTCTTTATGCCAGTGAGAGCAGGAGACAGGCTCATCACTGGTAGACTCCCAAGGCTTAGTAAGTAGCACATTGGTGTTGACGGATGAGCAGTAAAAGGCAGGAGATTCAATCTGGCCAATTCAAGCACACAGTGTTTGAAAGTTTTGCCCATTTCTCAAGCACTGAAAATATAACCTCTCCTTAGACAAACTGACGCTATTTAAAAGTACCTCATATATGTTTATCTTTTAAAAAAAATGTAGGCATGATCTGCAGAGACCTATATTTCTTGATGGATTTTCCTCCTAAATAATGTATATGAACACAACTTACTAGGAAGATATAAGCTGCTACCATAGTTAATAATCTTATGAGAAATGAAACTTGTTTGGGTGCAAAACAATGACAAAAGTATCTTGAGAAATATAAAAGGAGTAAGTAGACAGAACATCAAACAGCTTCTTTTCCATTTCGTCCTTTCCCCTGCACTAATGATCCCCACTTAAAAATCAATCTAATGTCAAATGGTAGGGCTTTGTGAGCTATACAGCACCCATTCTTTCTGTCTGGCCCCCTCCTTCTTGTCCTGTGTCCTCTCTCCCCTCCAAGCCAATGGACTTCTGAGGAAGAAGACCTTTCTCCCATTTTAAAAGTGACTGGTGTCATTGAGGTAAGATAATCTTCATTGCCACAGTGAATGCTTCCGGGGGATGCATATAAAAGATGAGACATGTGAGGAGGTTTGCTGTAGGGTTCTGGGGAAGAAAATTTCCTTGATTTGAGGGAAATGCCATTGAAAAGCCTGCTCTCTGTTCATATGGTGCTGTGAAGTTGCAGATGCAAAGCTCAAAACTACCTCAACTCTCTTTCTGTCACAGGGAAGCTACTTGTTAGGGCCATGTTAACACAGTAAAGGACTCTTTGTAAGGACTTCTAGAGAAATGAGGCTGGCATGGTCACTTGATTCTGAGCCGGAGTAAAGTTATACTCTTCACTCCTAGCTGCCCTAGCTAGTGCACATCCTCTTCTGAGCCACCCGTCGGTGTTCTTGTTTGTGTTTTTTCTTTTTTTTTAATCCAGCAGAATTTGTTCTAGCTTATATCAGCCAACTAATGAACCATTAAAAATAGTATTTCTGTCATGTTGGCTTTTATTGACATTATGAGCAAAAATGTTAACAAAGATATGGTAAGACATTTATGATCGTGGCACAGGATAAAAGGAAAGCAGGAATTTGAAACCCTGGGAAAACAGCTCTGCAAAGGCCGCTGACTCGTCTGCTGAAGAGCATCATTATGCTGACATCCTTTGACTGACTTTTTTCTTTGACAGTTTTGTGAGTTGTTGCATGATTGTATGCCTATCCAAGTTAGGGATGTAGCAGAAACAACATGCATAACTGTATGAGACAGCCTGAGCAGGCTCAATTGAACTTAATCATACTGGGGGTGATCAGAGTGCCATAACCCTGACGGTTATAGCAACAGGGTGGTGGAGAATGGGGGGAGGGGCTACGTTTGGGTTTAATGCAATTAAATCTGGATGCAATAGCCTTTACAGACAAAGATAATCAATCCTTTTTTTTTTTTAAATCAATCCCTCTAAAAATAAACAAGTAAAAACCCCATTCACAGTCACTCATTCTCAGCACTTTGAACAGGAATGCATCTCTGCAACAACCATCACCCACTGCCAAAAGAAGCTTCTCTGCCCACACTTGGGAGCAGCACAGACCTATACATATAATTATAACAATTTAGAAGGCAGGCTGACAACATGGCTATATAGGAAAACAATGCCAATAAATTCTTCCCAAGGACATATGATGTCGCTGGTCATGGGAACAAGTATTTATTTTTTCTTAAGTCTGCAATGTGTTGTCAGACTGTGGAGACAAAAATCACATTAATATGTTGCATGATGTTTAAATAACCTGTCTTGACTTTTCAAGAGAAGTAATTTCCAACATCCAGAAGCAAAGCATACATCCTTCAGTTTTTCCCTTTTGATTTTCATATTCTTTGCCTTTGCCTTATAAATCCTCTTAATGAAAATAATATCAGAATGTCATCAGTAAAGAGGAAGTGTAGGATGTCAATCGGGATGTACATAGATGTGTACCTGTTAAAGAAATGAAGATGATTTTCTTCCTCCTTTCCACGGACACTTACCGTGTCCTACATAATGTGTATGCATCAGTTAGGACAGGAGATTCTACAATCCACTTACGGCGTTCTGCATGTACCCAGTCTTGTCAGATTTTACTGAGTACTTTGATACCAAGCTCATCCTCCCAGATGTCTATAGAGGTTCCCCATTAGCTCAAATGTGGATACCCCAGATTAAGCCCCCCCTTATCTGGGTCTTTTTCCCATCTCATTGTCCATCCTTCCTTTTGGTAGTGTAACATTCTTCCAGCCATGAAAGAAGGCAGCCTTTTTTTTTTTTTGTTAGACTTTCTCCCCTGTCTTGTCTCTCCTGGCATTATCTGTGGACTTCTGTTTACTGCTCTTTTGTGCCTGATGGTAGCAGACCTCAGCTCATGTGTAGTTCTAGAAGTGTAACTTTCTTTTGAGATTTTATTTTTATCCAATTCAAACTACAGGACATACATGTGTTAAAATGAAGCCTTCATTATGTTAGTTTATTTCACTTGAAAACTCACACTAACTATATGATTTTTAAAGTTTGTAATTCAGTTGAATTTGACTGTCTTTTCATAGTCTTTTAGCGCGCGCACACACACATACACACACACACACACACACACACACACACACACACACACACACACACTACTGGTATCCATGCATGTGTGCAGGAAGCTAGAGGTGCACCAAGGCCAGAGTTCAGTGTTGGGTCCCTTATCAAGAACTCTCTGGTTCAGCTAGACTGGCTGCCAGTGATTCCTTTATTTATTTATTTATTTATTTATTTATTTATTTATTTATTATTTATTTATTTTGAAAAGGCTGTAATATGTTATTAGACTTCACCTCCTCTGTGCTGGGATTTATGAGGATGTGCTGCTGTGCCTGGCTTTTTATGTGGGTGCTGGGATCTGAACTTGGGTCTTTATGTTTGTGAGGTAAACACTTTGCCAAATGAGTCATATCCTCAGTCTTCCAATTGTCTTTCAGTTCTACTCAGACGAGCTCCTGCTACTCTAGGTTGGTCTGTGCTGTTGTGTACCAGGCACATTCCCATTGCTGTACCGTTTCCAGATCCTTCGTCACCGCAGTCCCTCCAATTACATCTCTATCTTCTCCCCAACTCTCACCACAATTCTATGCCTTATCTTCTTCCCCGCCCAGCTAATCCTTAACTCCAGCTGTACTGCTAGCTCTCCCAAGTCAGTCATTTACTTGGCCCATAACCTTAAATCACTAACCAAGTACCAAGGTCTTCCTCTCTACTTGGCCATTGTTGCTAAGTTCCCCAGGTGGGTGAAGTTATAAAATGTACATCAGCATTATTTCACTTAGCAGCCCAGGAGCTTTTGGTGCCATTTCTCTCTAGGACCAGGCACTCGTCAAGAATGATGGAGTCATGATTCCAGTCATAATACAGCTTGCTGGCTCTCTACTAAAAATGTTTTTTTTCTCTTTGTGGCTTTCCAAACAGGACTTCACCTAATGGGGGGAAAAAGGATAATTAGGTATTTACTTGAAACTCTTCCTTATTCTCAAATTCATGATATTTGTTTAATCTGTCCTGTGGCTGGAAAAATAGGACATTTTATTGCTATTTGGAAAGAAACTATAACATCTGGGTTCTGTTACAACACATAGAAAAGAGAAGAAAATCTGCATATAAAACATCTTGAGTGCATCACAATGTTATGTACTCAATTGAAGTAAGAATGGGATGTGGATATTGGTGGTCATTTTGGATGGTGATATTTTAAGTGTCTTGCTGACTTCATGATACATTACAGTGCTCTCAAAATAGCTGTGATGAACACAATTTATGTTTATGATAACAGTAAAAAGAAAACTTAATTTCAGAATATTTCTTTTGAATTCTCTTCTTGCTTTTAGGTCGTTACTAGGAGCAAGGGACGTAATGAGGCAGACTGATATTTCTGGCCTAAGTTAGCCAGCCCCTGTTGATTTGGTCTTGCCTTCAGAGAGCAGCCCTTCCTTACCTTCTGTCTCAAAGTGACTACCTGTGGTTACCTAAGAATCTCCTTATGTTGTCTTATTGCTCTGGCTAGAACTTCAAGTACTGTACTGAATAAGTATGGGGAGAGTGGACAGCCTTGCCTCATTCCTGATTTTAGTGGCATTACTTTGAGTTTCTCTCCATTTAATTTGATGTTGGCTGTTGGTTTGCTGTAAATTGCCTTTATTATGTTTAAGGAATTGCTCAACATCCCTAATCATCAGGGAAATGCAAATCAAAAGAACTCTGAGATACCACCTTACGCCTGTCAGAATGGCTAAGATCAAAAACACTGAAGACACCTTATGCTGGAGAGGATGTGGAACTAGGGGAACTCTCCTCCACTGCTGGTGGGAATGCAAGCTTGTACAACCACTTTGGAAATCAATATGGCACTTTCTTAGAAAATTGGGAATCAATCTCCCCCAAGATCCAGCTATACCACTCTTGGGCATATACCCAAGGAATTCTCAATCATACCACAAGAGCACTTGCTCAGCTATGTTCATATCAGCATTGTTTGTAATAGCCAAAACCTGGAAACAACCTAGATGCCCTTCAACTGAAGAATGGATAAATAAAATGTGGTACATATACACAATGGAATACTACTCAGCAGAGAAAAACAATGACATCATGAGGTTTGCAGGCAAATGGATGGATCTAGAAAAAAATCATCCTGAGTGAGGTAACCCAGACTCAGAAAGACAAATATGGTATGTACTCACTCATAGGAGGATGCTAGAGTGGAACAAGGATGACTGGACTGCTACTCACATAACCAGAGAGGCTACCTGGAAAACAGGACCTCAAGAAAGACACGGGGATCATCCAATGACGGAGAAATGGCTGAGATCTACATGAACAGCCTGGACATGAGTGGGAGTAATGAAGGGCAAGGGTCAAGGGAAAGAGAGCCTGTGGGAGCGGGAGATCCCAGCTGGATCAAGAACAGAGAGGGAGAACAAGGAATAGGAGACCATGGTAAATGAAGACCACATGAGAAAAGGAAGAAACAAAGTGCTAGAGAGGCCCACAGAAATCCACAAAGATACCCCCACAATAGATTGCTGGCAATGGTCGAGAGACAGCTGGAACTGACCTACTCTGGTGATGGGATGGCCAAACACCCTAATAGTCATGCTAGAAACCCCATCCAATGACTGAGGGATCTGAATGCAGAGATCCACGGCTAGGCCCTGGGTGGAGCTCCGGGAGTCTAATTCGCGAGAAAGAGGAGGGTTCTTATGAGCGAGAATTGTTGAAACCAAGTTTGGATAAAGCACAGGGACAAATAGCCAAACGAATGGAAACACATGAACTATGAACTAAAGGCTGAAGGGCCCCCAACTGGATCAGGACCTCTGAATAGGTGAGACAGTTGAATGGCTTGATCTGTTTGAGAAGCATCCAGGCAGTGGGACTGGGTCCTGTGCTCATTGCATGAGTTGGCTGTTTGAAACCTGGGGCTCAGTCTGGGAGGAGGGGACTGGACCTTCCTGGACTGAGTCTACCAGGTTGATCCCAGTCCTTGGGGGAGGCTTTGCCCTGAAGGAGGTGGGAATGGGGGATAGGCTGGGGGGAAGGGAAGGGGGGCAGGAGAGGGGAGAACAAGGGAATCTGTGGCTGATACGTAGAACTGAATAGTATTGTAAAATAAAATAAAAGGAAAAAAAGAGAGACTGTCTCTAAAAATAAAAAAAAAATGTAAGTATGAGATCAAGAGTTATTCTTGACTCATCAGACAGGAAAATAAGTAAATATAACACAGTGGTTCTTTTTTCTTTGAATAAATAAAATACAGTAGAATCAATTAAAATATTTTAGTGGGTTTCTTTTGTTTGTTTATATTGTCTTATTAAAATCTCAAAGAACATCAAAAAATGAAGTGAATATAGTGCTGACCACTTATATACTCAGCATTTATGTTTACAGTGGCTAAAAACTTCTAAAGCTTTAAAAATAAATTAACATATTATAACTGATATTTCTGAGCACTTCAGGATGACGCTCTGATAAAATAGGGGCATTTTTCTATAGAAGTACAATTCTATTATCAAAATTAAAATATAATAAAATTTGTTTTATTCTGTCTACTATTCAATTCACATTTAAGTTTTGTGTTATTTCCCCAAATGAGTGTGTGTGTGTGTATGTATATATATACATACATACATATATATATATATATATATATGTGTGTGTGTGTGTGTGTGTGTGTGTGTGTGTGTGTGTGTGTGTGTGTTTGAGGATTCTAATGAGGGATGAAGCACACTGCACTTAATTGTGATGTTACCTGTTTTAGTTTAGAGCCACCCCTCCCCATCCCTGATTCCCCTGATTGGAATTGGAACTCAGGTCCTGTTGCTAGCTAGGTGAAGGCTTTGCTTGCCCAGCCTTCCCAGACTCTGCTTCCCTCTTATGGATATGAGCTTGTTGCTGTGACTTCTTTGTTTCCCAGTGAGACAGCTTTGGCTTTAATGTTCCTGCAGCCTATCCTGTTTACCGAAAGCCGGATGTTCACTCTTTGGGATGTTAGGTTCTGGTGGAATATTTGGGGAGTGACTGGGGAATGGAACCACCTGCTTGGTAACAGTTTGCGATGTTCATGCTTTCTGGTGCTCCCTGCGTTATCTTGAGAGCACTGCTCCAAAGCAGAAATGGCTCAGCTGGGTCACTCTCCAAGTCCCCCCAGTGCTCACCAGCAGTCTCCGTAGTGATGCTTTCCCACCAACCAGAAACTGAAGGGTAACAACAATCACCCTTTTACTTCACTCTATAAATACACACACACACACACACACACACACACACACACACACACACACACACACACGAGTTTTCAAAATTCCTCACACAGCTAAGGATACCCTCGATTTTGGAATATGACTGCCTAAGATAAACATCCTGTAACGAGCAACAGAAACACCAGATCAAAACAAGCTACTTTCACTGGTGATTATTTTCCCCTCAAGTATGCGCTCAAAGTTCTTTTAAAACTTTCATGTTCTGATAAATTCAAATATCGGCATAGTTCATTCATGCTGTAGAGCTTTGATGGTTTTGCTGTGTAAGCACCCACAGACTCTCACACTGCCTCTTTTCTGGGGTATCGAGACATGGAAGACAAGTGTGCCTTTGTGTGCTTTGCTGTGCCTCCCAAACTGAGCTTTCTGCCAATCAAAACTGACCAGTCATGCTGTGCCAGGCTCCTGCATCAGTATTTGGGCATCTGCCAGCTCCTAAACCAGGCAGTAGGATTAGTGCTGTGTTGATACACATCCCACTTAGTTGAAATTCTGGCAAAAATATGATGCTTTAATGGTACTTTGGGAAGGTACTTAAATGTTCCATTCAGACTTTGGTCTCTGGACATGTCAGCTTTTTGATGTGTTTATAGAAAAGTAGCTATAATTTACTTGATTTAAGTAAAATAAAGATATAAATAAATGTCTTTAAATTTGATTGTGTGCATTTGCTGTAGTTATCATTGGGTAATTGAGTATTACTCTCATAATTAATGGAGTAGATGCCTATCTTTTGGGTATTGTATTGTTTCAATGGAATCTAGATTGTGGCTCTTGTGTTTTGCAATGCTCTTAACTGACATCACACTTGGATGTTGTCATGTGTGTAAAATAAGCGGCAGTGTGAATTGATCATCACTTACTACTTAGCTAAGTAGATTTAAGGCTCAGGATGACTCCTTGGACTACTTTTGCAGTTAAGTAAATGCGTTCTTTTGCATTATTGAAAAAAAATGCAAGAGCTCAAAATATTAGAAAGGTGGACAAAGAGGGGGGCAGAAGTGGAAAGTGACTTCATTTCCAGTGTTATTAGCAATCTGCTTTCCTTTTCAGAACTGCCTCTGGCTGGAAAGGATTATATAGTGTATGTTCTCCAAGCTGTTATGTAAAATTTTTATTTTTTCCATGAGTTCTTAAGCAAGAAGCCAAAATGGTGTTTTTTTCTGGGCCTAAGTGCATTGTGCGGTCTTCAGAAGCCTATTTCATGGTCTGCTAGATTCTAGTGGAGATGGTTGGTAATGAGATAATATTTATTTATATGGAAAATAAATTTACGACAGAGTGCAAAAAGCATGTAAGCAAGCATTACCTGCTTTAAAAATTCACAGTGAAACCATTAAAGATGTGTCCCATTTCTCCAAGAAAATACTTTCTCTATGGACACATTAGAAATGCCTCATGCACATGCCTAGAAATGTACACACACACACACACACACACACACACACACACACACACACACACACACACACTTTTATGCACGGTACATGAGCACTTAGAAATGTCATGGTGGACGTTTCTTGCCATCTAATGAAAATGACAAAAATCTTACTGTCTGAAAAATGCTGCTGTTTGGAAATCTATTGATAGCAAATATTAATTTTTTTTCCCTAAAGCAATCGAGTGATATATGGTTTTCCCTCCCAAAGAATAGTGAAAGAAACCTCTGGAGTATCTTCCGGTGACCTTGACAGCTGACACACTCATAACATTTCAGACCGACAGCTTGTGGCAGCCTCTGGCCAAAGCATTGCAGTAAATTGTGGCTGCATTTCAGGCGACGGTTTAGCTTCTTCCAGAAACACCAGCGTTCTCAGGTTCTTGTTGATGTTTGGGCTGAAGACTCCAAAACCACACTCAGTCTGCCATGTCTCGGAAGAATCATCGATGCTGTCAGAACTTAACGTGATTCATAAACATGCTTTGCTCCAAGAAACACATTGTGTGATACCTTGATGGTGACAACTATGACAATTTTTTATGATTAAGTTGGCTGTGTCGAGACTGAGGGAGGTAATGCTTCGTCTGCGGTCAGGTTTAAGGCTCCGCAAAGCTTCTCCATGTCCTATCTAAATCATGGCAGACAGGACTGCATGAAGCAAAATGCGAGGCTTTCAAAACACAACTCACCTTCTTTTGGCCTTCACTCCCCTTAAGCTAGTGCCTTCTCCTTCTCTTCACATTCAACTTTGCAGGAACTGAGGTGGCACCAGCAACTCCTGACAGAATGCCTTTTGTGGAGGTTAGAAGATATCAGTCTGTGTGGAGTTGAAATGGCAAGACTACACTTTTTGTCCTCACAACTCCCTTCTGTTTGCTCTAATGAATTACCCACATTTAAAAAACATGTTTTTAAATGTAAGAACCAGGCTCTGTGTGCCCCTTTGAAACACAAGAAGCACTTCCAGCATTCATAACCATCCAGTCTTTCCCTCAGGTGAAGCTGGCCATGGTCTGGCCTGTGCAGACAAGGCCTGCGTGTCCTCTGCGGTTAATGGAATTTTACTCCCCTTCTCGGTGGCTTTACTGGTGTCACTAGCTAACTCCTGTGACCTTTGAGTTCTCAGCTCTTGATTGAGCTTTAGCCTCTTGAGTGTGTTGAATGACTGTCTTGCACACACAGCACTTCTGTCTACAACCTCGTATGTGCTCCCCGGCCCATATTCCAATAGTGGAGGGAGATATTCGGTTGTTTTCTTAGAACACTATTGGACCTTGGAAGGATATATAAGGAACTGAAGCCATTACTGCCAATACCATGAAAAGTTAAGCTGAATTACACCTATCAAGAAAAACGAGAGAGAAGCAGGGGTGTAGCTCAGTAGTAGAGCACAGCCAAAGCATGCACAAGGCTCTGGAATCTGTCCTCAAGCCAGGGTGAGATGGGAACGGGAAGGGATGCTTCAGCCTTTCCCCCAAGAATGCTCTACCCAGCCCATCCAATATTTTTCTGGGTCTACACTGGTGGCAGCTATAGCAGTGGCTGGAATGCCAGGGGCTAAGTCCTTCATCCAGGGTCTCACTGAAGCCCATGCTACCCTTATGTGCCCATGCTACCCTTATGTGCCCATGCTACCCTTATGTGCCCATGCTACCCTTATGTGCCCATGCTACCCTTATGTGCCCATGCTACCCTTATGTGCCCATGCTACCCTTATGTGCCCATGCTACCCTTATGTGCCCATGCTACCCTTAGGAGCAGGGAGCCTTCCCCACCAACAATCCCCAAATTCCCATATCTCTTGATGACAGGAACTTGAGTAAGGTTTGTCTTCTATAACATCGTTTAGTATGACTTCTTCTCATTTTCATTTATGCTAAATATTAAGAGTCTTATTGTTTTATTTTATAGTAGATTTGGTGCTACTTTCCTTAGTATTTTGTCATGTTTTTACAACATATGTGATCTTGTTTACCATCCTATATGAAATTCTGAAGCTAGCACCTCTGTATTTTTCTGCCTTGCTTATGAAAATCTGATGAATACGTGTGTCATAGGCACACATTCTCTTCATTAATAGAGGTATTACTGCAAGCCTGTGATAGTGTCCCACTGGAAACAAGCCTGCAGGAATGTTCATATTTTCAACAGGTTTTATTTGCTGAATTGCTCCCTGGTGCATTCTTTCAGAGTAAAGTAAGAAAAATGCATTTCTTATGCCTGACATTTGGGTTTTATTTTAAAACTGCCCATTGTTTTTATTCACTGTTACATGCACCGCTCGCTGCCCAAGGCTGCTTTGTAAAAGTGCTTGTGCTGGAACCTGTTGATCATCAAGTTCTCACTTCGGGCTTTTATGTTCTGCCCCAGGTTGGGTCTGCTGGCTGAGCCATGAGTATAGACAGAGAGCAGCCCATGCCTTGTTTCAATTCCACTCGTGACAGGACGGTGTGCTGCACGCTCCTGTCTCCTCTGGGCTTGGTGATAATGGGTCCTGACAAAACTAATGTTTGTCAAGTGAACCGGAGTACAAAAGTTAGGTCCACAAAGAAAGAATATTTTCTTTTCCTGTGAGCTTGGAGACAAAGGCTTTGTTATTAAAATGTACAGGGATATAGTTTTTCCAACTGAAGCCATCTCTTATATGACCTGACAAATGCAGGGGTCCCCAGTGTAGATACAGTGCTGTAGGCCTCGAGGTCAGGGAAGCAAGTGCCCAAACAAAAACTAAACAAGGCCGGCCAGGTGGTACCAGACTGCAGTCACAGCTCGTCAAGAGACTGAGGTGAGAGGGTTCCCTTCAAAGCCATCCTGGGAAATTTAGGGAAACCTTTTAATAAGAGGCATGTAGTTCAGTGGAGTTGTGTGTGCAAGGCTCTCGGTTCTGTCCCCAACACTGGAAACATAAAGGAACAGAAAAGGAAGGACGAGGCTCAAGAGGCCACTTTTGCAGAGAGAGCCAGGAGAAGGGTGTGCTATAGAAGAGGAGAGAACAGTGTGAGTCCCAAGGAGAACTCACAGGGAGTTTAAGGGATTTCCTGTTACTGAATCTGTACCCTTTCTCTTGCCTTAGCTACTTCCTGAATGTAGACATGCCCACACATTCTAACAACAGCCACTGTCTTGATGAAAAAAATGTCCTTTCAGGACACTAGGCCTTACCATGATGCCCAAGGGACTGACTCACTGCAGTAGCTTTTCTATATAATTAACTGTAGCCATTTGACAGACAGTTCATTAGAAACTGTTAGGGCCTTAGTAAAAGTGCATTGGTGTAACGGTGAGATTTGGCTGCATTTGCTTAAACTGTGCATATTGTATTATGTTCCTGGTGTGCATTCAATATTGCATCTGACAAGGAAATTATGTTCTAAAATCAGCAAGGAGGCAAATTCCAGTCAAAATTGTTCTTTTAATCTTTTAATGGCCTATAGAAAAGAGCATGTGTGGCTTTGTATATAAATGGTCCTGTACACAAATCCATAAGTACGTTGAGTGAAAACCCTTTAAGCCGACCAAAGGAAAAGAGGGAAGAATATGGGCAGATGCCTTTAGACTCCTTAGTTCTATCCGTTTCTTCTTTGTCGCCTTGAAAAACAGCGTGACCAGAGCAACTTGGAGGGGAAAGGTTTACTTTATCTTATCTGTTACAGTCCATTAGGAAGGATTGTCAAAGGAGGAACTCAAGGCAGGAACCTGGAGGCAGGGACTGAAGCAGAGGTCCTGGAGGAATAGTGCTTACTGGCTTGTTTCTTCTGACTTTCTCAGTTGTCATTCTTACACAATCCAGGACCCCCTGCAGGGGTAGCACCATCCACAGTGACCTGGCCTTCTCTTGTCAAACATTAATCAAGAAAATGCCCCATAGACTTCCCTATAAGTCAGTCTTATGGAGGTATTTCCTCAATTGAGGTTCCCTCTCCCCAGGCGACAAAAGCCTAACTATCCCATTAATCAATCACTAACTTTGAAGTTCCTGGGATTGAAGTAGAGAGGGAAGTTTAAGGAACAGTTCCTGCCTGCCCTTCTTTGGCTTTGCTCCATTTGGCTTTAATATAAAAAAATCTCTGTAATAGATAGTGTTTAAAAATATTTGTCCACATGTGTGAGAATTAAATGAATGTCACATGTATACATGCAATTCTCTTTGTATTTCTCTGGCCATCCCATAGCTTCCCCAGCTTTGACAATCTCTTTTGAGTTCATGTCTATGTTCTCATTTTTGGCTTCCAGCACACTTGTGATTCTGGTTCAACATTTCAACTGCTGGTGTGTACCTGGAGGTTCCCTGGGGGCACCCTAACATTCTCACATTAATCTTATCCTCTGCCTTGTATAAGTACCATGCCAAGAAATGGTGATAATACAGTCTTAGGGCCACCCATGATCTGTCTTCTAGAAAAGTGGAAAAAGGCTTTCTCTTATCTTCTCTTCTCTCATCTTTTCTGGCGTGGTATTAGTCATCAGGTCTTTGAGATAATTGCTTAATTGGTCTTCCTGAAATTTCACATTTCCCTTCAGTCTAATTTTGCTACTGCCAGAATTCAAGCAACCCCCTGCCTAGAAGCCCTTGATTAAATGTTATCATCTACATGCAGAGGTATCAACATGGCATCTCAGGTACCTATGCATCATCCCAATACATCCCACTCTAAGCTTAGCCTTCTTCTAAGACCAGTGAACCATGTATGCTTGGCCTCCTTCTCATTCTTCTCTTTGATCAGGGGGAAACAGCCTTCTGCTGTGGGATGGTCTGTATGTCAAATTGCTCTGATTGGTCAATAAATAAAACACTGATTGGCCGGTGGCAAGGCAGGAAGTATAGGCAGGACTAACAGAGAGGAGAATTGAGAGAACAGGTAGGCAGAAGGAGTCACTGCCAGCCGCTGCCAGGATAAGCAGCATGTGAAGATGCCGGTAAGCCATGAGCCACATGGCAAGGTATAGATTTATAGAAATGGATTAATTTAAGCTATAATAACAGTTAGCAAGAAGCCTGCCACGACCATACAGTTTGTAAGCAATATAAGTCTCTGTGTTTACTTGGTTGGGTCTGAGCGGCTGTGGGACTGGCGGGTGACAAAGATTTGTCCTGACTGTGGACAAGGCAGGAAAACTCTAGCTACAAGGAACTGTATGGCCATTAGCTCAAGCTTATTATTGACTAGCTCTTATTTTAATAAGACCATTTAGAAATTCATCTACACCACAAAGCTTTTCACCAGTGTTAGACCTGGTTGAGGAATCCAACAAGATAGTAAAGTTGTGAGAAGATGTTCCAGATCAAGTCAGTGATTTCTCTGAGATTTCCTTATTACCTTGAGGAAGCAAGAGGAACTGGAGATAGAGAATGCTCAGCAGAGAGAAACTCTTGAGATCCAGCTGTTGAATAGAGAGACCTTGCCAACCTGAGTCCCTTCACAAACGCTCAACAATATAACCTTATCACAGTTTGTAAGCAATATAAGTCTCTGTGTTTACTTGGTTGGGTCTGAGTGGTTGTGGGACTGGCGGGTGACAAAGATTTGTCCTGACTGTGGGTAAGGCAGGAAAACTCTAGCTACAGCCTCCAGTACCCTTTTGGTTATTATACGCTTCTTACCTTTGAAGGCCCAACTCACATATCACCAATATCATAAAAACTCTACAACAATCTCATCAGGAGCATTAGTTGCTTTATTGTCTCAATGTCTTTTAGCCTGTCTCGTGTACATTTAAATTGCATTGTATTTATAGTTGCTCCTGTCCTATTTTTCTCACTATATAAAATAAAACATATATATATATATATAATATAGACTCCCACAAAATATTTTTTGTATGTCTATAGAGGGAGAGAAGGCTTATACTTTCTTTTTATTTTCCTGTTATTGCTCAGCAAATGTCTTAAGTAGAATAGATGCTCAATAAACTGTCAAAGGTCAATACTTATGGAATTGCACTTGACTGAATGATCAACTTGGTTCCTGAAATATGAAATGGAAAGCAAAATGTTTATTTGGGATGAAGTTGTAGAACTGAACTTTTCAAAATTTAGTAGTTTAGAGTAAATAATAAATAATGTACGAGCTTAAAAGTAGTTGTAACAATAAGACCATGTTCAATGTAACAGGGAATATGGAAGAATTTGGCAGGAAAAATGGATAGTGAGCAGTCTGATTGCCTCAGTAATTCTCAATGCATGTATTTCAGTTCAGAGGACGATACTGATTCATCTGGTGTAATTTAAGCACTCAGATCATTTCAGGAAGGATGGGTATTTGTGCAAGAGGAAAGAAAATATGATGCAGGCAGGATGTGTACCCTGTTCTCTGGGAGTCAGCCATCCATGGTCATGAATGATAGTTGGCACTTTTTTTCCAACAGTATTTTCAAATGACACATACACACATCATATAACACAAACACACCACACAGAGATAAATATAAACACATATACATACAAAAGAATACACACACATACAGAGGAAGACATTTGACCCCCACACTCCTTAAATATAATCAAGACTCAGAGAGTGAAGGCACTCAAGTTTCTTACTGATTAAAAAATTGTGTGTGTGTGTGTGTGTGTGTGTGTGTGTGTGTGTGGTGTGGTGTGAATGTGGGCATATTTGTACCAGGGCAGTGTTTGTGTGGAGGTCAGGGAACAGCTTTCAGAAGTTGATTCTTTCCTTTCATCTGGGTCCAGGTATTGAACTCGGGATGTTAGGCTTGTGCAGTGTGCACTTTTGACTTGTTGAGCCTTTTTAGCAGCCATCATTAGTGATTTTTTTCTTAAAAACCATACAGAAAAGTAGCAATAGTGTTAAGAATTCTCATACCCAGTTTCAGCAGTAATCGTCTTTTGACCATCTACACCCTTACCTATTTTTTATTTTGCTTTACTTTGAAGTAATTCATGTATATTATGTGTGTATCTAAATGATGCAGATTTTTCTAAAATATACCCATAAAGAATTATCAAAGGTGAATGAATGCAATGAACAATATTCTTTCTTTTTATAAAATCTAGCTAGCATATAAGCTTTCAGTCATCTTATAAGTCAACACTAATTTGCATTTACTTAAATTTTTATTTACATTGACTTACTTTTTATAAAGCAGATCACACATTATGATTGGTGTGGGACTGAGCTTGTTTTAGTCTGTGGATGCTATACCCTGTTCTTATTTTCTGTGTTACTTGCTGAAGAAGCCATGACATCTTCTCTGTACTACCCTATACCAAGTCTTTTGTTAACCAAAAGTCAAATAAAGTCTTAGAGATTACAGACATTTGTGACTTAATACCAGAAGAAATGTAATAGAACTTATGGAAAGATGGAATGAGTAAGCACTGTATAGTTTGAATGGTAGCTTTTGCATATGAAAATTTCTTTGGCATTAAACATACATTTATATGATCATGAAATTTCTAAGACAAGTGTATGAGCTGTTTCCAAAATTAATTTTTAAGACATCCCCAGCACTTATAAGACATAATATATAGAATGTCAACTTTCTGGGGCACTTGGAGAGTAAACCCAAAGCCATGGGATGGGGGTAAAAATATTAGACCAGGTGTCTTTATTTATGATAAATTTCAAGTTTCAATAACAAGCAAATAAATCAGTACAAAAACATTCAAAACACTGAAAATAGAACAAATAAGTTGCTGTTCCAATACAGGGGACAAGACAGGAATAGAGAGCTGTTTGCAGTCCAGGGAGACCTGGAGCAATGGGATGAGGAGCCACTGGGGCAGGGCAGTTGGGCCCCAGGAAGCTGAAGAAGCTGTGCATCTTCCTTCAGCAGAGGGTCCGTTTAGCTGTGCGTGTAAGCATGTCTGCCCTCATGTTCTCTTTCATCTCTCCATGTTGACTTCTCTGAGCTCTTCCTCATGGTGTTTGATGCCTTGTGGTTTCTGAAGCCTCATGGCTTCATAGAATCATGCTTGTTATTTCTTCTTATTCTGGGTATTGTTTGATCTTGGATTCTGCTGCCCACTGCTGTGTCTCTGGTTCTATAGTGTCAGCCACCTTCCTCAGACACCTCCATGTCCTTCCTCCTTCCCCTTGTCTTCCCAGCAGACCAGGAGTACTCTGGCTGCATTATTCAGTGTTTGTTCTCCATTGCTCATCTTGTACTCTTTACCTAGGTGGTTGCATCAGTGACGCAGACTCCAAACATGTGAGTTATCCTTTCCTCTCATCTCAGAATCTGAGGAGGGTCCCATCTCTCATGGATGACTCATAAAGTGCTCCAAATGCCCCACCTTGGTCTCCTCAGCTTCTTTATCTGGAATGACTCTAGTACTTTATCAGCAGTTCTTCCTGTCTCCGATTTCTTCCTTTACTCTGCCCTCCACACTACAACAGTGGCTTTTATCATTGTTTTACTAGTTTGTTTGCTTGAGACTCAATTCCAATATATAGGGTGGACTGGCCTTGAATTCCTAATCCTGCCTCAGTCTCCCAATTGCTGAGATTCCAGTCATAAACTGCCTCTCTCAGCTGCACACTGAGAGCTTTTAAAACCACTTAAACAATGTACTTTGCCTTGCTTTTAATTAAAGCAAACACAAAACAAAATAAGTGAAAACAAAACTCTGAACTCCTTAAAATGCCCGGCCAGATTCCACAGGAGCTGTCCTGTTTTTCTGCTGGCCCATTTCTCACCAGGCTCCTCCCACAGGGGGCTTCAGCCACTAAGTTCCACAAATTATTGCCTGTCATTCATCTGTACCCTTTCTAGTGCTGTTCCTCCTCCTTGAAATAGTGCTACCTCCTGCCTTCTGTCTCCAACCCTTTATGATTCTACTGCCCTTCAAGGCACAAGTAAAGGTCATCTCATTAATGAGTCCCTGGGATGATGGAGCAGTTCACCTGCAGAGTTTCAGCAGCGTTCCATACGCCCTTGTCAGCCCAGGAAGTACACTATAGTCCTCTGGCTGTTTCCAAACTGCTATGAGACCTCTTTTACATCAGGGTCCTTGGTCTCCTCTGATGAGCACAGGCAGTGAGCATGTATGTACGGTGATGTAACTGAAATTGCTCCTTGCTACTACAGTGTTCAAGGCAGAGCTAAGGCATCGCTTCTGAAGATTACCTTGCTGAAATATATGTAACATGAAATTGCTGCTGGGAGCAACCAGCTGGGGAGTAGATCCATTGTTAGTAAACTGCAGTAAATACCCAGCCAGCATTTTCCCTTAGGGCAGCTGTGCGGGAAGACAGCTTTTCCTTCTTTGTGGGGGAAAGTTACCACTCTCTGATTAAGAAAGAAGAAAACAATAGGCTAGCAATATCGCATCATCAGAGAGGCATCATTTTGCTTTCTGCTCATTTTCTCTTCTCTCATGTGGAATAGATAAACGAAGCTTTGGGGACCTGGATCGCTAGGAAATGATGCAGCAGTTGGAATGAAGGAGTCACAAAAATCATTCTTTGACCTTAATGCTGTGACTCCCAATTACAAGATCCTTTCAAGAGCTTCAGTATTGAAACGTGGTGAAGTCTAGCTCCAGAACCTTTTGTCTTTACCCCTGTGCTTTGTACCTTGTACCTTATAACTGCTTGTCTGTTGTTAGCATTATTACCTTGGGGCCTAGGGTTAAAACCGTGAGATTTTATAAATGTTTAAAAGATTTAAAATACTTGATCATTTCATGAGACACAGTAGAGGTCTTCAGATACCTGATGCCATCCCTCAGGTGGCTTTGCTTCTAGTTGCTAAAAAAAGAAGCATAAGCTAAAAGCAGAAGTTTCATCAAGGCTTCCTTTGCTTCCTTGAGTGATGACATCTTAAGGTAGGGACAGAGTTGTGCTGTATTGATAGGCTTCATTTTAGTTCTGCAGCTCCACTGCCTCTGTGGCTGTGGACAAATTATGTGGCCTTGGTCTCTCCATCTGCAAAAGAGGAACTCTAATGATATTTATTTCGTGGGGAGATGTGAATTAAATGAAGTTATTTTTAAATTGCTAAGAGCAATGCCTAGAATATAGACAATATTGGGAGTGCTTATAAAATATGGATCATTCCTCAAGGAGTACTGTGTCTCAGTCTCATGGTTGAAATTTAGTAGAAAAAAAAATGTTGAGAACTATAGCCTCATTAGTTTTTCATTTTTAACGTTTTGAAGCATTGCTATATATTTTCTTGTTCAATATTCATTAGTCTACTTTGATGGAAAGGAGTGATAGCTACAGCCACTGAAATATGAATGAAGTACCATGATAATCATGGACTAGCCCTCTGAGACTATAAGCAAGCTCCCAATGAAAAGCTTTCTGTCCTGAGTTTCCTTGGTCATGGTGTCTTGTCCCAGCAATAGACAGTGACTAAGAGGGCATCAAAAGCAGAGCAAGCACGCATCTGAAAACTTCAATTGTACACTGAGAAATGGTGGAATAATGATGTCACTGTATTTTAGAAGAAGGAAGAACAATGTGACATTGATGGGACATGAAGTTCAACCCAGAGGATGAAACTTACAGGCTCTAAAAAATAATTGAGATTTAAATTTGGGAAGAATATGCTATTACATTTTGTTGGTTATACAGGAACTGATTTTATTACTCTTCAGATGTTGAAATTCACAAATTTATACATACAGGTTTGTGTACTTTCCCTGTGAAATTCCCAGTGCTAGCCTGTTAGTGAGGTGCCCCAGCTTCAATTGAAAATATTAACATCTGAGCCAGAAATACTAGGTGCCTGTTATCTTAGCTCTCTGGACACAGCTGTAAGAGAATCTGGAGTTTGAGTCACCTCGATGAAGACTTTGTCTCAAAACCAAAAGAAAAAAATCCTTCTTTATTTCTATTATAATACATATTATAGTAGAAAAATTTATATTTTTGAGGAGTGTCAATTCCCAACTCAACTACCATAACAACTTATTTACTTCAGTAATAGTATCATTGTGCCAAAATAATAACAAGACATTAATGCAGACAACCAAACCCCTAGCTTAGCATCCAAATGGTTCTGTATATTTCCTCTTGTTTTCAAACTGCATCACTCTGGGGATTTGCAAATGACTTTGTTCTAGAAACGCTATAGTCTGTTTGCTGTTGAGTAATTGCTTAGTGATAGATAGTTTGGTTCAGTTGTTTCCATCAGCTTTCAGTTTGAGGACTTGGCATTCCATCAACTGATAATTTAAGTTCATAAGAGAGTAATCCTTTAGCTGTTAGTTTTTCTTGGTGGCTATCATCAATTATCATGAGAAAGATCTGTTTTTTCCAGAGACTAAAATAAAAAGCAAATGGCCCAATTTTCAAAATTCTTCATGTTGTCTTTAAGAACATCATCCCTAATAATGCCGTGTATTATGACTATATATATGTAATATCTATTGAAATGCCGTGCATTATAACTATATATATTCAATGTCCATTGAAATTTAGTAATAGCAGAATCTCAATATTTTATGAATTTCATTACATATACTTGATAATCAGCCAAATGATCTTCTAGTCTTTCAAGCTTTTTAGTTAATTTTGATGTCTTTTCTAATTTACAAACTACCTTTAAAATTATAATATATAGAATCTTCTTAAGAATTCAGCATCTAATCAAACCTGGTTGGGAGACTGAGTCAGGAGGATCGCAAGTTCAAAGCCTGCCTGAATCACACAGTGAGTTTGTAATATAAAGGAAGTCGACAAATGGTCACCACTATTTGTACTTTTTGAGAGTGGACTGTAAGACCAAGGTGGGTCCCCTTATCTCAAACCCAATTATGTTTGTCTTAAGTGTTTTCCAAGAAGACACTGCTTGACTTAGGGCAGGTGGCTTCCTGACTCTCTCTCTCTAGAGAAATATAAGAAGGGAGATAAGAGCTCCCAATTTGATGATGTTTTGCATCAATCTGTTGCTTATGTGTTTGTTCACATGGCAACCTCCTTGGAAGGGAAAACAATTTGCTGCACTCAAGACTGAACACTAGGTGACTAGCTGACTGCCTCAACTAGGCTCTACTGGATGCCATAGCTCCCAATTTAATACCACGTGCTACTTGTAATTTGTTCCTTTAAGTTTGCTTGCTACATACTTAATTCACTTACTTGAAACCAAAAGTACAACTGTCTTGTATCATTCTCTGACAGCATGGAGTTCAAGGCCAGTCTAGACAACTCAGTGAGGCCCTGTCTCAAAATTAGAAAAAAATTAAAGGCATAGGAATATAGCTTATTGACTATAGCGCCCACAGAATATAGCACTTGCCTAGCATGCACAAGACCTAGGACCCAAGTACCTCCAAACAAAATAACTCAACATGTCAGGGCTTACATTTCTGAATAGTCTGAAGTATATAGAACTGCAGCCAGCTTGTCCAGTTATGGCTTAGGAATTCATTGCCAAAGTCTTTAAATTTGCTTCAGGAATCGCAGGGCAATTCTCTTGGATGTTGTCATTTGTATGATTAAGAATAAAGCATGTGTACGCATGTTCTTGAAGCTTTGTTGGAATACTGGGTCAATGTAGACTTGTTTCCTGTACCTTCAAATCTTTAGTTTAATAAAAAGTCTCATGGACAAAGCTACTTTTCAAAGATTTTTAGATAATTTTAAATAGATGTTACCTCAGAACTTACGAATTCTGACTCATTTTCTTATTTTTGTTTCTTTGTTTTTGAGATAAGGTCTCATGTAGCTTAGAACTCACTATGTAGTATAACTTTTAGTTTCTGACCATCCTGCCTCTACCATACTCATGCTGGGAGTATAGGCATGTGCCACCATGCCCAGCAATGAATTCTGATGTATAAATGCCACTAACATTTTATAAAATTTCTGTAAATGTGGATGATTTTGTACTCATTTCAAATGAAATGATGCAGTTGTTTTGAACTGGGATCTTGCATTTAACTCTAAGATACCAGACTAAAAGACACAATAGAGTCAGTCATGCTAAAGTTGCAAGTCACCAACTGGAGATAAGTTCTGTGACCTTCCCAGAAATGAGGAGAGTTGAGAAATAGCTGGGCTTCTCAAACAGGCCAGTAGGCCAATTAAGGCATAAGGTTTTTACCCTAGAGTAACCTGATGCTAGGCAATCAGCTATTTTTCTGTTATTCTGGCTGCCTAATCCTACCTTGCAAAGAAAGTTGTTTTTGAAATGACCAATCAACTTTTTTTTTGTCTTTCTTTGGGCTTATTCAATCTACAAAAACCAGTCTCTGTTCTGCCAATCTGAACATTATTCTGTTTTACAGAATGAAATATTGCCTATTCTAGAACTGAATATAAAGCCAATTAAGATCATTAAACTAAATTGTTGTAATTTTGCCCCTTGACACCTGAGAAATCAAGTGGGCACTTTTCTATGGATTCATGTAATTTTCAGATTATGAGAGTCGTGTTAGAATGATATTCACAAAGGACACCCAGGTTTACAATTACAACAATTTCAATTTCAATTCATTTCAAATGAAAGGAAATGTCATGTTCTACGTGACATTTACATAAAGTGTTAGCTCTTTAGTTTTAAAGCAGAAATTCAAATTCTTGACTGGAAACAAATATGCTGTACTTGAGATTTCCATTTCATTGTCCCATACTAATTACAGAACACAGTTAGAGAGTACAATATGAAATTAAAAAATAACTGGAAGAAAGGATTTTTAGCATTCTCATTATAAAAAAGTATTAAATATTTGAGGCAATATTCTAAACAGTCCAATTCAGGTTTTGTACCATGTATACATACTTGGAAATAGCATTTTGTACCTCATGTATATGTCTTCTTATTGCTTTACATTCAAAAGCAATATAAAGCCAGGCATTCCTGAATCTCAGCTCTTGGGAGGCTGAGGCAGGAGGATCTTGTAATTGAGACTAGCCTGGGCTATATGCAGAGTTGCTGGCCAGACTGGACTTACAGGGTGAGATTCTGTCTTGGGGAAAGAACCTCAACAAACATATTCTTGTTACTTAATGTTGAATTATTATTTGAAATTTAAAGATACCAAAACATAAGACCCAAATCATTAAAAACACATGTAAATTACACAGATATATAATGAGGCAGAGATTTATTTGATTCATTATTGAGGGAGCCCACAAGAGGACACATTGTGTTAAAAGAGGATTCCAAAAAGAAGGCTGAATACAGAATGATAATTTAGGCACAAAACAGGAAACTAAAGTCTTCCTCATGGGGATTACAATAGGTTTATGTCATTGTGTGTGTGTGTGTGTGTGTGTGTGTGTGTGTGTGTGTGTGTGTGTGTGCCTGCATGAATGCGTGTGCACAGCCTGTATGTGGAGCTTGTGGAGTTCAGAAGAGGGTGTCAGATTCCCTGGAACTGGAGTTACAGGTGGGTGTGAAGCTCCTGACATGGGTGCTGGGCACGGACCCTGGGCCCTCTGCAAGAGCAGCAATTGTGCTTGCTTCTGAGTCATTTCTCTAGCCCTGGTTTTCTTTTCTTTTTCTTTTCTTTTCTTTTTTCTATAGGGAGATAGTTGTTTATAACTCTACCAGGTCAAAGTTACTTGTAAAGTGTCAATATTCTGCAAGCGGATGACTACCATCACGGAGTCATAACTCTAATCAATGTAAACTGTCAAACAGGGGCATATGTCCTAGTCAGCTGACCGTTCGCAGTGTTCCCATAAGGCAGTGGAAAGGTTACCAAGGGAAACCTCCATCAACTCTGGCTCTACTATCTCTTCAGGGATTGGAAAGTCACAAATTGTCCCCCCCCCCCCAGCTTTGTTGCACTAACGCTACCACCATTTGTGTCATGAGAGCAATTGCCTGGGGCTTCATGTGGATTTGAGCAATGCTTCTGCTGTAAACGTAGACTCACTTGGGCCTGACAATGCCTGGTAGGTGCCTCGAGCAGGATGAAAAGGCCTGGCATTTCTGCCTTCATGTTGAGTCTGTCCCTTTTGAGGCCCAATCCTTTGTGTCAAATTCTACTCAGTTTTGCATGTTACTTGTTGAGCAACTGAGAAATATTTTGTCCCACACTACATTAGAAGGTTAACTTGACCTAAACTTGACTGTTCTTTTCCCTAAATCCCTTTCCAGTTAAAAAGCCAACTAGCAACTACCATGATCAGAAACACCAGACTATGAACACAATGTGAAGAAGTGGTATTTTGACATCCTAGAAGATCTTTGTCCAACACCAGAAAAGATAGAAATATGCCTTCTCCTCTAATCAACCTCTTTTTCTTCCTCATTATTTCAGCCCTGTACCTGTAACCCTCAAACCCTAGAGGAGAGGCTATGTTACAACATACCTACCTCTTCACCATCGGTTGGAGACTTTTTTTTTTTTTGCCTCCTCTGTGATTTGGAGTAATCACAGTCTGATAAATGTCTGTCTTTCGGAACCATGAACATTCTTCCCTAGAAGAGAAAAATCTTCACAGCAATTTCTCCCCAACATTTGTCTTGCCAAACTTTTCCAAACTGACCTTTGCCAATGTTTTCTTGTAACATGATGGCCCTGGCAATTCTTCTCTGAACCAGCAGCAGTAAACCCTTCCTCCCCATTAGAAGCATCACCGCAGTCACCAACATGATGAGAAGGAGCCAGCAATTCGGAGCAGCATCCGCTGCCTCCATGGTCCCACTGCCACCGTTTTTTGCCTGGGCCCCAGCCGCAGCTTCTCCTTAGCAAGCCTCCTAGGCTGGCCTCGAACTCGGGATCTTCCTACCTCTGCCTCTGTCAGTAAATCCGACCAGTGTGCACCACCACAACTGACCGAATGTAGTTTGGGTCTGAGCTGGGGCCCACAAAGCCACAAGCAAGCAGCTTTTTCGTGAATTCATACCACAAATGTTGGGTGCCAGATGTAGCATGAATCTTAACAGGTCTTATTAATAAAAATCAAACCTGAGGCCAGTTATCGGGATGAACACTGGAAGATCAGAGAGACAGAATGAGCCACAGCTAACCTCACCTGGCCAACTTCTCAGCTGGTCTTGTTTCCTCAGACTGGAAGCCTCTATGTCCTCATATCCGAATGGCTCTCAGCTGAACTGTGCTGCTCAAAACCTAAAAGCTTAACCAGCCAAATGCTTCTAGTTCCTGGTCTTCACACCTTATACACCTTTCTGCTATCTGCCATCACTCCCAGGGATTAAAGGCTCACTTCTTGGGATTAAAGGCATGTGTCACCATGCCTGGCCATTTCCAATGTGGCCTTGAACCCACAGAGATCCAGAGGGATTTCTACCTCTGGAGTGCTAGGATTAAAGGTGTGAGTGCCACCATTTTCTAGCCTTTGTATCTAGTGGCTGTTCTATCTCTGACCCCAGATAAATTTATTAGGGTGCACAATATTTTGGGGAACACAATACCACCACAGGTTGGACACTCGGTAAAGCCTTCTTTATCATGCAATGCTCTTCTCAGACTTTGAGCCATTGGATGTACTTCCGGACCTGGGTCCTAGAAAGATAGACACACATCCTGTCACCTTGTAGGCTGACCTCTTTAGCTACAACAGCCAGCTCTGTAGGTTCAACCAACCATAGATTAAAATTCCTTGATCTCCCCCCCTCCAATATGTGAAAACCACCAATACAATTAAACTTAACAAACATAGCAACTCTTGTGTGGCACCTGTACTGGCCTTATTATTATAGAGCAATCTGAAGCTGACACAATGTAAGAGAGGATGAGCAAGACTGATAACCTGAGCACTGTGCCATCTGCAAATTTTGCTAGGAGAGGAGACCCAGAACCACTGTGAATAAGATTTCTTTTCCAACAAAGCTGTTTACCTAGAAACAAGATAGAATAATCCTTTAACTTGCACTAAGCATTTTTGGAAATAAAAATTACATAAAATGTTAGTATATAATTAAAAAAGACAGAGATAAAAGGTTGCCCTCTTCTCTGATTTTCCAGAATTGAAATGTTTATGTTTATAGATTTTGAATCGATACCATTTCTTCCTTCCTACCATTTACTCTTACTCACTTTGCACGCCTGGCCTGGGGCTCAGGCCTATTGTTAGCTCCTCACCTGTAGATGGTCTTTAGCAGACAAGGATGACTTCACCTCCTTGCATTTAAGACTCTTATATGTAACAAATAAAAGTCAGGGGTTGGGGGTTTAGCTCAGTGGTAGAGTGCTTGCCTAGCTAAGCGCAAGGCCCTGGGTTCAGTCCTCAGCTCCAGAAAAAACAAACAAAAAAAACAAATAAGAGTTACTTGTTTTTCTTTTTTAGTTCATATACAGACTTTTAATAATATCTCAAGTGTCTATTAAAAACATCCCGGTTGGTGGCACAATTTAGTACCATTTACTAGGGATGATGTGAGAGAAGGGTCAATTTGGTTCAGGAGTTTGAGGCCCACATTGACAACACAATGAGAACTTTCCTCAATTTGGATAAATAAAAACAAGTAATATAGACTTGACATGCTGTATCATTTTTAACCATATATATTTAAAGATGTAGATTTTATGTGGAAAACATATTTCAGAGTACCTCTCCAAGCAGCAGTTCCTAAGACACTAACAGGATTTTCAACACTGTTTGTTACTCAGTAGGATTATGGTATTTTTGTACTTACCCAAGTTGGTTCTTATTTTACTTTTTAGGATAACACATTCTTTAATGTGTGAAAGAAAGATTGCCTTAAACCCCGAAGGAACATACCTCACATTTATGCCTGTTTCCCATTTCAGCATCAACTCCCTACTTTCTGCTAAGCTAACGCTTCTCCTATTTTGGTCCACTCATTACTTGATGGGCTGCCTACCACGACCATTGTTTTTAGGAAGTGACCTGCACAAGGTTGCCCACCTCTGGGAATGTTTGAGACGCTTAATGATACATTAGAGTAATTTCACACACACACACAAAAAAAACCAACCAAACAAAAAAAACCTTCCTGGCATGCCTGAAGAGAGAGACCTAGAAACCTGTGGGGGTTCAAGGTTGTGAGTTTAGTGTGAAGGTTATGGAAGTCTATTATTGGTACTGAGTGTTTCTTACAGATGCATGCTTTTACTTGTGGAGCTTGGTATCTGAGCCTGGATGCTGAGTATGAGGATTAGGGTTTGCTCTTACAGATGCTTCTGTAAGATTTGTTCTTAAGTGTTACCCTCATGGTTCCCCTCCCCTCTCCTTCTCTCCCCTCCTCCCCCCTTCCCTCCCCTCTTCCTGTCTCCACTGAGATTTCAGACCTTCTCAGGCACCTGAGAGAAGTAAGTTAAGGCTTGGTTTTCTTTTATCTCCTCTCCACCCACATTCCATTGATACCAGTCTATCTGGCAAGTATGGAACTTCTGTCCTAGAAAAACATAGTTCAGTTTTTTCTTAGATGTCTATGCTGGTCCCAGAATCCATCAGGGATCACAAATGATCTCTGATGCCCAGATGTTTGGAATGGCACTCTTCACTTGACAATAATTGAACAATGATGGAATTATTTTCCTGGTGGTTGGATCAAAGACTACCCGGGCAGAGGGGTGGGGGGGAAGGACCAGGAATGAAAATGACATAGTTAAAGCAGATTATTAATGGAATCCTTATAGAAAATACAATAGTTGGGAGGGGGGAAGTTAGTAGAGGACAAAGAGAAGAGTAAGCAGTCACAAAAGAGAGGTTCATTTAGTGTGATCTTGAATAAAATGATGGACATGCACAAACTGAAACCTGCTGAAGGAGGACTTTCTGGACGACACTGTGGCACTTTGCTTATGTTAATGGACGACATCCACTGTCCTAACTTTGCTGTTCTCCCCCTTCCCCTCTGCCTTCTTCTCCTTCCCTCCCTGTACCTCCTTTCCTCTTCTCACCCTTATCCCGCTTCTTTTCTTTTTCAGGGACTGTTCTGTTCCAACTCATGTCAATACCACACTACTTCATGTGGGGGCAGGGGCAGGCATGGTGTGTCATTTTAGGGACTGAAATGTTGGAACTGACTACACCATCCATAGTCCTGGGACAATAGTTTTCAATATGTTAATTCAAGAGCATTCAACTATTTCTTTGGAAAACAGAGTGAAATAAAAAATAAAAATCCTGAAAGAGGCCCTTCACATTTGAAAAGAGTTTCAAATTTCCACTGAAAAATGAAGGCACCACTAATCAAATAAACATTTGGAATGAAAAAAAAGAGTCAAACATTTCTCCATGAGAAGAGAGAGTGTGTTGTTGCTTGTTTTTGCTCTTTTGGGGGTCTGCCACCCAGCTCCCAAATAAATCACACACAGAGGCTTATTCTTAACTATGAATGCTTAGCCTTCATTTGGCTTGTTACTAGCCAGCTTTTCTTTAAATTATTCCATCTACCTTTTGCCTCTGGGCTTTTCCTGTTCTCTTACTTCTGTAAATCTTACTCTTACTCCGTGTCTTGCTGTGTAGCTGGATGGCTGGCTCCTTGTGTCCTCCTCCTTCTCTGGCCACTTCTTTTTCTCCTCCCAGATTTCTCCTTCTATATATTTTGTCTCCCTGCCAACTTAGCCTATCCTTTCTCCTGCCTTGCTATTGTCCGTTCAGTTCCTTTTAGACCATCAGGTGTCTTAGACAGGCACATTATCACAGCTTCACAGAGTTAAACAAATGCAACATAAACAAAAGTAACACACCTTAAAATAATATTCCCCAAGAAGAGTGAGGTGCTGGAGAAGTAGAGCTGTGGCACTTATTTCAGGCATGGAGTCTTATGATAATTTTGTTATGGAGCCTCTGACTTTGGTCAGCACACATGAACAAAATTCTGTGAGTTTAGGAAGGTACCTCTCACCAGCATCACTTGGCAGTGAGACCGCTAGCCACCCACATCACCTTTCTGTGCCATTTCCCCATCTGTGACACCTTGTTCTGCACATCTTGGCTACAAGGAAACTACATGTGCTTCTTCTACATGTGGGAAGCTCTGAGTAGGGCCAGACACACAGCTATGATCAATAAATTGTTAGCTCTTCCCATCTTGAAGGTTCACTGTTTGTTTTGTTGAGACAGTCTGGCTAGATCCAGGATGGCCATAAACTTGGTATGTAGTCCAATCTGGAGTAAACTTCAGTATCCTCCTGCCTCTGTTCTGGAATTGCAGGAAGAACTAAAAGGCTTGGCTTAAAAGCTCTACTTTGCTGAGGATACAAATGATTTTTCCCAACCTACAGGGCAGGAGGAAAGTGCAGAATTCTCTGAATCAAGTGGAGCAGAGGGCTAGCTGATTCCAGGGTGGTAGATTCTAGAGTGTGTAGAATAATTTTAGTCCTGATAAATCTTCCTTTGGCACATTTTACTTCACCAATGAAAGTTATTTTCTAAATATCATTTATATTAGTTAGTGAATGTTCTAGGGATGATCTCTTTAAAGAGTAGACGGGCTTCTCAGACACTTATGCAATGTGTATTTCTGGCTGGCATCTTCTAATACTAATAAGCATCTTTTGGACATAGAATAAAGTTAATGCATGCACACACCACAGTGTTTATCCTTAAAGTAACTGAGTGTGGAGATAATATGACCACTTAGCAAGTGTGGACTGATGTTTAGGACACAAATCAGCTCTGATGGCAGAGTTTCCTGCTAAGCTCAGCTTTCACACCAGAACCTACTGGCATGTTTATAAATCAGGGTCTGTGTTTAATATTTTTACGATTTTTCTCATTACCAATCAAGCTGCATTGAGTTAACTTGGGCATTGGGGTAGTATTCATAAAGTAAAATATTATTACAGAAGATAGTTTATATGATAAGAAATCAATCATGTGAGACCTGGAAAGAATTTTAAATCTCATTAAATCGAAGTTACGATTTTTCACATTCATGAAGAGAATTCTCTTGAAGGGGAATGTTAAGAGCAGACTGGGGAGAGTCGTGTGTTAAGCATATACATGCAGACTTCTGAGGAAGAAGCAGCAGAGATTGGAGAAGTGGCTCTCAAAACATAAAAACATTAATCTATAGAATATGTTTTCTTTGCACAAAATAGTCTATGAGGGAAAAACCTACATGAGTGCAAAATGTTTAAGAAGTCAAAGCAAATGGATTAAATATATGTGTGTGTATATATATATATATATATATATATATATATATATATATATATAATGAAAAGTTTAAAAGACATTTCATAAACATTTTATTTTAGATCTTTTCCTAGATTTCTAGGAAAAGCACAAAGGTAACCCAGTTTCAACCTGCCCCAAAGCTCATTTCCCCATTATGAGCATCTTACAGATCTGTGGTGGTGCATTTTTCTTGATTAGGCAATGGGTCTTAATATAATACCAGCAACTAAAGCCTGAGCTCCATCTGGGTTTCCCCAGCTTTTCACTTCGAGCCCTTCTTCTGCCTCAGAACACCATACCACACCCTCCTCTTGGATGTGATGGTTTTTCATACCTGTCTCTGTTTTCGATGACCACGACCACTTTGGTATGTCAGGCATCCTGTAGTTACCTCTCACTGAGATTTGCCTCATGGTTTTCTCATGATCAGAGTGAATTCTTGGGTTTGGGAGGGGAACCTGAGAGATCAAGCGCCACCTTGTTAAGTTCATTCAGGGATAGACTGTGAACACAGATCCTCAGTGTAATGTCGACCTCTGTCACCTGGCTGAGACTGTGTTTGCCAGGTTTCTCCACTCTTCTCTTCCCGTAGCATCCTCTTTGGAAGACTGTCAGTGTATGCAGCTCACATTTAAGGAATGGAGAAAGACTCTTAATCCTTAGCCGCTATAAAGTAATGCATGAAAATTTACATACATAAAGGAATTTTTTTTCACCTAAGTATGTAGTGTGAACACATTTTCATGCCAGTAAATGTATTTCTACAAGATGACAACAGCTACAGCAATTACGTGAAGCTAATAAACCGCTGCCAACTCAGCTGTTCGAGGCTGGCTCTAGATACAGGCACTCAGAGCGCTAAAGCCTAGGACACAGAGGCACACTTTTCAAAACCTCAGGTTTGGTGCAGAAGACCTTGGGGGCAAGGTTGTTAACCTTGCTTTGAGTCTCCATCAGGCTGTGGTGCAGACAAGGTCATTTATTTTCTAGTTCTATCATCTAATTTCATAGGGGAACAAAAAAGGACACCAAGCCAATGTTTAGTTATCTAGAACACTTTTAAAGCATGTTCCAGAGGCAGACGAGACATAGGCTAAGCTCCAATATTTTCAGAATAGATACTTTAGAAAGAAGTCAGCTGTGTGGAATGCTGGGTGTTTTCACAGGGTGGGGCTTCTGCTGACTGAGCCATTTACAACACAGTAGAGCAGAGGTTATCTGAAGACTTTTGCTAAGTGGATGTGTAATCATCTCTGTGTAGGGAACAGATAACCTCAGTTTATGGCTTTGTTGGCCATTAACTAGCCTTAAATCTAACCCAGTAATCCCGTTTTAACATTTCTTTGTCGAATTGGCTACTTTTGCAAATGCTCTTTGGACCATTTTTGAGAGCTTGGTGATTTATTCATTAGATAACATATCCAAATCTTTAACGTATGCTCAATTCGTATTTGCTCAAGAGTCATGATTCACCTTTCTGGCAATTATCCTTCAATAATACCATATCATGAATGTTATTTGTACTGCTATTTCAGTCCTGCTGTAAGATCCTGAAACATATGTAGGATGTCCTAGCAGAACATCATTTGCTCTTGGTTGAGTTTTCTGTATCATCTGATAGTACACCAACCTGTCATAGGCTCCTTCAATGAACAGGTCCTGTAGTTACTAACTTGATTACATGCTTAAGTCAGACTTTCCACTCTCCTTTTGTGAAAATATGAATGTAACTGAAAAATGCAATTGAAATAAACTTTAAAAACTGAAATTATTAGGCAAATCTTGAAAACATTACTGGATCTGATTTCTGTCCTAGGTGTTTTGGCTTTATACAGAGATTGGAAGTCATAGCTCATGGTCCAGTCTGGCTTCCCACCTGCATTAGTTAATAAAGTTTTATTGGCTTACAGCTGTGTTTGTTTTCTATTTGTTGTCTCTAACTGCTTTGGGCTACAACTATAGATCTGAGTGGTTGCAACAGAAGCTTTCTATCCCACAAGGCCTAAAATATTTAGTATTTGTTTTCTAGCAGAAAGAAAATTGTCAAACTTCATTTTGTCTATGATTTTTCATATGTTTGGTTAATATTTTATTACTAGACAGAAGGCATCGGGCAGCAAATACCCCACAGTAACAAAAGCTATCCTTTGTCATATAATGGGGATGGTTTTTTTAAATAAGTCTAATCTACCCCTATTATGTTATTGCTCAGCATTACTTTTGTATCAAATGGGATATAGTTTGAGCAAATCATTCATCAGCTAGCCTTATATAATCAAGCTTTCTAAAATATTTAAATTATACTGTTGACAATAGATTCCAAGTCATAAAATATTTCACTGGGTCAGTCCGGCAAATAATCGCCTGCCTTAGGCACATCATGGCTTTGCTGAGTGAGGAGCTGAGGAAGCTTTTGTCATTTTGCTCTCAGCCTCTTCTCTGATGAAGTGATGGCGTTAGGATGTGTTCTGAGTAGTATTTATGAAGCTGCATTTTGATAACTTGAGTTTGGGGACAGAAGAGATAGTTTTTATATTATTGTAAGGATAGAGAACAAAGGCAGGTTTTCTAATACTCAAAATTTCAAAAGTCTTTTCTTTTCACAAATTGGTAATTTTTTGAAAGGGAAACCTTCGATAGTTCATAGTATTATGAATCTCCTTTAAAACTCAGCTGATACCGAGGGCCACTTGATCATTTTTTTTTTCTTTTAAAAAGGAGTGGGGGCGTAAATAACTCGTTGGCTCTTTTCTCTATTGAAAAGCTTCCATTCTTTGTTCTGGGCTTCATGCCTTCTGGACAGATGCTAACCAAGGGTTTCCTCAGGGCCAACGGGTTGAGTGATGTCTATAGATAACGTGCACAGAAAAGGGCATGGAAAGGATGTCGTTGTGCTCATCTTTTCTTCTGTCGGACAATAGACCAGAACATGACAGAAAACTAACAGACACCCTTGCTGGAGATAATGCAGGGCATCCGCAAGCAACTCATGCATGTAAGGAGCCGATCGAGAACTGGAGGCTTATGGTAACCAGCTTCAGGGCATGCACAACTGTTCCTGAGGCTTTCCATAGCCCTTTCTCTCCATATTCTATCCCCAGAGAATTTCTTACTTGCATTGACCCCATGCTTCCTTATTTTCACGCCTAAGGGAGAATTCTGGGTTGGGGCTCTCTAGCATCTGAGTGCCGATTCTGAGGAGTCAGTCAGTTTGATTGATACAAGTTCCCAGCATACAACTGCATTTTGATAATTCATATTTGATTACAATTATCTTTCATACCTGTAGGAGCCCCTGTCTTGCATTCAGATATTCTCAGGTTGAAAATGTTTAGGAAAGTAAAAATTGTATCTGCACTGAACCTGTATAGATTTTTTTTCCAGTCATTACTCCCTAAACATTAGAATGTAGCATCTACTTACACTGCATTTATGTGACTCGGGGTGTGACAAGCCCCCTAGAGCTGATTTAAAGTACACAGAAGGATGTGCATATGTTCTGTCCAAATACCCAATCTGATATATGGGCTGGTGCATCTGTGAATACTTTTGTCTTCCACAAGCATACTAAAGGAGGTCTGTATTCCTAGTTTGTTTCTTCCATGTCAGAGCCTTGACATCCACTGAGAAATATTTTAATAATTCAAGGTCACATAAATGACTGGCTTTTGTAAGGCCTAGCATGTTAGCTTTTAAGATTTGTCAATTTAAGGCTAACATTGGAAACCAGGGCCCTCACAATGTTCTGACTTGCCTACTGTATGCCATTTAAGACTGAAACTTCAAATCAAGCTGAAGGATTTTAGTTCCTAAGGTTTTTTTTTTTTTTCACTCAGAGAGGGAATGGTGAAAAGCTAGGGAATATTTCATGGACTTTGAGCTTTGAAGAAAAAAGAAGAAGGCCTATGGCCTGTGCTTGCCAACACACTCTGCTGCCAATCCAGTGATGGGGCTGAGTTCACCCTGTCAGTCTTGCAAAATCAGACTATTTATTTGCTTAATTGGGAGAGTGAGGCAATGCCTTGCTAAGTAATAGTTACAAAACTCATTTGGGTAATTAAGATAGTCTTCGTTTAAAGAGGCAAATGCAGGAGCTATAATCAGAACCGTACTGATGCAAAGGAGGAAATTCTAGATAAATCTGCTCTTTTTCTCTCATTCCCATTCTGGTAATTCCCTCATTTTTCATTGCCTAAATGATACGACATGGGTTTTGTTGACTTGACTCTTTCCTTCTGTTTCTATTAAAGTTTAACCTGGAGATGAGTACCTTCATCCGGCTCACAGAATGTACACCTTCAATTGGGCTTGGAAACGTTGCTCAGGAGCATACACACCCCGCTTTCAGGACAAGTCCTTCTTGCCTGTTGGAAAAGAGACAGTTTTGTCAACTCATAGTCTCTCTTTTTCATCCATACGCAGGTATGCTTAGGGAGGTTTAAGATAAATGACTGCAGAAGAGCCCTAATGGTAGGCTGTAAAGGATACTTGAACTTGACAATAACAAAATGTCAATTCCACAAGAAACAAAAAAGGAATGACTGACCGTTTTCTAAAATCAATGATGCAGACCAGCTCGAAAATGAAGGTTATTCAGATAAAGACAGCTTGGCCGGCTTGCAGACACTGTGTTTGCATTTTGTTCCTGTCGGGGAACTCTCTGAAAGGTGCCAGCTCTAATGGAATTTAGATAAAGACATTCTCATTTCAGCTGAATTTCAACATTCCTTGGTGTCTGATTCATTCCTGTAATATCATCAAGCTGATAGAATTTCAGAAGTATTTCGACATTTTTAACAGTCTCTGTTCCCGAGGAAGCTGTCATAGCATCCCAACCTGGGGGTTAGCAGAAGAGAGGGAGAATCAGAGTCATGCCAGGCAGGTGAACTTGAGAGGCACCGCATAATGGAAATTTCCAGCGCAATTACATTCTGAGCCAACATGAATCAGCTGAATTAGGTATCTCCAACGTGTGAAGTTGAAGCGGCTCAGAGAAAGCTTCCACTTTTGCCTCAGAATCTTTCTTTCACTATCAGTATAGTAATTAGGGAACTATACAGAAAGCATGGGGAAAAAAAAATCCAGCAAATACTTTTGGTGAGTGGGTCAACTAGCTTTTTTTTTTTTTTTTTTTTCACTGCGGTACAGACTGCAAAGGGCATGGTAGGAATCATAGGATGGACAGAGAATGATGAAAGACCAAGGCAGGCAGTGCGTGAAAGGCAGGCAAGCTGGGGTAGGTCACTGCAGTGTGGGCAGGGGTAGCGAATGGATGGATGCCGGATTACCTACTTTTCTATTGCTATGATAAAACACTCTGGCCACGACAAGTTACAGAAGAAAGGATTTATTTGGGTCTAAGGAATAAGAGTCCATGATAGCAGAGTGAAGGCATGGTGGCTGGAGCCAGAAGCTGAAGGCTCACATCTTCAAAACACAAGCAGGAAGCAGAGAGCAAAGTGAGCACAAGACTTTGAAAGCTCAGATCCAGCCCCCAGTGAGTTATTTCTTCCAACAAGGCCACACTTCCTAAGTCCCCCTAAAATAGTGTCACCAACTGAGAGCCAGGTATTCAAATGCCCAAGACTACAGGAGACATCACTCTCAAAATATTACAGATGAAGTAGAGGAAAAGGACTACATGAGAAAGCGTCAGAAAGCTCCCAGGACATGCAGTCTGTAGTCTTCACACTTATAGCACAGCATGGGCCAGAAACAGTAGCTGGTCCATCCAGAATCACCACCCTTGCAAGACCCAGACCCACTGAGGTCTTTAATAAGATCCCAAGTGACTCAACTGCACCTGGGATGGACGTTACAAAGCACTGGGCTTTTGAGACAAGATCCCACTGTGTAGGATTGACCAGCCTAGGATCCCCGATCCTCCTGCCTCCACTTTCCCAGGACTAGAATCGCCCAGTTTGTGCTTTCTTTCCTTAAGGATCAGCTGGAACACAACGGCACTCTGTGTTCTCTGGAGGTCATTTGATACACATCTAGGGTGCCCTCTGCAGCACAGAGTCACGAGGCAAATGGAGAACTGAATTAAGAGTTAAGCAATGCCACCCGACTTAAGTAGCTATTTTAGCAGAGAAAGGGGAATAAGTCTGTTCTGTTGCTATGGGTGAGAGTGTCTGTCTTAGTTAGGGTTTCTATTGCTGTGATATAAAACCATAATCAAAAACATCTTAGAGCCGGGCGGTGGTGGTGCACGCCTTTAATCCTAGCACTTGGGAGGCAGAGGCAGGCGGATCTCTGTGAGTTCGAGGCCAGTCTGGACTACAGAGTGAGTTCCAGGAAAGGCTCCAAAAGTACACAGAGAAACCTTGTCTTAAAAAAAAAAAAAAAAAAAAAAAAAAGCGCCGGGCGGTGGTGGCGCACGCCTTTAATCCTAGCACTTGGGAGGCAGAGGCAGGCGGATCTCCGTGAGTTCGAGGCCAGCCTGGACTACCAAGTGAGTCCCAGGAAAGGCACAAAGCTACACAGAGAAACCCTGTCTCGGAAAAAAAAAAAAAAAAAAAAAAAGCATCTTAGGAAGGAAAGGATTTATTTCAGCTTACAACTATTAGGTCATACTCTTATCACTGAGAGAACTCAAGGAAGGAACTCAAGGCAGGAACCTAGAGGCAAGAACTTTTTCAGAGGCCACTGAGGAACACTTAACTGGCTTGTTCTCTGAGGCTTTCCCAGTCTGATTTCTTATACATTTCAGGACCACACGCCCAGGGACGGGGCAACAGCATCTGCAGTGCACTGGTCTCTCCCACATCAATCATTGATTAATAAAATGCCCTACAGACATGCCCACAGACCAATTTGGTGGGAACATTTTCTCAACTGAGTTTCTCTGTTACCAGATAGCTCTAGTTTGTGTCAGGTTGACAAAACTATCCAGTACATTGTCTTTGAATGGCTAGAAAGAAGAGAATATGTTTGCAATAATTAAGTAATGGTTTTTGGACAGATAGAAACATGCAACACTAGGAAACTTAGAAGCAAGTGTCACAGAGTTTAGATCTTTATCCTAGTGAAATTTTAGGTTATTAGTTAGGTTAGAACAGGGCAATATTTCTTAGGTTTTATAGTTGATGGAGAGAACTTAGCATTAGTGAAGGGACAGCTAGTTCATAAAAGATCATCTTAAATGCCAAGACAAGTTAGATACAGCCTAAGCACGAAAAGCAAACCTGATAAGCAGTTTGTGGATGACAGATTTTGCTAGGAAAAGCCATTTTCTCCTTTTGCTTGGTTGAAGTCAACCTCAGGATCCCAGACCTAGTAAGTGCATATGTGCTGTACCACTCAACAACATCTCCATCCTTAGGCTCTTCATGATTAGGATGGACCTGAGCCAGGGAAGGGAAGGCAGATGTTCCCTCAGAACTGCTGGAGGTGTCACCATAGTAAGAGCTAGGGAAACCTTCACCACAGAGTATATGGATTGCCTTGCTAGACAGTGATGAGAGCACAATCTGTTCCTCCTCTCCAGCTCAAGAGAAGGCAATTACCAACAGAACAAAGCAGCTTGTGGTCAGTCCATGGTAAAGGAGCATGAGAACTCCAGTTTACCAGCAGCAACAAAAAAGTGAAAACAGACAGGTAAAATACAGGTGGTGGAGGTGGGCTTGGGAAGGTTTTGATCTCATGGTGCTTAGGAACTATGCTTTGAAGGCTGGCTTTGTATTCGTCTGTCTCTGGCACTTGTTGGAGTACTACAAGAACCTTCAAGTTTGCTCTTTAATGCCTGTAAACAATTTGGCTTGCAGAAAACACCAGCTGTACTATTAAAATCTCTTCTGCTTGGATTCCTTGCGGTGTCTTAGTTGCCAAGACTTTGGTGTTCGTTTTAGTATTATGATTCTTAAGCATTTGAAGGGTTTTCGTGCTGTTTGACTTCAGCATGATTGATGAAAATAACAGTTAGCTCCTCTTCCCTGCATTGTGCTTAATCAGTTGATTAGTGGAGGGAGCTTGCTACACTAGGCTGCCTGTAGAAGCATTTGAGTTGAGCTGGCCTCCGCCAGCCTTTAGAAAAAGATGGAGCTTTGCACTTGCTTTATCCTGCTGTTGGAAAGTGTGGGGCCTCAAAGCAAGCTGCTGTGAGAAGAGCCCCATGAGTGTGGAGTTCACATATAGACTAGATGACACTACACGGTGTGCCACCTTAAAAAAGGACTTAAGATTGATTTATTTTTATTCTGCATGTGTAAGTGCCTGCATGCATGTATGTATGTGCGCTAGACGAATGCCTGGTACCCACAAGGCCTCCTAGAGCTGGAATTTCAGATGGTTGTGAGCTGCCATGTGGATGTTGGGAACTGAACCTGGGCCCTCTGAAAGAGTACTCAGTACTCAGTGCTCTTAACTGCTGAGCCATCTCTCCAGCCTGTTACAATTTTCTTAATCGAGCTTTCTTCTTCATCTCTAGTCTCAAAACCAGTTTCTGGTTAATTTCTGTTAGTTTTGGGCTGTTTTTGAGTACACAAAATGAAGTAGTATGGAGAATGAGGATGTGGATTTTTTTTTCCAGTCAGATACCAGACTTCAATTAAGGTAGCCTCATTTAGGGAGCAAGTATCGGAAACTCAGGAGCACAGCACTGGCCAATGAGCCCTTAGCTACTTCATAGGGTGGTCTCTTGTGACTTCATTTAAATATCAAAGGTTTTCATTTAAACATTGTAATTCATGTATAAATCTGAAGGATTGCACTTGAAACCCAGCATTTTTGGCTGGTTTCACTTTGACATTTTCTCTCAGATGAACTGGGTACCGGTAGCAGCTTCCTCCTTTGAATGGGCCCTACTTCACAGGCCGCACAGCAAAGCTCTTCTCATTCCTGTCTGCTTTAACACCGAGGATGTTTGCTCTTGAGAATCCTGGTCCAGTCGGAGCACATAAAACTAAATCAAGGATGAAATAGTCTCTCTCTTTGATATCAACTAAAAATTTTAATTACTGATTAATTTTTCAGTAATATTTAAAAGGAAGTTGTGGCTTTAAAAACAATTCAAGTCTGAAAACTCCCTGACCGGTCTTGTAGAGCTGACCTCACAATGAGTCATTAACAGAAAATGAGCAACTTCGAAGATATATTTTTGAGGCTATTGACAAGTGAACCAATAGAGAAAAAAAAAGTGCTATGGAGAGTATTTATTAACAGTTCTATTAACTGTCCACTCCGGTAAAGGCTTTTGGAAACCTAAAAGTAGGGGTGGAGACAGAAGTTAAGCACAATGAAAGATTGGCTTTTAATTAAGGAGGAAGTACGATTTCTAAGTGGAATATTTTTGCGCATTACAAAGCCAGCTGTGCTGACTTTCATTTTCTCTTACAGAGGTGCAGATACATTCATGATCATTTCATATGGGCGTGTTCCCTTTGACTTCATGGTTAAAGTTATAAAGCATATGAACTCATAACTATGAATTGTTTTTACCTTTGTGTTTCATTAAGTGTCTTAACCTCAAGTTTTATTGAACTGGGTTGTTCAAGTCCGGTTCCATGCATGTATATAGTGCATATCCTCCTCCAAATTCATCATTTTCTTCCCTTTTCTTTTCTTTTCCCCCACCTAGTCGTCTCTTTTAGTCCACTAGAATAGTCAGTCTCACTTTTACTTTCATATCAGTAAATAAAAGATTGAAAAGTATCAGCTAGCTGAATGTACTGGTGTGTACCTGTAATCCCAGCACTCCAGAGCTTGAGGAAGGGGAAAAGAACATTTGAGGTAAGCCTGGACTGCACAGTGAGACTCTGTCTCAAAAACTAAAAGAAAGACACCAAAACCAAAATGACACCGACAAAGCAGGATAATCTTAGCTTATCATAGTTACTTTTCTTGCTGCTATGACAAGATGCCTGTTAGAAGGGAGGAAAGTAGATTTTAGTCACTGTCCTGGGACTTGAGTATAATCATGGCTGGATTTTTAGTTCACTGTCCTGGTTCTTGAGTCCATCATGGTTGGATTTTAGTCACTGTTTTGGGTCTTGAATCCATCATGACTAGATTTTAGTCACGGTCCTAGGATTTGAGTCTTCATGGCTGGATTTTACCTCTCTGTCCTGGGTCTTGAGTTCATCATGGCTGGATTTTAGCGCAAAGTCCTAGAACTTGAGTTCATCATGGCTGGATTTTAGTTCACTGTCCTGCGACTTGAGTCCCTCATGGCTGGGTGTGCATGGTAGAGGATCTAGTTGATCCATGGTGATGGGAGTCTGTATCAGGGCAGCTGCTTGTTACATGGTACCGACCAGGAAGCAAACTGAGCCCAGGAGGAAGCAGTGCCAGATGGTAACCCCCCAAGACTGCCCCCCCCCATCCCCAGGTGACTTATTTCCTCCAGGTGGCTATAAATTCCTAAATATCCAGCAGCTCCCAAATAAGCACCACTAGCTGGGGACCCAGTGTTTAAGCACATAAGCCCACAGGGGACATTTCAGATTTGGATGTAGTTTAAGGAGATTGGAGGAGAACCATATTTCTATTGTGGTAGGTTATGCTAGAAAAAAAATCTAAGGGTGGATCCCTGGATGTAAAAGACAAAAATGCACTTCAATGTGCTTGAAAAGTGTTGTGCTCGTTAATAATAAAAACACTTTTAATCCTAGAAACAAAGCTGTTTTTTATTTTTAACTTAAAAATTTTGTCTTTGTACACCTGCTGTAACTTTCACTACTAGGTTTTCTATGCATTTTTTATTCCCTAGTGGGTGTCTCGGTTGGGGGCAGGGTGGAAATGAGTGAAGATTTCTATGTTCTATAGCCATTTGGACATACTTCTTTTTCCAAGTAGATATTGTTTTTTATGTCAAATCCTCAGTCCTCCTTTTGGAAGTGAGGAACACTCCAAGCAGCAGCAGATTTTCTTTTACTGACAGAATGGCTCGCCCTGGGCTAGAGACTCAAGGACGCATTCAAAACCTCCCCTTTGCCACTCTTTTGTTTCCTAGCTGGAAGCCATTGTACAGGTCTCTCAGTTTGTAGTTCAAGTGGTGGACTTGGACACTGAGTTTTAAAACCAGGAGCCCACATCAATTTTTGTTCTTTTATTTCTGAAGTTATTAGTTTCATTTATAACACTTCTGAAGGGAAGAGACACAGGGAGTGAACTGCTAGGGGTAATTGTGAAGTTTCCTTCCCACCCAGCTAACATTTCCATCCCAGAATGAGCAGAAGGTCCAGAGAGACAGATGTGTGAACTTGACAGATGATAGACACTCCACGCCACAACAGTTCCCCAAGGATTCAGAGCCAATGCGTGGCCTCCCTGTGGCTAGGCTTGGCTCAATAGAATCTTAGAAATATTTCTTTTTAAACATTCCTTCTTGATTTTTTTCAGTGGATTGTTCATTAGAATCTCTTTCTTCATAATCTGTGGTTATTTTGTGTAAAAAAAATCAACATTTCCCCCCATTTGTCACTAAAAACAGTCTTGGATTGTCCAAACAAGTTATTTGAAAGATATTTGAATTGTGAAATTGGCTTTAATATTATTAAAAGTGTTAGTGTTGAGGGGGAGCCTATGGCTAACATATGCATAATGTTTATAGTTTTTTCTATTAAAGTAATATATCGGCATGGTAGAAATATTGAAAAACTTTTATAAAAACATAATAAAAAATTGTACCTATACTTGGAAAAATTTTAGTATAGTCTGTTCAAATTATATGGTCTTTTCTGTTTTTACATTTTATAAAATTTAAAGTATACCACATAGTTTTATATTTTTATTTTTCTTTTAAGTAAATGTTTTAGTCAAGTGTGGTGGCACATGCTTATCAGCCTAGCACTTGGCAGGCAAAGACAGGGCGAAGGAGGGTTACTGCAAGTTTGATGCTAGCCAGGGTTCCAGAGTGAGCCCCAATCTCAAATGAGCCCCAACAACAACAACAACAACAAAAGCAAAAACATTTTATCATGAAATATTTCCTGCCGATTTCCACAGTCTGGGTGGACTGAAGAGTGCTTGCCTAGCATGTAAGGCCCTGGGCTAAACCCATAGCACTGTGAAAAAACCAAACCAACCAGCCAAAGGGCCAAACAAGAAGGCCATTGTAAACAAATGAATAGCATTCCTCTCAGAAAGACGCATAATGTAATTAACCACCGATTTCAGTCTTTTTGATGGTTTCCATTGTCTGCCTGTCACAATTCTGTGGAATCTTTTATCCCATGTTTTCAGTGTCTCCAAATATTTGCTGAGAATATAGTCCTAGAAGTGAAGCACTGTGATCAGGCTACGTGCCTGGTGGTTATGGGGGCACTTGCCCCAGGGTGATTTCTTTTTGCATGCAGCTTTTGAGTCCATTTGGAGAACAAACACAGAGGCAGGATGACCTTACTCCTTGCTGGACGTACAATTAATGTCATCTGTCTGTCACCACTCAAGACACACAGATTGGAAACTTATTCCTACAGGTAAAAGGGTGCCACCCTACAGGTTTTTGGAAGTAAATTGGCACCAAATTAACACACAGACATATTACAATCTTATCAGAAAAACGGGCCTCAAAAGTTATTGAACATATCAAACCATTGAAAGGATTCATAACCCCCACCTGGACCCTCTCATAAGAGAGGGAAACTTAACATGGCGATGGTGATGGCCTCCACTAACTTTGTTTCTGGTGATCCAGAATGTCCATCAAGGGACTGACAGGCAGAAAATTCCAAATTATCCCAGGAACTTAAACTCGGCTACCAGTACTGTTGACACAGCCTACTCCAAATGCTATCTGCCTGTCCTTCTGTTTGCCAGTTTGTCTGCCTGGACCCATTCTGGCCCTTTGCCTCTATGGTCCCACACCCTGCCTAGACAATTGATTACTCCCTGATGCTCAGCTCAATGTTGATCCTCCAGCGTGGCTTGACTCTGTGACTTGACTGGTGACCAGTGCCTCCAACTGGGTCCCTTAATTTCTAGCAGCCTCCTGCTTCCACGAAGGCCTCTTTGGACCTTCCAGAGATCTTCCGTGGCTCATTTTACCCTTCTGCAGCCACTGGGTAGCCCTCCTATTTGCATTTCCTGTGTGAGGTGTGATGTATTATCTGAGAGGTGACATTAGTAATTACAATTGGAATGCAAGAGCCTCTGCTTGCCTCGCCAGACTTTCTCCAGAATCAGGACTGCTTCACGAATTTCAGCCAGCCAACAGAACCCGTGAAGCTTGTGAAATTGTTGTTATTTAATAAATTCCAACATGTAGAAAGACACAAATGTATCTGTCTTTCTGACATAGCATGCTAAGAACATGAAGGGATTGAAACTGTTCTCAGTGCAGTAGTGACCCCTGAGCTACAGAATCCCAGGGACACTTCACACTGTGTTATCTGACTTCTCAGAAGTCAGTAAACATAGGACTTATTTCTTATCAAATAACTCAGCAATTTCAACAGCCACACCCTTTTCTCTTAATAATTTTACTGACTCTCCATGACTTGGAGGACAAACTGTTGATGATGCACACTAAATCTAAAGTCCATTGCTACCCAGGTTGTGTGGTAGTAGGAACTAAACTCAGGGCCCCAGGCATGCTAGTTAGTAAGTACTCCACCACGGGGTCAGGACTCCAGCTCCCAATTTCTTTTCTGGTATTCTTCTTTTCTCTTTTCTTTTCCATCTTGTAAGTTTGCAGGCATGTCACACCAAGCCTCTTCTGACCTGATCTCCTTATTCCCTTCTTCCTCTGGGGTTTGCTTGCCAGGGACTGACCCTCTCACCTCAGTTGCAAGTACTGAATTCTGTGTTCAAAATGGCTTTGAAGTTTCTCTTTTCTTCCTTCCAGCCAGTGAGACATCTCACGCCAGTCTCACCTTCATTGTGCCAAAGAGAAAAGTCAACAGAAGAGACTGAATTTAAGCAGGCCTTTGAAATGAAAACACCCATCTGAATAGCAGAGTGTCTTGATGGGGTGTTTTGTCTTAGATGTCTTGTAGGAGTAGATAATTTACATTTGAGATTGTTTTGCAATCAAAGGAAGTCTTAATTAGCTCAATCAGAATGTTTACCTCCGTGTCTAGCTGGTTTCAGAGTGACAAATATGTCTAACTCCCCTATCTATTTTTTTTTTCTTTTTTCAAGACAGGTTTCTCTGTGTAGTTTTGGTGCCTGTCCTGGATCTTGCTCTGTAGACCAGGCTAGCCTTGAACTCACAGAGATCTGCCTGGCTCTGCCTCCAGAGTACTGGGATTAAAGGCGTGTGCCACCACAGCCCGGCTGCCCCTATCTATTTTTGAGACAAAAAAAATAAAAAAAATAAAATATGGAAGGTTGGCTGGGTGATGGCCGGGGTCTATGTTTGCTGAGCTGCAAGTAGACAGGGTTGTTTCTCATCATGTCTAAGTCATTGGGAAGGGCTGGTTTGCACTAAAACCACTTCCAGATGCATCAAATATTGAGGCCCCTTTTGTCACTGTTTTCTGGGAAGCATGGAGTCGAAGCCAAGATCAATATTATGGCTTCCCAGTTGATCTTGAATCTATCAAGTGGGAAGAGGACTGTTTTTTCAAAAATTTTAATCCTTTTTTTATTATGATGATCATTGATCATATAAAGACATGTTTATTAGCCATATTTTCTTTAGTGAATTGTGTTCTATCAAACAGTCTATGGGAATATTTGATACATTAATCAGTTGTGAGTTGTTTACAAGTCTGGTCTTGCTAACACATGACAGACTCTCTTCTGACTAATTTGAGCCGGACTGCGAATCCTTTTTCTGACTTCCCCAACTTTAGGCTTTTACCTTTGCCTAGGGGTTCTGCTTGCTTGGTGTCATCAATGCAAGAATTCTGCTGAGTCAGCAAAGTGTCTTCCTTGCTGTATGATGAAATTCCCCATCTATCATCATCAGTCCTCAACAGCCATCAACTATCTCCTTAGGACATAACCCCATCAAGTTGGTTTAGCCAGACTCCCCCTTACCCCTATGTCTTCTCTGCAGGAATTTTCCATTTACTGATAACGTCAGCCTCTGTCCTGCTATGTGGCCGTCTGTGCTCTTGGCCTCTGTTGGACTTAGGTCAAGGCTGAGCTCTCTCTCTCTCTCTCACCATAGTACTGTCTAGTTAGTAGCAGCTCCCTAAGAAAGTCTGCCTTTGCATTCTTTAACAATGTTGAGTATATTTTTCTTTTCTTTTCTTTAACCTGTACTAGAGATTTCCCAGTTTGCCTTATTAATTGATTGACTGAGACAGGGTCATGCTCCGCTGCCCAAGCTGGCCTCAAACTTCTAGGCTCCCATAATCCCTCTGCATTAGGCTCCTGAGTGATGGAAACACAGATGTGTGTCACTGTAACTTTTATTATTAAGTTTTCATGATTCATCTTACTGCTTAAACCTTTTTTATGTTTAGAAATTTTTTATTTCTATATGAGATCATACACCTAATTTTTATGTTTAAGTTTTAAAAATGCATGTTCTATATTTAACATGTAGACATTACCTTGCTTAATGGCATTGCAAGGTTATGCTTTTATCATTTTGTGCATATGTGTATATTTAAGAAAAAAGAAGATTTTATTCATTGAAATATTCCTAAGGAATAAGAATATAAGAAGGTTAGATTTTTTATTTGATTAAAGAATATCTTTTATTTGCTCTTCAATCTCACATCACCTTCTTATAAAGTACCAACAAAAAATTTGCACTTGGAAAGAACAATCATCCTTTTAAAATAAGGCTTCCAGGGTTGCAGATGGAGCACGGTACTAAGGGCATGGTAACATGACCAAGGCCCTGAGTTTAATTCCCAGCATTGAGGAAAAGAAAAGGTCCAACAGGATCAATAAAGCTTTCAATCACTAGCATCAAAAATGCCTACTTATGGTAATAATCACAATAACTATGATAAAGCCTTTTGCTATTCAAGTTATATCACTTTCTTATATAAACACCAAGTCATTTTTTGCCATCAAGAGCAAAAATATTATTAAACCCTTTCTGTAGAAAATGGCAGACAGCAGAGTTCTGTTGCTTGCTCTGACTAGAAGAGAGGGCGGGGCTGAGAGTACAGTTCCGGGTTTTCATTCTTTTTGTTGCGGCGGTGATAAAAACACCTAACAAAAATAGTGTAAATAAGGGTGGGTTTCCTTTGCCTGGCAGTCTGGGGGTCCAGTCTGTCATGGCAGGGGAGGTGTGGCAGTAATGAGTGGGAGGCTGTTGGTTATATTGTATCTGCTGTCAAGAAGCAGGCAGTGATGACCCAGGGCCTGGGCTGTCACTCAGTCTAGGACCCCTAGGGCTGGTTTTCCTTCCATTTGTATGACTCATGTGCTTATCCTGTGTTGTCAGATTGCTTACCTTTCAAGTCCTATTGATTTTGCGTATTGAATCACTTGCTTGTCAAAAACTATACCGATTTGAGATTGGAAACAGTAGTCAAAGTCATAGCAATGTTCAAACAACCACTCTGATGACTCCAGGACACACTCAGAATTTTCCAAATTTATTTCCTTCTCAAATATTATGAAGTTACACTCTGTCACTGTTGATGGGCAGCTACCCACAGGCATGGATTTGCCTTCCAGTCTGCTGTGAGACGTTCATGCTCACGGCTTTGGCTCTCAGTTCCACACTTCAAACTGCAGAATCTTTAAAAAAAAAATGAAATTAGTTTTCTTAAAGAAAGGAGAGCAATTCTATGTTTTAATAATGTTATTTTATCATGTGTTTTAATGCTTTTGTGGCTCCAAAGTTCTTGAATGCTAATATTCATTTGTTTCTGGTGGGTCTTTTCATCTGGAGTTCTGGGTATTAGCAAGAGTTAGGAGGAATCCATATATTAGTCCTGACTGGCTTCTGGCAGAGAAACCAAATGGCACTAATGTCAAATGACTAGCTTGCTGCAGATAGAGTGCAGCCAGATAAATGAAACCTCCCAAGGTACATTATCCCATTCTTTGCTTTCAGTCCTAAGTACACTCTCTACCATCTGACTTTTCTGCCATGGGCAAGAAGTGAACTAGGGTGAAAGCGTAGATTTATGTAGGAAAAAAAGAATCTCAAGTAGAAATGAGGGTTGGAGGGGGTGGACACACACCTCAGACACAGACGCCACTGCCCTTGAGTTTTGTCTTCCCAGAGTTATGCTCCATTTAAACACCTTCTCAGTGTTACCGAGCATGGCAGGGCGTTGATTCCCGCATTAAAAAGAGTGCTTTCTTCTAGCTTGTAGTTCAGTTTGTAGGGAAGAGATCTCAGACCTGGTTTTAATAGAAAAATGTATGAAAACGTTTCATAATTGGACAACAGAGGAAAGATTTAGATAGTCTAGGAGATAAACAGTACATATGGATCTTTCTAGGTTTTTAAAAAAATTATAGCAATTCTTATTTTTATTTTCATTCCCATGGCAACACACTAAAGGAGTCTAGACAAGTCCCTGAGATTAAAATATAACCTTTTCTTAGCTGCTTCAAAGAATTTAACTCTTTCTGTACTGAAATACAATAATAATTCTTTTTACTACTGAAATGTTTACTGCAGAAATTTTGAAGTATTTAGAAATGCATAATTATGAAAATAAACATAGGAAATAACCTATGGCTTCTAATAGAGAAATCACAATCCATTTCTCTGTTGTTTCTTTTTTCTCTCTTGTACACAATGTGGTTAAAACCCTTGAGACAGCCCACTGCCTTGAGTTCTTTCCTTTACCATGACACTGTATAACGTTCCTTTTTGTAGATGATAACTGATGTTTACCGACAATGTGAAAGGGTATGGAACCATGTATGAATATATCAAAGAAAACCTCAGACCCTTGGAGAACAAGTAGAGCCAAGACGTTCCTCGTGGTTATTCTATGTCAGTTATTAATGCGGATTATTGTATGTATACGTGCTCAAAAATGTTTGCTCAGCAAATGTCAAATTTCAGTGTATAAAACCCAAAAAGGCAAAAAGTAAAACTATCATTATCTTTATCCTTTTCTCTTGCTTTGTTATTTTCAATGCAGCAGAAAGGAGATTCGAACATGAAACTAGGTCACACACACACATATACACACACACATAAAAATGATATGAAACACCAGTAAGAGAAACTCAGGACAGGTCTGGAACAGGCTGGGTGGCCGAGAGACTGCTGCAGTCTCACTTCTGTGAGGGGAGAGGATAGGAAAGGGAGGGGCACAGGAAATCTCAAACTGTAAGGCAGGTTCTAGGAAATTCCAGCTTCAAAGTCTCTTAAGTAATCTTCATTGTCAGTCGGACTATGTTTAGAATTCTTTAGGAGTCACACCTTTGGGTGAACTTGGGTTTCCAAAGAGGCTGAAGTAAAGAGAGAAGACCCATCCTGATTATGTATGGTACCATCACATGGGCTGGGGCCACAGGCTGAATAAGACAGCCTAAGGCAGCTGAGTATCTGTATTCCTCTGTGTGTGTGTGTGTGTGTGTGTGTGTGTGTGTGTGTGTGTGTGTGTGTGTGTGTGTCTGCATTCTGGCTGTGTGTGCAATGAGACTAGCTGCTTCACACTCCTGCTGCCATGCCTTCCTTCTGTGAAGCATGTACCCACAAACTGTGAGCCCCAAATAACCCCTTCAACCCTAAACATGCTTTTTATCAGATATTTTGTCACAGCCTTGAAAATAACAGGAGAGCCTTGTGTCACAGGTACCCCACATCTTGTAGAGTCATTAACTGAGAGCAGCCTGGTTGGGCTGGGATTGACTTGATGTAAAGACAGTGGCAGGGTCATAGCATTACTATACTTTGCTCATCATCTGTGATATTTCAGTGGTGCATTTATAGCAGAGTGATGTAGAAATGTGCTTTTTCACTCATTTCTTTAAGGAAAATTTAAGCTGGTACTACTGTATGCTCCTTCTCCCTACATAGCAGTTCATCATACTAAGTGATTGTTAAAATCTTTTTCATTTTTTCTTTGCATGTACTTAATTTATTTACTATTATCAGTGTGTGTGTGTGTGTGTTTGCACACACATGCCTACCTTGGCACTTATGAAGATGTCAGCAGATAACTTTGGGAAGCTCGTTCTATCCCTTTAACCTTTACGTGGGTTCCAGAGATTTAACTCACGTCTTTAAACTCTTACTGCAAACACTCTTACCCACCATCTCACCAGCCCCTACTGGACTTTTTTCTTAAGCAGTTTTCAAATGAGTTCACTCTTATTCATCCTCACCACAGCATGCCAGTCTCTGAAGGGCCTCACATGGATGGTTACAATGGTGCTTTGACTGGTCTTGCTTCCTGTAATTATTAACATCTCAAGGACTCATTCCACACTCCAAGGGACCATTTCTAAGGTCTCTTTCACTGTCTTCTTTAAAGGCTTTGTATAGTTATCAATTACTTTCAGGACAAATGTAGAGTTCCCTAATCAAAGCAGCAAAGGTCTTCCTAGCCCTAGTTCTCAGCACTCTGTACCCGTCAGGAGCTTCTAGAGCCACTCTGCACTTTTACAATGCCTCAGAGCAGCATGCCCTTCCCTGTGTCTCCATTTTTGGACTGCATTCTTCTCAGGAATGTGAACTCATTACCCACTCATGCAAGGATTAGGAAATATTTGTTTATTGTTCCATTTACTTCAGAAACTTCTTGGAGTTGCAATGAAATATCATTTCCACAATAAATTTCACTCATTTCAAATGTTCAATTTACCACATTTTCATCGTGCTAAAAAATGTTCCCTGTTAATTAGTAGCTGTTCTCTGTTACTGCACCCCCCAGATTCTCACAACACTTTCTGTCTCCGTGGATTTGCATCTTTTGATTGGTTGATATAAATCATGAAGCACGTGACCTCTTGTTACTTTTTCCTAATGGCGTAATGCTTTCAAGGTCCATTCATTTTGTGGTACTTTAGTACTTTGTCTATGTTGTAATATTAGTGTTTCATTTACTATGAAACAATACTCTATTGAATAGATGTACCACATTTATTTATTCATCAATTGCTGCACATATGGTCTTGTAAAATATTAGAGGGGCCAGCCTTAATATTATACATCCCAGGGCCTCAGGAGAGAGAACTACTAATGGCGAGGACTATTTTCAGGAAATAGAATCTCAGCACACTGAGCTCTATAGCCCACTTGCTTTAATTCCTCTGGCATAACATCCTTTGTACACAGCTTCAGTTCTGTTCTCATGTCTAGCTCCTTTCTTGCCTGATTTCTCTCTATACTTATCTATTGCTCCCTCTAAGTTCTATCTTAATTTTCTCATCTTAATTCTGCCTCATCTAGGTCCTTTTCAGCTTGTTCTTACTCAGCTAGTATTTTCTCATCTGGCTCTTCCTCATCTTCCATCTCATTCCTCAAGAACTCTCTTCTAGCCCTTCAATCTAGTTCTCCCCCATCTCAGTTTGTTCCTCTCAAGTTCTTACCCATCTAGTTCTTCCATTTTCTTTTCTCTTCTCCATCCCCATGCCCTGGAAGTCCTGGTATATATACTCTTACAAGGATTAATCCTTTGGCAGTACAAAGCCAGGCTTCCAGGGTCAAACGGAGGGGTGATAAGAATCACATAGGAAGGCAATACCATTAATTATCATTTGCAACCCCAAAGGGAAGTGACCAATGAGGAAATGAATTGACTAAAGGCTAAATTAAGGTAATATCTAAGAAGAGGGCTCTTATGTGCTCAACTATAATCTTAAATATGATTGGTAGAAAATGTTAAGAATCTATAAGTTGCTAGGTCACTGGGAGAAAAGAAAACTGTCTTCTTTTTTCCTGAAACTCATATCTGTCCAAGCGATCTGCCATTTTTCTGCAGGGTGGGGGAAAGTGTGCTCTATAGCTAGGCATCCTGTGTACAGCTAGATGCCTCTGGTGATAGTTAAAGGGAGATCTGGAACTAGAGGTAAGGTTTGGGAAAGGAGGAAGTAAAGCTTAATTGGCACATCCGCCAGGCCTTCTCAAACAGGTAGGTAGCTTGGATGGTTAAGTCTGATCTTAGAGAAACAGAGGTATCTCTGATAAGGTACTTTCCTCCATCTGGGGATGGACCTGGCTGGATGCTGCTAATGATAATTACAGGGAGGCTTGAACTGGGGTTCTAGCTGAGCATAGCTGTCAGCGCAGAAGGTTACCTAAATATTCCTAGAAGTGCTTAGGTAAGGAGTTAGAGGCATATAAAGTTAGTAAGGCTGTAAGAAAGGTGGGTCCGAGCTACATTGTGTAAAGCTATTACTTAACGTCCACCTGACCTAGGCGGTGTCTCCTTGTGGAATTTATCTTAAATCAGGAGACTTGCATGTGGACTATTATTACTGCTAGTCCTTGAAAGTGGCCAAGGGAGATATCTGATTCCAGAGAAAGTCTTTCCTGAGGCTGTCCTCCAAATACCTGGAATGTATATGTCCAGAGAGTGATCAGTCCACACTGTTAGCCCTTCTTCGGGAAAAATCAACTGGGAAATCTATGAAGGCACACATGAGTTTCATAACAGAAGACAGCTGATATATAACAAGCCAAGTAACACCAAAAGCTCCTTGGAATTTGGCTTCCTCTGGAGGAAATCCTTGATCCCTCCAGGTAGTGACTTTGCCATAACCAGCTGAGTTCTTATGATATATTCCTGTGGCCCGCAGCAATATGGGTTCTTTCCAGTTGGGGCGTTATGAATCTCCCTGTTCAAGTTTCTGTGCAGGCATCTTTACATTTCTCTTTGTGCGTGCTAAGTTGCTGTATCACCTCGTAACTCTATGAGTAACATTGTGAAGAAACATCAAACTGTTTAAATAGCATAAGCACTATTTAAAATTCCTAGAAGCAGTGAATGCAAGTTTCCATTTCCACATTCTTCTATTATTTGTTACTCTCCATTTTTGGTTTCAGTTATCCTCATGAGTGGGAAGTGATACCTACTCATGGCTTTAAATTGCATTTCTCTGATAGCTTAACAGTATTTATAAAATAAAACTCAGCATGGTATCATAAGATGAGTCTTCAATCTCAGCACTCAAATAAAACTGAAGTAGGAAGACTGTGAGTTCAGGGCCATCCTGGGCTATACTATGAGAGTCTGCCTAAAAATAACTAAATAAACGAACTACACAGATACCACCTCTTCTCTTGTTCTATCTTTGACTGTTCCTATTCTTTCCCTTTTCAGATTTGCCATATTGTTCCACACATATAAAAGTTACTCCATCTATTGCATTGTCAACCACCATTTCTTGGTTTGAGCTGTGTGTGTATGCACAAGCCTGTGTGTGAGCATGAATATGTATATATAAGTGCTAATGTAAGTCAGAGGTCAATTTTACATGATGAGTATCTTTTTCAATTGTTCTTCACTTCATTTTCTTTGAGAACTGTTCTCACACTGAACCCAGACCTCATCCTTTCATCCAGACTGACTGCTCAGGAGGTGCCAGGTGTCTTTTTGTCTCTATCTTCCCTGCATTGGGATTTCAGACATACACTGTATGTGGGTCCTAGGCATCCTAACTCGGGTCTTCAAGCTTTGTTGTAAGAGCTTGAATCACCGGACCATCTCCCCTACACCATAAGCCGCACTTTTGAGAGTGGAGTTGAAAATTTGTTTATTCTTATCTTCTCTCTAGCTTTCTTGTCTCTGAGAATAGACTACTTCCCAACTGAATGGAGCACACCTGAATTTCACCCTTTATTCCTTTTGGTAGGAAGTTTCCTAATTACAGTTGGGGTTTGAGTACAGAGGCATACACCTATGAGGCAGGTATAGACTGCATACACATATACGCTGTATATACCATATACACATACACATATACGCTGTATACACCATTTACACATAAACACTGTATACACCATATATACATATACTATATACACCATTTACACATATACATATATACTGTGTATGCCATATACACATAACACATATATACTGTGTACACTGTATACACATATACACTGTATACACCATATAGACATACACATATACACTGTGTACACCGTTTACATATACACATATACACTGTATATATCATGTACACATACACATATACACTGTGTAAACCATATACACATATACATATACACTATGTACACCATTTACACACACATATATATACTGTGAACACCATATACACATATAAATGTATACACCGTTTATACATAAACACTGTATATACCATATATATATACACTATATACACCATTTACACATACACTTATATACTGTGTATACCATATACACATAATACATATATACTGTGTACACTGTATACCATATATACTGTATACACTATATAGATATACACATATACACTGTGTACACCATATACACATGCACATAAACACTATGTACACTGTTTACACACACACATATATACTGTGTACACCATATACACATATAAATGTATACACCGTTTACACATATATACTATTGTTAGTGTGTAGGTGAGTAGAGGAGAGGTTACTCACAGTACTGTGTTTCCTCATTCTGAAGAGAAATTAAGTTGGAGGGCAAACAGCAAAAACAAATCTACTAAAAACATCTTTGTAAAAATGATTCTGAGAGCAAGACCAGGAAACGATGCGCCTTTCTCCTCTTCCTTTCTTCTCTCCTGCCTCCCTTGCTTCAGCAACAAGTCTTGACTTCTTCTGCGTTGGGTATGGTTCAAAACAGTGTGGGTAACAGAGAGAGGCAAAAGTGAAGTAGAGAAGTGCTCAGCACAGCTGAGAGCAGGAATTGGGAAGGAGGGGCAGGAAGAGTGGAAGGAGAGACGGAAGAAGTGCCAGGACAGTGGCACATCCAGATGGACCTGCTAGAAGTCAACCAGGGGGACACTGCATTGAGGATACACCGTGTACTCATGCTATTTCAGTGTTTAGTTGGGAAGTTGCTACTTTTGTATTTAGGTTCACTTTATATAAAACAGTATTTACCCTTTCAGTGGAGTTATTAAGACATTTTTAATGTAATCATCATGAGTCAAGATTCATAATTCTGTCATTGTTCTCACTAGCATCTCCTGTTAGTACTAGTATCTATTATTCTTACATGGTCTACTCCTCACCATTATTGTTTTGTTATCTTTTACCCAGAGTCACGAGGCCTCTGTGGCCTCGTCTCATTGAGAGGTAACATTTTATGCTACAGATCAACAATTCATTCTTTGTTTTTGTTTGTTTGTTTTTTTGAGACACGGTTTCTCTGTGTAGCTTTGGTGCCTTTCCTGGAACTCACACTATAGTCCAGGCTGGCTTCAAACTCACAGAGATCTTCCTGCCTCTGCCTCCCGAGTGCTGAGATTAAAGGCGTTCACCACCACTGCCCGGCCAACAATTCATTCTTTTTATGCTGTGCTGATGTACTATGGTTTGGTTACCAACCTATCAGTAAATGGGTATTGAGATTTTGGAAATCTGGAGTAACCATTGTTGTGCTCTGAATGAATATGTCTCCCACAGGCTCAGACATTTGAAGACTTTGTCTCCGATTGGTTGTTTAGCACTGTGTTTGGCAAGTTTAGGTGGCCTCCCTGGAGGAAGTATGCCACTGGGGGATGGGCTTTCGGAAGTGAAGGCCTCGGCCCATCCCCAGCCCCAGTTTGCTCTTTCTGATTCCTGCTTGCAGTTAGAGATGTGAGCCATCAGGTCCCAGGGGCCAGCTCCAGCTACCATGTCTTCCACCTATGGCCATGATGTTCCACCATTACAAACTCTAACCTTTTGGGACTATATGCCCACATAAGCCCTTTCTTCTACAAGTGGCCTCAGTACTGGCATTTCAGTCACATGGTAGGAAAGGAACTAATGTGGCCATCAATAGATTTTTATGTGAACATGGTTATATTTTCTCATGTATAAGTATTTTGGAATGAGGTTTTGAGTCTCATCATAATGTATGTTTAACTTTATAGAAATTGTTTGAATAATTTTTTCCCAAAGGGGCATTGCCATTTTGATTCCTATTAGCAATGTAGGGGGTGTTCAAGCCTCCACTCTGAAGGCTTCAGAGAGCAGCAATGCATGTCACCTTCCTGGCCACTCTTAGGGCTGCATTGCTACCAGCTCTGCTTCCTTGAATTTTCAGTAAATGGTAACATTCCTGCTCATCCCACATGCCGGTGGCTGTGAGAAAAGATAAGGAACATGAAAATGCCAAGAATCATGGCCTGATCCTCCATCTTCTTTCCATGTATGCCCATGTGGCAGCCGAGCAGGGCTGTGAGGAGCACTGAAACCCAAAGGCTCCAGTGGGATCAACAAAATGATAAATTGTGGCTCAGATTTGAGTATGACAGAGACAAGATCTGGATGAAGGACAGTGCAGGAGTGGGGTGTCTTCCTCAGTGTTCAAAGAATCGAACTCCTGAATATTGAGGTGGAAGATAGCCCCAAACTAGAGACAGACTTGTGGGTGAGGGTGACTTTAATTACACATATACAAAAAGTTATGTAATCATGGAAAAATTTCTATACAACTCCACTCCTACAATGATCCCAAGCCTAGTTGGATGAATAAATACATGACTGGAGGGGCTTCAGCTATCAGCAGCATTTTCACAGAACTCCAATCTAATTATGACTTCAGGGATTTGAAAATCCTCTGGAATGTAAATATGATCTTGTGATTGCAGTGAGCCTCTCCGTGTCTTAATTGATGGCATCAGCTTTAGTGTTGAATGCATGCTAATTGATAAAGCAGATAAAGTAATTTCAGGGTTTTTAAGTAGCATCTCCCAACCCTGGCTGCATATGCCAATCAACCTAGGAAGATTTTTAAAAAATCCTTAGGTCTGTATTCCTCCCTAGAAATGTTGGCCTGCCTGGTCCGGGATGGGTCCAGGATGTTGGGATTTTTAAAACTTCCAGATTATGAGAGTGTACCCCAGAATTATTTTTTTAAGCTTTGGTTTTGGTGCTGAGGGTTGAATCCAGGGCCTCTTGTGTACTAAGCATCTGTTATACCACCAGTCTACGACCCTTACTCCCTAAATTCAATATTTTATTGTTTAAAAATATAATATACACAGCATAAATGTTGCATAATTGTTTTAGATGTAGAGTATAGAGTTCATTGGTATTAATTATGCTTATACAATGAATTATTATGAATTGTTTTGTAACTGTCACAGCTACCCATCTATATTAGTTACTTTCCTCTTGCTGTGATAAAACATCATGACCTAAAGTGACTTCCAGAAGAAAATATTTATTTTCAGCTTATGGTTCCAAAAGGAGAGTCCATACTGTCAGGGAGGCATGGCAACCGGCAGCCAGAGCGTGCAGCTCAGAGAGCACATCTTCAATGACAGGCATAAAGCCGAGAATGAACTGGACGTGGGACATGGCTAAATAGTCTCATAACCCTGCCACCAGTCAGGTGCTTCCCCCAGCAAGGCTGCCTTGCCTTCCCCAACAGCGCATCATCTGGGGACCAAGTGTTCAAAAACATGAGCCCAAGGGAGTATTCTCAGTCAAGCAACCATACCATCTCTAGAACTGATGCCACAACTGAAATTCCATCGTCATTTAACAACATCTGCCTGCTCCTCTTGCCCAGCCTCCTGTGATCACTACCCTTCTCAGTTTCTGTGAATTTGTCTGTGTTTGGTGTCTAAAGGTGTGTAATATTCTGTTGTTTTCATATGTTTAATATATTCATTGTCTTTCGGTGGATCAATATCTCGGTTTTTGCAGCTGGTGAATAAAACTGTTATGAGCACTAGTCTACAAACACCTCTTCAGGTCTCGGTTTTTATTATTTTTGAAGTGTATATCTGAAGGAATTGCTGGATTATGTGATACTTCTGTGTTCAATTTATTTCATTTTATATTTTAATTAATTGAAATATTTTGACAATTTCATGCTTGTGTACAGCACATTGGAATCACATTCACTACATTACCTTCTCTTGTCTTCCCCATGTCAGTTCTTTTGAGGAACTATCATACTTCTGCATAGAGACTGCCTGTCCCAGCTTCATTTCTGTTGTTGTGACAAAATACCATGATCAAAATCAACTAAAGAGAAAAGGGGCTTATTAAGATGGGAACTCATCATATCACACAGAGTCAAAAGCAAAGTCAGTATAATCATCTTTGCTTGCTTACTGCATATGTATGCTCAGCTAGATTTCTTTACTTTTGTAGCGTTCAGGATCCAGACCATGAAACAAATGGTTTTGCCCACATTCAGAATATGTCTTCCTCCTACTTCAGTGAATAATCAAGACAATACCCAACAGACATGTCTACAGGCCAATTTGATCTAGACAATATCTGATTGAGACTCCTGTTTGGGATGATTCTAGGTATTGCTAACTTAACAGTTGAAACTAAGCAACATGTACTTACCAATTGTTGTTTTCTATTTTTATAGCAGTCATCCCAGTGGACATGCGGTGCTATTTCACTGCGGTTTTGATTTTTAATTCCTCAATTATTATTGATGTTAAGTATTAATTCGTGGGCTTATTGTCATCTATCTTCTTTGGAGAGGTACTTATTCAAGTCCTTTGCCTATGTACTAATTATGTTGTTTTTGAATGAGAATTTTTTGAATGATTCTTTAAAGCTATAATTCTCAGTTTTTGACTGCAATGCTGGACTGCATTTTAATGTTTTTACATTACTGCCTTCTACAAGCTGATTTGTTCTATGGTTGTTGTCTGTGAGTAGGAACACCGGGTCTTTGGCAGTGGTCAGGGATCATTCAAGGATCTGCATTTATCTGTTAAGTGGCTAGGAGGGAAAGTTCAAGGTGACTTCCCCCACAACCTGTGCTGGGGTAGGGGGTTGGGGAGCTTGATGGGTATGTCTAAAAGACTGGGGGCATTCTCTATACATGTGATCATTCTCCATTATATGCTCTAACTATGATTCTACATGGTCTTTGACTTTCAAGAAACCAGCAGTGAAAGTTTTAGGTTCTTTCAAGATCTAGATCTAAAATTCAAACAGCATTAAAGTCAATGAGGTCACAAAGTCAGGCCAACTTCAAGTGGAAAGGAAATAGACTCCTTCTTCCCCATCTTGTTTCCTTTTAAAGACTTTAAAACATTTAAAGACTTTAAAATCTCTCTCTCTCTCTCTCTCTCTCTCTCTCTCTCTCTCTCTCTCTCTCTCTCTCTCTCTCTCTCTCTCTGTCTCTCCTGTATGTAATGTGTGCGTATGTGTAAGTGTACGTGTGGGTGCGCGCGTGCGTGTGTGCATTCCTCTGTCATTTTCCACATTATTGTTTGAGAAAGAATCTCTCACTGAACCTAAAGCTCACCATTTTCACTACAGCATCAATTTAACATGTTCAGAGATGATCTTGTTCATCCTTCCCTGAGTGACAAGGGTGTAGAGAACACACATAACCATACCCAGATTTTACATGGGTCCTGAGGACCCAAACTCAGGTACTTTTGCTTGTATAGTGAAGACTTTATCCACTGAGCCACCTCTCTAGCTGAGGAACTTCATCTTATAGAGGTGTGTGTGTGTGTGTGTGTGTGTGTGTGTGTGTGTGTGTGTGTACACATATCGGTACAGATACTTGAAAAGAATATTGGATTCCTTGGAGCTGAAGTTATAGGTGTTTATGAGTTGCCTGTTATGGTCACTGGAATCGAACTCAAGTCCTCTACAAGGTCAGTACACAGTTAACTGTTGAGCCAACTCCCTATCCCAGAGGCTGCTTCTTAATAAATGAAAAGGACATGGGTAGAAGAGGATGTGGGGAGTAAGGGACTATTGCTGTTATCTGGGGACACAATCTGCCATATCAGGTGATTCAGTCTAAGAGCATAGTTGCTTTGTTATGGTATCAAAGCTCAACCCTCCAACGCTCTATAGTAGGTATTTCTTTTTTCCTTCTCCACATCACCAAATCTGGTACTTAATGCAATCTATAGGAAAACCTTGGATGGAAATGCATGGAACTATGTATGACAACTTGTAACTATGACAATTTGTAAACATGGAAGCAGGGTTGCTGGCTGATATGTCTATTATATAATTTATAAGTACTTTTATTTTATTTTTTTCATGGAAGAAGATAGGTGGTTAGTTCCTGACCCAATCAAAGCTGGGCAAGCATTTATTTTGAGTTGTTTTTAGTGATGTATGTACAGCATTTCACTGGTAGGTCCTGTGGTCTACAAAACATGTTTATGAGACAGCTGACTAACTTGGGTGCATGTTGGCTGAGAAACAACACACAAAGCAAGCCTGTCCATGAAGGCTCTCCCTACTCACCTCAGCTTTACAAGAGACAGTTCAGTGAGTAGACACTGAAAGAAGCTAAGATAAAATCTGTCTTCACAGCCAAGAGTGGTGTGAACTCGGTCAGGTCAGCTGTGGGCCTTGAGCTTCAGTGTCCTTCTGTGTAAATGTAAACCGCTCCTCTCAGTGCTGTGAAAACTGAGCAAAACCTGTATGGCAGCTTGATATTGCATCAGCTTCCAGCACAAGCATAGCACCCATCACCCAGAGCAAAGCAGCCAGGCATAAGTGTCCTGTTGATGCACCATTGAACAGTGAGCCCTGAGACCTTGTCTATTGTGTCTAAAGCAATCTCCAGGGAGGGTTTCTATTTGTTCTCAGCTACTAATTTAGTCATGGCTGAAATCGTTGCTTAAAAATAAATCAGATTTGGCTGCATTGGAAGTTCTTCATTAGAATCAGAAGGAATGGAGTAACTCAATTTACAAGTTTTATCTTGCCATTTGTCATTTATAATGTGTGTGTGTGTGTGTGTGTGTGTGTGTGTGTGTATACAGTGGCTCAACTAGATTAGGTCCTTATACTGACTCTTCTGTGTGTGCACTAGAGCCCTCAACAATGTTTGGTGAAATATACTAGCTTACTACATAAATACAGCACAATTTTCTTAAAATTGCCCGTGACACTTAGGTAGTCACATTTTTTTTTTATTGAAATCTGTCATGTGTGGTGGTAGGCCTAACCTCTAGTACCCCAGGTCATGTTATAGAAGACAGAATCATGCCTTGCCAAGAATTAAGGTTTATTGGGGGAATTGGGGCCACTGGCAACTTCTGCTGTCTTGAGGAAGGCGTGGCATGTACCTGAGTGGGTAGAGAGGATTTCCCCAACTTGACCTACTTGAAAGTGTAGAGCTCAGCTCCACCTTGGCCAAAGCCTTTGGGTGTGAACATGGCTGAGGAGAAGGGAGGATTGCAGTAGGTCTTGCCTTCATGCTCGGTGTGGCCCTTCTCCCACTCCTCCAGGTGAAGCCAATGCCAGTACTTGTCCAGTGAGGCCATGCACTCTGAAGTATATTGTATCACTTGGGACACTTCAGCATGGTGGAGCCCAGTCCCAGACCAGTGACTGCAGTTAGAAGGAAGCTTGCTGTGGGCCCTGAACTTGTAGATACAGTCCTTGCGGAGGTAATCAACTTGAAACGAGGCCATGAATGTGAGCCTTGATCTAATTTGACTTTCTTCTTCCTAAACAACAGAGTTGGGCACATTCAGACACAGGGAGTAAAATGTTAATGAAGAGACAGGGAGAAAATACAGCTATCCACACACCAAAGAGGGAGGCCTGGAAATGAATCTCCAGCCCCTCAAGCCTCAGAATAAGCAAAGGGGTCAAGCAACCTTGGTTTTGTGTGCCCTACCTTCAGATATAGGTGACACCATCATATATCTGCTGTGTAAGCCTCTATCAATGGTACTTTGCTGCAGGGATGCTAGTGAATAAATACTACAGGTTTGAAGAAACCCTGACAGGCATCGGCCCAACCTAGTTTTACATATAGGGTGGAGTTGCTGATTGTCCCCAAGTGAACTTGGTAGTAATCATGAGAACATGTTTTGCAACCCTCTCGTGAAGCCTCTGTGTAGACTTTTCTTTGATGTCCTAATCTAATATGTGTCAGAAAGAGAGATGGGAGATATTCTCAAGTCACAGGGTTCTCATTTAAGAGAAAAGCTGGGGCCCCAGTTATGAATCTCATTTCTAGTTTGGGTTTCATCTCTTTCTCCAAGAATCCTGTACAAGCGCAGGAACAGTTTTGTTGGCAAGTTGTCAGAGTGAGCATTTATTGGGAGTGAAGAACACTGGATGAGCTGGCATGGGTGTGGGTAGTCTGCAGCTGTGTGGTCTGTGGGGCGGTAAGGTGGTGAAAGACAGCCTTCCTCACATGCAGCCTGAGCAAAGGTTTGTTAACCAGGTGGCCGAAGAGTAAATATGGACATCAGGACATCATAATGTGATCCCCAGTCTAGAACACTCTGAGCCAAAGCACAAGGTCCGCAGTTATATATTTTGTGTAGATCTTAGTGCTGTTTTGTTGTTTGAAACATATGGATCTCTTTCTTTTGGCAGCAAATAGCTATTAAGTACCCTGGAAATTTATATGTGAGCCAAGTAAGGACATGTTGACTTAGATGAGTAAACATGAAACCTCCTGAGGCTAATTTTATTATCAACTGCAGTCTAATTACTATCTACCCATGTTTAAAGGCATGGGCAGTATATTTTGTGTGTGTGTGATTGTGCCATTTTACAAGTTTTTTAGGGAAATAAAACTGTGGGAAATTCAAAGCTTATAGAATCCCAGAACAAATTGCTAAATTCTTCTTGCCTGGGCTTGCTCTGTCACCAGGCTTTAGTAAGGCAAGACATGCTGTTATTTCTTTTCTAATATATAAAACAAGGGAACAGCTATATGTCTTTCCACTCACAAAGCATGTAGTGGGTGTGGTAAGGATAATGGAGAAACTCACTTGTTTGTGGCTGCTCTGGAATCTTTCCTAACTTTGAGGAAAACTGAGAGGGGTGTGGGGCAGTGAGCAGCCAACGTCATTAACAAAGAGCCACTCGACTGTGGGCAGAGCCAGACTCTAGATGTGGCTTAGAGTTATATTCAACCAGGACATTTAGACACTGGGTGTGGTTTACCAAAGAAAGGTCTTCACTGAGGCCAAGGCAATGAGAGGACTGATCTCTCACTCTTGTTGATTCTTGGGAAGCTGTAATTGATCATGATAGGTGATGATTGTGTTTTCTAGGAAGCTGTTGAAAGGCATGAGATGGTGGATTCAGGAGCATGCTAAGTGTACAAGAAAAAGTCCCTGGTATACTTTATGGAGAGCTAACTTTTTTCATCTCTGTACATGTTGGATGTATTTAAGGAACTGTGGCTTTGTTAGACTCAGTTATAGAGGAAAAAACACTTGCATTTGATTTTCAATACTAAAGAATGCTTACAAAGTTATACCAGTAGTAGGTGTTGATCTTTATGGAATAAGAGAAGGGTTCTATTTAAGAATTTGTATCTCATTCTCCCTTTGAAAAGTGAAAAGAGGTCTGGGATATCTGCAGTTTGCTTCAAAATACAGAGGATTTTAAGATCTGTTACCTGCCAGTTGTTAGGTTTGGAGCAATTTTTTAATTTTTCTGTGAAAGGTGACAATGTGTTGTACCCTACTGAGAGCCTCTGGCCCACAGCAGGTGTGCAGGTGATGCTCTGGGGACTCATTGCTCTAGGTTCTATGTTAGTAGTGGTAAGACCTCTGGTAAAATATGAAGAAAAACAGCAGGCTTCTTCTTTGGAGGCTAGAGAGAGTACTCCTCACAGGGTCCATGTGAAATCCTCTTGAGGAAACCATTTGAGAGAGAGAGAGAGAGAGAGAGAGAGAGAGAGAGAGAGAGAGAGAGAGAGAGAGAGAGAGAGAGAGAGAGGAGAGAAATCCACTTCAATCCTGTTAAATATACACTAACATTACCTGTTTTGATTTTGCCTGCATTTTGTATGTGAGCCATGATCCCCCCAAATGATAGATATTGCAAGGCCACAGCTTGCTTTTAGGAAATCTGGGGTAATTCAGCACTCCTCTTTGCATGCTTATTTTCTGAAAGACAAATGGATGCAATGCAGGAGGAAAGGGTAGTTCTGTGAAAACTGCTGTTGGTGGCAGAGCGCTCCGTTTTTACAGCATAGCTTATGTCAGTCATTTATATCACTGGAGTCTTTGGCATATTCAAGCATGCTAAAAATCCTACAAGTCAGGTTTCAGATATAATATGCCGGCCAGAATGACTTATATGTGACGTATATTTGTATAATATTTTTATAAAAATATAATAATATATTTGTATAAATAAATGAAGCTTTCTCTAAAACGGAAAATTTTCAGCTACTCTGAGAGAGAGGCTGTCCTTCTCTGACTGCTTCGTTCCTTTGTCTTTTTCTTGTAATAGAATTTCTACAAATTTCTTCAAGATACATCCCTTTCCTGACCAAAAATTAACAGAGCAAGGTAATGTATGGCTGTGACTCATGTTGCATCACCCACTAGCTGTGATTTAATTGTCTTTAGAGTCTACCAAAAGGGCAGCATTCATAGGAGGGCAGGGTTTGGGATTTATAGACAATGGGCTTATATGGGAGGAATTTATAAAGTGTTTATACATTTTAGACTTAGCAGAATAGCAAACCAACTAGTCCTTCTGTACCTCTGGGGATCATAGGCTTGTTTACTAAGAAATAAGTGGTGGAAAAGATGCTTGCTGTATTTATTTTAGTCATATAAACTTTCTTATAAAAAAACCCTTGCAAATAAAAACATGACACACCCAAATTAACCAGATTCAAAGTCTATACCATAGAGGACTTCTTTAAAGTTAGAATAGGCATTTGGAACAGAAAACATGGAGCTTCACATTAAATTCTATACAGTCTTCTAGAATCTTATACTGGTACAAATAATTATTCTTTTCAAGGTGCTTATAAAAATCCCAAAGTGTATAAAATGTTTATGAAAAAAATAACTAGTCACCTCTTATTTATACCGAAAAAGCTGTAAAAATATCCATAATTATATAATCAACTCTCAAGCAACCTCTTAGAATGAACTAGCCGAAAGTTCATTTGTAAGGATGTATATAACCTTCTCTAACAGATGATACCCAAGGAATACAGAAAGCAGGAGTGGACAGAACTATCAGCTAGCCAGCGAAGGACCTGAAATACCCACTGGGGTTTCTGAATTCAGCATTCTTCTTAGAGCTATTCAGTCCCAGAATTTGAGTGTTGTAGCAGTGAGGTAGGCTCATTTAATGGGAAAACTCACATTATTTACCGGAAGGGTGCAGCTCTGATGTGTGTATGGTAAGTGATACTGTCCTGGAGTTAGGAGAAATGCACAAAGGACTCCATTCTGTCTTCTCTAAAAACATTTAGCTGCCACTCGTCATTTGTTATCTACCTAATAATGCTCAGTTGCATGCCCAGACTCTTCTGTGTCTGTGCTAGGTCTTTAAGTGTGACAGGCAGATGAGATTGTCGAGGTCTCAGGAGCTTGTCTTTCAGTACTGGCTTCTAACTAGCCTCCCATTCACACTGGTATGGAGGAGTGGATATGAATACTTCCAGGAATTTTTGTTCCCTAAGAAAAGTAACATTAGTTTAATGAAAATTTCAGTCTAAAGATCATAGTAGGCAGGTAAATGATTTGTGAGATAATATGCTAATACTGGAACTGCAGATGCAAAACTCTTTCACTTATGAAGATGTGCGGAGACACTTTATTTTAGAGATATTTAAGAGAGAGAGAGAGAGAGAGAGAGAGAGAATATCATGGGAAGAGGGGTGCCATAGGATGATTTGAACATTGTGAAGGTCTGAGTCTTAAAATGGGAGAGGAAATTTTAATATTAAAGAAAATGTTTCTCATTGGATGAAAGTATAGTTTGAAAGAAAGCATTTTATCTTTTTTTAAAAAAAATATAATATTAAATGTTTAATATTATCATGGAATAGTGAGATGGTTTGCTTACCATTGAGTCATAGAATTAAAAAGAATGAGCAATGGCTATGAAGTGAAGTCTAGTGGATGCTGGAATCAGCTCTTGTCTAGCTCACAGCTCTGAGGTCTGGGTTGTCTGTGGGAACAACACTGGTCATGTCTGCTGGTCTTATTGTTCTCCAGTTTCTTCACCTGTGAAGTGAACACAATAATAGCAGGTAAGGCTGCTGGTAACAGCGAAATACATTGTCTGAACATGTCTGCCCACTGCCTACCACATCCCAGAAAAGGCAAGAAGAGATATTAATGATCTTCTTTTGTAATTAGACATCTTAATGGTTAAGCACACATCCTAATAGTAGATATCGAGTTCTAGGGATTAAAATTCCATTCAAGCCCTTCAATTATCTATGAGTGATTTTCATGTTGCCTTGAGGTATTAACTGTTTGATCATGATATGATCTTCACATATTCCATCAAGGAGAACACAAAGAAACTTGCACCATTGTGATAACATGTACAATCATATTATGGATTAAAATGAGTTGAGAGATTAATAAAGCAAGAAGAGAAAGAGGCAAGTCACAGCACGAAAAGAAACTAATTGTGAAACAATCTCACCTTCGAGAGGGGGCCTTGAGAGTCTCATGTTTTCTAAGAAACCTCTGACAAGCAAGGCTGAATGGCATGCCCATTAATGTGCCACATGATAAATTATTTAGGCAGGGCAAAGATGAGGAAGGATCTTTCTTTCGAGACTCCCAGATCATACTGTATAGATTGGGTAATTGTGGAACAATGGTAGTTAATTGAGCAAAATAGCAGCAGATGAGATTCATCATAGGCCAGTGGGGGCACACTGAAGACTTTGATGTGAATTACTTGCACACGTTGTACATTCCTAATTGAGTGTGATCCCCTAAAGAGAAATGAACTCACATAAATTATGGGGCAGTGGAAACAGCAGCTAGCCTGGTATGTGAGGCTCTTCAGAGCATTCTCTTCTTAATGTTTATTTATTTATTTGTGTGCATGTGTGCCACAGTGCACATAGTAAAGGCTAGAAGACAACTTTCAGAGATCAATTCTCTCCTACCATCATGTGGGTCATGGGGATCAAACTCAAAGCAGGTACCTTTACCCAGTGAGCCATCTCACTGGTCATCATTTTCTTGTTAAAAGCATTACCTCAATTATTAACAATACAGTTGTGCTCAACATAGAGCATTGCAAACATGAATAGGAAAATTCTTGGATAAGGGTAAGTAAAGTTGTTCAACAATCGGGATATGGGTACAAGTACAATTTCTTGTCCATGTAGCCTGTGTGAGGTACTGTGTTATCATGGGGAATTACATCATTGTTCCTAATTGTTCTGTTTTTGCCTCAGAGTCTTTGGCTCTGTGACTTGGTGATTTATCCTGCTAGAGCTAGGTATGCAAATAGTGAGTTGGCCATTGCCTTCTTTTATCTAATAGAATGTTGGTTGCCATGACATATGTAGATGCTCATATGAACTTGTGCCATTCGGTCTGTTTTCTTGCATCTCTGCCACTGTCCCGTGTCTATGTCTCAACTAGTAACAAGTACAGTCTGGTGGTCTGGTTGAAAATGTACCCCCATAAGCTCTTATGTTTGAATACTTGGTTCCTACTTGGTAGAATGGCTTGGGGTAGATTAGGAGGTGTAGCCTTGTAGGAGGAAGTGTGTCCCTAGGGGCAGGCTTTGAATTTCCAAAAGCCTCACTCCATTCCATGTGTGCTCTCTGCCTCCTGCTTATTATTTTTGTAATATGAGCTATGAACTGTTCTTGTTGCCATGCTTTTGCTCTGCCACCATGGACTCTAGCCCTCTGGAACCATACGCCCAAGTAAACACTTGATTTTTTAAGTTGTCATGGTGTTTTGTCACATGGTATTTCTGTCAAGTTGACAGCTGAAGCTCACTATGATTCTTGGATACATAGTGAATTTGGAGTCAGCCTGGGCTATATGATGCCCTGTTTCAAAAACAATCTAGAGAAAAAATAGAAAAGTAACTAATACATGCTGGGAGAATTCCTTGAACCCATGAACCCAGACTTGGTGGTTGGGATAGTTTGTTTCCCATGTCAATATTATTGAGCCACAGGGATCCCACATATTCGGCCAAGCATTATTCCCTATGTGTCTGTGTTTTGGGATTGCATTAACTTTTAATTGATACACTTGTAATTTGTTCCCTCTAATGTGGATGGGCCTCGCACAAAACTGTTGAAGGCCTGGATAGAGTAAAAGAGTTTACCTCTCTGAAAGTGAGAAGAAATTCCTACCTGGCTGCTTCAGTGGTGTATTGGTCTTTTCCAGTTGCTGCCCTTGGGCTTCATTCTTTGGGTCTTGGGCCTGCTTGTATCAGACAGAAACTTACATTGCCTTCTCTCCTGGGGCTTCACTATGATGCATGAAGAGCACAGGACTTCTCAGCCTTAATGCTTGTGCGAGTTGATTGCTCTGTCTATCTCTCTCTTTTCCCTCTCTCTCCCTCCATCCTTCCTACTAATACAGTAAACTTTTGTTACATAAGTAAGTTGCTGCATTAGCATTGAGATGATTTGGTTACAATATTTTTATGTCATTTTACCACTTAACCCTTACAATTATTTCTTGACTTCAGATATGTGCGTGTGTTTAGTGTATGCATTATGTGTCCAAAGGAGTGTACATCCTTGCACATGTATGTAGTGGGTAGCCATTCCAGCTTTGACCTGGAAGTTCCAACCCCCATTGAAGCTTAGTTAACTGTCACACCTACAAGGCTGGGCTGAGAGAGGATGCTGAAAACCCAAGATCCGGATGTGCGGGCTCTCTTGGTTCCTGGACCCGGGACGCTGGAGGTAGACCGAGCAGAGTTCTCCAGAGAACACTGCCAGACTGCGCTACACCTTTCCCAGACCCTGTAAACTATCCCTTCACTTGTTAGTTACCCCACAAAATAAAACTCCCTTTTAACTACGTGGAGTGGCCATAATAAGTAGGTAACAGAAAGATATATCAAGTGTCCTGTTCTGTTGTTCTTCACCTTATTCCCTTGAGGCAGGCTCTCTCACTGAATCTGAAGCTCGCCTTCCCCACCTCCTACCAAGCTGTTAACTTCTTTCTATCTCTACCTCCCACAGTGCCAGGGCTAAAGGTGCACAAGGACATGCCTATTTTTTTATGTGGATCCTGGGTATCTGAACTCAGACCCTTGAGTTTGTGGGGCAAGTGTTCTCAACAACTGAGCCATATCCAGTACTCCAGATTGTTGTTTATTTAGTTAGATTGTTTTTGAAACAGGGCATCATATAGCCCAGGCTGACTCCAAATTCACTGTGTATCCAAGTATCATAGTCAGCTTCAGGTGTCAACTTGACAGAAACGTAGACATGTCTGGGAAGATGGATTCTCAATTGAAGAATTGCCTCTATTACATTGGCCCATGGGCATGTTTGTAGGAGATTTCCTTGTAGGGGATTTTCCTATTGAGGAATGTTTCCTCAAAGTCAGCACACAGAAACTGTAGTAAAGAGAAGGCCATGTCTATGTTTCAAGCTGACAACTACACTTTGCAATGTGTAAAAGTCTCTCACATGGTACTGGCTTTGAAGGCATGAAGTAGTCATGGAGAACAACCTAGGCTTGGAACTGTGAGAGGCCATGAAAGGCCACAGGTGAAGGTGCAGCCCTAGTTATGGTGGATAGCCCAGGATTGAAGCAGTTGTGGAGAAAAGCTGAGGTGTGATTTCCTGAGAGACCAGGAGAGGCCATTGGCACAGGTAAATCCTCAGTTGCGATAGGGCTCCAACATATCAGAGATGCCAGGTCTGTGGGATATCTGCCACTGACTTAAGCAGGTGTGGAGAGGAGCCATTCTGAGCCTACAAGGTATGCTTGTATGCGATAAGGATGGTGGAGGCTGACGAGTGAGATCCACCAAGCCCTTTAGAGTCTATAAGACAATGAGTGTGAGTAAGTCCCAGACATCAGACATTAAGATTCTTTACACTGTTGGTTTTGGTTTTGCTTTCATTTAATAGTAACTGTGCCCTTGTTCTTCCTTTTTGTTATAAGAATGCATGTAAGTTATTTTGGAATTTTCAGGAGTCCATAGTTAAGAGACTTTGGATTTTCGAAGAGATGTTAAGCTTTGAAAGCACTGAATTTTTAAAAGACTGTTGAACTTTTAAAGTTGTACTATGTTTTATATTATGATATTAACATGAGGTCTTAGGGACATACAAGAAAGGGAAGGTTATGGTTTAAAGGGATGTGTTTGTGTGTCACATTGTCAAGGGACAGAATGTCATATTGGTTTTAACTTGATACACACTTAGATGTACCTAGGAAACAGGGATCTCAATTGAAGAATTGCCTCCATCAGATGGACTTGTGAGCCAGTTTGTATGAGATTCGCTTGATTGTTGATTGATGTGAGAGGGCCCAGTCTATCATGGGTATTAAAATTCCTGGGCAGGTGGGACTTGGCTGTGTAAGAAGTGTACCTGAGCAAGTCAGGGGAAGTGAGCTAGTAAGATGCGCTCTTCCATGTTTCTTGCCTGTTGTACTGCTTGAGTTCCTGCCCTTACTTCCTGCAGTGACTGACTGCTACCTGGAAGAGCATGATTAAATAACCCCTTTCCTCCTCCAAGGTAGTTTTTTTTTTCAGTATTCTATGACAACAACAAAATGAAAACTAGGACAGCCTGATTGTCCTAGAACTCCTGTTTTCACCTGTTAAATACTAGGACTATTAATGTGAGCCACTACACCAACTGGGTACGTTCCCTTTTGTATAGATGCGGGAACTAGTCTATGAGTACATAGTGATGGCAAACATTGGTAGTAGGACTTAAACCTTGCCTGTATTGTCCCAAAACCTGTGTTCCTTGGATATGAGAGACCACAAGTGGAAATTAGAAAGTTGCCGGAGGCACAGTGGTTCTTTTATGGAATTGCTTTAAACTGATTTCCTACAAAGTTGAGCATCACTTCTGGTGCTTCAGATGTTGCCCAGCCATCTAGGTGACGAAGTGAATCTTTCCACTGCAAGATTAGAGATGGACACTCCAGTCTGAGCCGCCTTCCACTAAACGACAGGCAGAGATAACTCTTTTGTTTCTGCACTATACATCAGTCTCTTTGTCCATGAAATCATGTGAGTCACATGCTTCTATCTACATCCAGATGACTCTGAAAGAGTTCTCATCAGGAAACATGGGTGTCTCAGGTCACTTTGTGTAACCTAGTCAGCTTACATTCAAAGTCAGGAAGGAAAATACTAAGCAATTACAAAAGCAATCCTGGAATCTTTCATCTGTCAGGTTAGCACTGTATTTTACTGCAGCCTAATTACAGTTAGTGTCTGCATAAGTATGTGCCTCTCAGAGTGGAAACAGCCAATTTGCTTACTTTGTCGATGTGCTTTGATTATAGTTGACCTAACAAATTAGGTTACTTAATTCTAGACTTAATAAGACTGCCTTATTCTTAGCTCAAGACTCTTCTATTTGATAGAACTTTTTGTAGCAGTTGAGGGCTGTGATGCTACCAGCAACTTGTATTAAAGCATAAAATTAAAACTGGAGTTACAGTTCGTTCCTGATGACGAAACTCATTAAAAGCAAGTCCTGGGTTGCAGACCAGTATTTCTATCCTGATACTTGTGCCTTTCCCCCTCTTGGATTTTCTCCTGTCCAGATATATTTTCCTATCACATTTAAGTATGCAAAGACCTAGAGGAAGAGGGAGAATGGACTTGTTTCTGCGGGCATGTTCCTGTGAATGGCTTATTCTCATCATTTATCTTACAAGTAGGTAGACTTGTGTTTTGTTTTATTTGGAATAAGTCTTGGTATGCAGCCCAGGCTGTCTCAAAATTACAGTGTTTCTCCTGTCTCAGCCATCTGAATGTTGAAATTATTGATGTGCACCATGTTTTCCTTTTTCTTTCTTTCTTCCTTCCTTCCTTTCTTTCTTTCTTCCTTCCTTCCTTCCTTCCTTCCTTCCTTCCTTCCTTCCTTCCTTCCTTCCTTCCTTCCTTCCTTTCTTTCTTTCTTTCTTTCTTTCTTTCTTTCTTTCTTTCTTTCTTTCTTTCTTTCTTTCTCTTTCTTTCTCTCTCTCTCTATTTCTTTTTTTTCTGAGATAGCATCTTGCTATATAACACAGGTTAATCTCACAGTTTCAATCCACCTACCTTATGCTTTTTAGTGTTGGGATTACAGGCACAAGCTACCATGCCCATCTTTAAACACCAAAGTCCTTAGTAGTGATATAAAGCCCTGCACAACTTTTCTCTTCTCTATGTCTCCAGCTTTTCTTGCATGGCCCACTGAATGCTTCTCAATTATTTTCCTTGCCTTGGCTCCAGCAGTTGTCCCCAGGCAGACTGCACTTCTGCCTCACCTTCCCCTGCACACTTCTCATCTACTAGATGAGAACCTTCTCATGGGTCAAAGCTAAGATGTAACACAGCCTCTTTGGGCCAGCCTTTCTGAAGTGTCTGGATTGGATGGCCTTTGCTCTGTCCTCTAATCCCTGAAGCACTTGAGTGCCTTGTAGTCATTATTTCAGATGATACGGATCTCAGAATATCTACTTAAGTTCCATGTGCCTGAGGGCAAGGACAAGTAGCTCTTAGTCCCTTTTCATTAGAAGTATGCAGAGTACAGCCTTCTGTGTATTTCAAGATCATGAAGTACTTTTTGTATAACGTTTCTGTTTAGATCAAGGTTTCAAATATAATTATTTTCAAAACACAAAGTCTATGCTATGAAAATTATGAACAAATTCTAGGGGAATTCATGCTTTCCATCTTAAATTGTGTACAGCACAGGCAGTATGTGAAATGCAGTGTGGGAAGTATGGATTAGAACTGTTATTTATTGCTTTCTCTTAATCTTTGAAAATGACTGTTTTTTCCATACCTTTGTACAATACTTATAATTTACCAATAAACAAGAACGTGCAGACAGATTAATTAATAGCTAGCCATGCAGAGGGGACAGGAAGCCAGCAATCATACTGTAGGGTTGGGATGCAATTGGAAATGTGTCAAGAGGTATTCTGTTTGCAGCGATGCTGGACTAGACTCTTCTAGAATGTCCCTACCCCTACCCCCACCACGTTACAGATGTTCTTCCAATGGTTTGTTATCACCAAAAGGAAATTTGTTGTTCTGTGTTCAAAGTGTTATATGCCTTTGGCTGAACCATGATACTGATTTGCAGTCTCCAGGGTGAGATGAAGCCTCCAGCTGAGCTTGTCTTGGGTCTAGTTATGCTTCTTGCTTTGTGGTAGATGAAGCAGGGAAGCCAGGAGATTGATAGGAAGGTGGTTCTTAGGAATGGACCAAGTAGTAGCCGCTGCAGGAGACACACTTCTAATTCCTGTGTTAGTTAATGTTTTATCAACTGGACACAAGCCGGTGTCATTTGGGAAAAGGGACTCTCAACTGAAAAAAATACCTTCTTAAGATTGACCTATAGGAAAATCTGTCAGGCATTTTCTTGGTTCACATGGGAGGCACATGCTCACTGTGGGTTGTCACGACTAAGCAGGCAATCCTGTGATGTAAAAGAAAGCAGGCTGAGCAAACCATGGGGAGCAAGCCAGCACACAGTATTTCTCCATGGCTCCTGCTTCAGTTCCTGCCTCCAGGTTCCTTTCTTGAGTTCCTGCTTTGACTTTCTTTGATTATGGATGATGATGTGGAACTGTAAGCTAAAATAAACCCTTTCCTCCCCAAGCTATTTTTGATCATGGTGTTTTATTGCAGCAATAGAAACCTAAGACAATTCCTATACCCGATCAATTTCCATAATCAAAACCAGCATTAGTCATCTCACATGTACCATCCACAGGAACAGCAAATAATTAATTGGCTAAATACAGGGCTTTTTTTTCTTCTTGAGACAGGGTTTCTCTGAGTAGCCCTGGGTATCCTAGAACTCATTCTATAGGCCAGGCTGACTTCCAACTCAGAGATTCACCTACATCTGCCTCCCAAGGGCTGGGATTGAAGGTGTATGCTACCATGCCTTGCTGCAAAATATCGTTTTAAGTTGAGGGGTGCACTTATGTATTTTTAAACTTTAAAAAATGCATTTGTTACTTGGAGACATGTTGAAACAAACTCTTTAATTTTATAAAGCATTTATTATTAACATTGAAAGTTGTAATTAACTATTAACGAACAATGCATTCATGTAGCTAAGCACTCAGAATATGTTTTTCAACAATTACAGTGATAAAAAAATTTCTCTCATCTTTTTCCCAGTTGTCTAGCTCTCTTCCCTAATGGGAATATAATCAGTTTCCATGGTATCTTTTATGAGTTACTGATCTTACTTTAGCAAGCACATGTCAATATTTATTTTTCTACTTTTCTTGGGTAAATAACATCATAGTATGTGCCTTATTTTATACTGTGCTCTGGGATACTTTCAAATTAACATATACATCAGAATTACAGTCTTTATTACATTTTTATTATATTGTATGCTTTTGTCAATGAGTATATGCTACAGTGTATGTGGGGAGGTGAGAGGACAAATTACAGAAGTGGGTTCTCTCCTTTCAACACATGGGTTCCAAGAATTGAACCCAGTTCTTTAGGCTTGATGGCAGGTGTCTTACCTACTGAGCCAACTTGCTGGCCCTTCAGTCTTTACCTTTGTTTTTCCTTGTACTTATATGATGCTTCTAAACATTGCTGACTTGTACATTTCTCTCCTTTTGACTGAGGCTAAGTCATTTTCACACATTTTAGAATTATTTTATTTCTTCCTCCAGGATTTGTCTTTTTATTAACTTTGTCTAGCTTAAACTTTATGAATATTTTTTGTAATATATGTTAGTATGGTATTCATGCATGTGTGTACATGTGTTTGCATGTTTTTAGACACTCATGTACATGCAGGTGTGTGTGTGAGTGGTGTGTGTGTGTGTGTGTGTGTGTGTGTGTGTGTGTGAAGTTGACCTTAGATGTTTTTAATTTCTCTCTAACTTCTGCATTGAGGCCAGTTCTCTCTCTGAACGCGGAGCTTCTCTCATCAACTAGTCTGGCTAGTGGCTTGCTCTGGAGATTCCGATTCTGCCTCTAACACGCTTGGATTGTAGGTTATTTTTTATAGCATTTTAGTAGTGCTAACATTAACGGTGAACTTTGCCCATAAGATGAAAATATTTTAAAATAAATAAATATAATGGATATATTGCATTATTTCTCTTATCGAAGACTAATTTTAGAGTTTGTTTGCATATGTCTGTGTTAACTCAAGTATTCATCAATAAATCCTGAGTAGATATATCCTGGGTCAACCACGCTGCACAATTTCTCACAACAGAAAGGATTTCAACAGCATTAGACAGTGCTCAACAGTTAGCTATTGCTTCCATCCTAGTCAACCAGTAGCTAAAGTTAGACATGTCTTCCTGAGTCACTATCTTGCATTTGTCCTATTTTTTTCAATAGGATGTTATAACAGAATAAGATGTCTATAAGGAATATATCCATATATATCCATTAATATACCCAATTATCCATTACAGAATTCTGTTAGCTAATTTTGAAGAGGAGGTTACAATTATTGCTTAGCAATAGATTGCTCATAGAGTACTTTTAAAATATACATATGTTCATAACATAAGTAACTTATTAGGACTATATCATAGAGTAACAGATTATGTCAATTGGACTAAGATAGTAGGAAGTGCTGAGCATTTACTAGGTTGCCCCTGTGAAGGAGGAGCATAGACAAGGAAGGCCTTCAGACTGCACAAGAGAACAAGTGCTGTCATGTGAGTGTGGGAAAGGGATTCAACAAGAAGAACCCCAGGCTGTCGTGGCTCAGAGGTAGACCCTCAGCTGCAAGACTGGTCCACGATGATGTCTGTGTGCTGTAGAAAGGGCCTCTGAGCCCTCCTGTGATCAGCCACTGCACCGAATCTGATGGTGGATCAAAGACTTTCTCTTGCTGTCAACTACCTGCACTTCTTGTAGCAACTTCTCTTCTGAAGGAAAAGCTGAGTCACCCCCGCCCCCATGTTGACCATAGCATTTTGTGTACTCGTAGAGAATGGGGCCTTAAAAATGAGGGTAGCTGTGTTATAGGTATAATGGGTTCCTCAGCCATAAGAATGAATATGGCCCTATCATTTTTAGAAAAGTAGATGGAACTGGAGGATATATATTAAGTAAAATAAGCCAGACACAGGCAGACAAACACAAAACTTCTCATATGTGACAGGTAAAGGATGGATCAGAATGTGGAATATTTTACTAGATCACTATTTCTCAACCTTCCTAATGCTGAGACTCTTTAATACAGTTGTGGTGATCCCCAACCTTAAAATTATTTCATTGCTACATTATTAAAATTATTTCATAACTGTAATTTTGCTACTCTATTGAATTGTAATGCAAATACCCGATATGCAGGATATCTGATATGTGACCCCAGTGAAAGGATCACTTGACCCCAAAGAGTTACAACCCACAGGTTAAGAAACACTATCCTAGAGGCTGGGAAGAGTAGGGTGGGATTGAGCAAGGAGATGAGGGCAGTTGGATGATGAATACTGAAATGACTGTACAGAAGAAATAAATTCTGCTGTTCCACAGCACAGTTCCCTGTAGTGGGTAGCCATTCCAGTTTTGATTTGGAAGTTCCAACCCCCACTGAGGCTTCAGTAACTGGCACGCCTACAAGGCGGGGCCAAGAGAGGACCCTGAAGAACTGAGATTCAGATGCACTGGCTCTCTTGGTTCCTGGACCCTGGACGCTGGAGGTAGACGGAGCAGAGTTCTCCAGAGAACACCGCTGGACTGCGCCACACCTTTCCCAGACCCTGTAAACTATCCCTTCACTTGTAAGTTACCCCACAAAATAAACCTCCCTTTTAACTATGTGGAGTGGCCTTAATAATTTCACCAATATCTGGCGTCCAACGTGGGGCATGAACCCATGACCCTGAGATTAAGAGTCTCATACTCTATTATGGTAGATTATTGTATATACTAGTAAACAAATTTAGTAAAATAGCAGCCTTAGATAATTTACACTGTTATGGATTCTTATATGTTGATACAAATGTAAACTATTTTTATATTCCTGTTTAAGAATTTGTATATTGATACAAATACAGAACTATATTTGTTATAATGTACATATATTTCTACTCTTATATGAAATATTTGTATATTGATACAAATGTAAATTTATCTCTGTCATACTGTATGTATGTTCTACTTCTGCTTAGGATATTCAGTATATTGATATATATTTAAGATTATTGTCATATTGCATATCACACTATACATTCCTATCTCTGTTATAAATATCTTGTGTATTGTCACAATTTTGAAGTCATCATCCTTTACCATACATTTGCTTATAGACTGTTTACCTTGTTTACATGAAGCCTTAGTCTTTAGGTTATTTTGGTAGATAACACTTATAGATTTATAGTCACCTATGCTTGTCATCTCTATAGTTACGTTAGTTAGGTTATCCAGGTTTAGAGATACATAGATCAGATGGACAGGTAATCTTTAAACACTTCATAGACCTAGAGAATATGGCATTTAAATAACTTAGAATTCTGTTGACGTGAGACACAATTGCTCCTGGCAGTACCAATTTGATCCTGAGACAACGTTGGGCTTCTAAGACATTTCCATTTGGAAGTTGGTCTTCTTGGCACAAAATTGCCTATTGGGCAAAGAACTGCCTTTGCCTCAACTGCTGACAATACAAGTGTTGTCCTTCTGGACAAGCGGGACACAAGAAAAAGTGACTTCTGAACTCTGCCAAGACAGGGTAAGATGGTCTTTCAGGATTCCTGCTTCTGAAAATGGTCTGTCAGATACTCTAGGCCTATAGCCAATTTGAATGCACCAACAATACTGAGAAACATTAGGTGACTGTCCAGGCTGCCAGCTGTCTCTGTCTACTCTTGCAAGATTTTTGAAAGTTGCTTGCATCCATCTACCATTTCTCAGGTACCATGATATTCCTTCTCAGGTCTTTGATAGGATTGAAGACTAGCAGTTACAGTTACAACTTAGTGTGCATGTATATATCTATATCTATATCTATCTATCTATCTATCTATCTATCTATCTATCTAATCTTAGATAGAACATATTAAGTATTAGATTCAGGTTCTTTAGGATAGGACCCCTTTTAGAATGATCTTTGCAACATGCCATTTACCTACATTCTAGACTTCTCTGGATTTTAGTATGTGTTTCTTGCTTGATATTGTTTGCATTGGTTATAGTTCCATCTTATCTAGGTCATTATTCCTCATTACTCCTGGACAATATTTGATAACCATTCCTTTGTATATAGTCTTGTATTAGGTTAGAACCTTCTTATTTAGACAAAAGGGGGAAATGTAGTGGGTAGCCATTCCAGCTTTGATTTGGAAGTTCCAACCCCCACTGAGGCTTCAGTAACTGGCACGCCTACAAGGCGGGGCCAAGAGAGGACCCTGAAGAACTGAGATCCAGATGCACTGGCTCTCTTGGTTCCTGGACCCTGGACGCTGGAGGTAGACAGAGCAGAGTTCTCCAGAGAACACCACTGGACTGCACCACACCTTTCCCAGACCCTGTAAACTATCCCTTCACTTGTAAGTTACCCCACAAAATAAACCTCCCTTTTAACTATGTGGAGTGGCCTTAATAATTTCACCAATAGTTCCCAATGACTTATACTTAAGGAAGACCTGGAAGAACGAAGCTGAGACTGAACATAAAAGACAAAGAGAGGGAAATGCAGATTAGTGTAATCTGATACCCTATTAATATGTGTAGTTACTATGGTGATTACAAAAAGATGAATGAATCACTTAAAACATGTAGTTTTCTTCAGTATTTTTATCAGTGCTCCAGTTCTGCTCCACTTACTGATGAGCACATCTCTTTGTGACCAGAAGAACCTTCCTCTGTTCCTTCTGCTATGACAAAATATCACAGACTGTGTAATTTGTAAACCAAAGAAATTTATTTCCCACAGTTTTGTTGCTGGGAGGTCTCAGTTGGGGTTATCAGCAGATTTAATGTCTTGTGTGACATGGATGGTGTTTTCCTCATACGTCTGTAGAGAGTGAAGCTGGGTAGCTCTCTGAGCCCCATTTGTGAGGCATTACTGACAGTTGTAATTATATACCTCTTCTTATTTGAATTCTTTTCAGTTAGCCCATTGTCCCGAGTCTAAGTTATGACACTGAAGTTGGAGGGACACAAACATTCAAACCAGAGCAGTGTTGCTCAAAATCAGGAAACCAGAACAAGTGACAACTTTGCATTTCCCCCAAGTATTCAAAATGCTATAAAGTTTGCTTGCAAGCTCTGACTTTGAACGACTTAACCCCTTTCACATGGGTAGCATCACTGTGGCTTCTGATTCAAGCTAACACTAAATTCAAGCATGAGTTGACACATACGCTCTGTTATTCCAAAGTTGTTAATAACAGCTCTAGTTTGCTATTGAGTACTGTGCAACTGCTGTTTACAACTTGTAAAAGAGTGTCATCTAGCTCTCACCCATAAAGCAGTATGGTTCTCTAGATCTTATCAGCAAGTGAGTTGAAGCCCAGGAGGAGGAAAACTTGTCAGGTCACACATGGAACAAGTTGCAGGACTCAGAATAGCACCTAGATCATCTCACTCCATACTGTGGTTCCTCCATTGGTGAGGGAAGACATAATAATTTTTTTCCATCACAGCGTGTGCGCTCTCTCTCTCTCTCTCTCTCTCTCTCTCTCTCTCTCTCTCTCTCTCTCTCTCTCTCTCTCTCTGTGTGTGTGTGTGTGTGCATACATGGAGTTAATGTATCTTAAGTTGAAACATTTACATATACTTATGTGGTATAAGGGCCTGAAGTTGGGTGGTAGGAAGAGAGAGGTAGATCTTGAAGGAGTTGGGGTAGGGGGCATGCTATGATCAAAATACAATGTATGAAATTCTCTAAGAATTAATACAATATCATTTTAAGAAAAATAAAGGGGGAGAGAGTTAAGTTTTATTGGAACTTCTTTTATTACCATATGATTTTAAATATTCCAAAGTTGAAAATGTCAGTGTTTTAAATTCATGGCGCACCTACCTAGAGAATAGGAGCAAGCTTTTATTACATATCATGCCAATTAGAATAATGCACACACAAAGAAAAGGAGTGCATACTAGGAAGCTTTATTAAAGGAATTAGCTGTGCTTTTCCTTGGGCGGACTTAACACTTTAGCTATCTAGCTCTTCCTTTAGCACTTTCTGCCCTCTAACACTTCTTAAAATTATTAACAACAGAAGAATTTTCTAAGAACCTACAGTGTAAAGTGTTAAGCAGAAATTATACATAATGGAAATTAAAGCTGAAGTGCAGAGTACATTAACTAAAAGTTGTTTCCCTAAATCGCTTCGTGTGTGTGTGTGTGTGTGTGTGTGTGTGTGTGTGTGAGAGAGAGAGAGAGAGAGAGAGAGAGAGAGAGAGAGAGAGAGAGAGAGAGAGAGAGAGAGCAGGCAGGTGTTTATGTGTGCACATGTGGAGTACACTGGTCAACCTTGGGTTCGGTGCCAAGTGCCATGGTTCTGGGGAGGGGCTTGAAAATTTGCCTTTCAAACTTAACGCTGCTGCTGCCTCTACTTCAGAGACCACTTTGGTCACCACTGCATCAAAGTGATTGGTAGTTGCTTTGGTCTAAAAACCTAACTCTATGGCACTGCTATTATCATCAATATCCATTGCCCTGTCTCCTGACCTCCATTTTCTCCATCTTCACCTAACAAAGATCAGCGTTCTTTCCTTTGCATAGTTTATTTCAAATCTGCCTCATCCACAAAGCTCTCCAAATAGCTTCTAATCACCTAGCCTGCATCCTTCCCTCAGCCCCCATTACTGCTCTTACAACAAAGGACAGAATCTTAATCTTTTCTCTTTAATCTTTATTTTAAATTGGTTCTCAAGGAGCTTATAGTGGACTTCTTTAGTGGGTTCCAAGTACACACTCACATTCATGCTCCTGCCTGTCCTTTCATCTACCTCATTTCTATAAATCTAATACCAACTATGCTGAGACCCAGTGTGTACATTTCCCAGGCTTTCTCTACTGTGACCCTGGCTCAGACTGTGTCTATGGTAGCAAAGGGGCACTGCTTATTCACTGGTTTGTGGAGTCAGGGTCTCTTCTTTAGTATTGTGTTTAATTAATCTTTTATAAAGCAATTTGTGACAGGAAAGGAGGTCCATTTTAAATAATCCAAATTTAATTAGAAGCATTGTGTATTAAATTTGAGTTTTCCCTTTCTTTCTTTCTTTCTTTCTTTCTTTCTTTCTTTCTTTCTTTCTTTCTTTCTTTCTTTCTTTCTTTCTTTCTTTCTTTCTTTCTGACAGTAGCTCTGTCCCACTCTTTCTGCAACCAGTTCTGCCCCTTCTCACAACAGGGCCTTTTTGGGCCATTTTTCTCTGTCGACTATTACATTCAAGGGCTGAATTCCCAGAGACTTCATTTCTCATGGTAGCATGTGGCTGGGCAGTTACACAGACATCCAATTATCAGAGCATCCTAATGAGCTAATGACTGCCCAGGGCATTCTCTTGAGAGGGGCTTAGGAACTTCTCTGGAAGTGGTTTCTGTCTGTCACCTGCTCAGACATGGGATGAGCCTTGCAATCACACATTCTCTCAAGCAGTGTCAACAGAGAGAGGTTTCCTTGGCGATGCCTTTTCCCAGCAGTTGAAAACTTGCCTTTCCCACCCTTGTCCAGGTGGCAAATTGCCAGGATGTTGTGCCCAGAGTTAGCTTCTTGATTATCTAGTAAGAAAAAAAGTGTGCCTAGCCTGGTACTGTGGGAAATACTAGAAATAATAGTTTTCAAATTGTTTAAAATTCCATCACCTATATGTCATCTATATTTTTGTTCACTTTGTTGAGGCAAGTGAAGCAGGCATGCTACTTGGGAGTCATCATACTTAATGCTTTTATAATTTATTTGTAGAAAAATTACAAATCTTTTTTTTTTTTGCTAATTCTCCCATCCACCTCCACAAAAAGCAACAAATCATTCTAAACAACAGATACTCCCTTTTAATCTATCTATCATCTCTATATCTATCTATCTATCTATCTATCTATCTATCTATCTATCTATCTATCTATCTATCTACACACATAGGAATTGTTCACTGCATATCAGGCCTTTGGACAGGGACAGTGGCTTTATTAAACTTTTCTGGAGTTTGCAAGTCCAGTTTTACAGCCTTGGATACCATGTTTATGTGATAATTTCCATCTGTTTGTGCCAGGTAGCTTTCATCTTCATGCTCAATAGTTAGGACTTGCATACAAAAAGAAAATTTCATTCTAAAAAGATTGAAGTGTTGCTCCATGTATTAGATTTACTTGTTTTCAAAGATAATGAGAAACACCTACACGTAAAAGTAAATAGCTGATCAATGACCAAGAGTGATTTAGAAGGGAGAAGAGTTTCAGGGGGTAGAGCTTCCCAGGAAGGCTACATCATAGGACTTCTCAGACAGGATGCTCATCTGTCTTATTTCCTAGGGCTATAATTCCAAGGAGCTGCTGAGACAGAACTCGAAGCTCAGTTGGACTGGAAGACTGAGAAAAAAGGATAATGGAAGATTTGAATAAAAACCACACAGTCCCAAAATTATCCTTGTTGTTAGGGGTAACATCATCCAACAGGGGGAAGGGGCATTGTTTGGCCTTGGAGGTCCATGCCTGGATTTTTAGTCACCCAGACCATGTGATGTGGCTGGTAGGTACTGCTATGGATGATGGGGAGTGGAGACATATGGAAAGTGATATAATCTCTAAATGTGCAATATATATATATATATATGTATATATATATATATATATATATATATCCTATCTTCCCTTCCCCCTCCCTCTCTCGCTCCCTCCCTCCCTTTCTCCCTCCCTGTTTCAAGCTGGTACACACCAATGCTCTGTTTAACTAGATGCCTTTGACCTCCCCAGGGAGGCCTGTCTGACCACAGCAAGCTTCTAAGGTCCTTTGGATTCCTTCCCTTGATGAGGTCACCCCAAGGTTCTATCAGCTGTTTACTCATCAACTTGTAATAAAAACTGGATCTCCCAGAGGCTATGTAAACAGAAATTAAGCAGGAAGCATTCCACATTTTAGAGAGCAGATTAAACATTAGATATTACTGCTACTGTATAAATTGAAGGCACAAGGACAGTTCAGCTGCAGATACTTTGATTGAGATAAATATATTTATAATTTCCTCATTTTTTTAGTGTTCTCTGTTTATTCTTTGGCCATTGCAAACACAAAAGGAGTAAGAATACACTCTAACATAAGGTCCATTTATGTTATAAATATGATACATCCAGTTCTGCAAACTCTTTAGTAGATGTTTGCCATTAAACTTTAGGTAATCTGGGACTAGGTTTTTTTTTTTTTATTTTGTTTTTGATTTTTTACCAGAGGAGGCATGAATGTGAATCATGATTTATTTACTTGGTTGTGGGAGCCCGTTCTCGGGTTCCTCGTGGCTTTACCCAGCAGGTCCGAATAGAGGATGAACAGGACCACGGGCCTGAGTACAGGTGTCTGAGATGGTCTGCACTTGGCTGTCCTGGGGGAGGAGGTTTTTTGCTCCACCCCTTGGCATCTCTAAAAACCCTGGGGCAGAGACAGTTAGGGCCTGTTGGAAAAGGTTCCAGGCCCTCTCGAGGCTATCCTTTATTTTCTATCTGTTTATCTCCGCAAGATTCTCCGCAATGAATCTTTCTATCTAATGTTTCCTGCTGCTCGCACTCAAGGAAACTCTGGGGAGCTGTGGGGGTGGTGGGTAAATGCCCCACACTTGGTTATTTTTGTGGTGCTTCTGGATCAAATCTAGAGCCTGGCACTTTACAGCGAAGCACTGCATTTCTAAGCTAAAGCCTCTGCTCTTGAACTTGGAGGAACATTGTATGATGGAAAAAACATGGACTAATAAATCAGGCACCCCTGGGTTTAAACCTGTTTTGTCACTGAGGCCTATGTGACCTTGGGCAAGGTAACCAACCTTGTTGTCTCAATTTGCAATTATTCTACTTTGATGAGAACTTTTTCTGAATGCCCCACCTCTGACTCAGGGCCTGATTCCTGACAGGCTGCTATCGACATAAGCTTCCTTTACTCATGGTTGTTTCATTGGCTAAAACTATCAAAATTCTCTTCCAGCTTTAGCCGGAAGTCTTAATTTGTTCTTCTATCATATGTATATATCATATATTTGATTATATATAATATAAATATATCTATTTGATATATATAAAGTCTTAATTAGTTATTCTATAATGTATATAATATAGATTATTTTATTTTATTTTAACATATATTATTTTATAATAATATACTAGACTATAATATATGTGTAATAATATAATTATAGTATAATATATATTATATATAAACTACTGTAGTTCATATATATATGCCTATCATTTAAACTAAATCATTTTAAACCAAATTCTCTACTTTATTCTGATTTCTTTAGTTTTCAGTTAATATCCTTTATCTCTTCCAGGATCCCATCCAGGAAAACACACTGCATTTGATCATATCTTCTTAGGGTCTTTTTGGCTGTGATAATTTTTTATGCTTTATCACTTTTGATTAATGTAGTGGTTCTGAGGAATACTAGTTAGGGATTTTGTAGGGTACCTGTCCATTGGGATTTCTCTGCTGTGTTCCCATGGTTGAACTGGGGTTATGGATTTTGGAGACCTTCCAGAGGAGAACTGCCATTCCCATCATGTTGTATCGAGGGCCTGCATTGTCAACATGATTTATGACTGTTCACATTGACCTTGACATCGACTAAGGTAGTATCTGTCAGCTTTCTGCACCAGAAAGTTGTATCCCTTTCTCTCCTTACTCAGGAGAGATTTTGAAAAGAATTCAGTACGCACACTCCACAGTTGAGGAATGGTGAAGTCTGCTTTCTCTCCTTGAGAGTCTCTGCAAGTGTTAACTGAAATTCTTATATGGGGTCTTTAAACAATTTTCTGGTATGGTTTTTCTATGGTAGAAATGTGCTACCTGTTTATAGTGTGTAAATTTGTATTAAGCAGATTAGATGCTCTTTAATTTTGCAGATATTTATGTTAATTAATAATAGACATATTTGTAATCTAATATTATCTACTTTTTAGCTTTTAAATCTTTGGTAATTTAGCAAGCTTGGTTCTGTTTTCCCTGCTTGAACACTATTTCCTAAAATAGCATTATTTCTGCAAAAGTGTGTCAGAAATAGGAATACTAGTTAAAAGTCACTTCTCATTCTTAATCTATCTCCCCATTTCTACATGATGATATATTTCTCAGTTGTTTGATAGTTGACCAGAAAAAATGGAAGTCTCATCTCATTTCAAAGAAAAATTGGCCACTAAACACACGAGGCAAGCCATACATAAAGTGAAGAACACATTTGCCATGGTAATTACTGGTTTATTTCTCACATGGTAGAGCTGTACAGCATCACATTAAGTGTGAGAATGCATAGAAGCAGAGAGGAGTTTAAGGTTTAATGGGAAACAAAATACTCCCAGTTTTAATCACTAATTACAGGTCCTTTCTTTTTTTTTTCTTTCTTTTTTTTTTTTTTTTTTTTTAAATTCAGAAGGCGTTCCAGGTCTCCTGGATATGATTTAGTTTGGCATATGGGCTTGCCAGGTTTCCTCCTTCTTCCCTTTGTGAACTGCTTAAAATGACTGGAGAGGTCAGACGTGAAAACAGGTGGTGAAAATATTCGTGGGGAGGGGGGGAGAAGCACAAAGAATAATTGTCTGCCTCTGCCAGCAGTTCTATTTAGTGACCTGAAGAAGCTGACCCAGCTTTATATTTAGAGCTTGCAAGATGGCAGAGCAGAGCACACTGTTTACAGGCCCGTATCTTTTAAGTAACGATTGCATTTTCATTGAAAGGTTTTATACTGGTTTGTAGCAGCACCTGGCCCTTGAACTGAATAAGAAGACCTCAGATGGTTGTTAAGAAGTACACAATGAAAAGATATTGCAACCTGGAGGGGAGAACGGCTATTTTTTTTTCTTTTCGAATGAAGATTTCTATGCCTTCCAAAGTCAACAACAAAACTTTAATGCATTTATTCTAACAAGCATTCTTCAAGAAAAGAAATTTTAAAAAGAAATTCAATTTGCATAACCTGAAAAATCCTTGTGTACTTACAGCCAACACTTGTTTTCTTTGTTTTATGTATCATTTTTTGTGCAACTTGGGGGGGTATCTATTTTGAAGGCTGTGTTACATTCCCGATTATTTTCTACTTCCTAGCATTTGAAGGAAAGTGAACACTCAGATCCTTGCTATGGCACCTATGTTGGTAGAATATAAACTTACATAGAACATGACTCGGCTGCTTTTGAGCCATTTCCAAGGAAACAGAAACTTTTACATCCTACACTTCAAAGTGAGGGATGGCTGGATGGTGAGTTAGAAGTTCCACCCCAATTGAATATAACTGAGTCCCTCTGTTTCAGACTTCAAGCTTTCCCTCCAGTTCTTCACCATTTTACCTCTATTTGCTCACAGGTTTTGAATGTGGACCAGAACCTACCTTTTGGTTTGTATGTTCTTAGGAGCTTAGTGTCACTGAGAAGTCTACGTCAATGGATTTACCACAGACCAAATGTTTGGAATCTTCCTTTCTCCCTCCCTCCCTCCTTTCCTTTCTTCCTTCCTTCTTTCCTTCCTTTTTTGTTCCTGCATTCCTTCCTTCTTTCCATTCTTTCTTTTTTAAATGAAAATAGAGTCTTCTTTCATACATACATCCCAACGATGGTTTCCTCTCCCCACACTTCTTCCAGTCTCCCTCACCTCTTTTTCCCCCAGATTTCAATCTTAGAATTAATTTGATCTGAACCTCAGTTTCAGATTCTGAATATTTATTACTGATATATTGAGATAGGGTCTCACTCTGTAGCTTAGGCTTACCTGGAACTTTCAATGTACCCAAGGCTGACTTGGAACTCAGGGCAGTCCTCCTGCTTCAGCCTCTCCAGTGCTAAGTTTGCAGGTCTGAGCCACCATGTCTCTGAGAATCTTAGAATAATAAAGGAAGGGTAATGGTGTCCCGAAGAATCACTTTGCACTTTTCTTAGCTTTTCCCAGCATGCTTGGGACACTCCACCATAAAAAGAAAATGAAGAATCTATCTGTCAAGCAAAATTAACTTAATTATTAACTCTCAGTAGTTAATAGGAAAATGGCAAGCTTCAGTAGGATCTCCAAAAGGGAAGCATCTCAGGCTTGATAGATATGGGTCTCAGCAAGTAGTTTTGTTTTGAGTGTTTAAGTCAAGAAACAGGCTGGGGCTGGTCAGAGATAATGACCCAGATGCTTGCTGGGGTACATCTTTAATCCCAGCATTCGAGGATTTGAGGCCAGCCTGGTCTACAAAGTGAGTTCCAGTACAGCCAGGGATACACTAGGAAATCCTGTCCTGAAAAACAAACAAACAAAAAAGACCCAGATGTTTTGAGCAAAATGATATGTCACAACTATAGAACCGAGACATTCTCAGTATTTCATTCACAAAGAGGAAAATGCACGTGGTCTTCAGAGATTGTGCTTAGTCCTCCGCACACAAGTCAAACTACCAACATGTCATCCTGGCTTCAAGCCTGCTGCCTGCAATGCTGTGACCCTCTTCTCCCACATAGTATACCTTAGTTACCTTCTCATTGTTTCTCTTGCTTTTTCTTTTATTATTTTTATTTTCTTCCTGATCCTCTAGCTTCTGCTTCCATGGTGCTGAGATTACATGTGTGCACCTCCAAATTTAGCCTTTCTTTCACTTTTCTAGAGTTCATGCATGCTCAACAGCTGTGGTTCTCAATATCCCTAATGCTGTGACTCTTTAATACAGTTCTTCATGTTGTGATGATCCTCAACCATAAGATTATTTTTGTTGCTACTTCATAACTGTAATTTTGCTACTGTTATGAATTATAATGTAAGTATCTGTGTTTTCCAATGGTCTTAGGTGACCCTGAGAAAGGGCCTTTTGACCCCCAAAGGAGTTGTGACCTACAGGTTGAGAACCACTGCTCTCTACAGCATTACTGATTATCTTTCACCTACTTAAATTTTTCAAAAGTTTCATAGCTACCTGCTGAGCAAATGATACCCATTGCCTCTTAGTTTAAACCCACTGCAGCTTGGAGCTTTATCTTAGAAAACACTACAGCTAAGCACTGGATGGAGCAATGCCCTTTTCACACAAAGAAGGAAATCATTTCTCTGTGGCTAGCAGGTCCATCCCAGCAGTCAACAGAGGACGATTAGCTTGTATACACACTTCTTGTATGTTTCTATTGGGAACAGAGAACAGTGAGGTTGATCAGTTGTCCTATTACTTTACTTCATTCACACTGGCAAACAGAATATATTGAAACAGAAGCAGGGAAAGGTATTCTTACACAGGGTGATAGGTTATGAGGACTCTACCTGTCAAGAAGGTTGTGTTTGACCATCAAGGCCCATTCTTATATAGTGGAGAGGGGCTGTCTACAAACTTCAAGCATGAGATTGCCTTTCCTAATGACATACTTGATGAACCTCAAACTTCTTACACTGATGTGAAAAGCCAGGACATCATCTGGCCTACTGTCTTTTACATCAACTCCATTTGTTCTCTTCCTGAGTCTAGTACTGTGTTCTGGCTACAAGAATCTTTTCCTGGTCCTGTATGACAGCATATGGCTACTGTCTGTTAGATTTCCTTTCCCAGTTTTGGAATGATTGTCTCCTAGTAATTGAAATCTCATCTCAAAGATCATTTCATCAGAAGTAACCATCTCAGCTACTGAATCCAAAGTTGTCAGCTTTGGCTCACATTGATTCTGTGATATGATTCTACTTTTCTTCATACTATTAACCATTATTTGAAATTGTTCTGCTCATTTGCTCACTCCCCTTTTAAAAAGTATGTCCTTTCTATAGAATGCAAGCAGAGACCTCTGTCTTGTTGCTGAATGCTATGTCCTCAGTGCCTAGATCATGACATCACACAGAGTAAATATTCACAAACATTGTTTCACCCAGGTTGTGAAGGATTAGGGACCATTATCACACACTGTAGGAACAAGTGTCAGTTAGATATAGTTTGATAGTTTCTCCCTCTCTTCCTCCCTCTCTCTCATGACTTTTGCTGTAGCATTTCTACATACAGAAGAATATCTGTGCACAAAGGAATTAGCCTAGCAAGCCTGAGCTGCTGTCTTCCAAGGTTAGCTCTTGGCTGTTATTTGGGAGTTGACTGGTAAATGACTCCTTACATTGATAGGAAACTTCCTCTAAGTGATTAGGCTGTCCTGCCACTTGGGAACGGAGCTTCCTTCTTTTGGACTTTTGATGGTTACTTGACAGGGGTTACCTAGATTGACTTCTAAGTACTAAGTTTCCTTGGGCAGGATCATTGGACAAAAGAGCAATCTTCGTGTATCTTCAGCTGGAGGAAGAAGACCCACATGCATGGATCTCTCCCCTTGCTGATTCTGTCATGTCTTCTTTTGCTGTACTAAACCTTACATGTTAGAACAACTATTTTTCTGAGCTTTTTCACCTTCTAAAGAATCAAGGGATATATGAACAACTTGGGACCTTTTAGATATTCATTAAAATTACTTTCCCAGGAAAATACTAAACCATTCTAAATATCATGTAAAAATGACCAGTGACACATATAGAGGCATACTATAGAGTGTTCCTATATGGGGCCATCCTATACACTGATATCAAAACACTAAACTAAATTAAAAAAAACAAATTAGGTTTGAAGTGTCTCCTGAAGTTTGGTTATTACTGTTTGAGCACATAGGCAACATAGATGCTGTAAGTATATACAATATGACCAGGAAGATGATTGAAAGTCGGTCAGGACCAGACCTTTCTGAGCAGAAGAAATTAACTGCAGAATAAAAGGAAATAGAGTTTACTAACTATCCTGTGCTAATACATTGCTCACTTAAATGATCACATTGCTACTTAAATTTTACTAACCTCCAACTGTACAAAATAAGAAAAATCTGATTTTTCTGAATCAATAGCTGCATTTTAAGGTGGAAGCCAGCATTGGGTAATAGGAATACAGAGCATTTCTACTATATAGAATGCTGTTTGATATGACACTGATCTACATCCTTCTACTGTTTGACATTTATTCCATTAAGTGTTTTATTATTAAAACATTAAAACAAACCATTAGTTGACTGGATAAGTGATAACTGTTGTTTAAAATGTGTTTACTGATAACTGTTTTGAGAATCTGAAGGTGTGACGTCAAGTAACTGGCTCTCCGGCAGGAGTTCATAGCTGGTTAAGGCAGCTCAGAGCAATAGCAGTGCCAACTCTCAGCACCTTGTGATAAAGGCAGATCTTTAGTTTAGCAACAGAAGCCAATTCCAGATCCTGGAAACCCCCCCTGCTCACTAAGAAGCATTCCAAGGGGGAGGGTGGACTATCTGGCCTCTCTTTTCTTCTCTGGATCCAGGAACTTATGCCCAGAGCACTCAGCCAGGTCTAGCTTACTAGTGTTCCCAGTGAGACAGACTTCCATGCTTCTCCTCCTTCCGCCATCCCTTAATAAAACCAAGAATTGTTGAGACCAAGGTTGGAAAAAGCACAGGGACAAATAGCCAAACAAATGGAAACACATGAACTATGGGCCAATAGCTGAGGATCCCCCGGCTGGATCAGGCCCTCTGGATAAGTGAGACAGTTGATTAGCTTGATCTGTTTGGGAGGCATCCAGGCCATGGGACCGGGACCTGTCCTCAGTGCATGAACTGGCTGTTTGGAACCTGGGGCTTATACAGGGACACTTGGCTCAGCCTGGGAGGAGGGGACTGGACCTGCCTGTACTGAATCTACCAGGTTGAACTCAATCCCCAGGGGAGTCTTTGCCCTGGAGGAGATGGGAATGAGGAGTGGGCTGAGGGGGGCTGGGGGGCTGGAGGGGGGAGAACAGGGGAATCCATGGCTGATATGTAAAATTAAATTAAATTATAAAATAAAATTAAAAAAAGGAAAAAAAAGAAAAAAAGCTTTTGTGACTTATTCTCATCCTCTATGACTAAACATAGTTAATTCTGCATGCTTAAGTTGGGAGGTCTGGATAATGGTACTCTTAGTATTTTAACTCACTAATTATTAAGTCCTTACTGAATACTGAATGATATTTAGCTTTCAGGTCCTTGTAGTCTTGCATGAGTGAGTGCTTGGAAAAGGGAACAGATCGTGTTGATGTAATAATACTAAATGGTGCCAATCCAAAAATTTGTTCACGATGCAGTAGGATGTGGAGAAGCAGCTTGGCCCAGTGGTAAATGACAAAGTCACTGAATGCCAGAGCCCCAAATTGCAAGTAGAGAGGAGGGTACAAAGTGACAACAAGAAAGGCAAGTAAGGGTTAAATGGTGGGAGCTAGTGCTGAAACTGAGCAGGGGTGGGGGCAGTTAAGGCGGTGCATTAAGGGCCAGAGCCATCTTGAAGCTGATGAAGGGCCTATTGGTTAATGTGTTGTTGGCACGTCTCTCATCCTTGTCTCCTGCTTCCAACTTCCTCCCTTGAGCTTCTAGAGATCATCTCTCAAGTCAAGTCCAATACTTGAAGCCAGTCTGCTGTTGAGAAGGGAGGATCGAGTGATCAGTGCTGTCAAATGCCGCCCAGAGAGTGTGTGAGATGACAGTGGAAGGTCTCTGCCCCCTTCCTTCATCCGAAAGTCACTGGTTACTGTTGCAGGAGGAGTGTTAGCATAGTGATGAGAATGAATCCCAATGGCAGAGAACCTCAGAGTGAGGCGACGAGGAAAGAGGGAGGAAAGCACAGGGGGATGAACCTTCTGAATTGTTTGGTGAGTAACAGGGTGGCCATCAGAACTGGTCACAGATGTAAGGATAGAATTTTTCTAAAATAGGATTCAACAATTAATATATAACACAATACTGTGCTGACCTTACCATTCACATAACTACTTTTCAAGTGTTCTTAGAATAGCTTAAAAATAGCAACCTAATGCGAGAAGCACAGAGAGATGGAGAAAGTAGACTATTGACAAACTCATTAGAGCCCTTGGATCTAATCATGCTTGAAGCTTCCCACTGCTGGAGCTGGACTTGGAGAGAACTGAATTGAGTTCTCTATTTAGCTCGAGTCAGAGTGAGTTAGGCTTCTGCAACCTGCAAACTGTGAATAGTACAAAGCTCTCTTCCTTAAGGCAAACTAAAAGCATTTCTGTTTTCATCGCATACATATATATCTTCCCTCTCCAACACAGAATGCACACACACTATTATTGTGGGAAAAGGTAGAAAGATCCAGCAGTGAAAAAGTGATGTAGGGAGACATGAAAGTAGCAATTGATGAAACTGGACTCTTGAGAGGATTTGAGCTGATGAAACTAATAACTCAGTGCAATGACTGGTCATCCATATTTTTTATAACACATTAATAAGAAAATGTAAAGTTACACAGGAAAGTTGAAGAATCCTGGGAACAATCATATAGGTGCCACGAAAGTTCTACTGTTGCTATTTTGCTATGTGTCCTACTTTGGCTTTGTCAAACATCTCATGTACCCATCCTGTGTCCTTCCAGTGGCTCAGCTTATTTTTATGTGTTTCAAAATAGGTGACAGATGATGATCTACTTTACTCCTAAATATTGAGGCATGTATATTATTGACTTTATTTAAAAATTGAGGCTCAGTTGAGACAAGGATTTGGTAGGTAGCTCTGGCTGGCCATAAGTTTGCCCTCCTGCTAAACACTAGGATACTGGTGTGTACCATCATACCCTGCTTCCGAATTTGTTTTCCATTGAAAGGACCCAATGTGTTAAAAAGTCTGTCTGTAACAGTTCTACTAGTCTAATGATATATCTGTCTTACTTATATTTTAAAATTCAAGCCGTTAACATAAAAAGAATCATAAAAAGGTCTTTTTTATGATTCTTTCATAATTTAAAGCGTGATCTGTTAGAAAAAAATCTAAAGGATACAAACCAAGCTTATCCAAATTGTCTTTTCAATATATTAATTCATGGAGAAGTGGGAAATTGTCATGTATCAGGTATGAAGTTTGACATGTCTACAGTAGTTTTTAAAATCAGTTACATTCCAAAGAGCTCTTCTATAGATACATGGCCAATGTGTCTATAGATACATAGCATTGCAGAAGTCACTATGCATTTGTGCCAATCAAGCTTTCTCTGATCAAATGTTGACCTGGAAGACATTATGAACCTAGGCCCATTAAGACTTCTGGCTGTCGTTATTGATAATGTCCTGTAGAAGTCTTGTCATTTGTATTCATTTATTTGTCCAAAGGCTCACCTATGTATTTTATTCTTTTATATTTGTGTGTGCATGTGTGTGTGCACATACATATGAGAGGACAGAGGTCAACCCTGGGTATTGTTCTCAGGTGCCATCCACCTTATTTTTTGAGACACAGTTTCTCACTGGCATGACTTCACTTTCCCATTCCCTTACTCCTTCCAGGGCACTGGTGTCCAGAGGAATGGGGAGTGATCATTTTCTGAGTCTATTAACCCAAGCCCTGGTGAAGGAGCCTATGGACTTCAGACTCTTGACTACTTTCATTAAAACTTGCCTGGTTCCTCCATCCTAGGGAGAATCACAAATGTCAGTAGATCCCAAAAGGTGTTGCTCTGTAGTGGGAATGATACCTCACTGGGAGCTCACCAGGGCCAGGGGCCACTCATGCCATCCAGCTCCCACAGGACACTATTGTGTGTGTATTCATGGATGTATGGCTGTATCATCTAAGGCTTTCAAGATAGCTTTTATTGTTGTTGCCAGCTCATGCATTTGTTCATTTATCCATTCACTTATTCCCTTGCTTATTTGGTAGCCTCTTAGCATTGAGAATGGAAACAGGGATTTGGAGTTGCAGTTTGCTTACTCACTTGCCAAACCTGTATGACAGGTGAGTTATTACAAGTGTTTTCCCTCCAGTGGCTTTTGTTAATGGGTCCTAGATAAACCACAGCTTTAGACTATTGTGTACATATGTTTCATTGCAGGCACAGTGCTCAAAACTGAAAAGGCGAAGGTCAGCTCTTTAAATGTTTCCATGCTAGTGTGTGCGATCTTTCTTACAGCACAATAGCCTTTCAGAGTACCCTTCTTTCCTTTTGTATAACCACGAATGAGTTTTTAAACTCTCAGAGCTACACACTCGTGTCCCTCCATTCTCTGTTCTCTCCTGTCTTCAGTCACATCACCGGTGACTACAAGGAAACGGTGACAGAAAGGAGTCCAGGAAGAGGCTGCCGAGGGTAACATCTCCGCAAGGGTTCTTTCCAACTAAAGCCTTTAAATAGATTTGGAGCACGGAGCAGAGTAGAATGGTGACGGCGGTGTGTCTGCTGCTTACCAAATGTTGAATTCTGTGTCAGGAATGATAATTACTGGCTCTGAGGAAGAAAAACCATCAACCCTGTCCTGATTACTAATTAATCAGGCACTAACAGCTTTTAGACCAGTGACCCTGCTTCAGCAATGCAAGTCACAAAGGGATGCTTAAGAGTGAAAAGAACTCCAGATGTGTTCTCCTGCCTGGTTTAAAAAGTCCTTGTTGGTTTTGTTTGGTGGCTTGCTTTATTTCCGTCATTTGTTCTATTTTCACGGGAGTGGCATTTAGTGAGGAGAGTCTGCCTGTTGGAAGGCTTAAAGAAGAAATCCTGGGGATGGGCATGAGGTGCTGAAACCCCCTTCAGTGTGGACATTTCCTCCTCCACACTGACAAGCCAGAGTTTTCCCAGTGGACACTTCATCATATCAATCAGCTTGGTTATGTCTTTACTTAACACCTGTTCATTGGCAAAGATTTTGGAACAGAAAATAATGTCACCATCATAGTGTTGTATTTTAGTTTTATTGATTTATTAAATTAGGCTGTAGCAGTTTTTCTACCACTTGATACTTTAGAAACATTTTTTTTTGTGGCCTTAAATTTATTTTGTCATATAGCTTGTTATTGTGTGTGGCATGGAGGAAACCTTGAGGGAACGTGTATTGTTTGACATGGGGATCCAAATGCCTCAGACTCACGGGAGTGCAAAGTCTTCCCCCTCGGGTGAGGCTCAGACAAGAGACACAGACTTGCTCTGGTCGGAGTGCCAATGTCGGCGGTGTGTGCAGAAACTGGCAGCCACAGCTTCCTTCTCCTGGACGACGGCAGCCTGAGGTTCCCGTGTTGCCTGCTGCCGCTGGGGCTGCTCCATCGGAAAGAGCACGTCCCATTGGGTCCCAGCTTTTCTGTATGTGTGTCTGTTTCTTTTTTACTCCCTTGCTGCCCCCGTCAATTCTCAAGGGCCAAGCTGCACTAGCTACAGCATTACTTGGGTCATCCTCAATTGAATACAGGCACAGAAGTGTATTTATCTCACCCCATACGAGTGAACGGTTAGACCAATTCTCCTTCAGTCTTGGAGCACAGTAAAGGATACACGCTTCAAGGTTTTTGGCATATTGATACACTGATGTTCAGAAAGCTGCACTTGTTGGTATGAATACAGCAGTACACAAAAAGACTCCTTCATCTAGCCCTCCACATCCCTGAATAGTCAGTCACCTTTTAAACATTTCATCAATGGGTAAACATGGATCTTATTGCCTCAATCTATGTTTATTTCCTTCAAAGTTAAAGTAAAGGCTTACCAAGAATTTTTACGGAATAAAAAATATGCCACTTAGCACTATCAAGCTGACTCAGCTTGTAAGAACACTTGCCAACAAGCCCTACGAACAGAGTTCAATCCTCTGGACAGACACACTGGAAGGAGAGAATCACCTTCTTCAAGTGTCCTCAAAACACACCATGACAAGCACAAGACATCCCCCATAAGTAAATTTAAATGAATAAATAAATGTAATTATTAAACTGCCAATTTTGCATCATTGAGCCATTAGACTTTTTCTTTGACTGGTAAGGGATTTTTTATATATTAGTCTCTTCATCTTATATCAAAAAATAATTTGTTTTAGCTTGTCATTTACCCAAAAATTCCTTTGGCCCTTTTTGTTTTGAATGAAAATTAACTTCCAATTACAATATTTTAATATATAATCTTGAAGGAGGAACTTGATTTTTCTTAGATGAAGTTGCTTCATCTGATCCTGGTTTGTGGAGTGTATGTTAGGAGAGGAGTAAGGATGACTGGAAGGGAGAATCTAGATGGTTTGGATCAAGTCTACAATAGCTCTTTCCAGTCTAAAGAGATAGGCCTCCATCACTTCCCACTTTTACACCAGTAACTGCATATAATCAAGCTGGGTGGTACCGTTTTTTTGGTCCTACACAATAAGGGCAAGCATTACTATTTTTATTTATCTACAGGGTCACAAATTCAGGGTAATTTTTTGTTTTTAGTGAACTTCCACATGGCCCTAGAGCTTTTCCTTCTGTTCAACTGTTATGAACCATTTCCATTTAGAAAATGCCAATAGCTTTAATGAGTCAGGCCTGCCCCTTCCACTGAATGCCTGCTGCAGACTGATCTTGCAGGCAGAGAAGGGCAGCACACATAGAGACACCAAAGGATCCTTCCTGACTCCCAGTCTGTGTAAGTTTTTATCATCAAATAGGCACACACAAAGCCTCTGACACGTAAGATATTCCAGTGTGGTGGTGTTGCTTATACAAGGGGCAGTACAGTTTACACCTGGAACAGTGTCTGATGTCTGTTTGGTAGATGATGCACTGTGTGAGCGCAGCCTCCTCACATGAAGTAGAGCCTCTGGAGATGTCTATCACTAGATATAGAGATTCTGTGGATGAGACAGTTGATTTTTTTAGTAGAGTGTCATGAGGACCTCTCCCAACCTTCAGAACATCAGACTTTGCTCCCAGATATTGACACGGTGTGGAACGGGAAGATTTTGAACTTGCAAGTGTGTGTGGCCTGCTATGGTAGATCATGGGAAGTCTCTGCTCAGTCAGTGGTCTTTTTTTGTGTCACCTTGGTCAAATGTTTATCTGTCCTGAGTCCTGTAAACTGGCATTTCCTGTAGAAAATGTCAGTGAGGAATTCTGGCTTCATCTGATGCTTACTAGGGTCCATGTTCCCTGATTTGTTCAGTTTTGAGCGATCCATCCTACACTGGATTTTCCCAGCCAACTTCCTCCACCGTTAGCCTCGGATGAGATCTCAATTTCTAGTTGTTAAGAGAGCATGGGTTTCTCTTTGAGAAGGTCATTTCTAGAGTGAAGTTCTAGATTCCTGCCCTCCCCTGCTTTATCCTTCCCAGTGGAGGTGAAGTTCAATGCTGACATTTAAGGGTTTTTGTTGTTTGTTAGTTTTTAAGATTACAAACCAATGCAAGGAATGAGGAGGTAGTTTTGAAATCTTCCCCATTTGCATCTCCTTCCTAGTAAGTTCTCTTCAGCTCTGTCCAGCATGGCAGACCAACCAACAAAGATGGAGTCTGGGAGACGTGACCCAGGGTAAGAAGACAGAAAGAAAGAAAAAGAGAAACTGAAAGTAGGTTTGGACAGATTGAGGAAGGAAGGAGTGGAAGGTGAGAGGTGAGAGAATGTGGTTGGAGCTTTTGCTTGGCCCATTTTGTGATCGAGGAGCTTGCTGATCTCTGTTGTTCTGTCAAGCTGAGACACTGACAGTGAAATAACTACACAGTGCAGTCTGGGAAGGTTGGGATGGGGATGGTGGATCCTCTAGTGTGATAGAAATAAAATCCAGATGTTCTCACATAATTCCCGTAGGAGGTGTGGAAGGCTCTCTGGCTAAACACCTTCCTATAGCAACAATAACAATAGTGACAAATACTTAAAGTGATGATGTGTGCCAGACACTCACAGTACTTAAAATAAACCCCCAAACACTGAGTGGGTGGGTGGGGGGCATTGGGATTATCCTTCCCCGTTTAGAGATGAAGAGTCCCAACCACAGTGATATTAAAATAGCTCTCCCAAGGCCACAGGTGATGAGGAGTAGCAATTTAGCCTGACAACCTGAGAGGATGACTATTGCTGAGACCAAAGAGACATGATGGTCCACAGCAGTGAGTGCCTACAGAGCACTGTGGACCAGTGATTGGATAAAGTGGTAGAGGCTTGGTAGGTTATAACAATTGACTAGTTTGTGGGAATTAATAAGGAATGTAGATTCATGTTCTAAACCCCTTTGCCCATTTTCCAAGGGCTTGTCAATCTCTGTTGCTTACTCACTGACTACTTAGGGATGAAGGGAGATGGGCAAAGCTCTAAATGGTGGCCTTTACCAAAACAAGACCATGTCACATAAGCTAATGGTTCAGTGGATGGATCTGGAGTGAGATAACTCCACTGGATAAAAGCTTAGGTTTTAGTCTCTGCCACCCTGTGGATGGGGCTCAGGAGTGAAACAGAATCTGTTACAGACAAATTAAGAAAACAGTGTTCTTCTTGAATGGAGCATAAATATTTCTGAGGCTAAAACTGATTTTTTTATGTAGACAAGATTCTAGTATTTAGTTTTGTCACCATGCATCTGGAAAAATAAAGAATGGATGTTTTCTTATCAAGTTCCAGTAGCTAGACTGAAGTATGATTCAACTAAAATTACCTGAGTGTTTTTGCTTTATACAATTACTTTGATCCATGCCTCTTGAATTCAATATTACTAAACTGCATGTTTTTGGTTAAAGTGGCCATTAGAGGATAAGTTCCTTCAGTCCCTTACAATTTATTCTGTTGGCTAGTGACAATTCTTGTTTCTATTTCTGGGATGTAATGTCATATGGGACAGTTGCTTCATTTAATAATTGCATATATTTGCCCTTGACAATGACTCTTTTGACTGTTTAGTATGAAGATGGCCCAGGCTGTGGAGGAGACAATACAGTTTAGACTTCCCCAAAAATAGGAGTGAAGGTGTGGGCTGTTTACCAGATTGATAGACAGGGCCACACTTCTAACTTTTCTGGGGCCTCTGGAACTCCTTAGGATGTTTTGGAACTTAGAGAGTCCTACTGTTAAATTTTTGGTATCTTGCAGCATAGGAAGTTATACACAGTCTATCATACAGTTATCTTCTTAGCGTTCCAACGAATGTTCCAAACTTTGAGCATTTGAAGACTGACTCATATGACTGCCTGTGGTGTTATTTATTTAATACTTTAGTTTAAATTAATTAACTTTCCTAAAATACATTTGTCTAAGAAGAAAAATTTATATGACAATCTTGAGTGATTAAAAATAAAACATTTGCCAGTGGTCACAGCCTTCATCACAGAAGAACCACAGGCAGAGCTGTGCAAACCTCCCACAGGTTGCCATGTCTAATTCCCTGAGGTGACAGACTCCATTATCTGGCCCCTAGTCCTTGCCCCCTGAAGGTTATATATGGAGTCATGTAAGCTTCTCATAGGTAGTGCCTATCCTAGAGGTAATATTTTCCTTTCCCCAGTTGACTCCAGTCCTCACGACAAGAGGACTGCTCACAGAGTCATGTTATGCCCTCAACAGACTTCTGAGGATCTGTAGTGAGAAGCTGGTAGTTCTCTAAGGAGTTTATTCCTGTGATCGGAAACTCCATCTTCTCACATAACTGAGCTAGGATGACTTCTAATATCCCATTCATACATTGATATAATGTCCCCAAGACTGAACTTCGAGTATCACTCAGTTGATCAAAAACCTGACAAATTAGAATAACAGCAAATAAGGATGCAAATACCCACTCAGTAAAGGTGGGGTAGATATCTATGCTAAAAGACACTACCAGTGACCTAATGGCAAATGCTCAGATCCCATCATAAAAACCACAGATGCGAAAAGCCAAGACAGTGTCCTCTCTAGTAATTGGTACTACTAAAGTGATATTTCCTGATAAAAAGCAATTGAGATGACATACAAGACAATGACTTCAAAATGACAATTATAAATATGTTCAAGGAACTCAAAGTATATATGAATAATTGTTAGAATAGCAACCAAGAAAAACGCAAACAGTTGAATGAAACAAGAAAAACAGCTCAAGATGTCAAAAAAGAACTGGATAGAGAAATAGAATCTTTGAAGAAAACTCAAATCAGAATAAAACTTGAAGTGAAAACTTCAGTAAATCAAATGGAAATCTCAGTGGAAAGCCCTGCCAGTAGATGGATCAAGTAGGAGAGAGAATATCAGAGCTTGAGTACAATGTAGAGCAAGAGGAAGGAAAATGAAAATTCTATAAAAATCCCATGAGTGGAACATGCGGGAACTCTGGGACACTGTAAAAAGACCAAATTTAAAAATAATAAGTGTGGAAGAAGGAGAAGAAATGCAGATCAGAGGCACAGAAAATATTTTCAACAAAGTTATGGGAGAAAATTTCCCTAATCTAAGAAAAAGATGCCTGTATAGGTGCAAGAGGCATGCTGAATACCAAATAGACAAGACAGAAATGACATAACCCACATCATAGAATACTCAGAACACTAGATATAAAGAACAAAGAAAAGATAATTAACACAACAATAGAGAAAGGCCAAATTTCATATAAGTGCAGGTCTTTCAGAATAACCATTGATTTTTTTCAATGGATCCAGAGGGGTTCAATACATATACTATAGTTTCTGAAAGACCACATTTGCCAGGTCAGACACTATGTTCAAAAATTATTTGTCATTTTTTTTTTTACAATACTATTCAGTTCTACATAACAGCCACAGATTCCCTTGTTCTCTTCCTTCCTGTCCCCCTCCCCTTCCCCCCAGCCCACCCCCCATTCCCACCTCCTCCAGATCAAGGTCTCCCCTGAGGACTGGGATTGACCTGATAGACTCAGTCCAGGCAGGTCCAGTCCCCTCCTCCCAGATTGATCCAAGCGTCCCTGCATAAGTCCCAGGTTTCAAACAGCTAACTCATGCAATGAGCCCAGGACCTGGTACCACTGCCTAGATGCCTCCCAAACAGATCAAGCCAATTGACTGTCTCACCTATTCAGAGGGCCTGATCCAGTTGGGGGCCCCTCAGTCTTTGGTTCATAGTTCAAAAAATAAATAAAAAAAAAAAGAAAAAAATAAAGATGGACAGATGGCTTACAAAAAAAAAAACTATTTGTCATAACTGAAGGAGAACGAAAATTTTATTTTTATAATAAAAATGTGTTAAAGGCATTATAGTCCAGCCTTATAGAGGATGCTGAATAGAACCCAAAAGGCTGAAGAAAAAGAAAAACATATCCAAGAATGACGGTGAGAAAAAGATAGAATAGAGGTTAGTGATTAAAGAGAGGAGGACTAAAAAAATAAACACTATGAAATCAACAAAATGATATTAACAATACATATCTTTTAGTAATAACTTTATCAGTGGTCTGAATGACTCAGTCAAAAGACATAGACTAGATGACTTAATTAAAAAAAATAGGGTCCTCCGGGCGGTGGTGGTGCATGCCTTTAATCCCAGCACTCAGGAGGTAGAGCCAGGCAGATCTCTGTGAGTTCGAGGCCAGCCTAGGCTACCAAGTGAGTTCCAGGAAAGGTGCAAAGCTACACAGAGAAACCCTGTCTCGAAAAACAAAAACAAACAAAACAAAACAAAACAAAAAACCCAAAAAGCAAAAAATAGGGCCCATGATTTTGCTGCCTTCAAGAAACACACTTCACCACAAAAGATAGATATTACCTTCGAGTGAAAGGATGGGCAAAGGTGTTCTAAGTAAATGGAATCAGGGAACAAGCATGTTGGTGGATTTTTCTTTGGGCTACCAGCTTACAAAAAACCAACATGGAGACTTCTTATTAATTATGAAAGCTCAATCTGTAGCTTAGGCTTGTCCCACTAGCTCTTATAACTTAAATTAATCAATTTCTATTCATCTATGTGACTTGTGGCTTTTACCTCTACTCCTGCATTTATTACTCCCTCTTGGTCCAGGGGGCAACCAATCTTTCTTCTTCCCCCAGACCTCTCTGTCCCCAGAAGTCCCTGCTATACCTCCAGCCTAGCTATTAGCCATTTAGCTTTTTATTAAACCAACCACAATGACATATCTTTACACAGTGTAATGAAATATCTCACAATACAAGCAGGAGTTGCTATTCTAATAGACAAAGTAGACTTCAAACCAGAAGTAATGAAAAGAGATAAAGGTCGCTTCATACTGATCAAAGGTATCCTCCATCAAGAGGACATTACAATCATAAACACACATGTACCAAACTTGCATGCACCCAGCTTCATAAAGCAAATGCTCCTAGACATAAAGCAACAAATTAACCCCAACTCTAATAACACATGACTTGAATACTTCATTTTTATCAATGGACACATGATCCAGACAGAAAATGAGGAGAAATTATAGAACTCAAAGACATCATCTATCATGTGACTACAACTAACAGCTATAATATATTCCATCCAAACATTTTCCAGTACAGTCTTTTCAGCAGCCCATAGGACCTTCACTAAAATAGACCTCATACTAGGTCACAAAGCTTCTCTCAATAAATACAGGAAAACTGAAATAAATCTTTGTGTCTTATCTGATCACGATGGAATAAATTCAGATAACAACAGCAACAGAAACTACAGAAAATAGACACAGTCACAGAGACTGAACAATAAATTGAATGATGAGCAGGTCACTGATGATATACAAAAAAATAGGAAATTAAAAATTTATTATAATTGCTGGGCGGTGGCGGGGCATGCCTTTAATCCCAGCACTCAGGAGGCAGAGGAAGGCAGATCTCTGTGAGTTCAAGGCCAGACTGGTCTACAGAGTGAGATCCAGGAGAGGCACCAAAGCTACACAGAGAACCCCTGTCTCAAAAAAAATTATTAGAATTGAATGAAAGTGAAAATACAACATACCAAAGTTGTCTTTTATATATAGAAGTTTGTAGTTCTAAGTGCCTACATAAAAAAAATTCAGAGAGACCCAAATAAATAACTTAAAGATATGTCTTAAAGTTTTGGGAATATAAGAATAAACAATATCTGAAAAAAAAAACAGGGCAGAAATTAATGAAGTGGAAATGAAAAAGAAAAAAGACAGCAATTTAATGAAATGAAGTCTTAGTTTTTTTTGAAAAGGTTAACAAGACTGACAAACTTAGTCAAGTTAACAAAAGGACAAAAAACAATCCAAATTAACACAATGAGAGAATAATTAGAAGAATACTATAACAGACACCCGTGAAATGTAAATGATTACAAGGACACGCATTAAGAACATTTATTTTTACCAAATCAGAAAACCTAAAGTGGCCAGATGAATTTCTTAATGTGTATGACATACTGAACTTAGTTCAACATAATTGAACTAAGAATAGGTGAAAAATTTAAACTGATCCATTATCAACCGAAAAATGAAACAACAAAAAACTTCCTGACTGAAAACCAGCCAGGCCCAAATGGATTTGTTACAGAATTTGTCCAGATCATTAAAGAGAAAGTAAAATCTATGCTTCTCAAACTATTTTATAAGATAGAAGAGGAATATATGCTTCAAAATTCTGCCTTATACTGACACACAAACCTTGTAAATATACAACAAATAAAGAAAATCTTAGACCAATTACCCTAATGAACATAGATTTAAAATATGTCAATGAAATAGCTGCAAACAAAATCAAAGAACACATCAAAAAGATCACCCACCATGATCAAGTCAGCTCCATCTCAGAGATGCAGGCAGGGATGGTTCAGCACATATAAGTCAATAAATGTAATGTACTATATAAACAGATGGGAGGAAAGAAACTACATGATCATCTCACTAGAGTCAGAAAAGGCCTTTGGTAAAATTAAATCATAATAAATTTTATCAGAAGACTGGATAGACAGAGAACATATCTCAACACAATAAAGGTAATATACAACAAGCTCACAGACAACATAATGCTAAGTTACATTTTGATCAGGAAAAAGACAAGAATACCATGTTCTCTGTGGTGATTTGAAGGATCATATAACTGAATCCTTGGTCCTCAGTTGGTAGAACTGTTTGGGATTAGGAGGGATGGTCTAGTTGGAGAAGGTGTATCAGCGGAGGCTAGCTCTGAGGTTTCAAAACCCCAAGCCATTTCTAGTCAGAGCTCTTTGCCTTTCTTCCTGGTTGTGTCTTAAGATGGACTACACAGGGAGTTCCAGGAAAGGCAAAAAGCTACACAGAGAAACCCTGTCTCAAAAAACCAAAAAAAAGATGTAAATTCTCAGCTAATGTTCCGGCACCATACCTATCTTCCTGGTGCCATGCTCCCAGCCATTGTGGCCATGGGACTCTAACCCTCTGAAACTAAAAGCCCTAAATAAACTTTTCCTTTTATGTCACCTTACTCAGTCTTATCACAGCAATAGAAAAGTAACTAAGACACTCTGCATTTCAGGTAAATATAGTACTTGAAGTTTCAGCTAGAGCAGTAAGACAAGAGCCTAGCCTTTAATGGCTGAGCCATCTCTCCAGCCAGGCGGCAGTGGCACACGCCTGTAATCCCAGTACTCAGAGGCAGAGGCAGGCGGATCTCTGCGAGTTCAAGGCCAGCCTGGGCTACAGTGTGAGTTCAGGAAAGGTGCAAAGCTACACAGAGAAACCTTGTCTCAAAAAACCAAAACCAAAACCAACAACAACAAAAAAGAGGTACATGTAGTTTAGCCTAAAGTGAAGGCAATGATTCTCTCAACAAAAAGCCCAGTGTCAGGTATAAGTTGCCTCTTTTTTTTTTGTTGAGAGAATCCTAACACTGAACAGGCAGATGCAGGCAGATCTCTGTGAATTCGAGGCCAGCCTGGTCTATAGAGTAAGTTCTAGGACAGCCAGGGCTACACAGATAAACTCTGTCTCAAAAAGCCAAAACCAAATAAATAAATAAATAAACAAACAGATGAAGTTGGGAAGAAGAAGTGGTGGAGTGGGTAGTGGAGGAGTTAGAGAAGGAAAGATGGTAGGTTCAATCAAAACATATTATATGCATCTATGAAATATTCAACTAAAAACAGAAGCATTTTTTATCATGTATAAGCATAGTACTCATTAGATAAATAAGGCAAAACAGTAAACAAGTCTAATCAGTGACTGGTGCTCAATGCTCCAGACTTGTAGGCTGGCCTGTTGTTTGTATAATCAGCAACTGTCTAAGAAGTGTTAAAGACCTAGCTAGCAAGGCTCTTGTACTTTCTACTTCATGCAAACAGCTTCGCAGAGAACTGGGGGAAAAGTCACACAGTGTAACTCAGTGTTCCTGTACTACTGAATCCAACTTCCTTCCTTAAAACACTTCAATGATGTGCTTTGATGGATATGAGATGCCAAGTGGTAGAGAGAATACACATGCTTCCTTCACAACACAGCTAGCCTTGCCTCACCCAGCCAGCAGGGGTGGGTGGTGGTGGTGGTGGTGGCACTACAGCATGGCTGTAATTACCCACGTTCAAAGGCTTTGAAGTAAGTTAGGACCTTCAGCATCCACTTGAACAAAGCCAAATGGTGATGCACCTGCTACTTTCCAACCAGCACCTACAATGTAGCAGACTGGCTCCACTCCAGCTGAAATTTGCCTTTATTTTGATGAAAACTTTAAAGGAAGGGGTAAAGCACAACATCTGTGGTTTGTTTCTTGAGGAAGAAATCAGAACACAATGGCCAACAGCAATGTTAATTGGCCTAGAATAGCAGACAGTTGATATTAGGTACTCCCATGTCTGACACTGATGAACTCTGGGAATATACTAATTTCACGTGGATTCAGTAAAAAATTATGACAAACTCCCTGGTTTAAAACAGCAAATACTTACTCTTTCACAGTTGTCCTGGCCAAATCTAAAATAGTTTCACTGGGCCAAAATCTAGGTATCTTCAGGGCTTTCCTTACATCTGCAGGTTCCACATTGCCCTTGCTACTTTTGTGTGAACTTGACACAAACTAGAATCATCTGAAAGGAGGGAACCTCACTTGAGAAAATGCCTCCCTAAGTCCCAGTTCTAAGGCATTTTCTTAATTAGTGATTGAAGGGAAGGCCCAGCACATGGTGGATGGTGCCTGCCATACCTGGGCTGGTGGCCCTGAGTTCTATATGAAAGCAGGCTGAGCAAGCCATGATGAGCAAGCCAGTAAGCAGCCCACTTCCATGGCCTCTGCATTAGCTCCAGCCTTCATGTTCCTGCCCTGTTTGAATTTCTATCCCTACTTCTCTCAGTGATGGAATACGACGTGAAAATGTCCTTCTTGACTTTCTTTTGGTCATGGTGTTTCATCACAGTGGTGGTAACCCTAACGAAGACACGTATGTTGCCTCTTTCAACATTCCTTAACTGCATGCACTTGTTATCTGCCTCTGTGATCAATGTCTTTGTGTTTTCTCCTGCTCTCCATCTGTTATCTGTGGCTGCATTAACAAACTACAATACATTGTAGGCTTAAACCACACCAATACTTGCAGAACATTGAAACATTCGTAGATTCAATGTCTGGTAAGAGCTTTCTGGTACACAGGAAGTTGTCTTTTCAATGTACCATTATTGGACTCACAGAAAGGACATTTATGTTTCTTTATCTAAGGCTACTATAAGGTTGGTCATTCCATTCTTGTGGACTCCACTTCAATGACCCAGTTCCTTCCTAAAGACCAAGTGCTTAGGTACCATCATGTTGGGGTTATGATTTTAGTATGTGAGGGTGGGTGGTGAACCTACCGTACGTCTCTCTCTTAGAGACATCTGCTATTGGGTTTGTGTTTCACCTGGATACCCGAAGATGATCTCTTCTTAAACTCTAGCTTAATCTGCAGGGACATTGTTTGCATCAAAGTCACATTTACAGATCCCAGGGACTCAACTGGTGGTATATGCTTGAGAGCTCATTTTTTAGTCTAACACAAGGACAGGGACAGAGGAGACCTCAGAGGAAAGGGGCAAGGGTAGTGAAGCACCCTCCATGAATGTCGTGTCATTTGGCATCCAGCTGATTTACTCCAGACAACTGTCTTCTGGGTATTGTCTGCTTTTCATAGATAAAACTGTGTTAAGGATCTTAAACTCATGTCCAATATTACTTCCTAGACTGAAGTACCAGGGGCTTTACCAGATCCAAGTGCCAGCAGCCAAGTCACATAATATTTCTGGCCTTCCCAATCACATATTAGCAGTGGATGCTCTCTCTATCACTGTATGCACTGCAGCTGCATGATATCTACATCAGCTCCTGCTTTTTTTTTTTTTTTTTTGCTGACTTCCCTTTAAATATAATCTTCCTGTGACAGGCCAGAGTGAGGACATCATTGCAAACAATGACCTTCATGTGACTGCATTGAGACCTTAGGTGAATGTAGACTGCCTTAGAAAGCAGAATAGATGGTGTCCTCATACATTGAATATCTTCTTCTCTCACACCCAAGCTGCTGCAGTGTTGGCCAAGTACTCGGTATTTTTGTTGGATTAATCAACCACACTGATAATCTTGCCTACAGGAGACAGAAGCATCCAAACTGTTCACCTTCATGCACACTCTTTGTGCTGCTCTGTAAATTATATTTAGTAGATACTGTAATTGCTGATAGAATGGAGCTTCCTAGGGCTCTTAACCATGAGCTGTCAACCAGCTTTACTCTGACAGAAGTTTTGCGAAGGCAATGAAACATTCTGGCAGGAATAACTGGTCTAGGATGCTTCACTCAAGGTCTAGAATTAGGAAAAGCATTAGCAATGACCTCCATGTGTCCTCCTTCAGTCCAACTGAAATGAGAAAGCAAATGACAATGGAATCTTTCTCCCACCATCTGGTAAAAGGAGATTTTCAAATTGTCTTTATCCTGGGCTGAGCATGAGGAAGAAGATTGACAGGGAACTAATTCCCCACATAAGGCATGTGTGGTGTTTAAAATACCTGTCAGTGCCTTGTCTCTAAATTCTAAATACGAAGCTACTCTACCCAAAGGTGGGAACCAAGTGGTGGCTTTTCTGTGATACAACATGAAGAAACAGACCTTGAAGTGGGACATTAAAGGACATCCAATATTTTGCTTCAAATATAAAACCTTAGTGTCAATGTGTCTATTTTTTCAGAAGGAGTCTGGTACATCCGAATAAGTAGAGTTTGGGTGCCATTCACACGGAGGACGCTTCACCCAGTTCTTCAGAGTGGGTGCTATAAAATGCTGTCTTTTTTCTCTGTCTAAAGGGCCAAGTGAGGTTATCCTCTTCCCCTGTCTCTTCCTCCCGGGGCCTCTCAAACATCAACTTCAGGCAGTCCCGTGACAGCAGACAGCTGCTCCTTTCCAGTTCCTAACGGTTTATGTCATAACTCGGCATTTATCTTGGGCACTCCACGGGATTGAGCTTATTATCTTATTGCTTTGCCACTGCAGAATTTATTGCATAAAGGGGCCTGCTGCTGGCTGGGAGCTGGGAGCCGCAAGTGCAGAGTTTTGGAGTCCTCATGAATTAGGGCACCAGATGCCTAAGTAAGATAAACCTGCTATTGCCCTAGCCCTGGGGAGGAAATGTCTCCCTCAGAACCCACCTTCTGCAGAGTTAACAATTTAGATTAAATTAGTTGAGAACACAAGAAGGCAATTTTCATTTGTAAAGGGATTAGAGTCCCCCCCCCCTTCTTTTCTTCCTAGGCTAGAAAAACAATATAAACACAAAGATAAATTGAAATGGGATTTTATTTTTAAATGGCTTTCACTAATACAAGTAATAATATAAAGGGAAAGCTGTTTGGTAATGCTGGATTGTGTCTAACCGTGGCATTTAAATAACTGCAGGTAATACATTTAAGGGTTTAATTTGTTGGGCTAGTATTTTCTGGCTTCGGTGAACTGATGATTCCTGTTAGAAGCTTCTCTCCAGGGGTACTCGCAGAGGTGCTGACCCCACCAGCACCATCCTAGAGTGGAGAGCATTCCAGAACAGAATGGAAGTGAGCAGGAAGCAAATGGCCTTGAGCATAGAATAATTTACATTCATAATGCAATGTAATCTGAAAAGCACTCAGATGAATGCTTTATACTGGGGAAACTCAGATTCATGCTATAAAATATAATCAAATGCATTTCATGATAATGAACTACTCAGGTTTAATGAATTTTTCCTTAAATCTGGAGTTAATGCCCTACTTTACAATTACTTTTGTCCAGTGAGTATTTAAATGACTGATCACTCACATATTCAATGGAATATTTCATAGAAACAGGAAAAATGGAGAGAAAACGTCAGTCCCATTTTCCCATTTGCTTTTAAAGTATAATTACTAAAAATAAGAGCAATGGGAACTCTAGCATGTCTAGACAAGTCATGCTTTTCTGAAGTTCAGTGACTTCTGAGGGAAATGGTGCAGGCTCTTTGTGCCACCTGCTCTTTTGGTCATAGATTAATAACATCTGACCAAGCATGAAGGCATGCTGAGGCCATCTGCTATCACAGAGTGGGATGTGGTTCAGCTTTTCCAAGCAGGGTTCTGTAAAACTACCCGGCATAGCTCTCAGTCCAGAGTCGTCCTGCTTAAATCCATGACCCAAATATTTTGCTAACAAGAATTCAGAGTCCATCTTGGTCAGACCACATGTACTTCATCTGCTTGCTACTGGTTAGAGCACTGGCTCTTATGTAATTTTGTGAGAACCATGACCTTTCTCTTATATTGTATAATAACAGGATGTCAACTGAGACCTGTACATTTATCTATACTTTGATACTGTTTACAATGTTGAGAATTTAGATGCCAAGAACCTCAACCTTCTAATCCAGTCAAACTGCCCTGTTCCTTCATCTCTCACTCCCCTCTCTCGCCCAAACCATCCCATCTATTTTTACCAACACAGTCACTGAAAGCTGAGACCACAGCACTGTCTCCCTACATCTCTCTATGCTCTGCTCTTCTGTTGCTAAGAAGTTGAGAGGCTCGTGTGTGTGTGTGTGTGTGTGTGTGTGTGTGTGTGTGTGTATGTGTGTGTAGGATGGGGTCATAGAGGAGGACCATGCCTTCTCAGTCTATGTCCATTATCTGGTTCCTATGAGTCTCACCCAGCCCTTCCCAGCCTTTCTTCTCCAATTTGTGGCCAGGTCCCCTGCTGCTACTGTTATTCCACAAGAAAACACTGGTTTCCATAGAGTAGTGTGTGCAATGGGAATGGCATCAGCCTGGTGACTAAGGGACTTCTATCTGTAATGCACTTAGCCACACAGGGAAAGCCATTTGGGCTTACAGTGTCACAGACAAAAGCAAGAGCCCTGAATTAGAGGATCTCAAAACTTTTATGAGATTTCACAGCCACATCTCTAGCACCACTCCCTTCTCTTCCTTCCATTTTGAGTGAAACTGGGTGGCTGGAACTGAAGCAGTTATTTGGGCCAACTGAACTTTGCAAGGAGAGATGATCCTTCAGGTTCCTGCTTCACAGAAGAAACTGCCAGACATTCTACAGGACACAGAGAAAAGCGACAGGGGGGGGGGCACCTCTAAGCCTATAGGTTGAAGATGGATGCCCCAACATTGCAGAGGAACTTTGGATGACTATCCAGGTAGCCAGCTGTCTCTGTCATTTCCAGAATTTTGGAATTTGCTTACAATGCATTTCCTATTTACTTAGGTAACATCCAGTTATATCCTTCTGGGGTCTTTGGTGTAGTTGAAGACTAGATAATTATAATTTTCCTTGGTTATGATAAAAGATAAATTAGATATAAAACTTTAGACTCACACATATAGAATAGATAGAATATTTTCTTTAATTTTGCCAAATACAAATAGACTAGATATTGTAACTGTAATTCTTGCTAGATAACTGTTTTATGTAATTTTACTCTGTTGAAGTTAAAACCTTCCTTTTAAATAGAAAGAAAAGGGGAAATGATGGGAATGTTGTTCTGTATGCTGTGAATGTGTGTTGCTCTGATTTGGTTGGTAAATAAAATGCTGATTGACCAGTAGCCAGGCAGGAAGTATAGGCAGGATAAGAAAACAAAGAGAATTGTGGGAAGGCTTAAAGGCTGAGTCTGGAGACACCAGCCTGCCATCCAGGGAGCAGCATGTAACAGTACACAGGTAAAGCCACAGAACACATGGCGACATACAGATTAACAGAAATGGGCTGAGTAATTGTAAGAGCTAGTCAGTGGTAGGCCTGAGCAAATGGCCAAACAGTTTTAATTAATATAAGCCTCTGTGCATTTACTTGGGTCTGAGTGGCTGTGGACTGGGCGGGACACTGGAAAATGAGCCAAGGAGCATGAAGATAAAAGATGGCACAATTCAATTGAATAAACTAGGCTCTACTGGCATCATTCAGGCACCACCTTCTATTTCTTCAACAACTTTTCATACATACACACACACATACACACACATACACACACACACACCACCACCACCACCACCACCACCACCACCACCACCACCAAACCACCAAACCAAACCAAAACCAAACCAAAACACCCAACCTCATTGTAAGCTGCCATTAGTGATTTTCTGTTGCAAATAGCTGAATGCAGACCTGACAAATACAGCTTTAGTGTGTTTAGTGCTGCTCACTAGGGAGTTCAAAGATCAAGAACCATGCTTAACATCCAGTTAATATTGTCAATCCATTCATAATATAAATTGTTTCTGTCAGAGATATGAAGACTTTTATGTGTTTCTTGGTTCTATTTTGTTGAGACAAGTCTCATTAAGTGTCTCTAGCTGGCCTCAAACCCATGACAATCATCCTGCTTCAGCTTCCCAAGTCCTAGGATTATTGGAATGCATCATGACATCCAGCTTTTAGCAATTCTTTTAAGGAGAGCATTTTAGCACTTCTGTAGGAATCATGTTAGTATTTATCTTAGTTCTTTCTGAGTTCCTTTTATAAAATACTCTGAAAAACAACAAAGCTATTTATGGGAATAATGGATTATTTTAGTCTACAGTGCCAGCTTATGTTCCATTGTCTTTGTTAGGATTTCTATTGTTATGAAAGGACACTATGACCATGGCAATGAAAAGACACCATGACCATGGCAATTCTTATAAAGGAAACATTTAAGCGGGATGGCTCATTTACAGTTTCAGAGGTTTAGTCCATTATCATTGTGGTGGAGAGCATGGTGGCATGTAGGCAGAAATGGTACTGGAGAGGTAGCTGAGAGTCCTACATCTTGTAGGCAACAGGAAGTTAACTGATACACTGGGCAGTATCCTGAGCATAGGAAAACTTAAAGCCTGCCCCACAGTGACACACTTCCTCCAACAAGGAATACCCACTCCAACAAACTCACACCTCCTAATAGTGCCAATCCCTATAAGATTATGGTGGCCAATTACAGTCAAACTACCACATCCATCATTGTAAGGAAGTCACAGTGGTAGGCATTTGAGACAGCTGGCCACAATGCATCCATGGTCAAGAATCAGAGAACAATGAGTGCAGATGCTAGTGCTCAGCTCACTTTCCCCACTCTTTTGTATAGCTCTGAATCCTCTGCTGAGGGAATGGTGCTACCTACAGTGAGTGGGAATTGTATTAATTAATGTAATCAAGATGATTTCCTACAAACTTTCTCAGAGGTCTATCTCCCAGATGATTCTAGGTACTATAAGGCTGATATTTAATATTAACTCTCCTAATTTCATCCCTTGTCAATCTGACACCCGAACACATAACATTTAAGCTATAACCTTCTAACCCTTGTCTCCATAGGCTCGTGGCCATCTTTGCATTCAATCCAAAATAACCCGTTCCAACATTTTACACATACAAAGTCTCTTAACTGTGAGTGCCTGCAAAAACAAAACAAACCAAAAGCAAATTACTCACTTTCAATATATTATGCCACAGAATTCCTATTCCAAAATGGGACAATCAGGACATTACAAGAAATGGTCAAACCAAAAGCAAACGCAAAATCTAGCAGGGAAAACATTAAATCCTACAGCTCCATGTCTGGTATCTGGAGTTCATTTGGACTCCCTAGTGGGCCTGGGTAGGCAAACCTGTCTATCTCCTGCACCCCAGGACATACAGGGTCACACTTCATGCCTACAGCTTTCCTCTGCAGATATTCTGTGACTCTGTTATTTCCAATAACCTAAGACCTCTATCCCCACCTAGGCTTCTTTGCCTTCACAGTTTCAAACAACAGCCTTTCAGGGCCTCCCTGAAAGGACTCTGACCCTATCACACATTGCCTGGCATCAACATCTCATCAGAAATGTGGAGTGAGACCCCATGACTATGTGAATTTAATATCTTTTATGCCTCCAAAGCCAGTATCACATAGACAATGTTCTGCTGCCAGCTGGAGATGAGGCCTCCAACAAGTCAGATTTTGTTCTTAGGATACCTTGCAGTATCCCTGTGCAGCACAGGTTTCTCAACAATGATGCTGATCTGTATCAGTTATAGCTGCTTCTTCAGCATCAACCTGACTATCATCCGATCTTGAGCATTTCTCTAACAAACAAATTAGTCCATTACCTTTAAACTCAACTTCATTTAGGTACTCAGCACACAAAATGTCACACTAATTACCCCTGACCCAGTTCCTTACAGCTACGTTTGTTCTGCTCTGAACAGCCTTAAGCTAGGCCCCCACTGGCCACATTTCTAACTGCATTCTCATCATCTAAGCTTCCATAAAAGTGACCAATTAGGCTCTACTTATAGCCTTCAAGGGCTTTGCTAACACAGAGTTCCAAAGTCTTCTACACTCAAGCCATAAAAAGTGGTTTTAAATCCAAATACTAGGTCTTTCACAGGAATAGCCTCATTTCTGGTACCTATTTTTGACTTTTCCAGTTTCTTTTCCAGTTGCCAAATACTCTAACATCCCCTTATTACGAGGTTTGTATCCATTATTCTAGAGTATTCACAGTGGCAGGAGCTTGAGAGAGCTGGCCATGCTGTATCCATATTCAGGAATCAGAGAGCTGAATATGTGCATGCATTCACTGCTCTCCTCATCTTACTGTACATATGATGTGACCAACTGCCTCAAACACCCGATGCTCTGAGTTTGCGGCTGTGCTGGTTGATAGCCTGGAACTATGATCTAAAGTACATCCCTTCTCCTTTAAGTTGCCTTTACAAAGTATTTGATCAGAATAAGAAAGAAACTAAAATGTCATCTATTCTTTGATTAACATCTTTAGATGATAAATGTGAGTATAAAATTTATAATATACTTTCTTCTTGTAGAAAGTAGTTAGTACACCAAAACATGACATAGTAAACAGAGAAATCACTTTATATTGATAACTAGTATAGCTAATTATAATAATTTTCAGGTTAAAAAACAGTTATTTCTATACTTTGGCACAACTACTTTCTTTGCTAATTGTTTTGATAGACACATTTATTTTTGCCTTTAATAGAATGAATACAGCTATTGATTGCAAAAAGTGAACGGCTGGCAATTTTAACTTTGGAATGAAACCTGGATCTGAATTTAATTCACCAGTGAAATTGATTCAATAAGTAAAAATTTAATCTTTTAAAAACTTGATTGATTGAAATAGTCTAGCCTTTTATATATTCACATCTCTCTTGGTAAATACCAGCGGCTTGCTAAGATAGATTGAAATGCAACTTTAGTTTTTCAAGTAAATACTAAAAGCCTTTGCAATAAGATTATGGATTGAAATTTTAAAATGATGAAGGTATATTTGGTTGGAAGAAATAGTGAAAACATGTTACCTAGGTTACATGAATTTATAATCAAAAATATAAAATGAGTCTTTCCTAAGCCTATCTTGTAATACACCTTCCTCCAACTTAGATGTATATGAAATCCCCTGCCACTTGATGACTCCTGCCTTGTAATATCACTCATGTTTTAAAAATCAAGTAGAAATTATCTTTTCTAGAGGACTAATAGCCCTGTTCCATAATGCTATGACCATATACTCATAACAAGTCATTGTTATCACAGGTCACTAGAGAAAGAAATCAGCTTTCTTTGAAAGACTTCAAAATAGTAACAGAAGCCTTGGCTTGGATTTTTAAATGAAATTATTAAATTATTATAAAATAACAGTTTTGTAACAAAAGTGATAGTGTGCAGTCATGAAAAGAGTGTGGCTCTCAAAGTTTCAGTTTCTCACGTGTTCAGAATCCTGGTTTCTCAGTTCTTTGTGGCATGTGCCACTTGGTTGGTCCAACCATCTCCAGAGTCTCTTATTTTCCCCAGGTGAGGTTGGAAAGGTCAGATGTGAAGTTCCTCTTCCTCCTTCCACTGAGACAGGGAGGCACTGGCCCAGTTAGCCTTAGGGGCTGCACACAGAGAATTCTAAAAAGTCTCCTTCAGAAGAGGGAACAGTATGAAACAAAGGTTCTCTTTTTACTAAGACCACTCCCACTCCTTCCCATACTGGATGAGCAAATAGAGAAAACAGTGTGTTGCCATCTTTTGACTAGAAATTGAAGATGAGATGATGGCGTTATCCTGGACCCAGTATCCCAACCTTGTTGAATCACTGACTTACTCATGGGGCTACAGAAGTCAGGGTAATTTTTGACTTGTCATTGAATGCATTTCTTTCTCACGCATGACATTTATTACAATAGGCAAAATTTAACTTCCCCAGACTCCAATTTTTTGTGGGATATTCAATCACACTGTGGACCCTGAGTTTGCATTTTCATTAATTAAATAAAAATCAACCTTGGGTCAGAAGGTGGAGCCAGCAACTAGTTGACAGAAAGTAGTCATAGAGAATCAGAGGGGGTCCAGAAGACAGAGAGATGCGCAGACAATAGTAGGGAGGGACTTTGAGTATGGTGGTCTTGTTTGGTTTGTCATGGTGGAAGGATGCTTTCTTGCTGGATCACTGGCTAAAGGGGAAGGCCATTTGAGCTTCTTGGCCTCTCTGAGCTAGTGGGTTTTCACCCCAGCACCTGACTCCTAAGTCTTTGTTAGTAAATAGAATAATAGAGATTTAGTTAATAATTACATTTGGCAGCAGTGGCAAGAGGTGGTTCCAGTGGGACACAAAAGTCCTGCCCAGCCTTGGCCTGAGCAGCAGGGCAGTGATTGCTGAGCTTCAGTGAGTAGCTGAAGCAGCAGTAGATTCAGGTGCAGTTGCAGTGACCATTGATTGCTCTGTAAGGGTATGTGATGCCTTAAATAGCACCTGAATCTACCGCTGCTTCAGCTACTGACATGGGATGTTAGAACACAAAGGACCTAGCAAGGAGTCATCCTGGAGGCATCCCAGAGAAGCAGAAGAGTACCATTTCCTGCAATCAACATGCTCTGATTGCAGGGGTGCATGGAGGGAAGGCATTGACTGGGAGAGGGAATAGTGAGAAGCAGCTTTGCTTACAAGAGCAAGTGAGGGCAATACTTCTAGCTGAAGTAACTTATTCTGGGCACAGGGAGTATTACATGCAAGTCAAGAGAGATGACAACAGCAAAGCTCTGAGACCACCCCAGGACAAATCATTTTACAGTGGCCTCCTTATGCTGCTCCTTGCTGAAGCACAAGTCTGAATCCCAGAGCAAATGTGCCCTGGGTCAGACAGGTGATCCAGGAGGACTCATGCTCGTCATGGCCTCTACTGACTGGCTCTTGTTAAGGCATGTGGGGAGCTCAAGGTGCAGATCATTTTGGGGAGAAAACTTGGTAAACATGGTTATTTTAAAATGTCTCATTGTTGGTATAGTTGGGATAGACACCAGAGATGATCATCTTGTTTCACAGGCATTTGAGTTAAAAACTGATTCGTTTTCCTAAATAAAATCAAGATAGAGTTCTGTTGTATATTGCATTTCTCATTGTCCTTTGTTTCTAATCTAATTATTTGAAATTACATTAAATACATCAACAGCTTATTAAATACTAAAAAAAAAGCCTTAGGGGAAGGCCAGCTAATAAAGGGCTTTTATGACAAAGTTAGGGCATTTGGATTTCATCCTGGAGGCATTTGAAGAATTTTAATTAGCCAAATTCATGGGCAAATTAGCACTTGGAAGGCCAACTCTTGGCTCTGTGTGGAGGAAGATAAAGGAAGAAGCACGATTCAAGATGGAAGGCCCCATGGACGCTCCTTCCACAGCAAGGGCAGTACAGGACCTGCTTGGCTCAGGATGTGGGGACGAATGTGGTAAGAGGCCCAGGGAGAGCTGAAATGGCCTGTACATGCTGTCCATAGGCAGGAGAGAGAGGTCACTTCTGGAGGCAATAGCAACAGACTGCAAATTATGGGCTAGAGATTTATTTCCATTTCTGACAAGGATCCATATGCTTCTGATGCCATTGACTTAGGTACCACAATTTAAGAACTACTGGCTCTGGGAACTTATTGCCTTCTGTATTGGGTATATGAGAATATGAATCTCTTCCAAGAACTTAAGAGTTAAGGAAAGTAGTGGGCTGCCAATATATCTTACCAACAACTTATAAATTGTATGAAGTCAAGAGATGGAAACTTCACACTTTGCAATGTCTCAGATTATTAGTTTACACTTAAGTTTTTAATGCCAATTTTCTTTTCCATAAATGGCAGTGTAACTGAGGTAGAGGGAGGCAAAGGGATCTTGCTAACACAGACTTATGTGATTAGGAACATGGAATGACCTGGAGAGATGACCCAGTGAAGTGCCTTTGTAGTGTGTGTAGGAACAAACAAGAGAATCTTGTAACAGATTGAAATAATAATGCAGACCCTGTACAAAACCTTTCTTTAAAGAAAATACAGAAAAATGCTATTTTCTATGAAAGTATCCTACAAGTAAAGTTTCACTAGAAGATAATAATAAGCTTGTTATTTTTTGAAGCTTTTTACAGATTTCCTCTGTCCCCTGATTCTGTTTGGCTGTGGTTCAGTCCAAGCATTGTGAACATGTTCCGCTGTTTGGGGGCTCAGATGTGGCCTCAGAGAGCAGAGTTTGACAGATGCCATCCTAGGTCCTTTACCAAAGATGGATGCTGACAGTCTGTCAAGAGGTGCAGCTATGATTTCCTTTTTTTTTTTTTTTTTTATTTTTTTATCCAGACCTGAGGACCGAACCCAGGGCCTTGTGCTTGCTAGGCAAGCACTCTACCACTGAGCTAAATCCCCAACCCTGATTTCCTATTATGATCACACCCCTAGTTGGAGAGCCATTAGCATAGACTGTCTAGGGTACAGAGGTCTGGGGTGGGGACAGTGTTTTCTCTGTATCTCTCTCTCTCTCTCTCTCTCTCTCTCTCTCTCTCTCTCTCTCTCTCTCTGTGTGTGTGTGTGTGTGTGTGTGTGTGTGTGTGTGTGTAGGTCAGAAGTCAATCTCAGGTGTCCTTTCTCAGGAGAAATCCACCTAGTTTGTTTGAAACAGAGTCTCTCTGTAGCACAGGGCTCACAGATTTGGGGATGGCTGACCGACAAGCTCCATAATCCTCCTGTCTGAAATCCTTCCCTTGTGATTAAACTCAGGTTCTCAAGCTTGCATAACAAGCACTTACTGACTGAGCAGGCTCTTTCCTCAGTCTTTCCATTTTTCTTAGCAAGCGATTATAGTAGGTCCACATCTCAGACCACAGACTCCAGGGCATGAGGAATCAAGCCCCACTGCCTTCCTCCCTCCTTTCTTCTCTCTTTTCTTTTCCTGCCTCATGACTTCTTTTCCTATCCATCCACAGTTCGAGAAGGTGAGGTTCTGTAACATAAAGCACAGTGCTTTTTAACGAGGTGCAAATTATTCTCATTTATTGTTTCATATAATGATCACTATTTTCAGACAAAATGATCTTAAAGATTCTAAAGACCCCAGTAGAAAATATTCTTGCCTGAAACACACTTTCAGTAAAATAGTATTAGGATACAGAATTAACACATAAATAGATGAATGGACAAAACAGTTTTATTTATTTAGACAGAATAATGGAATTGTGACCTTTGCAGGAAAAATGGGTGGAACTTGAGATCCTCATATTAAGCCAACTAAGCCAGACTAAAAAGACAGATATTGCATATTTGTAGAGTCACGATTGTTCTAAAAGGACATGGAAGAAGAAGGGAGACTATTTTAGAAGAGGAAGGGACCCCGCAGGACTAGGGGTGGTGACAAGAGCTGGCAATGGGGGTATGAATATCATCAAAGAACATTATATATATGTTTGAAAATGTCATAATGAAGCTGACTGTGGTGCAATTTGTAGATGCTGATACATTTGAAAATATTTCACAATTTAAATCTTACAAATTTATACAAAACTTCCAAATTTATACAAAATACTTCCACTGACTAATTTGCATCAGTAATTGTGAAGTATTCAAGGAAGGAGAATGGCAAAGGTCAAGAGATTATGCACTAAAAAAAAAGAGATTATGCACTGACAGTTATTTCTAAATAAATTATAGACCTAGGGGCAGATTGGTGAATAACTTTTTCTCTTTTAGAGTCTCACAGTATTTTGTATTTCTTGTTTCATTAATTGTACTCAGGCTTTTTATTGTAAGTATTACATATATACGTCATTAAAGTTGAAATCTGTCATTGAGATTAATTATAGATGGAAAAATATATATGCAACTTTGGGAGGTAGAGTGATTTGCCTAAGACTACAGATTTTTTTTTTCTACAGTGCGTTCAGCACTTTGTTTACCAATAGCTCTGTATGAGTCAGCTGAGATTGGCTAAGTACTCCTGTAAGAAGAATTTTCTATTAGAAATTAGAAGTATGTCTTTTTTGAAGCTTCCTAACTCATACACGTGATATGAGAGAGAGAGACAGAGAGAGAAAGAGAGAGAGACAGAGACAGAGAGAGACAGAGAGACAGAGAGAATAAAGTTAATATAGAACAATGCAACAATGTCCCTAGACATTTTGTAGAAGCTACAAAAATACCAGTGCCAACAATGGGTTATTTATTTTTGGAGTTGCAGGACAATGAGGTCCCATAGATACCCCCCCCTCAAACATTATAGATTATTGTCATTGCTCTTGGTTACCTCCAGGACATTATGGTAAGACCCTGTTGCTGAAGCTACCACATATGTGTCATAGAACATGAGGAAATCAAGCTGGCACTGATCTGGAAGCTTCATCCCTACAGGCTAGCTTTCACAGTGCTGGAAGGCGATACACAAGATACCAAAGGAAAAAAGTAATCATCAACTCCACCCAGTTCTGAACTCTTCAAGTTACAATAGTAACTCAAGACATGCTCACTAGTGTGATAGTGGCATGGAACTAACCAACCACTTTCTAACTGGATTTAAATCTAGCTCCACATGATAAAAACAAACAAACAAACAAAAAAAAAAAACCTGGCACCATTATTGAGCCAAGTACCCATGGCTGGACAGGCCATAGGCTCTACAGGAAAATATACTACTATTGTCCTGCTAAATGTACATAGTATTAAAGGGACTCCTAATGACTTACTGTTATAACCAGAGAGAAATACTCTCAACCCTCATATAAGAGCCTCCTATTTTGGAGATTAACTCAGAGACCCACAACTTGCCAAGTATGGAGAATAGGAGACTGCAGAATGTGTGGCCCCATCAGGGAATGTATATGCACCATACTCCATCACTTGAGTCTCAGGGATAATTCTGAAAATGGAGTCAGGAAAAGCATAAGAGCCAGAAGTGGTGGTGGATGACTGCAAGGAAACATCTGGACTCAAAAAGGCAGCTGCTCATATGAACTCACAGTAATTGCAATGGCATGCACAAAACCTGCGCAAGCTCATGCCAGATCTAATCTCAACCATGGAGCAGGAAACTGGGCACACCATCTCACCCCTACCCAGAGAGCTATTTGCAGTTGTTAGCTGCTGGGAAAGGGTCTGTTTTCTTTAAGATCGTAGTCCCTGGTAAGTCCACCACAATCCAGTGGAAGACCACATATTCAGAATATTTGGGGCAGCCCAAATTGCTCTTGAAGGGTTTTTGGAAAAGAGGATACAAAGTTGGTTGGATAGGGAAGAGGGGGTGGATCTTGGAAAAGCTGGCGGGGGGTGGGGGGTGTAAATGTGATCAAAACACATTTTATGAAACTCTCAAAGAACTAATAAAAATGTAAGGTAAATACATAAAACTGAAAAAAGAAATTAAAATAGGACTAAAATCTTGTGAGGAAGACATACTTGACTCTAAAGGCCTATTTTATATAGGACTCTTGGACTTGGCTGCATCTTTTATTGAACAAGCTTAAACAGAAATTGTATTCAGCGGCCATTTATGTAGGTCTTACCATGTGCCAGACATTTTCGAAAGTGGATTACAAACTTTAACTCTTGGCTTCATGGCAGTTGGTGTGCCTCTCCCTCCACTTGCAGAGGAGGAAAATCAAGTGAGGAGAGGTCTTGGTGTTTTTGTGGACCAGGGTGTCAGTACTAGGAGAGCTGAGGCAGTTGGAAACCTGGGACTGGTGGGCTGGCTGGCTGGCTGGCTGGCTGGTTGGCTAGTGTTTCTGAAAGAGTGGAGACAAAAGAATTCCACAAGTCTCTCTCTGTGTGTCTGTCTCTGTCTGTCTGTCAGTCTGTCTGTCTCTCCTTCCTTCCCTCCCTCTATCTCTCGTGCCCTCCTGTAGTTTCTTCCATCATGTCACCAATGGGCACCGTCAAAGCATCTCCAAGTTTGTGTCACCACACAGCATCCCACAATCAAAAAGGACGCACCCAAGGAGGGCCTGGGACTCAGGTCCTGCAGAGCCCAGGGGCAGAATTAGACATGGAAAACTCTGTGGCTTTGCTGACAGTATTCTCTAGTCTCCAGAGGCTGCTGTGGTAGCCAGGATGGCATAGAGGGAAGTCAGGAACTCCCCAGGAGAACACCAGAGACTGTAGCTTTCTCTGTGTTTTGCAGAGGTTGTGACTTCCTTCTGCGGAGAGTGGTGAGTGCAGTGCATGAGATCTATGTCCTTGAATAACTTTTCTCATCTAAGATTTGAACAAAGTACAAAAGTGTTTAAGTTGTCGTTTCGGCTTCCAGAGAACAGAGCAGTGACTAGAACAAGTTGCCATAAAAGGAAAAGTGCTCATTTCCAACCCCGTGGCTGAGACAATTGCTTTACTCAAATTCCAGATTTCCCCTGTAAGATACAGTACTAGCCAGAGACTCTTGGTTCAGCCTGAGCTTGCTGTATCTTAATGACATGTGGGAATTCAACACTAGGAAACTGGGGAGACATTATACCTTGAATGGAGTCCAGAGCTGGCATTTGTGGGATAGTGGAAAATAGACTGAGAATATGTTGTAATGGCATCAAAACTTGGGAGAAAAAAAAAAGAAATTGGAAATGTTATTTCTTGTGATTATCACTATATGCCAACATTTGATATTCTTAGTTTAGCCCTTTTGAATTGTCAGGCTACTGTGATTTGGCCAGCCTAGAAGAGGCGGCTGCTTATGTATGCATAGTGGCTTCTTGGGCAAAGCCTTTCTTGACACAGACTGATTATCACCTGCCCAGCTGTTTCACTGAAATTCAACAAAGGGGGCATCCTTTCTGTTAGAAAAAGACAATGCCCTTTTAAAAAGGCCCAGCAATTGCATTTGGTTCAAGTCAACCCTGAAATAATATTTGAACTAGATCAGTTTCTGGGGTTAAGATGGATATTTTGAGACATTTTTAGCAGTTTGATGACAAAAGCCCACCTCCTGGAGGTTTATAGCCTGACAGGCTTTCTTGCAGTTCAGAAACAAATTAAACAGAAGGATGAGCAAAAGATGATACTGCCAACAACACAGACTGAGACATTTACCGTGAATTTGTTAATGTCGAAGTCCACACTGAATTCTGATCAAGTGCCTGCTTTGGTGTAGGTAGAGGGTGGTTTCTTAAGAAGGCTACAGGTGTAGTTGGTTTCAGGTATCATCATGCTGTCTAGTTTTTTTTTTTTTTTTGGGGGGGGGGGATCATGGACCCTGGTTTGGTTTGGGTCAGATTCAGCTGGAAATAGCAGAGAACTCACAACTAAGAACAATGTGCACAGGAACAGCTTTAGTTCCCCTCAAGAATCCCAGGCTCCATGGGCAGCATAGGCAGTGGGGATGCCGTGGTTCTGTTGACCAGTGTTCGATGGCTCATTGACTCAGTCACAGAAGTTCCCTGGGTGGCAACATGGCACTGTGAGCCTAGAGAGTATTTTGCTCACCTAGGTACCCTGACAAAGAGCTGGCCCACACGGAGGTCTGGGGTGAATTCATTTTTCTTCAGAAGAACTTCAGAGTACAGCACCAGAAAATCGTGGTTTCAATGGAATGAAGCTCTGTGTTCAAGCTGAAGACCAGTTTTTGCAAACATGTGGTAAAGGGGAAGACGTGTGAGATCACTAAATAAAAGAAATATAATTAAGCAAAGAGAGCAAACAAACAGTACGCAGTCTGTGGCCAGAAAGACCCCTTCTCTGCCAGATTTCTTCAGTTCAGCTCTTCCAAGCTGTAGCCGACAGCTTCAGATCTCATTATAACATTCCTTTCTTCTGCATTCCGACCTTCCACAGTTCCAAACAAAGAAAAACCAACCTCTCTGGGTCCCAGGCCACTTACCATGTGTAGTACTAGCCCAAGACAAGTCTCTTTGATGTATCCAATCAAATCCTTAGCCCTCCCCTTAAAGATCCCAAGGACCCAAACCAGTAGCTGTGGTCCACTTTTCTCTCTTCTAGGTGACTTAGAGCTGAGGTTACCTGCTTCACCCCATAGCAGTCAAAAGTGTAGAAGCCCAAGTAGAGTTCCTCATGGGCTTGGAGAAATAGTGTTGAAAAGCTGTCCTATAATTTATTTAAGATCTGCTGCAGGCCACAGAAATATATCATAAGAACTCAGCTGGTTATGGCAAAGTCACTACCTGGAGGGATCAGGTTTCCTCCAGAGGAAGCCAAATCCCAAGGAGTTTTCGGTATTACTTGACTTGTTATATATCAGCTGTATTCTGTTATGAAAATCATGTGTGCCTTCATAGTTTTCCCAATTGACTTTTCCCTAAGAAAGGCTAACAGTGTGGACTGGTTACTCTCTGGACATACACATTTCAGGTATTTGGAGAACAGCCTCGGGAAAGGCTTTCTCTGGAATCAGATATCTCCCTTAGCCACTTTCAAGGACTACAGGAAACACTGGCCAGGTGGGCGCCCAACTTCTGAGGATAACAATGATAACAGCCCACGTGCAAGTCTTCTGACTTAAATTCCACAAGGCTACTCTGCCCAGGTGCGCCCCAGCTTTCAAGGACTAACAGTGATAGCAGCCCACATGCAAGTCTCCTGACTTAAGGTAAATTCTACAAGGAGACACTGCCTAGGAGAGGTGGACATTAATAGCTTTACACAATTTGGCTCGGACCCTCCCTTTATATACCGGGACTTCCAGGGCACAGGACGGAGAAGAGAAAAGAGCATGGAAGAACTAGATGAGAAAGAACTTGAGAGGAACGAACTGAGATGGGGAAGAACTAGATTGAAGGGCTACAAGAGAGTACTAGAGGAACAAGATGGAAGATGAGGAAGAGCCAGATGGGAAAGAACAAGATGAGGAAGAGCCAGATGAGAGAGAAGGAGATGGACGAGGAGTTGATTGGGGAAAGAACTAGATAGATGAGAACCTAGAAGGACAGAACTAGATGAAGGAATTAAGATAGAACCTAGAGGGGACAGTAGATAAATATAGAGAGAAATCAGGCAAGAAAGGAGCTAGACATGAGAGCAGAATAGAAGCTGTGTAGGGAGAACTGATACAGAATAATGAAGTGTGTGGACTAAGGAGTTTCGTGTACATAGATTCATTTCTTTACATCAAAGATTAATTGTCAGCTGGTTGTAGATTCTTCTGGGAACTGGGAGGGGACTATCCAGGGGCTGGACCTCCATAGTCCTCGATAAAGATCCCATAAAATTTCCGAAATTCTGCCCTTTCAAACCACAGCCTCAAATACAATAGTAAACTTGAGCACTGAGCACTGATTATCTTCAAATTCTCCTAATCATTTGGCCATAAGTAACCTTTCCCCAAGCACTCTGATAGCAAAAGAATTTTCCTTCAAAGGAAATATTATGACCTTTTCTTTATATTAATTTTACCAAGACAATTGACTTCTAAAATGGAAATAAAATTGCCTTGCTTTCTAAAGTTGTAGCTCTTGAGGAGTGGCCTGTGGCAAAATGGTAGAAGTATTTTCGTGACATTATTGGCAAACTTTCTTTTTTTCTCCATGCCAAATGTCAGGTTTTATGCCTTAGTGTGACAATACATATTGCTTTTGGCAGATGATACACTCTTATTAATACTAATCATTTCATCACAGGGTCTAGATTTTCCCTAGCTGAGGATGGGGTAGAGCAAAGTGGTAGGGTTGAATAGATTCTGCCTTTCTTTAACAAATGCTGATATGTACACATTAATTCATTCAGAGCCTGTGTGATGGTTAAGGGAAATAAATGACTTTGTGCACAAGTCACCTTTGAATTTGCATGGCCGTAACTGATAGGCGTGGGCAATGAGACTGACATCAGCCATCGCATGACTATAGATATCACATGACTAAAGATGTGAGCAGTTGAGTCTTCTCCCACTCGACACCCTGTGAGGATGGGAGTTGTTTCTCTCTCCTTAGCATTGTTTTTATACACAGCACAGGGCACACAAGTGTAGATCTGAATTTCGGGGAGAATAAAATGGCCTAGTCCCCCACCCCACAAACATACATACATACAGAGGGAAGAGAGTGAGTTTCGGAGATAGAAGGTTCTAAGATAAAACAACTGCTCACTGATGATTTGTAGTCTCATAGCTTGACATTTCAAAGGGCCAATTTCCTTACATAGAATGGAGATAATAAAAGCCATATGCTTATGAGAAGAAAATGAAGAGAAGCACGATTCTTAATACAGGAAGTCTGTTGTCCTGTGGGGTGTCTTGGGTCAGGCTTCAGATGGGACTGAGACATGTCTGAACACTGTTGGTTCAGTAGCATGGCCACAGGTTTCTTCACACGGAGGTTTCCAATGAAGAAAGAATCAGGAAAGGGGATATTTGATTAATGAGACTGTGTGAATGATGGCTCCACGCTGAGTCTTCATTTGACTTGTGCCCAATTACTGTGCTGACTGGGGTAAGAAGCAAAGGAAAGTGATGAGAGATTTCATTGAAAAGCCAGCACTGGGAATATTAATAGCCTTGTTTCGTGATTTTTCTAGTGAAATTGGGGTAGAAAAACACACTTCGCTATTATAATAATGGTGGTGGTGGTATTGGTGGTGGTGGTGGTGGTGGTGGTGGTGATGATGGTGATGATGATGATGGTAAAGCTCAAATCTGGAATCTTGGGTATTCTGGTGTCCCAGCAGAAGAGGTCATGCCTACTGCTCGCTGAATGATCAGGGAAAAGGTACTGCCCATCTGATCTGGCAGCACCCAGCACTTAGTAGATATCTAGCAAGAAGCAGTACTTAAACTTTTTGTTCAAGTAGGAGCAGACATTTTCCTGAGAATGTCTCCCAGAAATACTTCAGTTCACTTCCAGATGGATGGAATCCAAGCTGGACAGAAGAGGGCCAAATGATAGAGGCATCTGAGTGATGACTGCTAATGCAGCTTCTTCTGGGCTGGCTGTGTAGGGAGCTGTAACTGGCTGGCATATTTAGTGTCTATTGATTGAAGTGTACAGGAAAGAGAGTGAGCTGGACTTGCAAGCAGAAGACCTACTCAGAGCAAACTAAGTTCTTAGATGTATAAATATATGAGTTCCTTGGGATCAAACCCTGGAATTTTGCCCACTGTCCACCATTAATTAGCTGTTTCTACTTTAGCATGTCTTCAGAATTGCTCTCCCATTAGGCTGTACCTTGATACAACCTGTCAATCCCATTGACTTCTTTGATTTGTTGTTGCCTTAATTAGATGGGCAAATGTTTTCACTGTTTACATTCATTATGGAATTCATTAGTGCTATATGGATAGTTGTGTGACTCAGCTTTTTTTGCAGAGGTATCTTTTTTTTTTCCTTTTCTTTTTGCATGTACCTCCTGCTGATCTCAGGAAGGGGAATCCCAGGGCATTTTCATTGTATAACATGAGCAAAGCAATTGACTAATGATTTCTCTTTTTCTGATGAAACCTGGCTTCATTTTTTTTCTAAAGCAATATGGGACCTTTTTAGGCCACTGTTCTTTTGAGGCCAATTTCCTAATTTACAAAATGGAAAGTATCATAAAAGAAGAGGACATAAGTTATAAAAGAAAAGAAAAGAAACAACTCTTTTAAGGGCAATTGTCCAAAAAGAGGGCTGGAGCCAGGGACTTAGCGTTAGCAAATGCTAAGTCTGTCATAGAGTAAATTATTATAAATAGGTTGCAATTGTTTTTCTTTGTTCTCTGTTCTTTTTAGAAACAAGAGAACATAACTAGGCTTCTTTCTAAGATATGAGCTGTCTTTGTAACCAAAGGAAATTCATGGGCTTTGGAAGAGAAAACAGGAAAAGGGAAAGTCTTATATGTGTCAGAGATCACCGAAGACCAAGAGAGAAGGTTGGCAGATTTATATTCTCAAAGAGGAATTATTCTACCCAAGAAAATGGCCCATCAGACACTGAGTGGGGAAGAAGAAGGGCCTTGGTGTTTAGGACTTGAGATACTATGAGCTGATGCTCATGTGCTGTGTGCCTTGAAGTGCTCAGAGGTTTAGGAGGGTGGGATAATCCTCAACCCTATGAGTTGTCCCTCATGGAGCTTGGTGAAGATGGAGTAAGTTCACAGTATTTGAAAGGGCTTCCTAGGCTTGGTCAATGAGAAACTTCTCCACAGAACTGGTGGATAACAGATTGCCTCATTCTTAGCTTTGCAGTCAAAGGTCCCAATATCAAGGATAAGGAAATATGAAATTGTATGATATTGAACGTTTTGTTGATTAGGTCAGAGCATTCAGAATTTTCTCCGAGTTAATAAAATTAAGTTAGTGAAATAGAATATGTCTTACACATCTGGGGGTTCTGAGCAATTTGCTTGTTTCTAATGTCTCATCTGGGCACAGAGAAAAACTTTTTCATTAAGTCACTCATATACTTAGATGGGCTTCAGTCATGAGACAGTTTATGCTGTTGATTGGAAAGATTTCTTAAAAACAAAGCCAGGAGCAAATACCAAATCAGTACATTAAAATCTTAGAAACTGTCCAAAAGGCCACTAGAGGGAAGGAAATTAAGTGTGAAGTTTTAATGCAACAGGACTAAGTGCCATTTTTTTTTAACTGTACTGTACATGTAGATCACGCAAGGGTACTCAGGAAACACACATTCTGATTCTGTGGCAGTGATGATGTTTCTCAGCCACCCTGGGTGAGCCTGATCTCTAGTAGTTCACACAAAGCAGAACTATTTGAAGATGAATAAATCTATAAAAAAGAGTCTCTTGATAAGACAAACACATCTTAAAAATGGAATATTGAGGTAAAGAAATAAGTCACATTTGCAGAAGGATATCTAAGGTATGATTATAATTTATATAAATTTAAATAATCCAAACCAATGTTATACAGAGTGAAACAAACATTAAAATAATTTCTAATTAGTAGTTAAATTTGAGATCATGGAGAGGGAAGAGTTTGAGAAGACTGTACAGTGTCTTTGAATAAGGTATAGTCATTATGTCTTAAGATTGGTGGTAGTCATGAAGTGTGTGTGTGTAATAGTAACACTAGCAGGTTTGTGTATGTGTGAGTTAATTCAGCATTCCAATGGAGACTATACAATTTTGAATGATTCCTTGTGATATTTTGTCATTTTGTTGAATAGTCTGAGCTGATTTTCCTCTGAGGTAATGTGGAAGACAGTTAAGAGACAGTCAACAGTGCTATTTCTGAACAAAGAAAACAAAGCTTATTTAAAAAGAAATATGACATTTTCTAAAATATTTTTAGCACAGGTTTTCATGACAGGTAATTCTACACATATTTAATCATTAACATTTAAAATTGCTGAAGAATAAATGTTGACATTCCAGTAAAAGCAGAGCTCATAACATATTGTGTACTATTTAGAAACAGCTCGTGTTTGTCATCACTTGTCAGTAGGGTAGATGTACTGAATGGGAATATCTCTGATATTTTTTCCATTTTATTCAGAACTAGTTAAAACTCCTTCTCTAAAGGAAATTAAAGGCAGTGTAGGATTTTAATGAATAAGAATACTTGTCACAGGAGAACGGTAAGACCTCCAAGAGGTCAGTGGAAGATACCAGAATTCTCACAAAAGAGGCACTACAACTCATACATCAATTTCCAAAGCTATGCTCCCACTCAGGAGGTTCAAAACAGCTCATAATACAGCACCAAGATGGACAATATTGCCCCCATACCCAGCAAAATGTTTTTTTAAAGATATATATATATATATATATATATATATATATATATATATATATATATATATATATATATATTTCCTGTGGAGGGTACAGTTGTTTGTTATCAGTTTAGAGTAAATTGTAACAGTGTAAAAATACTTGGTGATCTGTTCTGAGCACTAAACATGCTTACATGGCCTACAGAATTATCTCTCTTAAGAATTTAATCTAAGTTCAGAGAACTATGCATAAGTATTCATCACAGTGTTATAATAGCAAACATTTTGAAGTAATCTCTTTTGGTTTGGTTGTTAAGTGAAGAGGAGGTGGAAACAGAATTATTTATACATGTAAGAAATTTGTCTGCAAAACTTTGAGAAAATCAAAGGAGAGCAGGCGTTTTTTGCAGAACTCTTAGAACAGATGAAATTCTGACAGCCATCAAGGGTGAGAAAAAAGCATTAGAGAGGCAGAGTCTCATGCTGCTACACGGCCATTCTGGAGAAGTGTCGGCTGTGTGGAGATGTCTTTGAGCTAAGGGTGTGCTAATCCTGCTCAGGGGAGAAGCACCCTGGCATTGCACCCCCACTCCATGTGCAGACATTATCTAGCAGTTGCAAGCCCTCCACCCCCATCCCCATGAACACCATCAGACGCCCAAGGGAGCAGTGGGAGGGCAGGTAGCCTGTGCGTCCAGGAGCATTTTCTCTGATGGGAGATCTCAGAAGTGTGCAACATGATAGTCACCTAGCTAAGATGTCCAAAAGATTTCACTTTTTATGCAGGGTAAGGAAAGGGACCAGCAAGGAGGCTAGAGGGGAGGGGTGGGGGAGGGGAAGAGGAGGATGGATAAGAATTAAGTATATAATGATATATGAGTAAAAGTGCCATAACAAAACCCATTACTTTGTATGCTAACTAAAAATTAATTTAAAAAGTGTATTTTTTTTTGAGATTTTACTTAGTTTTAATTTTATGTGTAAGAGTATTTTGCCCACACTTATGCCTGTGCACCAGTGCAGGCAGCACCTGTGGAGGCCAGGAGAGGACATTAGGTCCTCTGAACTGGAATTACACATGGCTGTGAGGTGCCATGTGGGTACTGGGAATTGACCCCAGGTCCTCTGGAAGGGTAGCCAGTGCTCTTTAACTACTGAGCCATCATTCTAGCTCCAAAAGATGGAATTTTAAAGTAAACCACACATTGGTTAGTGTGGTTGTTTTGTTGAAAATGGCCCCCAAAAGCTTGCATGTCTAAATAGTTGATCCCCAGTTGGTGGAACTATTTGAGAGGGATTAGGAGATATCCTTGTTGGAGGAGAGGTGTCACTGGGGGTGGGCTTTGGGGCTTCAGAAGACTCACACAATTCCCAATGTTCTTTTTTTTTTGCCTCATGTTTATGTCTCAAGATATAAACTTCTCGGTGCTGCCCTGGTGCCATGCTTCCCTCACTACTGCCATGGCTTCCCTTAGTGATGGACATGGAGAATGGCCAAGGGGTCATGGACATGGACTCTAAGTTGTAAGTACCAAATAAACTCTTTCTTCTGTAAGTTTCCTTGGTCATGGAGTTTTATCACATCAACAGAAAAACAACTAAGTCCATTAGGTTAAACTGGACTGCATAACCACTTTTAAGACATGATACATTCTTGCTTATGTGAAAATCCAGTGGGGCGTTTGGTGAGGGAGCTTACATACTGAGAATGGGCTACCTCCAGCTCTTCTCATCTTCTAGGCTGCCCATGTCTTTATTTGGCTGAGAAAAGAAGGAAGAAAGAGTGCAGGACTTACGGGCAAAAATTTGGAAGCTTAGAGGTGACACATGCCACATTTCATCCATTAGAATGTAGTTAACTTGACTAGGAAGTGAGGAGGAAAGTATTTATAGTGGCACTCACTGCCAGGATTTCCACAGTCCAGGGTACAGCCTGTTAGTGCAGTACTCGGCAGACATTTCAAAGATGTCTTTAAAGCATATTTTTATACTTATATTTTATACTTCACTTAAAGCTATTGGCAAACAAGTCTTTAAATTTATACACATAGTACATACATGGTTACATATTGTAGCTAGAATTAACATAAATATACAAATATTGAATCATACATAAACATGAATATAATAGATAAGGCACAGCTTCAGGTGGATACAGTGGCCCAGACTTATAATCCAAACATTTAGAATACTGAGACAGGACTATTGTGAGTTTGAGGCATCCTAGGCTATATAGCAAGAGCCTATTTCAAAGAAAACAAAACCAAGTAAAACCATTAAAAAAAAATAATTGAAATCTGCGCAAAGAAACAACCCAAAGAAATCTTCTAAAATATTAAAAGGATTGCCTTAGAAAATCCTATCACAGATATTTTATTTCTCTTTTTTAAATTTTGGAAACTTCAATATATTTTGTATTTTATTTTATGTGTCTTGGTATTTTGCCTGAATGCATATCTGTGCACCATATACATGCCTGGTGCCCTAGAGGATAGAAGATTGCATCTGATCCCCTGAAACAGGACCTGTAGATAGTCGTGAGCTGTCCAGTGCAGGAGCTAGAAATCAAACATGGGTCCTCTGGAAGAGCAGTGCTCTTAATTGCTGAGATATCTCTAGCCCCTCTCTAGCTTTTTCAAGTTTATAGTTATGGTTGCTTTTCAACAAGAAAAGTTGCTTTCTTTTTAAAGGATATTGTTTTAATCATTTCTCATTTAAGTGTTTGTTTTATTCTGACAATTTCATAAGTATATAATACATTTTTTTAAATCATATTCACTTTCTCCTGCCCCATTTTATCCCCTTCTGACTCCTGGAAACTTCTTCCCAACAGTCCCCCTATTCTATCCTGTCTTCTTTTTTGTTATGTAAATAATTCACAGGTGTTTGCATTTGCATGGGTGTGAGGTTATTGACTGATTTATAAGCAACTTTCCACTGGCTACACCACTGAAGAAAAATGGCACCTACCCCACTTTCCAGCAGCCATGAAGTACCAATCCTCAGCCAGAGGTTAGGCATTTGTTATTTTTAAATCTTTGTATTTCAATACATATTTTTATTTTTGTTTACTTTTTTACCTTTTTAACACAAAATTTTAAGAAAGATATAGTGGAAGTAACTCTGGGATATTAATATTGATTGTATAAAGATTGTCAGAAAATCATCTGGGTCAAAAGGAGTGAAAATCTTACAGGAAGAAACAATAATCTATCAAAGAAAATTCCCTCTAAGTAATTATTGCAAAAAAAAAAAAACTAAATGAAATTTAAATTTCATGACATAATACTATCTGAAAAATCATGTTGTTTAAAATATTTAAATTGTCACTGATATCTGAATACTGAATCTCAGACTCGCAGAAATGTCTGTATTGTTGGCAGGGACAATCCGGACAGAGGTGTATTGTTTATTCTTCTTGTTTCTGTCACAACATGCCTGACAAAAGGGATTGAAGGAAAGAAGGGAGGCCTTGAGCTCAGGGGCACCACAGCTGTGAGGACCGGATGTGAGGTGGTGCTGGGGATGCTGTGAATGTGTTGCTCTGATTGACTGATAAATAAAATGCTGATTGGCCAGTAGCCAGGCAGGAAGTATAGTATAGGCAGGATAAGCGGAGAGGAGAATTCTGGGAACAGGAAGGCTGAGTCAGGAGTCGCCAGCCAGACACAAAGGAAGCAAGAAGTAAATGTAAAAGTCCTGGTAAGCCATGAGCCATGTGGTGACTTATAGATGAATAGAAATGGGTTAATTTAAGGTATAAGAACTGGATAGCAAGAAGCCTGAGCCGTTAGGCCAAACAGTTTAATTAATATAAGTGTCTGTGTGTTTATTTGGGTCTGAGTATCTGCGGGCCTGGGTGGGACTGGAGATAACTCAAGCAACAAGGTGGCTGGCCACACTGTGCCTGACATCAGGAAACTGGCAATAGGCATGCTGCCCGACCAGAGTGTTCTCCTTTATCCTGGGACATTGCCTAGGGGATGGTGCGACCACATTCATGGATCTTCTCTTCCTAATTAATCCTCTGCAGAAACAAGAGCCTTCACAGACACCTAGGTGATTCTAAGCCAGGTCAGGTTCACAGTTGCAGATGGCTGTCTCAATGGGCCTTTCTGAGATGTGTACATACTGCTCTCTGCTCACTGCCCTCTATGCCAGCAACAGAACTAACGCTGTCTATGACAGATCCTCTGGCCTTCTCTGAAGTCATCTTCTCATACTCTCGCCTTTTAGGTTAGCATGGTTTAACTAAATGACAACTTTAATGTCAGTACTGTGTCCAGTAAGCTACCCTCATAAGTTAGGATTCATGCCAAATACATGTTTTGAAATTCAGTAACACACATGTATACACACACACACACACACACACACACACACACACACACACACACACACACACAAGCACGCACGCACGCATGCACACACATGCACACACTTTAAAAACACAGCAGTTTATGCATTTTAGAGTAAATATAAGATTCTGCTTAGATATCTTGATATGAAGTGAACAAATCTCAAATTTAGTTATTTTCAATACCACTCTGCCATCTCTAACATAAATTATTCAGGCTCCAGCGTTTTCTTCCTTAGAAACCATTTCTTGGTGTCTCTGCTGGCACCCAGGTGGGACTAGAGCCAGCTAAGTTTTCTGAATGGATTAAGGCTGCCGCAGCAGCTGGTGGTGGTCTCTGGGGAAGCTGCTTGATGTGATCTCTGCCCCTCTGATGAAGAGGCTCCCTTAGAGTCACCTGGAGTCCCAGATCTTTATTTGCTGTATGGAAATGCCAGCAGCAAGCTGGCATATTTTTCAACCAGTGCTATTTATGTGATGAAGCCTCGCAGCAATCAACTCTTCCTGGGCCAGCTTTGTGCTGTGCCAGAGAATACCCTTGAAAGGAACCAAATTCATTTGCTCAAAATAGCGAGATCTAATGCATTTGCTCTGTAACATGCTGGCTACTTTGGGGTGGAAGTTGATAAGCATTGGAGTGCAGACAATGACTGGTTTTATGTGCAAATATATCTCTGCGAACGGTCACACCTATGGTGTGTTAATTTTGGACTCTGTTGTCCATGGAGCTCACCATGACCAAACACATGGTAGGTAGGTCTAGGACTGCCTAAGATTCTTAAATATGTTTAAATCATTGGATCTTTTATTTTTGTTAACTCCTCATTTTCTTCACCATCAATACTCAATTCAAAGGCCCAGATACCCTTCCTAACCTGCAGAGATGGAGGCATAACTTGTTGTTTTTATTGTTATATTGTAAGTAATGATTGTTTCTAGTAGCACTATAAAACGTAACTCGGACACATTCAATAATTGATTTAGATTTTTATCAGCATTGTGGCTTTTTCATGGAGGTGCAATTAATAACATCCTCCCATCTCCAGATGATCGTCTTGCTTTATGACTAATTGTCAGGATTTCATTTTGTTGTAATTTCTTGAGCAGTGTCAGGTAACACCAGCCATTGACCCTGTGTAAATTTAACCAACAGAGAAATGCCAACTTATTTCTCTTCCAGTCTCTTCTTATTTGAACACTTTCTTCCTTAGCAATTCTTTACACTGTTTTAAGTATTGCCTATTAAAATTTCTGTTCACACTTTTTATCTCCATGATGTTTAGCCTTTGCATTTATGAGTATGTTGAGTGGTTTCCCACTCTTTATGGGATCCTCCTAATATTTATGAATTTAGGGTACCAGCAACTTGCTTTATCTTTCCTCATTAACTTGAGTCCAGTTAGACTCAGGACAGAGAGGAGACATATGCATTCCTACTCTGTATACTGAACTGGTCATGTGGCTTGTACTGGAGTTGGGGGATGGTTGCCTTCAGGAGGGAGCACTGTCCATGTCAATGTTTGTCATTCTTGGGTTTCCACAAGAGCTGCCTGTGGGGTCAATTGCAGAAGTCTGAATGAGTTAATAAGCTGAAAGCTGGGGTTGACTTTGAACTTGAGAAGTAGTTCATGCTGCCAGTTATCCTCAAATTAGTTTTGCAATTTTATGTGAAATTCTATGCAATTGATGTTAGCAAGAGGCATTTGCCAAAACAGCCTTGTTTGTTGTAAAACACATAAGTTAATTTAAACTAAAAGGATGGTTCTGAATTTGTCATCATTTTGGATTGTTGGCTTACAATTAAATCAAACCAAACTCAAATCCAATTCATCCAAACAATGATAACATTATTTTTTTTCTTAAATTTATGGTTTTGCTTTTGAGAGACTAGGAGTTAGAGAGACTCCCTGGTAGGCAGACAGAGAAGGAGAAGGGTATGGCTAGGTAATAAAGACGGTGAATTTCCAAGATAGCCAGCTTCTTTCTCAACTTCCTAACAGGAGACAGAATCCTGCTAGGCCTTTGTTTCTAGTCCTGTAGGCTCTCACACTGCAGCACCCCTCTGCCCAGCAGTCCATGTCATGCTCCCTCCATCCCCCCTGTCCTCCCCATCCCCCATCCCCCATCCCCATCCCCCATCCCCCGTGCCGCCGCCCCCCTCCCTTGCTGATGGACTGGCTTGGCAAGTTCAAGACTCAATCAGGACATGTCACACAACAGTTGCATATCAATCAGCCATCCTGTCTGTCTTCAAACCAACAAACCCTAAATTAGGGAAGGAAACCTATTCAGGGATTTTAAAAAACCCCAGCCCTGGAAGACTAGAGTTTTCACTTTCATAGTGCCCCCCCACCTCTGCTTTACAGAGGGTCTTTTTTCTCTGTGTGCCTGCTGCCTGTGTGTGTTTCCTCACCCCCAATAAATGCCTTTGTTCAACTTTCTGTGTTTGGTGTTTGTGATTTCTCTGCTACTACCTGTTGTGTTTCAGATTTTTCCTGCCTTTTAAGTCTGTGACTGGCAGAACAAATGAACCATGTCGGGACTCCTAGACTGTATTGCTTTCACATATGTGTGCTGTATTTATATTATTTTGCCTCCTCCCTCCAGCCTCTCCTATGTCCCCTGTGTTCCTTCTCAAATTCACAGCCTCTTTCTTCTTAGGTAAGGAGTTGTGCGGTAGATGTATACATCAGAATGGGCACCCACAGTTACTTGTTCTCTCATTTTCATCAGCTGTAGTTTTCTGTAATGGTTGCTGTCTGCCACAAACAAAAGCTTCTTGAGGGAAGAATATCTGTGGGTATGAGGATACATGTTACAAATTCAGGTTTAGGAAAGTAGCAGTGGTAGGTTCCCCTGTTGGTTTTATGGCATAGTAGTTGGCTAAGTTTACAGTGCCAGGCATGAATTCTCTCCTATTAAGTGGTCTTTAGGTCCAGTTAGACATTGATGGTAACCGACAAGGTATCAGTCACTATTGCTCCTTTGAAATGTCTACATGCTAGTCATGTTCTAGTTTGTAGGCATCACCACTAGGTAGAGACTATTGATGACTCTCTTCCTTTGGTAGCCTGCACAGCAATTCCAGGCACTATGAGTGTTAGTTCTCAGGGAAGAGTCTCCAGGTGAGGTCCAGCTTGATTCCTCTAAGTACTATGTCTAAAGTGCAATGTGTAAAAACAAAAAGATGAATGAAGTAGGGAAATCAATTCAGAATCTCAAGAGAAAAGACAGCAACATGGAAGAGAAAGTCATCATACTGGATGAAGTAATCATCAAGCATAATGAAAGAAAAACTCAGCAAGGAAATTGAGAGTCTAGGAAAAAAAACACACACACACAGAAATGTTGGAATGAGAAAAATCAGTGAAGCAAATTAAAAATACAATGCAAAACATCACCAGATTCATTGGAAGTTGATTACAGCAATTCTTAGAGGAATAGATTGTAGTTATGAGTGATTACATTTTAAAATCACGAAATCTCAAATAAATATCCTAATGATTCACAAGAGAGCTTAGAAAACAAATAACAAGCCAAACCCAAAAGTAATAGATGGCAAGTAATAATAAAGATAAGGGCAAAAGTCAATGAAATAGAAATTCAAAGAATAATGCATGGAATCAGTCAGAGCTAGTATTTGAGAATATAAGGCAGATTGACAAAACTCTAGTCAATGTAATCAAAAGAAAAGGGGATAGCACTAAAATGAATTAAATTAGAGGGGGGGATGGGGAGTAATATCACACTGTATATTTCAGTATTAGCCCGAGGACTATTTGCGAATGCTTTGAGAACTTATTATCCAGATCTTGTGAAACCTAGAAGAAATAGATAATTCCCTAGACACATATGACCTGCCAAAGTTAAATTAAGGGGATATAAGTTATATAAGCATGCTACTAACAAGTCATGAGATTGAAGAAAAAAATAGTTTTCTAAAAAGAGAAGCCAAGGACACAACAGATTTAGTGCAGAATGCTATGAAACTATCAAAGAGAAACTAACTCTAAAGATCCTCAAATTGTTTCATAAAATAGAAAGGATAATGATCTATGGTTCTGAGTGTGATGGCACATGCTGGTAATCCTTGAGAGGTAGAGACAGGAAAATTAGAAATTCAAGGTCATCCTTGGCCACATAGAGAGTTCCAGTCCACTCTGACCCTGTAAGACTCTGCCTTAAAATAAGTAGAGAAGTAAGAACACTATAAAATTAATGATTAAAAGCTTGGTAATATATTTAGACAGAACAACAACAAAAAACCCTATAGACCAATTTTTCTGAAGAACACAGATGTAGAAATTTTCAATAAAACAATTGAAAAGTGAATTCAAGAACACATTAAAAAGATCATTCATCGTGACTAAGTTGGTTGCATTCCAGGAGTGCAAGGTTGTCTCAACATACACAAATTCAACAAATGTAATTCAGCCCATATAGAAGCTCAGGGAAAGAAAAATAATAAAAACTTCACCATGTGTGAAAAATGAAAACCAAGACTACTGTAGTGGCACAAATAAAATCAGCAATTTACACAGCTTTTGAGAACCCAGTGGAACCCCGAAGAATCCTTTCTGTTTTATTTTCATTTTGTTTTAATACTAAGTTGTCCAAAGAAATTTAAAAGCCTAGCTTGCTTTGCCTATTTTGCTTAAGCAAACCCTACTCCCTGCTCTTCTCACCCAGTAGACTCAAAGGTAAGAAGAAAAGGAGAAAACCAGTGGTCACTGAGCAGTTGGGCCCATCTTACCATGGAAGGGCAGAGGAGAGTGGGGAGGAGGAAACCGAGGGAGATGAGTCTTTCTTAGTACTGGTACTCCCTGACCACACAGAGTTCCAGACTTGTGACTACCCTTCCTCTGGGAGCAGAAATGACACAGTTGACCCAGACTAGAGCCGGACCTCTTCCACAGGGTGGTGTGTGCAGCAGGTACTCAACCGTTGTGGTGGTGATTGTTATTTGGGGGCTATATCTTTTTATTGAAAGTAAATCATTTTTGGCTGTGTCCCTAGTTAGGAAATTGGTAGTTGAAGTTAGAGTTTATTTTATAAACAACATGAAGTGGATAAGGCTTTGTTTGAAAAGATGGGATGTTTTGATTGTAGGCTAAAGAGAGGATCAATAACTTATTGAGATGCAGTTCAGAGTTTCATGGTTAAAAACAGGCTCTAAATTTAAATCCAAACTCTACTACTGACTAGGTACACAGTCTTGGGTCAATCTTTTCATCTCTGTCCTCTGCTTTTAATCTTTAAGATGAGAGAAGCTACAATATCTATCTTTGCAATACAGACTTTGACTTTGTCTGGAACGATGCTTGGTAGTTGACCTTGACCACTGGCCACTGGAGGTTTTCTCTAGGACCTCAGAATATCTTCGCAGATAAGAAAACATTGTTTGGCTTGGGAAATTTTTGTCATGGTAGAAGGTCCAACTATCTGCTTTGAGGGTGAGGGTTTTGGGCCATTGGGAATTACTTTGGCCCATGAAAGTACTAGAAGCTAAGGTTAGCCATGGAGGCCAAATAAAGAGTTTGGACAGATGAACTTCCATGTTTGGCAATGCTCTGCTGTTACACAGAAAGGTTTAAAACGCTCCATAGTTACACAGGGACAAAATGTCTGATGTTAGTGTGGGAAACCCTCTAGATACCATTGAATGTTCCTCCTTTAGGTGACTTTGATCCCTATTGTTTAACTATATTCCATTCTAACTAATGAGAAGTGTCTCATTCCTTAGTGAATGTTGTGAGTCATTCTACTTAATTAGTGACAAGAAGCGTGATCTTGAGGACCGATGAGTGTTGAGCCAGCATCATAGGTATGGGTTGTGCCCTTTCCAACTTGTACTGTCTTAGGGCTTCGTAGATCAAATTAGATGGTTATGCTCAGGCAGAGTATAGTGTAAATCAATCACCGAGGATTGTGTTACTTTACATCTCTTGATGTAATACATGTTGTAGGTGAAGGGCTTGAGAAGTTGCTTGGCAAGCATGGCCAAACTTAGCAAAGAAAAATACAGAACATATTTATAGTGCAAAAGCCTTATTCAACTGAAATTCATACTTTGCTTCTGGAATTTTATCTAGCCTATTGAGACATGGACAAATAGTTTTTAGACAAAAAAAAAAAAACTAATGTTCACTGAGACTAGCATGCTAGGACCTATAGGTTGTTGCCAATTTGGGATAAATTGGCATATCTTTGGATTATCAGGTAAGTGCCAGGTAGAGGAGAAATGTCTTTGGAGGAAGATTAACATGGCAATTTAAAGCACAGACACTGAGGGTTTGTAATGATATGCCCATAGCCACTTGATCAGAGCATCCTAGGAAGTTTCCAGAGTTCTATCTTTTGACAAATTTAAGTTTCACATGTCAGCACAAGCTATTTAAAATATGTTAGGAATCTAATAAGGTTCAATATGTTTCTTGTCTACTTAAAGGAAATCAGTATAATATTTTGGGGAATACCTGCCATATGTATCAGAATATTGGTAGTATTTTCCTATGCAAGTTTTGTTGTAAAACATTAATGCTTTTAGCTCCACAATAACTTAGAGTTCAATCAGCAGACAGAAGGATCTTTATTTTATAAAGCAAGACAGCGGGGCTCAAAATTTTTAGACGTGCCATAGACCACTGTTTTTCCTACTGAGCAGAAGGGATCAGATCTTCCTATCCCTGGTTCACTTTCTTTATTTCTCAACAGTTCATGATTCCAGACATACGCAGGCTAGATTGAAAATGAAGTAGTGAACAGTTTCTTTTCATTAGCGTACCTGTGTGCAGTAATCCCACTGCTTATGCTAAGTAGCAAAATGAGAAGGTGCAATATTTCTTCAGTAGAGACAAAACCCACTTTTGCCTTTACTATGCAGTGCTTGAGGTCCTAGGCAACCTAACCTCTGAGCTTCAACAACAGCAACATCTGAGATGGCCACTGTAAGTAAACTGATGGTTAAAAAAAAAAAAAAGTCCCTGGCATTTGCCAAAGACACTGTTCAAACATTAATGTTAGTGAGAAAGAATGAAATGGAGCATTGATTAACTTGTCCTGATCACTATAGTTTAAGTTTAGGAAAGAGAATTAGGAAGTTCCTCACCAAATTTTTAGATTTTAAAATAATTTCCAAACATTCCGGGTTTACAAACAGCAATTGCTTTTAAGCTGTATTTCTGTAGTTTAAACATCCATGTTTGACTTGAACGATCCTTGGAAAATCTTGGTCTGCGGGTGGTCTGAAACTGGCTGGTTTTGATGAAACTGTTTATTCTGCATATAAGTCAGAAACAATCCTGTTTTGACTTTCCTGCCCTGGATAGTATCATGTTTTACAAACACATGAAAGAAACATGCTGATGTAAAAAACAGAAGCGCTTTCATTCAGAACAAACAACCTCCCAGTCATGAAGATCTGCTGCAGGCATATCTGTACACCCTGTCTGACTAATGGCTATATCATATTTGGCAACAGAAGTTGTGTGAGTCATCAACCAGAACTATACAAAGCTTATTTTACAATGAATGTGTTATGATATTGTTTTGTGTTTGGGAAGGAACTGCAGAACCACAGGGATCTCACAGAGTAAAGAAAGCTCATCTGCATTCATGACTGTGGATGTCTTCAACTTGATGTTGGATATTAACATTGAAGATGAGGAAGGGTGGACTTATCTTCCATCTTTCGGTAATCACATCAAATACTTTTCCCCATCTACTTAACAAAAGAAAGCTTCATTGCTCAGTGCTTCTTTTTCCTCAGAAGTTTGGGGTAGACTGACTTCACCTGGGGAGATCTTACTGACCCAGTGCAGTACTCAGTTTCAGTCACACAATTAACTCCGAGCTTCCAGAAATGGCACAGAAACATCAAGTCTTGCTTGCAGGCTCTCCAAGTGCTCCCAGTCATGTGTCGACATCTACCTGAGAAGGAAAATAAACGTATCTTTTACCAGGGCTGCTCTTTCAACCTGCTGAGTATCATCTAAGGAATTCTAGAGATGCTATAAATGCCAAGGTCACCCCCATAAGGTAGTCTGATTGCATTTCTACAAGGTTTTCCTCCATAAGTCAGCAATTGTAATTTATATCTGCAGTGAGAACTGCATCTCTGCTCCTTGAGAGCAAAGGCGGAGATCTTTTTGTGTGTGTGTGTCTGCAAATGTCTATATAATGCTTATAATAAGAACTCCTAGTTTCTGTGGTATATTATTAAATACTTTAAACTTGCACTTGCATAAAAATAATCACAAGATTAAAACAAAAGAAAAAATGTGAATGATTACTTTCAACATAATAAATCGTGCCTAAAATTATTAAAAGACTTAAAGCCAGAAGTGTTAAAAACACTGAAAAAAAAAAAAACAACCCAAAATTCAATGTCAGTTAACATGCTTTGGAACATTTACAGTGTCAGGAATTATGCTAAATATTTCTCAGAAATTTCCTAATTTAGAAATAAAAACTGAAGCTCTACTGAGCTTTGGTCATGTCTAAGGTCATATGTTGATCAAATGACATAGTGTCAGGTCTGTGTCTTTAGCTCTCCTTCTAGCTAAAACATTAACAACCTAACTGCTCATGATGTCATGGATACGGAGCAAAAAATAGGAGACTCTTACACTCAAAGATGCTGTAACAGAGGGCATTCCTTTGTGAGTTGTTCCTTCTAGAGCTGTTCCTCTTTGCCAGGCAATTCAAATTATAAAGGAAAGCTATACCTACACAATGTTAGCTGCTATATAGTCTCCCTTTAGATTTACAGAAAACAGGATGTTAGGTAACCTTCTTATATTATCTAAACATGCAATGCTACTTGTTCATTGGTCTATGTATCAGCTAACACAAAGCATGTGTCTGTGGATTTTAACTTTACCTTGTCTAAAGTATTGCAAACATTTGCTTGCAAAAGGCAGAAATCAGCGGTGGTGTTCTAGTGTATGTATGTATTTAGGCACCCACTGTATGATAAAAAAAAATCCCACCCAGTAGGTGATCTAAGCCCTCTCACAAAGGTACAGTCACTAACATGATCTTTCTTGAAGGACAGTGGTTCCTTTCCTTTCAAGATACCAGCCTTGAATAAAGTACTTTGTCTATGAGAGATTCTACTAAACATTAGCTTTTCAGGGGTGGGCAGTGAACATGGGTCCAATGACAGAGCCAAGGGATGTAACAGGCATCATGATTTCCTTGTTTTTTATTGGTTAATCTTTGCCCTTCAGATTCCAAGGAATGTTGAGAAGGGGCACCTAGATTAGTGTTTTGTGTGAGTAGTGTTGCCAATATGATAAAGATTTTTATCTAAGTTAGTTAATTAAGAGTTTTTAAGGATTTGATTAGGCCATACTTCCTCTTTCACAAATGTAATTTGATGCTAATCAATGAGGTCTTAGGGAAGGACCTCAACTCCCTTGCTCTTCTTTCTTATAATATGTATCAATTTAGTAAGAAAGCTCTCACTAGATGCCAGATTCTGGCTTGGACCTTAGTCTTGGAGTTAGCAGCCCTCCAAATTGTAAGAAATAAACTTTTGTTCAATGTTCGGTTTGTAGCATTCTGCTACAGAAAAACTAAGGAACTAAGATTAGCCTCGAACCTAGGAAACTCTATATTCTTAATGAGTTATGTATAATTTTGTCCAACACCTACTCTATGGATATGTGTTTACTGTACTAGAGAGCAAATACATATGCTTCTCATTCTAGAAATACTTGGGCTTTCTCCATCTTCCAAGGTTGTGTTCTATATAAAAATCTTTGGAAAAAAAGATTCTACAATAAAGCCCAGAAGTGCTTCTGCTGGCAAGATGTGTGGAAAGGGAAGACTCACATGCAAACCCTCCTCTAACATGGAGCTCTATTCTCAGAACAGATGCTTTGACCATAGCACAGCTTCCTGATGAACTCAAATATAATCAGCAGAGATTACAGGAAGGCTGTCATGCCCACTCTGCACCAATCAGAACTGGAGTCCTTCAGCTTGTTCTCCGAGTATTTTTCCTTCAGTGCCTTCTCTCAGCCCAAGCACAAGTTTTTTTTTTTTAACACAATATTAAGCCTTGACTAGGTTGTGGGGGTCTATAATTTTATTTTAAGTACTAGCCTTAGAAGAACTTTTTCAGAATATAATTCACTATAAATGGGCAGTGTTTCCAAAGTATCATTTGTTATATATATATATACATAAATTGTTATATGTATATATCATTTGTTATATATATATATATATATATATATATATATATATATATATATATACACATAAATTGTGAAACTTCACTTTTAGTTTTTTTTCTTGAGTGCAACATAGATTGGGTACAAGATATATTCTAACAAAATTTTCAGTGGAAAATTTTGACAAATTGTAGGAAGACAATACCTTAGACAAAACAAAACTGCATCCATTCCAGTATTTACTGGAGAAATTATCCAAGTATATAATTTAAGTGTAGGATGAAGGACCTGAAGTGGCCATACATTAGCATGACATGAATTATATTGTTTTAAGATATAAAGTGTCTGTTCTACAATTTATGGATGGAGGCAGTTCTATGAGTGCTTTTCTGGCGTCCTACCCTTCTGAGAACAGCCAATAATTATCTTAATATCTCCTGAAATGATCTACAAGTAATTGAAATTGATGACAACTTGAGTGGTGCCAAACGACTTGGCAGAAAGTCAGGGGCTTCCATGAACATGGACATTTGTGCTGACCTGCTCTGTAACCTAATACGATGTGATCTAATGGATGCATCGTAACATCAGGAGCCTCATCCAAAGCTGGGAGGTGTTGCTCTCTCAAGCCATCAACATGATAAAAAATTTGGCTTTGAACTGTTGAATGCAGCTACTGGTGTTGAAAAGGATTCATATTCTTTTATCTGTTTGCTATTTTGACACGAAAGCATTATGCCTAGGACAGGTGGCCTATGAAAATAAGCTGTGATATGCCCAGAGGGCTCTATGATGCTTTATCATCCAGATGTTATAGTGAGTGGTTCAATAGATGGGGGAGTATTAAGAGCAGACACAAGGTTTTACCCAGTGTTATTTCCCTATGGATTGATGGTCTGCAGAAATCTCATCTGGTATTCTGTATCATCATTTCAGGGTTAGTTCTTGTCAGTAGTTGCTGTATTCAGGATAAGACAATTCACCTGTTGTCTTGAAATTGTTTCTTTGATATTCTCAGTGATGTATTATTTCCCTAAATATGTTACTTTGATGATCTTTCCCAAGGACTAAGTAGACACAGTTGTGAGGCTTGGATTCAGCACAGTTCCTCTCCTCTTTTTTTTTTTTTTTGTCTGAAAATCACAGTAATTCTGCCACCTTTCAATGTGCATCACCATGGATCACACCTGTCTACTTTGTTACAATCTTCTTTGAATTGGAACACTGAATGTTTTTTGCTCAAGAATAATGGTTTCTTCCTTAGATCTCTCTCTCTCTCTCTCTCTCTCTCTCTCTCTCTCTCTCTCTCTCTCTCTCTCTCTCCTCCCTCCCTCCCTCCCTCTCTCTCTCTGTGTGTACTTTAAAATTTAATGTCAACATTAAGTAGGTTCATACCAAAGTTAATTCTTGCTTTTTTTGTTTAGTTCTTTGACAATTTTATATGTTTCTATAATACATTTTTTTGATACTCTCTTCCTCTACACTGTATCTTTATTCCACCCTTATCAACTCCCTTTTCCTTACCTATACTTCCTCCAGATTCATAACTTTTAGGTTTGTTTTATGACCTGTTTATTTTAACTAGGGCCATCTGTGTGACAACTGGATTGGGATGCCAGTAAAGGTAATGACTCGCATTTCCCCCAAAGCTGTCTGTAGGAAATAGGTGAGTGGTAAGGATTAGGGCTCCCTGGGCTTCCCCTCCATGTATGTCTGACTGTTGACAGGCCTATTCTTGTGTAAACCGCAGGCAGTTATCTGCAGTTGTTGAAAGTCTGTGATTACAATGGCTGTGTATTGTCAGGAGAAAACATTTCTCAGCCTCTCAGGCCTCTCTTTATCCTCTGGCTCTTCTATTATTTTTTTCTACCAGTCTTCAATAAAGTTCCCTGAGCTTTGGAAGTGATGGTATAAATGCCTCCTTTAGGACTAAACACTCAATCATGGTTTATTCTCAGGTTCTTGTATAGTCATGAGTCCCTGTATTTACTACAGTTTGCTGGAAAGAGGTTGCTCAGATAAAGGCTAAAAGTAGAAATTGTCTATTGGTATAAAAAGACATTTAGAAGGTAGTTCAACATTGTGTCAATTTACTTAAACAACAGAATTAAGTTTTCCCAAGAACCTATGACCTCTCCTGTCATGGACTTTTAAATAAGGTTACAATATCAGGTGTAGCTTCTCCACTGTGGAGTCACCCTGAAATCCAACTAGAGAGCAGTTAGTTACCTCCATAAGAGTCACGCCACTATTGCACAGGGGCGTATCTTTCAGGGCAGGTTGGTATCATACATTTTAGGGTTCATTGCTGGGTAAAATTATTGAAGCCTTTTCTATAGCAGCAACATGAATAAACAACTTCAAGCACTATGAAAGCTATCCAGCTATGCGGAAGCTATGGGAACTAATACTTAAGTCTAGTCATTAATTTTACTTAGTGACTAATCAAATAATAAATGAAAATCCATTATGAAACAACCAGTAGGGTACATGCTACAGACAAAGGGATGAATTAAACATTTTCTCTACAAGTAAAGAGAGAATAGCCTGATGGTCAGAAGTGAGTACTCCAGGCTGAATTATTTCACTTGTGATTTTTAGCTAGCTAGTGTATGATTTTTCTAAAATCAATGACACAACTAGATGAAACAAGTCAATTACACTCACTTATTTATGCCTTTCCCTGGAATCTTACCAAAATGACGTGCAAAAGTATTTTTAAAAACATAAAAACCTGTGTTTTGTGAAAAGGAATGGTAAAGTCAAAGACTACAGCAGGCTGAAAATACTTACCAACTGTTTTTTTATTTTATTTTATTTTATTTTATTTTATTTTATTTTATTTTATTTTATTTTATTTTATAATACCATTCAGTTCTACATATCAGCCACGGGTTCTCCTATTCTCCCCCTCCAACCCCCTCCCCTTACCCCCAGCTCACCCCCCATTCCCACCTCCTCCAGGGCAAATCACTCCCCGCCCCCCAGGACTGCGATCAACCTAGTAGACTCAGTCCAGGCAGGTCCAGTCCCTTCCTCCCAGACTGAGCCAAGTGTCCCTGCATAAGCTCCAGGTTTCAAACAGCCAACTCATACAATGAGCACAGGACTTGGTCCCACTGCCTAGTTGCCTCCCAAACTGATCAAGCCAATCAACTGTCTCACCTATTCAGAGGGCCTGATCCAGCTGGGGGCCCCTCAGGCTTTGGCTCATAGTTCATGTGTTTCCATTCATTTGGCTATTTTTTTTCAATAATTGAGTAAAACCGAAATTTATTATAAGCCACAGTCGTCCTAGGGACCTCCATGCTATATATATAGCCTCCATGATTCTATGGGTTGTGGTCTGATTGTTCTTTATTTTATATCTAGAATCCACTTATGAGTGAGTACATACCATGACTGTCTTTCTGGGTTTGGGTTACCTCACTCAGGATGATTTTTTCTAGTTCCATCTATTTGCCTGCAAATTTCATGCTTTCATTGTTTTTCTCTGCTGAGTAGTACTCCATTGTGTATATTACCACATTTTTTTCATCCATTCTTCCGTTGACAGGCATCTAGGTTGTTTCCAGGTTCTGGCTATTACAAATAGTGCTGCTGTGAACATAGCTGAGCATGTATCTTTATGGTATGAATCAGCATTCCTTGGGTATATGCCCAAGAATGGGATGGCTGGGTCTTGAGGTAGTTCAGTTCCTAATTTTCTGAGGAACCGCCATACTGATTTCCACAGTGGTTGTACAAGTTTACATTCCCACCAACAGTGGAGGAGTGTTCCCTTTGCTCCACATCCTCTCCAACAATGACTGTCATTGGTGTTTTTGATCGTAGCCATTCTGACAGGTGTAAGGTGGTATCTCAGAGTCGTTTTGATTTGCATTTCTCTGATTAAGGATGTTGAGCATTTCTTTAAATGTCTTTCAGCCACTTGTGATTCTTGTTTTATGAATTCTCTGTTTAGCTCTTTAGTCCATTTTTTTAATTGGACTGTTCAGTATTTTGATGTCTAGTTTCTTGAGTTCTTTATATACTGTGGAGATCAATCCTCTGTCAGATGTGGGGTTGGTGAAGATCTTTTCCCATTCTGTTGGCTGTCTTTTTGTCTTATTGACTGTGTCTTTTGCCCTGCAAAAGCTTCTCAATTTTGAGAGGTCCCATTTATTAATTGTTGTGCTCAGGGTCTGTGCTGTTGGTGTTTTATTTAGGAAATGGTCTCCGGTGCCAATGCGTTCAAGAGTGCTTCCTACTTTCTTTTCTATTAAGTTTAATGTAGCTGGATTTATGTTCAGGTCTTTGATCCACTTGGACTTGAGTTTTGTACATGGTGACAGATATGGCTCTATTTGTAATCTTTTACATATTGAGATCCAGTTATGCCAGCACCATTTGTTGAAGATACTTTCTTTTTTCCATTGTATAGTTTTGGCTCCTTTGTCAAAAACCAGGTGTTCATATGTGCATGGATTAATGTCAGGGTCTTCAATTCGATTCCATTGGTCTGTATGTCGGTTTTTGTACCAGTACCAAGCTGTTTTTATTACTATAGCTCTATAGTAGAGTTTGAGGTCAGGGATGGTGATGCCTCCAAAGGTTGCTTTATCGTATAAGATTCTTTTTTTTTTTTGTGTGTGTGTGTGTGTGTGTGTGTGTGTGTGTGTGTGTTTCGAGACAGGGTTCCTCTGTGTAGCTTTGTGCCTTTTCCTGGAACTCACTTGGTAGCCCAGGCTGGCCTCGAACTCACAGAGATCCGCCTGGCTCTGCCTCCCGAGTGCTGGGATTAAAGGCGTGCACCACCACTGCCCGGCCTTCGTATAGGATTCTTTTAGTTATCCTGGGTCTTTTGTTTTTCCATATGAAGTTGAGTATTTTTCTTTCCAAGTCTGTAAAGAATTGTGTTGGGCCGGGCGGTGGTGGCGCACGCCTTTAATCCCAGCACTCGGGAGGCAGAGCCAGGCGGATCTCTGTGAGTTCGAGGCCAGCCTGGGCTACCAAGTGAGTTCCAGGAAAGGCACAAAGCTACACAGAGAAACCCTGTCTCGAAAAATCAAAAAAAAAAAAAAAAAAAAAAAAAAAAAAAGAATTGTGTTGGGATTTTGATGGGAATTGCATTGAATCTGTAGATTGCCTTTGGTACGATTGCCATTTTTAATATGGCAATCCTACCTATCCATGAGCATGGGAGATCCTTCCATTTTCTGATATCTTCAATTCCTTTCTTTGAGATTTAAAGTTCTTATCAAAGAGGTCCTTCACTTGTTTAGTTAGTGTTATTCCAAGGTATTTTATATTATTTGTGGCTATTGTAAAGGGTGATGTTTCTCTGACTTCTTTCTCAGCCCTTTTATCATTTGTGTATAGGAGGGCTACTGATTTTTTTTTGAGTTGATCTTGTATCCTGCCACTTTATTGAAGGAGTTTATCAGCTGTAGGAGTTCCCTGGTAGAGTTTTTGGGGTCACTTATGTATACTATCATATCATCTGCAAATAGTGAAAGTTTGACTTCTTCCTTGCCAATTTGTATCCCTTTGATCTCCTTTTGTTGTCTTATTGGTCTAGCTAGAACTTCTAGTACTATATTGAATAAATATGGGGAGAGTGGATAGCCTTGTCTTGTTCCTGAATTTAGTGGTATTGCTTTGAGTTTCTCTCCATTTAATTTGATGTTTGCTGTTGGCTTGCTATAAATTGCTTTTATTATGTTTAGAAATGTTCCTTGTATTCCTGGTCTTTCTAAGACCTTTATCATGAAGGGATGTTGGATTTTCAAAGGCTTTTTCAGCATCTAAGGAGATGATCATGTGGTTTTTTCTTTCAGTTTCTTTATATGGTGTATTACATTGACTGATTTTTGTATGTTGAACCATCCTTGCATCCCTGGGATGAATCCTACTTGGTCTTGATAGATAATTGTTTTGATGTATTCTTGGATTCGATTTGCCAATATTTTGTTGAGTATTTTTGCATCAATGTTCATGAGGGAGATTGGTCTGTAGTTCTCTTTCTTTGTTGCATCTTTGTGTGGTTTGGGTATCAGGGTAATTGTAGCCTTATAAAAAGAGTTTGGTAGTGTTCCTTCTGTTTCTATTGTGTGGAACACTTTGAAGAGTATTGGTATTAGTTCTTCTTTGAAAGTCTGATAGAATTCTGCACTGAAACCATCTAGTCCTGGGCTTTTTTTTTTTTTAACCAACTGTTTTATTGCTGGAAATCTGACAGGTGACTGGCATCAAACTATACAAACCTTACATCTGAAACTGTTGATAGAAGAACCACAAAGAGCTGAGACTCTTTGTCATGGATATGCCTGAAAAATGCCAAGAAGGGTGGTTTCAGGAAGCAAGATAGAAGATTGAAGTGAAAATAGTAATAGCTAAGGAAAGTCTTGAAAACATGTTAGACTGCTGGGTGATGGTGGTGGTGGTGGTGGTGGTGGTGGTGGCGGTGGCTGCCATGGTGGTGGCGCACGCCTTTAATCCCAGCACTCAGGAGGTAGAGGCAGGCGGATCTCTATGAGTCCAAGTCCAGCCTGGTCTACAAAGTGAGTTCCAAGACAGGCACCAAAGCTACACAGAGAAACCCTCTCTCGAAAAACCAAAATAAATAAATAAATAAATAAATAAATAAAATAATAAATAAATAAATAAAGAAAGAAAGAAAAGAAAACATGTTAGACTAACCTAAACCTTATCAATATCATGTGGTTACTGTTTTCTAACTCAGAAATGTGAGGATAATGGATTTTTTTCTCTCACTGGATACTGAGATGAGTTCCATTGTGAATACTAAATGTATTTGAGGATAGTTGTGATGAGACACGCTGAGACCTTGTGCTATAAGAGTCTACTACTGCCTTTCCCTGCTTTGTCCTTAGAGTGTTCTCTGATGGGTAATTTCCCAGGCAAAAAGCAAAAACCCGCTTTTCTTTTTCTTTCTTTCTTTCTTTCTTTCTTTCTTTCTTTCTTTCTTTCTTTCTTTCTTTCTTTCTTTCTTTCTGTCTGTCTGTCTGTCTGTCTGTCTGTCTTTCTTTCTCTCTCTCTCTCTCTCCCCCTCCCTCCCTCCCTCCCTCCCTCCCTCCCTTCCTTCCTTCCTTCCTTCCTTCCTTCCTTTTTTTTGAGGTGTGTGTGTGTGTGTGTGTGTGTGTGTGTGTGTGTGTGTGAAAAAACTGGTTGAAAAGCTCTGCATGTTGAATTTGGTGTTTAATGACTTGTTGTATTAGTGTTTGCATTGCTGCTTACAAAGAAACTCTACAGAAGCAACTGAAAAAAGGAAGGCTTACTTTGGTTCACAGTTTGAGGGCATGCTTCATCACAGCATGGAAGTCATGTGGGCAGAAGCTTGAGGCAGACATTGTTCTGCTGTCAGGAAGCAGAGAGCCATGAATGCTACTGACTTCTTTTTATTCAGTTCAGGATCCCAGCCCCTGCCATGGTGCCACCTTTGTTTAGGAAGGGTCTCCTTGCACCAATTAACCAAATCTAGAATCTTCCTTATACACATACCCAGAGAGTTGTCTCCTAAATGATTATAAAGTCTGTCAAGTTAAAAATAAATATTATCCATCACTTAGAGTCTGTCAGATTGATAATCAATAGTATCCATCACACATGCCTATATTTTAATTTGGTCACTTTATAAGATTACCAGTCATCACAATCCATCAAGTGGGCATAGCTTCCTATCATCATTTTTGAGTTTTATTCTTAATTGTGAAGAAAGAAATTTTAAAAAACAAAATTAAAAGTCTTTGCAGGAAAACCTCCAAAGGGTCAGATGAAGGAAAAGATAAAGGAAAGAGAAGAGTAAGAAATAGAGTGAACTCAGATGAAACAGAGGCAGATCGGGCAGCAAGCCACAATACATAAATAGACATGCATAGTCATAGGTATTTCACACCTGACAGACAAATTAAAATTCTTACAGAGATTGTACATATGAAATATAGAAAAGAAGCCATTAGGTAAAAAGAAAGCAGATAAAAAACAGTTTTAGAAATGGAACCAAAATGCTAACATTTTAATTTAATACCTTTTGAACTTAAAATATAAATGCTTTCTTTCCCCCTTCTCTTCCCCTCTCCAACTCCTCTCATATCCCTTCTCTCCAAACCCTGCCATGTTTCTCCCATCTTCTCACATTGATGGCCTCTTTTCATTTGAATACATACATGTATATGTATATGTATATGTATATGTATATGTATATGTATATGTATATGTATATGTATGTATTCAAATGAAAGCCCCAGGTAGTTAGGTAGGTTTCTAGTACTAGTCATGGTTTCTTTTCTGTTGAGTGAGTCTTAAGTATAAATAGATGACCGTGGTTACAGCCAAGCAATGCATACCACTAATACGCTTTAAAGGATATCTTGCCATGCTGGTCAGTGTTGTAGTTCATCGGTATCACAGCTGGATCAAATTGCTTCCCTCTCTTGGCAGGTTGCATAGCACTTGTTAGCACTATGGAAGCTAGACTGTAAAAAGGAGGTTTTGCAGTTGGATCTGGTTTGAAAAATCTGAGCCCTGTGTTATAAGTGCGGTGTCTTCAGCAGCATGGACCTACCTTCAACTTTGAAGAGGCAGCCAAAGGCACTATAGAGCATTATAGGAACTCTAGTATCTAGATCAGGGATTTGAAACCTGATGTCATGCATGAGACTGAAATATATAGTCCTAAGTAACATAATCTTGAAAGTTGAAATTCTCAAATATCAAAATCCCCAATGTCTCCATTCTGAAAAATCACAATACTGACAGATTAAACTCCTAAATGCTAAACCACAAAAGCTCAAGTATTAGAAACCACAGTGCCATGAGCAGACTTTAAAATGGGCAAAAAAGACTAATTAGGGGGAAGGGTTTGGCCAGGCTATATAATGATGTTGAAAAAACAAATGTACCATTTGCCTGAGCTGGCATTCCCATCCCACTGGTGAAATTCCTGTTTTAATAAAGTAAAGCCACATATGTTGAAGGAAGCCACTGATGTTGCTGACTGGTTTAAAAGGATGCACAAAAGGATGAGAACACATACCATGGCTTTCCTGTAATGTTTCCACTGCATTTGTGGCCCATGAGTACATGCAGAATGAATTTCTAAGTACCCAAAACAACGTAGAAACATGACACAGAAGACAGGATAATTTAACTGGGAACCCTCATCAGTACATATAAAACCTTAGCAGAGTTTCCAAAAAAGCAGCATACAGGAAGCAGAAGGACAGTATTTGTTCAGGTTCTGATATCAACTCCTGGCCTCTACATGCACAGTGCTAGCAAGTGTACCTGCATGCACACATGGGTACACCCATTGAACACACACACACACACACACACACACACACACACACACACGTACCCCACACAATGATATAAATACCCTAATAAAATCTAGAACTATTTCTTGTGAGTGAGAATCACTTGTGTACTGTGCTAGCAAGTGTACCTGCATGCACACATGTGTACACCCATTGAACACACACACACACACATACACGTACCCCACACAATGATATAAATACCCTAATAAAATCTAGAAGTATTTCTTGTGAGTGAGAATCACTTGTCAGTAAGTAAGAAAATTAGGAGTGGAGAGAAATGATGACACATTTTTTTCCACATTGGATATAATCTAGCAAATTACATGTTTTAAGTTGTGAACTTCTAATAGTTACACAAAATAAAATTTTAGAAAGAAAGATCTCAAGACTGAGCACTTAATAATTTGAGGTGTTTAAAATTTTTAATAAACCAACTTCCTGTACAAATATTAAATGTTCATGGGTATTGGAAAGTTTTTAGGCTAGAGAATGCAAACCAACTTTGACTTCACCTAGCTACCTCAGAATGAGGGAACATGTCAGAACCACTGAGAATTCCAAAATGGTTCACCATCGTAAATATGGGTACAATATTCTGGTAAGAAATAGTAAAATATTATTTGTTTCTACAAGTCTTTATAATATACAATAAAGATAGGGGCCACAAAGATTTTTAGAATGTAAAACCTATTTTATAGTAGATGGTTTAATGAAAAACTAATAATACAGAGACTCAATATAAAAATCATGGATGAAGAAAATGTCATTATTGTGGAAAATTAACCTGTTCTACAACGTGGGCATCTCAGCATATTCCTAGAGAGGGGGCTACATGTGCAGTGGCCACAGTCACTGCTGCATCTATCATGCATCATCTTGAACACATCTCTTTGTGATCATGTTTTATAATGCAATGGGTATTTCAGAGACTTTTCATACTATAACTGCACAAAGAAATTTTTATCTCAACTGAATTAGTGGATACTGAATTCACCAATATTCTCACTAAAATTCATAGAAACATGATAGTGCTCTTTATTTCTTTTTATTATTTTGTTTTATTTTTTACATTCTACCTCACGATATAATTCTGGCTGGCTTAGAACTCTCTTTGTAGACCAGCATGGTCTTGAACTCACATAGATCTGCTTGCCTATGCTTCCCAAGTGCTGGGGTTAAAGGCCTGTACCAACTTACCTGGGTGATAGTAATCTTTAAAAAAACACAATTTATATTTGAATATGAAAGAAAAGATAAGTGTATGCAACATTACTGAAAATATAAAAGATGGTTCCGTGCAGTTTTAAAGACTTTTTAATCCCCAAGCCTCAGAGGAAACAAAGACCAAAGCTAAGCTACAAAATTGCCGATGGAGACAGTAGAGAACCCAGACCACAGTGCAGCAAAGGCGGTTGTTCTGGAATCTGGTTGTTACGGCTCCTGAGGTGGAGAATTGCATTCTCCTGATTTTCTCTAATTTAAGAATATTTTTGTAAAGGAGATGTGGTCTAACTGACAATTGCTATTCTTGAGTTTCTTAGTAAACTGCTGGAAAAGTTCCTGCCAAAAAACAAGCTCTTAGTTCTGGTTTGAGCGTCTCATCAAATTCCCATTTTTTTTTTCACCTTACTGTAACAAGCTGGATGGGAACACAGAAACTTTCAGGAGTGATGCCACATTTGTTTTACTCTTTACATTTTAGAAACTTCATTTGCAATACCTTAATGTGGACTAGTTTTTTTTTTTAAAAAAAGGTATTGGGGTGATATGTGCAGTGAAGGGGGCTTGGATGCTAAAAAGACAAAAGGAAACGGAAGTGTGATTACAACCAACCCCACCATTCCCATGGCTGCCTGGAAACCCTTTCCCCAGAACTCCCAGCTCAACACTGCACAGTCTTCAAGCAAGCCAGAGTCACAATGCTACATTTGCCCGAGTGGAATGATGGCATGTGGTGGAGGTTTATATAAATTAATGGGCAACCATTAATAATTTGGATCCAATTTGGAAAATTGGAAGGAGTATAATTAGGGAAGCAATGACAAGAAATTCTGGAAGGAAAATGTTTGTGAGCATCTCAAGCTTGTCCCCAAGTGTTCACCTGGAGTCCGCTGTAAAGAAAGTTCTTAATAATTAGGTGGAAAGCATGTTAGACTTTTTGTCACTGTGACAAATGCCTGAGAGGAACAGTATGAATGATGAAAGACTTATAGCTGCTCACAGTTTCAAAGGTTTTGTGTGCAATCAGCTGGCTTCATGCTCTGGGCTTGAGGCAAGGCTGAACTTCAGGGTATGTACTATGTTGACAGGAGATGATATAGGAAGGAACCAGGGAGATGATACATCTTTCTAGGCTACAAGATTCACTTCCTCCCTGTACCTTACCTTCTATAGTTTCATCAGTTCCCAGTAACCTATCTATACCTTGAATTTATCAGTGGATTGAATTGTTGATTTGGTCAGAATCCTCTTCATCTAACCACCTCCCCCAAGCCTTGCCTCTTATCACTGCTTACATCAGGACCAACTCTTCTAATATATAAGCATTCTGTAACACACTTGATATCCAAACCATCATATACAGGAGCTTCACTGGTCTATTGCTAGTCCTTTACCATAGCCATTCTTGTGCTTTTCCAGTTAGTTCCTAGAGTGGTTTGGTGGAAACATATATTCTCAGAAAGGCTATTGCTGTCTTACCACTTTGGGAGTGTAGTTTCCAGAAAGCAGTTACTAATCTGGGACCTTCATATACTTATTCATCTCTGTGACCAAACAGCTCCCCAATAACAAATAAGAGGAACTCACTGCAGCTTGTACTCACCAGGAATTGTTCTGAATTTTGAACTGTTTCCATCTTGTTCTGTATATTGGTGAGATTTCTTTTATTCTGTTATGATATGCCTTATAAACTGATTTGTATCAAGGACTTTGATGCTAAAGAAAGAAAGGAACAGGCTAATGTCAGTAGAGTCACTGAGGCTATACAATGGTTAAATCAATTACTAAAGAGTCTGTTGTGGTTCTATCAGCATATATCATCTAATGGAAACATTGTTTTCCTGGTAGAAAATATAGATTCAGGATTCAAGGCACATACTGAAGGGGACTGGATTTGCTTGCCATTGAAATTTTAATTTTGTTTCAATTGGGAATGTTCTATTGCTTGGAAATTTGGACTACACCACCTAGTAATTTTGGCTTTTTAATGCAGGTAAGGGTATTGTGAAAAAAAAAATCATTACTTCAACAGGATTATGATGAAGAGCTGAGTTAGGGACTTTCCATCATCATTTGAATATAAAATATCTTCACCAGCTCATATGCTGAGCACTTGGTCTCTAACTGGAGGCGTTGTTTTTAGATAAAACGTCACTTCCTTCACATATTCCGAATGAGATGCTCTAACCAAGATGTGGAAACAACCAACCATGGACAGAACCCTCTGACACTGTGATACCAAATAATTCTTTTATCTCTGAGTTGTTCTATCACATCATTTGGCCTCCAAACAAGAAGGGTGACAGGGACAGGGACTTAAGAGACTGGGAACAAACTTGTCTCAGTGTACCTATAGGTAAAAGTTATGAGATGATTACAAGTCTATAAACATGCTCACCAAGCACTCAGATATCTCAATGTCTGGGCATTGCAGGGCATATTTTACTGATAATTTGGGAACATGACGAAGTCCATGTGGAACTGCTCCAGGTAGTTAAGGAAAGAAATAACACTGGCTTGGTCAGTAGCAGAAATGATAGTTTAACCTTCACCATGATTTTCCTCTTTGTGCATAATTCATACTTCAAATAAATACCCTTTCTCCTCTTCCTTCAACCTTCTATTTATAGGGTATAGAGTAATAAATGGAGTTATGAAGACAGTACAAGAAAGAAACAATAAGGAACTGTGGCTTTGACACTAGAGCTAGAGAGCTTTACTTATCTTTTTTGGGGAGCAACTAGACTTTCATTAAACAGGAATTTTATCTGGAAGCATATCTCTGACATACATACTCATGGAAGTAAATTAGAGAAGACATTGTTTGTCACAGTCAGCTCAGCATCATGTCTGTCTTTCTCACCAGCATATCTGCTCTCCATTGAATGATTATCTCATCACTGAGTACAGGGTGGGGGAATTCTTTCTTTGATTGTGTATTTTTCTTAGACAAGGAACGGAGCATAATTTCACGTAGGTGAGTGAAAGGTCCCTCCTCATCTGTGTGGTTCAATGAGAAACTCAATTGGATATCTTCAGAGTTAGATTTTATCTTCGTGGGTGGTCCAGCTACTAACCAAACCATCCAACTACTATGATGTAGTTGAATCCTCCACAATTCCTACTTTCAGGCTATGTTGTGAGACTCCAATAACCTCTCAATAACTTGTATCATGTTCAAGCTAGCCAGAGAAGTTGGTCTCCTGTATCAGAATGGGATATATTAGAAGAGCCTAATGTATGCCTGAAGCTATGTCCAGTTATGAGCTCTATGTACAGGTTGATTTTTCTACATGTACACACTTCATGTACATGTGATAAAGTTTAATTCTTAAGTTAAACAAGGAAAAATATCAATAATAAATAATGAAATAGAATGATTGCAATTATATACTCTAATCACACTTTTGAAAATGTAGTTTTATTCTTGTGAGATTTAGGCAAATACTAGCTTTCTTGGACCAGCTGTCTTAATTTCATTTTTTGTTGCTGTGATAAAATACCCTGACAAAAGCAACTTAAGGGAGAAAGGATTTATTTGGTTCCCAGTTCCCAGTTATATTCCACCATTGCCAGGAACTTGAAACCATTAATTTCATTATATTGACAGTCAAAAGCAGAGAGAAATGGAGTGATGAATGTATGCCAATGCTCAGCTTGCTCTCTTTCCTTTTCATTCAATCCAAGCTATCCACATTTAGAGTGTGTCTTATCGTCTTAATTAACTCAATGGAACTCCTTCGCAGCTATGCTCACTAGCCAACAGAATCTAGACAGTTCCTCGTTGAGATGCTCTTCCCAGGTTATTCTATGCTGTGTCAACTTCACTATCAAAACCAGCCTTTACAACGATGGTATCCTTCAAAATCATGCAGAGTGAAACCCTGGTAATGAGGACTACTATGTTTCTGTTGTATGCAATTATTTGCTGGTAAAGAGTCAAAAGATGTAGGCATTCAGGCAAATGTTCAGGAGAATTAAATGGTGTGAATTGTGTAGGGGGCATAGAAAATAATAAAATAAAAATAATAGGGAAAGTATAGATTTCTGGCAGTACCTTGTATCTTCTAATTATATTGGACATGTTGCAAGTTACAAATCTCATTCAAGAAATTCATAGCAGAAGTCATGCTATTTGTAAACAGACAGGCGTCAATAGGTGAATTGAAGAACAGAGAATTTGGGAGTGAATTCTACTCAGAATGGGATGAAAGAGAAACTGAGGAGTCATTTTAAAAGTGTTTACCTCACCCTGCAAAAATATGTTCAAGTGGAGTTTTTATTTAAAATCCTGAAGCAATCAAAATGTTGTTAGCATTTCTTACTCTAGTTTGTGTGAAAAACAAAGCAGGAAGGATCTTAGTGTCCTGACAGTTCATAAAGCACCATGGAAAGGTATTGGCATTGCTGTGATTACTATGACCATCACTATTGTTATTTAAATCCAGTCATAGTGAGCAACACAATTTTCTCTTTTAAATTATTGCTTTCTAATTCCCAGATGAAAATAAGTTCCCAGAACTCCAAAAGTTACTGGATAGTCTAAATGTATCTCCTTTTTACTTGTGAATTAAAAATACAAACAGAAAGAAAAACTTTTTTATGTATTACTTTTTTCTTTTGCTTAGTTATTAGTATTTTTCTTGAGATAGGATCTCTCATCGATAGTCCTTACAGGCCTCCAAATCTCTATAGAGATAAGATGTCTTCTAAATTAGAGATGTTATTACTTCAGTCTCCTAAGTACTTCAGGTTAGTTTTCCTCATGTTGTCAATACACAGAAGAATAAAATGATGACAAACTGGATTCTTTCTAGATTGCTTCTTCAAGGAATTCTGAACAGAATTAAGTAAGGATATGGACATCAACTAAAAACATGGTATACAAATGGGAATTTTTTGGCTAAATTTGGGATCTTTTGACATTTGCTAATTGTCTAAAGATAATAAAATAATATATTGAAAAAATATATTAAAAATTAGAAATAACCCCAGATGTGAACTGGGGCAAATTCATTTATGTGGTTGGGTATAAAATACAAAGAGTTTTTTTTCTTTGCAAATGGATTGTCATGAAGGTAGGGGAAGAAACTAAAAAAATATATGACTTCATGGGACTAGAGAAGGAAAGTAATAAGTTGTGCAAAATATTATACTGGTTTGGGCATTAGGGTGAAAGAAACATACTCATGAAGTTTGGCAATATGGAGGACATTAGTGACTGTAAGGAGAACAGAATTAGTGCTGCAAGACAAAGTCATTGCTTGATGAGTGAAGGGGAACTAGAAAAGAATTAAGATTTCTGATGCTACAAAATATTACTAAAATCCATTAAACCCAATATGAATATATAAAATAGGAATTATGAACTGAGATGGTAGAATTTAAAAATAATCACACATTTGTTCTTCACAAATTATTTCAAATCAAATCTCAGGCACTTTGATTTTTTAAAGAGGAATAACCAACATAATTCATTAAAATTTCAACATGAATTTATAACGATAATTTAAAATGTATGATGCATGGGATTAAATATGAAAGAAATGATAAAGAGATGTGATTATTTTTAAATTCTACCATCTTAGTCAATGTGACTATTTTTTTTATAAATTTATTTATTTTATACCCCAGTTGGTTTCCCCTACCTCTTCTCCTGCCAGTCCTCACCTCACCCCCACTCTGCTCCCACACCCCAATCCACCCCTTTTCCATTTCTGTCTAGAAAAGGACAGGTTTCCCATGAGTGTCGACAAAACATAGCATATGGAGTTGCAATTAGACTAAGCACCTCCCCATGTATTAAGGCTGGGCAAGGTGAGCGAGTGTGGGAGTAGGGTCTCCAAAACCAGAGTCTGAGACAGCCCCTGTTGCCACTGTTAGGAGTCCTACAAGAGGACCAGGTTACACACCTGTAACATAGATGCAGAGTGCCTAGGTCAGTCCCATGCAGGCTCGCTGGTTGTCGGTTCAGTCTCTGTGAGCTCCTAAGAGCTCAGGTTATTTGATTCTGTGAGTTTTCTTGTGTTGTCTTTGACCCCTCTGGCTCCTACAATCCTTTCTCCCCTTCTTCTACAGGATTCCCTGAACTCTACCTAATGTTTGATTGTGGATCTGCATCTCTTTCCATCAGTTGCTGGTTGAAGCCTCTCTGATGACAATTGGACTAGGCACCAATCTGGTCACAGATGATGGCCAGTTCAGGATATGTATCTGCTATTGCTAGGAGTCTTAGCTGGGGCCATTCCTGGTAGATCCCCTTGTGCTAGATTTTTACTTGACTCTGAAATGCTCCTCTGCCTCACTCAGGATGACTTTTCTAGTTCCATCTATTTGCCTTCAAATTTCCTAGTGTCCTTATTTTTAATAGCTGAGTAATACTCCATTGTGTAAATGTACCACATTTTCTTTACCCATTCCTTGGTTGAGGGACATCTAGGTTGTTTCCAGTTCTGGCTATTACAAATAAAGCTGCTATGAACATAGTTGAGCAAGTGTCCTTATGCTTATATTAAGCATCCTTTGGGTATATGCCCAAGAGTGGTATAGCTGGGTCTTGTGGTAGATTGGTTACCAGTTTTCTGAGAAACTGCCACACCGATTTCCAAAGTGGCTATACAAGTTTGCACTCCCTCCAGCAATGGAGAAGCATTCTCCTTGCTTCACATCCTCTCCAGCATGAGCTGTCACTTGTGCTTTTGATCTTAGCCATTCTGACAGGTGTAAGATGGACTCTCAGAGTCATTTTGATTTGCATTTCCTTGAAGGCCAAGGATTTTAAACATTTCTTCAAATGTTCCTCAGCTATTTGAGATTCTTTTGTTGAGAATTCTGTTTAGATCTAGTGTAGTTGGAAGTTTTTATATGTCCTGCCCGGTTCTGCAGTTGTTTAGACACACATAAACATATAGAGGTTTATATTATTTTTAAACTATGGCCATGGCAGGGTTCTGTTTGATGCTATTGATGATATCCTTTGCCTTACAGAAACTTTTCAATTTCATGAGGTGTCATTTATTAATTGTAGATCTTAGTGCCTGTGCTATTGGTGTTCTGTTCAAGAAGTTGTTTCCTGTGCCAATGTGTTCGAGATTATTTCCTACTTTCTCTTCTCTCAGATTCAGTGGATCTGGATTTATGTTTGGGTCTTTGATCCATTTAGACTTGAGCTTTGTCCAGGGTAATAGATAAGAATCTATTTCATTCTTCTACATGCCAACATCCAGTTACCATTTGTTGAAGATGTTTTATTTTTTTTTCCATTGTATAATTTCGGCTGCTATGTCAAAAATCAGGTGTCCATAGATGTGTGGATTTACATCTGGGTCTTTGATTCAATTCCATTGACCCACTTGTCTGTTTTTATGCCAATATCATGCTGGTTTTTTTGTTTGTTTGTTTGTTTTTTGTTTTTTCAAGACAGGGTTTCTCTGTGTAGTTTTGGTGCCTGTTCTGGATCTTGCTCTGTAGACCAGGTTGGCCTTGAACTCACAGAGATCTACCTGTCTCTGCCTCCTGAGTGCTGAGATTAAAGGCATTCACTACCACTGCCTGGCTTTTTTTTTTTCTGTGCTGTTTTTATTATTGTATCTCTATAGTACAGCTTGAAAGCAGGGATGGTGTTACTTCTTAAAGTTCTTTTATTGTATAGGATTGTTTTAGCTATCCTGGATTTTTTGTTTTTCCATATGAAGTTGAGTATTGTTCTTTCAAGGTAAGTAAAAAATTGTGTTGGGATTTTACGGGTATTGCATTGAATCTGTAGATTGCTTTTTGTAAGATGGTCATTTTTATTTTTTTATTTTTTATTTTATTTTATTTTATTTTTGGTTTTCTGAGACAGGGTTTCTCTGTGTAGCTTTGCGCCTTTCCTGGAACTCACTTGGTAGACCAGGCTGGCCTTGAACTCACAGTGATCCACCTGGATCTGCCTCCCAAGTGCTGGGATTAAAGGCGTGCGCCACCACCGCCTGGCCAAGATGGTCATTTTTATGATGTTAACCCTACTAATCCATGAGCACGAGAGATCTTTTCATCTTCTGATATCTTCTTCAGTTTATTTCTTCAAAGACTTGAAGTTTTACTCTTACAGGTATTTTATATTATTTGAGGCTATTTTAAAGGTTGTTATTCTCTGACTTTTCTCAGCCCATTTATCATTTGTATATAGGAGGGATACTGATTTTTTTTTTCAGTTAATCTTGTATCTAGTCAATTGACAGCTATAGGAGTCTCCTGATAGAGGTTTCGGGGTTGTTTATGTATACTATCATATCATCTGTGAATAATGATATGTTGACTTCTTATTTTCCAATTTGTATCCCCTTGATTTTTAAATTCTACCTTCTAAGTTAAAGTCATATATTCTTATGCATAATTGGATCCTAGGATCAAGTCTATAACCATAACACCATGAACATGTATGGATTATAGGGTTGAATATTAAGGTTTTATGTGTTTAATTTGTATGGGAGGCCAGCTTCCACCTTTTCCAGCATTCCTATGAGGAGAAAAGAGGGATAAGAAAATATTAGATAGAAAGATAGCAAAGAGGAGAAAGACAGAAACACAGGATAGCTTTGGGAAGGACTGGGCCTCTTCTACCTCTTCAAAGGGGCTTTTCACAACAATGCCAAAGGGTGGGGCAAAAAAACCTTCCCCTTGCTACATCAAAGCACACCACGCAGCCAAGTATGGACCCTTCCAAACACCTGGTAACCACACCCATGGTCAAATCATCCCCTTATGCAGCCCTGCTGGGTAAAGCAAACTCAGATTCTCAGACCCTGAGTATGTTCTCACTAGGAAACCTCTGGGCAGGGGGTTCTCTACAAACTTGGGATATGTGTGAAATCCAGGAAACTAGAAAAGGGCCATTGGAGGGGGAAGAAAGATCTTAAGAGAGAGGTGATAGTGTAACAAGGTGACTTCAGGATGTTGGAGATTCCAAGACACCAGGATATCACTGAAGAAAGCTGTCTGGATAAGGAGTAGAATCCCAAAGTATGGCTATGTGTGCTGCAGGTGGCACGGCTGGAGGAATAGGTCTACCCAAGCTTTGAAATCTAGATAATTTCATTATAAGCCCCAGATGCCCAACATAGATCCACAGGACTGGGTGCTTTCCCTGCTGGGTTTTGTTCTTGGTTTGGACTGATCTTGCTGTGTCTTCATTCTTCTCTTTTGGAATGGGAATATTTATTCTATGCCACTGTAATGTTGGGCATATGTTGTAGCTGGAGTTTTCTCTCCAGCTCCCGCCAAGTCTCACCAGTCCCGGAGCCCACTTATAAAATCAACACACAGACTCTTATATTATTTAAACTGCTTGGCCATTAGCTCAGGCCTATCATTGTCTAGCTCTTACTCTTATATTTAGCCCATTTTTTTTAATCTATACTTTGTCACGTGGATCATGGCTTATTGGTACCTTACATCTTCCTTGTCCTGGCAGTGGCTCCAACCATCTCCCCCTCTGCCTTCCTGTTCCCTCAATTCTCCTCTCTGTTAGTCCCACCTATACTTCCTGTCTGGCTACTGGCCAATCAGTGTTTATTCATACCGAGCGATATCCACAGCAATATTTAACTTATATTTTTATGTTCAAAGTGCTCAAAGACAAGAGACTGCAGAGTTTCAGAAGTGTACTTGTACCTTTAAACAGGAAGTTTTAGAATCTTTAGATTGTTGAAGTTGGACTGAATAGAGTTTGTTTTATGAGAAGCATGAGAGAGCCATGACCTACAAGCTCAGAAGTAGAAGGTTATGGCCTAAAAATGATGTGTTTGTCAGTTTGACTAGGAGTGGAATTATAATGGTTAATTTTGATTGACGACATCATAAGATCAAGAATCACCTTGGAAATAAGACAGTGGGCTTATCTGTGAAGGATTATCTTAGATTCAGTGGGTAATCCCATTCCATGGACTTAGGTCATAGACAGCATAGAAAGGAGAAAATTAGCTGAATACCAGCCTTGGTCCTTTCTACTTCCTGGGTATGTGGACACAGTGTGACCAGCTTCAGTGGCTGTGAGTTCTCCACCATATGAACTCTACTCTTGAACTGTGGGCCAAAACTCAGCTTTTCTCCCTCAGGCCACTTTCATCAGGCCTTTTGTCATAGCAAGAAGACAAAAGCTATTGCAGAGCCTTTTGTGACTTCTTTGTGTCTCTGTCTGTCTCTCCCAAACAGTTGTTTATTGATGAACCCATACTATTTTTTTTCAAAGAAGTTTTCCAATCTATATGTTTTCAAATTTCCTAAAGGGTCCTATTTCAGTCAGGGTTGACCAGAAGAAAGATTGGCTTTAGAAAGCTTGGAATATCTGTTTGGTATTTTTTTTTTGTCTTTTTATAATATAAGAAGAAATTGATGATCAGTGCTTAGATTCTTCATGATTTGAAAATGATAAAAACCTGATTCTATTTATGTCATAGTTATTGTCTCTGAGAAAAATTTCCCTTTGTTGCTACTTAGTTTTTCAATGGTATGGTTGAATAAGAAAGGAAGAATAGGTAGATTACGCTTTATCTATTTCACTAGTTTTCAAAATTCTAAGTTAGATGTTAACTAATAACTTACATGCTTCATTTTTATATCATTTGACTTAAAATTTCAATTATTTGTGATATATCAAATTTACTCATTTCTACTATTTGACTTTGTAATGCTTTTATGTTAACTGCTGAGTTCTTTGACAATAATATTAGTGGTTTGGACAGTTTTCTGCATATGTGTATTATGACAATACAGACTAAAACCATTGCTGCTCCAGGCCTGGAGTCGATCATGTCTTCAAGGCCCCCAGATTCCTATTAGCAGGAAATATGTTGTAGCAACAATAATGTGGGTACTTAGAATAAGAAACATAAATAGACTGGTCATTTGCTTAATTATTTTGAATTTCCTTTAATTATTGGATTATGTCTTGCTAAGGGATGCAGTAAAATTATCATTTAAAGTAATTTGGAATAATCTGTATTATCAAATAAATAACATTTTTCAATGTTTACTTTCAGTTTTTGAGATTGCTTTAAAATAATTTTATTTATATTTTGTGAATTTGTAAACAAGATTTTCAGAGAAATTTATGCTATTTTACATGTCCTTTTATTTATTTTAAAAAGAAGATATTGCTTTAAGCCTGTGTTTTTTTCATTGTTTTTACAAGATAGTTAACTACGTATCTAAAATATTTGATACGTATTTTCAGATATTAGGTGTGTAATTAGATTTTTTTCTCACAGATTTCATTTCTGAGATAACTGGTGGCATCCTTTGTACAATTTTCTTCACTCTGCTTTTTATATATTAGTTTCATTTAAGCATATATCATAACGGCCGGTAGGAGGATCCCGAGTTTGAGGCTGGCCTAGGAGGCTTGGGAGAAGCTTTGGCCTGGACTGAGCCACAAACAGTGGTGGGACCATGGAAGCAGTGGCTACTGCTCCATGTTGCTGGCTCCTTCTCATTGTGTTGGTGACTACGGTGATGCTGCTACCTGGGACAAAGGGTTTACTGCTGCTGGTTCGGAGAAGAATTGCCAGGACCATCGTGTTACAAGAAAGCATCAGCAAAGGTCAGTTTGGAAAAGTTTGGCAAGACAAATGGTGGGGAGAAATTGCTGTGAAGATTTTCTGTTCTAGGAAAGAATGTTCATGGTTCCGAGAGACAGACATTTATCAGACTGTGATTGCTCCAAACCACAAAAAAAAAAAAAAAAAAAAAAAAAAAGTCTGCAGGGAACCATGAGCATGCCTAACAATGACTTTGAAATCTTCAAAAAGATGACAGGATCCTACACCGATGATTCCACATGGACTATGATAAAGCCATTAAGCCAATTAACACGATGGAAATATCGACTTTGCACTACAAACTGGTCAGGACAATTTTGAGATGACTAGCTGAGATGATCCAGCCTGACAGACTACTCAAGCAAGGACTTATGACAAGCCCTGAACTTTCCTTTTATGCAGAGACTGGACAAATGATATAGGACTTGACAATTAACCCAAAAATTTTCTTTTCAAGATTCCCTAAATATATCTTCACCCCTAGAAAGCAAAAAGAAAAAGAGAATAAGATATGAGATAGATCATTGAATCTACTCTGAGAAAAAAGATACAGAAATAATAGGATAAAAAGGTAGATCACTGAATCTACACTGAAGAAAAAGGGGAAGATATAAAAATGACAAAAGGTAGACTACTGAATGTATTATGAAAAGAAAAAAGAGATAATATGGATATGATAAGATAAAAAGGGAGATTATAGAATCTACTTTTAAAAAGGAACTACTTGTTTTAAACAAGATAAGTAATAAAATTTTTTTGGTCTGAGTTTATCAAATGTTACTGTACTGGACATTGTTAATATATATAATGGAGTTTTTATCTGAATCTGTCAAATGTTAATGGACTAGACATTGTTAATGTAATCTTGACTGTGTATATTGTATATACTTATTGGATATAATTTTTCTTGTATTAGTTACAAGCTTTTTTTAAATTTTAGTCAAAAAGAGGGGAAATGTGGTGGTATTGTATTCTCCCAAAAATTGTGTACCCTAATAAATTTATCTGGGGTCAGAGAACAGACAGCCACTAGATACAGAGGCTAGAAAATGGTGGCACTCACGCCTTTAATCCCAAGAAGTGAGTCTTTAATCCCAGGGAGTGATGGAAAAAACAGAAAGATATATAAGGTGTGGAGACCAGAAACTAGAAGCATTTGGCTGGTTAAGCATTTGGCTGGTTAAGCTTTCAGGCTTCTAGCAGCAGTTCAGCTGAGAGCCATTGGGATGAGGACACAGAAGCTTCCAGTCTGAGGAAACAAGACCAGCTGAGGAATTGGCAAGGTGAGATAGCTGTGGCTTGTTCTGGCCCTGATCTTCCAGTGTTCACCCCAATAACTGGCCTCAGGTTTGATTTTATTAATAAGAGCTTTTAAGATTCATGCTACATCAGCATGCAGAGAACCTCTTCATTTCATTTGAGAGTTTCATGGCATCCTGATTTTTTGGATGTAGCTTGCCATAGTTTATATAATTAGCCCTATCAAAGGATATTAGGGTTTTTGCAAAGTAACTATCTTATAGTAATTAACTTTCTGCAAAAGAATTTATATTTTTGTCAGGATTTCTTTTGGGGAATTCTTCAAAGAAACTGCTGCCAGAACATAATGTCTAAATAATTTCAGTAGATACTAACAAATTACCTGCCAAAGACATTATATGTTATGTACTCATATAGGCAATATGTGGCAGTCTGTTGCCATTTAGATTACTGTAAAAGTTTCAGAATCTAAAAGCATCCAAAGTTAACAAAGATGATATGTTATAAAATATATCATGGTAAAAGTTCATTTTTTTTCTGATCAGAATGAAAAAGTAATTTTGTTTGGAGGTGACAAACTTCTACCCTCATAGCCTCCAGAATTTTGTTTAGCTCACCTGTTAGGGAATTAAAACATACACAATACAGGTGTGCACATAAACAATATCATAAACATAATCTTTTTTAAGATTTCAGGTGATAATTTTCTAAAACCGTGAGATTATTATTGGTTTTATGACTCAGGGTCTAGCTATGTAGTCCTGGGAGTCATCAACTCTTGATTCTCCTATCTGAGCCTCCCAAGTGCTGGTACTACAGTGGTACACTACCATATCTAGCCTGAACTTAGATTGTGTAAGGCAAGGCTTCATAAAGAAATGTTTGATGATTTAGTGGATGTAGTCACTTCAAATAGTCTTCTTAGGAAAGAAAAGCTACTCAAAACCAAACAAACATCTAAATTATATGAACATTCTTACTATTAAAAATAATTATCATAGCCGGGCGGTGGTGGCGCACGCCTTTAATCCCAGCACTCGGGAGGCAGAGGCAGGCGGATCTTTGTGAGTTCGAGGCCAGCCTGGGCTACCAAGTGAGTTCCAGGAAAGGCGCAAATCTACACAGAGAAACCCTGTCTCGAAAAACCAAAAAAAAAAAAAATAATAATAATAATAATAATAATTATCATAGTTATAAAATATTCATAAAGATAACATAAAGTAAATAACCTGGATATAAACTTACCAGACCATTTTATTTAAAACTGAGTTAGGAACATAAGGAAAGAAGCAGAGAGCCTAAATTTCTAGTCTTGTTGGTTGGTGATTTGCAGGTCTTTATAGTTACTATTTATTGTAATAGTGAACTGAAAACTCAGAGAAAGCATTAATGTAATCAAATAATAAATACTGAAAGCATAAGGTTTCAGCTACTTGAGATAAGATGTTGAAATCATAAGAAATAAAATATTTGAAAAAAAGAAGTTAAACAAGAAAAGTAAAGGAAAACACCCAAGAACAAGCAGAGAAGACTATCTTGTTGCTTGTATCCAGCACATCTTAGAGAAAAGTGATTTGTAGGACAAGATAAGAACGAACAAATAACATTAGGAATAGTGCATAGCGGTCATGTTTTCTGGTATCCTGGCTTTGAAAACTTAGTGGTGTTTAGAGACATTCTTCCATGTGCATTTAACCTTTCCAGAGCAGAAACTAGAGCATGCATCCTGCCAAGTCTCCTGTGGTTAAAACACAAATATATGGCTAAGAAAATCTGAGTGAGCTTTGGTGACAGACCATGGGTCAGAAGTGAGGAAGGTAAAGGGGACTCTGAGAAGAATGTGTTTACTCACCACACTAGCCAGAAGCAGAAGCTGAGCTCTTGGCTCTTGGGTGAGTCACCCGAAGAATAGAATTCTTGGTGTAGAAATGCCATCAGTATCAGTGCCAATGAATTTTTATCACTGCCTCTCATAAAAACGATTATCCCTTGTGATATTAGTGACACTGGCTATTCCTTCTTATCTTTCTTGTGGTGCAGGTGTGTATATTATCTGAAATCTTAGGCCTTTAGCGTCTACATTTCCCTCAAAAGGACTTGAAGGAAACAATTAGAGACTAAGTATTTGATCTTGTTGATGGGAGATTAGCAGGGTTTTAAATCTGCTTCTTGGTGTAATAGAGAAATAAAAAAACATAAATAAAGCTCAGATAAAAGTTCATATAATCAAATAATATGGCTGAAAACAGCATAGTTTGAGCCAGCTGTCCTGGCTCTATCTTTTTCCCAATGAGCAATGCTATTCCCTCCCAGGATAAACAGTAAGATGCTGTCTTGGAAGGAAGGGGTAGTTCTCCTCAGGCAGGGAACCTGCTGGCCTTTTTATCTTGCATGCTCCAGTTCCCAGAACTAAAAGAAAATAAGGTTTTCCTCTTTAACAATTGTCTAGTCTGAAACATTCTGCTGTCATAGCACAAGCAGATTAGGACAATTACTGTTTGTTTATGGGGTACTTTCTATTAAAAAAAAAGTTAAAAAGATAAAATCCTGAAAAGAGGGACCAGAACTTGAGATGGAAAATTCTAGATTTGAATTTGGAGGACTATTCATAGGCATTAGAGACATCTTAGGGTGGGATGGTTTGATTATTGGGGCAGGTCCAACATGTATAACAACCTTAACTGTGTTCCTGGCTAGCGTTATGAGATCCAAGTTGACTATGGCAAGGGATTTGGTTGGTATTTCTGTAATTATTTTTTCCAATAAGTTCTTCTTCAGAGTTTTAGTCATAGACAAATAAATTATGTAAATAAAATCTCAGGAGAAAATTGATAAAATGGAAGAGAGGGAGGGAGGGAGGAAGGGAGGGAGGGGGAGAGAAGGAGGGAGGGAGGGAGGGAGAGGGGAGTGAAGGAGGAAGGGAGGGAGGGAGGGAGAGAGGGAGAGAGAGAGAGAGAGAGAGAGAGAGAGAGAGAGAGAGAGAGAGAGAGAGAGAGAGAGAGCATGCAAGTGGCTTTCTGCTGAAACCCACTCATTATAAAGGATGAAGATGGCAGAAAAGCAGGTAAGCTTCCAAACTGTTATAGTGAAATTACTAATTTGTGGTGGCTATAAAGCTCTGTTGGATAAAATATTTGATCTCCATTGTTAATAAAAATTTTTGCAAAATTAGCATAATCTTGTAACTTCACATGAGCTCATCCAGCTCTGTGAACTCAATACTTAGGACTGTTTTCTAACGACTGCAGGATCTTCAGTTTTATGAATTATTCATGAATATGCATATGGTTAGTACAGCCTTTGTGTCACTACCCACTTCCATTTAATTTCTTTCATTTCAGCACTATGATGGTTTAGAAACAGAATAGAGTTCATAAAAGCATACTATTAATTATATGAATTATGTAAAAGTGAAGAAAAGTAGAGAAACAGTAGGACAAATATTCATGAACTTTAGTCAAGATGAAAGAGCTGAATGCCTTGCTAATGATTTAAAAACAAACAAACAAACAAACAAAAAACAGTGCACACACCCTAAGGCCCTTCCTATAGTCTTTGAGGCAGCATCTTCTAAGTCAGTCGTAACCATAGGGTTTTGTATTATATCCTACAGAGAGCACATATGCAATGTCTCCTTGAAAATGCACATACTTCACAGATATGTGCCTGGAGCTCCAAGCTTGTTCCCTCTTCTTCGCTCAAATGGCTTGTCATAACTATGAACAAATGAAACTATTCCCTTCTTTTCCTCCAGAGGTTTAGTTCACTCATTATAGCTAGACTATAGTATTACATTACACGAATAAGTAATAGTCGTCTATCTTCTTCTAACCAAGAAGCATAGTAGTCCTCACTATCACTGTTACTAGCAGTGTTGCAGTAAAAAGCTTAGGATTTATCTCCTTGTAGGAGAATGGGTGACCACTGCCCATCTCAGAAGAAAGAATTCTCCATTTTCTAAAAGAGAAGTGTCTTGTGGGTGTTTTTGAGCATTAAGTTGAAGACTTCAGTGGCTGGCAAGAGTTCTTTGTCTCCAGGCTACCTTGAGGTTTTCTTTTATAAGCAGATCTGTAGGCAGACACTTGTTCTGTGTGTTCTTGGAAATCAGCTTTGGTCCCACATCCTATGTACCTCACACTAATTTTGGAAAAAATAGTGATGTGTAAAAGAAGAGGGGAATATCATAGTCACTTGTTCCTTAAGTTTAGAATGTCATGTGAAAGATAACTACAGATAAGATACAGGAGGATGGTGGACTTCAAAGCAGGGGAGGCGATTTCCTCCTGTTAAAGCATGGCTATTTTTAGAATACATTTTAATTCTCTCTTTAATTATGTTTAATCTGATCTGTTATGTGATCACTGCTCAATAGACAGGGATCTCTGGCAGAGTAGAAACATGACATTCTGAACCACCCAGATGTCATGAAATTGATGTGCAGCCAATGTTTATACACAGAGAAGAAAGACATACCAATACCCTTTCTCCATCAATCAAAAATGGGCTTGCCAGTTACCTGGGCAGGAATGTACCCGATTAGGAAAGCCGTCTATTCTAGGGACTTTAAGAAATAGCACAAAGCCCACTTAGCATGTAAGTTGAAACAATGGTCTCTTTGGTTGTTGCCTGCTCTCAGCCTTGAAAGTCTGACTTACCTTCTAATGCACTCCACCTATCTCCTACATTGTTGCTCTGGGTGCCTGAATTCTCTTGACAGAGAGTGCATGGACTTGGGAGCAAAGGGGAGACCTGAGTGAGATCCCAGAGACACTATGTCATTTTGGCATGACACTAAGTAGAGTGTTCTGGGTGCCCATTTCAGTATCCACATGAACGTTAAAACCCTGCTTTCCGGAGGATGGTACTTCTGCTCTCCCCCTGACATCTTCTGTCTCATTTCACACACATACAATATTGATTTTTATGCCCTCTTGATGTTTATAACCTAAGGAGTGCCCCCATTCCACCTTCAAGTTAAGCCATGTGTGGATAATAATGTTTCATTTTCCCATCTTTTATAAATAGAAGCCTTTTAAATGTAATTTTGTACTTTGCCTTTTCTATTTGTTATTAAAAAAAGAAAGACAAGAAGGAAAATTCTCTTTATAAAGTTGCTGTAAACCAGCAAACTAACAGCTTTAGAGACTTGAGAAGAAGCATACTTTACATACAAATTAGGAGCTATTTTATTGTTTGCATTTGATAAAATAGATTGTTAGGTTTATTTTCTGTTTGGTTTGAGTTTAAGGATATATGTGAAGAAGGAAAAAAATGATGCAATGATTTAAGAAACAAAGCAAGCAAGACAAGTGCTTCATAATCCAATGTTACCACAGCCTCAAATCGATGAAGATTTACTAAGTTCTATATATAGTGAGAAAATACTTTTAAAAACAACTTAAACTTCAGTGCTTGAAGCTGTGTGTCAGTAATAAGCTGCCCAGACCTAACTTGTTTATGTCAAGCATCTTCTGCTAGCAACCTGCAAAATAGGGAAAGGTCTGTCGTCAACGAAGTGTTTGAAATAGCATTGAACTCCAAAGGCAAAATCCTTTGTCCTTTGCTGAATCCAGAGCCCAGATGTCTCTTTGATATAGGGTGAAATACTTAGTGATATTGGAAGAGGAAAAGGGTGATTAAGACTGGAATCAGGGTTTTTGATTACAGCAGGCATTTCAACACCTTTATTGTCGCAGAATTTCAAGCTGTTGTCTACCAGGCTGTACTGAGATTGATGTGAAAATTTTACACTGCTTGATGAAATTTTCACCAAATGGCCTTTTCTGTAAAAGTCAGAATAGAAGTCATTTTGTGACGCACTAGCAGGGATCGTTAGTGGGGACAGTGGCAGAGGCCTGAACATTTAATGCATTCTGGGAAACTACCACTTGGCAAAGTCTCTTTGTGGTTGTTTTATAGTGTGGAGCTTCACTCTGCAATAAAAATAAAACCAAATTCATTTGGGCTCACTCTTTTTGTTGCTTTATTTAATTTTCACTTTGGCGTGTGGCCCTTAAAGCTTTAACAGGGCAGATGTGGCTTTGGAAGCGCTTACTAATTCAACGTGGTTAATGACTTCCATGGCGGAGGCCAGCTCAGCAGTTTAGCCTCACTCTGTCTTTAGTGCTCCTTTCTCTTTGATTTTCCTTCTGGTGGGAAACCTCTCCACAGGGCAACCTATTATCAGGAGATGTTTTCTTGACTTTTGAGGTAACTGCCTTAAACTTTCTGGTCTGCAAAGGCACAGGAAGAACCAAAGCCACTAAACTAGCTCATAAAAGCCCTGGGAAAGGGAAGAGGGTATTTGCCTTTGCAAGTCCTTTCCTGATCTCCAGAACCATACCCACAGCTTGCTATACAACACAGATTCGGCTAGGTTTGGAAAACCCAAAATGACGTAGAATTTTTGGTGTTCCCAGGTTGGTGCAAGTGGAAGGGACAGTGGAGTTGCCACTGAGCAGTCCATCCTTCAACTCCCAGGACTGAAGAATGTTCTAAAGCTCTCTGAGTCAATTTCCTTATAGTGTTGTACAGTTAGATTCATGATGCAGTGTTTGGGGGAGGATTTTATTTTATGAACTATAGTTATGCACACAAAATCTGGGATTAAACAAAATGTGTGGTATTCGTGTGTGTGTGTGTGTGTGTGTGTGTGTGTGTGTGTGTGTGTGTGTGTGTATGTGTGTGTGCGCCCTGGTGCATGGGTGGAGTGTCAGCCTGTTTTCATTTCCTACCTTGTTTGATATGGAGTCTGTCTTCTTCTTTTTTTCTTTTGGTATTTATCAAGGCATAGATGTGTCTGGGTGGCCAGAGAGCTTCCCAGGATTCACCTGTCTCTCCCTTCCATCTTAATGTAGGTACACTAGGACTACAGATGTGTACCATGATGCTCAGATTTCACATGGGTTCTGGGGATTTGAACTCAGGCAGATACTTAGGCTTTTATGGCAAGTGCTTAACTTTTTGAGCCCAACTCATCAGGGATTCTAATGTTCTATATTTTGATTATTAACTTAGCATGTTTTAACCATTGATTCCCCCATTTCTTCAAATGCACACACCTTGAACTCTATCTAAAGCAATATGTGTAAAACCTCAATGCATCAGTTATATTTTTATTACACATTAAAATAAATGTAGAATGATCCCTCAAACATTGCGAACAATGTTGCTATGCACAGGAGAAGCTGACCACAGTAGCTTTAGTTGTGCTAGTCTATAATTCCCACCTGCTGCAGCAGGAACGTTTATCCAATTAGCATGCTGAGATCCTTGTTATATAGTGTAATGTCTAGCACATGAAAAGGAGATCTAAATCATGTGAAAACTGCCCCGAATGCATTTTTTGTTACTTGGAAAAAGTATCAAATAGAGAGAAGAATACTCCTAGTACTTGAGGAGTGCCTGCATCAAAGGTCTGCATCTCACACAGAGGGACTTCCCTCCCTAGCAGTCAACCAAACTTCCCAAGAGCAGCTAAGATTGGGTGATCTGCTCTCCCAGATTACTGCAGAAACCTAGAATCAACCCTTCTCTGCATGATTAATCAGTTCTCTCTATTATCAACAATCTTCATAATTGCCTATTGGTGAAATTATTAAGGCCACTCCATGTAGTTAAAAGGAAGATTTATTTAGTGGGTAACTTACAAATGAAGGGATAGGTAGGTTGCGGGGTCTGGGGAAGGTATATCACAGTCCCAGTCCAGTGGTGTTCTCTGGAGCTCTGCTTGGTCAACCTCTACCGTCTAGGGTATAGGAACAGAAAGTATGCTGGCCCATCCAGATTTCGGGTCTCTCAGCGCCTCCCTTGGCCCCGCCTTGTAGGTGGGACAGTTGCCGAAGCCTCAATGGGGGTTGGAACTTCCAGATCAAAGCTGGAATGGCTACCCACTACAATTGCCAATAATTCTTTATTCAATTCCTATTGCTTTTTCCACCATACACAAACCACACCACACACAGAGACCACATACAGGCACACATTACATATCACACACATACACCCCTGTAGCATGAATCTTAAAAGGTCTTATTAATAAAAACAAACCTGGAGCCAGGTATTGGGGTGAGTGCTAGAAGATCAGAGAAGCAGAACAAGCCACAGCCACAGCCACCTCACCTTGCCAGTTCTTCAGCTGATTTTGTTTCCTCAAACTGGAAGCCTCTGAGTCCTCATCCAAATGGATCTCAGCTGAACTTCTGCTAAAAGCCTAAAAAGCTTAACAGGCTCTAGTTCCTAGTCCTCATGTCTTATATACCTTTCTGCTTTCTGCCATCACTTCCTGGGATTAAAGGCATGTGTCACCATGCCTGGCTATTTTCAGTGTGGCTTTGAACTCACAGAGATCCAGACGGATCTCTGCCTTTGGAATGCATTAAAGGTGTGTGTGCCACCATTTTCTGGCCTCTATATCTAGTGGCTGTTCTGTTCTCTGACCCCAGATAAGTTTATTAGTGTTCACAATATACTGAGGAACACAATATCACCCCCCACATACACACACAGCACACACACACACACACACACACACACACACACACACACACACACATATACCACACAGCTACCACACTACACATACACACACAGACACCACATACAGACACATATTACACATCACACACATACACCCCCATATACACACCCACCACACACACATATGTCACACATACAGACACACACCACATATCACATGACACACACACACACACACACACACACACACACTTCACACACACACTTCACACTTTGATTACTTACCCGTCCCTGAAATCGTCACCATTATGTCCCAGTCTTAGGGTGTCTGACAAGATCAGGGCCCTGTGTTGTCAAAGAATCCTAGATTTGGTTTATACATTCCTCAGGATATATGCTATAAAATTGTGAATATTCTCAAACTTTCTGTGGTAACCTGGGGCACAGCTGCTATGAGCACAGGAATTCTCATGTTCAGTTAAAAACCGATAACAAACCCATTTTTGTACACAGTGCCTAGCCCACAGCACTACACAGTCAATGGCAGTAGACACCATGGTGAATGTGTAGACAAAGATTCAAAGCTGGTGAAAGAAGAGACAGCTGGGAAAACATTCACAGTTATTTTTCTGTTTAATAGACTGAAGAGCCAATAAAGAACAGAAAATAATAACTACAATTAAATTTGATGAAACTTTTAGGGAATGAGTTTTTCTAGAGTATCAAATTTCCTGGACAGGAGAAACTTTGAAGCATCTGTTAACCTTTGCGTAAATTCTTCTTAAAAGTGGTATTTTACCTTTTCAGTTTGTTACATTGAGTAGACTGCAAGTAATTTAACATGGTCTTCAATACTTAATAATAAAACAGCATCTTACAAAACAATTAAAATGACATGTAGATCTAGACATTTCAGGGGCTCCCTTTGAGTAATTTTTGATCAGGCTGTGAAAGTCATGTGTATAATGGAGAGGGGTCTATACAGGAAAGGGCCACGGCAACATCCTCTGTTTCCTCCATTCTACAATGTTTCTCTTGCATGGATATTGTTCCAGGGACACATTGTTGGAAAGGCAATGTCACTTGTTAAGGACCTGCACAGTTAGTCTGGTATTAACATGCTAGCTTTAATATTCCACTCTTCCACTCGGCCTGTGTTTGCAGAACAGTATGTACCAATTGTGCTCAGACTTGAAATATTTCCATATCCTTTTAAGGGACAGCATCAGTCACAGATTTAGGACCTAAGTAGTAAATGTTTGCTGGGCACAGCGCTGGCAGCTGCCCCACACTCTTTCACATTAGTTCACTTGTACAGTCACCACTGCAACTGTGTGAAGTGCTTGCTGCATGTCAACATTTCATATATGACCAATGAGGCAGACTAGTTTGGTAACACTGGTGATAGAAGAGGAGTATGACCTTTGCGTCCTCTTTAAATATTTTATTATTTTGTTTCTAATCATGTATATGTGGCACAGGTGGCAGAGGCCAGTGATGTTGAAGCAAGCAAGGGGAGTTGGATTCCCCCTGGGACTGGAGTTACAGGTGGTTGGCAACTGTCCAGCGTGGATGCTAAGAATCAAACTCAGGTCCTCTGGACGAGCAGGCCACACAATTAACCACTGAGCTATTGCTGTGGCCCCAATCTTGCTCTTTCCTTCTTCTGTCTTCTCTATATAGACATGATCATCTTTGGCTCTACTCTCTGTTGTTCATTCTTGGTGACATGTCTTACTTCACACTAGATACCTATTCTCTGGTAGCTTCTTAGTTATCATTGATTTTAATAGATCCTTTGAAGATAGTGACATGTAAGAATGAAAATTAGGAAGTTGGTATGAGACTGGTAGACAAGGCTCTATGATTGATTTCAAATTTCAGCATGGCGGAAGTAATTAGCATTCCCCTCTCTGGGGGGCTTTTCACTGGCAAATTCTTTATAGAGCCCCAGCACACACATGCCAAGGTTACTATGAACCTCCCATTTTTTCCTCCCCACTCCCATGTCCCCATTACATGCAGGGCAGCCTGGAGGAAATTAGTTCTATTTACCTTACTAGATAGAGGAGCTCACCTTTCTCTTTTCATCTAGTTTCACTTTGAATTACTTTCATATCTAAAGAGAATTTCCAGGCATTCTGCTCAAAAAAGAGTTGTCTCTTCTACAACTGTAGAAAGGCAACTGCTAATTTTTGTTTCTTTGTTTTCAATACTGATGCACTTTCTTTTTACTACATCTATTAATAGAAAACTAAAAAAAAAATCGTTAAATATATTGTAATATGAATTCTGACAGAAAATATTGGAGATTATTATGTTTTGTAGGAAAACATTCCCTGAATATTTAATGATCAAAGCAGGTTACAAAAGATTACACACAATCCTGTCTGAAGTTTGATATATCTTTTCTCCTACTCTCCACTCTTATGCCCCACCTTGTTCTCCTTCTCCTCCTTCCTTGTTTCTCCTCCTACAACAGACAAATTCAGGAAAATTGTATATTATTAATTGTAGAAATTGTCTATTATTTCTCAGACCATAACTAAATAATCCCTGTCAAGGCCTATTGTAACATACAGGGTCATTTACTTTTGTTCAAATACTCTTACCCACTGCCTTGTCCTAGCTTTTGTTAATGGCTAGTAATGACTAAGGGTTTACTATATGCCAAATGTGGTACTGCGTTAGTCATAGATATTGTCATTTAAACTCATTCAGAATAATCAAATGAGACATCTACACAATGGGATATGGATACACTGAGGCCCAGTTCTACTTATTTTATGGCCAAATATACTGAAGCACAGAGAAACACCTTGTTTGATTCATAAATAGCTAGGCTGTAACCACAAAGTCTTATCATTTGTGTTCCCTTCATTGTCTTTAATGTGTGTTCATCTTTTTATTTGCATAGAATGGGGATGCTTAGAACAAATATAATTTAACTTATGGAATCAATATCATTTTATGTACAATGTTAAATCAACAGCTTCAAAGGCATGTTTATAATTCTTTTGGTCTTCATGTATAGAAAGGAAATATCTTCTCTTGTCAGTTAGAGACCTCATGGTTTCACACAGGTAAATGGCTTTTTTTCAATAACTGCAGAGCTGAAAGTCTAAATATCATATATTGCTAAAGTGACTATGTTCTTCATGCTTTTCACTAGTCAACCATTCACTTGTCTTTGGAGGAACTCAGAAATGAGAGGTTCTATTGTGTATCTGGTGCCTCCAATGGTAAAGAAAGGGAGTCTCCAGGCCTATAAACAATAGACTGTAGTTGTTCTTTTTATTTATATAGGAAGAGTTTCTAGGTAAAGGTGGGGGATCCCGGGTAGCTTAGTGACAGTCACAGCAGATTTCACAGTAGCAGACCACTTTATTCCCAGATCTTTCAGACAGGTCGCAGACAGGCTTCTAGGAAGTTACTGCCTCCAGTCCTTTGCTTCCTAGAGGGAGCAGGGAGTGGACCAGCTGGCAGGAGAGCAGTAAATCTGGCAGGACTTTGTTGTGAGGTTGTTTTCATCCTTTTCCAACCTTTGCATGGCTGGACAGGAGTTCCTCTCTTGCTGAGTACATGCCATAAGTGTATTACAACATCACTTCTTCAGAAGGGCGGAATTCTTTATATCTACTTTCAAACACTTTACTAATCAATCTTCCTCAAATTTCCTTCTTAGTTTTTTTTTCTTTTTAGCCTTAAGAGAAAAGATCAAAGGCAACTGCTCAATTTGACAATGCTGAAAAGAGGGAAAATGGCACTGAGTCCCAGCCGATAAGACTGGAAGTGTTGTTTCACCATGGTTTCCAAAGCAAAATAAATGATAAGGGCTCAACACAGAACTCCTGCACAAAGAGCTCACTTGCCTGTGAGCTAGTTTCCCCTGCAGACTGAGGCGTGCTGATGACTGGCAAGCAATTGCTTTTGTGTGGAACTCAATCTCTGCTCCTTCTGGTGGCTTAGTGTGCATTTCTGCTCTCCTCACCTCCCTCTGTCCCCCCACCTCTTTACACAAACAATTAGAGGTGTCCTGTAAGTGCACCTGGAAAACATCGATGTAAGAACATCATCACAGAAAGTTCTCGAGCATTTCAGGGGCATTCTCCCACACAACATCTGCCTACACTGTGGCAAGAGCCTGTCCTTTTAGGTGTCAGAGTGGCTGTTCTGAGGCCCTTTGACAGCTCTGCTTTTGTTGTTACAGTATGTCAACCGGGATTTGCTCTGTCACATGAATGTGCTATCAGGAGCTTGGTTTTTTGACAGTTTTAGTTGTTCTCCTTGTAGCATATTGTCACACACACTGGAAAGAAGAAATGTAGTTTGCTAAATATAAATCCTCCTGGATAAGGAGAGAACTAGCTCCTGGGCAAAAGCTATCAAGTGTTTTTGTATTAATTTGTTTCATGTTAAGTCATGTCAGTTGGTTTCATACATGATAAAAATATTTTAATATTTTTTAAACCATAGACAGATGGATAATTTTAGTTTATCAAATGCAAGTCCATTAATTTTGTTTAGTTATTGGGAGAGAAAAGAATATATCAGTGTTATTGAGGGGATATGGGGGTGGGGGGTGGTGTTGGTGATGGGAAGTGTAGGTTCTTTGTGTCTTGACAGATAGTTGAGCAAGAAAGAGAGGGGCAGCAGTGAAAGTATAGATTCACTGAAAGTGAATAAGGGGTACATAGAGGTCTTGCAGAGAAGGGGAAGTAGAAAATGTAATTATATTATAATCTCAAAAAAATAAAAGGAATACTAAAAATGAACCAAAGTAGAGGCAAACCATTCACTCCATAGTATGGAAGTGGGTAGGGGCCAGCATGCAGCTCTATAGCCCTAGTTCACCAATCCTGCTTTTTCTTCATAGAAGGGAGGGAGGGCATCCGTCAAAGTGGTGACTTCTCTTGACTGACTACTTTCTTTGATGGTTAGATGGAGTTGTATAATACCCCCCCACTGTGTGTGTGTGTGTGTGTGTGTGTGTGTGTGTGTGTGTGTGTGTATGTGTGTGTGTGTGTGTGTGTGTGAAAGAGAGAGAGAGAGAGAGAGAGAGAGAGAGAGAGAGAGAGAGAGAGAGAGAGAGAGAGAGAGAATGATGCATTTTGCAGTTCAGGAAAACCTTAGGTGTTGTCCTCATTTACCTTGCTTGGAGACAGTGCATCTCATTGTTCATTGCTGTGTATGTATATCAGGCTAATTGGCCAGTGAGTTTGCAAGCATTCTCCTGTCTCCACTTCCCATTTTATCATAGGAGTGCTGTCATCACAGACACATGCTACTGTGTTAAGCTTGACCCGAGTTCTGGGGATCTCAACTCAGGTCCTCACACTTGCTTGGCAAGTGTTCTACCCATTGCGCCATGTCCTCAGCTCAGTTTGTACAGTCTTTGGGATGGTCTTGGCAGTAGATGGGATGAACTTCCCTTGTTACCGAGTCCCAGAGTTAACTTTCTTATGGCTCACAGTACTATATGCCTGGCCCTATCTCACCATGTCATCAACACCAAACTTACAGCAATTGGAGTTACATAGGTTCTGCTTTATCAAAAGGACTCTGTGTGTGACTATGTATGCTCCCCTGGAGTCTGTGACTTGAAAAGGTTGACTGAGATGCCAGTATAGGCATTCTTCTACACACTAAAATAATAAGCTCCCTTGGAGACATCTGAGCTCCAGCACAGACTTAAAGGGATACAACAAACTGTTTAAAAATAAATAGGTCTCTGCTGGCCAGCTCAGCTGGTGGAGTGTGCAACTCTTCAATGTCCTTTGAATCTATGCTAGTTCCCAACAGGAACAACAAGTTTCAGCATGTAAGTTCACACTACAGTTTCTCTATTTCAGTTCTCATAAGTCTCTGTTTTATATTTTCTGTTTAGATTAATTTTTTATTTGATCAAACATTTGAACAGACAGAAGCTATGGTGGCTTGAATGAAAAATATCCCCTTAGGCTCATGTATTTGAATACTTGGTCTCTAGCTGGAGGTGCTGTTTGGGGAGACTAAGGTAGATATTTGGGAGATAGAGCTTTTTGGGGAGAAGCACATGGCCATTTTCTCTGGTGTTCCCTTTGGCCTGGGATGTCTTACGATATCTTGGGTCTTTTCAACAATCCTATCCTTCAAGGATCAATTCAGATGTCATACTTACATTTGCCCCATCCAATAGACAACTACCTGTCTTATCTCTTAATGCATAGAGCTCTTATGACCCTAGTGTTTCCTTTCTTTTTTTCTTGTATTCTAGCCAGTTGACTGTCTCTTCCAATGACCGAATTCCTTGAGTGACGCTTCTTCTATTCTCCTGTTTGAATGTGGTAAGTGTTCAGTAACTGAAAGCATGAATTAAAGATGCTTAGAGAGGCCTCAGTACCTGGAGCTCTTGAGGTCCTTCATGGAGCACCAGGCATGGTCCCCTTACAGTGAGGAGTCTGACAGCCTTGGGTCTGAATGAGGCATCTCCTAGTGACTTGGCATTTCTGGCTGATACATCTGAAGGAGCTGAGCCTGAAAACAAATTTTCTCTTTAATGATTAACTTTGTTACTAGGCTTTTAGAATTTATTCAAGAGGAATTTGAGTATTTCCACTATAAATTGCATACATATTATAAATGGAAAAATAAAAAAACATTAACATAGAAATGAATCAATAAAAACAAAACAATAAAGTGAACAAAGAGAAAATGAAGTCAGGATGATGACCTTATTTTCTTCCTGGTGTGAGCCTAGTCTTTAACAACTATGTCATCGCTCCAGCCCACTATTAGCTTATTTGAAGCAATCCCATGCATTTATTGTAAGGGCACATTGGAAACCTTTGTGTCCTGTGCCTCTGATATAATTAAACTAGAGGTTATTAAAGCAATGCATTGGGGGAACAGATAAATTCATTAGCATACCACATAAACACTAATAGGATCAGTTCCATTTTTATAGGACCTGTACAGAAACAAATATTGAGATCTCCACTAAGTAGTTCCATTAGAGCTGTTCTGAGCAGCTGGTATAAAGTAAGGTTCCTTCTAGGTGGCTGCTTGGTCTAGGGCTGATAGTATTGCATTTTGGTGGAAAGGAATCTATCACTTAGCAAAAGTCTATAACTTTTGGGAGCTTAATAATATGTGAGTGGTCACCTCTAATGGGGTGCATTTCCCCTTTGTTTCCATGTAAATATTGTACCAGCAAAGGAGCAGGTTACTGAGTAAAGCCATGACAGCTGATTGTTTATAGAAACCAGATTTCCTTACCTCTGTTTAGTCCTAATGAGTTTAATTAAGAGGCAGGATGAAGTGGATATAGTGGACCCAGAATAGAAGGTCAGACTCAGAGGTGCCTTCTTTTCTCTCTTGCTTGAGTATGTCAAGGTATCATCTCTCTGCCTACTACCTTTTCTTGCAGGTGCCATTTATTTCAATGGGAAGCATAGCACGGTCGTTCCATTTAGATGTTCTCAGACATCCAGAGTCATCTCTGGGGTCTTTCATTAGCTCTGGCCTCACTGGAGAGAGGGTCAAATTAGTCCACCTTGTGTCAGTGTATATACCCTGATGGAACTAACACTGGTAAAGCGGGTGGCTTCTAGCAGTTCAATGATGGACAGGGTTTTAAAGGGCAAATGGTCAGTCTGAAGACAATAGCCACAAAGTTTTGGTAAGGGGAGACCATGTAGTAGCTGGAACATAATGGGAACATTCAACAGTCAGCTCCTATTTCCTGTTCTGCTTTTGAAGGAGATACTTCACACTTCCATAAGGTTATGCTTGATCATAAGTACCTGGAAGGAATGAGGCTCAGTCAGTCTTATAAAGGTAATAGAGTTCAGACATCTATGTAGCAGGAAAAAAACACAAGTCATCGCCCTTGTAATCATTTTCATCATGACAACAGTAGTGTCTGGGGATAATAATTAGTGGTTCTATTAATAGTCACCACTGGTTGTGGTGGACTTGAGTTAGTATTTGTCCTCCAGCTCTGACACTAGCACCATCTTTGTTTAATCCATCTAGTAGAAGACACAGAAGAAACCAACCATCTTTCAGTTATCAAGCATGAGGACAGCTGTAGAAGTAGAAAACAACGACAGGAACTTCTTTTTTGGTTGTGAGACTAGCCTTTAATGGCTGAGCCATCTCTCCAGCCCGTCTTTTTAGTATGAGTCTCTGTAAGGCTGCTGGGCAGAACGGACTCCCGCCTTCTTTTACTAGACTGGCTCCTTCCTTTTGCTCTTCCCACAGGGTGGGAAAGCTGGCAGAAGGTTGGGGTGGAGACACTTGTTCAGCCTTTTCAATATTCTTGCAGGATACTGCAGAATTCTAGTCTCTGATGTCGTAACACCCGGACTCCCAATCAGAACAGAGGTAATCCTCTTCTATCTCTCTCTCTCTCTCTCTCTCTCTCTCTCTCTCTCTCTCTCTCTCTCTCTCTCTCCCTCTCTCTCTCTCATACTGGGGATTACAAAAGGGTCCAAACATGCTGGACATGTGCTTTCTACCACTGAGCTACCTTCTTAGTTACTTTCTACTTAGGAAACGTAAACCTTTATGGGCCATGTTTAATATGAATTGTTAGGCCATCCAATGGGAAGCACTTTTAGGTTTTACTCTATAAAATGTTCCTTTCTTCTATTCTATGCTTTTTAAATGATTTAAAAAATTAATATACTATGACTTTATTATACTTTGGTTCTTATGACAGGCATATCAATGTAATAATGGTGGTACATGCTCTAACAATTATACAAAGTGAAGCTTACCGCCATGTACTCTGAGTCATTAATGAAAGGCTTGGTACCAAGTGAGCTTCAATAGAGCTGGAAGGGAAGGCATAGACACCAGGCATAAAAAGTTTGCCTCAAAACAAACTGGGTATTATGTCCACCTGAGAACCTAATAGTTATATATTTTCCTTTTTGTATTTCTATTGTTATGGGAAATAAAACTGCCTTTTACTGTTTTATTTCCTTCTTAATTTCATATCTTCCAAGCAACTACATGTCAGGAACCTTCTCATGGTTTTCTCAAATCCCCTTAGCTGAACACATAGCAGGTGTTCAATAAAGGCCCCATGGTTTGCTTGATCTGAACAAATAAATACTGATACTTGTAAGAAATGTTACTGGGTTTTTAATCATGCCTATTGATACTCAATGTCATGCAGACTTCATAGGATGCAATTTCTTTCTTCCTGTTCCCTTCCCCTTCTAAGTGCTTTGAGTAGCACAGGCAGACAGTGTGGGCTAGCAGTCAAAAATCCACCAGGTTGAGAGGGCAGTCAAGCTAAGCCAGAAACCTGTACAGGGTCAGGGAGAAGGGAATTACTCAGAGACAGGTGGCCTTGTGCAGGATGCTGGAGCCTGAATGGGATGAGGAGGTTGTCCTTGTGGGTCTTGATGGATGGATAAGTGAAAATAGCAAAGCAGCAATGAGGCAGACTCTCAGCTAACTCTTGGGTCCTTGGATGTGAAGTGGGTGATGGCTCAGATTGGATACTGGCTAGAGCCAGAGGAGTTGATGATGTAAATACACATGATAAAGAAATGGGAGTCAGTACCTTACAGTTAGACAGGGGCTGTAAGAATAGCGAGAAAGTTACACAACTGTAACATATATGCGGTTGTTAACTTGGTCCTTGTGGTACTCCTAACAGTGGGAGCAGGGGCTCTCTCTGGCTCTTTTACTGGCTTTGGTACCCTACTTCTCATACTGGGTCACCTTGTCCAGCCTTAAAATGTGGGGGGCAGGTACTTAGTCTCACTGCAACTTGATCCGTCATGTTTTGTTGATACTCATGAGAGACCTGACCTTTCCTAAGCAGAAATGGAGGAGGGGTGGATTAGGGGGTGGGAACGGAGTAGGAGGCTTGGGGAGGAACTGGAAGGAGAGGAGGGAGTAAAACTGTGGCAGGAATGTGAAATAAATAAATAAAATTTAAAAAATTAATAGAATAAATAGTCTTTTAAAAAAGAATAGCAAGAAAGAAAGTTAGAATAAACTCTGTAGACTGGATTAAGTGCTACTGGAGCAAACAAATGCTGCAGGCTGATAGAAAGTTGTACACATAAATACAGTGTTTATAAAAAGTGAGAAATGTTGATTTTAGAGCCTAAACAGGCTCTAAAAATTAGACCATGTCTAATAAGCATGGTCATCTTAAATTTGTAAAGGGAATTCAAATCTTAGGGTGATTCTATCCAAACCCTTCCCCAAATCAAGTTAAATGTATACATCAAAATAATAATTTTAATAGATAACCCACTGATGAAATAGGAAGCCATGCATGCATGATGATATAATTATATAAATTAATAAACTACAACACAGAATATTTAAATACTTCAAGCTTCTATTTCATAAAAATAGCTACCAGGAAATTTTTAGAAAAATACGGAAGACCCTATATATTAATCATAAGATCAACATGAATATGATTAGTGGGACAAACTAAAATGCTGTCCTAATTGTTAAGTCATGTAAATGCAAACTGAAGGGCATTCTCTAAAATAGCTGACCTGTAATGGTCAAAGTGTTAAGATTCTTAAAGTTGAGAAAAAGAGACTTGCATCATAAGGATCCTAGGTCCCTGACAAGTGAATAAGGGTATTACTATGACGGCTGCAAAAACCTGGGTGGTCTCTAGAGGGTAGATAAATTCAGATTAGTGTTCCCTTTCTGGTGCTGATGCTTACAGTGTGGTTATAGAAAAGTGTGTTCTTGTCAATTTGTATATAATCATGATCTGTCAGTGACAGGACATGATGCCAGTAGCTTCTCAAATGGCTCAGGAAAGGAATGTTGTAACTGACTTTCCAAGGTTTCTGTAAGCTTGTGGTTGCCTCCAAGAATAAACCTCAGAAAACAAAACAGAACAAGACAAAACCTCTCAAAACTTCTGAGTTCATTGTAGGAAAAACATAAACTTATAAAATAAAGAAGCTATTCTCATTGCATGTAAAGATCTCCCCACAAGTGCTATCATCATAACTTTTTAAAAAAAGAGTTTCTCTCATGTACAATCTCAAAAGAACAGTTTAAAATGGCAGGAATATCTTTTGAAGTAGTCAACTACCAACTATGCCTTTTGAGATTTCTTTGGAAGCACATCCTTGTGTTTGTGTTACATAGTATCTATTTATTTATTTTGAGACAATATCACTGTGCTGCAAGGTCTATCCTGGAACTCCCTATGTAGCCCAGGCTGGCCTTGAACTCTTCAGCCCCACAAATACTAGGATAATAGTTTGCACACAGATACTTACACTTTACTTTCTCCTTTTTCTGCAGGAATTTCCTAATTAGTTTAATCTCACTCTTTTAGTTTTCTTTTCGAGATAGGGTCCCACTGTGTAGCCTTGGCTAGCTTGGAACTCACTATATAGACAAGGCTGGATTCATATTCATAAGATCCATCTGTCTTATGAATATGCGGTCTGGGAGTATACACCACCATGCCTACAATCTCATGCTTGATTGGTCAAATTATTCCTTTTAAATATTATTTTTCTGTGTTCCTATAATAAGAAGTACCTGCAGGCTATGTGTAGGTGTATGAAACATTTGTTACTTAGTACATCATCCTAAAATTTCTCAATTTTTTCCTCCTTTCCTTCTAGTTCTCTTCCCCTTCCCTCCCTCTCTGCTTCCCCCTCTCTTCATTTTAAAAGTTGTAGTGGGTTCTATTAGGATGAGTATGGAGTTTGCTGAGGATGATAGAGAAGAGAATAGGCTGATGACTGTCCCTAGTGCTGTGGGGGAGCTTGTGAAAACAGTGCTCTTAGAGATGGATGGTGTTAATCCTTCTGCCAACCACTAGAGAGGAGGAAGGGAGGGCCCAGAGAACACAGGGCTGGAGCTGAGCTGTCATGAGAAGCATGTTAGATGACTAAATAAGTGGTTAACAAACTAAGAAGAAGGAATTCCTAAGGATAAAATGTGAAATATACATAGAATAAAATCTTATGGATCAGTCAGGGAGATAGCTGGCAATACTGGCAAACATTTGCTAGATCTATACACGGTGTTGGTAATATAAATAATGAAATGGCATCAAAAATAAGGAAGGGGCTATAAGCAATGATGAGGAAGTGAACACGCTTGAAAAACTACTGTTTCCAGATTTGAACCAATAAATTTTTATGCTCTAAGAGTAAAATATATTTATCTAGTAAAATCTAAATCAACAATATCAGAATGAAACCCAAACCACTTAGAACCATGTATAACCATAGATAAAACTGAAAATGTAGTCAGTAATTTCTCTTAGTGCTGGGTAGTTTACTGTCTCATCAACAGCTAAAGAAATGAGTTGTCAGCTGGGCAGTGGTGGCGCACGCCTTTAATCCCAGCACTCGGGAGGCAGAGGCAGGCAGATCATTGTGAGTTTGAGGCCAGCCTGGTCTACAGAGTGAGTTTCAGGAAAGGCACCAAAGCTACACAGAGAAACTCTGTCTCGAAAAACCAAAAACCAAAACAAAAAAAACAACCAAAAACCAAAAACAGGGTTGGGGATTTAGCTCAGTGGTAGAGTGCTTGCTTAGCAAGCACAAGGCCCTGGGTTTGATCCTCAGCTAAAAAAAAAAAAAAAAAAAAAAAAAAAAAAAAAAGAAGAAGAAGAAGAAGAAGAAAAGAAAAGAAATGAGTTGAAATGAGTTGTCATGGCTTAGCAGTTCTTCTAGGTGACCAAATGGTACAAGGCTATTTAATTAATTTTATAAGATAGGTTATAAGGAGTCCAAGACAACCATTACAATTCTAGGACAACAACAAAAAACTAAAACAAAACAATCTTCACAGCTGAAGAGTGTAAGTAAGTACATGTGATTGCATGTCTGAGTCCAAGTGGGCTCTGGATTTTGATGCCTTTCTCCCTTCCATAAACATTGGATCATAACTTTTAGTTTGGAATATAGGTACAATTAACACACACTTTATTTTCTTTGATAATCCCACAGATAGATTATTTACATAGATTGCAGCAGCCATACTAGCTGCTTCCTTTTTTTTTTCTTTCCTTATTTTTTTTTCACCTTTTCACATAAAAGAAGCCCTCTTAGCTTTTCATTGGAATATCTGAATTGACAGCATCACTGTTCTTAAGTGTTGGGGCCATTATTAAATAATTCAAGGTTATACGAACCCAGCATGCAGTTCTACAATACTGAGACAGTCCGTCTAATGAGTGAGATAGCTTCTAAGTGATAAGTGTCTGGTTGCTTAAACTGATGGATACTCTGCGCAAAGGAATGACTTCTGCTCTGGGTAGGGAGTAAGATATTGCAAGAATTCATCACTCTACTCAGAATGGCAAGCACTTTAAGACTCACAACACTTTTATTTCTGGTATTTTTTGTTTAATATTTTGGAGCCGCAATTATGGTGAGCAACACAAAAGATGGAGAGAGCTGCAGATAAGGAGGATAGCTAAACACAGCTGAAGCAATCACAGTGAGTCATGGGCAAAGAAAGTGCCAGGTTTGAGAGGTGTGATTTAAAGGTAGTACTATCTCAGGAATGTTAGGCATTTCATCATCAGAAAATCTAATGCAATTCTCCATGGAAACAGATTAAAGGGAGGAAATGCCATTTAATTATCTCAAGTGATGCCTTTAGAGCATTTCATAAAGATACCAACTGATGTTAAAAACTCTTGACTTGGACCAGAAGGGAAGGTCCTTAATGTATTAACAGGCTCCAGCTATTCACAGCAAACATCTTAAGGAATTGTGGGAATTTAGAAATATTATCAGTCAGGACAAAAGTTGCTAATTATTGCTGCAACCTTTTTTTAGTATACCTGAAGACTAAGCCTAAACAATAAGCCAGATAAAACAGAAAGAATTGGTGTAAAAAAGATAGGGTTGTCTTTAGCTGAAGATGACGTGAGGTCATGATGAGGCCAGAATTTAACAGTAAAGTATTCTAAAGTGACTTAGAACTGAATGAGGCCAATGAGACAGGTTACTGTGTGATCTGGTTCTGTAACGTTCCTTTCTTGTCCAGGTGACAAAATTAATTTCTCATTAAAAAGCATGATCATATATTTTTAGTAGATCAGATAAAGCTGTTTTCATAAGAAGTCACTTTATTATCTTTGAAAATAAAGCTTCTATGAGTTTATGACTTTTTTTTCAAAGGAGTTTCATAACACAAAAAAGAAGTGGGCAGGGAGCTAATAGGTTTGCTGTTCCTCTAGATACCCACTTTCAGATATTCTCTTCCCTTTTCATTTGTTTATGCAAAATCATCACACCAGAATATTCACTATTCAAACACATACAAATTAACATTCTACATTTGCAATGAAGTTCCATTCCCTTTTATTTGCCTGACGTTCTGAGTCTTCAAAATTATTATTATTGTCAACATTACCTTCATGCATCATTGACCCTCTTTTGAGTCATTGATCCAAATTTCCAAATAGGAACATTTTCTCTGCATGAAACTTATAACAGAAAATACTAAACTCCCAATTATAAAAATAGAAATGGTGGAAAATTCACCATCAGAAACAAAAAGGACATTCTGCTATTCAAAGCAACCCTAGCCAGAACTGATCAGCACACTTTTGTAAGGCCCACAACTTTCCAGTTGGTGATCATTAACCATATATGTATCAAGGAAAATTATTATATTTCATAGCTTTCTGGAATTCTTGTTAACATAATTTTCCACTGATTTTTCTTCCAAAACATTCATGTTATCTGTAGATCTCTTGGTTGACCACTATGGACCACAGAGGTCTGAACACCTTACTTCAGGAATCTTTGTTCTACAGATTTAAATAAGAAAACATGTGGGTTGAAATGACACCAAAGTGGCCAGGTATAGTGGCCTATACCAGTGTTCTAGCACTTAGAAGCAGGAGTATAAACATTTCAGAACCAGTCTTCCTGCTTTGTAACAATTACCTCCAAATTTAAGCATTTAAGCTTCTCAATTTAGGAAGTAAACAAACCTTACAGAGCTCAGGAACCAAGCAATTCACTAGTCTCAGAAAGTTCCTGAAATGTAGAAGATTTATACACCCCCTCCAATTATTAGCATTTACAACCTGATGGGGAGTAGAGATTCTGATCAGTTGAGATCCCTACCAGCTGTTCAGATAGCTCCAGGGACTTGGACAATGCTGGGGTGGGTTTTTGATGATGTAACTATGTTAGAGTCATACATGCTCCTGTCAGTTGCTCTTCACTCATATTCTGTAAGTAAGTCCAGGAAACTGGTTCACCAAGTAATACTTTGATGAGATAATTTCTTTTATCTTTTGTTGGTGCCCTATTTGGGGTAAATAGACGTTTGTACATGCCTCACCAAGAAAAGTCATACAACACATGCCTACGTATACTTAGTGAGTTAAGTGCCAACCTGGGCTTACATGTGACCTTGTCCCCAGATAAATACAAGAAAAAAAGTGATAATGATTTGAAAAATTTGAGAAGCTACTTACTTCTTTCTTGTCTTTGGGCATTTATTTCTATCTGAGGAGGAACTCAAAGTAATTTCCTAGTGTGAGCCTGGACTTGATGTTGATGTTACTATGTTAGATGACTTTTAATTTGTGCTTAAAGTTTAATGATGATGCTCATTTAGATGTCATTGTGAGTGGGAGAGCAGAATCCCACAGAAGCCTTTTTCCCAATAAAATCATAATTTTTTAACTACCTAGTACTTATCTCAAATTCTTTGTTTCCAAAAGGAATCCTTAGTTTAAGAAAAAAAAATTCCCAATGTTTTCTAATTTCTACTTTTGATCTTGGTTGTTACAATGGTCAAGACAGAAAGCTAAGTTCATCTAGAAATATATTTGGTGTTTTAAGGTGAAGAAAGCAAACAAAGCTTTCAAAAATATTCAGACTCTAGCCCAGCAGTGGTGGCTCACACCTTTAATCCCAGCACTCAGGAGGTAGAGCCAGACAGATCTCTATGAGTTCAAGGCCAGCCTGGTCTACAGAGCGAGTTCCAGGACAGGCACCAAAACTACACAGAGAAACCCTGTCTCAAAAAAAAAAAAAAAAAAAAAAATCTTCAGACTTTGAACCAACCTTATAGATTTGGATTTCTGCATTTTGAAAGTACTGGGCATTTTGAAAGGGTAGGTGCTTAGGCATAGGGAATGTAAAGAAAGTGTGTGTGTGTGTGTGTGTGTGTGTTGGGGATACAGACACATACAGAGACATGAAAGAGTTCTTCACATTTATTCCATAGCTTATTTTCATTGCTAACCTTATGCTTCTTGGCTTTGAAGTAGAACTTTCTGATATTTTCAGCTTGGAGCAAATCAGAAAGTTCTAATGAGTTTCCTTGATATTTACTTTGACCCGATTCAGGTCAGCTTATTGCTTTTTTCTCATACTCCAAAAGCAGAGTAAGAGGAGGGGAACTTCCTCTTGCTCATTAGGGCTTCAGTGAGTAATCTTAACTCAAGGATTTCTAATTAAAATATAAAGATCATTAGTATGAGTCATAGCAGAGGCTTTTCTTCCCAGTTGGTGCTGTGATGGTGGTTTCAGGCACACTTCTGCATCCGCCTCACTGAACATCCGAGGCTCTTGGCACAGTTTCTCGGCAGCAGAGGGCCTTGACCAGTACCCAAGCTTCTGTTTGAGGGCAGGGAGATAGAATGCAGGCCTGGAGGAACCAGAAGGAGAAACTAATTGCAAAGGCAGCATTTTCTTTGCTGCTAGTACCAGGCCCCCAGCATGAGTGGTGCAAAAGGAGAAAGAGGAAGAGGACACTAAGGATGATGGGCAAGACATTACCTTATATTTTACAATTCTTTACCCAGGAGGGAAAGAACTGAGATGGCTACTCATAGATATAAGATGAACTTTTTGGTTAGTATTCCATTAATTTGTCTTATGTTCCAATTTTGTCCTTCAGGAATTCAAATATCTATATAATCTTCACTGTTGCAAAAACACTAGGATATATGCTACCTTTCCCATATTTCTGACGTTTTAAGTAGAGATATGTACTTCTCTTTGGTGGTGCAACACTGTTGATCATGTCAGCTAAATTATTTCATTTTGAAAGTAAAAATTGTGATTAATGGAATCTTTAAGTCTTCTGTTGTGTAGGGATTCATGGGGGATTTAGCTCCAGTTAATCATATTTATGACTTGTTTTATGTATGACATGTTAATAAGGCCAAACTTTAGAGCCTTAGTCAACAGCAAGTAAAAATATAGAACTGTGTCTATTTTCCATTACTAGGCTTTAATCTTAGGAATATCAATGGGGGATTTAAATCAGAAACAAGAAGAATGTAATGACTCTACAGATGCTTGAGTGGAAAATGTACGCTCATTGATTTGCTTCTCCCCTCTGTAATCTGAACTTTTGACCCATTTCAATTGTCACAATGTAATTAGTTTTTCTATTGAAAGAGTTGGGGATAATAGAATAAAATACATTCTTTCATAATTAAGATTGCTGGGCTTCCGGGAGAAGATGGCTATTTGGGTTATTTGTGAATTCAAATTCAGTTAGTTGCAATGGCAAATGATTATGATTTACATATACATATTTATCTTTCATCTTATTAATTAACTGTGTTGGAACTGTTTGAGGATGACATGTGAATATTGACATCATTCTGTGTTTTGATGTAAATGTCATCTAAGGCGTAGAATGTTTAGAGAGAAAATTTACACTCTCCTGTGATAGGAGATGGAAGACTTATTCTGTGATAGCCCTGGGGTAAAATGGTAAGGAATTTAAGCTACATCACAAACTCAATGCCCATTTCACAAGGGATGGTACTAACTCTAAGGCATCAGGAATCTGTTTATCATGGTAGACAGAAAAATGTAGTATGAGGGATAATCTTGTTTGTCAACTTGACAGATATGGGAACAGGCAACCTCAGTTGAAGAACTGTCTTATTCAGATTGGCTAGTGTACATGTCTATGGAGCACTTTCTTAATTGCTAATTAATGCAGAATTGTCCAGCCCATTGTGAGAGGTGTCATTGCTAGGCAAGTGGGCTTGGCTGTTTAGAATGATAGCAGAGAAAGCCAGGGGAACAAGCTAGTATGAAGCATTCCTCTACGGCTCCATTTCAATTTTTGCCTTGAGTTCTGCTTTAATTTCTAGCCATAATGTATTGTAACCTGTGACGAAAAACAAAAACAAAACAAAACAAAACCCTTTCTTTCTTAAGTTGCTTTTGGTCAATGTTTTATCATAGCAGCAAGAGAAATAACTAAAGAAAAGTGGTAAAGAAAAAGTTGAAGTCAAGGAAGAGACATCATAATAAATATCTAGTATGCTTTAGATTTTCATATAGAAATGGATATTGGATGTATAGGGATAGGGCCAACCGATTTTTTTCTCATAGTTTAAAAAAAAATATATGTATAAACATTTCTGAGTCAGATAAAACAAACTACAGATTCTACTGTCTTGGTTCACATGCAAATAGTTGTCTATTTAAAATATATATGAGGGCTAGGGTTGTCACTTAATGGCACAGACTTTACTCAACATATGCAAGATCTTGAGTTCAGGCCCCAGAACTTCAAAAGTAAAAGTTAAAAAAAAAAGTTAGCCTATACACAAAACTGTAGCTCAATTGAGAACAGTGGTTTTTCACACTTGCGTGTACATTGCAACCACCTGGGGGGCTCATTAAATTCATGGTCTGTACACCGCCCTTAGAGTTCCTAACACATTCCCAGCCACTGCTGCGACTTCTCTCTGGGGTCCCATATTGAGAACCATGGTATTAGAAGATGCCTATGGGAATTTAAGGAAGTATTGCTTTACCGTACTTTAGCTCTCTGTTCGGTTAGGATTTCTGAATTGTTGTTGTTGAGCCCATCTAAAAAGGTAGCAGGAACATTTCATCAAGTTACAGTGAGATGTGTTTGCAGTCACTTTCATATTAGACATGTTATGTACATGTATCAACAATCATTTACAACTCGTGTCCAAGACATAAGGTTAAAGGGATGTATGTGATCCATGTGTGTCCATCTACCTATCTATAATCTAATTAAATGTCTATGACTGTTATCTATGAAGATACAACTTTATGATGGATTTTTTTTTAAAACAGGGGAGAGTGTGAATGTAGTCCTTTATTACCACAAATTACACAGTTCTATTTCCTGCATTTTGGGACATCTCAGAGGTCAGCACCTCTGGAGTGCAAGAGATGAGCCTAACCCTAAGAAAACCACCTTCATGACCATGGTATCTCCCCTGCCAGGTAAGTATTTTATGGTGGATATTTGTGATTTGCATATCTAAATCTTTTTTGAAGTTTAGGTTGGATTCAGTTTTTGATGAAGTGTTGCATGTAGGAAGAATATCTCCAAGGGTTTTCTGCAAGTTTCTTGTGGTAAGTGAAGGTAATACATCACTGGCTCTCCTGAGATAACTGCTAAGAAAAAGTCATAGGAAATCTTGAAGACATCAGATATCTTGAACAATTCTATCCTCTTATTGAAGTACTTCAGCACTGAAATGTTTTAATCACTGAGACAGATGTTAAAAATATGAATCTTGTGTATATCTGTAGCTAGATGTAACTAGTTGCTTCATTTGACTCTTGACTTAGCTGTGTATTTGTACTCCTTTTCATTTTCCAGTTTTACAGTAATGGGGATTGAACCCAGGCCCTATCTATGTATGCCAGGCAAATGTTATACAACTTTTCTACATCCTCAACCCTAGTTCCACTTTTACAAAGAACATGTATGTATTTTTATATCAGTCTTTAAGCAAAGCTTCAAACTGATTGTCAAAGGGTACAGTCCACATGTCTGGAAAGCTCTGCCCAGCAACCACATAGTAGGAGCAGATGTTCACGAAATAGCTGTGGAACATCTGTGTCAGTGGTCTATGGGTCCTTGCTGTGGGTTACTGAAGCATGCACAAAGGTTCACACTTTCTCTTTTTCTGGTTTCCACATGCCTGCATTTGATTAGTGATTTAAATAGGAGAAACCATGGTAAATGCTATACTTCCTATCAAGGGAAATAAGCTCCTCTTAGGGAGCTGAATGTCTGCTCTCAGTGGATTGGGGCATGCCATGGCTCTGGGCATACCATGGTGATATATATATATTATTGTTTCAAAAGAGGCTCCAAGTATTCATTGAAAGATTGTCTTTGTTGATTTTTTTATTGTGGTCTTGGGGTGTGGCAAAACAATGTATATTACTGAAGATCTACCTTATGCCTACTGAAAAACCTTCTCAAAGGAATATTTTGGTAAGTAAACAAAGACCTTACTGATCCTTTTTCTAACCCTAAGGAATCCCCCCTTTTATTATATCCTATTTTCCTCTTCTGTTCTTCCTCCTCTTTGCTTTAGACTTATCCCTTCCTCACATAGATCACTTTATGCTTTCATGACATTTGCATGACATGAAAAAAATACATATACAAAATCCAGATTCCACATGTGAGAGAAAACATGATCTTTTTCTTTTTTGAGTCTAATTTTTTTCACTTAATACAATAATCATCAATTCCATCTATTTTCTTGTGAATATCATACTTTTATTCTTCTTTACAGCTAAATTAAATTCTACTATGGATTTTTTTAATCGATTTATCTTTTGATAGACATCTAGGCTACTTCCATACCTTCCATATTGTGAATAGCATACTAATAGATATGGATGTGCAAGGATCTCTGTGGTGCCTGGTTTGTTATATTGGGTCTGTAGGAGAAGTAGTATAGCCGGCCTGTCTTCAGTCTTTGGGGGAAACTCCCTTCTGGCTTTGAGAGTGGCTACAACAGCTATATTCCCACCAGCACTACCCCTTTCTTTGCATCCTCACTAGCATTTCTTATTTGATCTCTTGGTGATGGTAGCCATTTTGACTAGGAAAAAGTGGAGTCTGGAAACAGTTTGTATTTCCATTTCCCTAATATTATTCAATTGTTTTCCAAATATTTATTATCCATATGTATTTCTTTCTTTGGGAACTGTCTATTCAGTTAAGCAGCACATGTGTTAATAATGGTCAATTTGCTTTATTGGTGTTTTGTGTTTACAGTATTTCATAGACTTCTGAATATATAGACCTACATACATTGACTTTATAATCTTCTGTAATCAATATAGTTGGCAAAGATTTTCTCCCATAGGCTGCTTTTTCTGTGTGTTGATTTTTCTTTGTTTTGGAGAAACTTTTCACTCTGAGGCAATCTCACTTTTCAGTTATTGAGGTTGTCTTTTTAATGCTAACTCTTCAAAGTAAACATTTCATTTTTTGTCATCTGTATTTCCAAATTTCCAACTTCTTCCATGGGAAGAAATACCATGGGACAGAGTGCTTAGGGATTTAAGTGTGTATGGCTAATATTACTGAATTTCAGCTTCAGTTTTATAGCATGAAAATTCTTTATGAATTTATCTGTTTTTTAATAATCCAAGTAGAATGTAAACATGAGAGTGGGAGGCAGGACACACGTGTGAAGAGAAATCCCGTGCTCTCATCTTTGTCATTGATTTTCATACCCAATGTTGCCCCTATGTTAGACAGATAGAAATAGTTCTCTACATACTAAACATGTTTAAATGTTACCCAGTGACTGGATTGCCTCAAAATCTTATCTACTCAAAAGAGAAAAAATTTCCAAATCTACCCCATTGTGTCAAAAGCTCCTTATTTCTTTTCCTTTCTCCCCAGTCAATTTTTGAGATAGCTGCAGGCAACAACAAAAAACAAAAACATAAAAAAAGAAAAAAGAAAAAGCAGTTTCAAAATTTATTTAGACTGAAATAATATTTCCTAGATTTGATGATTAAATTGTAATTAAAATGTTATAATGCTGACTTTTGAATTGCAGAGTCAAATTCACATATCTCAGTCTAGTGCTTTTTTTCTAAACATCCTGCCTCCCTACATCAAACAAAAAAAATCCAACAATGCTGTTTCTGATTTACTATTATAATCAACACATCATTCTATAATTGCAAAATATTCAATATTAGTTTCTTTTTTGTTAAGTAGTTGAGTGTTTATGGGTGCTTCCCTTCTACTGTGAATCAACACAGATATGATTCTCAAATTCCTGAGAGTATAAAAGGAATGTGACAATTTTATTTATAATATTAGCAGCTTCAGAATCATATGCTGGAGCATTATGTATTTATACAGCATTGTGAATTTTGGGGCATTTAACATCCAATAGTGTTTATTAGAGCCTAGAGCAGGTAAGCAACCTGGGCCTGGAGCAAGAAAACAAGTCAATAAGAGAAATGAGCCCTTATAAAGACTGAGTTCTGGGCAATAGTGTCTCTAAGCTGCAAAGTAGTCAGTCAACTTGGTCTTGGGAAATAGTTCATTTCTCCCAATGATGCTGATCACTGGAGGTGCATATACTGTTAACATATGGAAGTTCAGCCTTTGACATGGGAGCAAACATTTCATTGCCTTGGAGCTTGAATATTGTTGGCTCAAGAAAACTAGCCATTGTTCCCAAGTAAAGAATATACTTCTTAATCATACACTTTTCTGGCTTTTGGAAATGAAGTATTTAAAATGAGTTTCTTTTCACAAACAACTTTATTTTATTTACTGGTGGATTCATAAAGGAACCAGGGAGCATCCTTCCCTGTACTAAGCAGCCTCGGAAGCCCAGAGGGGACAATGGCACTGTCAAAATAAAAATTCACAAAAACACTTCACAATGATAGCCCCAAAATAGTCTCAAGCTGCTGGTTATGTTGGAGGTCTGGAGGTGTCTGACACTTACTTTTCACTTATCTTTTTATAAAAACAAGAAAACAGACTGTGGTGTTTCTTGTTTTCTGGAAAAATATTAGAACCTTGTTAATTATGCTAGAGTGAACATGGCAGCAAAAGGAAAAATATGATTTTAAGTATAATGATGCATGCTGGAAACACAGACTGGCAAGCATATGGGGTTCTGGCATCTGGACAGAAGCTTTCTGAACCATCTGCTTCTCAGGGGTTCTTTTGGCAATGGCTGCATTTATTCCAGTGATTCACAGGTCTGGGCTAAGGGTTCTCAACAAGCAGCTAAGATGGGCACAGATACTCAGAGCTTCTGTGCACAGATCCATGTTACACTACCTGGAGAGTGAGTTACCCTAAGATGTAACATGCATCAGTATTTCATCGTGGTGGTGGCAGACATTTCTTCATGCTAATATTTTCTTCATATTATGCAGCAGGAGATGGACATTTTCTCCTTGAGAGCCACTCCTCTGTTTCTGGTTCTCTGAAATGTGTGTAATTGAGTGAGTATGTGCTCTGCTACATGTCTTTAACTGAAGACCTAAATGGTAACTTGGCTCTCCTTTTTTCATTCTGTCCAGTATTTGCAGAAATTTTAGGCATTTCTTCCATGTTTTTAGGACATGGAAAGATGCCTCATGTCCTACTTTTAAAGTTAATTTTTTTTTTACTTTTGAAGTATTTGTATAGCATATTATTGTTTTGATTTTTGGTTTAAAAAATCTAACTCTATATTTAAATGTGTTATATACGTTGATTAAATATTTGACCCCACACCTTCAGACTTTTGTGTTGAAGCCCCATGACAATACATCTAGTGGTTGTGCAGATGAGGTGTGTGAGCTCTGGGCAGTAGTCACAGATAGATAAGGTCATGAAGGTGCTGCCCCCTTGATGGCACTAGTGCTTTATAAGAGTTGGAAGTGGCAAGAGTTCATTCTTTGCACTATGTGATGAAATTGAGGAGGCAGCTCTTTATATGTCACCAAGAGATGCTTTACCAGAATCCAACCATATTGACCTCTTGATTCCAGACTCTAGAACTGGAGAAGTAAATTAAATGATTGTTGGTTTCAGCCATTTAGTGTATGGCTTTTGTTACAGCAATCTGAGCTAAGGAGACTAAGTAGACATGTGTCCTTTTTAGGCTATTTGTGGATATTTTAAAGGTACAGGTATTATTTTAATATATAACATATAAAACTTTCTTCAGATAATATTACTGTCCATTAGACAAAAATGAATCAGGAACATCAGAATAAATTTGAACATAGGACTAATAAACAGAGCAATACATAAAGTTACTGAAGGCATTCATTTTGTAACACATTTACCCAGGAGAGCAGTTTTCAAGACCATGAGTGGTGTTGTTACCTATAGCTCTTATTAATAACATGATCATAATCTATTTAGTCTTGGGAACTACTTCCAGGCTTTGATTTCATCCACTCAGTTAAGGAAAGGCTGACAGCCTTATCTGTCCCCTTGCAGTAGCTGGTCCTCTTATTTGCATCTTGCAGTTGCTAGCTGCTCTCATGTTCTAAGTCCTCTCAACTGCTGGGATGACTGTGGTCATTTAGACTTGAATAAAATGCTTGCAAATATCCCGAAGAGACATTAGAAAATGTCTAGAAACTATTTTTGCATCTCTGTATTTCACAGGATCCTTGGTGACTTGAAAGTATCAGTCTTTCTTTCGTGTGTGTGTGTGTGTGTGTGTGTGTGTGTGTGTGTGATCTTAACTTCAGGGCATTCTGTTTTTTTGTTGTTTTATTTTGTTTGTTTGTTGCTTAACATTGCTCCACACTGTATCCTGCCAAGAATGTTCCACCTTCAAATAATGATCCTCACAAGACTTATGAGCAGCTTTTCCTTTGTGTTTTGAAAGTTATTCAAGAGCAATTAATTAATCACTCTTCCAAATGCCTTTTGAACATTCCTAACCTCTGCTTACTCCACCAGCTTCATCCAGATGGCTATGGCGTCCAATCTTCTTGTTGTACATTCTTTTTTCTTTCTTCTTTCTCAAACTCCACAGTATCCCCCTGCACTTGACGCTTTAATTTTATGCAAATTCTGATGGATAATCCAGTGAATTTGGTATAACTCATCTAGCTGATGTACTGTGCGTAGGTAATTCACTTTAGAAGGGGATTATCAAGGATTCTCAAAACTTATAGTATCCATCCTACAGAGGTTTAAAATCCAGGGTAAACAAAGAACTCAAAAAGCAAAGAATCAAAACAACAAAGAAAACCAAAAACCAAAACAAATGGCCCATTCAAAAAATGACTAAATACTGAAAAAGAAGAAAAAATAATGGGAATATATATATATATATATATTATGTTATATATATGTGCATATATATATATATCACCATTCCTAGCAATGAGGGAAATATAAGTTAAAACAAATTTGAGGTTTCGTCTTACCCTAGTCAGAATGGAACAACCAACAACGAATGTTGGAAAGGATGTGGGGAAAAGGGAACCCTCATTCTCTATTACTGAGATTGCAAACTGGTACAGCCATGATTGAAATCAGTGTAGAAAATTATCAAAATGATAAATCTAACATATGACCCAGATATATCACTACTTGGCATATCTCCAAAGAACTTAATATCCTACTGTGTAGATACTTGTTCAGTCATGCTCATTATTGCTCTGTTCACAATAGCTAGGAAATGGAAACAACTTAAATGTCCTACAACCTACAAATAAATATTGAAAATATGGTACATATACACCATGAAATACTATTCAGCAATAAAGAAAGATGAAATCATAAACTTTGCAGGTAAATGGCTAAAAGTGGAAAAGATCACATTGAGTGAAGTAACCCAGACTCAGAAAGATAAACACTGCATGTTCTTTTTTATTGGAGGCTCCTAGCTCTAAATCTTCAGATGTGAGTACACAGCCTGTAGTAACTATAGAAACCAGGAAAGTAAAATGGGACCAATGCCAGGGTAGGGGTTGGGTAACAACAGGAAGCACAATATCAGGGTTCAAGAATCTGATTATGGAAATGGGAAAAAAGGAAGCTCCTTAGGAAAAGGGAGGGGTTAGTTCTGTAGAGGGTACAAGGAGGGTAAAGAGGAATACAAAGTAGGATACAATTGATCTGATTGGAGAAATGTTAAAAGGGGGACTCCTTACGGATGAGGGGTAGTACACAGAGGACAAGGAGGTAGGTAGCTAAAATAACAATACAGGTGGCTTTAAAATCCACAAAGAATTAAACTACGACTATTAACCTAAAAAAACTATAACACATGTAAGTCAGTGTATAAATATCCATAAATAGTTTTAATAAACTTTAATCATCTGAGCTACTGACACTCCCTCCAAGAGTCAAAGGCTACCTTACAAAAACCCCAGTAGCAGACATGAGGAGCCCTATTGTGAGTTGTTACTCAGGACTGTCTAAGAAACTGCTAAAACATATAACCTATTGATGGTGCCTTTGCTATCCCCAAGAGGTAGAAGGTAGGTTCCTATTGGTGAAGACACCATGAACTTCCGGAGCAGGGCCCAGAGCCTCCTGAGCCAGAATTGATCTGAATGTCCCCTCTATGAGGACTAACTTTCATGGTACAAGAAGGTGCCAAGCAAGGTGCCAAGGGAGAGAGGTGACCAAAATCCTTACTCGGGTATGATGCCTAAGAACTACATCAATGACCAGCATGACATGATAACCCTGAAGGTGCAGTAGTAGTACACATAGATTCACAGTAACCAATGGTTCTCTAATTGGACTTAAGACCCGCTCAACAAGGGGGTCATAGTACCTAGAACAAGAAATTTAGTGAGCTAATCAGTGCTAGTGAAATCATGGTTGTTGTAGGAGAATCTATTACTACTAATTTACTAAATCAGCATAACCCTAATAACAATTAGTAAACACTTGTCTTTATACCAGTAATAAGTGTAGTCTTCACCCCTCATCAAGGAAACTTCTCTTTGCCACAGATAGAGACCAGTATGGAAAATCATAACCAATAAATATGCAGAGCCTATGGAGCCCAGTCCCAGTGGATAAATTACAAACACTCTAGCACCTGAGACTCAGGGAACATTGAAGAACAGAGGGCAAAAATATTGTAAGATCCATTGGCTCAGATACTTTGTCATGAGATTGTGTCTCCTAGTAACATCAGAAGCTACACCTGTAAAGTCTCCCAAACATAACTGCCCATGAGCTGAACAAGGAGGACATCAATGAACATTCCAAACTGCTTGTAGGGAAGCCCATGAGGCTTCAACCCTTCACGGAAAACTGCAGGCAACCGAGAAAAGCTGGAAGAGCACATCAATTGTCTGTTCAGTGCCAAATGATAAGCCCTGAAAATATACATAAAAGTAGCATTGTATGGACTCAATCTCAATAGGTTATAGTTAGGAATATACATATAATATATATATATATAATATACATATAATATATATATATATATATATATATATATGTGTGTGTGTGTGTGTGTGTGTGTATTGACAATGGATGAGAAAAGGAGCATGAATTTGAAGGAGGGCAGGAAGAGGGATTTGGGAATGTTTGCAAGGAGGAAAGAGAAGGGAGAAATGATGTAATTAAAACACGACTTATCATGCATTTTAATTTAAATATGAACCATAAATATTTTCTATCTCATTTAATATTGTTTGAAACCCATTGTCAATAAAACTATTAGAAAAGAGAGAGAATCTGACCTAAGAAATGAAATGTGAAATTATAGATAAACAGAGAAGCAGTGTGTTGTTCTCTCGGTCCACAGGGAAGAAGTTCCTTCTGGCAGACACCATTTCCTTTGCTTTCCTTGAAGAGAATCAACCCACACAACCAAGGAATGTCCAAAGCTTCCTGTAATGTCTGTGTGTGAGTCTGCAGGACTCCTGAAGAGTTTGCCAGTTTGGTTCCTCTTATCAGCGACAATCTGGTACAATTTCTGTGTTCAATTGAATTAAATGTTGTTGACAATTTCTAAGATTGTAAAGATCAGTGACAGCTGAAAAAGAAGAATTTTCTTTTAGAAAAGTAGAGCTTGAAAAGTTGAATTTTTAGTAGAATATTTACAGCTTGGTACAAACATCAGCAAAGCTGGTGATGGGGGCTGGGGAAGTAACCCAGTAATAGAGTGCTTCCTGAGTCGAGTGCCCCATGAGTGGGACTTGGCCCCTTCAGTTTGATCCCCACCATCTTATCTTGTTATGTGCAAGAATGAAATGCCCTTTTCTTTGGCTTTTTCATGTGTGTGTGTTTGTATATGTGTGTGCACGTCTGGGAATCTCTTTGGGAGAGTAAAATCAAAACGAATAGCTGCTATTCTATGTAATCTTATGGGGAAAATTTAAATGACATTTTGTATTATGGCCTAGTTACAGTAAAAATAATTTGAATACTTTTTATATAACAATAACTTTTCAGATATGAAAACATTCTGCTCAAAAAAGAATTCAGAAGTGGTTTCAATGGAAGAAAGCTATGCTAGACTTTTGGTGTTTCATTAGAGCAATGGAGATGATTCTTATGATTCAAATGAACTGGGTTGCCATGGTACTTGCATGCATAAGGAAGAGTTCAAATGTCAGTTCCCTTGAGATGTGTCCTCATTCATGCAAGTGTATCTGCAGGGTGATGTTAGGGATTTGTCATATAGAGGGGACTTCCTCTTATGGGAGCTGAAGGATAGCCAGTGCAGATCAGAGGGAATCCCTTATATTATCTGCCCTGATCATCACTATAAGCTCCTGCCTGATATCAAGTACAGGTCAAAGCAGTATCAGGGTAAAGACTGACATATAAGCTCAGTCCTAGGATAAGTAAGCCAGATGGAACAGGCATATAGTGGCAAGAATTCTCAGAAAAGCATCCTGATCTGGCACACAACAGTGCTTCCCTTAACCACAGCAAAGATCTAGGTCAATGGTTTGAAGATGTCTGCATGTTAGGGAAAAGAAAGACAAGAGAGAGAAGACAGGAACAGGGCAGCCTGGGAGCCAGTGGCGGTGACCCCGATTGCCAAAGTGATGTTTAAAGGGCCTGCAGCTATGGAAATGACCCCTATTCTGAAATCTATAGAGAGCCAGTCTCAGAGGCCAGAAAGTGGTGACACTGAGATAAAGCTTTCACTACCAATGATTGCTTGGCTTTCAGCTAAAAAGCCAAAAAATGCATCAGTGTTTCAATTATTGAGCCCTATTTATTAATATCTTTTCCAAACAGAATGGCTTTTAAGATGTCAGAGTAATCTACAACTTGTGTTTTCATAATACCTAGCTTCAACCAATTTCAAATACAAGGAACTGAAGTAATGACCCCTATTAAATTCTCATCAATATTGTCCCGGCGGGCATTCTGTTGTTTTTGCACAGCTGTTAAAGAAAACAAATGTGTTGACCAATGATCTGCCATTAGAGGTAAGTTTGTTTAAAGTAGACAATAATTAAGTTTCTATAGTTGAATAATCACTTTAAAGGCAGTTAGATATCTTGGCTCCTATGAAGTTCTAGAGAGAAAATAAAACATTTAAAGGCTATTTCTGGTTGCTAGCATAATGCCACTTATCAAAGGTATCAACAATATCAAGGCATTGCATATTAAAATACATTTTGTCTCTGAAGGAAAGGAAACCTGCTTTAGTAGCTTAGCAAATGTTTTATTTAATTCTGCTCAAAGTTCTTTACACTCCCAAGAAGAAAGAAGTTACAAAGAGACCAATGATCTTTCTATCCTTAGTCCACTTCAGGGCTTATTAAAGATAGCTTATTAGTAATAAAATGAGGAGTGTTAATTTTGCTGAGCAGCATGGGGATTGGTACACCCCTAAATGATTCTTTTCTGTTGTTCAAAGGGTGTTTGAAAGGAGAGAAGAATTTCCTGCCACAATAATCACTGAGATGGATGCTTTCAAAGTTTGGATTAAAAATATGTTAATTCTCTAAGCTCTTAGAATTCAGATAAGACTGATTGCCAAGAGAACAAAGAAAACGTCCTTAAAAAGTGGAAGCTGTTTTTTTTCATAGTTTATGAAATCAGGAAGAATTTCATATTTTCTCATGGGATGTTTTCACAGATACATGACTAGTGTTGGGGGAAATGTTCATTAGATGCCATTCTTACAGCACTAATGTGTTTATCATGTGGCCAAGCTAACCAGATAGTGAAGATCTGATGTAGCATCACTTCTCATTAATGTTCTGGTTTCAATTCACAGTAGAATAGAACTCTGAACAATTTAGAATAATTTTCAGCATGCCAGTGCATCAAGATTATTGCTCTTTGAAAACATACCCTTTTAAGTTGATATATGTAGGGTATATGTCATATTCAGTATCCCTGTTTGGTTGTGTTTTTTTTTTTTTTTTTTTTTTTTTTTCTTTTTTTTTTTGCAGTAAGCAGTGGGTTAAGAAAAACCTGGAGGTCTGGAATTCCATATTTGAATTTACACCAGATACGTTCTTATCATAAGTTTACTGGGAGAGCATTTGCCTGTGTTCAGTCTCCAGCACAAAATAAAGAATATAAAAACAGCAACCTGCTTTGAGGTGGAGAATTATGGACAGAATGTTTAATGGGAAATAAATTTGGTACAACCTCTGTGGAAGATAAAGGAAGCAGAACTTTCAGTGAGCAAATGCCATCTGTACAAGTACAAGCTCTATTTGCCAGGAGGGATGTGAGGGAGTTTTCCTATAGGGTTACTTGAATTAGAATAATGGGACTGAGTCCTTTGTACCCTGACATCCACAAGGTACAGACTATAGACAGAGGGGTGAGGCTATGATGGCTAACAAAGTGGCTGGCATCTGCCATAGTGAAACTCTAAAGGAGATGCTAGCTATACTCTATTGCTGGTTGCCACTAGCTGGGGAGTCTGTCCTTCTGCTCTGGGGTGGGGCTTAAAAAATGCAGCATACTTGTCTGTCTGTTACACTCTTTCTGCAGGTCATTAGGTCTGACGACATGGCAAAGGTTCTGAGTACAACTGTTCTTTTAATCTACAAAACCTATGCAAAGGTTGAATTGAGCTTCAGGCACATTGCCTGCCTTTTCTACTATGAGTGAGCACTGCTGCTTTGTGGGTTCTTACTGGTGGAGATAATGCAGAACCTCGCCTCTGTACGTTTCTTTCAGGACATGGTTGTTAGACATCTCTATTTCCCAAAACTCCCCCGTGAATCACAGTGAGCCAAGTTTAGTTTTTATGGTCCACTTGTAGCTGTTTTATCTCTTTTTAATTATCAGGGTTAATTACTCCTTCTCGGCTCCAGCTTTCTCTTCCTACCTTTTTTTTATGATTTCTCCCCCACCACCCCACAAGAAACGAATTGGAGCAACAGGAGCAAAAACCATAACTTAAGCTTTAATGTCTTTAATGTGTGCCTGGTTAAAACAGCACCACTTCTGTGGAACAGACATTCTAGAACTACAGAAACTAAAGTTACATGGCCCGATGACAGCCATCCAGGGCCACTCTTACTTGGAGGACACCATTCCATCTTTGTAGCTTATGACCTTCAGGGAGGGTTTGGCACTCCATCAGTTTGCCAACTTCCAATTGGTGTAAGAGACTCCTTGATGTTGCTTCTACTGCTATCCCCCCGCATTCGCCTGCAGAATAGACCCACGACTGGTCTGCGACGACGCTACTCAGAAAAAGACGCGGTTGTGAGCAATCTTTTGTTGTCTCTCACAGAAGCTGGGAAATGAGCCCTTCAGTTCTGAATTGGGGGCTCTGGATAGCATAACACAATTGCTCATGACACATCAATGTACTGATATTTTAAACTCTGGATACTGATTCGGAGTGAAAATTTAGGGACAAAATAATGTTATAATGTTTATTTTTCCTTGAACTATTCCAGGCCATAGGAGAGTTAGAAATTTTACGGATAAGGCAGATTATCTTCAGTATTTTAAGAGAATGCTATCTTCCCAATGGCTCCAACTTACTTGCTACTTCTATTACTCCAAGTAATATGACTCCATCAACAGAATGGATTAATAAAATGTTGTTTATGATATTACAATGGCCCAAGTGTTATTAATCTATTGTCTGCAATACCAAAGGAAATAAATATTATTGCCCTTTCGTATACATGCTTCTGATCTTCCTTTCTGATAGCAACATAAAGAAACCTTCACACCAAATGAATGTCTGAGGACAAAAAGGTGCTCTATCCCCTCAGGGGGGGAAATGTCTTTCACAATAGCTTCTATTTGGACTACAATGTATTTAACTGTCATGGTAGGTAGTTTATTCCTTGTTAAGGTGGTATTATCAATGACCTATCTTGCCTGTGGCCATTGATCTTTTACAAAGAGATCCAATTACAATGGTGTTTGGAATGGTACCTAGCTGTTAGTCAATGCTTAAAATAATTTGTTGAGTGAACCAGTGAGTAGCCTCTACTTTTTGTTACACAGTTCCTTAATTTCCTTCATAATATATTTATTTCTATGCTTTTTTGCTTACTTGCTGTTTAATTTCCAAATTAGGAATGAGGGCATCATTGTGTTCTAACTCTTAAGAATAGCGCCAAGCACATGATAAGCACTTAGAATCTGATAAACACAAAAATGAACTGAATACAGAGAATTTCAATTTATTCATGACTTTTAAATTCTGACTTTATTATAAGCCATGACCTGATTTTAAAATAGCTTCACAATATCTTATAAATATGTGGCATAATTAAATAAGTCATTTCCTTACTTTTATAGTTCTCATTTGTTGCTAAGTAAAATGCTGCACTGAAAAATCAGAGTAGGATTTGAAATCAACAGATTTAATGGCATTTTAAAAAAATAATCATGCTTTATTTGGGCTGGAGGGACAGGCTCTTAGAATTATAGACTCAGAGAAAGGTGAGACTAGACATGAACATAGCAGCCAACTAGCAGCTCCCATTTTTCATTTTATATATGTGAGGATAAGCAGCCTTGACTTTCCCAAGAAAGACTGAAGGCTCCCTAATAAACCATGTCCACATTTCATAAATAAGCCCAAGACAATGTGACTGCAAATCCACCTTCAACTTTTCCACTGAAAAACAGTAGGACCAGTTGTTACTAAGTTTCATTTTCAATGACTCAAGACATTTGATTTCCAGAAATGTTTTAATTAAAATCCTTTTGGCTGTGAGCAAAACTAACCTGAGGTGACCTAAATAAGACCAGCTTATAATTGCTAAGAAAGTCGAAGTATTGTCCTATAGTTGATGTAGTGTTAGGCTGACTACTGGACATGCTCTATTCTTCATCATGACATTCACTGAAGGCTCTCTTTCTCACTCTCTCACTCAGCTTACAGCATTGGGTGTGAAGAAGTTCAGTAGCGTTCAATCTCTGCTTTTCCCATGGCCATAATGAATAGTTCATATGAGCCAAATGATCTTGACAAGTCAATCACAATCCTCATCATGACTGATAATTTAGAGGTTGAAAGAGGTTCCTTTAGCACTGGGATTGCTCAGTGAGGAGGATGTCCTTATAAACCAGCCAACATCAGTTTTACCCATCATTTAAAAGGAACCAGTCAACAGGAAGATATAAATACAGAAACAGAGAAGGTATCTTTGCCATATCTGAGTGCTAAATTTCAATCTTCCAAGTCCTTTGTCTCTATAGCCATCCATTTAATAAGTTACTACAAAAAATAGCAGAGACAAGTAGCCTATAAAGATGAAATGTTATTTGGCTCACGGTTTCAAAGGTTTTTATGTTAATCAATTGGTCCCTTCCCCTTTAGATTGTGGTGAGGTAGTGCAACATGACAGAAACATACCGGAAAAATAGTTCACACTCCATGGCCACAGTGAAAGAAGAGAGGGTTACAGCTTCACGATTTCTTTGGTAGCCCACATCTGTCCCCTGAAAAACTACCTCTAGGCCCTAGCTCTTAAGTTTCTATCACTTTCCCTTAGCTGAGACCAAACTTCTTAACTCAAGGGACATTGCTGAACATTCCAGATCTATAACACGGCAATCATGTGCTTCCTTTAAATAAATGAACTAGACCTTTGTTTTCTTAAACCAATTTGAACCATGCTTAAATCATTTCTGATCTAAAGCATTCTAATGGATTGAGGCATTTTACTGAATTCAAACACAGGTAGATAATTTAGGGTCTGAAGCTCATGTATGGGGTGCTGCAGGAATCTAAACAACGATCTTTATTCTCTGCACATTTCTTTCAAGTATGTGTTTATTTACATATTTATTTTATTTGTGTGAGTATTTGCATATATGCTCAGAGGTCTCTGCAACCACCACAGCCAGCAGAGTAACTATCCATGTGAAGCAAGATTGCAATTTGGTTTAACATGACTAAGCAGCTGGTATTGGTTAAAACTTTGGGAGTCTGACCCTGAGTAGTTTATTTTAGGCATATTTAAGTACCACACAATTTGGTGAAAACTTTCCTGGTGATAATTAACTCATTCCCAGGTGCACAATAAAAAAGCAAATATAAATCTTCTTGAGAAACAAAGTAAGCTAAATAAAGATCAGACGTGACTACATCAAAAGTATATGTGGCACCTTCCATAAAGATAGTTTCTCTAGGTTTACTGAGGGGGACAAAAAGCTTATGATAAAGGTTTGGGGAAGGATCTCATGTGGTCCCAGTTCCACAGATAGCACATAGGTCACCAGGATATTCACCATGTCTACTTCCAGCCTTCTGGTCAGATAACAGGTTATACACATCTTCCTTTGAAGGAACAACCCTGTGTGTTTAACATTCCAGGTTCCCCTAGTTCTTATCTGTGAGCACGAAGACCTTCATGCCTCCTACATATATGTATGCATATACATCCATGCCTGAAGGCTAGAAGAGGGCATCAGATGCTTTGGAATCAGAGTTATAGATGTGAACTATCATGTAGGTGCTGGGAACCGAACCCAGGTCCTTTGCAAGAGTATCAAATGCTCTTAACTACTGAGCCATCTCTCCAACCCCTTTTTCAAGTGTCTGCTTTGGTCTCTTTGTCTTCTTTATTCTTTCTTAGGATCCAGATTGCTTTTTTTCTTCAGTGTGGCTTATTGAACAAAAGTGACTGGCCTATTTTTAAGTTTCTGTCACCTCTGTTCATATTCTTGGGGAAGAGGTATCTTTTTTTTTTTTTTTTTTTTGGTTTTTCGAGACAGGGTTTCTCTGCATAGCTTTGTGCCTTTCCTGGAGCTCACTTGGTAGCCCAGGCTGGCCTCGAACTCACAGAGATCCGCCTGGCTCTGCCTCCCGAGTGCTGGGATTAAAGGCGTGCGCCACCACCGCCCGGCAAGGGGAAGAGGTATCTTAACTGATTCACTTTAGATTAAAAAAAAAAAAAAAAAAAAAAAACTTGCTTTATTTCAGTTATCTGTGGTATATATTCAGATATATCCATGGCATTATAGAAGCAGCCAGGGGAGACCTTTCTAATGTGAATGAAATAGTTCTCAGAGAAAAAAAAGAAAGGTTGCTGTAGGCTGATATCCCTCAAATATCAACCATATTTATTCTCTGTCTCTGTCCCTCTGATTTCTGAAATATTTGAAGATCAGGTTTATTAATCTGGCTTCTAATTATGAATTCTACTTTAAATAATATTCAAATCTCTTGAATTGTGTAGAAATGTCACATGCCATCTTTGAGATAAATGTGTTCATTTTTGTGAAGAGATGCTCCAAAGGGAATCTCTCTTCTAAATACAAGTAAAATAGAATGTGGCTGATCTGTCTGTGTTTTGGGCACAGGTGAAGCTGATTTGGGAGAGGGTCCTTTCTGACCCCTGACCTCAGGTGATCATCCTGGAAACAAAGGCCCCTGGAGAAAGCAGAACACCACATTTTGATAGGTTATTCCTGACTAATAATCTCTTTTCTCCAGGCCACGCTCATGCTCTGTAGACATGAATGGGTTTGGGTGAAAACAAGAGGAACCGTGTAAGCTGAGTGGGAGGTTGCCATGTGTAACTATCCTCTGCAGTTTCCTTTCTTCTTTTCCCTTTGGCATAGCATTTCTTCTTGTTTTATTTCAAATCTCAGGACTTATCCCTGCAATAAAAGAAAGACAACTGCCATGATTGTGGATAATTTCTTTGGAAAGACAGCAAAACACTCCAACTCTGATAAATAAACTACATCCTTTTGCATTTAGCTTGCTGGTTTGGGGTGCTCAAACTTCAGATTCTTACATGTGGACATGATTGTGTGATCAGTGCGTGGAGTTTCCTGAAATGGGATGTATGATTCCTAGGAGGACAGTACAGGTTTTTGTGGTCATTGCTTCCTATTCGATTCCTAGCTCATATCTTTTTAAAAGGAAATTTGATTGTTCTAATCTTTTTTTTTTTTTTTGGTTTTTCGAGACAGGGTTTCTCTGTGTAGCTTTGCGCCTTTCCTGGAGCTCACTTGGTAGCCCAGGCTGGCCTCGAACTCACAGAGATCCGCCTGGCTCTGCCTCCCGAGTGCTGGGATTAAAGGCGTGCGCCACCAACGCCCGGCTGATTGTTCTAATCTTATACTTGGAGTAATGTGGGAAGCCTGACAAGAAGTGTGCTGTACTTTCCAGGACACACACACACACACACACACACACACACACACACGTGTGCACATCATCTGTCAAACATGTCATAGGGATTAGAATATATCCCAGGAACAAGTGAAGTTGGGTAAGGAGAATCATCTAGCTGCCTGTGATAGGGCCATGGGTGACAGTCTACGTACAGAATTGATTTTTTATTGAAAGAAGACAGGAACATAATGTACTTGGGAGAAGGGACACTGCTTATAGAATGGTCACACTCAGCCTGTGTGCTCTGTTCTAGTTGTGGGCCAGAGTAATGACTCCAGTTGTAGGGCTGGACACACGATAGTGATTTTTCTTGCTGGTAAAGCTGTCATTGAAGGTCATGATACATCACTGGGTTTTAAAAGTGGAACTGAGATGGCTGCAGGAAGAAAGAAAGAGAAAGACACATGCTGGAAACAGACGTTGAGATGCTTCTCCTGACAGCATCTCACCTTGTAATTACAACAGCAATCTGTTTTGTCTCAGGCTCTCCTCCCCAGTGCAGCAGTATCATTCTCTTGATCCTGCATTCCAGAACAGGCCCGCTACTGAGTTTTAATAGCTAAGCTCCAGGCATCTATTATTTGCCTCATCTTAATTTTTGGTTATTTTGTCACTCGCTTCTGTCATTTCTCATTGTATTACTATGCTGACTCATCAATTATTCCTCTGTCTTATGGGTTTATTTTTGTTGAAATAGGTTTGGTTTTTGTGACTTCTTGGAAACTTAGTTTGGAGCTTGTATGCTTTTCCATAATCTGTGTTTTGTGTGGTTTCTCTTTTCAATGGATCTCTAAATTAATTAGAATTCTTTATGTTTCTCATAGCATAAACTTGTAATGTTTTCTATTGTAATTTAAGTAGATGAAATCACCACTAAGGATCCTTTATGCATGTGTATTTAATTCTTGCTTGAAATTCTGACAATATTCTAAGAGCTTTATGGTGATTCCACTTAAAGGGCTTAATTGTTTTTAAAACACATCATTATTAGTATTTATTGGCATTTTCTCCTTGCTTTCTGATTGATACTTAAACTTACGTGATATATCTTTAGAGACTACACCCACAAAGATAAGGCTTTTCCACACCCATTCTCTTTTCTGACTACATTCTTGTAGTCACTTCATGAAACTTCACATTTTAGAGTTGCTTCTCGTGAACTTGTGAACAGGCCCTTACGTGTTATTTCTATAGGTTAATTGAAACAAGTTGTGTATATAATATTTCTATATGGCGTGCTCTGTATCTATCATATAACAAGACTTGTATATGTGTCATGAACAAATATGATTGCTAAAAAATATAAATCACAAATTAAAATAAATTAAAAATTTTTAGAATGCTTTCTATAATCTCTATTTTAACTTACTGAGGCTTAGACCTTCCCTCATCTACAACTAACACATGTGTTGTGTGAGGAGACCTCACCAGAGAGAAGAGCTTCTCTCATACCCCCATGCAGTGTCTTCCTAGGTGGCCTCAAGAAGGAGGCTGGGGTCTTGGTCTTTGTTCCAGTCTGCTTTGGTGAGTTTCTCCTTTAATATCCTTTGGCTTCAGTTCGAAACTCTCACAGTTAGGACTTTGATAAGATCTCACCACTTCCAATCCTGCCTCAGGGGAAGAATCTAGAGCAGTGGTGGTGCTGCTTGTGTGACTGCAGATCCCACTTGTCTGATGAATTTGTCATTCCCCGGGGCCTCTCTGCTTCCTAGCAATTTTCTAAATGGCTTCCATCATCACAGATATTCCCTTTCTGTGTAGCTTTGTTTTGTGCTGTGGCATTGTTCCATCTTGGTGGAGGAAACAAAAGCATGGTGCATGGAGCACCATCCTGTCAGGGATGATTGGAAAGGGTAAATTTTCTCTCTATGCATATTTTTTCTTCCATTGCAGAACCATAAACAGTTCAGGGTTTTCAATAGTTTACTTTGTTGTTCCACATTCTCTGAATATATCATAAGTTTTTTTTCACATTTAACTTACTTATATATTGTAATTTGTGGTTTCTGACATTGATGTACATAACAATAGATTATTAGCAATTACTGAAAATCCTGGAATACAAATTAAACTATTGATTTCTTCTTTGCCTTAGAATATATTTTTCTTTATATCTAAGATAGATTTTTATCTACCTCCATTTGGCTGAGCTTGTCTATCTTGTTAGTGTAAAGCTATGCCTGCACAACACGTTGGCTTAGATTAGCAGAGAAGCAAGTTCTCCTCATTGCCCTGCACTGCCCCTCCTCTCTGGAAGCCAGCTACATGGAGAATATCCTATTTGTACTTTACAGACCACTCAAAACTAAAGATTTCTATTTCTCTTCTACTTTCAGACATTTAACAAAAATGTTAAACATTTTTAAATCTCACATCTCTTTCTGTATTGTAAATTTCATAAGCATATACTAATTGTACCCACTATTGTGTTTCCTTACTTGATGCATATGTACTGTGTGTTTTGATTATAATCCTCCCACTGCCCTGTCCTGTCCACTTCCCCCCTACCACCACCAACCACTTAGTCTCCTTTCTCTCCCCCAAATAACCCCACTCCTATTTGGGGGATTTTTTTTTTTAAATCTAGATTCTTCCTAAGAGAGTGGATGTTGTGTTCACCTTTGGAGTCTGCTGATTTTACTCTCCACAACGATCCAGCTGCTCTCTTTTCTCATTTCATCCACAGCTTTCAGTCTTACCCTTTCTTTGCCTCCTGGTTCATGTTCTCTCAAGTCTATTCAGAATGCTTGCTAAGTTTCCCTTTGATATTTTAAAGGTTTACCAGTCATTTTCTTAGAAAGAAAGTATCCATTTAAAAAGTTTCTTGTAGTTGCTATAAAATCTCAATTATTATTATTATTATTATTATTATTATTGTTATTATTATTATTATTTTGTGTGTATGAAAGAGTTTATTACTTCTTGTTTGGTTTTCCTATCCTTTCATCATGGTTTTTCTGAGACACATGATAATTCTTAGCTCTGTGTACCTCTTAGTTTTTGAAAACTTAGCATGTGCACAGACACACACATAGACACAGACATAGACACAGACACAGACACACACAGACACAGACACACACACACACACACACACATACGCATGCACGCACGCACACACAGACAGACACACGCACACGCCACTGTCCCTGGAGGTGACTGGTTGACAGAGACTGTCTTCGGTGAATCAAAGCGGTAGTGTGGGGTGCACCCAAAGTTTGTTTGCGGGTGTTAGGCAGACATGGGGCCCGCCCTCCCTTGCTGCTTTCCTGGGTAAGTGCCCTTGCTGGCAGTTGTTTAAAACAAACACGGAAGGAGAGAGTCGCCAGGCACCACATTTGCTTCTGAAAACACTTCTTATTTCCAGCATTTGCTCAAGGGCACCTCTCATAGTCCCTGAATACAGGATTTCACAGTCTGAGATGTCCTCTCCAGCCACCCTCATCTCTACAGAAGTCCCAGCTCACCAGTGTCTTGAATCCTCTTTACTTTGATTTTCCAAAAATTCTTCCAAAACTCTGATTCATTACTGATAATATTTTTTTTCTTTAGCTTTGCTGTTACAGATTCCTTTTCATTATTAATATACTTAAATATCCAGCTGATTAAATACTCTGAGGTGTATGACTGGGCTCATTTAGCCATATCAATTCACTCTCCTTCTCTGGCAATGAATGTCTCTGCGGTACTCAGAGCTGTAGCAGAGTGAGGATATTGCCCTCTTCGGTGTGTGCTTCCTATCTGAAGGATTAGGATCTATTTTGTCTGATATTCCTTTTGCTGTTTTGTTTGTTTTATTTTTTACTGTCAAGTTGATAACAACCTGCAGTCACTTGAGAAGATGAAACCTCAACTGAGGAATTTCCCATAGACTGTCTTCCTTGATGACTGATGCGAGCGGCCCTAGCCCATGGCGGGCAGCACCATCTTTTGGCAGGTGGGCCTGGACCGCATAAGAAAGAGAGCAGAACATGAGCCAGTGAGCAAGCAAGCAAGCAAGCAAGCTGTGTTCCTCCATTCTTCCCGCCTCCTGCTCTGACTTTCTCACTGATGGATTATGATGATGTCCACCATAATTATACTGACGGTATAAGCCAAACCCCTTCCTCCCCAGGTTGCTTTTGGTCAGAGCGTTCTACCGCAGCAACGGAACGGAAGTAGTGCATTCCTAGTCATGTTTATGATGATACTGAACGAAGAAGCAGACTTAAACAGAAGGAATTACTGTGGAAGGAAACAGCCATTGCATTCAAATTAGAATGATTTCTGATTTTAGAACTAAAGAAACACTTAAAACTCTCCTGCAGTATTTTATAATGTGGGAAATTTAAGAGACCAAATTTCTTCCTCTTTAGTAATCAATGAAAAAATATCATTAATGTGTGCCTGGAATCAATAATCATGGGAGAGAAAATGATGTCAGACTTCAGTGATAAGTCAAGACCTCATATTTGGACTTGTGATTTTTTTTATTATTTTGTTTATTTATTTTAGGGGAAGGAAGAAGGAAGTAGCTTTGCCCTCTCTTTACTTTGATAAAGCAGAGTGACCTGGGATTCAGTAGAATGAATTCTCACTGGTACTGTTCCCAGAGAGCCAGTGCACTGGCTGCCTAGATGTTTCTGTTAACTAGTTTTCCAGGAGATTAAGATGACAATTCCCCTAAAACACTGAGCTGCTGTGGATATCACTCTGTATAAATAAAATGCTGATTGGCCAATGGCCAGGCAGAAAGTATAGGCATAACAAGCAGAGAAGAGAATTCTGGGAAGTGGAAGGCTGAGTCAAGGAGACACTGCCAGCCACCACAATGACAAGTAGCATGTGAAGATGCCGGTAAGCCACCAGCTACGTGGCAAGGTATAGATTTAGAGAAATGGGTTAATTTAAGCTATAAGAACAGTTAGCAAGAAGCCTGCCACGGCCATACAGTTTGTAGATAGTATAAGTGTCTGTGTGTTTATTTTATAAGTGGGTTGTTGGACTACTGGGGCTCGGCGGGACCCGGAGAGAAAACTCTGCAGCTACACTGAGCTGACACCTTTAGTTTCTTTAATGTCATATTCAGAGATTTATTTCTGGGGCCCAAATGTTTTGTTGAGGCAAGATAACCTTTGCTCTTTTGCAGGATTCTTCTCAATGTCATCCAAGAAGAAGTGTTTAGATGTGAAGTAGGGAAATGTCACAATGTAGCATTCCCTGAGGTTCTGAGGTAACATCCTAGAGAAATAAAAGGCTGGTGAGCTAAAGAGTCTGCTGGTAATGTCCTTTATAGACATTGTGGTGACTGTTAGCTGTACAAAATTATGTCAAGTCCTGACCACTTCTATTTTTAAGGTTCTGATTTCCATGTTTCTAGAGAGATTTAAGAGAGCTAGCTGCATCAGCAACTTCCTGGCTCAGGACAATTCTACAATCTGAGGAAATGGAAGCTAGAGATGGGAAATAACATCAATCAATAAAACTCCATCACCATGAGGCCAAGGCTGCCTAGGCAGGACCTGATTTGATGCATATTTGGGTTCAGGGTAGGAAACTGTGTCCCTCAAAAATAGACTCCAAGAATTACTCCCCCCCCACACACACAAATAGCAATAGGGAATGTAGTCACTACAAATGAGTTGGAATATAAAGAATTCAATAACACAATGAGTGGTGGTCTCATGTAAATAGAACCCCCGAAGACCAATCAAAATCCCTGGCTGAGGGTTCGGTTTCCTTTCATTCTAGATTTCTATTTACAAAATGAGTACTAGAAGCATGCCTTTTATCTTCTTTATAATAAGCATGAATACATGTGACAAAATTTCTTCCCAAGCAATGGATTTTCAAGCCATTAAGAAATCACCAGAACTTGCCGGGCGTGGTGGCGCACGCCTTTAATCCCAGCACTTGGGAGGCAGAGGCAGGCGGATCTCTGTGAGTTCGAGGCCAGCCTGGGCTACCAAGTGAGCTCCAGGAAAGGCGCAAAGCTACACAGAGAAACCCTGTCTCGAAAAACCAAAAAAAAAAAAAAAAAAAAAAAAAAGAAATCACCAGAACTTAATTTGCCTATTCCCTGCATATATTCAAGAGGTATTCTTATATACACTGGAGGGACTGAGAATCGAACAGTGTTTGTGTTAGAGGTGAGTTGGAAAATGCAGTTCCCACTTGCAAACTGTAAGGGACAAAATGTTAAAATAAGCTGAAACTAAGAACAAGGAGATGCCCGGTAAGGAATGTGGCAGCCACAGCCACAGACACTGTGTTTGGGATGCTTGGAAGTTTGTGTGCACTTCTTTACCATTGGTGAGCAGATGTGCCCTGAATAACTTTCATCTAAGGAAGCTTCTGTGAGATGTGTGACCTGTTTTTGGGTTTTGTTGTTGTTCAAAATGAATCCCATCAGGCTAATAATTTTTAGTTGGGAGTAAATTCATCAGCGGACCTTTCTAACTATGCCACACAAGTGTTTCTGACCTCAGTGACTTATTATAACTAAGTGAATCTGAGACAGAACATGTGTAGCGTGGAGGGAATAATGACATCACCCATACAGGACAAGCCAAAGTAGGTGTTGGTTCAGGTTGTATCAGAGCCAATGTGGGCATTCTTGTACAAGGTGAGTGCATGGAAGTCTGTGGGGTTTGTTGTTCTAGTGACCAAATCCAGTTCTCTCTTCTACCCTGAGTAAACTCTCAAGTTCCACTCTCTTCCCTCCCCACATCCTGTGTGCCTTCTTCTTCAATGTTTCTAGAAAAAGCAAAAGATTTCTGGTACTAAAAAAATAGTCAATGTTGCCAGGCATGTTGGCACATGCATTTAATCCCAGCACTCAGGGAGGCAGAGGCAGGTGGATCTCAGTGAGTTCAAGGCCAACTTGGTTAGACCAGGACAGCCAGAGCTACACAGAGAAACCCTGTCTCAAAAAAAAAAAAAGTCAATGACACTAAAGCATTTTGGCAAAATAGTGTTTTAGACATAAGAATCTCTGTGTGTGTGTGTGTGTGTGTGTGTGTGTGTGTGCATGTGCTTTAAGAAAAATCAAGTGCTATTTCTGACCATCATTTCCCTTCTATTCTTATAAATGACTGTTTTCCTGAACTTCTTTCTCTCCCATCTATCATGAAATTTTTGCATTATGTTTATAGTTTAAAACTGTACCCCTTTGAACATTCTATATAGCAGAGGATTGCTGTGGGATGTTCTGTATGTTACGTGTGTTGCTTGATTGGGTAATAAATAAAACACTGATTGGCAGTATCCAGGCAGGAAGTATAGGCAGGACAAAGAGAAGAGAATTGAGGGAAGTAGAAGGCTGGGGCAGAGAGACCTGCCAGCCACCGCCATGAGAAGCAAGATGTAAGGTACCGGTAAGCCATGAGTCACGTGGCAACTTATAGATTAATAAAAATGGGTTAATTTAAGATAGAAAAAGTAGATAACAAGAAGCCTGCCATGGCCGTACAGTTTGTAAGCAATATAAAAGTCTCTGTGTGTTTACTTGGTTGGGTCTGAGTGGCTGTAGGACTGGTGGGTGAGAGAGATTTGTCCTAACTGTGGGCCAGGCAGGAAAACTCTAGCTACAGAGGGTGACCTTGAACTTCTGACTCTCCTCCCTCCACCTTCTGAGTGCTAGCATCATAGGCAAACTCTCTACCCATCGAGATCTACCCTCAGCCTATGTTATTTAGTTTTTAATCTTGTGAACTGTCAGGGAACCTTGCTTCCCCCCAGTGCTGGCAGCAGTTTCAGGCAGAGGGGTGACTTTAGACAACATCCTTCTGAGGAAACTTGGAAGGCTTACACTCCTCATTGTCATTAAGCCAGAAAATGGGAAAACATACTTTCATTAACGGCTGAGTTTCCCAATAACATTCACTGTAATGCAATTGCTGTCCAAGCAGGGCCCCTCCCATCCATTGGCCTTCAAGTATATATTAAACATGTACCTTTGTTCTGTTTTCTGGATATTGTGTCTAATCAGCAACTCTCTCGGCACACAGGGTAAAGACATTGTCTCTCTCATGTTTGTTGTCCACTGGAAAGAGACACCCATTTACTTCATATAGTCACTTTTCCTGAGTTGAGGAAAGCAGTGTTATCTCCACTGGGGTTGAGGAACCTGGGGTGAGGGGGTGTTTTGAAACTCTAGAACACTTATAGAGTAGCACTTAGAGCCAACCCAGGGAGTCATTTAGACGTTACTGTGGATTTGAGCTGGTAGTGTGCCCGCACAGACCTGCCATCCTCATACAGATACTGAGATGCTGGGTAATTGCTACCTCACTCACCCCTCTCTCCTCCCCTCCATCCTTTCATTCATTTACTCATTTGACTAAGATTTAGACACTAAACTTAAGAGATTAGGTTTAACCCCCAAATTTAGAGAATATCAAATTTCTCTAATGCTCCACTCACTCATCAAACATTGACTAAGTATAAAGCACACAAACCCAAGAAATTGCCTGACGATGCTGTACACTCAGCAGTAGAGTGAGGAGCTAGGGCTGCCTTCAGGAAAAGTATTAAATTTGCTCTCCTACTCCTTTGTTCTTACCTCATTTCCTCACTGTGATTCTGCACATTCACCTACTCTTCACCAAAATCTCTTAGGGAACTCTCAGATAGTTCTTTCTTAAAGCTTTTATCCAATATTCATTTCCTTAGACTGAAATATGTTCCCCAGCAATTGGAGCACCCCATCTTTTGCCTTCAATGTTTCTTTTTAGTTTTCAACTGCTTTTACCTTTCTCCTTGTCAGGATTCCTTGCATTGCTTCCCATCTCCCTTTTAATCCATCTAATCTCTGCATTTCTGGAATGTCTTTGGTAGCAAGGTAGTGTCAGTACATAATGGGAGTACCAAAGATCTCTAGAAAGGAGGAAAGAATCAGAGTTGAGGGAGAGATGTAGCTCAGTCTGTACCTGGATATCCAGGTTCAATAGTTTCCTGTGTCAGTGGTGAAGAGCTAAAATGGGAACAAAGCTATAGTTTGAATAGTTATATGAAATTATACCAGAAGCATGATCAGCAACAAATTTAATTAATCAGATTAATGGCTAACACATTGGCAGATGCTGATTAATTTTATTATTATATATGTTCTCATCTATAGAATTAAACTCTTGTTCTGGCATGTCAACTAGTGCAATTTTGTGAACACACACACACACACACACACACACACACACACACACACACACACGTAGCATAAATCTTAAAGAGTCTTATCAATAAAATCAAACCTGTGAGTCAGGTATTGGGGTGAAGCTGGAAGATCAGATGCAGAACAAGCCACAGCTACCTCACCTCACAGGATCCTCAGTTTGTCTTGTTACCTCAGACTGGAAGCCTCTGAGTCCTCATATCCAAATGGCTCTCAGCTGAACTGCTGCTAGAAGCCTGAAAGCTTAACCATCCAAAATGTTTAACCAGCCAAATGCTTCTAGTTTCTGGTCCTCACGCCTTATATACCTTTCTGCTTTCTACCACCACTCCCTGGGATTTAAGACTTGCTTTCTGGGATTAAAGGCGTGATGAGTCACCATGCCTGTCTGTGTCCTTGAACACATGGATTCTGCCTCTGGAATGCTAGGATTAAAAGCGTGTGCTACCACTGCCTATCCTTTATGTTTAATATTGTGGCTGTTCTGTCTCTGATCCCAGATAAGTTTATTAGCATGCACAATATTTGGGGGAATACAATACCACACACACACAGAGAGAGAGAGAGAGAGAGAGAGAGAGAGAGAGAGAGACAGAGACAGAGAGAGACAGAGAGAGAGACAGAGACAGAGAGAGACAGAGAGACAGAGAGACAGAGACAGAGACAGAGAGCGGGTTTTCCCATTGTATACAAGTTAAAATGACAAAGATGTACCATTTCTCTGTTGGATGTTGGTTGATGTAGAAAATAATTGTGAATAATTAAAAAAAAAAAGAGTTCCCAGGTGTGTGTAGGAATCTTGTTTCTGAGACCACAGCACATCAGAAGTAGCAGGTTAGAACATAGGTAGTTCCCTTAGTGCCTAACAGAAACAAGGGAGGAACTCAGATATCAAGGGAGACATTCCAACCTGGATAAACAAGATGAGGAAAAGACTTAAAATACAGCCACACATCCTTGAAACAGTGACCTGGCATTCCAAGGACAGGTAGTGTGTATGATACTCTATACTCTATACTATATACACTATACTCATGATTAGCCTTGAACATAACAGTTGTACAAAAGATGATGCAAAGAATCTTGGAAACAAACAAAACAAAACAAAATATGTGTTATAAAGGTTAGAATACATATAATACTTTTAATTGTCTATGAAAGTCTTGGTGTTCACTGCAGTGGGATTCTCCTATGAGAATCATGGCAGGCTTCCTTTGGACATTGAGTAAATAAGGATTTGTTATAAAACCCCATGGCTGCTGTTCATGGAAGAAAATACATCTCCTGGAGGACAAAAATTTGTACAGATTTTATGTAAACTCATTCCCTCAAAATGTTTTGCTTTCTGGCGCTAAGAACTTTGGAAACAACGGATTTGGGCTGTGTCCCAGGCAAGGTACGCTGTGCTTCAATGGGGCCAGTGAGTCCTTTCCATATAGCTTTGTGGTTTCCAAGTCACAAGTCAAGTGGTTCCAGGGGGTGGAAGCCAAGCTCTATTACTTTTCTTTTGACTTTCTTTCCCATGCAATTTCTATTCCAAATATGGAACTCCTTACATGTTCCAAATTCTTCTCAAGGCAATAAGTGATTGGCCAGTGACAAGGGAAAACCAAGTTAAGGCAATATGGCAAAGATAATATGAATCAGGTTTGAAAAAGTTTTATTTAGCTATAAAAGGGTTTCAGAATATAATTCCTTTTTAGCTGTTCCAGAATGCACGCTGCCTTCCTGATAGATAAATCTGGTTCTTTGGTACCTGGCTGCTCCTTTTTGGAATGGGAATAGCAAGACTTCTCTTAAAACTTAATCAATGCTAAGGGAATGATTTCTTTTAGGCCCCCCACAGATATCAATGCCTTTATGATTTACACAACTCTTTCAAAAATACACGTTTTTAGAAAACTCTGACCAAGAATCACCTTGTAAACAATGTATAGAAATTTAATGTGTGTTCAAAGAAGAACTCACACTATCTACCTTGTAATAGTATCATCTTTTTCCAGGGGTCTTAAATGAAGTCTTCCTTCTCTGGAATAATACTGATAAACAATTTTCCAACCCGGGGAGCTCAGAAACTGCTGAGAAGTTCGAAATTCTAAGTACATGCAGCTAATACAGCACCTTCATATAAAGACAACTGCTGAAGGACACAAGAGCCCTGGGCCAGGAGGATTTCTTGTTGAGCTTGTAAGAAATCACACGCATTTCATTATTGACACTATATGTATTCTATTACTGGTCATGTGTTATAGGAGTTGATCTGAAGAATGTCATGTGTCTTGTTTGTTTTTCAATCTGAATGAACTTAAGTAGCCATGTAAGTTTACAAGATAGGTGAGAAAGTTATAACTCTACCTCTGGCTATGAAATAATATGGCTTCCTTTAACATGCTTTGTAAGGAAGTGATCATTTTCACCTAAGTTTGGCTTGTATAATTATGCTTCTTCTCAAAATTCTGCTGACTAGAATTCACCTTTAACTATTTCATGAGACTACCACAGCCTTTTGGAATTCTGAAACTTCATACTTTCAATCTCCAACCCCCCTCAGTCTAATAATAATGTCAGTGATATGAGGCTGTGCCTGTTGACTCTCAAAGCTTTTTCATGAAGAGATAGGTCATCTAACCATCATATCAGCTTTTGTTCTCAAATCATACCCTCCATGTGTCAAGTGGGGAGGTAACATCACAGAATATACATGGGCTGGTCCTTTTGGGTGGAGGCTATGATGATACATCACATTGATTTACACTTTTTTTTTAACTTACAAAACCATATCTCTGTTTTCTCAGGATAAAATACGCCTTTTATTCATTGTATGAAAATAATACCCATGAAAAGGTTTGCACACTCTGAAGAAACACAATAATTGCATAATTAAAGATAGTCCCTATGAAGGCTGCTGGTACTTGGACACACGTGTAAGTTTCATGCACATAGTCTTATCATTACAAAAGCAAGTTTTGGTGATGTCTGTATGACTTTAATAGGTTATCCTTTCTCCAACATTGTCTAGACTAGTGAAATATTATGATATTTCCTTAAGTTAGCTTTTAGACAGCTCAGCGAGGCTGAGGCATCCAGCTAACACCAGTGGGACTGGTGTATTAACTACAGAGTTATTTTTGAGACTCATTCTTGAATAGTAATAACAGTGCATTTCATTGTCATGGCGAATTGTGGCAAGAACCACAAACAAGTAATAGGAACCTGGAAATGATTGGCTTACGCTGTACTTTGGATGTAGATGATGGACACAGTCACCACAAAATTCAGTGTGCCTTTTTTTTTCTTTTCATTCTTAGCCATTTACCAAATACCCCAGAAAGGCTCACATGAAGTTTAGCTCTTGTTTACTCCTTTGGGACAAAGCTTTATGGTAAAACCAGCTGGAGCAATTGTCCATCCAAAAGGAAGTCATGTGTTAGAGTCTACTGCCCATTCTTTGTTAGAATCTACTGCCCATTCTTTGTTTCCTCATCTCCACTGCTGCTAAGTTAGTTCATTATCTGTGGGTACTAAAAAGGGAAATCCAAACAAACAAATGAGAAACGAAGGATTTATAGCTGAAAATGTAGGTGATTGTATGCTTTTGCTTTTGGCCTTAAACAGACATCTGGTTTGCATTTTCTGTGTACTTCAGAATTTTACTAGCTCTTGAAAACATGATAGGAAAATTAAACTACTAATGTTTAAAAAAAATCTGTTTAAGAATTAGACTGAGGAAGAAGAAAAAGGTTGTTTCAAGAACAAAAATTAGAATGACCTACCTCCTTCAAAGAAGATAAGAAAAACACACCCCTCATATACATACACTAGCCCATAAGGACCATGGGAACTGGGATCTACAGTAGTTTCCCCCGTGCATCAGGATGGAGCCACAAGGACAAACACCTTCTGTCTAGGCAAAGACTCTGGTCAAGTGCTCACGTCCTTCTATAATCAACTCTAAGAAGAAAGGAAGTTCTGGAGAAACCCAAGGTATATTTAAACTAGTCACAAAAGAGAAACATCATCAACAAGAAAAGTGATATGATATGTATTTCCTTTTTATCTCCTTACCTTATCTGACCTCATTGCCTTCCCAAAGCAAATAAATGCTGAAATTTCATAATGCCAGGAAGTAGTAGACATGATTTCCAATTTATAAAGTCTAGTTCTGTTACACACATACACACACACACACACACACACACACACACACACACACACACACACTACTTCAGGGAGAACAGTGTTTAGTTGTGCAAAGGACAGGAGGAACAAACCATGATAAGAAGACATAGCATCTGTTGTTTCTAGACGGAAGTCTCCTTTAACTTAGATAATACTCTAAATTGTTCTAATGACTCATGTTATTAGTTTATTTCAAATCTTAGGCATCATAGAGTTCAATTAAATATCAGCACGGGGATAACTGCTCACTTATGATTTCTAGGAAAGACTTGCGTTAGGAATATACTCAACTTCCCAAAGGTTAGCGACATTTTGCTCAGCACATGGTATGTCCTTTTCACACCAGGATTAATGAGCAGTCTTGTGGAATTTGGCTGTAGATATAATCCTTGTCTGATTTATTTTAATCACATGATTTCGTTTTATTTTCAGAAAGTATATAAATGGTCAAGAAAGTCCTTTGGAAGCTTTAATGATTCAGTTTGCCTACTTTTAGTCTCAAACTGGTGGAAAGAGAGCTTGAACAACTTTGTTTGCAGGCTGCCGCTTCTGCAATGATTCATCTGACCCAGAGTTCTAGTAGGTCTAAGTTTCTTCCTTTCTGGGCTTTTGCAGGGTGCTTCCAGAAGTGGTTGGGCAGTGCTCCCAATTCTAAGTTGGAGTATTTGAGCTCAGGCTCTTTTATATTTTAGGAGAAAAACTAGCTGTAAAGTATGCTTACATTTTTGTCTTATTTGATACAAAGAGGATTGTCCATTCAGCATTTGGATACATTAACTATTTCCTCCATTGTTTTCTGTCTTCTTTCTCTTGCTGTCTCATTTTCCCACTTACTTTGAAAAAAAAAAAAAAACGGAATTCCTGAGTTCAAATCTCAATTCTGCTACCTCTTGTGTGATATGTTTCCATCACATCCTTACCCAAGAGGTAGTACAGGCACCTCTTCTTAGAGAGCTTTTGTGGGGACACTTTGATGGACAGGGATGATGCAGAATAACCTGCAGCCCATTGTGAAAATTAGTGGTGGTGTTTGGAATGGGGGGTAGACAATACTGGCGGAGTTTTGAGACAATGGCTTTTCAAAAAGCTTTATCAATTTTGTTTGCACAGTCCTCTCATCGTGTGTGTGTGTGTGTGTGTGTGTGTGTGTGTGTGTGTGTGTGTGTGTGTGTGTGTGAAGTATAAGGATACTAGATACTTCGGCCAGAAAAAGATCTACAAGTAACCAAGAAGATGAAGTGCATGATTAAAGGGGAAGTTGTATGCTTATGAGTTGGAACCAGCAACTAACTTAGACCAACCTTGCTGAAGGTCAACTTGGCAAAATAAAACAAATTATTGAAAATATATGTGTGTTTTAATACTGCCATCCCATTTGGGAGAATTATTCCAAGGAGTACTTGTATAATGATGTGGGAAGACATGGCAGTGCTCCAAGAATATCCATGATAGTGCTCATCCGAAAAACACAAGCAATACCAATTGGTTAAGCAAAGTGTAGAGTGTTTTAACAATAGAGCACTTGCTGGAAAAAATGTACTTATTACTATGGGAAATTATCAATTATATATAGGGTAGTTAAAATAATAGCTTTGAACTCATGAATGGTTTGCACAGAGAGTGGTGAGAGGCAGCTTGGATACTGCTCTATCTCTTGGTTGTTTGAGTTTGGTGGTTGGTTCTTTTTTAGGTGGTCATTTTGGGTCTGGTTTTAGATGAGTGTTCTCAACCTGTGGGTCCTGACCCCTTTGACAGTCAAGTGATTTCACAGGGGTCACGTCAGACCATCGGAAAACACAGATATTTATATTACAATTCATAACATTAGCAAAATTGCAGTTATAAAATAGCAATGAAAATAATTTTTTGGTTGGAGGTCAGCACAGCATAAGGAACTGTATTAAGGGTTACAACATCAGGATGGTTGAGAACCACTGTTTTATATTTTTCTTTTTTTCCTATATATTCTGATTTTCAGTACTCAACAATTATTACTTTTCAGTATTAAAGGAACTTCAGGTGAAATGCTCATGTGCTCAAATATTATGATCACTTTTTAGAAGTCATACAACATTTTTTTCTGAGTAAACACTATGTAGATTTTAACCGTTAGGAAAGAAATGTCTATACAATAAACTGGTCAAGGTGACTATTACATAGTTGTCTGCGTTCAGTCTTCATTTTTGTTTTCTTATCTGTGAGGTGGCTACTTTGATGCCAAACCTACCTCTATGAAGCTGTATGGGTAGCACAGAAAAATACACATGGAAGTGATTTGAAGATAGTGGAGGAGGGGACATGCCTCATTGGAATCTACCAGGCTGAGCTGAATCCCGAAGGGAGTCCTTGCCCTAGAGAAGATGGGAATGGGGGGTGGGTTGGGGGGAGGCCGGAGGGGGGTGCTGGAGGAGGGAGGACAGGGGAATCCATGGCTGATATGTAAAAGTAAATTAAATTATAAAATACATTTTAAAAAACGATAGTACAAGCACAATTTTGAATGTGTTTATAAGAACAATTTACTTAATCCTGATGAAGAAAAGGATATATTATCATTGAAGAGTCAAGAAAAGTCTAAAAGACTCTGGTTTTGAAACTCATTCTATACATAATCCTTGATTCCTAGGCTTCTTCTGACACGATCTGCTATCAATGTTTATTAGATAGTAAAGGGAGCCGATGTTAATGGGTGGTGAATAGTAAAGAGAGCTGGTGCTAACAAGCTGTCAGTGTTGACTAAGCATTCAGTGAAATGGGAGATTTACTAACACAAAAATAGAGTGAAGATGGAATCAAGTTAGAGCTTCTAGGGGTGATTTACTTACTCACCCACATAGTGTTGAATAAGCACACTGCAGTAGAACACTCCTGTCCCCAAATTCTTACATACCTTGACATGAGTTTGACATTATGATGATAACTGGATGATGGCTGGACAAACTGCCAGAATTAGAGAAGACAGAACAGATGCTAAAATGTCATTAAAAATAAGTAGGCCAGTTGGAGCCCTGAACCACAGTTCAACATGAAGGACCCTCAGGCCAGGGGAGGCAGGGGAGGAGGGACATTGAAATGAGTGAAATGAGAAGTTAAAGTGTACCCTATGAACCACACTGGCTGCCTGCTCACTCTTTTCCAGAGCTGGCTATGTACCTTTCTTACATTATCTTAGTCATTGGTTCCCAAAAGTGGTTTCTAGAGCAGGCTCAGTGTTGCCTGGGAGCTTGTTAGAGATTCAAACTTAGAGCTCTCCAGAGAGTGCTAACCTGAGCACCCCTAGAGCTGACACAGAGCCATTAGTATTGCAGCAGTCTCTCCAGAAATTTCTTAGGTGGATTCAGTTTGGAAATGACTGATGGAAATTAATCCTTGTTACAACATAGTCTATTGTTCCTATCTACCTCTGTCTTATTGTCCAAAGAATAAAGCTCAGATGGTAACTGCCTCCTAATAGGTCTAGAGTTCTCCCATTTCCCATTCCCACCACAAGCTCCAAGCCCTTCACCCACCCTCCAATTTCACACCATTTTTTAACCATTAGCCATCCCTGGTCAATGCAAGGAGATTGAAGAGGAAACTAGTTCGCCAGAGAGGTCACCAAAATGGCAGCCACTGGTCATCAGATACTGCTCAGAGATATCAAATTTATCACTAGATATTTGAAGGTCTGATTTTAGTTTGAGGAATGGGAAGCTGGAATATTTTTAACTGGAAAAAGACAATAGGAGTAGAGTCTTGTCATTTTAAGATTCTTAACCTTCCAGTCATCAGAAATATATAGACACATATATATTCTATGTAAAATATTCCAGTTTTACATATATTACATACATATATATGTACATATATACGTGTGTAATATTTAGGTAAATATATATGACTAGAATGTGAGTGAAAAGACTTTTGAGGTTCTCTGGAATTATAGATGAAAAGGGTAACCGCTCACCTCCACCATAGGTACTCTTTAAGGAGAGCACTGAGAGTCCTTGTGTGTGGCCCACTGAATACCAACTTTCCCTACTACATTTATTTAGCACTGTTGCTTTCATTCGACTTCTGTGTGATCAGATGTTCCTGGTATTGCAAGCTTCAATCTGCTCTCAAGTTGAATCATGATTCCTGAAGCCTTCACTACAATGTGGGACTTTTAGGGAGCATAAAGATGTCTAGTGTCAGGTCCCATGCTCTTGTAATTAAATCAGGATCTCTTGGTCATGATGGCTTCCTGGTGATGCTGGCAGAAGCCAGGACTGGATGAGACTTTCAACCAGGGCCATGCTTGTGATCTAATGCTGACTGGCAAACTTGACAAATTTGTTGCAAGATTTTCTTAATTGACTTATTAAAAAAAAACTTCACAGGAAGAAACAGTTTTCTTCCTCTAGATAACACTACATCTGCATGTGGTATCTACAGTTTACAGCAGTCTTGAAATGGTAAATATGAGGTTTTGGATAATATACAGGGAGAAGGAGGAGAGTCATTTCTTGAACATGCTGGCTTAGAGTATCCCTGGGTTCAGATTTGTTTCTGTTTTTGAAAGTTAATATCCTTTGATTTTATAGTACCTTCAATTTAGTTTTCTATTATTTCCAGCCAACTTAGGTGTCATTGCTCAGTTCTGATTCTGATTTATATGTAAATTTCAGTAAAAATCTAGGCTGAAGCGACTGGCATTTTGAGAGCAATTAGGAGAGGCAGTATGAAGCTAGAATCATGTGTAGATACTTAACAAAGCAGATGCACCTTCTTCTCATGGATTTGTGTGAGAAACTCTAAAGGAATAATGGGGGGTTAGAATTACAGATAGAAGGAAAATTAAGGGATTTGCTTTTTTTTAAAATAAATTTCTCTATTTTGATGTACACCCACACAAACTAGTAATGAATATTAGTTTAAAAACTACTAATTATTTGAACTACATGATCTCATGATCTCCATATTTCAGCTTACTCTTGAGCCAGACCACAAGAAATATCTTGTGTGCATTGTAGGCTTAAAATACTTAGATTATGGCTAACCACTTTGCCTTCCATCAATTTCCACTGTAGCTCATGCTTTAAAGTTACTGCCAGTGTTCACAGATCTTTACACACTGGATATAAAAGAATACACAGCTTTTTACCAACTTTCAATGGAGTTACTTCCTAATAAACCCATCCCAAGTGGGGTCTGTGTTCAACACACCTAAGCTATAGAGCATTGTAGCTATGAACACAAAGAACATTGTAGAGATCTACAATGTAGACAATGTAGATCTGTCCTTATGACTATGTGACTGAGCAGGGCTGCAGGGGGTCCCCTGCTGCTCATCTTGCAAGACAGTATCATGCTACCTGTCCCTAGCCTGAGGGGATACCAAAACTAATACCTGAAGTCTAGTTTGTACTGGATGAGAGTCACCTTCATTCCATCATAAGTTGAAAAGTTACAAGGTAAATCATTGTAAGTTGAGGACACGAATATCTTTCTGGAATTCCCTAGGAGATCAAACATGTTTTAAAACCATATAGCACTCCAACAATCACTGATTTCTGTGGTACCTTGTAATCTGGATCACAGGAGCCAATAGCCAACTGGCACAGTTGCTGTTATAGCTGCTGTTGGCCTTGAAGGCAGTTTTCTGTAGCTGAACTTTCAATTTTATGAGATGTCACTGAGGTCCAGCTCTGTGCTTAATCTTTATAGTACTATTGCAACAATCCAGCTTTCATATTTGAGAAAAAGCTTACCCTTCTGTGTTAGGTTGTTAGAGTTTCTTGTGCCCAGGTGTTTCAGTCACAACATTTAGAGTTCACTGAAAGAGTGCTTTCAGCTCAAATGTATAGACCCTGCTGTCATGTATCTCCTGAGTTGTTGGATGAGGACAGATGTGACCAGACATGACCCCTTCCTTTGTTCATATATGCCTTGGCTTGATGCTTACAGTCCTATTTCTGTTTTCCTTGGAACAAGTTCTCTTTCAAAGATTTCATAGTTCCCATCCACAGTGACTTAGGTTGGGCTCTCCTGGCCTATTATACTTGCTGGTTTTTTGGAATATCTGTGAATTTTATGGTAGATGTTTCTTTATTGCTGTCTAGATGATTTTATAGCCCTGGGCACATCAGCAGATGCTCTCATCCAAATGGTAGGAGATGGAAGTTGTTCAAATGCGAACGACTGTGTCTAAGTTGATATATCAAAAATCCTTTCAGACTCTGTCCCCTGAAGGTGGCTCATGCTACTATCCTCAAAGAATGAGAATATTGATTATGATCATGTCAGATATTTCATTTATAGGCACATGTGTAAACGTTTTTTTCTGAAGAGAACATCTTGTGTGCTTCTTTCAACAAGCATTTCTTGACTAGTCCATTGCTGGACATGAGCATATTTTCTGGTGAGACAGAAATAGATACGACACACACTTCCTTCAGATAAAAGAGAGCTTTGGTTGAGGAGGTAATGAGAGTGCTGTTCCTGTCCTTACTAGTAATGGGAAGCCAGTTGTTTCACTGATTCATCTGAAGCTTCTTACAGCTCAAAGCTCAGCTCAGTTAAAGGTGCTGAGAATGGTCTTCAGGCACTCCCCACCTTCATTACACACCCCTCCCCGGCACCCTGTGACAACCCTTGATTGAACATTCCTGTTTTTGATTCCTAGCACTTGCCACTATCTGAAACTTTCTATCCATCTGTAAAATAGTTTCTGAAAGCAAATCTGTCCTTCCTGTGCACCTGAGTGTTCGATGTTTATATTATGTTTTGAATCAAATCACGAGTGAAGTCACCCAGCTGCACCTTTGGAGGACTTCAAATGGTCTTTCCAAAGCTGGAGGTTCTGCTCTGTGCTTTCAAGGCTGAGCCTGGAAAGAGGGGTCCAAAGAGCTAGCAAGAGGCTAGCAGTATGGAAATGTCTTAGAGAATCCCAGAAGACCCAGTGCTGTAGGTACAGAAGTCAGTGTATAGCTAGTGAAAGGGAGGCTGGCCAGGAAGCCAGGAGTCAGCTCTTAGGAGGAAAGGCTGATCTGTGAGTGGAAAGTGACATTTAGATTTTAGGAAAATCAAGTCGTTTCTCCAAGTGGGATGTATGCCATAGAATTTCAGAGTGTCTTCACTATTGAATTTAGGATTACTTCTGAATCTTTTGGGGAAGAAACAGAGGGTTTGCCTCTCAGGAGAATGTCTAGTTCTAGGCTGGCTGGCATTCAAGGGTCCACCTGTGAAGATGTACTTCTTGACAATGTTTTAATCCTCCAGAGGTATGGATTAGGGATGGGGAGCACCTCTCACATGGTGAGTTTTCAGAAGTGTCTACTTCCTATTTGGTCAGTTTTTGAGGAGCAGGGACTAGAGGGGAGTTCATCTTTCTTTAGAAACACAACACTATTTGTTCATCATTGGTTATTTTCTGTTGTAGTTGTGCCACTGGCTGGCTGTGAACTGAATGAGGCTAGGCAGGGACTGTGTCCTCTTTAAGGTCTGTTTCACCAACATTTACTTGCTTTGTGAATGAGCACACAATGAAGACATCTAAATAGACGACTTATTTGGAGTTCAATTTTGATTCCCAGATGGTGGGCTTCTGCACCTCTGTTCTTACAGATGCTGGTGCTGAGAACTGGTTTGTGACATTGGTTTATGACAACATTGGTAGTCCTATTAGATTTGTGCCAAATGCCTCATCTTTAAAGTGAAAATAAAAAAATAATGTTGTGTGACATTATATTTAAGTATTTTTGTATTCTCTCTTCTGCCACTAGCACAGAGCACAAAACAAGAAGCATTCATTGTTTGTTTGTTTATTGTGGTGATATTTTGTTTGTATTCTAACAAATAAAGCTTGCCTGGGGATCAGAGTGTGGAGCTAGCCTCTAGTTAACCATAAAAGCCAGGCAGTAATGGCATGCACCTTTAATCCCACCACTTGGGAGAAGGAAGCAGGAAGATCAGGAGATCAAGGCCATCCTGGGCTATATGAGATTGATTCAGTCTAAAAGAGAAACAGAGCAAGGCAGTGGAGGCTCACCCCTTTAATCCCAGCATTAAGCAGGTGGAAACAGGAAGTGATATGGTTGGGTGGAGAGGAATATAAGGCGGGAGGAGACAGAAGGTCAACCCCTTTTTTGGTCCTAGTCATCGTGGAGGTAAGAGGTGACTTTGGCTAGCTCCTTTACTTCTCTGATCTTTCAGCATTTACTCCTATATCTGACTTTGGATTGCCTGTTTTTAAATGGTTGCTGCCTTTTAAGTCACAGCTGTCCGAATCAGCAACTGCAACTCCATCACTATCAGCAGCGGTTAGACAGCAAGAGTCGTAGCTGGAAGGAATTCTGTTCCCTCTGGCTCCAAGTCTTGCAAAGCTACAAAGAACACTTAACTAAACTTCTGTCCCTCTAAAGAACTCAAGATTCAAAGGTCAAGGTGGAATTCTGCTCTGCAGAGAGGTTGAACAGCAAGTAACTCACCTCCTCTCCTTGCTTGCATCCTCCAAAAAGCCCTCATGCTTCTCCTCGCCTCTCCTTATAAGCCCTTCTGCACCTGGCTCCCCCCTACCACTTCCTGTCAGCTAGTTGCTGACTCAGCCTCCTGACTGTAGATGCATTTTATTTAATCAAACACATCTTTGCATCATTAAACAAACGTTCCAGAGCATAAACAAAGGTAACATACCTTGAAATACTATTCTACAACCAGGTTTTTATTATTAAGACTAATTAGAATTCATGCTACAGTTGACTAATTTCTTTGCAGCACTAGGGATTGAGCCCAGAGCCTCACAGGTTCTCAGTGCCAGGTAAGTTCTCTGCTACTGAGCTATTATTCTAGCTCCCTTTTTAACTTGTTATTTTACATTACTCAGGCAGTCTTGAACTCACCCTGCAGCGAAAGCAGTCCTCAAACTTTTCATCCTTTTGCCCCAGCCTGTGAACTAGCTAGGGTTACAGCCTTCAAGCCTGGCAGTAACACTGCCTTTGAAACCAGCTGGCCATGAAGGAGATAGTAAATAGTTGCCCTCTTCTGAGTTTCAGTTTCTTCCTCTATAAATGCAGACAATTAACTGTTTTATAGGGTGACTGTGGAGATTAAAAGGAGATGAAATACAAAGAAAGCCTTGCACCCTGCTTCATTATAAGCATCCATTAATGTCAGTTTGGAAACTTGGCTTCCTCCCTTGTGGAAACCAAGGTCAGTGCTCACCTAGAAGCAGTGATCCACAAGACTACATCCACTGGGTAACTCAGTCTTGTGAGTTCCTTGCCCTGTATGTTGGACAGTTTTACTTGACAACCTCCAAAGCTACTCAAATTACCTTCCTGTTTTAATACTTTAGTGAACTATGCCAGTCCATAATGCTTGTGAGAAGCAAGCCACTGGCAAAGGACAGGCATCCTCCAGATCTTAGGAACTGAGTGTGAGCTGTTCCCTCCCACTGGGTATTCTCTCTCTGTCTCTGTCTCTGTCTCTGTCTCTGTCTCTGTCTCTCTCTCTCTCTCTCTCTCTCTTGCAAGACAGGGTTTCTCTGTGTAGCTTTGATGCCTGTCCTGGTCACTCTGTAGACCAGGCTGGCCTCGAACTCCCAAGTGCTGGGATTAAAGGCGTGTGCCACCACCGCCCAGCCCATTGGGTATTTCTGTATCTTACATAAGAATCAGATAACAAGACAAGCATTCTGCTCAAGACTGCAGCAGTCTCTGTGTTTGTTTAACGATTACTACAGCTTGGTTTGTAATTATGACTGCATGAGCAATCCTGCTTGATCCAGGGAACTTTCAGAAAGTAATGACAGTAATTTACAACCATGTGGCTTTGTGCGGATGCTTATGTTCTTGGTCCGGAGCCCGCTTGTGCTCATTGTGTTGGCTGCCCAATGGCCCCCATTCCCCACCTGCACCTAGCTCCCTTTGCTCCTCATGGAACACTGTAGTCTGGATAGTGTGTGTGTGTGTGGGGGGGGGGAAGCCAAAGGAAACAAATTGTGTGTTGGGAAAGGAAGATTGCATCTGGAAGAAATTCCTTTTGTTGTTTTCTCATCAAAACAAACCATCCCTCCTTACCTCCATCCCCACCCCCATCCCACCTCGAGCTTTCTTTTTGTGAATATAAAATCAGTACAGGTTTAGCCCCTTTGGTGTATATCTAGAGCTTTGAAAAAGCTTGGAGAATTCCTTCAGGCTTTGGGTAAACTCCTGAATGCTTCCTTTCAACTGGGTATTTTTAGATAATTAAAAACTAATTGAAGTAAATTTCCATGTCTTTGGTTGCGGATAAGTAAGCCTTATTCATGGTGACAAGCCCCTTTCAAAAGAAAAAAAAAGTAAGTTCTTCTTATGTGGAAACCGTGTTTAAGTCAAATTCAAATTTTTTTTGAGAAAGGCATGCGTGATGAGGCAAAGGGAAAACAGCAATTGCACACCCACTTTCTGCATGTTGCCTTTGAAAACATGCCACATCCTGAAATGAGACTCCGCTTGTGTGTGCCATGGTCTTAAAGGGGAAAATGAAGATGTTGGTTAAAATCTTCAATAAGCCAGCCCCAAAGAATTTCCTTTGAAGTTATTTTATAAGCCTCCCCACTGAAAAGTTTAAGATAAGTTATAACACTGCTTTGTGCTTTGGAAATAAATTCAACACATTAGTTGTATTTATGGGAGAAAGTAGTAAATGTCCCAGAATGAATACACAGCCATAATTTACTCAGAGGGAACTGCTACTGCCCATAAACTTTTCCTGAGCCCCTCTCCTGGTTTATGACATCAGCCAGCCCTGCGAATGAATCACTGCTCTGTGCACCATCAGATTCTTGTGCTATGTAAATTTCCACCGACTGCTTATCAAATAAGATTATTACTTATTGCCTATTTTCTTTGATAATTTTCTAAGAGATTAAATACAGTAGGGAGGGATGTAACTGGCTGAGCTGCATATACATTTGGATTTGAAAGTCTGTGGGCATCAGTAGTAGAATAGTAAGATAGTTGTGGGGGTTTTCTTTGCATTAGGGATTGATGGGTCTTACAGAAAAATCTTAGTCTATGGGAGAACAAATTGGGTATAGAGTCATAATATCATATGTGGTCATGTCCTAGCCATCAAATGGGGGCAGTGACTAAAACATGTGTCAATGTTTACCCAAGGGTTAGATATCTACACTTAACTTTTATGGAGAAAATGATAGATGAGCAAACAAACAAAACAAAACAAAAAAACCCAACTCTATTAATGGATAAAATATCTAATACAAGCAAGATGTAGATGTAACCAACTGTCTTATTAAATAAGAAACACAGAATCAATGTAAAAGAGAAAGCCAAGAGGTCAGAACTCAGAGCTAAAATCTCACCCTTCCTCCTGCGGTGGTCCTAGCTCTCCAAAAAAAAGCTATTTCCTGTGTGTATGTCTTTAAATAATCTTTCTGTTCTGCCTTCTCATTGGTTGTAAACCCAAACACATGACTGCCTCGTCACTGCCTGTAAGGACAGCCCTCTAGGTCTTAAAGGCATATGTCTCTAATGCTGGCTGTATCCCTGAACACACAGAGATCTAGGGGATTAAAGGTATGTGCCACCACTGCCATGCTCTTTCTATGGCTCTAAATAGCTCTGACCCCCACCCCCCCGGGCAACTTTATTTATTAACATACGATTAAAATCACATTTCAGTACAAATAGAATACCACCATATTTCCCCTTTTCTATTTTAATAAAAAGAAAAAAAGCAAAAGGTTATAACTAACAAAAGAAAAACTATATACAAAAGTACAATAACTATATACAATATATACAAGTAATAAATACCTAAGCAATGTCTAGTCCATTTGTATTTGACAAATCAGAGAAAATAATTCCATTATCTATCCTATTTTGGTAAATCCAAAATATATCTAATTCACTTTCTATCCTAATTATTCTTCAACTATAACTAACTAATTTTCAACTATAACTAACTAATCTTCAACTCCCTCAGAGATCCAAGAAGGAAATAATATTAGCTAACAAAAATAAAAACAGGAAGTGCATGCAAGCAACTCCAAAAAATTTGTGAGTTGACAGAAACAGTCAGCTGCCTGGACAGTCACCTGAGGTTTCTCTGCAGTGTTGGGGCATCATCTTCAGCCTATAGGCTTAGCGTATCTGACAGACTCATTTGTGAAGCAGGATGTATACAAGGTTAATAGTTCAACCTCACATTGGGTGAGAGCAGTCCACGTACCAGAAACACCTGAATTCCACTAGTGTCCTGTCATGATTCAGGATTATAAATTCTGGAAATTGTTGACGGTTTTTGAATTCAGCTGTTCATTCTTCTTGGCTGTGTATATATGGCTTCATCTAAGCATCCCCTTCTCCACATCCCTCTATTAAATGCCAGTCTACTATCGAGAGGTGTGAGCTTTCAGCTGCTGTTCCATTCATTGCACAACAGAAGCCATCGGCCCTCTGCCTGTTAAGCTGCCGTCAAAGAAAAGGGCACTGTACTTTTTCCGGATTGTGAAGGCCACTTCAGCGATGGGGCCATATTGTCCTGGCCTCAGAAGATGCCTTTTGATAAAGCCATAACCACACTTGTTTTGGTAAGAATCAGTAGTCCTTTGTTTCATGTCCTGTCTGTCCATTTGTCCTGTTGATTTGAGGATACTTTGTTGTCCAGTGGCTAACTTTTGCCACAATGAAAGTTAACTCCATATGCAGTTTCTTCAATGCCCATATTTTCTCTGAAGTAGATTGGTACTGCCAGGAGCCGACATGTCTCAAAAAAGAAAAGTTTCTAAGTTATTAAAACATTTTAAATGCCATATTCTGTAGATCTCTGAAGGGTTTGAAGATGACCTGTCTAAAACATATCTGCTCAATTTTTAAAACATATCTAATATGACTACAAGTTCTATTGTAATGTCTAACTACTAACTTTCATTTCTTTATATCCTAATAGTTGGTAATAATAACATTCAAGGATCAGAAAATTGTATTACATTGTTAAATGAATGGTATAAATACAATTAGAAATATACATATAGCATTTTCTAACAATATCAATTTCAAATTTGTATACAATATAAAACAATCCAATCCAATGTAAAGTATTTAAAACTAGTAATTGTCTTTTTCTTTTCTTTTTTTTTTTAAACAAGAACCTTAAATCTAATCTCCTTTGCTTAGCTTTTTTCCTAACCGTTGACAACAACTTGTATCCAACCCCCCTAAACAATGAAAATTATCCCAGACCCAAAACCCATTAAAAAGACCAAAAAACCACCTGCCCCACACCACCTCTTTGGGAATGTGGGCATCGTATTCTTAAAATTGCTTCCTGCTGGGTATGGGCGAAGTTATCTTTATCCTGAAAGAAAAATTTTAGGTTAATTGTCAAATTCTAAGAAAGGTAACTATATCCTTCATTATCCAGTCTGTGTATAATGTCAAAGTTCAGGGTTTATCTCAAGTCCTTATTCAAGTAGTCTTTGAGACTGGATCATCTCAGCTAGTCATCTCAAAATTGCTCTGAGCACCTTGTAGTTCAAAGTTGATCTGTAGATGATGTTTGTCAGCTTGGTGATATTATTATTGTCCAAGTGGAATTGTTGTTGTTGTGGGGCCCCATCTTCTTTCTGGAGACTTCAGTTGATGTTAGGCCTGGCTGTGATCCTGCAGAAAACTGATAAGAGACTCGAGCACAAAGACATACATATGCAGCTAATTGAAGCCTTTTTTCTAAATTAGTTAGTACTCTATATGACCATTCATATCTTAACAAAGTTTAAAATGTATATATATATATATATATATATTAATCTTGTAAATTTTGATATAAAATTCATACTTTAAGAAAAGTTTAAAGAATCAGAATAGAATCAAAGAGTTGAGATTAGTAATAGAATAGTCCCTTAATTAATTTGGCTTTTGTCCTGTCCCATAGCAGAAGATGGCTCTTTTATTCTGGCATGATACAGGGAATTTGCATTTTCCTTTTAACAACATGCTTGAGTTTAAAGAAGGAGAGAGCCATTCTCCAACTCCAAAGTCAGCTTTAAATTTTAATTGAACTGGGACTATTAGAAGACCAATAGTGTTAAATCTTTAGAGAAAAGCAGAAACAAACATTTAGGAAGACATAAATTTTTTTAGATAATATATACCCGTACGCCGTTTCACTCTATTTCCTGGGATAGGTGATTTGTCCCTTTTCTTCAAGTATCTCATTTGTCCAGTGTTCTTCAGATTCCTTAACCTTCATTATCCTAAACGACAAAAACAAAAACCTTTCCCCAAGACTAATTTTGGGAATGTTTCTTTTTGGCAAGTTATTATCTGATTAAATGAAAAGGCATGTGTTACTGGTACAAGTAGGTTTAAATTGGATGCTCATGCTGGTTGATGAACTATCACCTCCTCTAATTAAGAGGTTTCTCTTGTTCAAATCGAACCTTTATCAATTTTGATGGTACCCACAGCTTATCTTCTCCTGTAGAAACAAAAGCAAAACCTCGTCCCCAACGTAATACATACTCTGGTTTCCATTCTGAGGTCAGCACATCCTTAAAGTATATAGGCTGATTTAATTCTGTAGTTTTTTCTATTATCCAATGTCTCTCTGCAGCTGTTGTTCCTTTCTCATTGGCATTCAGAAAATTCAAAGTTAATAGAGCATTATGGAGTCTATTTCTGGGTTTTTTTTGTTACCCCTTTCTGTTTATTTAGCATATCCTTTAGAGTTCTGTTTGATCTTTCTATAACTGCTTGACCTGTAGGATTATGTGGTATACCTGTAATATGCTTTATATTATAATAAGCAAAAAACTGTTTCATTTTAACAGAGACATATGATGGGGCATTGTCAGTTTTGATTTGTGCTGGTATATACCCATGATGGCCATAACTTCTAGCAAATGAGTGATTACAGAATCAGCATTTTCAGAACTCAAAGCAGTTGCCCATTGAAATCCTGAATAAGTATCAATGGTGTGGTGTACATATTTCAATTTTCCAAATTCTGCAAAGTGAAACATGTCCATCTGCCAGATTTTGTTCCTCTGAGTACCCTTTGGGTTACATCCTGCTGGTAATGGTGTTTGATTATAGAAGGAACAAGTAGGACATTTCTTTACTATTTCTTTGGCTTGTTGCCAGGTTATGGAAAAATCCTTTTTTAAACCTTTACTATTGATATGATGTTTTTTATGAAATTCTGAGGCCTCCAGCACATTTCGTATCATTAGTTTATCAATCTCATCATTGCCTTGTGCTAGAGGGCCTGGCAGACCAGTATGGGATCGAATGTGAGTTATATATAAAGGATGACTCATTTTCTTGATTGTATCTTGTAATTGAATAAATAGTGAAGTTAATTCTGAAGCATCAGGGATAAATTCTGCAGTCTCAATATGTAATACCACTCTTTCAGCATACTGAGAGTCAGTTACTATGTTGAAAGGTTCCGAAAAATCCATTAATACCAACAGAATAGCATACAATTCTGATTTTTGAACTGAATTATAAGGACTTTGAACCACTTTACTTAAATTTTCTGATTTGTAACCTGCCTTTCCTTGTTTGTTGGCATCTGTATAAAATGTACGAACTCCAGATATGGGTTTTTTCTGCACAATTCGAGGCAAGATCCAATCAGCTCTCTTTATAAGATCAATTCTATTGCTTTTGGGATATTTGCTGTTAATTGCCAAAAAATTACTACAAGCTCTTTGCCAAGGTTCACTTTCTGTCCATAATTTTTCAATGTCCTCCTTAGTTAAAGGTACAACAATTTCTGCTGGGTCTATGCCTGCTAATTGACGAAGTCTCAATTTTCCTTTCCAAATCAAGTCAGAGATTTTTTCCACATAAGTTTTTAATTTTTTATTTGGTTTATTTGGTAAAAATATCCATTCCAATATAATATCTTCCAGTGGGAGAATGCCTAGAAGGTAAAATAACCAAAATGCAATCCAGCTTTTGATCAATACAATCCACGTGCCCTTTATGTACTTTCTTTTCTACCAAGGCCAATTCTTTCTCAGCTTCAGGTGATAGTTCTTTTGGACTATTTAAGTCTTTGTCACCTTCTAGGTTTTGAACAAATTAGTCAGTTCATCATTTTTTACCCCAACAATAGTTTGTAGATGAGAAATATCTCCAAATAATCTTTGAAAGTCATTAAGAGTCTGTAGTCTATCTCTCCTAATTTGCACCTTTTGGGGTCTAATTTTTTGTAGCTCTATTTTATATCCTAAATAATTAATAGAATCTCCTCTTTGTACCTTTTCTGGAGCAATTTGTAATCCCCAGCAAGGCAACATTTTCTTTACTTCTTCAAACATTCTTTCTAAAGTATCTGCATTTGAGTCAGCTAGTAAAATATCATCCATATAATGATAAGTCTCTTCGGTCAACCCCAGTGACAGATGAAAATTCAGGACTCAAAGGCTGCTAAAAAAAGAGGAGCCATGAGCCCATCTACCCTGGTACTCAGTCTTGGAATCAGGTGAGAGGTAGCTGATGACCAAACATCATCTTCAAATGCTTAGGAGATGAGATCAAAAGTAACATTGTTTGTTACTAAGCCTAAGTCTCCATTTGTGCTATCAGGACGGCAGGGCTGAGGGGATGAGGCCATTGTTTTGTGTTCTCTAAAATAATTCATTCTTTATTTGTTGACTTTATATTTTACCTGTTATCTCATAATCATACACACACACACACACACACACACACACACACACACACACACACACACATGCTGGATGTATATTGATAAGTAAACAATTATTTATTTGTTATCAAATGCTTTTTGTTCTATTTGGGGGGAAATATTTTGCTATGTCTTCACCATGTACAACTGAGTACTGCATATAATTTTCCAGAGAAAATCGGTGTACACAAATACCAATGTGACTTGACCTTGTTTCTTTCTTGACCTTGTGACTTGACCTTGTTTCTTTCTTGACCTTGTTTCTTTATTCTAAGTGACACTTTTTCTACTGTATCCTGTGCTACCAGACCAAGAGGATATGTTAAGAAATATATTCCTGCAGGTTTTCACATCTAAAGTTGTAACGGTTGAAGGTTTAAAAAAATGTCACTATCTACTTGGAAAGTGTAGATCCTAGAATAATAACACTTCCATATCTAAAATGTTGCAAGTCTTTTCTCTGATTGCTTATATGTCATGGTGTTTGTTCTTCTATGAGCCCCCCCACCTCCTCAACGCTTCTCTGCTGCTTCTATCACCAATTTTCTTAGTCACTGTTCTATTGCTGTCAAGAGACACCATGACCAAGGCAACTCTTATAAAGAAAAGCATTTAATTTGGGGCTTGCTTACAGTTTCATAGATTAGTTTATTATCATTGCGGCATGAGCAATCATGGATCTGAGTCAGGAGCTGAGTGCTACATCCTAATCCACAAAGAGAGAGAGAGAGAAGAGAGAGAGAGAGAGAGAGAGAGAGAGAGAGAGAGAGAGAGAGAGAGAGAGAGAGAGAGCACAAGTAAGCAAGTGAGCAAGAAAGCACCCAGGCCTGATGTAAGCTCTGGGGGAATGTGTGTGCCACAACACACTTATGGAAGTCAGACTACAGCTCATGCGAGTCAGTTTCTCCTTCCATCATGTTGATCCTGAGTGTCACACTCATGTTATCAGTCTTGGTGGTTTTGTGAAACCTCAAAGTTCACCTCCAGTGACACACCTCTTCCAGCAAGGCCACACCTCAAGTTGATTTGGGTCATGATATTTTATCATAGCAATAGAAACCCAACTAAGGCCATGACCAAAATCAACTTGAGGAGGAAAGGGTTTGTTTCACCTAACTACTTGTAAGTATATCACCTAAGGAAGCCATGGAGAAGTGCTGCTTAATGACTTCCTGATCATGGCCTATTCAGCTTGTTTCCTTATGGTACTGAGGGCCACTAGCCCAGTGGTGGCATCTCCCACAGTGAGTTTGGTCCTCTCCCATCAATCATTTTCTTGGGTTTATATTACTGTGATGAAACACAGTGACCCCAAGTTGCTTGGGGGAGGAAAGGGTTTATTTCATCTTTCATTTTATATTCCATCATCCAGGGGAGTCAGGGCAGAAGCCCAATTCAGGAACATGGAGGTAGGACCCAATGCATGGATGAGTGTTTTTTGCTGTCTTGCTTCTTGTGGCTTTCTCAGCCTGCTTTATTATGACAACAAACATCAGCAGCCAAGGCTTGTGTCATACACAGTGAGCTGGGCCCTCCAACATCAATCATTCATCAAGAAAATGCACCACAGACTTTCCCACAGGCCAATCAGGTGGGAACATTTTCTCAGTTGAGGTTCTGTCTTCCAAAATGACTCTAGCTTATGTCAAGTTGACACAAAAACTAGTCAGCACAATCATCAATCAAGAAAATGCACCAGAGTCTTGCCCACAGGCCACTCTAGTGGGGGCATTTTCTCATTTAAGAGGTTCTCTTCCTAAATGACTCTAACTTGTATCAATTTGACATAAAACTGGCTAGCACACCTTCCCAAACAGTTCCACTAACTGGGAACCAAATAATCAAACACATTAGCCTATGAAGACCTGTATAATTCAAACCACCACATTTAATTCCCTGGCTCCATTAGGCTTGTGGCCATATCATAATGCAAAATTCATTTAGTTTATCTGCTTGGTTAGTCTTTAAATCTCAACACAGTTTAAAATACCAAAGTTCGAAAATCTCCTTGGAAAGTCAAGACAATCTCTTAACTGTATGTTCCCCTGTAAAATAAAACAGCAAATTACATACAATGGTACAGAATATATATATTACCATTCCAAAGGGGAGGAATCAGGGCCTGATCAGGAAATGCTTGACTACATCAAGACTGAAATCCAGCAGTGCAAACTCCAAATCCTGTAGCTCCCTGTCTAATGCCAGAAGTCTTAGTTGGGTCTGTCCTTTTGATTTTTCTGCCTGCAACATGTTTCTCTATCATGGGTTAGTTTCGCTCCCTGTCTACAGCTCTCTTTGGCATATTTCTCCTGGCTCTAGTGTCTCTAATATTTTGGAGTCACCTATGTTACTTAGGTTTTACTTCAGCTTCATACAATAGCCTCTTAGGACCTCAATGCAGGAACTCCCCTGCCACACACCTGGCTTCAACAGCTCTTCCTAACCATACACATAGATTCCATTAACCCTTTACTTATTATAAGTCATGATTCTAAAGAAAGAACACTAACAAGTATGGCTGTTCACTTGAGAGCTATGGGAGACACTACATAACCACAGTCTATGCCCAAGATCACAGAAACAATGTAAAGGTGGGAAGGTTCATTTTGACTTGCGATTTCTGAATGCTTTTGCTTCTTGTTGGCAGGGAATGCATAGTGGCAAGAACATGTAGTAGTAGCTCTTCACTTGGCAGTAGACCAGGTTGCAAAGCAGATTCGTCTGGAACCATGTCTTGTCCTTAATGACTAACTTTCATGAAGCAGACCCCAACTCCTAAAGAATGCATAGACTTCAAAATTGCTTTCTACACTGGAGATAAGATCAATAACTTATAACAAAAGCCTGTGGATATCACATTAGATTCAAGCCATAATAGCAAATATAATTATAAAAATAGTTTCTATGAAAATCTTTATGCAATAAGTCTGCATACCTAAGATCAAATAGAAGAATAGTTTACGTAACACTAATCTTAGAAGGTCCAAAACAATGGGACAAACATAGGCCACTAAAATATCAAACAGATTGATGTATGTTGTTGCTATTGATAATGTAAATTAATTTTTCTGGACTGACTATATGTTTTTTATATTAAATTTCCCAGAAGTAAAAATTTATAGAAAGCCTGCAAACTCAATTAATCAGATTAGAATTATCCTTATATCAAAATCTAATGAAAATAATATAAAAAGTACTTTGGCTACCAAACAGTTTCTTTTTTTTAAATTGATGTTTATACTTGAACTATCTAGCTTAATAGATGCTCTTTAATGCTAAAGTTTGCTGGCATAATTTTGGTATCATTTAGTTAAAAAGAACCTTATATCCAAAGTATACCTTATTTGAATTACATATTTCGCTCATAAAAAGTATCAAGTTTTGGGGAATGGAATTGAAGGCAAGTGAGAACTGAGTTCAAGTTGTCCCATAGGGGTCAAATCTGTTCCATGGAATTAAAAAAATGTTCTTTAATTATATGAACATAGGAAAATAAGATTTCTAAAAAAGAGAAAAATGGATTAAAACTGTGGACTATAACATATAAGAGTGAAACCATAGCCAAAATGAAAGTATTGCTCTGTAGATGCATAACTCTGTGAAGAAGTGAATGGGGCATTGAGGAGGAACAGGAACATGGGAGAATTTGTCAGAGTCACCAATCAGGAATCTTTAGAGCTTTCAATTGTTCACACACCCTTTCTCCTCTCCTTTTGCTAAGCAGAACTTGAAAGGAACATTAACTGTGTGTTCTAAGAGTGTAAAGACCACGCGGAGTACTTTTCAGCACCATTGAAAGCTATTATTGGACAAAGGGACATGGACACAAAGTTCCACACCTAACCAAGAGGCTGTTCGCAATTGACACCTGCTGGGAAAGGGAAAATGAGTTTTCTACAATGGAGTGACACTGAGTATATGAACCACACATGGTCAGGGCCCATGCCCAGTAGTAGCTGGCCAAGAAAAATCAGATTGCAATTTTGTGTGTGTGTGTGTGTGTGTGTGTGTGTGTGTGTGTGTGTGTGTGTGCATTTTGTTTGGGTACTCTTTGTCTTACTGGTTTTTGTTGTTGTTGCTGTTATTGATATTCAGTTTTTGTTTTTATTTTTGTTACTTTGTTTTTCTTTTGGGGGAAAGGAGACAGAAAGAGAGAGAGAGAGAGAGAGAGAGAGAGAGAGAGAGAGAGAGAGAGAGAGAGAGAGAGAGAGAGAGAATGAGAATGAGAATGAAGTTGAGTAGCTAGGGAGGTGGGGAGGAACTGGGAGGTGTTGAGTGAGAGTAAACATGATCAAAATATATGGAAAAATCATTCTTAATTAAAAAAGAAGTTTACAGATAATGATGGTACTGCAAAGATTCACTGAGACTGAAGAGTTCAGGAAAGCTCTACACCCAGAAGATACTGGCTTGGTATCCCATGCCTACGACTCTGAATCAAGGCCTAATTCAGAGGATGAAAAGTAGCTTTCATAAGAAGCCACATGTATATGGAACATAATTTTCACATATAAACTCACTAAATATTTGTGGAGTATTGCATTCAATCAGAAATGATGAGCAGCTAAGGAAACAACATTACAGTGAAATAAAGTATGTATTGCCAGAGCCTTTTCATTTACCAGAACAAATGTAACCTGTGTCTTTGAGTAAATTTTAAGCACTAAGTGAACTTACTAGTGGGACAGAAAGAGCTCACTGAGAAGTAGGGCTTGGGAGATGGGGGTGAGGAGCTCTTGGAAAAGCCAGAGGCAGTGAGCTGAGACACATGAATGAAGAGATAAGAAAAGGGATTATTAAATTTCAGTAGCCATGTAGTAAAGCTTTCAAAGGGAGATAGGGATGAATCAACCAAAGGAAAAAAATTAAAAATTGATAAGTAATAGAATAAATCAATGAAGTACTACCTTCAAAGTTGAACTTCTACCTTTCATAGTCTTCAAGAAGGAGAAATAATTTAAATATCTACAAGTAGAAGGGGTTCACAGACTTTATTATCCTGAGTCCTATTCTGAAAAAGTTAGTGGAAGAAAATGTGGATAAAATTTATAATAAACCCAGAAGGGAACAAAGAAAGTTTTCTAGTAAAAAGTGTTAGGAAAGTCAATGAGGATAATTAATTTTAATTCAGTGCTCCTGATACTTAAGATCAGAATGAAATGGGCATCTTAAATAATCTCATCTGGGGAGATTTTAGACTTTGGTAAAAGGAAGACTAAAGCACAGCAGATTCTTCTCATTATTTTGATGAAGATGTTAGTGTCTAAGCACCACAAAGAAAATGGCTGTTCATTCGTGCATGTTTTTTATGTTAAAGTCCTCCAGCTATAGCGTAACTTTCAATCATGACATGAAAAGTAACTGATCATAAACAAGACCATGGCCAGTACAGTCAAATGTCTGCCAGAAACTTTGTATTTTCCTTTCCATAGCGTAATAGTTCTCCAAGAGGCAGCTATTATGCTCTCCCATGGTTTGCATTTTGTTTGCATGTGACTCGAATGCTAATGGAAATGGCGGGATGAGGGAGTCAAAACTCAGATGGGCTAAATATTCTCCATTCCTGCCTAGATTCAGAAATGCCTGAGGGTCTGTGCACTGGTGGCCAACATGATGGAGGAAACTCAGATCTAGGTTTCTCAACAGTTAGGAACTATAATGTCACCAGAGCAAGAAATGAAATTCAGATGAGTAGAAGGGGAGATGTCTGATATTGGATTCGAGAAACAAGAATGGAGAAGCATAGCCTTAACTCTAGGGAATCCATCAAGGCAGTTGTCTAATTCAAAGAGAAAGAGTACTTCTGCTGATAGCTCTAAGCGAAGAACGTTAAGAAAGATGATAGTAGATGTCTTAATTATCCCTTTTAAGGTTTTGTAATAAAGAAATTATTTCAGGCAAAAATGATTTAAGACTAGAAACTAAATCATAAAAAGAACCACCAGTAGAGCTAAGAATGTGAGACATTTGAGGGAAAATCCTGTGGTGATATATTGTGTACCCCAATATGTTTTATTCCCCTATAAACTTATCTGGGGATGAGAGGACAGAACCAGTGACTAGATTAGACAAAGAGGCAAGACAGTGGTGGCACACACCCTTAATCCTATCACTTGGGAGGCAGAGATCCGTTTGGATCTCTGTGAGTTCAAGGCCACACTGGAAAACAGCCAGGCAGTGGTGGCACACACCTTTAATGGTAGCATTTGAGATCTCATGCCTTTGCTACCAAGTATTTGGGAAGCAAAAACGCCTTTAATCCCAACACTAGGAAGTAAGTAAGATGGAAGGGCACAGAAAAGTATATAAAGCATTGAGTAAACAGGAAGTCTAGATCTGGAGGCTGAAGAGTTTGCAAGGTGAGGTTGGCTGTGGCTTTTTCTGTTTCTCTAATCTTTTGGCTTTCACCCCAATATCTGGCTCTGGGTAGATACATGATAAGACAGATTCAGATGGAATAAACTGCTAAACGATTTACATTGTATGTAAAAAGGTACATAGGCTTGAGAGGGAGAAAAGGAAGGATATAAATAGTAATAATAATAATGATGATGATGATGATGATGATGATAAAATAAGTCTTAAAAATAAAATAATGCCGGGCGTTGGTGGCGCACGCCTTTAATCCCAGCACTCGGGAGGCAGAGCCAGGCGGATCTCTGTGAGTTCGAGGCCAGCCTGGGCTACCAAGTGAGCTCCAGGAAAGGCGCAAAGCTACACAGAGAAACCCTGTCTCGAAAAACCAAAAAAAAAAAAAAAAATAAAATAAAATAAAATAAAATAATATATAAAAATATAAACCACGTAAAGATGGAAATTACAGAGAGGGACTGTATTATGTCTTCTTTGGGATTTTTAACTGGAGAGAGACATTTGATTGTAGGGGCTATTGAGTCAAATGAACATATGTATTTTAAAGGTATCTTGACTTCAAAATTTGGATCTAAGGATACGTTGCTTTGGAAAGGAGGCTCTGCTTTTGTTTTCACAGGAAGTAAGAGGCTATGGATTTGTTCCAGGTTAAGATGGATCAGATTTGATCAAGCTGGACCTCCTGAAACTTAACAGATGGTACCTGTCAACAAAGGATATAGCTGATCTTCCCAGTACTTGACCATTATCTTGATTTTTCTTGGGATACCAATAAGATCGCCCCCAGTCAGCAGAAACTAATATGAGAAGCTACACCCAGATTCCCAAAGTACTGTTTATAAATGTTTACTTTATGTAAAGGGGATTGATTATAAATTCAATCTCTTTCTAAAGAAGAAAAGGCAATAATATAGATATGATAGAATAAAAGGGTAGATTATTGAATCTATTTTTAAAGAGCAATAACTTGTTTGAAATGTTTTACATTGCTATGGATTTTAGTTTATTGATACAAATTTTTTATACTGTATATATATATATTTCTACTCTTTTTAAGGTATTATGTTTGTATAACTCATTTAAATTGTAATGTAATTAAGAAATACAGATTAATTAGTCTTCTATAAGTTTGACTATCATAGTCTTCTATGATAGTCAAATTTATAGTCATGTTAGTTATGAAAAAAAGTGCCCTTATCTGGACTCCTTGACAGGATGTTGTATAAACTGAATATGCAGGACCCATTGGAAAATAACCACTGAATTCTGCCAAAACAAGGTGAGGAGGTCCTTCAGGTCCCTGCTTCACAGAGGAGACTGCCAGACATTGTGCAGGACACAGTGAGAAGCAACTGAGAAACTCTAGGCCGATAGGCTGAAGATGGATGCCCCAATGTTGCAGAGGAACTTTGGGTGACTGTCCAGTCAACCAGATGTCTCTGTCATTCTAGATTTTTTGGAAGTTGCTTACAATGTACTTCCTGTTTACTTAGGTAATATTATATCCTTCTGGGATCTTTAATGTAGTTGAAGACTAGTTAGTTATAATTACAGTTTTCCTTAGTCATGATAAAAGATAAATTAGATATAAAACTTTAGATTCACAAATATAGGATAGATGACAGAGTATTTTCTTTAATTTTGCCAAATACAAGTAGACTAGATATTGTAACTGTAATTCTTGCTTGATAACTGTTCTATTATATGTAATTTTATTATGTTATAGTTAAAAACCTTCCTTTTGGATGAGATAGAAAAAGGGAAGTGCTATGGGATGTCTTTGTGATGCCTTGAATATGTTTTGCTTAATTCGTTAATAAAGAAGCTGCTCTTGCCTATGGTGAGTCATATTATAGCCAGGCAGGAAATCCAAGACAGAGACAGGAAGAAGAAAGGAGAGTAGGGGAGATGCTAGCCTCCACCCAAGGAGAAGCAAGCTGCCAGCAGACTGATAATGCTACTGCCACATTGCAACATATAGATGAATAGAAATGGGTTAATTTAAGATGAAAGAGCTAGCTAGCGTGAAGCTGAAACCATAGGCCATATAGTTTGTAATTAATATAAGCCTCTGAGTAATTATTTTATAAGTGACTGTGGAATCTGCAAGTGGGAGAGATTTGTCCAGACTCCTGGGCAAGGCAGGACTGGAAAAATTTCAGACTACAAAATCTAACTTTTCTTTTTCTTTTTTCTTTCTTTCTTTGTTCCTTTCTTTCCATCTTTCTTTCCATCTTTCTTTCTTTCTTTCTTTCTTTCTTTCTTTCTTTCTTTCTTTCTTTCTTTTTTTTTTTTTGGTAAAACAAAAGACTTCTAAAATGAGATTGAGCAACTGGGCATGGCGTTTCATGTCTGTAGTCCAACACAAGAGCTTTTAGCAGAGGGGTTTTAAAGTTACATTTATTTATTTATTTGCATATAGACCCACGTGCCCCTCCATGCCTCAGTGCATTTGTGGCAGTCAGAGAACAACTTTCTGGAGTCAGATCTCTTCTTCTACCAAGCAGGTCCCAGGGATCAAACTCCTGTTGTCAGGCTAGTGTCTCTGCTAGATGAGCCATCTCCCTGGCTGGATCAGGAGATTGATGCCAGCCTGGGCTACAGAGTGAATTTGAGGCCAATTTGGACTCCCTATTGAGAATCTGCCTCAAAAAGCCAAACCAAATGAAAATAAACTGAAACAAATAGATAAATCTTCCAAACCAAAATATCCCCTCAAAAACAAAAATATTAAAGAATGGGTTTAGAGAGATAACTAGATGGCTCTGAAGTTAAGAGCATTGGCTATTCTTCCAGAGGACCTGGGTTTGATTCCCAGCAGACAAAATACCTATATACATTAAACACATTTAAAAGAAATACATTTAAAAACAGATATTGAAGGAGATAGCCTTTTAAAACTCCATTTAAACGTCTTAAACTGTGGCTATGAATATGTGGGGTTTTGCTTTCTCTATATCTGTTGTTCCAGATGGCTGTCAAGATAACTATCTTTTTGTAAAGAAACACTTAGAAGAAACAGAAAGATTAAATTTGTAAATAATATCTGAGAAAGGAATTTCCATGTGATCATATGTGTGTAGAGCCAAATATATGCAATAGTTCACAATTTCTAAGGGGCTGTAAAACATCTCTAAGAATTCTAAGCCCTGTGAGCAGTGGAAGTACAGGGGTGCCTGGCAAGCCCTGGAGGAAGCCATGCTCCACAGTATCTGATGGAGCATGAATGATGACAACAGAAATCTTGTCATAAGCAAGCTTCACTGACCACAATGAACACAAAGAATCAGGCTCTATTTAAGTAAATAGTGTATGGCAATTTAAAATGCTCGCTTGGCTGACTTCTTTTATTGATGATGATGAGTGCATAATGCTTATCTGTCTTCTGACCATTCTTCTCTTGAATGTGTGTGAGCATGATGTATAGGTGTGTGGTAGACAGTGTTAGAAGCCCCAATGATGGAAAAACAACAAAAGCATTTATGTTGGAAAGGAAAACTGCCAGAATTTATAGTGATTATGGTCACTGGACTAGAACATTCAAGAAAATCAATTGGAACTCATAGAATTAGTTTAACAATTTGGTAACATTGTCAGGCAAATTTCCAACGAAGTCCCCAACATTACTTTCTATGTGTGGTGATAAAATTTTAAAGTAATAAGAAATGAAAATAATGTTTAAAGCAGCCAAATCACAATGATAAAAATTCTAAGAAATAAATCTTATACAATATACTTAAGAATATTCTGAAAAGATATAAACTTTATTGAAATAGATAAAATGAACTTTGAATTAATAAACAAGACACAATAGAAAAACCTGACCAGAAGAGGACTATTGGACAACTTGGTCAACATCAGTTGATGTTTAGAACATATAACATTAGCATGCATGTTTCTTTTCACACTCATCTGGAATCACCAAGATGGACCACAAAGCAAGTCATAATTCATTTATAAGAACTGCGTCATACAAAAGATTCTCTAACTACAAAGGTATCAGTTGGAAACAACACACATATTTTTCAAATATATAGCCCCAATTACTTTCCAGGTAATTGGAAACCAAATGATGTATTTTTCAATTGGCTATGGATCAAAGACTACAAGGAAATCAGAAAGCATTTTGAATGGGTGGAGAAACCTACATAGAATTAATGGGATGTTACTAAAATGTACTTAGGAGAAAATCTGTGTCTTTAAAGATCTCTCTTATAAAAGAATGGTCTGAAATCAATAGCTCCAATTTTAAAATACTGGATTAAGAAGGTAAATTAGTTACAATATAATGAGATGAAAGAAAATAAAAACCAAAGGTCTGCAGAACTGAAACAGAAACTAGAGAAAAATCAACTAAAAAAAATGATTTAAAAAAACAAGAACTGATACTCAGGATTGTCAGGAAAGGAATGACACTAAAAGGCGAACAGACAATTAAAGAATAGAAAATAATGTGAATGCATCAATGACTTAGAGAAGATAGGTTATGTACCAAGGAAAGTTGACTTAATGATTAATCTGTGTGACCTTTTGTTTTTTAGAAAAGTAAATTACAATGAAAATCTTCGCTATAAAGAAAAATATAGTCAGATATTTTACCAATAACTTCTACAATAATTTAAGTAATAAGTTATATCAGTTGTTTTTCCAAATTCTTACAGCAAACTAAGGGCCAGGATTATTTCCAAACTCATGATGGGGGACATTCAATCCTCGATAGACAAAAATCAAAATGTAAAAAATTTAATGGTTTAAATGGTATCGAACAGTACATAGGAGTGAGGTATATTACAACCAAAAGGTATTTATCCCAAGAAAATATGGTTTATTTAACATTTGAAACAAACAAACATTCAACTTCAAATACAAACAAACTAAAACAAGAATTCTTATATTTGATCAAATCCACTATTCATACTTGATTCAAAGAAATTCTCAGTGAACTGAGAAAGGAAAGGAACTGAATCTGGAAAACAGCACCAAGGAGAAGCTCGCAGCTCCGGTTATTCTTAAGGGTAGAAAACAAATATTCCTCCAAGATAGGAACTAAGGAAAGATGCCCATTTCCTTCTTTCACTTCTACACTATTATTCTCTTTATTTAACATTGCACTAAGAAATAAAAGGCACCTCAAAGACAAAGTAGTAGAAAATGTCTCTATTCACAGATGCCAAGATTATGTAGAAAAGTACACAAAAGCAAACAAGTAAATCAAAGTTGTAGGTTAGAAGATCAAGATATAAAAGTAAATGTATGTATGCAAATAATAAATTAAAATTAAATTATCAAATATAGTAATATCAAACTGTGCAATATGCCATAAACTATTATGCATATGAAATTGCTACATATTGAAACCTAACAATGCTGAATAAATTTTAAAAGTTATAAATGGCTGAAGAGATGTGCCTGCTCATTATTTGGAAATTTCAATCAAGACAACAGCAATCTCCTTTGTAGAATTTCTCTAGTTGACATCTAACTCTCATTTGGAAATGCAAAAATATAGACTAGTGAAAATAAATTCCAAAATAACAGCAATAAGAACAAAACACTTTAAAAAGGTATAACAAAGTTTGGGGAATAATATTATTTGATTTGAGTACTTATGAAGCTACAAAATCAAAACAATGCAGCATTGCCATTAAGATATAGGAGGAGAAGAATTTTAAAAATGGTAAGACTCTAGAAATCTATAAATACATGAATTATTCTTTTGGATAACTCACACTGGGCAGCTCATAACCTCCTGTAACTACAGCTCCACAAAATCAATGTGTTACCCAACTAAATACCAGGATTGCAAATACACACATGAAAATGAGTTAACATTATTAGCTAAAAGAAAATACAAATTAAGACCACAATGACCACGTCTAGGTGGAGAGATGGCTCAGAAGTTAAGAGTGCTTCTTGCTCTTTCAGAATTCCACAGCTGAACTCCTAGCCCCATATCTGGAGGTTTAAAACTGCCTGTAACTTTGATTCCAGGGGATCCCATACCCCTTTCTGGACTCTATGGATACCCACTAACTCATACATACACATATACACAGACACAAATAAAAAATAAAGTTGCTTTTAAAAACAAGGATGTTATATCACTAGGTGCCTATTCCAATGACTATAGAAATAAACCCATACACAAATACACAACTCTAAGCTGGAGAGAGCACAGAGCACCTGGGACTTTCCTCTGCTGTGCAGAAGTGCCAATCATAATGCATTTATTTACACAAGAACTTTAACAGCTTTATTAAAAAATTTGGGGGGAGTATCTTTTGGATTTTCTGTGTAGTTATGGCTGGGCAGAAATTCACACCCAAGATAAGCCAGAAAGCTTAGAAATGCTTGGCCTGAAACTTACTATGTAGACCAGGTTGGTCTTGAACTTGTGGCTGATCCTTCTGGCTTTGCCTTCCTGGTTGTCATAGGGTTTATATTGTAGTGAAGAGACACCATGACCATGGCAACTCTTATAAATGAAAATGCTTAATTGGGGTTGGCTTATAGTTTCAGAGATTTAGTGCATTATCATCATGGCAGGAAGCATGGCAGCATGTAGGCAGACATGGTGCTGGAGATGGAACTGAGTTTTACATCTGGATTGTCAGGCAGCAAAAAGACAGTGACACTGGACCTGCATTGAGCATCTGAAACCTCAAAGCCAGCCCCCAGTGATACACTTACTCCAAACAAAACCCCACCTATTCCACCTAGGCTACACCTCCTAATAGTGCCACTGCCTATGGGCCTATATGGACCATTTTTATTCAAACCACCACATCAGTCTTTGAATTACAGGCCTGAACCCCCATGCCTAGATCTTGTTTGGTCTGTTTTTAAATAGTGAAATAAATTACTGTTATTTATTATTGCTGTGGTTAATATTCACTATCAGCTGGAGTGTACTTAGACTTGCTCAGGATACACCTTTGGGCATGTTTGTGAAGATTTTTCTAAAAGTGTTTAACTAAGAAGGAAAAACATATAATTAGCTTCAGCTGTCAACTTGTCAGAAACCTTCAATCACCTGGGAAGAATGAACCTTGTCTAAAGAACTGTCCCAGTGAGACAGTCCTGTAGGCATGTCTGTTGGACAGTTTCTTAATTGCTGACTGATGTAGGAAGGCTCAGCTCACTGCTGGGCGGCACCATCCATAGGCAGGAGTGCCTGAGCTCTGTAAGAAAGGCCAATGAGCAGGCCAAAAGGAACAAGGCAGTGAATAGGGTCCTTCCATATCTCTGCTTTAGTTTGTGCCTTCAGGCTGGTGCCTTGGTTTTCCTCTATGATGGACTATAATCTCATTGCCAAATAAACTGCTTTCAGTCATGGTGTTTATCACAGCAAACAGAGGCAAAGTAAGACACATACATTATGCACTTTGTTTCTGGAATGAATAAAAAGGAAAAAAAGGAGAAAGCGAGCTGAACTGCTAGCATTCATCACTCTCTCTGCCTTTTAATTGCAAATGCAATGTGATCAACTAGCTGCCTCTTACTCCTGCCATGATGGACTGCATCTTCTCAAACTGTGAGCTAAAGTGAACCCCTGCTTTCTAAAGTTGCTTGTGTTATATATTTGGTCACAGGAATGAGAAAAGAAAATAATAGATTAAAGGTAAATAAAACTTACATTTACTTCAAAGTCATGTGGTGGATTAACACATTACCAATATTATTTATAATTGCTCAACCTTAAATCTGTCCAGATGCCATTCAACTGATAAATGGTGAAACAAACGAGCAACTTACATATGACAGAATATTACTCCACACCAGAAGTTACCAGCTATTAGTTCCTTCAGCTGCAGGGAACCTGAAATACATTATGGCATATTGAAGAAATTTATGTAATATTTAACTTCATTTCAAGGATTTCAGAAAGGACACCAAAAGAATAATGACATTTAAGGTGGCGGCTATATTTATATCCTTGTATGCATTGTCATATGGTTTTACATTCATAAAAATGTCACATTGTTGTTCATAAATAGGTACATCAATTATTTGACAATCAAACAAAGCTAGTCTTTGCCAAAGAGTCTGGCACTGGGGTAAGGGCTGGATGTGAAGGTACATGAAGGATTTGGGTGGAGATTGGGTAAGGGACCATTGTGTCATGATTGTGGCAGTTATTCCAGAGCTACATGCATTTCTCAGAACGTGTGCACTAAAAGGTGACTCTTTTTTTTTTTTTATAAATATCAATAAATTTGACTTTTAGTCAGGACTTAAAGAAAGGTTTGGATGGACATTAGCTTTTACTAATGTTTCTTTTAAAGAGAAAAAGGCTTCTTAAGCAAGATACAAATCTTAAAGTCATATCACAAGGCCAGCAGATTTAAATACATGGAAATGTAAATTTTGTATAGCAAGATGTATTCATCATAAGATTGAGGTTTTTATTTATACTTAAAAGATATTTGTTATGTGCTTAGCAACAGTCTGTTATCCAGAATAACTAGAGTATTCTTCCAAATTAGGTAGAATAATACTAATTATACAGCTGAAAATGTGTCCATCAATATGAATCTGAGTTGACTCATGTATATAAAATTATAAAGTTCAAAAGGAACTGTTTTCTCAAGCTTGATGGGTACAGGTTCTTGAAGCCACAGGGAAGGTAGGCACTCTTGTGTGTGCTGGAATGGGTTGCAAAGACAACCCCACAGTGTCTTTAGAAGTTACCTTTAACCGAACAAGTCTTCTATGAAATTCTTGCCTTGTAGACATTTTCATATGATTGCACCTTATTTTTAAAAATGAGAATTTTGAAAATGAACTAAATAACTGTCAAATTGTGGAATTATATAATGTCTGACTATTCTACATAGCCAATTAAAAATATGATAAGGCTGTATGTATATGTAAGTGGAAATCTCTGCAAGTCACTTTAACAGAGTAAATTATATTTTTTTTTTTTTTGTGTGTGATATATATTTTTTATTTTACAATACCATTCAGTTCTACATATCAGCCATGGGTTCCCCTATTCTCCCCCCTCCCATGCCCTCCCCTTACCCCCAGCCCACCCTCCATTCCCATCTCCTCCAGGACAAGTCCTCCCCCGAGGACTGTGATCGACTTGGTAGACTCAGTCCAGGGAGGTCCAGTCCCTTCCTCCCAGACTGAGCCAAGTGTCCCTGCATAAGTTCCTGGTTTCAAACAGCCAACTCGTGGAATGAGCACAGGACTTGGTCCCACTGCCTAAATGCCTCCCAAACTGATCAAGCCAATCAACTGTCTCACCTATTCAGAGGGCCTGATCCAGCTGGGAGCCCCTCAGTCTTTGGTTCATAGTTCATGTGTTTCCATTCATTTGGCTATTTTTTTTTCAATAATTGAGTAAAACTGAAATTTATTATATGCCACAGTCGTCCTACGGACCTCCATGCTATATATATATAGCCTCTATGGTTCTATGGGTTGTGGTCTGATTGTTCATTTTATATCTAGAATCCACCAATGAGTGAGTACATACCATAACTGTCTTTCTGGGTTTGGGTTACCTCACTCAGGATGATATTTTCTAGTTCCATCCATTTGCCTGCAAATTTCATGCTTTCATTGTTTTTCTCTGCTGAGTAGTACTCCATTGTGTATATGTACCACATTTTTTTCATCCATTCTTCCGTTGATGGGCATCTAGGTTGTTTCCAGGTTCTGGCTATTACAAATAGTGCTGCTATGAACATAGCTGAGCATGTATCTTTATGGTATGTATCAGCATTCTTTGGGTATATGCCCAAGAGTGGGATGGCTGGGTCTTGAGGTAGTTCGATTCCTAATTTTCTGAGAAACCGCCATACTGATTTCCATAGTGGTTGTACAAGTTTACATTCCCACCAACAGTGGAGGAGTGTTCCCTTTGCTCCACATCCTCTCCAACATTGGTTGTCATTGGTGTTTTTGATCTTAGCCATTCTAACAGGTGTAAGGTGGTATCTCAGAGTCGTTTTGATTTGCATTTCTCTGATGATTAAGGATGTTGAGCATTTCTTTAAATGTCTTTCAGCCATTTGTAGTTCTTGTTTTGTGAATTCTCTGTTTAGCTCTTTAGCCCATTTTTTAATTGGACTGTTCAGTGCTTTGATGTCTAGTTTCTTGAGTTCTTTATATATTGTGGAGATCAATCCTCTGTCAGATGTGGGGTTGGTGAAGATCTTTTCCCAATCTGTTGGCTGTCTTTTTGTCTTATTGACTGTGTCTTTTGCCCTGCAAAAGCTTCTCAGTTTTGAGAGGTCCCATTTATTAATGGTTGTGCTCAGGGTCTGTGCTGTCGGTGTTTTATTTAGGAAATGGTCTCCAGTGCCAATGCGTTCAAGAGTGCTTCCTATCTTCTTTTCTATTAAGTTTAGTGTAACTGGATTTATGTTTAGGTCTTTGATCCACTTGGACTTGAGTTTTGTGCATGGTGACAGATATGGATCTATTTGTAATCTTTTACATATTGACATCCAGTTATGCCAGCACCATTTGTTGAAGATACTTTCTTTGTTCCATTGTATAGTTTTGGCTCCTTTGTCAAAAACCAGGTGTTCATATGTGCATGGATTAATGTCAGGGTCTTCAATTCGATTCCATTGGTCCGTATGTCGGTTTTTATACCAGTACCAAGCTGTTTTTATTACTATAGCTCTATAGTAGAGTTTGAGGTCCGGGATGGTGATGCCTCCAAGGGTTGCTTTATCGTATAGGATTCTTTTAGCTATCCTGGGTCTTTTGTTTTTCCATATAAAGTTGAGTATTTTTCTTTCCAAGTCTGTGAAGAATTGTGTTGGGATTTTGATGGGGATTGCATTGAATCTGTAGATTGCTTTTGGTAAGATTGCCATTTTTACTATGTTAATCCTACCTATCCATGAGCATGGGAGATCCTTCCATTTTCTGATATCTTCTTCAATTTCTTTCTTTAGAGATTTAAAGTTCTTATCAAAAAGGTCTTTCACTTGTTTAGTTAGTGTTATCCCAAGGTATTTTATATTATTTGTGGCTATTGTAAAGGGTGATGTTTCTCTGACTTCTTTCTCAGCCCTTTTATCATTTGTGTATAGGAGGGCTACTGATTTTTTTAAATTATATTTTTAATAGATGGGCTTTCTCATTTATGTAGAAAAACATTTGCAGGAGTGCACACAGGAGGGATTGGAGTTAGGAAAGGGAAGGGAAAAGTGATGTAATTATATTTTAATTAAAAATTAATAAAAGAAAAAACATGGGCTGGAGAGATGGCTCAAAGGTTAAGAGCACTGCTTGCTCTTCCAAAGGTCCCGAGTTCAATTCCCAGCAACCACATGATGGCTCACAACCATCTGTAATGAGATCTGGTGCCCTCTTCTGGCCTGCAGGGATATGTGCAGCCAGAACACTGTATACATAATAGATAAATAAATCTTAAAAAAAAAAAAGAAAAAAAAAAAGAAAGAAAAAACATAGCTCATGTGTTCATTTTCATGTATGGAAAATGATGTTTGTCAAGCATAAAGTAATCGCTCCTTATGAAGGTGGGTAAATGCATAGGATGCAGAGATTTTATTCTTTGTGTTTCTCATAAAGACTATAATTCTTACAATTCTTTATACTTATTGCTTGAATACTTGCATTGAAAATATTTATGAATTACGAAATTTGAGAAAAGGAGCAGAAAGTTGGGGAAATGGTTAATTAAAAATGCAGTGTGTGATGGTGCACAATGCCTGGATTTTAGAAGACTTGGTTTAAAACTGTATAATCCCTCAGATGTGACCTGGCAGCATGCAAGTTGAGATCCCTGGAGGCATCATGACTTACTACTAGCAGTGTCTGCCTCTAGCAGGCCATTGTTTACAAGCGTGCATTGGACATAGTTGTTTTCTTTAGGAATTATTTTTGCCTCCCTTGTCTTGGGACTCTACTGAGGGACTCAGGCTTGCTCCCTGGGGTCTGTGGTACATACAAGGTTGTCTGTGTCACAGCTGTTATGATGACATGGCAACACAGTGTCAGACTTGAGTACTTGGGTTTTCCTTTTCCATCACTGTGAAACGAAGAGAGAGTCTGGCGTGCTCTCGCACATAACTCCTCACAGTAGACTGCTAGCAGGAGTCTTGAAGCACTTTGCCTGTCAGTGTTTTGCCTCTTGAGTGTCAGTCACTGAGGGGTTCAGCTTCCGTCTGATGGGAAGGCTTCACTACTAATCTCCCTCACCTCCCTGTTCTGCTCAGAAATGTTCTACTGTCAATCAATCATTACATCTCTTTATTTCCCCGAAGGAAGATGCTATTAAACAACCTGCTCTAGGCCCTGGAAAATATCAGTTGTAACCTAGTCAGAAATACCGACTTCTAGTTCTGTCCTTGTATCAACAAGTCTTGCTACCTTTAAAGGAAACCTTTAACTTTGGCAGATGTAAGTCCAGTTTTGGAACTGTGGGACTCTTCCAGTTGCGCCGTGAGCTCTTATTTGTCCATTTTTATGAGTACTACTGAGAGTTATAGGGTCCTTTTGACTTAAGGACACAACATTCTAACACTGAAACAGAGTTGGTGGCACTGGAGTGGATGCTGCTGCCCCTTTTCTCTTCCAAGCGTGACTCCATCCAATGGCAGTCATATGTGGCTGAGTGATTTGCTCTGTTTTTGATATGTGAAAGAAGTGTTGCTTCCAGGAGTTGTGTTAAGAATCTACAGTGCCTTGGTACCTCTCTCCCTTTCCCTGTCTGGTAAAGTGAAGAGCATTGCTGAGTCAAAGCAACAGGAGGCCCAGTCACTCACATAATGACATGTGGCTTGGAAGTCACACTTCCCTGTTATGATCTGTCATTGAAGTTTGGAGCTGTGATAAGGAACCTATGCTGGCCCATTGAAAGTCATAACTTCAGGTTCATAGAGCAACTTTTCCTAGTCTATGCTGTTAGAATGCTGTAATGGCCATTAAAAGCTAAGGAGCATGTCATTTCCCTGAAGATATTTTGTTTTTTTATATTGCTATGTTAAGAAGCTGTTGTTGTTTTTTTTTTTAAAATACAGATCCTAGAATGTTCTATTTAATGTGATATTTCATATTTCATTTTCATGATACTTAAGTAATATAACTAGGGTTTCCATATTAAGGAATAAAATTAATTATTGTATTTCCATATATCATTTAAACATTAAACTATGTCTTTCACTTTTTATGCACTCACATACATGATTTTTTTTTCCCTTAAGAGCTGTTGGTCATTAAAGGTGTCTTCAATTGTTAATCCTTGAGTCTCAGCATACATGATTTCATTCCATTTTACAGTGGCCCTGCATGAAGCTCAGAGGGGTTAGGTGTGCAGGGGCCTAAGGAAGAGACACAGCTGGAAAGCGGGAGGGGCACTGAGATAAGAGAAGCCCTGAGCTACACCTGTATACTCCAACTCAGGGAGGCCAGCCTGCTCTACTGTGAGAAACATTGCTGAGAGAGGCAGTGGAGCGGGGAGGAAGCAGTGAACAGATGGTCACCAAGGAGCCATGTGACCTTCAGAGGACTCTTAGGATAGTGATAGGATAGGTGTGCCAGGGTAAAGTGAGACAGAATCTGGGGCCTTCGCTGGAGACGGCAAGTGCAGATGACTTCAGTTTTGTGATCATCAAAAAGACAGCAATAAAACAGCAGGAAGAAAGAGGAGGCACAGGAAGCACTGTCGTTTGTCTGTTTTCATTTGGCACAAGAGAAATAATAGTGTGAGCACATAGTTAAAATGGCCCATTTGTGAGGGGTGGGATCTTACTAGTGAAGCTGGGAGGAGGAGGAGCAGGTAGGGCCATGTCCAGGGAAGGTGAGAGGAGAGGTGTGCCTTGCAGACAGTCATAGAATTCCCCACCCCCACAATCCCTTTTCACTCAAGACATTTTTATGTGACCCCAGTCATGTAGATATATAAAATAGGTACATAAATCAAACAATTTTTGATAATAAATCATATGGAAATTTATTTTAAAACAATTCCCTAGAATGCACATAACATTAGCATTTACTAAAGGTGAAAGCAAATGTATGTATTAATGAGAAGAATATGCTTTTTTATTTTTACATAGATTGTGGAGAGTGAATGAAGTCCTGGGTTGATGTGTATTATTGACATGGGCATGGCCATGTCAAAGACTCCAATGCCTCAGATCCACAGTGCAGCAAGGCTGGGGTTGGGCTCCGAGCACCCAAACCCCCTGACTCCAGCTTTCTGTGTGTTTGCCATTTCTTCTTTCCCCATAGCCTCGGTTTGACTGATGCCAAAGCTGTGCAGGCGAAGAATTAAGTCTTGGCTACATATTTAATATGGCAGGATATAAAGCACCTTCAACATTTTTCAGAGATGTTTGATATTTATAACCATCAATACCGAGAATGTCACTTTGTATACATACATAGAGCAAAATGGCAGAAATGTGTCCAGGACCATTTCAGAATTTGTTAGGAATTCTATTCTACTCTCAAGCCAAAATTAATTGAATGCTTTTTTAGTGAAATGAAGCATGAGTCTAAAACTCAATCAGCAATTTAAAAAACATCCTAACACAGCACAGCTCAAAGATAAGCTAATAATGATGTATCTCTCTAAGGAATGACGACACAAAAATATTGTTATTCCTTTCAATAGTTAAACCATTATGTTTGTGTAAGAGCAGCAAGCTCTGTGTGTACAACAGAAAACACTGTGATCAAAACATGTAGCAGTGTGTAAGCTAGGCTGAGGTGTTGCAAGCAGCATCCATGGTGTTGTTTGATGTGATGACAGGGGCAGTACAAAGTGCACATTTGTGCTCAGGAACAAGGCTGAATCTGCATGCTGAAGACATCACTAGCAGTCTATAACAACAACCGAGTCCTGCCAGAGACACCTCTAGATTCACCACATATTTTCAGTTAAGTGTCGGTGCTTAACTGAAAATAAAATAAAAACTTTTCTATGCTCAGACAAGTTTTACTATTGCCAGAATTATCACAAAGCTCACACCCCATTATGTGAGCAGGTTGCAAATCACAATGCAGTTGCAGTCTATTGGAGTAAGAGGCTGTGGTCCGCATCAGGAACTTAGAAAAATCTCATCTACTTTACTTTCAGTAACTTCTCCACTGAGGGTAGTTGGGGGTGCTGAGCAAGGGCTTACAAATGTATGAAAATGTGAAGGAGCTTTGAGTAGCTCTGTTCCCTCAGCAATAGAGAAAATAAGGCCATTGGGAGAGAAAATGGGCAAGGAGCTGCTAAGAGTTGGGAGGAAAGTTGTGAGTACATGATTCTGAACCTGACAACGTAGCAGACCTGGACAAAGGTCCCAACCCCAGGGAGTGCGCACGGGGCACTGAGATGACCTGGGCTCCCAGGTGCAAGGTTTTAATGAAGAGCAGGTGAGAATGCCTTGATACCACCAGCACAGACTTGATATCAACAGCACAGACTTGATATCAATAGCACAGACTTGATATCAATAGCACAAATGGAATGCATGCCTTTTCCAGACATTGAGGTTCAAGGGTGGTGAGAGTGATCAGGGATAAAATGTCTTCTGGGAGGACCTAGAATTCAATTAGAGCTAGAAGATGAGACAAGGAATACAGTGACATGAAGTTTAAGGGAAAAAAACCTGGGATTTTAAAATTGTTGTTGTTATTGTACTGTGAATTCTAGATACACTATTAGGGTTTCAGGTTCTCAAGATACAGGTGGAAATAGAACAGGAGAGAGATGCACAAAGCCACTTGGAATAAAGACCTTGACCTAACTGGGAATTGAGGGTAAATGAGGAAGTTTCAGTGTAATGGGCCTCCAGGGATGCCTAGACAAGAGAAGCCACAGCTTTGGTGGGAAAATTCTTAGTTCACATGACTAACTCATAACTTTTGTGGGTTCATAGACCCAACATTTGATCTTTGTTGAGATGGAAGTCCAGTGATCTAGTGTGGGAAGAAATACTCAGCTTTGACTTCAATCAGCTTTGAATTGTTCAGAGAAAATGAATTAAAACAGCTGGTTCCCCTTGAGTCCAGCAGACCTAAGAAAGTTACAAAGTGGATAATATCAGATATTCAAAAATATAGAATGAAATGTCCCTGGGCAAAATGATAAATTGTTGCTGACATTGCTACTGAGGGATCATCTAGCAATAATTTAAAAATATTTATACTGTTTTCTCTCATATGTGGAATATAGACTTAATATGCATCTATCCATACTTCTCTCTCTCTCTTTCTCTCTCTCTCTCTATATATATATGTATATATATATTACACAAGTAATATATATATATATATGTATATATATATATATATTACACAAGTAATATATATTACACAAGTAAAGGTATTTGGGTAGAAGAAGGATGTCAGCAGGATTGGTGGGCAAAAGAGTTCAAGAGGTGAAGTACAATAGAGTTCGAAGTACATGAGATATGTGTATAAAAATGCCAAAAGCATACCCATCATTTTGAAGAAAATGCTTAATGCTCATATATACTGATGTGTTCCTGTAGTTCCATCCACTTGGGAGGTTGAAGGAGAGAGATTTGTTCACTCAGCCTAAACAGGATGTCTTCATAACAAACCTCCTCTCAAGGTTCTGGGAGCTAGGCAGAAGAGGAGGCAGAAAGATTTTAAGAGCCAGATGTGTTGGATGACTCAAAAACATAGCATTTTCCAGATAAAACAAGGCCAATGCACATATGAACTCATGGAGACTATGGTAACATGCACACGACTGCATAAATCAAGCCAGAAAAGATCCCAGCACAGAGAAGAAGGCACAGAGTGCCGAGCTTAACTAAGAAGCTAGTTGCAATTGACAGCTTTCCTCAATGGTCTGACACTGAATTTGCCAAATACACTCCAGGGTAGCTCTGGGGCTCAGGAACAGTTGACTGATGCAAAACAGACTCTATGGACTTTATAATTGTTTATTTAAGAGATAGAATGAACATGAAGTTAGGTGAATAGGGTGGGAGGATCTAGAAGTTGGGGAAAAAAAGGATATGATGAAAATATAGTGTATGAATATACATATGTATATGTGTATATATATTTAAAAAAAGAAAGTAAGTTTGCTCCAGCTCAGGAGTTTGTGCCAAGCCTGTGAAATATAGCAAACGCTATATTTCTAAAACAGAAATAATAAAAAGTATATAAATATGGTTATACTCTAATGCAGTAAACTTCTTCCAAAGTAGGGTTTTTGGCAAAATTTGCTATTCCAGGAGTTAATATATATTATTTTTAAAGTAGAAATGATTTCTAATGGCAAAAGGTAGATGCAACCTAGACATGGTTCCTAGGAGGCCAGGGTAGAGACTTTAGTGCTTGTCCATGGTGGCAGCCACGATGGCTGTCTGAAGAAATTACCCAAATAAGATGCTGTATATGGATGTGTTTTATAGTTAGTTTAAAGGATAGAAAGAAAACAATGACTAAGCTGGGGTTTGCAGCACAGTTAACTATGCAAACACACAAATTCGATTTCAGGAGATACATGTGCAGTAAGAACATAAATTAGACATATTTCCATGGCCAAGGGAGAGAGTGGGGCTATGATGTGGATAAGTAAAAGCCAGCACAATAATCTAAGCGAAGGGGCCGATTGGTGGGTACTAAGTTGCAGTTGGATGTGAGAAATAAGTTCGGGTGTTCTATGGCACTGTAGGGAGAGTCTAAAGAATCATATTGTAGTCTATGTTTTGAAAAAGCTAGAAGGAAGGACTTTGTAGCTTTAACTACAGAGATGTGATAAATGTTTGAGGAGATGGACAAGCTTAACACAACTTGAACATATGATGCTATACATAATTCAAGACAGCACCACCATTCTGTAACTATGTGGAAATTTAATGTGTCAATTAAAATCAAAAGGAGAAAGTGCTGGTGAGCCAGGAAAGAAGGGCTCTGACTAGCTCAATTCTGTACACAAAAATTCTAAAAAGAAATCAGGTGGTCTTTATTTACTGTCTTTTGCTTATTAAACTAGTTTTACACGAGCTATTTTATTAGTAAGTAGATTAACTCATTAGATTAAACACAAACAATGAGAAATATAGGTTGAATGAACCAAACATTCTTGTTACATCTCTCTTTTCCTCTGAATTGGTTTCCTCTTTATTAGAACCACATCGTAAAGGCACAATCATCTACCGTGAAAGGCACAATCATCTACCGTGAGAGGATGAGCAACTCAGGAACCCTGCTAAATATCAACAGATCTCCATCCTCCAGCCCAGAGCTAACAAAGGCAGATTCTTCCTGAGTGATTGCTGAAGAAAAGGGGATTTTATAACTTAAAGAAATAATAATTAAAGAAATATTTTAAAAGGGCCAGGGAATATATCCTTTGATGTCACAGGGACTGCCATCTCTAATTCATATGGTTGCTGGCTGTGGTTCAGAGGACTATGTCCCAGGGAGTTTATTTCTGGTTGACACTGTAGTCTTCTTATTTTTAGGTTTAATTTAGTTTTATTTATGTCTTTGTTATGTGTGGGGAAGTGGGTGTTTATGTCCGAGTGTGTGCTGAGTGCCCACAGAGACCAGAAGAGGGAGTTATGAATCTCCTGGAGCTGGAGTTATGGCCAGTTTTGAGGTTTCCAGTGTGAGTGCTCTGAACTAAACATGGTTCTTTGCAAGAGAAATGAGATCATGAACAGTCACTACTCCGCCAGTGACACTGCAGACTTGCATCTTCAACAGGTCTGCAGCTAAACATGGGCAGCTTCTTTTTGGTAACCAAGTATTCAAAGTCTGTCCTGAGGTCTGAAGGGCAGATTCCAGGCCATTAATAGTTTTTAAGAACCACCATATCTTGTTTAGTGAGCAATGTGCCATTGCTTAAACTTTTAGTTCTTTGATGGTAGTACAAGGCTGAGTCCATTTTATCTTGAGTGCATGATAATTAAATACCACAGAGCTCTCTTCTCCAGTGCACATGTTTTTGAGTTGCCAATCAAAATGGTCACAATGTCAGCAGTTTGCTGTAGTCTTGCACATCACCTCTGGGCTCATACAAGCCTGTACATGCATCTTAAAGTGTTGCTTTTTAGTTATTTGGAAAGAAATATAATAATAGATTCATGAGAGTAATTCATGCTTATTTTAGAAAGCATAATAAGGTAAAAATACTATTGTAATCCATTGTTAAAATTTGTTGTGTATTATTTTGTCTATTATTAGCTTTTTATGTTGTAGCATTGTCTGCTAATAGCCAATAATAGGCTAAATTATAGTAAATCTTTGAAATAGAATACCATGAAATATTAAAATGGACAATAGATATTTCTTCTAATTTTTGCAATGATTTTTAGTACCTAGTTCATGTTATTGCAGTATTTAGCCAGCCTCCTATTATTAACGTTTTGCTAAACCTAGAAATAACAGCAAATAACAAAGGTGCTGAGGGCATTTGTGTCGTCTGCTTTTAATGAGGAAGGCTCCAAAGCTTTGTTAGCTGGAGTGCTATTGACTAGTGGTCTGAGATGTTCTTTATCATACTGTATAATTGCTTCCTATTTCCACTTCCTTAAGCCCTTGAAGACCAGCTTGTTAAAATAAATGGGTTAGTGAAGTATTTTTAAAATGTCATTTCCAAATGCACTGACTTGATCAATTGCTTTATGTCTTAAAATGACCAGTTGTCTCAGCTTTTCCAATTTTAAGCCTTCTTGTATTTTGTGTTTGTCAGCTATGTCACGGTATCAAATCCTGAAGTCATCACCTTTAAAGGATGGAAAGGTTGATTTGGGCTGACAGTCTTAGAGAGTTCCGTCTTTGTTTTGTGGGGTGTGATGAGACAGCACCTCTAGAAGGGAGACGGTAGATGTGAGAGAGAAAGCTGCATCCTCACCATAGGGCAGCTAGCAGGCAAGAGAAACTGGAGACCCAATCATCTTTTTAAGGCAAGTCTTCCAATGGTCCTCCTTGTCTTCTTTGGACGCTACCTCTTAAAGTTTCCCCTAGCTACCAGCAAAGTCAAGCTAAGAAGAACCCCTTAACACCTGGGCCTGGAGGAAGCAGGTACTTCTGATCCAAAGTATTATGCTCTTGAAAGTTTTAGAAGTTCAAATTCTCCTACTATAGCTCATCATCTAAAGAATATGGACTCCTTATAGGTCTCACAGTCAAACATAAAGCACAGATATCAGTGTGTAATTCAGGGACCAGCACTAACATTTAGTGTGTGATGGAGGGGACCTTGCTGTGCTTACTGCTCTCTGCACAGTCAGGAGGTGCTGCCAGGAGATCCTGGAGTGACTGTGGGGGTCTCCTCTTCTAATTTACCCCCGAGTGTCTCAGTTCTGCGTTGTTTATCTCCTAACACCTTTAGAATTATTAGATGTGTTGGGGTTATTTTTCCTAATTTTTAAATTCATCTTGATGATAAGGCAAGATGGTTCAAGTTGCCACCTTGTAGCTAGAGGTGCAATGCTAAACACAGATGCAGACAAGTCATGTCAGAACCATGCTTTTTGTTCTGTTTTCACAGAGATCTGTTCCATTTACACAGCTCTCAGGAGTGCTGTTTGCTTGCTCTGTGGTACAGCACACAAAAGCAAAGGCTGTTCATAGTCTATCTAGATGGACCATTTTACCATTTTTAATCAGAGTGGATCCCAAGGCCAGTAGCTAATTACTCTGTATAGGAAAAACTCAGCATGAACTAAGTGTAGATTGAAATAATCTCATGGATACTCACTGGTATTTAATTAACCTTAATCTACCTACAAAGTGGAGGCTGATGAGTTATATGAGGGTGCCCTTTTCAGCTTACTTATATTGACAGGGGCCTTTGGATTGATACTCTTAATATTTAAACTTCTGTTAAATTTAAACTCAGAAATGTATTGATTTTTTTTATGAAATAGAAAGCTGAAAAGGAAATATACAGTTCAAGGTCATTAAAGGAACCTAATACTTGAAATATAATTATATATTTACAGCCAAACAAAAAAGGTAGGTGATTTAAAATAATTGACTTTTAAAGTGTTACGGGACTGAAATTAAACAAATTAAAGGATAATTGGGATCTTAGAACCTTGTAAAGATAAAATACTAATGCTTCATCTTTCTCAAAAATCTGGAACCTGTTCAATGGTTCTATCCTCACACCTAGTCACTGAGTTCCATGTACTACTTACAAACAGGATGGCCGCTAGGCCCCCCTATTGATCAGGAAGGACACCAGTCTGCTTTCACTTAAAAACGTTTCCAAAGGCAGTCACTCAGATCTAGTTTATTTAGAGGACTGAGATCTTCACATGCCTCTCAGCATGACTTTCTTCAATGCTGGGTTTCCTCAGATCATTAATGAATATTGAAAGGAACAGTTCTTAATATTTTACCTTTACAAAGCATTGTGGCGCTGTTCTTCCATAGACTATAATACCAAATGTGTGTGTACATGTGACACACACACACACACACACACACACACACACACACACACACACACACACATACACACACACACCTGATCAAGTATGCTTTAAAAAATTCTTTCAGTGTGGAATTCTTTCCCCCACATTGGAAGATGCACGTGATGGAGCATCAGTGAGAACCTGCAAGACCAATCAGAAGAAGGCTGTAGTTCTTAGGCTGGCATCCCTACTGCTTGTTTGTGATGAGAACAAATGTGGTTGTTGACAAAAATGACAAGTCTTGACTAATAACTAAATCGAGGAGGCTGCATTTTAACTGACAATGCCAAGTATTTACACAGCAGCTTCTTGTGAGAGTTTAATCACGATCTGACAATAATTCAGCTGATGCCAGCATAACCCAAGGAATCTGGTGTTTGCGAGTGCCTGATGGGCGTCTTTACTACCTCACTATTTAAAACAATCTCCTCTCTTAATTTAGATTCTTAGAATGTGAGGGCTGAAAGCAGCTTCCCTACCAAGTGCCTTCAGCACACTTTGCTGTAATCCTTTGCTTGCTACATGCATAAAGGGTGAGCTGTAGGAAATTTCTCTAATCACATAATAGAAGTGATGTGTTAGCTGGGGTGACTTACACAAAGTCCCATGTCACAAATTCCTGCGTGTTTATTCCAGGAAGTGCCACAGACTGCAGAGACAAATGTGTGTACTTTTGTTTGTCAGATAATGAAAAGAATGAAGCTCAACATGTTCTCTTTTGTGTTTTAACTGACAGAATATGCTGAACTCAATTCACGCCCAAAGAAAACTGTCACTCGCTTCAGGCAATGGATAGTCTCTATTTGCTTTTTGGTTCATTTGTGTGGTTGAAGCTCTGTTTTGCTGCTAACAGCTCTGCTTCATATTATGTTTACCTCATAAGATGGTTTGAATACTTTGGAAGAATATGGGCTGCGTATTCTAAATGTAAGAGGAGAGGAGCATCCATTGGGTGGTCTGGATGATTACAGGCTAACAAGGGAAAACACTGAAAGAGAAGTGTTTTCCGCAATGGCAGCACAACCAGAAATGTTTTCACTTAGCAAAAACTGTGAAACTATTAAAAATGGAGGAGGGATCTTGGGATTTGAGCATTTTATTGCATCAGCGACTCAGTTGGAGAGTAATCAGATTTCAGGGACTTGAAAAGTGAACATTAAGAAATAAAGTCAGAGAAACAGATTTCTATTTAATTAATCTGAAACATGAAGTGGACCTGTAACTGACGAGGGAAATGTATCCAGTGATACCTGTTGAAGCAGAGGAACGGGGCGGAGGGTGAGGAGTGTGTGGGGGGGGGGATGGAAAGATGGCTCAGTGGCTAAAAGCACTGGCTGCTCTTGCAGAGGACCCAGGTTTGAATCCTAGAACACACATTGTGGCTCACAACCCTTGTAACCCCAGCTTCAGGGAATATGATGGCATTTTTTGACCTCTGAAGGTACTAGGCACGACCCTAGTACACAGATGTAGTTGTAGACAAAACAAAACAAAAAAAAATCTTTAAAATAGGAAGAGAAGGGCAATGAGAGCTTGCAGTGTTGAGAGAGAGGAGAGGAGAGAGGAGATGGAGGGAGGGAGAGAGGGAGAGAGAGAGGGAGAGGGAGAGAGAGAGAGAGAGAGAGAGAGAGAGAGAGAGAGAGAGAGAGAGAGAGAGAGAGACACTGCTGTGGGATATTCTGTACACTGTGAATATGTTGCTCTGATTGGTTGATAAATAAAATGATAATTGCCTAGTAGACAGGCAGAAAGTATAAGGCAAAAATAAACAGAAAAGGAAAATTCTGGAAAGGAAAAACAAAACTGAGGAGGAGACATCAGCACGCCGTCCAGGGAGCAGCATGTAATGATACACAGGTAAAGCCATGGAAAACATGGTGATACATAGATGAACAGAAATGGGTTGAGTTTAAGTGTAAGAGCTAGTCAGTAGTTAGCCTGAGCTAATGGCTGAGCAGTTTTACATAATATTAAGCCTCTGTGTGTTCATTTGGGTCTGAGTAGCTGTGGGACTGCGGGACCACAGGAGCCAGGGTGCGACCAGGAAAACTTCAGCTACACAGAGAAAGAGAGACAGAGAGAGATCAAATGGCAACTAAGGACCAGGGCTGGTGCTGGGTGGAGTGAGGGGGGCGGTTACTACAGAGAGAGAAGTTGCTAAGCTGAAACATCAGGGATCAGAGGATTCTGGGTAAACTGACCTAAGAAGAGTCTGGCTGAAAGGGAGGAGTGACCCGGTAGCTCCCAAAAGATGTGGAAGATGAAGATGCTTTCTGGTGTCAAGGCTGAGCAGGTGCCTAGGGTTCCTGCAATCCTGACTCATCGTGGCTTTGTTTCTCTGTTTTTGTTTTATAAAACGGAAGGAGATTAAGCAAGAAGAAAGTTCAAGCCTGCCTAAAGTAGGCCAGGCCAGGAATCTTTGTTGGAAATGAGGCTGCGGGGCATTGTGGCTGCATCCTTTGCAAGCCAGAGTTCTGATTTAGAGCAGAGGAGAAACTTACAGTTTTGCATTTTATTTCAGTTTCTCATTATCTAGTGCTAAATATGCTGTGTGCTGTGACCTAAAACTATTTGTTCCCTTTTAACTTAGGGATTTTTTTTAAGTTTATACATGTGGATGATTAAGAAAATATATTCATTGTTGTTTTTTTTTTTTTGTCAAAGTTATCTTCACATGCTTTGGTGTAATTAATTCCCTCTCCACAGCCCCCCTCCCCGCACCCCCCCCCAAGGGAACTTGCTGTTTTTCCTGTTCTATTCATATCTGCAGTTCATTTGTGATACAAATGCAAGCTTAACCCTCAGGCAGAGCTCAGTTAATCAACAGCAGGAAAACTGCTCTAAGGCTTGTTATAGTGAACGTTCCATGAGCCAGAGAGTGTGTATTTGGTCTGACCTGGTATCAACTATAATGCATGGCTCTGACAGGCCACTTTGAATTGTTGGTGACTGACATGATTTTGTAAATCCATGTCAACAATCAAAGAATTTACTTATTTTTGAGACAAAGACTCACTTCTGTAGCAGGCTTTCTTTTGGGCCACCAACAAACTCCCAAATCATGACATAGAGACTTCTTATTAGTTATTAATGCTCAGCCTTATCTTAGCTCTTGTTTTAATCTGTTTTTCTTTACCTATGTTTTGCCTGAGGCTTTTTACCGTTCTTTCATTCTGCATATCTTACTTTCCTGTTTCTTTCATGTCTGGCTGTCTGGCTTCTGGCCCCAGGTATCTCCCTCTCTTTCTCTCCTCCTTCTCATTCTCAAGCCTAGATTTCTCCACCTACTTATTCCCTCTTCCTTATAGCCCCACTCATCCCTCTGCCTGGACAGTCACCCAAAGTTCCTCTTCAATGTTGGGGCATTCATGAGGCATCCATTTTCAGCTTACAGGCCTAGAATATCTGGCAGACTTTTCTATAAAGCAGCACTGTCCTTCTTTATAGTCCTTTTGAAGGACTGTCCTGCCTTGTTTTGGCAAAGTTCAGCAGCTACTTTGCTTTGTGTTCTGCTGGTCCAGTTTGGACAGCATACTACCAGCAGTTGAGGCCAGGGCAGTTTCTTGTCCAAATGGCTAGCTTTGTCACATTGAAAGCAAACTCCATATGGGGGTTCTTCAGTGCCCATCATTCTTTCTGAAATCAATTGGTGCTGCAAGGAGCAAATGTGTCTCACTGTCATGAAAATCCTCAAGTTATTAGACATCTTTAATGGCATATTCTGTAGGTCTTTGAAGTATTTGAAGACCACCTATCTATTTAAAATATATCTGTTTATCCTTGAAAACATACCTAATATGACTACAAGTTTGATTCATATAGGTGACTACTTACCTACCTGCATTTCTTAATTATAGATTACATTTTTAAATGAGCAGTATAGGTCCAATAGCCCCAAAAGGAACAGAAACATACATACAGTATAACAAAAATAACTTTAAATTTGTATCAATGTACCAAAATCCATAACAATATAAAATAGTTGAGGTTAATAGTTGTCTTTTTATCCTATATTCCCCCTAAATGATGACAAGCATCCATAACCCATTAAATGACTAAAAAAACACTCACCCTACCTCTTGGGAATATGGGCATTGTGTTCTCTATATTGCTTCCTGTTGCTTGCAGGTGAAGGGATCTTTAGAGGATCCTGAGAAAATTTAGGTAATGGTCAAGTCCTAGGAAAACTAGTTGTAACCTTTTTTGTTCAGTTTCAGAACTGTTCTCATGTAGAAGGATCAGTATGCATGTAACCTGTCTTGTAGTTTTTCTTGTTTTATTTCTTTATGTCTGTAGCCAAGATTTTCAGGTGGTCTCCCACAATCAAACCTGATCTCTATTAAACTTGAAGGAATCCACAGTCTTTCATTTCCCATGGAAACAAAATCATAACCTCTTCCCCAATACAATACATCTTCTGACTTCCATTTTAAACATTTTAAGACATTCCTAAAGTACCTATATTGGTTTAATTCAACAATCCCTTTTACAATTCCATGTCTCTCAGTAGCTGTTGTTTGCTCATCAGCATTCAAAAAATTCAAAGTGAACATAATACCATACAGGATGCAGACTCCCTGTGTATTTCCCATCTTTATGTGGCTTTTTTCTCTTATATTACTTTACTCTCTTTTAAAAGACTTTACTTTATGATCTTTAAATTATTTATTTTTTCCTATGACTGTCTATACTCAATTTCTTTTCTTTCTTAAGCCTATACACATTTTAAAACCTGTCTACAGTTTTTATTTATTTATTTATTTATTTATTTATTTATTTATTTATTTATTTATTCCAATCTGGGCCTGTCTTTACTGCATGTCTCTAGTCTTTTCTGACTACATGAGCCAAATTGTAACTGAAGCCACAACTCTGCTCCAGGTTCCAGTCACAACCGCTTCAAACCTGCACTACTGTGGGAAGGAAGTATTCCAGGTAGAGTTTAGATGACCAGATGAGGTTTCAGATGAGAGACAGGGTCTTCTCAGTAACTTAGCAAGAAGACAGTGGCTGAAGAACAGGAAGCTGGGTTGTGACTGGTTGTAAGAAGTACAAATTCAATCTTTCATTTGCATGCTACACCTGCCCCACCATAGCCTATCCCTTCCTAGCTATGTAAACAAGCTATTCAGGTCACTTTTTGAGATAGCTTCTGGAGTCATTGGGTGGTACCTACTGTGCTGTTATTTGGGGTTGGAAAATTAGACCCAGGGAAAAGCTTATTCTGAATGGTCTTTTCTTGCCTGCTAAGAGAGCAGGATGGGGGAGTAATGCACAGAGAAGAAACAGCAGAGCCATAGCAGAGGTGGGTACAACAACAGTGTGGAAGCATCAAGTGCCCTGAGGGCAGTAGTTGCAAGAGCAGCATAGTGACAAGAGCGTGGATGCAGAGCTCCAGAGGCTGGCCCAGCAGTAGATACTAGAAATCAAAAACTGTAGAGATGATGAGAGACAACAGGTTCCTAACCCTAGCCCTAATCCTGAGCTATCTCCTCATTTTCCTATTTCCTTTGTTGTTTAGGCAAAGTCGGATATAATTCAACTTGTATAATTTTGCTTCTATTGTTTGTACCTTTGAGGCTATACCCAAGCTCCTTCCTAACACCAGTATTGTTGGGTATTCCTGTAATGTCTTTGGTGGTTTTACTAATTCTAGACTTAGATTTAAGTACTTAATCTCTCTTTTACTTACTTACAGATATGATTGGCAATGAGTCAAATTTAATTATTTGCAAATACATTCCAGTTTCTCTTGCACCATTTACTGAAGAGATTCTCTTTCTCCTATCATGTACCATTGGCATCTTTGTTTTATTGATATAAATTGACAAATAGTATATTGGTTGATAAAGTAAATGTGTGAATTAATCTCTGAGCATTCTGTGTTGCTATTCCAGTGTTGTACCTGTCTGCTTTTTTTTGTGTGTGTGTGTGTCATGTTATGGTATCAGCTTTCTTCTTCTTTTTGAGACAGGGTTTCTCTGTGTCATAGCCCTGGCTGTCCTAGAACTTGCTCTGTAGACCAGGCTGGCCTTGAACTCACAGAGTTCTATCTGCCTGTGTCTTCAAGTTGCTGGGATTAAAGATGTGCACCTCTGGCTAGAGCTTTTTTTTTTTTTTAAATCAGGATTATTTCCTCTGCTTGGTAATTTTTCTTTATCTCTTATGAATTTTAGTAGTTAAAGACATTTTGTGAAAAATGTCATTAAAATTTTAATGTATATTACACTGACTCTGCTGTGGGATGATCTGTATGTCAAATTACTCCGATTGGTCAATAAATAAAACACTGATTGGCCAGTGGCTAGGCAGGGAGTGCAGGCTGGACTAACAGAGAGGAGAAAAGAAAGAACAGGAAGGCAGAAGGAGTCACTGCCAGCCGCCACCATGACAAGCAGCATGTGAAGACGCCAGTAAGCCATGAGCCACATGGCAAGGTATAGATTTATAGAAATGGATTAATTTAAGCTATAAGAACAGTTAGCAAGAAGCCTGCCTCGGCCATACAGTTTGTAAGCAATATAAGTCTCTGTGTTTACTTGGTTGGGTCTGAGCAGCTGTGGGACTGGTGGTAGACAGAGATTTGTCCTGACTGTGGGCAAGGCAGGAAAACTCTAGCTACACTGACTCTTAGACCACTTTGAACAACATAGACATCTTAAAATATCAATTTTTTTCCAGAACATAAGAAAAACTTTCATTTATTTGAGTCATTAATGTCTTCTATCCATCACTTTTTATAGTTTTCATTATATAAACTTTCTTGCTAAAACTATATCCTAAATCATATTCTCTCTATATTGGATATTATTAAAAATGGGATTGTTTCTTTGTTTTCTAATTTTACATGGTTTTCTGTTATTGTGAACAATTCTATTGATTTTTTTATGTTACATCTTTATCTTGCATCTTCACTAAATTTGCTTATAAATTCAAACAGTTTTGGTGCAATCTTTAGTGTTTTCTCAGTATAAAATCATGTCGTCTATAAGCAGTTGGATTTATCTCCCCCTTTGCAATTTGGATGCCTCTTATTTCTTTTTCTTGCCAAAGTGCTTTGGCTAGGACTTCTAGAACTATTCTAACAGCAGTCATGAGAGCAGCATCCTTGCATATTTTTAATGTGTTGATGAGTTAACTTTATTTTCAAGATCATATTATATTCTGTGGCTGGCTATTTGCCAATATTAAGAGAAATAACATAAATCTATAATTATAAAAAAGGATATAAACATAGTTTTAGTAAAAAGAAAAAAACTGGAAATATCCATTGTTTCTTCATCTGTTTTCTCCAGAATACTATTAGAGGTCTTATCAAAAATGGAGCAAAATCCAGAGACGAGGGTTGCACCTTGTGCTATGCACCTTTTATTAGTGCTAGGATATAAGTCTTTCTCCTACAGTCAGGTGTCAAAGCTTCTTTCGGCCTGGTTGACATGTGGGACACAGATAGGCCACCACCTGTCATGAGTTAGCCAAAGGCCTTCCACTTCAGTACACACTGCTTATGGAACAGACACATAGCAGGTCTACTATGGTTCAGCTTCAGATCTGTATATTCTTACCAGGTTGCCCCTTGGAAAGTCACCCTGGCTTTCCACACTTTAGTGTGCTCTTCTAACTAAAATGTGAAGGTTGCTTTTTTAATGTTCTTTCTGGCTTCAAAGTTTCATGATTCTATTTCTGGGACCAAGTTTGCAGTATTTGAAATACTTGCCTATGCAGGATCCACTCATTCCTCGATGGACTGTCTATTGTTAGACATCTTCCTTAGGACAAATTAGGGCAATTCAGGACTCAGTTTATCCTTTTTCCTTCCTCTGTGTAGTGCTTTAGAATAAGAGTTGGTAGCACTAAGCCTTCTGTTGAGAGTCAGGTAGTTTTCAGGAGTTCATAACTTAGTTTACTGAGACAAGTGACATGCATAATGGAATTGCTACACACTTGTTTATGAGATTGCTGTGTCTGCCAGCTGGGTTTAAAATGAACAGAGTCAGACCACATTCTACCAACTCTGCAAAATGGAAAGTGCTTTTGCTGCTGTTTGGATTTTCTGTGTTCTGGCACACAACTGTGAGACAGAAAAAAAAATTTGTGCACAACCAGCAATAGATCTGGGCTTAAAATAATAAAACTAAACCAAAAAGAATCACTGTTGTTGTCAGTGGTTCCTGACAGATAATATGTTAAAAATTTTCAACAGAATGAAGAAAGCTGGCCTTTTCAAGTCTCCATTGGATTCCTTTTTTAGATAACTATTAAAATGAAATAACTTCATTGTCATGTATTAGCTCTTTTAAGTACCCCCACCTGCCTCTATCACTTTCCAATTTTTACTGATACATAAGTACCTAAAAGATACATTTTCTCTCTCATGGTTAGGAGGAATAGAGAATGAAAGACTGGAGCCAGGACTCTCAATTACAAATCAATTGTAGTTATAATAACCCAGTTAAGAAATAGTGAGAACCTAAGTGAAGATGGATCCAAAGTAATATGGATGACAAGGTGAAATCCAGTACATTTTTTATCTGCTGGTTTGGGTGACTGGTGGATGGTGGTAGCAACAAATATTGTTATGGAAAGATGGTGAAGTTTGTTAGGAAAATGACGTATAAGCTGTTCGAGGTCTCAGCAATTTGCCATGTCTGAGATAAGGTCTTGCATTGCTTAGCAACAGGGATGTATTCTGAGAAACGCAAGTTCAGGCAATTTTATTATTGTGTAAACATCCAAAGAGTTCACTTACACAGTTTTAGATTTTGTAGAGGCATCCAGCCTCTAGATGCCATCAAGATACCCAAGTAATGGGTTCTATAAGGCTCCTGAATGTGTGAATGTGTGACAGGGAATACTGGTTTTCTACAAACATTTTAAATACATGTTTATGGTGTGTGTGTGTTTGTGTGTGTGTGTGTGTGTGTGTGTGTGTGTGTGTGTGTGTATACCACACATACACAATACGCATGGTAGTCAGAAGCCATCCCTTTCAAACAGGAAGAGATGCACTCTAAAATACTTATAAAATTAGTATAAACCCATGCGGGTTCCCCAGCTGTCAGTCCAGAGTGAATGTGGGTGACAGCTGTGTGGCTTGATCTGTTTGTGGGGCCCCTGGCAGTGGGACCAGGACTTATCCCAAGTACATGAACTGGCTTTTTATAGAGTCCATTCTCTATGGTGGGATGCCTTGCTCATCCTTGATGCAGGAGGGAAGGGGCTTTGTCCTGCCTCAACTTGATATGCCAGCCTGTGTTGACTCCTCAAGGGAGACTTTACCCTCTATGAGGAGTAGATGGATGTAGGGGGGAGTGAGAGAAGGAGAGGGAGGGGGAACTATAGCTGGTGAGTAAAATGAAAAATAAAATAAAATAAATAATAAAAAATTAGTATAAACCAGTAACATAGTTATATATTTTCATTTTTTAGTATACATAATGACATGTACTGTGTTCATATCAATACTTACAAGACTGTATGAGCCAAGCCTAGTATGGATACATTATCATGTTACTAGGTGACAGGATTTTTTTTTTCAGCCTTGTTATACTCTTTTGAAACCACTGTCACATACACAGCCTGTTAATTCCTGGAAAGGTGTTCTGAAGTGCAGGACTATGGTGAAGTGCACAGGTCTTGATGATTTGCAAAACTAATCTTGATATTATCTCTTTTTCCTAAATCTAGGCAACTGAGCCAAAGCAGTTAATTCACTCAGCAAAGCAAATTTACAATAGCTGGCAGATTGTGTGTTCAAAGTCATATATATCTTGTCCTTGCTTTAAACAGCTGGCTGAATGTTTAAAACAAGGCCATGGGGATCCTCAGAGCATGCAAAGCCCTTTTCTGTGGAAAATCTGTATTGGACTGTCTTTCTCTCATCAACCAAAACCACATTTGTGGAAAAACAAAGATCTGGAAGAAGTTTCAAAGCTGATACATCACAACCTTCCACCTGCCTCTCCCTCCCCCTTCCTCTTTCCAAATACAGACAGTGTACTCTAGAATCAACACAAGAGCAGCACCCAGGGGTTTGGAAGGAATCTGGGAGCTACACAGACCTCAGCAGCCCCGATGTTTGATGATTCTACTTCCTACCAAATAAACCATGTCTGTTTGATGCTATGGTTCTGTGGTTCACATGCAGGTAGGGGGGCGGTGAGTTTACAAGCAAAGCGACTGGACTTTCCCCCCTTCCAGCACTGCTGGTAGCCAGATGTTCTCCTTCCCATCAGTCTCTCATCCTCAGCCTCTCCTCCACCAGCCTTTTGATTTCTCTTCCTTTTAACATCATCAAATGCGCCTCAATCCCAACACCGGCTGCTTAGTTCCTTCTGCAGAAATATTTCACCTGTCCACCATCTGTTCCTGTCTACCCTAGAGAAAGTAAGGGCTCCTGCACTAAGGAAGGCTTGGTCTTGACCTGGAAGCCAACTTGCCATTCATAAACAAAGGGTTCTGCAGAGATACCCTTTTAAACCACCTTGAGATAAACCTATCCCTTTCTGTGGCTCCCCATTCATTTACCACCCAGGATTGCCTCACAGGTAAAAGAAATTGAGGTCCTGCAATTGTGCTTAGAGAGGCCATACACTAACTTGAGGTTAGACCATGCAGTCCATGCTTATCTCAGACTCATGATCTTTTTGCCACAGCTTCCTGAGTATTACACACTTGCCCATTTTAAGAAGTATTTTCATTAAAATTTTCTGCTTGTTTTGGTTCTTCCTTGCTCTAAGTTTCATGTGCCCCTTTGGAGTAATCTCAGCCACTTTCTAGATCAAGCCACTTCATTCTGTTATCTACACTTTAATGTTTTGAAGCTCCCAGGAAAATATAGAGCATTTTTAACCATCAGAAAGAGCAGATTTTATAATATCAGAAGGTAAGTGTTCCTTGATAGTTCGAGAAGCCTCGAGTCAGATCATGTCATGGAATACAGAGTAAATGTAACACAACTTGAAGTTGTGTGTGTGTGTGTGTGTGTGTGTGTGTGTGTGTGTGTGTATAAGGAACACTGATTTCTTGGTTAGCACTTCACGAAGGGTTTCAGTATGTAGGAAGGAAGGCTCCCCAATGCAGGCAATAATTGAACTGAATGAACCAAAGAACAGCATGCTAGGGCCAAGGTGATTAAAACAAAACTATTTCACCGAGAGAGATTTAACACAAGGGTGAGCAGGAAGAGAATGAACTAGGCAAGAGGTGCAGGGTAATTCACCAACAAGCCTGCAGTGGTGTCTCTTTTTCCTATGAGAACTTCATGTCTATTCATTTGCTTTTTTATGGGAGTTTTCTAATGTTATGCTTTTTCAGTAATCAGAGATTTGAGAAAATGTCAGTCTCTATGTAGTTCTGCCCTGTGTGCCTCTTACCAGCTGAGCTCCAGGATAATGGTCAGCTGAGTGTTGTGAATACAATCTGGCAGGGACTGCCAGTGACATGGAAAGTTTGCTGAGAATATGTTGTCCCTATTTCACTTTAAATTTTTTTTTGAGTTTTTAAGTTTTATTTTCTGTATAGGAGAGTTTTGCCTCCATGCATGTCTGTACATCACTTATATGCCTGGTTCCCATGGAGCCCAGAAGAAGGTGTCATATCTCCTGGAACTGGGGTTATATATAGTTATTTGCTGCCATGTAGGTGCTGGGAATGGAACTTAAATCTTCTGGAAGAGTAGCTGGTGCTCTTGACCACTAAGCCATCTCTCTAGCCCTATTCTGATCTTATTATGTATGCTTTTGGTCTTCAAATGCTTATTATGGTGGAGAAGAGAAAATTTTCTACCCTACTCTTTGAGCCTTCAACAGTTGAGTATATGAACTAAACTAACCGATTAACCAGGAAAATAAAACACAGATCCATGATGAGTTCATCACATGAAAATGAATCACAACCCTCCACCGAACACAGTAGGACCTCAAAGCTTAACATCTTTGAGAAGAGGTGATAGGGGTGCAGGCAAGTGTAGGGGGATAAACACTGGGGAAGGTAAAGGGAGGCCAATCCCCTCAGAGTAGGCAGGAGTCTCTCTGGGTCATTGTCAAGCTCTACATTCCTCTCCTGTGTGCCGCCTTCTCTGCTTCCCAGGGAGGAGTTGATGACAATTGATTTAAAAGAATAGAGCCTTGGGCTTCTGAAGGCTGGTGGTGAAGCAAGTCATGGGAGATTGAGGGGAGGACTACCTGGCAAAGAAAGGGTCTTGTCATGTGAGCAAAAAGACTTTCGAGTTATGAAGTACCGTTGTTATCGGTACTTTTTCTGATACACTTTATTAGTGAGGCTCTCCTTCATAGACAAGGACTTCTGTTAGCAAAGGACATCTTTTCTGAGCCCTTCCTCTGTCAGCAGCTTCTTAAACTAGCCCACTCAATATATGCCAAGGAATTATATTTTGGGGTGTCATATTCTAGTCTGCTGCTGCCGTATTTTGAAGTGGGATGTTCTGAGTCCCAGTACTACCCTGTGAAGTTCACACATGGTGTTGAAAATAGCCGAGACTAAAATTAACCTTTGCTTTTACTATAAATTCGTTGAGACCAGGTTTGATATTCATTTAAGTGGGTCTATCACAGTCTCCAAAGCTTTGTGCTTTCTTCCTGTTTCCGTAATTTCAGCTCAAGGAGGGACATGTGGAAACATTGACTTGTGATAAAAGTAAGAAGAGAGATAGGACAGCTGTTCTGATAGGGTAGTTCTACAGTGTTCATTTGACAGTATCACCCAGAGGGTGTTCTAAAGACACTGACTGGTGTAGTCAGGTCCACTCTGAGTCCCTCCCACCACTGGAATCTAGCATTCATAGTGTCGAGTAGATGATAGGTGGCATTTTTATCAGGTTTCCAGGTGACCTAGTATTGCTAGCCTGAAGACTTTGAGAACCATTGCCCCAAATCAAATAAAACATTCCCCACTTGATTACCAGTTTTTCTAGTCTATCAATCTCACCTTCTTCTCTCTGCTCAATTCTGAAAAATAAATAGTGGTACCTTTTGCATAAGTGTCAAGATAAAATCAGAAAGCATTTCTTCTCAGTACCACCACAAAAGGCATCTTCATGTTCTGTCTCCTTCCCTCACCAAGTATTCCTACACCCTGTTGTCTGTATAGTTGGGCTTTCAGTACACACACACACAGACACACACACACACACACACACACACACACACACACACACACACACACACACACACCTTCCTTTACCCCACTGTTTCACAGGTCTAAATGTTCCCTTTGAGGATATCTGTCCTTGATGTCCCTGAGAATTTCCTTATTCTCAAATTCTAATGTCTTCACTGTTTTGTTTAACGAAGAACCTTAGGCATGGTGATGGCTTCTCAAGGTCTATGAGTTAGTAATTGGCAGTGCTAGTATCTATGTGCACATCTGTCTCATTTTAAAGTCTGTTATGTTCTCCTCTCTGGCCTGTGAAGGTCACCAGTTCACTTTAAGAAATAGAAAAGAGAATAATTTTGATGATGGAAGTTAGCTGCAGCCCACAGTGGTTTGATGACTAATGATATTACAAAATCACTAGCAATAACGTCTCTTGTGTACAAACTATATTGAAGGCTAATTTTTAGATTCTATATATCACACTTTAGAAGTATGGCATAGTTAGCATTATTATCCACATATCACAGATATAAAAAAATGAGGCTGAGATTAAAGATTTTGCCTGGGATTCAACGCCTTGTTACTGTAACATGCAAATAAGTCACAATATTAAGCTATAATCACTTTTGTAAAGATTCTTAAATGTAGTAATTTACAAACAACATAATATTTTTTTTCACAGTTTGGAAGACTTAGAAGATTCAGTGTGTGTTGAAAGTTTGCTTTCTGCTTCAAGATTACACTATAGTATTTTGTTCTCACATGGTGGAAGAGGATAGTGGACAGAAGGGACCCTCAACATTATTATAAGGTCACAAGAGGATAATGGACACAGAGGACCCTCAACATTATTATAAGGTCACAAGAGAATACTGGGCAGAGAGGACCCTCAACATTATTATAAGGTCACTAGTCCTATCAAAAAGGCTCAGCCCTTATGGCCCAGCCACTTCATCCCATCTTTCTAGCCTTTAATGTACAACAAATAATATTTAGAGAAAGACAGATGTTCAATGCATAGTGAACTCTACAAACAATGTGAGAGAGTAATAGGAACACTGACCCGCTAATGAGAAGTGTTCAGGCCTAGCCCTGGCTCTAGCATCCGTCATCAAAGCTATACTGCCTTACCATTCTAATGGCTTCCTAATTCCAAACATTAGAAACTTCTAGAAGGGCTCTGTCTTAGTTAGGGTTTCTATTATTGTGAGGAGGTAACACTGCCAGGGCTACTCTTATAAAGGAAAACTTTTAATTGAGGTGGCAGATAACAGCTTCAGATGTTTTGTCCATTACTATCATGGTGGGGAGCATGGTGGCATGCAGGCCGACATGGAACTGGATTGGTAGGCAAGAGATGTACATCTGGATCCACAGGCAGCAGGAAGAGACAGTGAGCCACTAGGCATAGCTTGAGCTTCTGAGACGTCAAAGCTTACCCTAATGACACACTTCCTCCAACAAAGCACATCTTTTTCAACAAGGCCACACCTCTTAATAGTACTACTCCCTATGTGCCTATGTAGGCTATTTTTTCAAACCACCACGGGCTGTAAAATATGTAATTCAATGGCAGGTGAGATTTTTCAGATTCCAGCTCCATATTCTCTAATGATTTGGACTAGGAGCAATTTCATGATTTTTCCCCCAAATTTCCCATTATTTCTTTCATTTCTAGGTGAGAGGATGAAGAAATCCTTTACAGTGTTTCATAATAAACTTTGACTCATAAAAACCTATTTGGTTTTAAGAAAATGAACATGCAGCCAGGCGGTGGAGGCTCATGCCTTTAATCCCAGCAATCGGGAGGCAGAGCCAGGTGGATTTCTGTGAGTTTGAGGCCAGGCTGGTCTACAGAATGAGATATAGGACAGGCACCAAAACTACACAGAGAAACCTTGTCTCGAACCCCCCCCCCCAAAAAAAAGGAGAAAAAGAAAAGAAAAAAGAAAACAAACATGTTTATAAATAATCAAGTAGTATGGTATGCAAGTGGTTAAAAATTCCACTTTTAACTCTTTAATTGACTTTTACTTTCATATAGGTTCTTTAAAGTATATATTGAATAATAAATTGAATTCCTAAACTTTCCTTTCATCCACACTCAGAATTCCCGACAGTAAAGAGTAAGGGAAGCAGAAACAGAACTATTTTGGAACTGTAGTATGCATGCACAGTTTTTGAATGCATATGTCCATATTTGAAATAAGCAGTAATAAAGCCTAGTCACATTTCATCACTGGGAACTTGTTGATTCTGTGAAATTCTGGCTTCAGTGTCCCCTGCCTGATTATAGATTCCCTTCTCTTCTGGAAGAAAGGCTGTGGAAGCACTTGCCAATTAGGAAGCCTGACATGGTGTAGCAGGAGAAAGAAACAGTCCTAATGCTCCTGCACAGACCCTGAGCCTGGACCATTTGGATTCATCCAGTGCTGACATTCATGACCTATGTACTTTGAGGTGTGTCTTATGGTTTCTATTGCTGTGAAGAGACACTGTGACCATGACAATTCCTATAGAGGAAAAAACATTAAATTGGGGTGGCTTACATTTTCAGAGGTTTAGTCCATTATCATCATGGTATGACACGGTGACATGCAGGCAATGTGCAGGAGTGCTGGAGAAGGAGCTGAGAGTCCTACATCTTGATCCACAGGTAATAGGAGGTGGTCTGAGATACTGGGTGTATTGTGAGCATAGGAGACCTATCTTCACAGTGACATACTTACTCCTACAAGGCCACACCTACCAGAATAAAACAATAATACCTAATAATGTCACCCTCAATGAGCTTATAGGGGTCAATTCAAACTACCATAACTCCTTTCTTTTACCCTTAAAGCCAGAACCATGTGGTCAAAGCTGTCAAATTCTGCTGTTTGCTGGGGCTGGCACATGCCCCCCTTGTTCAATTACATCTTTGTCAGCTTTCTTTTTCAATGGTTTCCTTCATTGACTAAGCTTGAGTGTCCAGAAACAAGATCTGTAGACCAGACGGGTCTCAAACTTAGAGATCTTCCTGTCTCTGCCTCTGGAGTACTGGGATTAAAGGCATGTACCACCACAGCCAGATCTAAGCTTTTCTTTAATTCCTTTTCACAAGTTGGAAACTTAAATGGGTTGGATCTTGCCCTGAGGTCACAACTTGCTTTATTCCATTTCTTAAGTCATTATCTCTTTGAACACAGGACTTAACTCTAATTCTTTTCCTGGTGCTCCCTTTCACCTCAGATTATACATTTTGTATTTTTCCTTTCTCAGTTTGCTCCTTTTCTTTATAAATATTCAGTAGAGTTACCATTAATAACTGTATGACAGATTCTATACTAGTCTGTTTTGAGATTTCCTCTACCAATGGAATTAATCCAAATCTCCTCAGGCAGATTCTTTGAACTAGGGCAAAAGGCAGCTACATTCTTCACCAAAATATCACAAGAATGATCTCTAGGCAACATACTAAAATTCTTCTCCTCTATAACCTCTTGAGCCAGACTCTCATAGCTCATCAAATCACATTCAGCACACTGTCTTCCATGCTCCTACTAGTTTGCATTCATACTACCACAGGAGTTATGGAATTTTCCTCTGAGACTAAGGAAAGCTGCTGAGGCTAGGCATGTGTCAGGGGTGTCCCTGAATGGAGGCCTAGAGAGAACATTGTGTGTAGCTGTGCAATTGAGGCCTGGATTGCCCTGAAGACCCCAAGATGGTGGATATGCCAGATCTTTGAGATAAAGCTGCTAACATGGAGTGGAACCAGCCCAAGAGAAAGAAGTGTGTTACACTCAATAAAGCCGAAAGGAGTTGGAGAGCTGAAGAACGTTTTAACATCAGATGTGGATGCAAAGTTTGGGGTTTGCTCAGCTCATTTTCAGTCTTGCTTTGGTCTAGTATTTCCTCATTATGCTCCTTCCCCTACATTTTGGAATGGTAATGTATATCCTGTGCCATTATATGTTGGAAGTATGTGATCTGCTTTCTTATTTCAATTTTACAGAGGATTAAAGCTAAGAGATTACAAGAATCTCAGAAGAGACTTTGAACTTTAGGCCTTTAAATAAGTTTGAAATAAGATAGACTATGGGCACTTTTGAAGTTGGACTAAATGCATTTTGCAATATGATATAATTACAAGCTTAAGGGGACCTGGGGGTGGAAGTTTGAATGTAATTGGCCCCCATAAGTCCACAGGGAGTGGCAATATTGTGTGATGTGGCTTGATGGAGGAAGTGCATCACTATTGGGACAGGCTCAGAGGTCTCCTATGCTCAAGCTATACCTAGTTCAATTCTCTTCTTGTCTGAGGGTCAAATGTTCTTTTCCCCCAATCTCAGCTCCTTCTTCAACACCATGTCTGCCTGTATGCCTCCATGTCTGGCCATAATGATAATGAACTAAACCTCTGAAACTCTAAGCTACCCAATTAAATGTTTTCCTTTATGAGACTTTTCATGGTCATGGTGTCTCTTCCCAGCAATAGAAACACTGACTAAGACAGGGTGTTACCTCTTTTTGCCTCAGTTCTTCTATTTGTAAAGTTGTTATATTGAAGATTTTCACAGTTACTAGAACATGGTGGGGATATGAGTCTGTTTGAAAATGGAACAGAGTACAATGCAGAGCCTCCTTCTATGATCACTTCTGACTCATGGTTTTCTTCACAGCTGTTCATGTACACCCACATAAAACTCAGCAAACTTCAGCCACTTGATTAATACCTTTTAAATGAGTGATGCTTGCATATGTCCAGAATTAAGGGACCAGAAACTCAAGAATGAATTCATTTCATGGATTGAGAACTCTACATAATGCAAAATGATTTTTTTAGAAGCCAAAGGCTATCCCTCTGATTTCTACCCATTATTCCTAACCCCAAATTCTGTCACAGCTCACCACCACTGCAGCTGGTTTGATTTGTGGCTTATTAGAGGATTCTATTATGTTCTTTTTCTCTCCTCTGTGCTAAACATTACTCAAAAAATTATCCATTAGTCTGCCATTTAGATTGATTATCATTTGAACTTGCCATATTTTCTTTTTAGAATTTTATTTTCTCTGGCCTTCATTCACTTGCAAAATTTTGGAACTATTTGAAAATCCTTTGCATAGCTCCAACCTGACTAATAAGTTTTCAATCTTTATTTGACCACAATCAATTCCTAGGGACTCATTTCATGCCATTTGACTGAATAATTATATTAATTATTTTTGTTTTGTAAAAGTTTTATTTGTTAAACTGAATACATCATAACAAGAAACATTTTACTTGAGGCATCTGATATATTTGGCTTTGTTTTTCTTATTCCATACACTGGAAGTGAGAAGCCTGAGCAGAAAGGGGCAGGGCTGGCTCTGTAGTAGAATGAACAGTGTACTACATACACTTCTAGTGATGAAAAGGGCAGAATGTTAGTGTCAAGCAGATCTAATATTTCATCCCCAACTATACTATAATAGTTGGTGTGTCATCCAAATGTTACAAATCATTTAGTGGAATTGCATATAGAAAGGTATATGAGAGTAAACAAGAGATTGCTGCATAACACACATACGAATTTCCATTTTCTACCCATGAACATTTCCAGAGTTTATCACCTTCTTTGACTTCAACAGACATTTTCCAGAAGGCCCAGATTCTTTTCTCCTAGATATTTACTTTCTTCCCTCATATATTTCTTCCATATCATTATATCTCAACATGCAGACTTTGTAATATCACTGGTCATTTTAGAAAACTTTGATGTCCTCTATTTCTTTCCTTTTTAAAATTTTATGTGTATGGGCATTTTGCCTGCATATATGCCTATTCTCTAGGTGTTTGTAATATTTGTGAAGGCAAGGCAGGGCATCAAGTCTCCTGGGACTGAAGTTACAGACAATTGTGAGCTTCCATGTTGGTGCTGTGAATTAATCCCAGGTCCCAAGGAAAGGCAACCTTAACTGCTAAGCCATCCTCTTTGCTCTGACATCTATTTTTTTGTTGTTGTTTATTTTGTTTTTGTTTTTCGAGACTGTGTTTCTCCATGTAGTTTTGGTGCCTGTCCTGAATCTCACTCTGTAGACCAGGCTGGCCTCATACTCACAGAGATCCACCTGGCTCTGACTCCTGAGTGCTGGGATTAAAGGCGTGTACCACTGCCGCCCGGCTGACATCTATTTCTTAAAGAAGACTTGGTTAATAAGACTTTTAGTCTCATATTTAGTCATTTTTCTTCTTACACAGAATCCTCTAGTCACTTCAGAGAGTAGAAAAGACTAACATATAACAAACACTTTCATATGTTTGAGTCTTTGCATATTCAGTCACTCTATCCTGGAATGACTTCTACTCTGCTTTATAAAAAAAAAAGGCTCTTAAATTAATGTTTTATGTTCAAGTCAAATGCCACTTCCTCCTCAACAAACAATTTTTTGATATCCTATGTAATGTAAACATGAAAAGATACTTGTATGTTGTGGAATATTAGTTGAAGATGTCTTACATCCATTTATGCTGTAGAACATTTGTTTAATGATGCAAAGATGTGTTATATTTCTTTATGTCACATTTGTTTAACTTTGTGAAGCTGTGTTACTTTGCCTGTCTAAATCACCTCATCTATCTAATAAAGAGCTGAATGGCTAATAGCTACGTAGGAGAGGAATACGTGGGGCTGCCATGCAGAGAGAATAAATAGTAGGAGAAAAAGAGAAGAAGAAGGAAAGAGAAAAGGAGGAGAGGAGGATGCCAGGGGTCAGCCACTCAGCCACAGAGCCAGACATGAAATAAGAAGGAAAGAAAAGACACAGAAATAAATAAAGGTAAAAGCCTAGAGGCAAAAGGCAGATGAAACAATTTAAGAAAAGCTGCTAGAAATAAGCCAAGCTAAGGCTTGGCATTCATAAGTAAGAATAAGTCTCCATGTGATTATTTGGGAGTGGCCTCAGTGAGTCAATGAGAAAAACAAAACAAAACAAAACAACTACATTTGTATCATTTTTTTTTTTATCAATTAGCTTGAAAAAATGCTCCTACCTCTTAGGAGATCTAAATCATTTCATTTTGGCTATTCACCTATGTGAAACTGTACTTATAAAACACTGAGAGAAATTCCATTTAGTACTTTATAATTTCAGTAGTTTATATCTATACAATACTTTACTTACTTTTGATCTTGTTAATTATCATCTAAATTAGGATCTTCATTTATATGTCTAAACAAAGTTGAGAACAAAAAGATCTGTTGAATATGGTAGACAGTAAATAATTTACATTACAGCCTGTCCTGTGTTTCCTTCCTTCTTTTATTTTTGAGAAAAACTTTCATGTGGGTCAGGCTGGCCATAAACTCTAATATGTAGCTGAGGATGACCTTGAGTCTTCTAAATTTTGGAATTGCAGATGGGTGCCACCATGTGTAGTTGAGAAACTACTATGGAAATAACCCAGGGCTCTGTGTATTCTAGGCAAGCATTCTCCCATTGAGCTGTATCCCCATCCCTTTGATAATATTTCTAGGCAGTACTTTCAGTGCCTTAGTAACTCAGTTTAGCTGAACTACAGCTGGAAGGTCAGAACTTGTGTTGTATCTTGTTAAGTTTCGCATATACAGCATTCCAGTGACTTGTTGCAATATAATACATTTCCCTGAAACTCAGTGCCTAAAGGAATAATAACATGCTTTTGAGATAGAGTGTGTCTTTATGGTCCAGGCTGGTAATCCTCCTTTCCTGGCCTCACAAGTACTAAGATTGCAGGTATGCATTCGCATTCTTGATCATGAGACCAGAGGGTGTCTCTGCTGATCAAGATAGAGTCAGACAGTCATAGGTGACTTGCTCACGCATCTGGGGTCACCTAGCAGTTAGATGGGGGTGACAGGTGATTTATTTAGCAATATGTTAATTTGGATGTGTTGATTAAATTCCACATGGCTTTGCCTCTTTCTAGCATACTAACTGGGATAAAAGGCTTCTGGGTTAAGGATTAGACACAGGTATCCCATCAAGCTTGTCTATGGCATTGGACCTACCCAGCTTTGAGGCAAGCAGAGATTTGTATGCTGGTGGAGAACCTACAAATTTTAGGACAAAGTGTTAAACAGTCTTATTAATAAAAATGTGGAACTAGATATTGGGTTGAAAAGCTGAGAGATCAGAAAAGCAGAAAGAAGCCAGCCACATTCTTACTACTTGGAGATCCTCTGCCAAAGAGACCTACTTCTTGTATACCCATACCTATATGCTTTTCTGTTCTGCATTTCATTTTCTCTCTCTGCCCAACTACATCACTTCCTCTTTTTAAAATATTTTTTAAGATTTATTTATTTATTATGCATACAGTGTTCTGCCTGCATGTGTACTTGCATGTCAGAAGAGGGCATCAGATCTCATTAGAGATGAATGTGAGCCACCATGTCATTGCTGGGAATTGAACTCAGGACCTCTGGAAGAACAGCCAGTGCTCTTAACCTCTGAGCCATCTCTCCAGCCCCATCATTTCCTCTTTTTGCCCAGCTCTATCATTTCCTGTCTGTCTGTACAGACTTCCAGACCTTATGGTTAACTAGTGTTGGAATTAAGGCATGCGCCACCATGCCTGGCTCTGTTCCCAGTGTGGCCTTGAACTCACAGAGATCCAGATAAGATTCCTGCCTCCCGACTGATTGGATTAAAGGCATGTGCTATCATTGCTTGACTTCTATGTTTAATACAGTGGCTATTTTTTTATTCTGATCCTCAGATAAACTCTATTAGGGGACACAGATAAAATATCACCACAACAATTTATATTGGGAAGAATGTAAATTTTGGGAAGAAAGAATCCAGTCCTTGCTTGAAATCAGTCTCCCACCTATACTCTACCTACTGTAACACCTGTGACACTGATCTAGAATTTCATGCCTTTTAGTGTCTGCAGTCCACATTACTATCCAAATCACCAGCAAAATGTTTATGTCTGCTAGTTCCCTGGGACATGATAAATAACACTTCTCTTAGGAGGTGTTTTCAGACTACAATGGTAGTATGAATGGAGACTGCACAGCTGCACAGCTGCACAGCTGCTGGTTTCTCTTCTATGGTCAGTGGACATACACTGTACCCCTTTCTATTCTTTTCTAGAGGAAAGCCATGCAGGGTTTCTGGTCCCCCTTTTCTTACATCAAATTTCCTCATGTTCTGTACATGAGATACATAGCCTGCCACAATTTTTAGTGACACAAGCTTCATTTTTGTCTTCTTTGTTCCGATCACTTTTCATTTGAGCAGTCTATAAAATATTTGCATGTCTTAAAATCAGAGGTATCTGGGATAACATAGTCTACCCCCATTTCAACAAACAGAGTTTTGAATCACAATGATCTTAGTGAAACTCACAGAGGCATAATAGATATGATTGCTTAGTAGAGTGACAGAAGCCAGAAAGTCTGTAGCTACCACCCATTGCTAAACCTAGGGAATTATGTATTTTATTTTTAAAATGTATTACAGCTTAGGAATTTTTCATTGTCTATTTATCGTAAGATATTTAAATATTCTTTTTAGCCATAGATGAAAATTACATTATAAACAAATTAATAAGTAATGTATATATAAAGAATCAAAATTAAATAGTTTGTTTCATTTTTCTAGGCAATGTACATTATTAGTAAGGACTTAATGAGGTTAATAACGTAAATGGTTTAAATGTACAGTATGACCATCAAGAGAGACTTTTCATAGGTTTGTTTTTTATATTCTTTAATATTTCTACCATCTCCTGCCTCTAATGAGCTGTCTCTGTCCCCATAGAGTGCCGTGGCTTCCAACAGGCCATCACTTTATCTTCTGTCTGATTGTCCTGTCTACACTAAATTATTCATTGTTGACAACAAAGGCCACATAACTTTTTGACTCCCATATTTTTAAATTAAAAAATGTCATGTTTTATGGTCACGCAATACATATTAATTAAGTGATAATGAATTTAAGCTTCTGTAACAAAAAATTATTCATCTGTGAAAATCAGTGGTGCTAAAATTTTAATATTCAGTTTTTAATTTTGCATAGAAATACCTTGTTGCCCTAAGCCACTGCTTTTTTCCATCTAGTCTTATAGTTTAGAAATAATAAATATTTTTTAAAATTCCATACAAGCTGAGATAAGCTCTGAAATATTTGGTGATAAAGAACCACAGGTTTTCCTTGAGCTGTAAAGTAGCAGTGTATATTAAATATTTAAAAACCCAGCAAAGTTTTTTTCTCTGAAGAAAGGGCTGCCAGCCCTTCTGAAGAAATGGATTAGAGAATTCCCTCTAGTCTCCATGTGATCCCACATTTCACACACAGAGGTAATATCCTGTCCTCTGTTCTGTAAATAAATCTGAAATTTTTTTCTTATAGAAATTTCCAAAAATTGAATGCAGGTTGCTGTATTCATCAAGGTATAAGGTGGTCCCAGATAGATTTTTCACTACTAACCAGCAGCCAGGCATTAGTCCATGGAAATCTCCATATGCCTTCCAGTCTGGCACCTTGGTGTCAGGTTTTCAGTTCCCTCCAGTTGGAGATGTGTGGTGTCAGACTGTGAGACTAATAAATAAGAAAAGAACTTAGCATCTTTTAAAATTCTTAAGTAGGCTTTTGGGCATATTTAATTCAGCAGCTTTGGGAGATGACATATGTTATATCCATATTTCATTTTGAGTAAATAAAACAGAGATCTACTAATGGATAAACATTCTTCAATTAATTTTGACACTAAGATTCTCTCAGAATGTCATATCTTTCCAGTTTTGGAGTCACTTTTTTCTGATGGTAGCTTTGCCATGACTAGCATCCTTAGCATTTTGGAGGGTTATTAGACTGAAATAGCCATAGACCTAGATGCTCCCCACCTCCCTCCTTTCCCTGTGTGTGTTCTCACAGTCTTTCTGATATCATTGCATATTCTGTATCCTAGGCAATTCCTTGCCTTCCCCACCCACAGCACAAACAGGTGGGTTCAAATACACAATCCATATTTTTTCCCCTAAGTTTTATCAGAATACTCTTACAGCATCAACTTTTCTGATAAACAATTTACTCCAGAGTATAGGGAGCCTGCATCCCCTGCCAAGGAAGAAGGGTTGGATTTATTAATGTGATGGCAACAGAGTGTTGACATCATAAGTCATGCAGTTTGTTCTTATGGTTTATTTGAGTGGCCTAGAGGTTTTTGTTTTTTTTTTTTTTTTTTCTGGATCTGTGTGAAGACTTTTCTGAATTAAAATTACTCCACAAATTCTGAGAATGCTCAAGCATCTGAAAGAAAACTTTGCAGGGCAAGGAGTGTGAATTGAGATAGGCTCTTTGTAGATGAGGACGGCAGCAGCTCTTCACTGAGACATGCTCTGTGTCCCTGGCCCTCTTCTCACTGGTCTGCTTGCAGTGCAGTGCTTGCCCATTTATTCTCCTTTAACTGCTGCCACTGCCTACTTTGCCCCTTGAATGAATGGTTTATTGAAGTTTCCTTGTCCCTGAAGCTATGAACTGTAAGAAGTAACTTTAAGAATTATCAAATTGATTAGAATGGCCAGAGACAGACTTTCAAGTCTCACCAAACAAACCTAAAATAACAATAGAGCAGGAAAGAAATACGTTTCTTTATTGAAGTCAACATGAAGTCAGAGCTCAATTACCACTCAAGTGCATTAAGATATCAAAAATAAAACATGCGTTATTGCTATAAGGCAAAAATTCAGACAGCTAGTGGCTGGCATTGAAGCCAAGCCAGTAACACAGGAATCAGCTGTAATTCTATGAAGATTTTTATAGCTTGAGTCTTATAGCTGCTCACTCTATCTTCAAATTTTAAGCATATAATGAAACCTAAAATAACCAATTATAATTTTTGCTTATCTGACTATAGTGGTATTTTATGGGTTTTCAAAAATGTGAGTGCTATATAAAAGTGATTGCTCATAAGTACATAGAAATTTTGAAATATTAGTCCTTTTTGAGAAAAACGAATAAGCTATTTAAAAAGAGGAGGGGCAGTTCAAAAGTCCAGTAAATAAACTTCTTGGTTAATTTGGTAAAATGTGCAGCTCCTGAGAATGGAGAGATACTCCTCTGAGGAATCAGGACTGTTAGGGACATAGAGGTCATTTTTATAATAAAGAGAACAACACAGTATTTGCAAAATGTCTATCTCTCTATACATTTGTGATGAGTTTCTAGAAAATGAATGGTAGTCTTCAGAAATAGTTATTGCCACTCCCAGAGGAGTTTGACAACTTGGATTGAATCACATCACATTCATTACTAGAAGGATTAAAAACATATCAGCATGTCACAGATGCTGATGGCACCTCAATCTGATGTGTCTAATAAGTTCTTGGACTTGGCTTCCCTAATATGACAATGTGTCCCTGTGGTCTCAATTTACCTTGATGAATTAATATGGTTGTACCTCCTCTACTCCCAGGAATAACTCATTTACCAGCCTATGCCATGGGGGTATTTCAGGACAGATGGTACTATTCACATGTTCACACTGGTGTAGAGTCATTCTCTTTCTTTAAAAGGAAGTCAAATACTGTTTGTAAAATGTAGTCTCTTGGGCCAAGGCAGTCTGAAAAGCCAGTCTTCTACATAATGTGAGGTAACTTAGAGCAGGGCACAGCCTGATCTCCATATCATTTTACACTTTTCTGTAGATGCCAGCAAGTATAGCTTGGTCTCAGCCTTTTTGTGATTCTAATATAAAATTACTACCCTTTTTAACTCAATCATGACACTGCTTCAGAAGCCATTGGCATTGTTTAATAAAGAATAAAGAGATAACATGACAAGTACTAATTATTAGAAAATGTGTGTAAAATTATTTAATACCTCAGTTTCTGTAAAAGATTTGCAGGCAGTTAAATAATTTAAACATTACCCTTTTATCATGTCTGCTATTTTAAGTGATTTTTTTTTTTTTGGAAATAGTTCATTGGGTAAAATGTTTGCAGTACAAGCATCAAGACTTGGGTTTGGCTCTCCAATGTCTACATGAAAATGACAGGAGTGATCCTATGCATCTGTATCCTCTGCCCTGGGTGTGGTGAAGGTGGAGGCTTTTTTGTGCAGACAGTCAGGCTGCAATGGTGAGAAGCAGGTTTAGTGAGAGACTATCTGAAAAACCAACATGCATACTCAGTATCCACCTTTGGCTCCTACACATAGCAAACATGGTGAATGCACTTGCATATGTACACACACACACACACACACACACACACACACACACACACACACACACACAGACTAAATCTGTATGCAAAGTTCCCTTTCTCAACTCTGGGAGCCAGCTTCTTCAGTGTGACCCACTCCTTAGTTGCTGGCACTACAGAGTCATTGCCCTATAAGAAGGGAGAAGTGCCAAGAAAATGGAGGAAGGACTTGTTTATGGGAAAGCTAACTCATCCTTGTGTGGGTCCTGGAGGTAATTTTGAGACAGCTACAAGGCCATGTAGGATGCAAGTTGAAAAAAGTGAGTGTCATGAAATCTTGCAAAACAGAAGTTCTCTTCTTATGAATTCATTTAGAAAATTCAGCAACTTACTCTGTTCTCTTTTTTGTTTCACAGTGTGGAACTGAAAGATCTAAAAGTTTGTGACCAAAAAAAAAATTACCATTTGAGCAATATTTTGTAAAAAAAAGCCTAATATTATCCAAAACTATTATTCTTTGGCCCCAATAGGTATATTAGGTGCCGTATAAAATGCTTTCAGTAAAATCAACTTTGTTCTAGTCCCAGTAGGGATGATTAAAAAGAGAAGAATGGTCAACCAAGTCTAATTGAAGATGCAAATGAAAAATAACAACAAACAAAAAATTAGTTATGGGGAAGATTATTACAGGGCAAAAATGCTAGAGAAAGGCGCAATCAAAGTCCTAAAATAATTGGGTTATTTATAGCATGAACAAAGTTGACAGAGGCATTGCTAGAAGCCAAAGACTGCTTTATTCACATATTCACCCAGGAAGAGTCACCAAAGTGCACCTGAATGTTCTATGTGCTGTGGGAACACCAAGCATGCCCAAATGCATTAGGACTGCCATTTACAGACTAGTGAGGGACAGATAAACTGGTTATGAGTGTAGCATCCATATAAATTAGCTCTTGTGGGTTTCTGTGTTTCTGTCTATTTCAACTTGAAAGTCATGGATAGTATTAAAATCTTTGTTGTTTAGTTTTGTTTTGAGACAAGGTTTGCAATGTAGCCCAGGCTTTCCTTATGTGAAGGTTCTCCTTGTCCCTCACATCCTGGAATTTACAGGCACAAAGCACATGGCCACGACGAACAATACTAAAATATTTAGTCTGTGCCAATCACAATCAAGAAGGCTCACTCTAATGACATCATCTTAGAGTTACCTGAGACACTTTCTAGGGAATAGCTTTCAATACCAAGTGGTAAAATATAAAATATAGCCATAAAATCTTTTAATACAAAATGTTTTCTTCCCTTTTTTGCCACATTTTAGCATCTAAGATTGAATTTGTCTATTCTTCTGAGCTATCATCTGTTATTCAGGACAATGGGCCACGAGTTCCAATACTGTTAAATAATTGAAAAGAATCCATTTGGGTCAAAGCAAGGACACTTTCTCAGAAAGAGAAAGCACGGACTTTCCTAAGTAATAGTCATTATAGGATTAGTATTATTAAGTAGGGTCATGGGATCTTGGGAATGTTATTCAGGGAGATTCCAAGAAGGGAGAGAGACCCAAGGAGAATGGATTGTATGATCTCTGGAAAGTGGTCCTAATAAGATTTCTGTTGCTATGATAAAACACTGACCAAAAGCAACTGTGGGGAGGAAAGGGCTTACAGGTCACAGTCCATCATTGAAGGAAGCCAAAACAGGAGCTCAAGGAAGGAACTAAGGCAGAAAGCATGGGAGACTGCAGCTTACTGATTGGCATGCCCTCCATTACAGGCTAAACTTGCTTTTGCACACAGTACAGAACCACTTGCCCAAGGGTGATGCCACCCGCTATGGGTTGTGTCCTTCTATGTCTATCATCAATCAAGAAAATGCCCCATAGACATGCCTATGGAACAATCTGATGGAGGCAGTTCCTTAATTGAAAATCTCTCTTTTCAGATGTCTCTTATCCACTTGACAAAAACTTACCAGCAGAATCCTGAGGGATTTGTTCCAAGTTCCTGAAAACAGATTGAAATATGGCCATAGATTTTTTTCCTTCAGTGAAACTGGTCACCTACTGATTTTACTTTGCACAGAACACTTGACTCTGACTTTTCAGGGGAAAGGATATATATCCATAATGTATTTGTCAGCTATTGCTGAAATACTACACCAGAATGAATCATCAAAATGCTTGATGGCTTCAATCACTGCTTATTAGTTGTTATGAGTATGGAGGTTGGCCATCCATGGCCATTCTTTCAGGTACCCTCTGTACACTTACTATAAGCTGATTTGGTCAGCTCAGGGATGGTTTTTGCTGAACCAAGTTCTATAGGATATCTCACCAAGGGCTGGCTGGCCCATGTTTATATTCATAGGCTGGAAGGGATCCAGAGAGGGAATACACACAGCCTTTCAAGGTCTGACATCTACTTGACATGCTTTTGGTCCTCTTATATGCCGTTGGTAAGAGAACCCAGGAGGAAAGCCCAGATCAAAGATGCTTCCTGGTGGGGAAATCCAGAAATGAAAGGAGGAGAAGAACTGAAGTCATTTTAATAAGCATTCTATCACTCATGTCTTCAGGCTTATTTGAGTTCCTTGCTGGCTACTCCCAACAGGTTCCAGAATACCAATAAACCCAAAGAAAGAGTGGTGGCATGGCACTGGGCATAGCTCTACCCTATACTCCAACAGACAAGTGACTATGCTCCAACTCTGACTCCACACAAAAATTAAAACACTCATGTTTTAAACTTTTTAAGGCAGTTTCCCAAGAATACAAATGAAAGACTGTCCAAACTGTAGTGAAAAGCATCCAGAAGACAGAAATTGAGGGCAAAATAATGGACACATTTGTAGGAAAATAAAATTTAAAGCTAGAGGCAGAATATGGAGGCAGAAGGGCAGAATAGCAGAGAATAAAGCCTGAAAGAAAATTAGATGCATTAGCCCTTGGGCACAAGCAAATTAAAATTTTGGCTGAGAGTGAGGCTTGTTATAGATTCCAAGCTGCATCCTGAGACTGAAGGCGTAGCTCTGACCATGTATGCAACTTCAGCAAAAAGAGCTATGGCTCCAATGCAGTATCTTTGTCTTCTCATTATTACCGCCTCTCTCAATTACCCAAATCCTTTACCACTTCAAACAGAATGTTAAAATGTTTGGTGGTTATATAAAATTACTATGGGATACATTAATTCTGTATCATAAAATATACAGTAGTTATTTTATTTAATCAGCATGTGCATTCTCGGTGTTGTATATATGACAGGGGAGTAAAGCACTTGTCTCCATGGGTGAGGCTTTGGGTTCATCACCAGCACTGAAGAGCAGATGTATGCTCTAGAGATACCACTAGATATCATCGTTATTTTACAATTGTTCATTGTATTTGTTTGTGTGTATGACACTTATGTTCCACAGTATGAGTGTGGTTGTCAAAGGGAAACCTTATTTCATGAGGGATTTTTGTTGTTTGTGTTTGTTTATTTATTTATTTATTTATTTATTTATTTATTTATTTATTTATTTATCTTTGGTCTTCTTTCATAATTTGGGTTCCAGTTCCAGAGAAAGAACTTGTATTTGGCAGCAAATACCTTTCCCTGATGAGCTATGTAAATTCCCTGCTTGTTTTTGTTTTTGTTTTTTTATAGTGGTCAGCAAAATCATTTTTTTCCCTAAGCTTAAACTGGACAGTCATAAAGGCAAGTGAATGTTGAATTGGGATAAAATCCTAAAAACTTAGAATACACAGTTATTGATAAATTTGTGGAAGAATAGGAGAGTACATTATACACAAACTGATGTCATTTGCAGCTTGACAAAGTGAGAACAATATCCCAAGTCTGGGCAGATAAGTTGGATATAGTAGATAGGGGAGAGAAAGCTGAGCCTTCTAGTGGACAGTGGCCTCATTTGAAGCCTAGGTAGCCACAGAGCACATCCACAGGTGTGCTAACCTAAAATTCATCACTCTGAGCCATGGCTATGCTGAAAGCTTGGGGATCTGTGAGAGACCATCTCTCCTTTTGACAATCAGAGAAAACCAAGGGAGACTGAACTGTGGTTTAGGAGATTCATAAGCAAAGGGATAATAACAAATATTTTCTTTTTTTAAACAAAACTGGTTTAACAGCTTTGGATGCCGGGCAATCTTGAGGCAAAGGGAGGAAGGCCATAAAACAAAGGAATGTGTGGTGAGAATGTAACTAAGAGATGTTCATGCAAATTATCAGCGAAAGGGAGATGCCCAATGTGTAGGAGGGAACAGAAAGTCAGCAGTATTTCTGTATTGGAAGACAAGATAATGATGTAACTCTTATGTAGATTGAGAAGAGGGCTTGTGTGGTAGGAGGGTCATGGTTTAGACCTTGAGGGTTCTGAGGTAGGGAAAGGTACTTACATGGAGATGTCTTCACCATGCTAGTATATTCTGAAGTCAGTGTAAAGTATATCAAGTTCCTCAGCACTATTCCAATCCAGAGTGCATGCAACCCTAGCCTCAATTTTAACACTAATTCTTGTACCAGTAGCATTCAAAGATAATGAGAAGAAACTATCAGCAATTGGTGAAGTAGGGGAACAATCATGCTTGCCTGGATCTTAAGGCAGAATGTATTGACAACACTTCCTAATTGTTTCTAAGCAGCCTACTCGCTAATGGGCTGGATAATTATCATTAACTTTGATAGAGGAAGAATCTCTCTGGTGTCTTCTCAGATATATGTTGAAGAATGATACTTACTTAGGTAGCCATTATTTTTAAGTCAAGGCTTTCTTCTTTTTAAAAATAAACTATGTATATCTTTTGGTCATTATATGGGGGAATACATATCTTCCATATTCATTGAAGTATATAAATTGAGAATAGGTAAAGGTTTACTTAATGAAAATCCAGCAAAGTGCATCTCATACTAAGCTAAGCCTTGATTATCTACAGCTATTAGTCTGGTCCTAATAGAGTCACATGAGGCAGGCTTGGATTGTGCATTGTTTATGAGTATCCAGTGACTTTTACATAATAGACCTAAGTTGAAATGTCAAGTTATATGGCTTCCACTTTTAGTTTCTTAGAACATGTCATCGCATTCCTGGAAATGTGTCTTTATGATTCCATGCTTTTCCTTCCTTTCAATAAATACATATGCCATATATAACTATGTATCTTAATTTACTAACCATTGACTTTCTCTCTAACTGGACAGTGGTGGCGCACATCTTTAACTCCAGTACTCAGGTGGCAGAGGTAGGTGGAACTTCGAGTTTAAGGCAAGCCTGGTCTACAGAGAGAATTCTAGGACATCCAGGGCTACACAGAGAAATCCGGTCTCATATAGATAGATGGATAGATAGATAGATAGATAGATAGATAGATAGATAGATAGATAGATAGATAGATAAAAATCTCAGCTTATATTTGTTTTATTAAAGCTTGATTCAATTCCTTTAAAACTTGCCATGCTTTCTGGAGGAAAACATCTCCAAATCCCTACAAAGGAGGCTGCATATTAAAGAGAACGCAGAAGGATGCCTTGAAAGCTATTACCAAGACCCCCTCATAGGGCAGGCAATTGGGTATGGCTAGATGAGGCTAGTTATGCCTTCTTCCCAGTTCCCTGAGAAATCTAGGAGTCATTACCACAACTGGGCTCAGTCTTTCCCCAAAGCTATTCACTACTTTGTACATCATGCCTGGCCCAGTATCTGTCTAGGTTTGAAAATGTGAACTCCATGATCCAGTTCACTGTTGGTCTCTTTAGTGGACAGGAGAATGAAACAGATATCAGATGTGCTGTTAGGTGTTCTGTTTGTTTGTTTGTTTGGTTTTGTCTTTGTTTTGTTGTTGTTGTTGTTATCAACTTGATACAAGACACAGTTGTCTGGGAAGACGGAAACTAAATCGAGAAAATGCCCCTATTGGTATGGCCTATAGGCTAGCCTGTGGGGCATATTTATGAAAAATGATTGATGTAGGAGGGCCCAGCTCACTCTGACCAGTGCTGTTCTGGGTTGTTTTAAAAAGGCAAGCCAAGCAAGCAGTGGGAAGCGAACAAGTGAGCAGCCCTCCTCTGTGGGTTTGCTTCAGTACCTGCTCCCTGATTGCTGTCTGAATTCTTGACCTGACTTCTGGCCATGGTGAACTGTACACTGTAAGCTGTAATAAATCTTGCCCTCCCCAAGTTGCTGTGGTCAGGGTTTTACCACAGCAACAGAAGTGCAAGCTAAGACAACAGGTAAGTCTCCAATTCTATTACACAGAAGAAGGAAATGATCTGTTTTAGTAACTTATATAATGTTACAGACAGTCTTCATTTTTTCCAGGTGAGAGAAAGGGAGAGCTAAAGAGAAGAGAGAAGCAGGGTACCTGGGGGTGTGTAAATCATTTCATTTCCCAAATTGGGAAGTATACAATGTGGTGATCTCTTCCTTACTATTCAACACCATTTAGCATCTTGGTATATTAAATATTTCTAGAAAGCCATATGCAAAGATTGCTTCTATTTAAGATTGGTTGATGGTTTTCCCTGTCTCATATGCTATATTTCTCTTTCTGACTGATGGCAATGGAAAATGCTCGCATGAATATGATATAAGGCTCAGAGATCAACATTATTTTCTTAGTGAATTGATTACTTTCTTCTGAATTTATAGTTCCTAGCAGCCCTGCAAATTAATATGGTTGATGTGCTTTGCTTAGTTATTCTGATTGTGTTTTACATTTAAATGCAGGCAGCTTAGACACTAATTATTGCAAATTTATAACTCATAATCAGATGGTAGGCCCTCTGAACAAGAGGAGGTGTTTGTATCATTTCTAAATAGAAAGCATTTTTGAAGTAGTTTCAGTTCGGGTGGATACTGTATTCTGTAACATGAAATATAGGTCTGACATTCATCTATTATTTATTAGATTAGCATGCATTCAATTTTAACTTCTGAGTATAGATTTACTTCCAGAAAAAATAAACACATATGCCAACATCATGGATGGTTAAATGATGTGTATGTGCACACAAATAATGGTATATATATATATATGCCATGTAGACTTAATAAAGATTTAAATTTGTGCTTAGATATATGTCACAATGTCATAAGATCAGCTTTTAAAAGAAATGGCTCTCCTTTGTTCATTTTATTTATTTATTTATTTATTTATTTATTTATTTATTTATTTATTTATTTATTGGTTTTTTTAAACAGGGTTTCTCTATGTAGCTTTGCGCCTTTTCCTGGAACTCACTTGGTAGTCCAGGCTGGTCTCGAACTCACAGAGATCTGCCTGCCTCCCAAGTGCTGGGATTAAAGGCGTGTGCCACCACCGCCCGGCTTGTTCATTTATTTTTAAGATGATGTGTTTATGTACATGTACATATGTATGTATGCCACATGTATAGGTGCCCACAGAGACTGGCAGAGGATGTCAGACACCTGAAGCTCAAACTGGAGCTGGAGTTGCAGATGTTTGTGAGCCACCTGATGTGGACTCTGGGAACTGATTTTGGTTCTTTGAAAGAGCAGAAAGTGCTCTTGACCATTGAGCAATCACTCCAGCCTCATCTCTCCTGTTTTTGAACTTGAATTACCAAGAAAAGAAAATCAATTATAAAAGTTGTGATTTTTTTTTTTTTTTTTTTTTTTTTTTAGTAAAGAGTTGTTACTCTGCAAATCAAAACTGAGCATTCTCTGCTTCTAAACATGGGACTTGAGAACTAAAACCTCATCTGAAATGACCCACTTTGACCTACTCAGGTTTCAGGTTAGGAAACAGAGTCTCATTTCCAAGTGGCATGTAGTCTTCCTTGTAGACGGGCAAGCTTATGTAGCTTATTGCTGACATTACTTCCTCACAGTTTATAGGTGATTTAATCAAAGAAAGAATCACAATTCCTATATATGATGACTACTACCATTCTGATTGTCTTCAGGACTTTCCCTCAGGCTCTGTATTTTCCATCCTGAATTGTTATCTCCATACAAAAATAAAAGAAGATATTGTTAGGACAACAACAGGTCATTATCTTGAAAAAGAAAGTTAATAAAACTATTGTATTTGTTTGGAAGTATTTGCATCTATGGAAGCAATTCTGTACAAATGTATGCTTGCTTTTAATATTACCAAAATTGTGAGATAAAATTCTAGACCAACTTACATAATTACATAGTAGAGACCCGATTTTCTTAGGTCTGATGGTAGGAAACGTTCATTTCACTATCTAGAGATTGTCAGTTTTTAAAAGGACAGACATGTGGATGTTCTTCTGAGGCATCTTGTGTCCATTTGGGATATTTGTTGAAAACAGTTTACTCTGGGTACCTTTTTGTTTTGGTATGAAGAAATGCCTTTTAGCTGTCATATAATTGATGGCATCTGGTGGCTGTGGCATCTGCACTTACTTGGGCAGAAGCTGACTCATTGTCAGATTTATTAATCTAGCAACCACAGCCTGGAATTTATCACTTTCTTATGACCTATTTTTGATATCAAAACATAGAAAGTACTTGCTGCTATGTATGCATTTTTGTACATTATTGATTAGTTGTTCTTTTAGTGATTTGTGTAGCCATTCTCAGAGATGCAATGCCAACTGTTAGCAAGAAGTTGGCTCCTCCAACTCCCAGCATGCATTTGAATTAGTGTACCCACTGTCTCCTATAATGCAAAGCGAGGATGGTTGTTTGATTGTTTGCCATTCTGCTTATTTTGTTTTTCAGGACTACAGAGGAGAGTGCCTGGGAAGTTACGTTAGAAATAAGTGATGTAATAGTCCAAAGTTACCATTTCTGCTCATGAGTAATCTTATATCTTTTACCTCATTTTTCTTTTAATCTTTACTGCAGAGGCAATATTTTCTAATGGAGTAAAATGGTTTTACTAAAAATTTCCTCCTGAAATATATCTCTAGAAACAGAAATGTTTTCTTAAAGTTTGAGGAGGCACATGTTCACATATGTCCTTCTGATGACCTTGTTTCTCTGGTTCTTTCTTGTGTTCTGCTTAACTGGGGCAGCCGTAGCTCTCTCCTGCTTGTTTTCTATTTACCTGACACTTTCAACAATGTTGGTCTCACAGCATGATGGGTCTTCACTCCTAAGGCTTTGCTACTTCTGTAACTGGCCTTCAGGAGACATAGCAAAGTCAAAAACGAAGGAGAAAAGCTTTCTTTTCTAAAAGATTTATTTTTATTGTTTTAAATTATGTATATATGAGTACAGGTGACCTTAGGGACCATGGAGCTGGAGGTATAGCAGGCAGCCCTACATGGAAACTGAACTCAGGTCCTCTATAAGGACTGTGACATCTCTTCTCTCCCCAAAAAGGCTTTTTGCAACCTCCTATTGGAACACTCAAGTGATCCTTTGGCTTGAGAGCTAGAGAATTTCTCTGTGAGCTGCTGCCTTGTGGTAGGCAAGGCCATAGTTGGTGGTTGGAGGAAGCTGCTGCCTTCAGCTCTTTCTACATTACAAATGATCTGTATTTCCAGGCTTTCACTTCACTGTCCCAATATGAGTGAAAGCTGCACCAGTATTCCATACCAGTCTTCCTTTCTCAAATTCAAAACCTCAGTTAATTGAATTAGCATTTTCAAAGATAACTCATCGTGCCTTCTTTCTGTAACTGATTACAATCTTTAGAAAGATCACCTGTATTGTGTAACAAGTCTTTTTCTGTACCACCAACCAGCTCCCAAATAACAACATGGAGACTTCCTATTAATTATGAAAGCTTCCTATAGTTTAGGCTTGTCCCACTAGCTCTTATAACTTAAATTAATCCATTTACACTAATCTATGTTCTACCACTTGGCTTTTACCTTTTTCCCATTCTGTGTGTCTGACTCATTCTCCATCTGGCTGGCTTCTCTGCCGCTCTTCTTCCTTGAGTCTTCTCTATGCTTAGAAGTCCCATCTATACCTCCTGCCTAGCTATTGACCATTTAGCTCTTTATTAAATCAATCAGAAGGCACCTTGGCAAAGATACATCTTCACAGTATACAAAAAGATTATTTCACAACATTTCCCCCCTTTTTCTAAATAAAAAGGAAAGAGTTTAACTCTAACACAGTAAAAGTATATATAATAAGAACAATTATCAGATAAGAATTATATTCATTCATAATGTCCAGTCCATTTGCATTTGGCAAATTCAGAGAAAATGCTCCATTACCTATCTTATCTTGGTGAGTCCAAAGTTTTGTACCTAATTTATTTTCTATTATAACTAAGGAAAACTGTAACTATAACTAATCTTCAACCCCATCAGAGACCTGAGAAGGTTTTAATATTACCTGAGTAAACAGGAAGTGCATAGCAAGCAACTTCCAAAACTAAGAAATGACAAAGATATTTGGCTTCCTAAACAGTCCACCCAAGGGTCCCCTGCAATGTTGGGGCATTTATCTTCAGCCTATGGGCTTAAAATATCTGACAGACTTTTCTGAGAAGCAGGAATTTTGAAGAACTGTCCTAACTTGTCTTGGCAGAGTTTGGTGATTGCCTTTTTGTGTATGTCCTGCTTGAACAATTTGGACAGCATACTGTCAGCAGTTGAAGCAAGGGCAGTTTCTTTGCCCAGTGGCTAACTTTGCCACAAATGAAAGCAAACTCCACATGGAGGAACTTTGATGCTCTCCATACTCTTTTAAAGTAAATTGGTGCTGCCAGGAACAGATGTGTCTCATTGTCATTAAAATGTCATATTCTGTAGGTCCTTGAAATGTTTGAAGACTATCTCTATCTATCTATCTATCTATCTATCTATCTATCTATCTATCTATCTATCTATCTATCATCTATCTATCTATCTATCTATTGCTATCTATCTATTTATAATATAATATATTAATTATATAATTAATATTAATAATTATATAATAATTAATATATTATAAGATATATCATATCTGTTTGACCTTGAAAACATACCTACATGACTACAAGTCTAATTGTTATATGACTAACTACTAACCTATATTTCTTAATTATCTTAAACAGTTTTGTAGTAATATCCTTTAAAGACTAGCACTTTACATTACATTTTAAAATGAGCTGCATAGGTACAGTATCTTAAGAAAGAGGAGAAACATATATACAATATAAGAAAAATAACCTTGAATTTGTATCAATATACAAAAATTCCTTATACAAAAGTAGAAGCATGTATACAGTATAACAAAAATAAACAAATTTGTATCAATATACAAAAATCCATACCAATGTAAAATATTTCAGAGTAACATTTGCTTTTTAAATGTAAAAGTAGAATCAATTTTCTACTCTTTTATCTTAGCAATCCTATATCCCCCCCTTTTTTTCCTTCAGAAAGAGATCCCTGAATCTAATCTCCTTTGTTCAGCATTTTTTCCTGATCATGAACCAGCAACTTTTAATCAATCTCGCTAAATGATGACAAACATCCATAATCTACCAAATGACCAAATACACCCATTATACCTCTTGGGAATGTGAGCATCATGCTTTTTAGACTACTTCCTGTTGTCTGGGGAGGTTGGCAATTTGAGAGACCATGAGAAAATTGGGATTATGGTCAAGTCCTGTGAGAGCTAGCTGTATTATTTTTTTGTTTAGTCTTTGTGTATTGAGAAAGTACAGAGCTTATCTGAAGTCTTGGCTGAATAGTCTGTAAGGTTGGACCATCTCAGCTAGCACCTTTGAAGTTGTTCTGGATGCATAATTTTGAAGAAATTGTAGCAGAGGCATTTTGAAGCTGGATAACCTGAGCTATTTATCTTTATTGGTGTCTGGTACTTTTATTCCTGAAAACACATAATTTTTAAAGGTAGTATATATATTTGCCCTAACACAAGTATGAAATATGAAGTGTGTACAAGTCAGTTAAAGATGAGGTTTTGGTTTATGTTTGAGCAGGTAAAAGGCATCTGTTAACTTGATAAGTTTATTTGGACTGTATAACCAAACCTCTATCCATGTCATATGAATGGATGGCATGTAATAACAAATCATGAGAACTCTATGGCCAAAAAGATTTATCATGTCTTATACAGTCTCAGAGTGGTTTTCATAATAGAGGGATCAGCATATTTGTTACCTGTCCTGTAGTCTTTCTTGGTTTCTTTCTTCATGTCTATAGCCAAGATTTTCAGGAGGCTCTCTGATCTTCATTAATTTTGAAGAGAACCATAACTTTTTGTTTCCTATGGATAGAAAGGCATAACCTCTCCCTCAATGCAACACATTTCCTGACTTCCAGTCTACAGCCAATACATCGATAAAATATCTAGGCTGCTTTAATTCAGCAGTCCCTTTCATCAACCAATGTTCTCTCAGCAGATTTCAAAAAATCCAGTCAGTAAAGCACTCTACAGGATGCAGATGCTCTAGGTATTTCCCATCTTTACATTGCATTTTTATATTGCTTTACTCTTTCTTTAAAGACTTTATTTTATTATTTTTAAACTAGTTTTTGTATGACTGTCTATAGCTATTTTCTCTAGCATCTAAGCACATTTTAACGAACTATAGAAATGATCCCTGAAAGTATAGTCTTCTAAGCACATTTTAAAACATACTGTACCTTTTGAGAGTTTTTTTTTCATGTATCTGATCCTGACTTTGCTAAGCACCTGTAGCATTCTCTGAATGTCTGAGACAAGCCTTAAACCTGCCACACATAACTGCACTGGTGGCTAGGTCTGTACTGCTCAGGTTTGTGAGAACTGAGCCTTAGACCTGTGGCCCTGGCTGGGAGCAGCATTTACCTGACCCAGTTCTGGGAATTCACTGAGCCCACACTGTTTTTTACTTAGCATGCCTGGTCACTACACAGCAGCCATGCTTCTGTAAGCTGTAAACACTGGGTTAACACTAGGAAGTCAGTTGTGTCTTTTTAAAGATTTTTTTAGGCCCTATATGGAAATATGTGCCCCAAGTTGGGTGCCATATGTAATGAGTCTTTTTCTGTCCTACCAGCCAGCTCCCAAATAACAACATGGAGACTTCATATTAATTATGAAAGCTTGGCATATATCTTAGGATTGTCTCACTAGCTCTTATAACATAAATTAACCAATTTATATTAGTCTGTGTTCTACTACATGGCTTTTACCTCTATCCCATTCTGTGTTTGACTTGTTCTGCATCTGGCTGGCTTCTCTGCCTCTCTTTTTCCCAGAGTCCTCTCTATGCCTGAAAATCTCACCTATAGCCCCTGCATACCTGTTGGTCATTTAGCTCTTTATTAAACCAATCAGAAGGTGCTTTGGCAAAGACACATCTTCACAGTGTACAAAAAGATCATTTCACAACAATATTGTACTGATACTTCTTTTCCCAGATGATAAAGATGTGACTGAAAAGCAAAATTTGATAATCACTAGCAGCAGCACAGAATTTAAGTATGTAAGTTCTTTGCAATACACAGGTGCTAAGGGGGCTTAAGATTTAGTGAAGGTAAACAACTAGTGTGATGTTTATCTCCATATTTCTATAGGCTAAACAGGGCCTTCATAGCTGACTGCACAGATCTTCTGATTCCAAAGTTCTTTTTAAATCATTTTTCTTCTTCCTTTTATCTTTTTACATTTTATTTGTTTTTTGAGCATGTGTGTGAGCATGCACATGCCATGAGGAGGTCAGATAACAACTTGTAGGAGCCAGGTCTTTTCTTCTGCCATATGAGTTACAGAGATCAAACTCAAGTCATCATCCTTGGTATCCAGTGCTTTCCTTTACTTGATGAGCCATCTTGCCAACCCCTGACCTCAATTTTCTGACTCAGTTCCTGGGATTCTATTCTTTCCTTTTGTGAAATGTAAAATACACATGAGAAAGTTCTTCTGTGGAACTATTATTGTATTATCTTTTTTTTTGTATCATGTTCAAAGGTTATATTTAACGGTAGGGTGTTTTTAACAAGTATCATTTATTTCTTTGTAGTTCTGCATTTCATTTTCTTTCATCTGAATTTCTGTGTGGGGTATATTAAAATGTTAACATCTTGAATAGCAGGAGCTGTGCCAGGTTTTATAGGTCATCTCAACTTTGGTTGTAGCTGATCTCACTGTTGCTATGAGAAAAAAATCTATAATAAGATTCCATCTGCTTTTATAATTGCTCAAGAAAAATACAGTATTGATATCATTTAGATAAAGTTGAGTTCAAATGAAATCATCCTGATAAAATTATTACTTTCAAAGCTTGCTTTTTGTGTTTCAACAATATCTACTCTAATGCTTTCTACCATATGCTATACTTGTGAAGTTGTGTTTATATATTTCTATACAAATCTCTACTTCTGTATCATCTATTATTTAACAGTCTATAGTTTATCTATTTTTCTATTTGTTTAAAAGAAACCTCAATCATTTATGGAAAATCTTTTCTTCACAGTAAAATTCAGACCTTCCGTGCATGCTGAGAACATGGACATGCATGTCCATCATTTTTCTTCCTAGCAGGATAAATAAAACCTCTGTCACAAATGAGCCAAAAAGATGGATGTCACAAATTTATCAAAAATACTGTTTTGCTTTGATTTTGTCTTTCTAAAAATATTCTCTCATCTCTTTATTTTTAAGATGTTTTATTGTAGAGAGAATTCATTAATCACACCAAAAGGTAATTTGGTTATAGATAAATGACATGTATGATCCCTCTCCTGCAACTGAAACTTTTGAGTCACTTTGTATCCTTAACAGTTCTTCAGAATTCAGAAATCCAAGTCACCCCACACTGGTGAGTGTTTGGAACTGAATTTTGTTCTCTCTTCTTCCTTGGCTGGGGTTCAGCTGCAGGCTGGTGATTGTCAAAGAAAGAAAGAAAAAGGTTATATATTTATCAAAGTATTTTAAAATCAATTTAAATCACAATTCCTGTACCTTTATACAGCAACTACAGGTTAAAAGCTTAAATATATAATACTTGGGTGTGGTTGCTCATGCTTTGAAATATCAACAGTGATAGCCCAAGACAGAGGATTGACCTAAGTTTGAAGTCAGCTTTGTCTACATACTGAATTCAAGGCTGGCTAAGGCTAGATAGTGAGACCCTGTCTGAAAAGAAGTACTTACCCCAAAAGTTGATATATGGATCAATGAAGAAAAGATTATATTTAATGAGGAAACAAGGAAAAGTTTATTTGTATGTATATGAGTATATTTGTGTGTGTGTATGTCACTGTGTGTGTGAGTATGAGAATGTATGTGTGAGTGTGAGTGTAAGTGTGTGTGTGTGTGTGTGTGTGTGTGTGTGTGTGTGTGTGTGTGTGTGTGCATGTATGAAGAAATGAGGAAAACTGTAACCAAACTGGTTTGAAAATGCTTTAAGAAAAGGAAGCTAACTTCATAAGTAATTGCTTTTTAAAAATTGTATCTTTGGGGGTTGTTTTACTCTTAGACAAAACCATATGAATGTTTGTCATATGCTAAAGTTTGGGCCTAATCTACAGAGATAATAAGTGAAATAATGATTCATCCCTAGGTTTAATCTGTCAGTGTTCCAGTTTTGATGCTGAGAAGCCATGTGGTCATCCTGCTGTGATGGTTCCTAAGTTTTGACAATTTTCCCAGCACTGCCTTTGCATAATATTTTATTTCTTCTTTTCCTTCCTTCCTCCTCCTTCTCCTCCCCTCCTCTCTCCTTCTCCCTCTTCTCTTCTTCCTCTTCCTGTTCTTGCTCCTCCCCCTCCCATTTGTTTTTCTATTATTTTAGACAAGGTCTCATGTAGCCTCAAACTCTCTATGTCACCAATGATAGCCTCAAAACTTCCAGTTCTCCTAACTCTATCTCCTAATTCCTGGGATGAGAGGCTTGTGCCACCACACTCTGGTTTACATAGTGGATCAAATATGGGGATTGTTTTGCTGTGTTGATTTTCTGATACTGAGGGCTGAGGAAAGATGACAGGTTGATTGGAATGATAATGATGACATCACACGTCTTGAGCTTGTGGTAACCGTTAGTAAGAAAAATTGTGAGTTTTGAGCTCCCCACACTGTGGCACTTCCCTTGATGTATCTAACATTCCTTTCCCCTCTTTCTTTTTGACCCTAAGTTTGGGTGCTAGAGAGTCTGCTCCCAGATCCACTCTGCTGGCGTTCAAGTGCCTTCCAGGTAGTTCTCTCTGGCAGTCCTCTTCAGAACTTTCAGTAGTCCAAGCTGCTCCTCCATTCTGTAAGGTCCTATCTGGTGAGGAGGACCTCCATGGGCACTCTGCCCATTCCAACGTCAGAATGCAGTACAGGGTCAGTGCAGAAGTAATTCCTATTCTTCCTACCACCAAAGCAGCTACCTGTATACAACAGCCCCCGGGGGATGGCGGACACTGGTTCTCTCATGACTTCAGTATAGACTGTGATCCCTTATATCATTACTCACTCCTCCCTCCAGGTGCATGTGACCAGTATGGCAACCTTTCACCATAGACATTCTTCTTATAACTCATCATCCTAAATTGCCATACATTTAAGTGTTCTGAATGTGAATATCCCTAAAATGTACTTTTCAATTACTTTACTTGCCAATTTCTCCTGAATATGTATTTGTTAATGTCACCTCTTACGTTGCTGTGACTTCCAATCTTCCTAAGCTCTCAGCTGAATCTTCCAATTTTATAGTCTGAAATACTACTTTCAGGTGATGTGAAGTACCTGGACACTGTCTGACAGATATCTTGTGTATTCTAATTGTCCCACAAATGGTTTTACTTGCTTATTTTGGAAAATTACCTGAAGACTCAAAAATTATCTGTCTGACCTGGGGCCTATGTGTAGAGGCTTAATGTGAGGTATGCAGAAGGCCTAGAGAGGCAAGTGGCAGTCATGAGTGTTACCCCAAGTACTATCTAAAAATATATTAAATATGTTTACGTCTACCCTACCTTACTCTACCTGCCCTTCTTGTGCAGATCTTTTATGTGTTTTCTGATTATAGCCATTCTCAGCATTCCACTTACCATCATAGACTGTACTATTCAGAGGGGAGAATTTAGTGTGCTTTACTACAGATTTCTCTTACCTCTGGATAATGATTTCCTTGAAGAGAGGAACTGTATCAGGCTCATTATTTACTCCAGCTCCAGCAGCTAGCCTAATGCATGATGTATAATCAATACATGATCCCTGCACAATTGCCTGAGACAAAGAGGTAAGCATGCAAAGAGAGCGTCCCTAAGGCTGAAGCTTTCTAGCAGGGGCTTTGTCTCCCTGCTTACCCCTTTCAGAGGGATTGAGAGGAGGAAGTCAGTGAGGAAGGAGAAAGAGAACAACAGCCTTTCTTCTGCAGAGGTGGCTCCTTCACCTGCTCCTTGTGTGTGTGGGTGGGGGGGGGGTGTAGGAAAAAGTTGTACAATTATCAGTAATTTTTTTGAGAAATCATTGTATTGTATGAATAGATGCTTCCTTATTTGATACGCTGTCTTAGGCTGAAAGGGTCTTTATTCAAAGATGTATTGTCATCTTTCATTGTGTATAGATTCATGTTTAGAATATACTCTAGGAATTGAACAAAATGACCCTTGCTTTTCACCAGCCTAGCCTTGGGTTGTTTAATTTTTACTCTGTTGGGTTTTCTTTCCTTCCTTTAGCTTTTCTTTTGTGTCCCAATAAGTCTTTTGAAAAGGTTCCTTTTAATTTTTCCCCTTTGTGTACTAAATGCAAAAGCAAACAGCAGCTCCCGTTTAAAATGTGGACACTGTTATCGCCCTGGCTATTCTCTTCTCTCCCAATGATTAGAGTGCACTGCTGGAGAGCACGCCAATAGGATTTTTTTTCTAGAAGTGAATTTTCATGGTATTAACTTATGCAATTACATATATAAAGGAAGGGTCAAAATATTCTAAAGTGAGAGAGAAACTACGCTATTAAGAAGATCAATGTGATGGTCTTTAGGAAGCATTCGTCCCTTCTAGGCAGTGCTTCCTGAATTTACTGTGGGACTTGTTTTATTGACCAAAGCTATCACTGTGATCCACTTCCTTAAAAGGCTAATTAGGTGCCATTGAGGAATTCTTGAATTGGTTCCTGGGGACCATGAAGTATCTTTTAGTAGCACATGTGTAAACTGGAGGCAGAATGAGTGTGCATTCTTCATTCTGAGAGTTATTCATAGTAACTAACTGAATCTGCCAAGTACTGTTCCTAACTAACCTCTCAATAACTTCTGGTGCACTGGATAAATGAAACCCTACAGAAGTGCCTTCAGTTTGCTTGATTTTTGTTTTGCTTTGGTTTGTTTACTTGGTGGGGCCAGAGATGGAACTCCAGAGTTTCATTCATGATAGCAAGTGTCTAACACTGAGTTATATTCCCAGCACCTGTCAGGTGTCTATGTACATGGAATCAGCAACAGAAATCATAAAATCTACAGCTCTAAATGTGAGTGGATGTTTAAATAACAGTATCCATTGTGAAACTGATTTCATGTACTTGGAAAATGTTGATAGAATTTCTTCTCTCTCAAGTAATTTTCTCACTGTTGTTGGCTATCAACTCTGATATTTCATGTGTTATGTGTAAATTAATTTTCTAATTAGTCCAGACTCTCCCAATTCATAGCACAAGAACTGTAGAAGATAATTTATTTAAAAATGCTATAAATCGTGACCATTCTTTGTTGAGAATTTCCTGGGAAAATCTACCAGATCCTCAGAGAAAGAGAATGGGATCAATAAGCAAATGCCATCTGTTGCATCCAGTAGGTATCACAGGTCAACCATAAACACATTCTAGAGCAGTTATACACACTTGAAAGTCTAATAAAAGAAGATAGGAATTGTTCATTCAAAGAGATCAAGCACACAGATCAAGAGTAGTTAGGAAGAATGTACTTGCTTGTGTTAGCCAGTGTCTGCAATGATTGTTCAGGTTTAATCTCCTGTGGGGTTCTTTCATTATTTTTCTGTTGGACAGTTTCCCATAGCCACTGGGAAGGGACTGAAGAGGGGAGGATTCCACTGTTTTGTGGTTAGAATGGTGCCTGTAAATAACAAACTTCCTGACACAGAGGTTCCACATTCTTCGTTTTTTGGGGGGTTTCATGACCAGATAATATGTTTTATTGTTAAGTTCACTTATCAAGAGAGCTGGTGACAAGCTTATGTCCTCTCTGTCCAACACGAATATGGCAAAGGAGGCAGTTTCTCTCCACTAAGTTCAGGCTTAATCCCTAATATTAAACATCAAAAGCATATATTCTGTGGTTAGTAGAAATACTAAATTAAAAGCCACATTTATTCTGGTAAAATTCCAGAATACTTTTGAGCTGCTAAGACATCATTATTACTTTGAATTTCTAAGCTTTTTTTTTTTCAGAAACAAAATTTATGTTTCATAAAATTTACTTGATTGAAATCCAAGTTGGCTGTCCATGAAATACAGTCAAATTTCTTTTGAATTTTTATTTTAGTGAACTCAATAAAGCTAGTCAAATTAATAATTATTTCCTTACTTTTACTATATATTTTTTTTTTCTTCGAGACAGGGTTTCTCTGTGTAGCTTTGCGCCTTTCCTGGGACTCACTTGGTAGCCCAGGCTGGCCTCGAACTCACAGAGATCCGCCTGGCTCTGCCTCCCGAGTGCTGGGATTAAAGGCGTGCGCCACCACCGCCCGGCCTTTACTATATTTTTGATAGGAGTTTTTGAGTATGAGGGAACATGGCAGGAGAAAGGTTAGAGAGATTTTAAGAAACAGAAAAACAGGACATCTACTATGAGATATTGTCTTTAATATGTCAATGTAAAAACTATAGCTCTCTGGTTTAGTCTGGGAGGAAGGGACTGGACCTCCCTGGACTGAGTCTACCAAGTTGATCACAGTCCTCGGGGGAGGACTTGTCCTGGAGGAGGTGGGAATGGAGGGTGGGCTGGGGGTAAGGGGAGGGCGTGGGAGGGGGGAGAATAGGGGAACCCATGGCTGATATGTAGAACTGAATGGTATTGTAAAATAAAAAATATATATCACAAAAAGAAGAGAAAAAAATAAAAAGAAGTTTAAGATGGAGAAAAAAAACAAAAAAACAAAACAAAAAAACAAAACAAAACAAAAAAAAACTACAGCTCTCATTTTAACCTTTAAGAGACATATTATATAAAATATTACATATATAATATAGTAAGATATAACTTATTCTGAAGTCATTTTGAATGGCCATTTGCCAGGGAACACAAATTTGGTTACCACAAATTTCATGTTCAATGTGGAAGCTGTTTCATAAAGTTTTACAGAACAAAAGAAGTTATAAATAAAGGCAAGTTTAAAATATATTGGTAGGTACACCAGAGAGGTAGATAAACACAATGGGGGAAACTTTTCTATAGGCCCAATGTACTATTTGATGACATTCTTAGCTTTGGAGTTGGTAGAAGCTAGTGGTCTGCTAAATTAATAGATTACAAAAGGTTTTTATCTGTTAGTCGGAAAATATTAGTTCAGACACAGAAGTGGGCAAGGAATGGTATTCCAGAGGGCTAGAATAAGGCCAAGATAAGTAATTAGCCTTTATACCTGCAGCATTCCAATCTCTCCATAGTATTGAAATTTTAATGAGCTAATCTGTCTCTGTAGACACAGCTTCTTTCCATGAATTATTATTCATATATACATGGCAAAGAAGCTATACCTGTGAAATCTCAAGGATATGGTTGCGTAAAAAGTCCAGAACAATGACAAGACCAGTGACAAATGAATGAGTGTGGCAAAAACCTTATGGGTGGGAAAAATCTTATGGGTGACCACACCTAATTGAAGAGCTCCAGGTAATTTATGACTATTGAGAGAGGGAGAATCAGTCTTTTCTTAGGATGAGCCTCCTGATTGGTTATCTAGTCCCAAGTAATTAGCACTAAACACATATTTATACAATCAACACTAAAGGGACTTTCTCCTTCAGCAGCCATCAAATGCCAATAGCTTTTCTGTTAGTAGTAGAGCTTGGTGTCTTCCCAGTCCATGCTGAGGATTTGGATACCTTGATCTTATGTAGATCTTCTGCATGCAGTCCGCTATGAGTGCATATGTGCAATGGCCCTGTCATGCCAGACAAATTACATTTCACTGCAGATGTCCACTACCTCAAACTCATACAGTTTTTCGATGAAACGATTTCATCTTCTGCAATGTGATATAGATGTCCTATTTATGGCATAGCACTCCACAGTTTAACTTTGAAACAAACATTGGATTGGGCTCTATACAAGAGTAAATGAGGATTTTTCCAATGATAAAATTACCATATGCTAGGTAATAAAGAGAGGCACAGAGGAAGTTGTTTCCATAGGTAGCCTGAGTCCTGCCCAAGTGCTTAACTGTACCTGGTCCTATGGGCACAAAGATGCATGAGACATTGTTCCTGTCCCTGGTGAATTTAGCAAAACATATCAGCATACTAATTCACTATTAGAGAAGAGCTCTAGCCTTTATAGGAGAATGGCAAAGTGAAGGTGCAGACTTCTGTCTGGCAAAAGACAAACCCTAGATAGAGGATGAGGCTGGAAGGACTTTGTATATATGTTTCCTCAAGGCTCTCATATTTTTGGAGGCTTGGTATGTGAAATCAAGCCTCTGATCTCATAGGTATTAGGAAAGAATGTTCCCTGGCTTCTACTAACTTCCAGCTGGTGATAGCAATCTGTGTTTTCAGCATCAGACAAGACATAAAGTTCATTATTATTTATTACATAACATCACACACACACACACACACACACACACACACACACACACACACACACACACCACACCACACCACCTATGTACAAATTCAACCTGCTGAGTCCATTTAGTACTGTTCTTATGTATGTGTTTTGAGCTGACCACTTGGGTTTAAATAACCAATCAGGGGATCGTTCCTAGAGAAGACTGTGAGCACTCCTAAATTGCCTATAATTCTTCATCCAGGAGTGGGACCTTATTTCCCTAGTCAATGTAGGCATGTAAACTGATTTTGTCATTGTGCAGATCTTGATTGAGATTTCATGGGTGCAGCTTTTATTATCAAATCCTTAAGGAATTTTCTGTTTGTTTAGAAATAAAACAAACAAATGAACAAACAAAAAAAACCAAATCAAAGCTGCTATAAATGTGTATCACTTCACTGGCAGACAAACTTGGCAGTGTTGTCCATGTGGTTCTGGCTTTAAAATCATGAAAGATACATGAGTAAAAGGGTCATGGAATCTTCTTCCACAGTTAAAGAGAGCAGCTAAGGTTAGGTATGTGGCAGGGGAACATTTATATGGAAACCCTCAAAGGCTGTTTCATAAACTTGTGAAGGGTAAGACTGGATTGTTTTGGAGTCCCCGAAATGTTGGAGAGTCCAGAGCCATGGGATATATACCAAAGAGAGCTAGGGACAAAAGGTAGAACCAGTCCAAGAGCAAGAAGTATGTTGTAGGCAGCAAATCCAGAGGGTCAGAGCCATCGAAGCCTTCTGACATCAGACACGGAGCTACAGGATACAGGATTGGGAGTCTGCCCTGCTGGGTTATGGTCTTGCTTTGGTCCAATATTTTCTCAATATCCCCTGATTTTCTGTTATTGTATGTTGGAAGTGTGTAATTTGATTTTTTTTTAAATTTTACAAGGACTTTCAGTTTAGAGTTTGTCTTGAGTCTCAGAAGATATTTTGAACTTTGGGGTTTTAAAAATAGTAGAGACTGAAAGAATATGGTGAGTTTTGAAGTTGGATCAAATGCATTTTACATTTTGACATTGCTAGGAACCAATAGGGGCCAGGGAGCAGAATGTGGTGGTATGGATGATAATGACTCCCATAGGCCCATGTTTGAATACATGGTCCTCCATTGGTGGCACTATTTGGGAAAGATAAGGAGGTATGGCCTTGTTGAAGAAGATGTGTCACTGGGAACAGACTTCGAGGTTTCAAAGGTGCTATCTTTTCCCAGTGTGCTTTCTCTCTCCTCTCCTCGAGGATCAAGATGTGAGCTCTCAGCTGTTCTTGCCACCATGTCTTCACCCCCATTGTAGATTTTAACTTTCTGAAACCATAAACTAAATCGAATGTTTCCTTTTATAATTTTCCTTGGTCATAGTGTTTTGTTACATCAATAGAAAAGTTAAGTAATACAAATAATTAAAGTACTATTTATTCTTCATGAGACTGTAATTACTAGAGCTTACTTTGCTATTGACTTTAAGCTTTATTACATTGTAGTCAGTTTGGGCACACAGAGTTATTTACTTTTTTCTGAATTGGATAATATTTGTTTTGTGTCTCAGTGTATGGCCTGGGAGTATGGAGCTAGAGCATAAGAGCTCGATTCTGTGTAGTTTGTTTTTATTTGCTTTTCCAAATATTCTTTCCTATTACCTCTTCCCCATTTACTGGTCCCCTTCTCTCCCTCAAGTAATTATATTTCCTCCCCTCTCATAGTCCCCCTTTTATATTCATGTCCTATATAAATATCAGACACATTTACATATAAAATTTAAAAGGTTTAGATTCATTTATTTTATTTTATTGTATGACCACACATATGCATGTACCATGAGCATTCCATGGTGCTTATAGTGTTCAAAATATGGTATAAAATTTCTCAAAACTGAAGCTTTGGATGGTTGTGAGCTACCATGTGTGTGCTGACAACTGAATTTGGGGCCTCTACAAGATAAAAAAGTGCTCTTAACTGTTGAGTGAACTCTCCAGCCCTTATATATAATCTTTAATCTAGATTCCATATGAGAGAAAACATTTGATATTTGTTTTTCTGAGTCTGGATCATTTCTCTAATATAATCTCTAGCTTCTCCTATTTTCCTGTGGCTGCAATAATTTTTATTACAGTGGAGTAAAATTCCATTGTGTATATAAAACTCATTCTCCTTTTTGCAATTATACTATAATTACATTTTTCCCCTTTTCTTTCCTCCCTTCAACTTCCCTATATAGCCCTCCTTGGGCTCTTTCAAATTCATGGCCTATTTTCATTAATTGTTGTATCATGCATATATGTGTATGTGTAAACATATGTCTGCTTAAATACAACCTGCTCAGTCTGTATAATGCTACTCTTTGAATGTTTTCATGACTGACCATTTGGAATTGAGCAAATAATTGGTGTGTGCTTCCCTGGCTAAGACTGTTTCTTCTACTCTCAGCATTCTTTAGTTGCCTGTTCTTTGTATAGGGCTGAGGCCTTGCAGGCTTTCTCCCATCCACTTTAGTATGTCTATTGTTTTTGTCCTTGATTAGCTCATGTTTAGACAATTATTTTGGTGAGGCCTCAAATGTGTAGATTCTGACATTACTAGGAGACACATCTTCTAGCCAACTCCCTGATCCTCTGGTTCTCTTCAGATGCAGGGTGCAGAGCATCCTGACCTGGAACTGACCTGAACATCTCCTCCCTGAGGACTAGTTTTCACAGTACCAGAAGGCGCCATTCAAACTTTCAAAGGAGGCAAGCAATGAGCAGTCCTGTCCAGCTATGATGCCTGTGAAACACAACGAAGACCAGTATGACATGTTAACCCTAAGGGTACAGTAGTGGCACTCATACCTTGGTGGTAACCTAAACTCTCTAATTGGACTTAAGATTCACTCAACAATAGGGAAATCATGCCTCATACTGGGTTGTTAGCTAACCACTTGGTGCTAGTGAACTCGTGGATCTAGGAGAATCTACAACCACCACTTTACTAAACCGGTATAATCTGTAACTAAATTTTGAATATTTGTCCTTTAGCCACAGATAAGTATAATCTTCACCCCTCATTGAGGAAACTTAGCTTTTTTAACAAGGCAGGGGGAGGACAAATACAGAAAACTGAATCAATCAAAATGCAGAGCTGTGGAGACCAATCCCAACAGATACATTTACACCTCATTTGCTTTATTCATTCATCTCTAAAAATTTTATGTGCCAATCTACTGTCATTGGCTTTATACATTTAAGTGTAATACAATTTAGACACAACTTTAAATGAATTGTGTTCAATTTCTAAATGAAAATTGTATAAAAGACACATTGGTTGTCTTATAATGTGACAATTCACATTCAGAAATCCTGAATAGGAAAAAATCCTCCTTGGAGTTACCAGGTAGTAGCCTTATTTGGGGACAGTATTGCCAAAATGTTTTAATTTTCCAAAGATTTTAATGGCTAGCATGGATTCTTTTATATATAATGTGTACTTTCTAATGGCAATTTCATAAAATGGTTTTTAATAATTTGTTCCAAGGCAATTCATTATATTAACAAGAACCTCTGTAAAAAGACGTGCTTCGTCTTCTACTTTACTCAAAATAACTTTTTTCTTTTTCATTTAAATGCTATTTTTTATTGTTGTAACGCTTGACTTTGTGCTACCACTTGAAGTGCTTTATGATCACATAATTGGGACTGAGCTGGAACTAAATGCACCTAAGCAGAATGGTTGCTGCTCACCAAATGCATAATTATTGTCAGGAAGGCTAAAAATGTAGAGTGTCTGTCAACTTTAAAACAAGTGCACATGGGGAGCAGCAGAGGAAGACGGAAATCACAGCTGGAGGTAATGATTACTCTGAGCTTCTTGCTACAGCAAACATAGCATTTAGGAATTCACGAGCATTCCTTTTAAATGTTCAAAACTCTTTGCAAAACAAACCATACATTAACTAAAGCACTGACGGCTGCATTGCCTACACACTGAGCTGCCCATAATTTTTAGGAAGGTTTTCTTTTTTCCCATACAACTTCAAAAGAAAGAATCATAGATCTTTTCCTCCAGAAAAGTGTATCCAAAAAAGGGTAGGAAATAACGTGGCCATCCATTGCTAAATAACACACAGCACTTGAATTTTTCATTTTTTTGGTCTCTTATAAGATTTGAGTTGAACTTCAGTCACATATTCCATATTCCAGACAGTAACATCTTACAAAGAGGCCAGTACTTCTTAGAAACAGACCATGAACTGTCCCCTGTAAACATCACAGCAGGTGGGGAGACGTCTGTGCAAGGTGAAGAATGAAAGGAGTTAGTACCATCTCTGCAGGTATTGGGTCAAAAAACTTCCAAAGCTTGACCTCGTGGTCTAGTTGTCTTACATATTTAAGCATAGTAAAAACTTTGGAAAAAGATTTCCACATAACAATTAGCACAACAAAGCTTTAGGCATAGCTCCATAGAAACTCCCTAGCAAGGTAGCAAATTATGTGTGACCTTTATAATGTGTTCTATTGGCTGATAAACAGAGCTCAGGGTAGGGCCTAAAAGAAGGATCTGACATAAGTATAGGGTCGATTTTATTGGTGGAGTTCTATTCACTGAGAGACAAAGCTTAGGATAGGACCGAAACAATTTTCAGGATATTAGTCAGATTCATGTGAGGATGGCTCCTAATGGAATAGCAAAAGACCGCCAGGTTGTTTGACCGCTTTTATTGGCATTCCAGGTAACCAGACATCATTCATTCATTTCCTGCCTTTGAAAAAATTAGGCCTGCATGATTGACAACCCTGGCTTTTCCAATGTTTATTCCAAGCTGTGCTACCTTTACTTTAATAAGCAAAGTTCACTGATTAGTATCTCAGATATGAAGCCTGTTGTGTCTTCCACATCATATGTTGGCAGCGCTCTTTCTAAACATCATTTTGTAATTCACTGACTTGCTGGTACACAGCCCACCTTCCTTCCTGCTAATGAAACTTAAGCCACATCCTTGCTGTTGACCACAGGTCGAGGATTGAGGGTGAACTCACGTGTGCAAGGGGGAACTCACATGTGAAAGAATCCTGATTCTGACAGTAGGGAACTAGAGTATGAGCTTCTGGCTCATACTTTCATCCTCTCTAATAGGCCTTTGTAAATGATAAATCCTTTATAAAATTCAGTCAGTATTATCCACTACACAGGACTGGCCAGAATCCATAAAGCCTACCTGGAGAAATGCCAGTTTAATGTTACTGCTTTTCAGGTGAGGAAAAATAATGACCTGAATATGTAAGTAATTTGTTGAAAAAACGAAACAAAACACACAAGTTGGGTGGTGGTGGCACATGCCTTTAATCCCAGCACTTGGGAGGCAGAGGCAGATGATTCTCTGTGGGTTTGAGGTCATCCTGGTCTATAAAGCAAGCTCTATTACAGCCAAGGCTGTTAACACAGAGAAACCTTATCTTGAAAAACCAATCAATCAATCAATCAATCAATAAAACCAAACAAAAGCAAACCAAACAACCAAATAAACCAAACAAAACTAAAGTTGGTGTCTTTGCTGAGCAATAGTTATTATTGAAAAGCTTCCCAAAATTTTTACAATATATTAAAAAGCTCATGACTATGAGCAGGAAAATGGTCCTTTCAATCACAGGAGGAAAGCATCTATATTGACAGAGGACAGAGTACAGATACCCCAAGTGAACTGGCTGAAATATGAATTTCTACTGACTAAGTAAAGGCTTCTTTCTCCAGGATTCTAGGATGAATTACTATTTTACACAGCTTCCCCAAAGTTCTACCGCATCGAACACAGTTCAATGAAAGTGAGATGCATTGTGCATTAAGGAGACCCATGAAGGAGTGTGGAGCAGGCACTGTCGTGAGTTGTGATAAATGTGTTTTTGGTCTGGTGACCCTTACAGGTCTCTATAGGTCTACAAGGGATGAATGTCCACTAGTGAAATTGCTTTCTTCTCAGTCAATGAAGCATTACAGGCACATAGAAGGAAAAAGATTGGATTTGTTTTATTCTAAGGATTAGAAATACACAAACTTTCTCATTCTCCTTGCATCTTTTATTTTTCTCATGGAGAATAATTATGAAGCACAATATAACTCTAAAATTTATTGATAATTTACACCTGAGGGTTTCTTAATTTTAGGAAATGGGGCAGTACCATGATGAGAAGGAAGTTAATGAGGAGGATGAAGATACTCGGGAAATGTTTAGATTTGTTTTTTAGTATGTAGCACTTTATAGAAGAGAATTTTCTGAAAAAAAAACTTTTTTTTTTTTTTTTTTTTAATGGGACAGGGCTGAGTTCACACTTGTGCTGTGGGCCGCAGGAATATATCATAAGAACTCAGCTGGTTATGGCAAAGTCACTACCTAAAGGGATCAGGGAATTCCTCCAGAGGAAGCCAAATCCCAAGGAGTTTTTGATGTTACTTGGCTTGTTATATATCAGCTGTATTCTGTTATGAAAATCATGTGTGCCTTCATAGCTTTCCCAATTGACTTTTCCCTAAGAAGGGCTAACAGTGTAGACTGATCACTCTCTGGACATACACATTCCAGGTATTTGGAGAACAGCCTCAGGAAAGGCTTTCTCTGGAATCAGATTATCTCCCTTGGCCACTTTCAAGGACTACAGGAAACACCACCCAGGTGGGCGCCCATTGTTAGTCCCAGGTGGACTAACAATGATAACAACCCACATGCAAGTCTCCTGACTTAAGGTAAATTCCACAAGGGGACACCGCCTAGGCCAGGTAGACATTAAGTAATAGCTTTACACAATTTAGCTCAGACCCCTCCTTTCTTACAGCCTTACTAACTTTATAGACCTCTAACTACTTACCTAACCACTTCTAGGAATATTTAGATAAACTTCTGTGCTAACAGCTATGCTCAGCCAGAACTCCCAGTTCAAGCCTCCCTGTAATTATCATTATTGGTAGTATCTGGCCAGGTCCATCACCGGATGGAGGAAAGTATCTTATCAGAGATACCTCTGTACTCTCTAGAACAGACTTAAGCATCCAGGCTACCTGTTTGAGAAGGCCTGGCGGATGTGCCAATTAAGCCTTACTTCCTCTTTTCCCAAACCTTACCTCCAGTTCCAGATCTCCCTTTAACTATCACCAGAGGCATCTAGCTGTACACAGGTTGCCTAGAGACTGAGCACACTTTCCCCCACCCTGCAGAAAAAACGGCAGACAGCTTGGACAGATAGGAGCCACAGGAAAAAAGAAGACAGTTTTATTTTCTCCCATTGACCTAGCAACTTATAGATTTTTAACATCCTTTACCAAACACATTTAAGGTTATAGTTGTGCACGTAAGACCCCTCTTCTTAGACATTACCCATATTTAGCCTTTAGTTGATTCATTAGTCACTTCCCCTTTGGGTCACAAATGGTAATTAACAACTAGTGCCCTTCTTTGTAATTCTTATCAACCCTCCATTTGATCCTGATAGTGGACAATCACTGCCTGAGGAAGTTCAGGCTGAGTGTCCTGGGTGGAGGGGAGGATTGTGATTATGGGGAGATATATAACTGTAAAGCAGAGGACAGACAAGAAAAGAGACAAGAGAATGGAAGAACGAGATGGGTAAGAACTTGAGAGGAACGAGCTGAGATGGGGAAGAACTAGATTGAAGAGCTAAAAGAGAGGACTAGAGGAACGAGATGGAAGATAAGGAAGAGCCAGATGGGGAAGAACAAGATGAGAAAGAGCCAGATGAGAGAAAAGGAGACGGGAGAGAAGCTGATGGGAGAAAGAACTAGATAGATGAGAACCTAGAAGGGACAGAACTAGATGAAGGAATTAAGATAGAACCTAGAGGGGACAGTAGATAAATATAGAGAGAAATCAGGCAAGAAAGGAGCTAGACATGAGAACAGAACTGAAGCTGTGTATAAAGGATGTTATGCCAGAGGAATTAAAGCAAGTGGACTATAGAACTCGGTGTGCTGAGATTATATTTCCTGATAATAGTCCTCGCCGTTAGTAGTTCTCTCTCCTGAGCCCCTGGGATGTATAATATTAAGGCTGGTCCCTCTAATATTATACAAGACACTTGTCCTCTCTAGCCTTAATGTGGTCACCACAGATGGATGGTCAACTGGATCAGCTTTAACTATCATGGGCACCTGTACGAAATCATTGCCTTGGAGTTTATTAGAACCAAGCTGGCCAGCTCTCTTCTTTGACTGACTGGTTGTTTCCGCTTCATCACCCCTAAGTTTTCTGCAGGAGGGGCATCATCTGCCTTGAGCTCTTGGAGGATCCACTCTTGAGTGGATCCTTTGCCACTCAGGCTGTTATCGTGACCTCTGAAGCAGCAGCTAGTTGTCATCCCATGAGTTACCACTTGATGTTCAGAGAAAACACTGCTCTAGAATTTGGTGCCCTCTTCCCCTTGTCAACTCTGTGGAGCCAAAGGTTTTGCTCTGTGGCATTCTCAACCTCTGAGTTTCCCAGAGCCGTGCCCTGCTGCTGCATCTGTCACACTTCCCTAACAACTATCCCATTTGGTTTCTTTGTTTGCTCATTCTAAATTCACTTATTGGGAAGCTGCTAGGCTATACAGTACTGTCTCAGGATGAGAGGTTTTAGGAAAAAAGAAACAGAGTTTGAACTTAATGAATCATGGCAGATGTATGAACTTCAAGTCATCCTAGCTATAATCATCATTTAATCTTGGCTCTGGTCATTGAAATGGATGTTAGCTTCTTATGCAAGATTTTAACTCTTTGTGTACTGAAACAGATCTTAAAGGGATTATTTTGCTCAATTCATGACTTCAGATTTAGCTATTTCCTCAACTTTCCTATGTGTAAACACAAGCTACACTAAATGGAATCTTATATATCAGGGCAAGTCTCATTTCACACAACTGTTTATCTTAACTAACCAGCCATATTACAAAATATAACATATCGAGTCTTATACTGAAATAAATAACAGTATCTGCCTCATTATGACCCATGCTTCATTAGCAGAGGGTTGTAAAATGCCTCAGAGAAATGTCTGGCAAGCTGGACTAATTCATATCTTAAAACACAATTTATGTTTCACAGATTAGCACATGACATCTTACTTGATAACCTGTCTGCCCAGATTGCTATGGATGCTACATGCTAATGTCAACAGGAGACTCAACCTCAGACAGAAATGCTTTTATCCGGGGAGGAGCATTTAAAAAAACTGAACAGGCTTTGAAATTTCAGATTTGAGGGTTGTGTTTCTTAAACTTTGATATTAATTTCAGAAGTAAACTAATTTCATTTATATGCAAATATATAAATCATGGTTCTTCCATCAGGGGAATTTCAATGTCTAACAGGTTACTATATTCTATTTGCAGATTCAGCTAAGATGCAAGCATGTTAATTAAATGAAATGAAATCGATCGGCATTCCATCCATGTACTCGTCTTTCAAAAATGATGTTGGCTTGATGTTTTTTTTTTTTCGGGGGCGGACTTTAACAAAATCAGTTTATGAACACAGGGCTTCTCTCTCTCTTTGCCTCTCCCCTAGTCTCCCTCAATCCTGGAGGTACTGGGGAAGAAGCCTGCTCTAAGCTCATTCAGGCTGGGACAACTTTGAACCCCTGTTTCAGCCCTCATCCTCTGTTTACTCCTGGGCTGTGCCACAGGCCTCTTACTTTCTGATGGGCACAACTTCCTGTCATATTGCCCTGTTCTGGTCTGTTCATTAAGGTGCCTGCAATCCTTCTCTGGTTTCTTTTTTTTTGGTTTTGTTTTTCTAGTTTTTCAAGATAAGGATTCTCTGTGTAGCTCTGGCTGTCCTGGGACTCACTTTGTAGACCAGGCTGTCCTTGAACTCTGGGAGATTCATCTGCTTCTGACTCCCTAGAGCTGGGATTAAAGGCGTGAGCCACCACCACCTGGCTTCTTCTTAGGTTTCTGATCTTTCACTTCACTCTGTCACGTCTCTCTGACTCTAGTTAGAAAAAAAAATCTTCTTTTAAAGCCTTGCCTAATTTAACTGGACCCACCTAGGTAGAATCTTCATGTTCTAAATTCCATAGTCACAATATGACTCGAATGCCTGTTTGCTGTGTGAAGCACACATAGGTAGATTTCAGAGATTAGGGTGCCCTTCTGTCTGGCATAGTCAACTTGCTCTGATTCTTTAGGTTGAAAATTTTCCTATTGTTTGTTTTAATTAGCAGAGTTTTATAGTATATTTCTTAATTAAAATATTGATCTGTCTGATATGCATTATGACTTTAATTTCATTTTTGTCAAAGAAATAGCCAACCTTTCTAAATTTTGACATTTCTCGTATTTTGCACAGTGCCTAAGGAAGCTGGTGAAACATTAAAGCATATTTACTGGAGAGAATATTTATTCTGTAATGACAATCTACCATGTCAACTGTCCCTATTCTTCTGCAGTATCACTACTGTTACTTTTATTTATTACTATTTTGAAATTTGTTGGTTAATGTAAGATTTTATACATTTGAGTATTGTTGGATTTGTATATCACTCTCTTTAGTTTTGCTGCATTTTATTTCTTAATTTAGAACAAATTATGAAGTTGTATTTTCCAGGTGTATCACTTTTTAAGATTATTAGGTGTTTGTGTTGAATTGTCTCCTTCTTTAGTTTTGGTATTATTTCTTTTGGGAACACTACACTGACAAACATTTCTAGAACTATTCGGCTTTCTTTTTTGGGTGGTCTATGATTTTGGCCATTTACCTTCAATATATTTGTGGTTTTGTATCAACTATGTAGCCTTTTACTTGCTTATCCACTCTGACGAAGAATTACTTTTGGGGTAGATTTAAACCTCTCTAATTATTGATATGCCACATCTTAGTTTATGGTTTTGTCATAGGATCTTTCCAGCTTTACTTGCTTGAGCATTTTTCTTACTCTCTATTTCACATAAAAATATGTTAGTGTTTGTATGTGTGGGTACACATTTGTTTATGGTTGTGTGTGTAAGTGCATATGTTTAAATGTACATGTGTGTGTACATTGTGCATGGGCATGTTGAAACCACAGGACAGCCTCAACTGTCACTGCTCAGTTGCTGTTCACCTTGCTTTTGAGACAGGGTTACTCCCTACTGAGGACCTTATCCAGCAGGTGAGCCTGGCTAGCCAGCTAGCCCTAAGGATCTCTTTGCCTCTCCTGTCCAGTGCCTGGTTTACAACCCCATCCCTACTGTGTCCATATTGTTCAAACTCAGGACCTCACACTTGCAAGGTAAGCCCTTTACAGCTGAGTGATCACTCCAGTCCCTTTTATTTCATTTTTAAAATTATATAAACCTTATTTTATCATTCCATTTAATATCCACCTAAGTTTTTTTTTATTATACCTTTTAAATATTTTACTGTTTTTATAAAAATGAAATAGTATTAACAGAATTAATGTTGTAACACATGACGTGGGAACAGAAAGCCTTATAAATGTGCTATGTCTATACTCCCAGGCCTAAGTCTGGACATGCAGCTCATTCACTGCTTCCCCTGATGAGCTCCCATAACCTCATCTGCCAACACCACCTCCACATTCCCAGGCACAGTTCCATCAAGGAGTTTCTGGTGCAGCTTTTCCTGGTGAGCTCCCCTAGAACCAAGCCTTCGCATACCATCTCCATTCTCTCAGGCTTAGCTCCAGGGCTCAGCTACCAAATCAACTTTGCCTGGTCTCCTCAAAACATCACCTGCCATCCCCTGTACTGATTGGTTTTCCCTGGTAAGTTCCCAGAGCCATGCCCACCCACACTATCTCCACACTCCTAGGTCTAACTATAGATGTGTAACTCACATCATAGTCTTGTCTGGTAAATTCCCCATTACACTGCCGGCCTTTTGTCTCCATAGCCTGCCTTCTGTCTCCATAGTCCCAGGCTAGCACAGGACACACACCTCCTGTACCAACCTTTCCTCTTGAGGTCTTCCCAGTTTCAGCTAACATCACTTACCCCAATCTTTCAGGCCTATCTGGGTTTTTTTGTTTGTTTGTTTTGTTTATTTGTTTTTTTTCTCATACCTCACCCAATGAGTTTCCTCATAACTGCACCCACCTGTACCATCTCTACACTCCCAGTCAGAGTCCCAGTCCTGAAGCTCCTGTACTGGCCCAGCCTGAGTGAGGCTAGAATCAAACACAACTGAATATATAAGTTCATGTGCCTAGATCACACTGCAAAAACACAGGCAATGTGAAATGCCAGGGCATTATGTCCATCCCACTCCCTGAGAAACTTCACTAGTCCTGTTGAAATGTTTTCTGAGGAGAATCACCCAGATGAGCCACAGGACACAGCATTTAAAAGAACAATCATAAAGCAGATCAAAGAATTGAAAGATTTTAAAGAAGATGAGTACTCACTCCCCAGTGAACTTCAAGAGGACTGGAATAAATGCCCAAGTGATGGTCAAGAAAACACAAATATTCAGATGAATGAAATCAGAGAGATGATTCAGGATTTGAAAACTGAATTCAGTCAAGAGATAGAAATATTGAGGAGAACTCAAGATGAAATGAAGATGTAATTGAAAATGTAGATGAGCCAATTAGAAAATTCATAGGAAATCATTACCAATAGGGCTGTCCACTAACTCGGAAATCTACAACTGGCCAAAATGTAGAGAACAACTGACTGTAGGGTTTCCAACAATAGATACTTTACAATCCCTACACATATGCCCTACAGAAGTGGGATGGGTAGAAAGACTGTAAGATCCAGAGGACCAAGACTTCTGTGGAGAGATGGTGTCTTCTAGATCTGTCAGAGAAGCAGCACCCATAAAACTTCAACAATATGGCTGTGTAAACGAAACTTGAACAATGACACCATCTGGCATCCCAGTATGGTTGGGGAAATCTCACACAGCCCCACACCTAGGTAAAGAGCTACAGGCTCTTCAGGCTGCAGTTATAGCTAACAGGCTATGGCTACTGAGAAAGGGAGAATCTGTTCTCCTATGAGACGCGTCCTGATAGGTTTTTAAATCACAGTGGTCACTTATAAATTCATATTTAATATAAACTGTACTAATATACTGAATAGACACAGCAGGGTGTGTGCGTGCATGTGTGCATGTGTGTGTGTGTGTGTGTGTGTGTGTGTGTGTGTGTGACCAATAAAGAAGAATAGGTTATGAATTAGTGAAGGAGTTGGGAGAACATAGGAGGAGAATTGGTTTGGGAATAGCAATAGGTGAATGGGTAGAAATTATATGAATACAGCACTCATGTGTGACATTCTCAAAACTAAAAGCATGTAAAATTATAGTTTAATTTACCCTGTAACCCTACAGCTTGCTTCTTTATATATTATAAATCCACACTGGAATGCTATAATTATCTTTTAAATATTTATCATCACTTGAAGAAATAAAGACAATGAACCAAATGAGTTTATGTTATCCCCATGCTTAACCATTTTCTGAATTCTTTCAATACACGTGTGCCCACTTTTCATTTGTTATCATTTCTGTTCAGTTGAAAGGTATTGTTTTAGAATTGTTTGAGAGCCCCTGTTTGCTAACTATTACATCTTCCAGTTTTTATTTTTAGAAAAGCCTTTACAAGCTTTTATCCTGAGAGCAACAAAAAGCCATTAGGAGGGATCAAGCAAGAAAGTGAAATCCTCATTTGAGTTTTTTAAGATCACTCATCACCCTGGATAAACAGCTAATCACATTTAAGATAGGCCAAGAAGCAAATTCATATATCATTGGAATGGACCAGACAGGGCACGGATGGAAACAGTCCAGATGGTGATATGGGATTTACAGAAGAATGTGTCTTCTGTAATGACTCTGAGAAGATAATAGAAATGTTTCTGTCACACAGTTTAGGCCCCACTGTAAATGAACAAATAGACATTGTGGTTTATCAATATTTTAAAATCTCTTTTTGTACTTAAAAAACAAAATTTTAATTACTGATAATGTAATAAACAGATAAATATTCTGTCATACAATTAAGAAACAAAACCAGGAGGCACTACTTCTATTTTTCATTTCTTGTTTGTCTACAGTAAATGTTTGTAAATTGGTTTTCCATAGAACATGATATATTTGCACACACGAGGTACTGGTAGAAATTAAGCATTCTCTTGCACACATGTAATCCTACAAGATTCGAGTTCAGATAATACAATCTATTGTCCAACCCGATCACATTAATTTAAGTTATATTTATTTCTTTGGCAACTGATTACTAGAGTGCCATGGCTATTCACAGATAGTGAGCTGGTGAGTCATGTGTGAATATTAACCATAACAAGCAAAATTTAAGGAACCCATTCCATTTTTTTCAATATATGAAGGGATAGCAGAACAAAGCTAAGGGCTGTTAAGGAGGGTCTCCTCAAAAGGGTACTAAAAGTTCGAGAAATATCAGCTGTAGGTGTTTCTGGCCCTAGGACGTGTTAGGCAATGCATAGAGACCCTTACAACCATGACCAGGGATTGTACCAGTACTCAGTGATAGATAACAGGAATTGTAGTCATCCAAGTATGCAGTGCACCATCCCACACAAGACTTATCTTTCTCAGAATACTGACAATACTGCATTGGGTGTATTTATAGGTTGGATATAAGGGCCAGTCTTTGAATCCATTGCCATACTTTGCATAATATCCCTTTTGGAGCAATTGTATTTTATGCTACTTTTTTAAAAAAATAATGAATGTATAAATAAATGAACTATATGGAATACTTTGGTTATATGCTATAAAACATAAAAAGATTTATGTCACTGACTGACCTAAGAAGGACCTAAAGATTTTATTTTGGTTATCCATTAATAATTTATATTCAAGGCCAATCCTTCCTCGAACTCCTTGCCATATTTAAAGTGAATTGTTTCTCCTCCTTGTAAAGATGGCCTAGATCCTTTCTACTTAAGCACAGTGAATGCATCATAAATCCATGCTGGCTTTTTTCAGTGTCGCCAAGAATACAACAGGATTGCTAGAGTCTCTTTGTTCTTAGAGAAATGCTAGGTAGCCACTTATGTGGTCTAATATTCCATTAGCCAAATTATTCTTAGTGTGTGTCTTCATTAAAAAGAAGGACACTGTGGGTTTAGTCATCCCTGTACTACTTTCCATATTTTATCTTTCACTGAAAAGGTATAATGCTCTTGAGTTTTGTTTTTCTTTTTCTCTTTCAAATATATACACTTTCTTTATATCAGCTTAAATAGAAATGTATGTGGGCCAGTTCAAGAGACTTTAAAAAATGGTTTAACACATCTATCCATCTGTTTTCATTCAGTAATCACATATTAACTACATACAATAAGACATTGTTCCACTAAACATCAGGCATGCACACACAATTAAGATAGTCTCTGACAGGAAGACCTTAGAGCTTAAAAAGAGAACAGGGAAGTAAATGAGATAAAGTGAGATCTTTTCTATGATAAGGGTAGGTTCAGTTGCTAGGTGTGGTCCAACAAAGTGAGTGGCTAGCTCTGCCATTACAGGTGTCTGGAAAAGTGAACAGGCAGTGTTGGGAGAATCTCAGTGAGTGGCATGCATTCCAGAGCCTAAAAGAGAGTAGACTATAAATAGGTAAGCAGAGAGAGAGAGAGAGAGAGAGAGAGAGAGAGAGAGAGAGAGAGAGAGAGAGAGAGAGAGAGAAAATTTACAAAAAAGAAAAATGCAAGGCACAGCACAGAACTTCCATGTATTTGTCATCCATTTAGTGGATTTTGCATCCATTTAGTGGATTTGGAATCCCTTTGGTGGATTTGGGCATGTGTGATAAGAAGATATGGCTAGAGAGCTAGATTGACAGTGCCATGAATACGACACTAGATTTTGCAATGTATTTTTCAGGGTAGATAGTGGATCTCCATGAGTGGTGGTCTGTGGTTAGCATTTTGCATGTCCAGAAGGGCCATCTTTAGACTCACTCCAGACTGACTGATGAAAACATTCCTGGTGGCGGAAGTCAACAAATGGTTCAGTTTGGACAACAATACAGCCAAAATTGGAACTATCCTGGATAATAGTATGTTCAGCTGTGGGTTGTAAAACATCTAGTGAAGATTTCATTTGAAAAAGATGAGACAGGAGAGAGTATAGCCACATAGATGTCATTGCCAAAAGTTTGTGAAAGCATTGTACCTTCTCACAAAGAAGTGAGAGACAGAGACAGGGAGAGATTGAAGGAGGTAAAATCTATCATACCGATTAGAAGAGGAACATGAGAGGTGCCATAATCTTTGATAACTTGTTGCTTGCAGGGAAGATTACTCGTATGTGGAAGGAGGAGCACAGTAGTACTCCATTTTGCATGTGCCGAGGTCGAAGTTCCTTCAGTAAATTGAATAGACAGGATGCTACATGACCAGCAAGCTTGGTACCCTAGAAGGAAGTAGGAAACCACAGTATATGTGAAAGAAGATGCAAAGAAGTAGGCAAAGCCTGAGGTGGCATGGGACTTGCTGAGAGTGCCTCCTTTAGCTGCAACAGAGAATTAGGGGTTTATCTCTTCATGAGGCATAAGAACCAGGGAGGTGCCTGGTCATAGAGACCAAAACAGGATGGAAGGAATCTATTACCAGTGCCAAATGATGAAAAGACTAAAGCCAGAAGAGTCTTCTGGTTTTGATTTTAAGGAATCATTGGCCACCTTGGTCAAGATGGTTTCTAGATTGTACAGAATATAGTTTTTCTTCAGCCTCAGGCTATGAGTGATGACAGACTCCTCATTTGAGAAGAAAGTGCTAGATTTTGTCTGCTATTGCTCAAGATTTCAGCATTCCAGTGATGTTGAGAGCTGCACTGAGTAAAGGCCTGAAGACATCTGTTTAAAGGGCAAATATAGTTCCTTCCAGAAAAAAGAGTAGAGTGGGGGAACTGGACAGAATGAAGGGATAAATGAGGTCTGAGTCTTCAGTAAGCAGAGCTAACACCAGAGCAGAATTAACAAGTGACCTTCAAACATCACAGTCCTTAGTCGTATGAAGGAAACATGAGATGCCCTTGGCAACTACTAGGCCTCCAGTGGATGGCAGGAAATAGAAATGCCTGTGTGTTACCCATGTAGCTTATGCTGGCAACAGTTAACAAGGGTAAAATGATTCTCTTCTCTCTCTCTCTCTCTCTCTCTCTCTCTCTCTCTCTCTCTCTCTCTCTCTCTCCTCTCTCTCCCCTGTCCTCTTCCTCTTCTCTCTCCCCATCTTCTTCAATCAAGAGTATTGACTAATGTTAATGAAATGTCCTTCTTTCACTGTTTATTGTCTGTTTTAGCCTTTCTACCCTATCACAGCCTGAACTTTGTTGTCCTTACTTTCACACAAGGACAGTCATGGGCTCAATAAATAACCTGGGATGAAACAAAATATTCTAAGGCTGTCTGTTTTCTTATTTTTAGAACTGTGTTAGAAAGTACCTAGTCCCTGGAGTTTGAGTGAATTAGTTCATGATACCCCACAGCACTAAGCAGTTAATTGGCTTTTGGCTTAATTCTAGGTGTCTAAAGCAGATCTACTTAATAATTTAGGCTCCATTTTTTTTAGGACTGAATTGAAATGACCTTTGTATATTGGGGTGTATGTTTCCTTGAAAATTCATGCATAACTGAGCCTCAAGCATTCTGATCGTCATACTATCCTGTTTGGCTCACACTAACAATAAGCCACATCTACATTTGTGACTTTCTTCAGTCAGCGCATATTTTCTAACATGCACTGAAATGCCCAAGCACCAGGTTTCACAGTTTATTCTTTCTCTTATGAGATTATTTATACAGTGAACAGTTCATATTAATTCAATATAAAGAAGTATTTGGATTGCAAATGAGTTCAGAGGAAAGAATCCAGGGAAATTGCAGTTTCTCTCTTGCCAAAAGATTTAGTAGCAAAGAGACATATTTGTGAAAAACAGCTTTTTATATTTTCTAAAATCATATACATGGCTATGAAGCCAATGCACATGTGAAATCAAAGTCTTAAAAGGAGGAATATCTATTTTAATTAAAATAAACATGAGTCATCTGACTTGAAGTTCATATGTATAAATGACCTTTATAATTCTTAATATGCCTCATATTGCAAGATGTAAATGGGCTCTCCAGATGAATAACTGAAATGATTGATAGAGCAACAATTCAAATGATTCCTACTTGATTTTATTGAATTATTTCAAAATTCAATTTATCCAATAAATAATTATTATGTTTCTTCAGCACTGCAGATCCATCTATTTACCACTGAAGTTTTGACTGCACACAAAACTGCCAAGGTCTTCAATGACCATGCAGCTGGATGAGGAAGAGTAAGTGGGTAATTGTGTGTGTGGTAGTTGTCATGATGAGTGAATTAGAAGAGGAAAGATGGCCTTTTAGATGTGTGCTGAGTTGGAGGTCTGGTTTCCTAGAGAAAGGGAAAGTTTAAAGCTTTCACTTACAGGAATTCATATGCAAAGCACAGCTGTTTAGGCATGTCCAGGCAGAAGTGTGAAAGACAAGAGGGTAAGCCATGAGCTACAAAGAATGCAGAAAGCTGGTGGTGAGTGCAGATTAGGGAGCAGTGACAGATGAGGCATCGCAAGTAGATCTCAGCCAGACACAGGCTGTGTACCTTGTGCCAGAGAGATTTGATTTCATCTAAGGTCAACGGGAAACAGCTGTTAGTTTGTACGCATTGGACAAGCATGATGGCATTTGTGTTTCACAAGAAGGACTGGAGAAGAACATGAGTGAAAGTGGCTTGTAAACCATGACAGTGGCACAGAAAGGTATTGGTGCCTGGTAGCTGCTGACTCCCTTAGATTAGGGATAATGGTAGTGGGAATACAGAGTGGACCATTCTGAGTGACACTTAAGTTTCATAAACAAGGGATCTTGGTGATTATGTGTGTGTGTGTGTGTGTGTGTGTGTGTATGTTTTAGGTGGAATTATTGAGAAAGTAGGATGATTAGATTTATAGCTTGAGGAATTGGTAAGCATCAGTGGTGCTCACCATGTATTACAGAATTTCTGATAAATCCTACTGAGAATGAATTATACCTTATGGAGTACTATTAAGTGACATAGCATAAGAAATAAATTTAAATAGCATCAATATATTATAGTCTTCTAAATATTTCCATGTACAGTCAATCCTTAAGTAACATTATTTTTGCATGATTTACTTTGAAAGAAAGTTCACATGATAGTTACATAAATTAAAATCACTTTTATTGATCTTTCCAGTTAATTTCAGAATATTTTCAACAGTATAAAAGGTTGATAACTTACAGAATATTAATCATAGTTTAAATTAAGAAAGTTATATGTTCCTATAAATGAATAATGATACTGTTTCTAACATAGTCATCTCTATTCTCTTTCTCAGCACAGTTTTTTTTCCTCCCTGTAATTAGACATTCCTTTTTACAATAAACCACCCACACATCAGATGATGAACTCAGTCTTTGCACCTTCAGATCAGTCTCTTTTTGAGGTCTCTGGCTCTCTCATGGATTCAATATTTACCTCCTGGAGTCTTCAGATACCCTCCATTCTTACAGACAATTCACAGGGGGCATGATTTGAGTAATAACTGATCAACTGTTTCATCATGTCACTTGTATGACCTCATCTACTTCTTACACCAAAATGCTATGGCAGCCATTGAGAATTTCACAGGCAAAGAAAGAGATGTTTAGAGTATACATACAACTTATTAGGATCAAACAGTTAATAAATGACAAAATATGGACTAAAAAATAGGTTGTTTAAGATCCCAAGTACCCAGGTATGTGTTCTATCTCACTCTGCTGAGTCTTTGCTCACATTTACCTGATCCTATATTAAGTTATGTCAGTGCTGATCAGATAATCCAGGTCAAATTATTCTTCACATTCTTGCTGTGGGATGTTCTGTATGTCCTGTGGGAGCCCATTCTTGGGTTCCTCATGGCTTTACTCAGCAGGTCCGCATAGAGGATTGTAGCTAGAGTTTTCCTGCCTTGCCCACAGTCAGGACAAACCCTTTTCTTCTTTTTAAAAAGGAAGGTTTTAAATTTTACACATCTCCAAAGCCAGCTTGGTATATTTGGGAATTTGGGCATAGCTTCTCTTACTACTTCCTGCTGGAGGGGGGCGCTGTATCTTATGGGGACACAAAGAATATTTAAGGATCATGGAGTAGTCCGTGAGGCTGTATCGTCTGAGCCAGTTGCCTTGAAACAATTCTGGATGTTGAATCATCTGGGCCATGGTGTCATCAGAGACCTTTCAGGTGGTCTTGGCTGGTCAAACCTGATGTATCTTAATCTGGAACAAATCCATAGCCTCTGGCTTTCTGTAGAAACAAAAGCAGAGTCTCCTTAAACCAAGTCAGAAATTGAAGTCTCTGGCTGGGTTCCAGAATACCTTGTGCCAGGTCCCGCCAGTCCTGTGGTATTATCCTATTATATGTTGACCAAGAGTTTAACATTTGCTTTACATATGGGGAATGCATGCCATAAGATACTATTGCCTCCTTAAACCTTTTTAAATCCAACATTTCAATTGGAGCCCAATTATTTTGTGTAGCCATCATTTGATCAGGCATCTGCTGTACAGTTACAGGATAAATTAAGGGTGACTGTGTGAAAATAGGCTTTCTTTCTACAACCTTATGATCCAAACTTGAACCAACTTCACTGTTAATTGGATAAATTAAGGGTGACTGTGTGAAAACAGGCTTTCTTTCTACAACCTTATGATCCAAACTTGAACCAACTTCACTGTTAATTTCTTCTGTCTGAATTTTTACAGGTTTAACAGGTTTTTCTAAAGCTGTTATCCTGGCACTTAAATCGACTATCTTTTTAAATAGTAAAATAAGAATAAGCATGGTGATAAACTGCATAATTCCCATAATACTAATCTTTTCATATAGTTGTTCCATTGTCAGACTGCCTAAAATTTCAAACAAAACCCATTCTTCCAATGTACACAGGAAACCCATTTTTTTTAAATGTGGAAAAAAATTGTCTTTTAAATAGTTTCCTTTATGACTTACCAAATCTGCGTAGAACAGTAGAAATCCCAGCGAATTAAATCTGCGTAGAACAGTAGAAATCCGAGGGGATTTTCAAAACAGCCACCTAGTGTCCCAGGTGTAAATCCAAAGAGAGAGAGAGAGAGAGAGAGAGAGAGAGAGAGAGAGAGAGAGAGAGAGAGAAAGAGAGAACAAGAAAGCGTAGCTGGCTAAAGTTTAAATGCAGCCACGTGTTCCCTTTTGTGCCTAGTCAAGGCTTGGGTCTGGCTTCCTTAAACTCCGACCACGTGCGTTGGCTTTACAGGCAGGGCCCTGTTCGGCAGGGCACGTCTGAGTTGTTTGTAGCACCGGCTTTAAGCAAGCTGCTCACAGACCTAGGCCCGGGCTAGAAGCTGCCGCTCGGACTAGGAAGCCAGCAGCTCGAACTAGGTAGCCGGCAGCTCGGACTAGGACGCCGGCCGCCCGGTCTGCCACCCTTGCGGGAAAGCGGACCTGCCGCCAAGCCAAGCGGTTTTTAATGGATTCTTGTCACGTTGGGCGCCATTTGTAGCTAGAGTTTTCCTGCCTTGCCCACAGTCAGGACAAATCTCTGTCACCCGCCAGTCCCACAGCCGCTCAGACCCAACCAAGTAAACACAGAGACTTATATTGCTTACAAACTGTATGGCCGTGGCAGGCCTCCTGTTAACTGTTCCTATATCTTAAAGCAACGCATTTCTACAAATCTATACCTTGCCACGTGGCTCGTGGCTTACCAGCATCTTCACATGCTGCTTGTCCTGGCAGTGGCTGGCAGCGTCTCCTTCTGCCTTCCTGTTCTTTTATTTCTCCTCTCTGTTAGTCCCGCCTATACTTCCTGCCTAGCCACGACCAATCAGGTTTTATTTATCGACCAATCAGAGCAACTTGACATACAGACCATCCCCCAGTACAGCCAAGTGCAGACCATCTCAGACACCTGCACTCAGGCCCATGGTCCTAATCATCCTCTATGCAAACCTGCTGGGTAACGCCACAAGGAACCCAAGAAGGGCTCCCACAGGACATACATTAACATCCCACAGCAGAGGATGATTAGGACCACGGGCCTGAGTGCAGGTATCTGAGATGGTCTGCACTTGGCTGTGCTGGGGGATGGTCTGTATGGCAAATGTATTGCTCTGATTGGTCAATAAATAAAGCCTCATTGGCCAGGAAGTATAGGCGGGACTAACAGAGAGGAGAAATAAAAGAACAGGAAGGCAGGAGTCACTGCCTGCAGCAGCCGCCAGGACAAGGAAGATGTAAAGTACCGGTAAGCCACAAGCCACAAGCCACGTGGCAAAGTATAGATTTATAGAAATGGACTAATTTAAGATATAAGAACAGTTAGCAAGAAGCCTGCAACGGCCATACAGATTGTAAGAAAAATAAGTCTCTGTGTTTACTTGGTTGGGTCTGAGTGGCTGTGGGACTGGCGGGTGAGAGAGATTTGTCCTGACTGTGGGCCAGGCAGAAAAACTCAAGCTATACATTCTCACTCACCTAATCTTAGTTGGAACTTTACTTGGCACAAAAGGGATAAATGTAATATTTTTCTTGCTAATTTTTGCTTTATCCAAGTATCTTCCTTTATGACACATTTAGCATATTGAATACTAGATAGCTGTCTTATTTTTAAAAATGTTATCATTCATTTATAACTTTTGAGAGAGGTTCATTAATTAGTTTGTCTCTTTTTCTTTAAGACAGATGGCTTTACAGTATCCTTGATTGGTCTGTATATTGCTGTGTAGTCCAGGCTGTCCCAGAAGACACAATCCCCCCTGCTTCCCATCCCAAGTTCTGGGATTACAAGAATGTACCACCATTTATTTCTGTATGTTTCCTTGAAATGCTAACCTTTAGTATTAATTTCTTCACTACTTTTAATCATTATGACATTATAGACATCCTTATAGGCCTGACCTCAAAGAGTCTGATGAATTTCCTGCTCCCATCTCTATGAATATCTCCATCTGCAGGATTCTTCCTGCAAGTCTCTCCAGGTGCAGCTATGAGGTCTTGAACTTCTACTTTTGCAGCAGGTGGCTACTGACTAGACAGGGCATGTGATAGCCAGACCACGAATGCGGGCAGCAGGGAAGTGGTGGGGTCAACTTGCCACCCACACAACCACTTACCAAATCAAATATCTTTTGTTCAGATTTAGCCATGTGAGGGAGCTCAGTGGGGTGACAGCATAACAGATCAGTGTGTTGGTTAATGTCTGTCAACTGCACACAAACTGAGACATATCTGGGAAGATGGAACTTAATTAAGAAATTGTCTCCATCAGATTGTTCCGTGAGCACATTTCTGGGGCATCATCATGACTAATGATTGATGTGGGAAAAGGCAGCTCATTATGAATGGTGCCACCCCTGGGTTACATGAGAAAGCAAGCTGAGCAAGCCTTGAAGCAAGCCAATAAGTAGGAGTCCTCCATAGTCCTTGCCTCTGCTCCTGCACTGACTTTCCTTAATGATGGACTGTAATCAGGATTTGTAAGCCAAATAAACCCTTCCCTTCCCAATTGGCTTGTGGTCATTGTGGTTATCCTAAAAATGGGATGTGAACTAGGATAAAAGCTGCATAATGTGTTTAGTCAGAGAATGGGGTTGATTTATCAGGAGAGAGCATCTTGTTAAGTAATTCTTTGGGGCCTAAATCATAATAACACTGCTTTCTCAGAGCCCCAGGGCATGGGGCATTCTTGGGTATGGAGATCTGGTCTAAGTACATGAGCTTTGGGTCATCTGTTATCTGATAGTTTCTGTTATCTGATACTCCTCGGGTTCATTTGAGACTTTGCCACACCTTACCTTTATTTCTATGTTTAATCTTTAAAACCGTGCAGATAAAGACCCATGCTACTCCAAATAATTATGGCTTTATTCTTGTATTCTTTTCCTATGGAAAAAAGCACACAAGATCTCTCTCTCTCTCTCTCTCTCTCTCTCTCTCTCTCTCTCTCTCTCTCTCTCTCTCAGAGACAGAGAGACAGAGAGAGAGGCAGGCAGGCAGGCAGACACACACACACACACACACACACACACACACACACACACACACACACACACACACAGTAGCTGGTCTCAGACTCATAATCCTCTTGCTCCAGACTGCAAAAATTTGAATTTCAGATATGTGCCACCTGTATGTATTCATATATGTACAGCCGTATCTTTCCTTTTCATTGTATCAATTCATTTAGCAACAATAATAACAACAATAATTATTATAACATGTATCTACATGTCAAGGAGCATGCTAAACTAAGTTCAAATGTTTAGTTCTAGCAATCTTTAAAGTAGACTTTATGAACCACTGTTAGTTGATAAATGAGATGAGGCACTCTCAATAACCTAATGGTAAAGCTCTAAATTTACCTCCGTGATTGAACATGGAGAAATCAAGCTTGTGCCCAACTAGAAACTTCACCCCTACTGAGTAGCATTCATAGTTCTGGAAAGTCCTTTGCACACTCCCAGAAGAGAAAAGTAATCATCAATATCTTCCAGCTACAAATGCTAATACTTAATACAATGACCTACCTGCAAAATATACTGGTCAAGTGGTAGAAACAATGTTATGGAAGTAACAAACCACTTTTTGATTGGCTTTAAGGCCCACTCTAAGAGATGGAACCCATACCTGACACTGCTGAAGTAAGTCATCAGCCTATGGAAAAATCTACTACTATAATTCTGTACAAAGAACATAATGACTCCTGATGGCACATTGCTATAACCATAGATCAGGGAATAGTTCAACCCTCATCAGAGAAACCGCTTTATTCAGTGGAGGGTAATTAACACAGAGACTCATAACTGAACAATGTGCAAAGGACAAAAGATTTTGGAGAGATCAGCTGTAGATGGGATGTCATTATCCCTCAAGACCAAGAAATCTATGCAGAAGAAGAGGCAGAAAGATTGTAAGAGCTAGAGGTGGTGGATGGCTGTAGGGAAGCAGCATCGTCCAGACACAACGGGACTGGTACCCATGGGAACTCACAGAGACTATGACAGCTCACACAAGACCTGCGCAAGGTCAAACTAGAAAAACAAAATCCAAGCATAGAGAAGGGGAAGAGGACACAAAGACCAGCCCCTAACAAAGAGGCTATTTGCAATTGATACCTATGGTAGAGGAAAGTCATTTTTCTCCAGTGGAATGTCACTGGGTATATCATCCCCACTCTCGTGTAGGCTCCATGCCCAGGAACAGTTAACCAAGACAAAATGAAGTCCATGCTTTTTGTGTACTTTCAGTTTTGATTTTGTTTGTTTGCCTTTATTAGCTTGTTTTGATTTTTTGTTTTCTTCTGGAACAGAGGGAAAGAACATAAAATTCGGTGGTTAGGGATGTGGGGAGGAGTTGGAGGAAGGGAAATATTATGATCAAGATTTAAATAAATTTAATAAAAAATTTAAATGAAAATAAATTAGTTTAATGATTTTTTAAAGGAATGGACCTCCATTTAGTTTTTATTTAAACGACATGTACAACAATATTATATATATTTTAGATTTTATAAGTAGATAGACAGTAGTGAACATCTTTGTCTTTGCTGCTCAGCACCCATTTTTACACACTTCTTAGTAATAATCATAAATTTTAGTGAACACATTCTTTTACTCTTAGTTCCGGATGAAAGTGACTGCTTCTGGCTCTGTGTTCACTGGAGCTGCATTGCTCTCTTTTTTGACTCAGGAATGGACATAGAGCAGAGCAGAGGGAGTAGAGTGCAAGGAGAGCTTTGAGTAGTGTTGGTTGGTGGCTGTGCTGGGGTTGAACCCAGGTTCAGTTCTTGTGCATATTGGGCAAAGGATTCCCTGCTCCTTGGCTTCATCCCCCAGTTGGCAAGAAGATATTTTCTGAAGTGAGTGAAAGAAAGGCCTGTGTCTTCTCTACCGATCATCTTAATGCCGAAGACGTTGTGATCCAGAGGCTACTGGAGAGTATACAGGTTAGAGCTAAGTAATAAACATCAAAAGAAACAAAGTCCAAGTGACATAAAACAAACTCCTTATGAGACTGAATGAAACTCTGCTCTTCTGGAATCAGATGCCTGACCAAGCAGGTTTGTGGTTTGGACCTCATTCAGACTGAGTTCAAATGTCTATCGTGTGAGGTCACAGGAATGCTAATAGATTGATTTCAAGTATGAAATAAAACTCTTCACCACCTGTCCTTCACAAAACATAGACTCCTTACTGTCTATTCACTCTGTAATATGTCGTTAGCCAGTTTCCTTCCATTCTACAACAATCAACTATTTCACAAATACAAATAGATGAAGGATGGTGAGTGAGTATGCAAAATGTATATACAGACGACCCAGAACTTGCTAAGTTATACATTTAAAGATTTTCTGTGTCCTCTAATATAAGTCACATGCACACAGTTTTCAGGGCTTTTAACCTCTACTTTGTGAGCTTTGTACAGATGTAAGTCAGTGACTTCTGTACCCCAGATTATAGCAATGTCAACACAGAAAGCTTTCAAAGTCACCCGATGAAAACAAGAATGTGGAAATACTTTATGCACAAGAAGTGATTATGTAAGAAGTCTATGCATAAGACATGAGTGGGTGAGTCCTCAAAACAAACAGCTCTAAATTGGGTGACATATATCACTTCACTTTAGTAACAGAAATGTCTCCATTTCTCTGTCATAAAATAAGTGGAAGATTTTTAGCTCAATGTCTTGCTGTTTAATTTGTGAGAAAGTAGATATGGTCCTCACACAGCTAGCATTATCGACATGCATTACCCTGGAATAAATATTAACAGCATTCAGTGAAGTGCAAACCACTAGGGAGGTCTGGGACTAGCCAAATATTAATGTTTAACTGTACAAGATTATCTTTAGCTTCAGGTTTAAATGTATCCAAGCTTATAAAAACAGTCATGTTACTTCATATTAAATGTCCCTTAAGTCATCATTTTATTTTAACTGAGCCTTCCTGTTAATTGAAAATTATAAGTCTGAGTGTGCTGTGATTATGTTGAATGCTACAGGCTTAAGAAAATACCTTAGGTAAGGTATTCTCATTCCGTGATCTAAACTACAGGCTGAATATTTATGCTCCCCTCAAGTTCCTTGGTTGAAACTACAATTTTTAGTGTGATGGTATTGGGAGTGAGGGCTTCAGGAGGTAATTGAGGTTATATGAAATGATGAGGTTAACACCCTAAAGAAAAGAGGAAAATACACAAGATCTGTGTTCTCTCCTATGAGAGGTTATAGTAAAAAGGTAGCTACCTGTAAACCAGGAAGAGGGATGTAACATGAACTTGACCATGACCAGGTACCCTGATCTTCGGCTTCCAACCTCTAAACTTCAAAAGAGAATACTTTAAGTCATCTAGCCTGTGAGATTTCTTCACAGCAGCCCAAATAGACAGAGATACACACTGAAAGAAAAATTGCATTTCTGTCAGAATGCTGTAGTCAGAATGTAAAAGAACATACATCCACAAATGGCTTTAATCATGTGAGTTTATTATCTTACATAGGTGCTGTTTGATGTCTTTCTGCATGCTGTGAATATGTGTTGCTCTCATTGGTTAATAAATAAAGCTGTTTGGCCAATGGTAAGGCAGAATAAGGTTAGGTAGTACATTCAAACTGAAGACAGAGATGAATAAGGGTAGAATCAGAGAAGATGCTGTGATCCATTGCCAGAAGAAGCAAGATGTAAGAGAATAGGTAATGCCATGAAGCCATATGGCAAAACATAGATTAATAGAAATGAGTTTAATTAAGTTATAAGAGCTAGTTAAAAATGTGCCTGAGCCATAGGCCATGCAGTTTGTAATTAATATAAGCCTCTGTGTGTTTTCTTGGTACCAAGCAGCTGCGGGACCAGGCAGGACACAGGAGAACTTCCAGCTATACACAGAATTCTAAAGATGACTGGTTCTGGCTTTTACCTTGGTCAAAGCAGTGTTTTCAGGACTAGAATGTTTTTCTAGCCTCCCATGTCCTGATTTCAGTGATTTGCATTTAGTAGTAAGCATGTCTTCTCATAGCTACAGAATATTTTCTAGGCCACAAGGAACCTCTTGCATGTCCAGAGGCAGAGGAGGTGTTTTTCCTAGGGAAGAAATCTTTTTCTCGAAACTCAGATAATTTGCAGCAATTCCCCTTGCGTTCACTGGCTTACACAGGTATGTCTAGATCTTGGTGGAGAGCCCATGGGAAGAAAGAATTTAATATTCTCAATGTCAATGGTAGGTAGATGGCAGAGAGAATTAGCAGGTGAACTACACTTATGCAAAGTGTCAGACTGCCAAGAGAGACATAGACAATAGCACCAGCTACTGGGCAAGCCAAGCAGGACGTTAGCATTCAAATAAAATGATGACTTGATAAATTTGCTTTCGGGTAGGTGATGGCTCCCATAGGCTCCTATATTTATATTTGAATGCTCAGCCACCAGAGAGTGGAACTGTTTGATAGGATTAGAAGGATTAGGAGGTGTGGGCCTTGTGTGTCACTGGGAGTGGGCTTTGAGGCTTCCAAAGCCCACGTGAGATCCATTTTCACTCTTTCTGCCTGCAGATCAGGATGTAACTCTCTACTATGTCTCCAGTACCATGCCTTCCATGCCTGCTGCCATGCTTCCCGCCTTGACAATAATGGACTAAACCTCTGAAACTGTAAGCAAGGCCCCAATTAAATGCTTTCTTTAAGAGCTGCTGTGGTCATGGTGTCTCTACACAGCACTAGAATAGTAACTAAAGTGACTAAGTCAGTTGGGTATAAAGAAAGTTTTGACTTAAACCTTTCATTTTTTTAAAGAGCCTTTTTTTTTTCCTATAATGTGGGATTCTACCAGGCAGCAGTCTACATGCTAAATGAACATTCCTAGCTTGCTCTCCTATCCACAAAGTCAACATTGTGGATTCTAATAAAACCATCTCCAGCATATGTGGGTTCCCACACTGTACACTGTTGTTGCAGTTTTGTGACTTGCTGTTGCCAAAGGCCCATGTGTGCTTTATAAGTGGACTCTAGGCTACTGGGGTTCAATGGAAAGTCACCTTGCTTAAGGAAAGGAACCACTCTTAGCTCAAGGCAATGTACACATGATTATGTTACTTGGAATATATAGATTCCTGGCAGGCTTATCTTTGTAGCTATTTGGTTTTTAAGCCTGAAAAGAAATATGTAAATAAACACACACATACAATAAACCAAAATACAACTCTACCAAAGGGTAGTGCAGAGCCTATTTAAATTTACAATAAATGAACTAGGTGATTTCTCTCTTATTTTATCTTTACTTACTGTTGAACAGGGTTGAATCATTGATGTACATATTTTAATTCAATTTAATTAACAGTTATGCAATTCCCAAATACATAGACTACCATATTCAATTTTGTAGGGATACAAATAAAATGTATTTTCTGTTTGTAAGAAAAATGAAGTGCTATCTGCAGACTTGAATTTTAGGAGGGACAAAGGTGAAGAGTATACTTAAACAGTATACGTGGTCCTCTGAATATGAGATCGCAATAAGAAAGAATGTGGATTGTGGTGTTAAAAATGTCTGACAGTCAAAGAAGTCGACAAGGGGTCTTGAAGGTGGTCAGGCTGGATTGAAAGCAGCAGAAGGAGGATGTAAGTCACACACCACTATTGAATGTTCCTGGCCAAGACCAGGGCCAGAGTCAAAGACTTAGTCTCATCACAGTTAGATAATTCAGAGCTCCTCTCTCTGAATCACTAATCTTTCTAGAACACTGAGGTTGTCTTGCTTTCTAAATGCAGCATGTGTACAGATTTCTTTAAGCCTTACACAGAACTCCAGGACTTTTCCCATAAGATCATCACCCTTATATCTGGTCACACCATGTGAATGGAAAGAAAACCAAGGCAGGATAGAGAGACAGAATTACAAGGACACAGGAAGGGAAAAATCCCCTCACCCTGGAGTATTGTTGAAGCCTCTTCCCAGCTAAGACTTCTATCATAATAAGCACATTTTCTGGACACAGAGACAATGTTCATTTTACAAATAGATATTTTACATTACAATAGCTATTAACCATCTTTAGGTCTAACCATGTATGACCATGGATAGGACCCCACTCCTGGGCATCTCAAAAATAGACTGTTCTCTGTGTTTACAGTGAAGATAGCATACTTTCCTGCATCCATAGGATCCGTATCTACCTCCAATTATAATCCTAACAGGCAGCACTCAGAATAACCCTGTGATCACATTTGGGTTTCTTAGCAACCTCTTGAAGATAATAGTGTCAAACCCCACCAAATCCCACTGTGAAGACCGTGGAGTGCCACTCTTCCTTGAGAGGTGCACTCTCATGCTCAGGGGTGTCATATATTTTCTGAACATCATTTCCTCTCAATTTCATGCTTTCAAAAATCAACGGTAAAAATGTCTCTTGGTGAACCATCTTTCTCTCTTGAGAGGCCCACACATGTGCTTTAGTATACATCTCGGTCTGAGAACCTCACCCCACTATCTCACTACCTTCGTGCTTAATGTGTTTAAAGGCTGTACTAAACCATCCTGAGTAAAGCCAGCTCTATATCATACTGACTAGGTCTGAAGTTCTATTTTATTGGGGCCAGGGTCTTTTTTATCTTCATTAAGGTCCCCGGATGACAAAGGAATTTTTCAGACTGTAGGTCAGTGGTGTGGAGCAGTAGTGTCTTGTCACCCGATCACCAAGATCAGAACCATTCCTACTTTATACACAGTATTGTCTTTTGTCTATTCAAAGGAAAGAAGACAAACATCAATAACAACAGTCTTATTCTGAAAGTGCTTGCCTACTAACTTGCCATAGCAAAATTTCAATGTAAACTGCAATTCCTACAATCTTCCTCATAGGAATATATCTTACATAAAAAATTAAATTCTTTAATAATCACAAATCTTTCATTTGTCCTTCTTAGAAGTTAGAAGTTATTTAGTGTACTACATGCTTATAACATTTATTATTTAAGACACAATGAAAAATACTTTCTAACAATGTTTAGTGAGTCTACAGATACTGGAACTGAATGGGGGTTTAGCCATTGTCTAGGCCACAGTTTTCAAGCAGGCTGCCCTCAGATACAACTTATTTGTCAGGCATAGCAATTTCTCTTTCTATTTTTTATTGATTTGATTATTAATTTCCAAAACTAAAAATAAACCCAAACTGAAAATGAATGATTTCTAGCATTTTGCCAAAGGCACAAGTCAGTGAACTCACATTCCCGTGACAATAACCAACTAGAGCTAGATGGAGGCTCATTGACTTGGGGAATGGAGCACAACCTGCTAAGTTATGGACACTTTAGATTCTTATTGCTATGTAAAAATTGCCATGCATAGTAACTTGTTTACTTTTCACCTTATGGGAGGATGGCTTCTCTTTAGAGGGGCTCCCAGGGCCAAGTCCAGGTGTCAGCAGAGGTAGCCTCTTCCCTGCACTCTCTGGAGAAGCTGCTGCCTTCACATTTGTTCAGGTTGTTGGCAGAATTTGGTTTCTCACAGCTGTAGAGCTGAGACTGATGTTTCCTTGCTGACTGTGAGTAAGGGGTGACTTCTGCTCCTTTATTCATACATATTGCCTTCATTTCCCCAGCCAGGATGGAGGATCTCTCTCATGTGGGATTCTCATCATGCTTTTAATCTTCCTCTGAATTCTCCTCTGCAACCACCTAGAGAAAACTCTGCTTTTACAGAGCTGATATGACTTGTTTGGGGCTTTATTTCAAGGTTACATGATGAGGAGCTATAATCACATCTGCCGAATACTTTTGATCATGAAATGAAATAAAATCCCGAGAATAACACCAAGGCTGAGATTATAAGGTCATCTTGGAATTCTGCTTATTTAGACAGCAATGGGTTCTTATCATTATTGTTGGGTTTCATTGTTATTGTTTGTTTGCTGTTTGTTTTGCAGTTTTGTTGTTGTTGTTGTTTTTCAAGACAAGGTTTCACTGTGTAGTTCTCTGGCTGTTCTGGAATTCATTCTGTAGACCAGGCTGGCTTTGACATCACAGAGATCTGCCTTTCTCTGCCTCCTCTCTAGTGCTGGGATTAAAAGTGTGCACCACCACTGCCAGGCAACCATTGCAAATACAAAAAGACCAAGTGCTAGAGATGTAGGCCATGACAACTGTTATGCTCCTGGAAGGAAATATCAGGTGCTGCTATGCTGAAACACTGTTCAACACACTACATGTTCATGTTCAACACACTACACATGATGGCCATTCAATTCTGGGGCATATTCAATAGCTATGTGTGCATATTGTAGCTTAAAAAGTAGACAAGTAACATTACTTTCAGTTTGGATAGGAAATCAGATGGGACTGACTTTGAGCTGTTTACTTTCCTAACTAAGTATGTCAAAGTCTGTCTGTTTCTTTCTCCAAATGGGCTACATGTTTGTATTGTCCTGCAAATTCTTTACTGGGGATTGTTTTGTGTAGAAGTTGTGCTTAATTATTTGCTTCTTTCCCCCTAGAAAAGACACATGACCTTTTATATTTCAAATAAAGAAAAATAATTAACCTGACTAGATTCTACTTATACTCCACTCATGATTTCTGTTCTGGCAGAGATATTAGAGATCAGAACACCTGCTGTCTTCCATTATTAGAAAGGTCATTCTGGCGGTTTCATGTCTTAGGATCTCAGATGGAATCCCCATGTGTTCCCAGCCCAAAGCAAGGCACATACTTTGGGCCCAGGGCAGTTGTGAAGATGACTAGATCAGCATAGGTCAACGATTTTAACTGTGAAGAGAGCATGTTGGCATTTTGTGTGCTCTAAATAAAAGCCAGGGAAGCCACACAACTATCATTTGGTGTTTTCAGAATTGAAGATTGCTGTAATTAAGAGAGTTGTAGTGTAATCCTGCAAAACAATAGTGAGAGACCTGAAGAGACAGGTGGAGCCTATACTTTTTCTTCTCTTTCTTTTCTTCAACCATAAAATTTCAGCTTCATATAGTGTTTTCTATCAAGAAAAAGTCACTATTCAGACAATAATCAACTTCCTATTGCTTTAGATCTTTGCATATTTGGTTCAACATATTTTATTTGACATTGTTGTATATAATTGTACAAATTATCCCATTTGATTGTATTATACATGTTGACAAGTCCTTTTATAATCTATCCCCCTGAGCACTTCCTTAACTCCACTTCCCCAGTGGAGATTTAGATTTATCTTGTTCTCAGGCCCTGTTAACTAGAATCATTGGCTCCACTGAACTGAGTGTGCCAGAGAGTAAGTAAACTGCATACGTAGAGAGGGAGCCACTCAACTTACAATGGAGGAACAGCAGAAGAAACAGGTTCATGCCAAGAGATTCACAACTGCTTGGTGATGGAGCACAAACAGACTCAGTGCATCCACACCGAATACACACAGAACAGCTTTAAGCCTTTCCTTTTTTAGTCTTTTGATGACAATCAAGCTTAAGTGAGTTTTGTCCTGCCTGATTAGATGGAATCACCTGGATGTGAACTGAGCTGGGCCTCTGTCATTCTCTCCATGTAAAACATGCTCACAAATCAACTGGCATGCTACAGTCCATTGATGTTTTCTTATGATATCAATTTTAATGCTAAAAATGATGTATGGTAGCTCTCCAAAGAGCTGTGAAACAATGCATGAATTTCGATTAAATTGATTGATTGCAATTAGTCTTATGTATAGATAGGCAACTTATTATGAGACTTGAGAGATACATCAGCTTCTTTTTTTGTTGCTAAGACAATGTATTTGACAGAATTAGTTTAATAAAGGAATGGCTTATTTTAGCTCACAATTGGAGGGTATAGTCCATCATGGTAGGGTTGTCATATAGTCAGGAAGTCTTCACACAGCTTCAGAAATGGTGGATTTAAGATTGAATTTATCTGAGTCTTTTGAAACTACTATGTGAACCCTAAAAGTCAATTAATGCATTTCTAATAAGCAAATTTACTATTGTATGTGCCATATACCAACCACAGATGGATCAGCCCATTTTGGGAAAGTAACATCAAAAATTTCTTTAAGAAGCTTGTGGTAGATCAAAGACAATTGGCCATTTGACTTAAAAGTTTAATTGCTTGAAAGTAATTTTAAACTGTTTATTTACACAGTGACAGGGATATTCTTGCCAGTTTATCTTACATATCAAAAGGCAGTTGACTTAACTTTAATTTTGGAGTTTTCCTTCTATGATTGTCCTTTTGTACATTTTTTGCTACTACCAACTCCATTTTGATTGACATACCTAATTTTTTACATCCTCACTTCTTCAATTTTGTTACAATAGAGAGTTTTATGGATCTGAAAAACTTTTAGGTGACATTTCTTATCTCTGCTTGATTTCTTCTGGGTGAATTTGACAGTGGGTCTCACTGAAGTAATTTATTTTCTTTTTTTTCATTTTTTAAATTTATTTATTAAATTTAATTTTATATACCAGCCATGGATTCCCTTGTTCTCCCCCCTCCCACCCTACCCCCAGCCCTCGCCTTCCCCCGAGCCCACCCCCCATTCCCATCTCCTCCAGGGCAAAGACTCCCCCGAGGATTGAGTTCAACCTGGTAGATTCAGTCCAGGCAGGTCCAGTTCCCTCCTCCTAGACTGAGCCAAGTGTCCCTGTATAAGCCCCAGATTCCAAACTGCCAGTTCATGCACTGAGGACAGGACCGGGCCCCACTGTCTGGATGCCTCCCAAGCAGATCAAGCTAATCAATTGTCTTATTTATCCAGAGGGCCTGATCCAGTTGGGGGCTCCTCAGCTATTGCTTCATAGTTCATGTGTTTCCTTTCGTTTGTATATTTGTCCGACCGTGGATCTCTGCATCCAGTTCCCTCAGTCATTGGGTGGAGTTTCTAGCATTACAATTAGGATGTTTGGCCAAGTGGCCTTTGAAAACTTCAGAGATCTATTCAGAGGGCCTGATCCAGTTGGGGGCCCCTCAGCCTTTGGTTCATAGTTCATGTGTTTCCATTCATTTGGCTGTTTGTCCCTGTGCTTTATCCAACCTTGGTTTCAACAATTCTCACTCATATAAACCCTTCTCTTTCTACTCACATCACCAGGGAGGCTACCTGGAAAACAGGACCCCAAGAAAGACACGAGGATCACCCAATGACGGAGAAATGCCTGAGATCTACATGAACAACCTGGACAGGGGTGGGAGTAATGGAGGGCAGGGGTCAAGGGAAAGAGAGCCTATGGGAGCGGGAGATCCCAGCTGGATCAAGAACAGAGAGGGAGAACAAGGAATAGGAGACCATGGTAAATGAAAACCACATGAGAAAAGGAAGAAACAAAGTGCTAGAGAGGCCCACAGAAATCTACAAAGATACCCCCACAATAGACCGCTGGCAATGGTCGAGAGACAGCTGGAACTGACCTACTCTGGTGATGGGATGGCCAAACATCCTAATAGTCATGCCAGAAACCCCATCCAAGGTCTGAGGAATCTGGATGCAGAGATCCATGGCTAGGCCCCCGGTGGAGCTCCGGGAGTCCAATTAGCGAGTAATTTATTTTCTTTATTTCCAAACTTCTGACTCACCTCATCTAAACATCTGCCTGCTGCCAATAAAGGCAATGTTCATGTATTCAGTTTTCTTAATATCATGGGTCTTCCTAATTATTACCAAATTTCTACTAGTTTTATAAAGAACTTACCAACTCTAGAGACAGCATCCATTTGGGACTATTTGCTATAAACTAAGTTTACTTCCCCACTAAGTTTAAGTTTGCTTTTCAATTAATGCATACGATCTGAAAAGAACTGGCAAAGCTCATGGTATATGCAAAGAAGAGGCTATTTGAGATCCACATCATAAAATGCTCAGAGATTCCCCCAAATATCAACTCATTTAGTCATTTTCATTAAAAATTGTATAGATCAAGCAATTTGATGAGCTTTCCAAAGTGAGCACCAAATGTAAAAGATTGTACACACACACACACACACACACACACACACACACACACACACAAAATGGCTTTTTTAAATTGACTGTGGCAGTACATGTCTGCAACCCTAGGGCTCAGCTGGCTGAATTATCAACATGCATTTGAGCCCATTGTATAAGTAAGACTCTGCATCTAAAGAGAAAGAAAGGAAAAAGCAAAGAACCAAACAAATTGAACTGTTTTTGTTTTTTGTTTTATTTGATGAAGAAATGTCTTTTTTAAATTCAGAATTTTAATAAAGTTGTTTCTGTTTCTATACCACAGGGATTTATTCTGTAAATATTGTAATTTGATTCTGAATGATCACAAACATTACTTAAGATATATGAAATAATCTTTTATCATTTACTAGTATATATTTGATTTTTAAGTCATTTTTTAAAGGAAAAGACAAACCATGATTATAATGGTTGACCTTAAGAAAAGTCCCTTACAATAGTTATTTCCTTTGATATTCTAATTTTATTATTTAACTCATTTTATCTGATGAAATGTCAAAAATCTTCAAGATATCACACTGGGCCCTTGTATATTTCATTTCCACTTGCTTTGAGATTGATTAACAAGTTAGAAATTTTCTTGTTGGTTTTAACTTAAGATGAATATATTCAAAGAATCTCTCTCTCTCTCTCTCTCTCTCTCTCTCTCTCTCTCTCTCTCTCTCTCCCTCTCTCTCTTGCAAAGAATTAAAAGGTCAAAACAATGAATCAAAGAATTGTTTTCAAATTTAAACATCATATATAATCACTGTTCCAGAAATGTAAAAAAAAAAAATTAGCCTTTCCAACAATTCTAATAAATCTAAATAATCTGAAAATTGACTTGAAGGCTAAAAAGAATAATTCAAACATTGGAGAGTAGTGGTTTGTATCCACTCATTTCATCACTGTATAAATTCCAAAGAAATACTCCAGAAAATGCAGATCTGTACTACAAGCTCTTGTTATATAGCAATTACTTGAGATACAAGATTCCATCTTGGAGGGAAACTCCTAGGACACAGGGTGTTCTAAAGGGAGGTAAAATATTCCATCTCACAGGGAATCTTCTTTAAATGTGGAAAACAAACAATTCAACAGCTTCAGGAAGTCCCTGCAACTGACTAGATTCTTTAGATTCTTTTCTGCTTAAGATTATATAAGCAGTAAAAAATTTTGAGAGACACTCTCAGATAAACATAGTTACTTAGAAGAGACGCACGCCATTCAAGCTTTCTAGAAAAGGCTCAGACCAGCTGAGTTGCCTGGAAGAGACTTACCCCATCATATTGATCTGCCTGAACATGGGACAGTACCTTCAGGGTTCCAGATTTCAAGGGCCATAATCCATGCTGGAATGGGTTTTTGATAACACAGCTAACTGTCTTAAAGTTATTTATGCTCCTGCAAGCAAACCTGTAGCCAGAAGTTTCTCAGGTATCCTCCCCCACCCCCCTGTGGTCCGCAACTGCTCAGACTCAAGTAAACATACAGAGGCTTATATTATTTACAAACCGTATGGTTTATGGCAGGCTTCTTGCTAGCTAGCTCTTATAACTTAGCCCATTTCTATTAATCTTTAAGTTGCCGTATGGCCATGGCATTACTGGTCTGCTGGCATCTTTGCTGGCATCTTGCTGCTCCTTCTGAGTCAACAGCTGGCATCTCTCCTGCCTCTGCCTTTCTTTTTTTCTGTCTTCCTTTCCTGCCTGCCTCTAAGCTGCCTTGTCATAAGACAAAGCAGCTTATTTATTAACCAATGGGAACAACATATATTCACAGTGTACAGAAAGATATCCTCCAGCACAAACCCTTGCTGATGTTCCTGTAAGTAACTAATAGTTCACCAAGTTGGGCTTTGGTGATATTCATACTTTGGTCTGATGTTGGATCTGGAGTGAGTAGACATTTCTTCATGTCTCACAGGGAATAGTGGCTCACAATAGCTTGTATCAAAGTTGCTATTCACGAGTTTCATAGAATCTGTGGAAATTAGAGGAGAAGAAATGAACATGATAAAGCAGTAGCAAAACAAGTACGAGAGAAAACAAGTACTGTAATTATGAGAAAAGCAAAATATAAATCAGAGTAGCAAAGAGTGCTTAAAGGTATTGAAGCTGAAATAAAAGTCACAAACCAGCAGTAGCAATACTTACTATTAACAGCATCCTAAAATTTAAAACCTGCATAATGCATGACACTATAGTGTCTTTCTAACCAGGATTACTTTAGTAAGTCAGAGCAGTCAGTAAAAAAGTGAAAACCCTTTTCTCCCCAGTAGATCTAATGACAGTTTCAAGCTGAGCAGGGCATAGCAATTTGCTCTGTTAGTTTACAATAAAAGAGACCTTAGAAACATATTTTTGAGAACATTGGTGAAGTGTATATTTTGTTCATTTGTTTGAAGAACTCTTATTTCAATTCTAGAAAGCAAATGAAATTAGCAATTACAGGTATTTTTTGTTTCATTTTAACATTTTTTGATTTATAGGTTGAATTTATGGATGACTGGGTATAGTAAAATGTTTTAGTGTCCATAAGTAATTATATTTTAATATTTTTTGATGCTCTGTTATATAAAGAAAAGTATGTTTACCTAGAATATTGGGAGAATTATGTGTGCATTTTAGGCCAAGCTTTTAAAATTCAGACAAAAACTGCTTTAACCAGCATAAGTGGATGCTCTTTTCATTTTGCTACAGGTCCCCATAAGAGATGTGATTCAGGCTGCCTTGCCTAGAGATCTTTTCATTAGTGCTTGCTTCCCCTTGCCTTTCAGCACAGCTCCTTTATTTTACACTTGTTTATCGAATCACTTCCAGTGGGAAAGTGTGGGAGTTCCCTGAATGCTAGGGAGAGTCCTTCTTATAGAGAGGTGCCAGATAGGTGCTTTAAGCGACTGCAGCAACATCATCCAGCCTTCTTGCCTTTGGGCAGTGTCTGTCAAGATCAGGGGAATCCATGATTAGAACAAGGATAGCTTACATATAAACCATAACTTTTCTAGAATTCGTCGTTGTCTGTACCTCATGTTGCCTAAGATATGTTGCTACTTTCACAGTCGGTAGTCATTAGGCCTTGAATGTTGACTAGCCAGCACAAGCTCATATTTTGCATGTGTGCCCTAGCATAGAGACATATTTTGGGAGACTGTGAAGTGTTTAGGAGATGAGGTTAGGCTAAGGTTAGGTCAGTATGGGAAGGACTTTGACTACATTGAAGAACCCCTTGCTCCCCCTGCTACATACACATACATATACAAATACACACACACATACACACACACACACACAAACACACATACATACATATACAAATACATACACACACATACACACACATACACATACACACACATACATATATACACACATATACATACACACACATACAAGCGCACATACACATATACACACACATACACACACATAAACATATACATACACACACACAATTCTTGCTGTTTTCTGCTTTCAGGTCTGATGTGAGGAACAGCTGTTTTGCTTCATATTCTGGCCACCAGGAACAAAGCCACATTTCCCTGATTTCCCTACTGCGATGGACTGAAATCCTTCTACAAACACAAGTCCAAATGTGGTTTCTCCCCATAGATCTCTTTTGTTCAGTATTTCATCACAGAAATGTAAAAGTACTTAGTATGTAAAATTTATACCTGGCGTGGGGAATTGATGTGTTGTGAGAATATGGAAGAGTCTGGAGCTATGGGACAGAGAATGCTGTAAGTAGTGTGTAATAAGCCATTATGCTGGATTTCAGAAGACCAGAAAAATGCAGAGAAGAAAGAATATGCTCATGAGGTTTCAGCTGATAACAAGGACTCTATTGGGAACTGGACTAGAGGCTATTCATGTTGCATCCCCACAAATGACCTGGCTGAGTTTTGATTGTGTCCTGAAAATCTGAATAAGGCTGAATCAAAAGTAACAGACTAAAATATTTGAGAAAGAACATTTGAAGATAACATGATGTTCAGTTTGTAGCATGGTTATTTGTGGTTTGTTTTGCCAGTTTGTTTTACAGTGAGAATGGGAGCTAACAGCAGAGAGCAGAAGGATTTGAAAACTGTATAATTTGGGAGCATAAATGCATTTAAAGCAGTAGGTGAGGAAGACCATACAAAGCAGCTATAATTACCATCAGAGAAAAACTATATTTCATGCTGGGACAACAGGAAAGAAGCACCAAGAGCAAGTTCATATCTGTGGCAGGATTCAAGACATAAAAGGAGGAATTGCCTTTGAGAAGAGAGTTCATGGAAAGAGAATCACAAGGTGGGTGTGTCCTTGTAGAGCATTACCTACGGGGGTAATTTTTCAGTTTAGCTTCCCAGGTGCTCAGAGGCCAATGAATCTCAGTTCAAAACTAGACCCAGTAGGACATGCCATTGTCCACATGGGTCTAGTTTTGCAGATATGAAGAAGGAAAAAATTCAAGGGTCATAGTGTCTTGTAGTAAGATCCCAGAGAAAAGCATTGTTGACCAGACAATGTTTCATAGAATTGCATTCCCTATAGGACTGCCCAGAGTGGGTTTTACTTAAAGCTATGAGGTAACCAGAATTTGCAATGGAGACCTTGGGATAATGAAGATATCAAGAATATGGGATGTCTTATGAGGAAAGGTGTGGGCACTAAATGGAGCCAGACTATGAGAAAGGATATGTATTGTAGATGGCAGGGGGCAGGGGGCAAAACTGATCCCAAACCTGATGGTGCCCATATTATACCATCTGCATTCAGGTGCTCTACACAGATATACAACATTTAATGTTTTCTCTGCCATGATTTTTTTTTACTGAGATTGTTATATTTCCTTGCTATGGCCCCACCTTTCTCTTTAGGAAAGAAATGTTTGAAATGTTTACTCTGTCTGTGCTAGTGCATATCAAAACTTTGTTTTGATTTTACATGCTTTCCAAGTTACAAAGTTGCCTCCACTTCCAGAAGAGACTCTGTACATTTTAGTTATGTATTTATTTATTAAACTATGTGCACATGGTGGGGAGATTCACATGATTGTGGGTGACCATGGAGGCCAGATTAGGGCATTTGGATCTCCGGGAGCTGGAAGTTGCAGGTGGTTATGAGCCTGACACCAGTGCTGGGAACTGAACTCTAGTCCTTTGCAAGTATAAGCAAGAATAGTAAGCTCTCGTATACTTCTTTCTAGCCCAAATTTCTTTACTTCAAAACCATATTCAGATTGTTAAGACAATAGAGAACATTTGAAATCAGATAGAAAGTGTTTTGTGTTATGCGATGACATCAGCCTTTGTTAGGCAGAAGAAAAGTATTGCCTATATACACATGTCTTGAATATTGCCTTGCTGTTGACTATGTTTTTAGAAGCTATGGAAAAGAGGAGATGGGACCTAGCTTATGGAAATACAATTCTATGGGAGGGCCTTGAACACTTAACAGCCTGGCCTGTATTTCTGACTGTCCTCTGTGTCCTGTTCTATAATGTCTTATGTTTCTCTTGCCACAAATATTGATGGAGAAGTGTATTTTACATGGACATAAGTATATTTTAACAGAAGACTCTCACTGTCAACTCAGGCATATGAAAGACTGTTCAAGGAAAGAGGTATCTGCCACCCCTGTGGAATGAGGGCACCAAGTCTCAACGCATCTACTCCCTGTTCTCATCACTCAGATGTGGAGCTCTGCCTTAGAGATAATTTCTATAACAGTACCCATGTAAGGTTTTCTTAAGTGATGGAGAAGGTGAAGTGCCAAGGAGACACTTATTGTCATCTTGTCAGGTGACACTAAGGTTCTTAGTGTGATTGTAAGTCACACTGATCAGGATAAACTCAGAAAAATCTCCTTGGCTAGGTGAGAACTGTGTGAGGGGATGTCATATATAAAGAAAAACAATATAAACCATATTCATAGGTCATTCCTGAGAGTTATACACAAGAAAATTTGAGTCATTAACATCTTCCAGTTTTGCAGACAGCCCATAGAATTTTATGGTGACACATACTATAAACTATAATTCTATTGCAAATGAAAAAGATCTTAAAAATTAGCAATTCAAACACTTTCTCTTATGCTGTTTTGTTTAATTTTTAGAATAATCCTGTACGATAATTTCCTACTTCTTTTGCTCTTTGTTGTATGATGTGTGTGTGTGTGTGTGTGTGTGTGTGTGTGTGTGTGTGTGTGTGGTCAATGTGGAGGCTGGAGGTTAACACTGGCATGTTCCTCTATTGAGTTCCCCCTCAAGTTTTTAAACACATTCTCAATGAGCTAGAGCTCACCAAGTTAGCTAGACTGGCTGACCATCAAGTCCAGGGATATTCATTCTCTACTTCCTCAGAGCTCAAATTCCAAGTTGCATGCTGCTATGCCCAGATTTTTTATGTTGATGCCAAGAGTGTCTGAATTCAGGTTTTATTGTTAAATGGTATGTACTTTACTTGTTAAATGGTATGTACATTCCCTATATGATAAATTCTAACACATAGTGCTAACAAAGAAACTGTGGATCAATAAGAGTTATATCCTTGCTTCAAGGTAATGGGTTCTACAATGAGATCTAACTGAGACATTTTCAGAAAGAGATGCTTCACATGCAGATTGGGAATTGGGAAGAATTTCTATATGATCATACACTTGTTCTTTGAAAAGAATGACTCTTTAACATGGAAGATAATTTGAATGCAAAATGTAATACTATTGTGGTGATATTTTATTTGTGCTGAAATATGGTGGTATTTTATTTGTGTTTTAATAAATAAAGCTTGCCTGGAGATCAGGGCGAAAAGGTCAGCCATTTTAAGTAAACAAAGAAGTCAGGCAGCACATGCCCTTAATCCTTTAGCAGGCAGGATCTCTGTGTGTTCAAGGCCACACTAGGGAATAGAGCCAAGTGACACACGCCTTTAATCCCAGGACCAAACATAGAGACCTGGAGGTCTGTACAGACAGACAATGATAGAGCTGTGTAGGAAGAGGAAGTGAGGTAGCTGGGCTAAGAGCCAATGAGAGGTCAGAAAAGCAAGGCATATAAGCCTGGGTAGACAGGAAGTCATTTTCCTTGGAACCCACATAGTTGGTGAGGTGAGGTTAGCTTGTGGCTTTCCGTATTTCCCTGATCTCTCTTAGACTTTAACCCAAATTTCTGGCCCTATGGTGATATTTTATTTGTACTGAAATGTGATTTTAATTTTATGTTAATAAATAAAGTTGCCCTGGGGTCAGAGCTATTAGAGCCATAGCAAGAGCATGATGGTTAGAAGAGCTAGGTAGATTTCTGTGTGTTCAGGGATACAGCCAGTATTGGAGACATATGCCTTTAAGACCTGGAGGGCGGTACTTACAGGCAGTGATGAGGCAGTCATGTGTTTGGGTTTACAACCAATGAGAAGGCAGAACAGAAAGACTATTTAAACACAGACAAACAGGAAGTAGCTCTCTCTCGGGGAAGCTAGGAGCACTGCAGGAGATAAGATTTTATCTCTGAGCTCTGACCTCTCGGCTTTCTCTTTTACATTGGCTCTGTGTTTCTTATTTTAATAAGACGATTGGTTACATCTACATGGCTCCATGTTCTTTATTTAATAAGACCATTTAGAAATTTGTCTACATACTGTTTAATTTAAGTTCTGGAAGTTTATATGTGAGAAGGAAATACCATGTTTCATACAAATGGTATATAGTCTCCCAGACCTCCATAAATAAATATCATAAACTGAGTAGTTGAAACAATAATGAATGTCCCACAGTCTCAGAAGCTGAAGTCCAACATCAAGACAGAAGGAATGCTTTATCCTGAAAACTATGTGGGATGTTCTGCTCCTCCGCTGGATTGTAGATGGAATCTTCTTCTCCATCTTTATGTGGCTATTCTGTGCCTTTATGATAATTTCTCCATATTTCCTTATTTCTCCCTTTAGAAGGACATGGGATATAACAGATAAAGATCCACTCTAATGACCTCATTTTAATTAATTGTATTTGCAATCATACCGTTTCCAAATACAATCATTCTGAGATAGTAGGAGTTAGGCCTTCAACCTATTTCGCAAGCACCAATTTCAACCCATAAACAAAAAATATCAAGGAAACATGCATCAGTGGGTAACACATGAACTGAAGCTAACAGGAAGATGTAAAGACATCACACATCCATGAAACTAAAGTGCTGACAGGCCAGTGTGTAGAGAGTATGGGCCAAGGATCAACATCATTCCAAAGCTGTGGAGTTGTGGGCAACCTCAGACATGACTGTGCTTCTGTGCAGCTGACCAAGGTCTTAGAGAGGACTCCTTTCTCCTTGTCTAACAACAACAAAATCAGCTGACTTAACCAACAGTGCATCAATCAGTATTGAAATTTGCTTATACAAGTTGTTGCTAATCCCAGGTAAGGACTAAGTATTGGTGAAATTATTAAGGCCACTCCACGTAGTTAAAAGGGAGGTTTATTTAGTGGCATAATTTACAAATGAAGGGATAGGTAGGTTGCAGGGTCTGGGGAAGACGTAGCGCAGTCTGGCGGTGTTCTCTGGAGAACTTTGCTCGGTATACTTCTAGTGTCCAGGGTCCAGGAACCAAGAAAAGGCAGTGCATCTGGATCTCAGGTCTTCAGGGCCCTCCCTTGGCCCCACCTTGTAGGCGTGACAGTTACTGAAGCATCAATAGGGGTTGGAACTTCCAGATCAAAGCTGGAATGGCTACCCACTACAATTAAGTGCCAACTATATTAGAAAGTAGTTTGCCACAAAACCCAAATATAATCATGATGTTTGGAATGTGTAATTATTTTGTTTCAGATGAAAATACAAACAAAACCACTCAGACAAGATCATACTAGATTTATTAATAGTGATATGATTTAAATGAATCTCAATTATTTTTTCCTGTGAAATTGAAGAACTCCTTGAATTAAATTTTATCTTATTCAGGGCACATATTACCCCATGTCATAGTGCCATGTATCATGTAGATCATACTGGCCTAAGAAATGTTTTAGCACGTATTCATAACAGAGACATCTCAATTAATCTGTCTTGTATATTAGTAAGTTTAAAATGATAGAGATCAATGATAAATTTTCATATATTTGTTTTTACTATGTCCATCCTATTGAGGCAGTATCTTTAGTTAAAAATCATTCTTTTTTATTTATTTTATTTTTCATTTTTTAAATTAATTTATTAAATTTAATTTTACATATCGGCCACGGATTCCCTTGTTCTCCCCCCTCCCATCCACCTAACCCCACCTTCCCCCCAGCCCATCCCCCATTCCCATCTCCTCCAGGGCAAAGACTCCCCGGAGGATTGAGTTCAACCTGGTAGATTCAGTCCAGGCAGGTCCAGTCCCCTCCTCCCAGGCTGAGCCAAGTGTCCCTGTATAAGCCCCAGATTCCAAACTGCCAGTTCATGCACTGAGGACAGGACCAGGTCCCACTGTCTGGATACCTCCCAAGCAGATCTCTTAATTTAAGCTACATCATTGTCTCTGTGTTCAGGCTTCTGTTATTGACACTTTGTTAAGGTTATTGCTCATGGGCTTATGGTGATTTTTGTTGGCTTATTATTTTTTTTTGAAATTGTGATTTAATTACAGCATTTCTCCCTTCTCTTTCCTCCCTCTTGAACACTCCCATATAGTGAATCTTCCCATGCTCTTTCAAATTCATGGTTGATTTTTTTTCATTAATTGTTATTGTATGCAAATATGTATTTGCATGCATACACATATAATATACATATTCCTAACCATAACCTGTTGAATCTGTATAATGTTACTTTAACATGTGTCCACCATTACTGCCAGTTTGTACTGGTCCTCTGACTTGATAGTTGAATAAGTGGTTGTTTTCTCTCTTAGTCTTGACTCATGATCTGTCCTTGCAGTGTCTGGTGTTAGAGGCTGATTGAAAGTTTTGGCAATACCAATGCTATCACTGAGCAAATCTGACCCACAGCAGAGAATGGGCAGTATGTATGTCCAGTACTTGTAGATGTAAATGCCCCTGTACTTCCTGACAAGGACTGATCTGAACTAAGGTTTTGAAGTCTAGGAAACCAGTTGGCATTAACTTCTGAAGAGAGAATGATGATTTGGTTGCAGGCACTGAGTGGGATTTGGACATGACCCATGATGTCTAGATTCAAATGTGTGAAAAAATAGAGGATCAGGGTGGGCAAGCAGTAGTGGTAAAAGCTGTCATCAATGTCAGGATGAAAGGTTCTCGATCCACATGGTAATGAGGTGGAGGTTTGCCATTGTCAGTATCTAAAGGAGGAGGTATGAAGACAGTACTTGGATCATTGTAAAAGGCCATTATATTATTGTTATTGTAAAAATATGATTAAATTGTATTCCATAAAAGTAGAAAATAGATTATTTTAAATAAATGACCAGTATGCACACTATCCATGCACAACTGTTGCTCTGATGAATCATCTCCCAGGATTTCAGATCATATGTGTTTATGATTGCGTATTCAGAACTAAAGTCACTGAGTTTTAGAAAATAGTTTTCATCAAGTAACTTGATAATGTTTTAGTATTCATAAGTTCCTGTGCCTCCTCTGAATGCAATGTTCTGAGATTCTCTTTTCCTCTCCTGGTTTCATTTTCTGTGGTTCTTTCATTACTTCTATCAGGGCAGTAATCACTAAAAGCTTATAAGTTAGAAATTGGTGTCTCCAGCTCTGAATTTTATCTTATGTTTCAGATTCATAAATAATTATTAACTGTGTGTGAGAGTGTGAGGATTCATATCTTGGAACTTCACCACCCCTGAGTAAGATGGTTTTCAAGAGGTGATGTGGCTTCTTACACTGATCTTAATTACTATTTCCTAAAGTGATATCATGTTTATTCAGTTATTTAATCCTAACTTCTGAAATCATAAGCTGTTGAAGCATAAGCTGCTGTACTCTGATAAGCTCCCATGGCTCAGAGTAGAGGGTCATCCTTTCATATCATCTAAAGCCTCTCATGTACCTGTCAAAGTTACAATTTTTCTCCTCAGATTCGCAGCATGCATCAAACAGCATGGTTACAAATATACAAATTTTAAAAATTTTGGTGCATGAAGCATCAATTCTATGTTTCGATTGTTTTGCTCCCTTTTTTTCAGCTCAAGAAAGCATTTGACACAATGTGACCATTCATTAAATTGCACTCCTTTTGATGGTCTGTGAAACAAACTTTCAGTAGATTCCAAGGGCTATTAGTGGTGAGTGAGTTGAAGTGGACACAACCAAATTTTGGAGTGATGAGGGAACTTGAGAGTTGGCCTGGAAACTTGTTGTTTTGCTGAATTATTAAGGTGAAAATAAATGCAGAGCTATTTAAAGCAAAATTAATTATAATTGTGTCGCATTAATATACCCATTGTGATGGGCGTAACATCCTGACATGTAGTGCGGTCCTGAGGCCCCAGATCTGCAGTGTCAGCAGTTGCCAACTGCGTCAGCCTTTGCCACTACCTTCCCAGTGCCACAGATGCGTTATCAATCCTGAGAGATTCTGATAATGACACATCCTGGACCTCAAAGCTGGTGCCTCCACTCTCCCCACACTTCCTCGGAGTACTTACACCACAAACTCAGCCCTTTGGGGGTTTAGCAGTCAACACAAAAGCTATTCTTCCATTTCTGAAATGCTCCAGATAGGCTGTTCTGATATGAGCCAGTCTGTAATGATCAGCCCGCTGTTACAATCAAGCTTCCTGTGATAAGAGTGTTTGAAGCTATCTTAACAAATGCTTATAATTATAATAGTTATCATACAGAACACTTGTTATCCTCTAAGGGATTTATGTGTGTGATAGAATCTTTCTAGTAAAGGAGTTTATCAGCCAGCAGATTTGCTTTCTTATGATGGGAAAGTGCATTTTAGATACATAAAAGCACAATAAATGTGCTCTTAACTATGCTGGCCGTTGTAATCAAGCTCTTTTCTATTCCAAGTACCTAAACTATCTCATTAAGTATACGTCTAGAGGATATAATGACACTCCTCCATATAAGCAAAGGGAGTGCCTTGCATTTAGAGTCTTCTTATCAGGCTCCAGAGTTTAAGCAGTTTGGTCATTGGGATAATTAGGCCGCCAAGGCTCCTCATCTCCCCCTGCCTGCCTGTCAACTCTAATGGCTGCTGAAAGATAATTTGCCCAATTGAAAAGTTGCTATGAGGCTAGAGAGATGTGTAGAACAAAGTAAGCAAATTTATAACCTGTCACCCTTCCAGGCTCAGAGGAATAATTGATGAGATCGTGGAACTAATGTCAGTTGCAAACCCAGAACACATGGGGATTTCTCATATGAGCCTGGGATGTTTACTCAGTGTTACTAAACCATGGGAAAGTTTGAACAGAATGTCCCACCGAGGCTCTGAGGCAGCTTCAAGTGAGACAGACCTTCGGTATGTGGTATTCTATTGCTCATACATGGCCATATTTTAAGTTAACAATAGGATGTGGAGCTCTATTACTTACCAGCTGATTTTGGGGTCGGTCCAGTATTCTTTTATGTATTTTGACTCTCCCACTGCACTTATTAACACCAGGCATTAGATGAGACACAATAATTATGATACAAAAGAGAGATACATTTTTAAAATATTTTTAAATTACTGTTTAATTATGTGTATGTATACAGGTGTCGAGGGATACACACATGTGTGGGGGTGTTTAAGAAGGCCAGAGGCGTTAGATTCTCTGAAGATGGAGCTATGGTGGTTGTGAGCCACCTGGCATGGGTGCTGGGAATTGAACTCAGGTCCTCTGGAAGAGCAGTACATGGAGCTAAATTTTTATACTCAGACTTGGTACCATATTTTGATGTTAAAAGTCACCATTTTAGTCTATTACAGATATTTTTCATAATGCATCTGAGTATGAATATGCAATTGGGGAGAGTATAAAATGCTGAGTTGAATATTCATAAAGTAATGGCATATGTATATGTAAATGAGCACTTAGAAGTAATACATTGTTAAATTGCTCAATTCTTTTGTTTTTTAAGAGTCCTATGAAGGAACCATCACTATGAGAGAAAGGTGATTTTAGAGGTCTGAATCTTTTTTCTTGGTCGTTTCATCTTGATGCTCTCACACCCATAAATCAATGATAGACTTCTCAGCTTACAGTGTTGCGGCTCTTTCAGAACAGAGGTCTTGTATGGGGAGCTGGCTCTCAGACTGACTCTGTTCCTTCTTGATGTGTATCATTGCAGAAATGTGGTTGTTTATAGAAACTGCAGTGGCTCAGCCTTAACTCCACCGACTCTTTTACTTGCACAATCTGGGAAAATGGAAGAACCAAAGCCAAGCGAATTGGATGGTACTGAGATGTGATGGTGTTTTGCAAAAGAGTTGACATGGTTTGTTGTTCTGGGTGATGTTTTGATGTCAGGACGGCTGAATGAGTCACACTTCCTCACTGGAGCAGACTTCATTCTAAGGGAAAATCAAACTGAGATAACTAGAAGCCTCGTGTAAGCACATTTTCCAACTTGGTGTGGAGGGATTTCCTGGATTAAGTTAGAATTATGTTATTTACAGAATGGAATATTCCACAGAGTTTTCTTCTACAGAAACACATTTTATGAATTCTACTGTGCATTTTAAAATTTCTGTTTTTTTTATTATTAGGTGATTCTGAGTGAAACATATGTGGTATTCTTGTTTGATTGCCCTGGGATTGTTGGTGGACCTTTTTCTCTAAATCCAAGGAAGAACTGTCTTTTGGGGGTAGTTAGATGGCAGATACTAGGGAAGGGAGCATTAACATCATTGTGGCAGCCCTCCTTATGTCACTGACAAGTCGTTGCTATTGTCCATCTCCACTAAATGCCATCCATGCTCAGCCTCTCAGTCCCGCCCCCACTTGATGCAAGTGTACTTTCACAAGGTTCATTTCATAAACTCAGACTCTTCCATGTAATATCCAGCATCCTAGCTGTCAGGGCTTCTCCAGAACTGCATAAAGAAATGCCCCATGGCCATGCAGCTTGCGAAGGAATGGACAAAATAAGAGTGAGAGGATGCATGCCTGTGTTTGCTATCAGAGCTCGCTGCATCAGAACTGAAAAGTGTGTCAGCATTTGTCCTCATTCCACTGTGCAGCGCCACGCTTCTGACAGGCCATGCTTCATCGTAACAGCAGATTTGAAGAGGACTTGTTCAGTACGCTGCACTTCCATAAATCAAAGACTGGGGCTGTCCTTACCCTCCTATTTAGGAATAAATGGAATTGAAAATGAAATACCTGATAATGAACACTTAGTTGAAAAGGTTAACAACTGGCTGGGGTGTGGGAGATGAAAAAACAGGGACCTGGTGATTTATGAAATTGACAAAATCTCTAACTTTGCAATTTAGCACCATTTCCCTTTGTTCCATTCTCAGAAGAGCTGGAGAACAGCTGGTCACTGCCACCTGTGTAAGAATGAATGAATACCAGTAACAAATTTCTTTAGAAAAAGACCAATTGCTTTTATTTTTTTCCAAAGTGGCAAATGAAACCCTTCATTTTCTCCACTCATCTAGAAATTCAAAGCGTTTTCTGAGAATGGTTAGTTTTGAGGGTTTGAGATCCTAGGACAAGCTTTCTGTATTAAGTGAGAGGGGTGTTTATGGGGATAGAGAAAGGAATGAAGGTTATGGTACTTAGGACTGTAGGAATCTCAGAGCAGCCTGTGCGTTGGTCTTGTTAGCAGAGCAGGGATCCTGGTCTACCCAGCTTTTGAGCAATTGGCACTGTAATGCTATCATGATTCACAGCAACTTGGAGCAAATTAGGATGCTAATCCTCAAGCTGCAGAATGTGCACATTCCGTATATTTCTATTAATCACTATTAACAAGACATAAAGACTAATGTGGGTTTGTTAACTCTGCCATGCCCAATGTAATTTACCAGTCAATTGTATTTTCATTTGCAACTAGCTAAGCATCCAAATGCTTTGTGATTGATCCATTTCCATAGACTCTTGGCTCATTCTGTTTTGATGGTCCATCTTTGTGTCCACTTACAATGGAAAAGCCACTTGGGACAGGACATGTCCTCATACATGAGGGGTATCTAGGGCTCCCTTGCAGAGTGAAGCTTGCAGTCAGGAACACTTTCTTAGTCAGTCTGATATAATTGGCAGAGATCATTATGAGGAGAGAGAACATAGCTATTTCCCACAGCTTTTCCATCTAAATACATCCTTTAGGTTACAGGTATCTTTCTTTGGAACAGTGACCATACCACTCAAGCAAACACCTCTCAGTCACTAGAGATGGAGACCCCTCCTTATCTGTCCTACATGAATCTTATCTTTCTATTCTTAATACTGTTATGACTTCTAAACAACTTTACATAATGGTTCATTTTGTTAAATATCACAATTACTTTCATAAATGTTCATGTATTTTAATTTAAATTTTACTTGTATTTTATGATCACTTATAGTAATTTATCTTTTCATAAATGCTTTCTATTTTACTTTGATTTTCAATGTTTTTATATAGAAAGTTGTAACTCGAATCATAAAAAGTCTTATTAATAAAAAACAAACAAATCTGGAGCTAGATATTGATGTAAAAACCTGAGAGATCAGAGGAATAGGAAAAGCCACAGACCACTTCACCTCACTGACACCCCAGGCTCCAAAGAGACCTACTTCCTGTATACCCACACCTATATGCCTTTCTGTTCTGCCATCTCATTTCCCCTCTCTGCCCAGCTACATCACTTCTCTTCCTGCACAGCTTTGTCACTTCCTGTCTGTCTGTATAGACTTCCAGACCTTTATAGTTAGTGCTAGGATTAAAGGTATGTACCACCATGCCTGGCTCTGTTCCTTGAACTCACAGAGATCCAGATAGATCTCTGCCTTCTGAGTGATAGGATTAAAGGCATGTGCTCCCATTGCCTGACCTCTACGTCTACTGCAGTGGCTGGCTTTTTCCTCTGATCCTCAGATCAACTTTATTAGGGTACACAATATATTGGGGACACAATACACCACCACAGAAAGTCTTCTACTAAACGTAGTTACATTTTCTATTTACCTTAGGTTTAATCAATTTTTAAAAATATTATTATTTGTTTTCCTTAATTTAGTTATTTATAACTTAAATGGGCATATAAGAATGGAGGAAGAACTGTATAGGCCCCTCAGATAAACTGATAAATACTAGATAGGAAAAAAGGTACACAATTTACCAAAGAGACAAATGAGAACAATACATCTAGCATTGAACAAAGAACATGACTACCACTAGTCCCAAATTTCTGACACTCAGAAATGGGACAGTCAGAAAGCCCTTAAAACTCTATGGTAGATTTATAAAGCCTCAGAATTTGGGGTGTCATTTTCTAAGTCCCACCAAAATCTTTATTAACTATCAGTGTTTTTATTTATAAACAATATTTTTTAAATCTGTGATCTTGACAAAAATAACAAGTAAATCTATATTTCTTGTCCAGTGGCCTAGTGTTCTTACTGTGCCACTCAAAAAAGAAAAGTCAAGTAAAGGTCAAGTGTCTACTTATGGATTCTGTATTTTGCATTGAAATATCAAAATCCTATCCAGATTTGTAGACAGACTTGGGTCTTTCTTCTTATGATAGGCGTTAATTGCATATTAGCATGATATTGCTCATATACTTGTAGAGGACTAGGAAACAATCACTTTTCATTTGGATCATTTCAACAATATTTTTATCAAACATTCCCTCTTGGCCTACACCATCATCTTTATATAGCCATAGACAGTTCAATGTCCTTTTTCCAAGTCATCCTGGCTAAAAGACATTTGGAGACAGACCCAGACACCTGTTTTCATCTTTATTGCAAATAGACTTGGGTGACTATGTCTAGATTCAGATAATGGTGTCATTTTCTCCATTTTTTATTAAATGACCTTAAATTAGAAATTTTTCTCTTAATGTGTTGAGAAGCTACCCTCAACATTGCTATTTATAGAAAGTTCAACATCCAGGATCTCTATTGTAGTTACAGAGAGTTTTCTGGCTAACTATCTATGTCATACCCATCAGATAATGTTGACATAATCAAAAGTGATATTCCACTGGGTTTAGTGGTTTTTTGTTGTTGTTGTTGTTGTTGTTTTTTTGTTTGTTTGTTTGTTTTTGGTTTTTTTGCTTCTTTCTACCACTTGGTGTCTTGAGAAAATTGATGATCATGCTGTAGCAAAGTGTACAGTCTGGACCTCTCTGTTCTCAGGGATCAGTTTTACTTTAGTCTTCAGACTTTCCCACTCCCTGCTTGCCTTGTTGATGTTTTTCTAACTTCTTCTGGAGACAGACTCAGGGTACTGACCTTGAACAAGGCCAAGGTGGACATAGTACTAACATCTCTGGTATGTTTTAGGTACACAATTTTGATTTCAATGGAGTCAAACTTTGGTAGGATGGTGGAAGTAGCTTGTGTCAGATGAACCTGGATTTGTGATAAGGGAAGAATATTGCACATTAGCCCCCTCCATTTCAAAACTATGTACTTTCATTTTTCTTTGTTATTTGTAATTTACCTTCAAAACAAGTGCTCATTGGTGAAGTGAGAAAGTATACAGACATACAAGACAAATTCAGCTGTCACCACCCACTTGAAATAACTCAAATGAATAGTTAGATGTGTCATGCACAGCTTTCCTTGTGGTATTATGAATTTACAGAAATCATTTAAAAAGTACTGATTTACCCCAGCTCCAGTCCACCATTAGAGGTTCCTGCTATAACCAGTCTTTATCAGAGAAGCTTCTTATTACAGAAACCCATAACAGACTGATGAACAGTGAGTAAGAGATAGTGGAAAACTCAGAACATCTGTATCATCCATTACAAGACTCAGGGAGCATTTTAGAAGAGGGGACAGAAAGAATGTAGAAGCTGAGGTTGTAGAAACTAGAGACATGCAGCTTTCTGGACATGATTTAGTCATTGCATTCGTGAACTCACTGATGCTGTGGTGACCTGTCCAAGATCTGCACAAGATTGGACCCTCAACCTTTTATCATGGATTGGTGAAGGACCCACGAGGTTCCACCTTCCCAGAGTGTCTATTGGCAAGTAAGGGTTATTGGGACGGATGCATCCTTTACTGTGGTGGTGTAGCTGTATGTAGGTTATGTGTGCTCCATTAAATATCCTCCATCTGCCTCACGCAAATAACTCTTAGTCAACTCAGTGAACCATACACAAAAAGAAGACATGTAAGTAAGAGGAGGACTTGTAGGAGGACTTGTTGAAAAGTGTTCCATCAGAAGAGTAAACAGAGGAGAGAGATGAGGGGGTGAAAGTAATTAAGAGTTGTTTTATATTGCCGGGCGGTGGTGGCGCACGCCTTTAATCCCAGCACTCGGGAGGCAGAGGCAGGCGGATCTCTGTGAGTTCGAGGCCAGCCTGGGCTACCAAGTGAGATCCAGGAAAGGCGCAAAGCTACACAAAAGAAACCCTGTCTCGGAAAACCAAAAAAAAAAAAGAGTTGTTTTATTAATTTATGAAGCTGTCAATTAAAAAACAAGGGAAACATTGATTTACACTTGGTTGTTTTCCAAAATTGGAATTATGAGACACTTATTACTTATAACCTATTTTCTCACTTGGCATTATAACATGTATAGTCCCCAAGGTCAACAGAAAAATGAATAATCCATTTCTCCATTAAAAATAACCATGGTAAAAGAAACATAATGAAAGTTCTGTGTTAATCATTTTGAAATGCACAGTTCAGCAGCAAATTCACCATACTGAGCAGCTGACTTCCACTAATTCTTTTCATCTCACAAAACAGAAACTTCATGTTCACCAAACAGTAGTTGCCAGGTCCCATTTTACCACAGGCCGAAGTAATCACCATTCTACCTTCTGTCTCCACAGTTTTGACTACTCTAAGGATTCTGTGTAGGTGGATTCATAGTGTGTTTATCATTTAGTGACTGGCTTTCATTTTACGAGATGTCCTCGGGTTTCCTTCATGTAACAGCGAGTGTCAGAACCCCTCTCTCTGTTGGAGATGAAAATGTATACCTTACATTCTGTTCACTATTATTTTGACCTTGGATACTTCGGTTATTTCTACTCTTTGTCTATTGTGCATAATGAGGCTCTGGATATACTTGCCCCCCCAAAACTCTATGAGACTCTCCTCCCAGCTCTCAATTTTGTGTTATGCAGCTAAAGTTGAAATTTTGCTGGTATTGTCTGTTTGCTTTTTGAAGTACCATTGTGGGGCTTTTCCTACCAGTTATTTCATTTCACACTCCAGTATCAGTGTACAGGAGCTCCAGTTTCTCTAGTAACTCATTCTTTTTGACAAATTCATTATTATTACTCAACTTTGATTCAGATTCTTTCTTGGCAGTGCCTTCTTCTGAACATACTATAAACTCTTACAGAAGGGGAAGGGACAGAGAAGTACTTGGGACACAGCTGTTTCATTGTGGTGTGATGGATTGGAGGATCTTTTCCTTTGCCAGTGCAGCTGACTCTGAGCAGATCACTCTGGCACTGGAGGCTCAGCCACTTTCAAATGCTCTCTCCACAGGTGGTAGACTGTATTTGCATCATTTGTACCCTATTTACACCATAACAAATCATTCAGTTAAGATTTAATGAACCTCTGCCCCCCCCCATTAAATTAAGTCTTTTTTTTTTTTTTTTTTTTTTTTTTTGGTAAAGACCTTGCAAACAAAAAAACATCCAAAATGTATACATCTCCATGAACTTCTATAGAATTAGAATACAATGAACCTTAAACTCAAATTGTTTTTACTGAACCAGTATTCCCTTTTGTAGGAATACATGTGACCACTTGATATTTTACCTCAGATTTGAAGATTTGCAAGTCTATTGGATCTCCCTGGGTGAGAAACACCAGCTTCAAAAGCCAGCTTGGCTCTTTCCCTTTGATGAGCAAGGATGTGTGTGTGTGTGGGGGGGGGGTGTATTTCCCATCATTATTTATCCTGCTCTCTGTGTCATTATATGTGTATTAATTTTGACATTCCTCATTTCCTGTCTCTTTTTTTTTTATTATCCTTTGCTTTCAACTTATACCACACCTAACTTGATTTATTCTTATGTGATTGGGATATAGTGCTCGTCTTTCTGTTATCTTTTAATCCTCAAGATATTCCCAGATGTAGGTAAGAATCTTGTACCATCAATCAAATTCAATAGAGTGCAGAGTCCAACTGCATCATAGAGATTTTTATCCGTAAGATAAATAAATCCAGCTAGAAGACTTGAATACTATCATTTTTCCATTTATCTTATTTTCTTCCAACTTTCCTTTGCTCCAGGATCTTTGGTTACTTTCTAGTTTTCTAACCACCCACTGTGATATCTTATGGATCCTTAGGGACTCATAGAATACTTGGTAGCAATAGGTGGGAGATGCTGATATACAATATGATTCTCCTCCAGAAGTTAACTATGCTAGGTCTATGTGACAAGCTTTTAATCTTGTTCTCATGTCAAAAATATCTGACCACTTGTTTTATCTGAAGATTAAATATTTCAGCTCATAGTTGGCACTCCTTTCATACCTTTGATGATTTAAGAGTTAGGAAAAAAACAAATCAAAGCTATTTTTAACTCCAAGCAGGCAATCAGGTCAACTTAGTAGTAAAATGATTGAGAACAAAAATGTAGAGCTATATATACAGAACTGAATATTTTGCTTAGTGATTATAGTGCCTGAAGACAAAATACACTTCGCTGTCACAAGTATTACACATAAAATGTTGTCCTTCACCCCTCTTGTCATTAGAGATCAGTGATAGATTTCTACTCAGAAATAATTGCTGCATCAGCATGCTGTGGAATAATGCTTTTGTACACTGGTTTAATAAAATGCTAATTGGCCAATAGGCAGGCAAAAAGTATAGTTGAGACAAGCAGAGAGGAGAATTCTGGGAAGTGGAAGGCTTGAGTCAGGAGATGTCAGCCCGCCATCCAGGGAGCAGCATGTAATGACACACAGGTAAAACCATGGAATACATGGTGACATATAGATTAACAAAAATGGGCTGAGTTTAAGTGTAAGAGCTAGTCAGTGGTAGGCCTGAGCTAATGGCTGAGCAGTTTTAATTAATATAAGCCTCTGTGTGTTTACTTGGGCCTAAGTGTCTTCAGACCAGGTTGGGCACAGAAAAATTTCAGTTACATCAGCAGCCTTGATATGGAGAAAACTGTGCAGCAGTGAAGGGTGGAGGTAAGCAACGTGGCTGCCAGCTGTTCTGTCACCTGATCTGGTCTCTTGTGAGGATGAGGTTGGAAGAAACAATATTTTGAACTTGAATGTATACTTGTATTTTGTTTCTCATTTGATTACAGATCCTTTTGTGCGTATACTATTAGGTAGAACACTAGAAAACAAGTAGTTACCCCCACTCCACACACATGCCAAGACCAAATATTTGACATCAGCTCCTGTAAGTACTTATCATCAAATTTATGTATTTATTTTACTTATTTTATATTCTGCATGAGAAAATTCAGAGTTCAGAGAGAACAACTTCATTGGCTAAGGTTATACTCAATGTGCATTAACATGGGGATTTGTTTCATCCTTGTTCTCAACACTATATAATAGTATATATTCTTATTTTACCATTAATTTAAGTGGTAGTTAGTATAAAGATGAATATGATTTCCAAAATTAAAATATGGTTTACATATTTTTTAAAGTACAGCATTTTTAATGGATACATAGCTGTTTTCTTGGCTGTTTGACTGGATTTCGAATCATCATTGAAACATGTCTCTGATTATTCTATGAGGTGATTTTCAGAAATGCTTGACTGAGGAAAACTCATCCTGAATGTGGGTAGAAGCATTCCCTGGGCTTTCATTCCAAGCAAAGTGGATGCAAAGTGACCGTCTACTTCCTGCACCTTCTTCATCATGAAAGAGAATACCCTCAAACTGAGAGCCAAAATTAACACCACCTCCTTTAAGTCCTTTAAGTTGCTTTTTCTCAGGTGTTTTGTCACCACAATGAGGGAAATAACTAATGTAGAAAATTGGTACTAAGAATGAAATTTGCTGCTATGACAAATTCAACCATGTACGTAGTTCCCCAGCTTTTCAAACAGGATTGCAGGAAGAATGTGGGAGCATTTAGAGGTGTGGATTATCAAAATCCTAGAGTTCTGTAAGCACAGCTTAGTGGACCTTTCTTATAACAGTCTGGAAGACAATAATGCTTAGGAAAATGTAGGCAGTAGAGACCTGGCTCATGAGGTTTCAGTGGGGAACAGGGATTTAGTTGGGAACAGGACTAGAAGCCATTTGTGTTACATTCTGACAAATAATCTGGCTTCATTCTAACCGTGTCCTGAGAACTTCAGGGGGATGAGTTAAAAAATGAAATTGCTTATTTGGTAGTAAGTTAAGGACTGGGTAGTACCTCAGCTGTGGTACCACTCTTACCAAATATACAATGACATACAGAAGAAAGTTGTGGGAAGTGTGCAATCTGATAAAAGGAAAAGAAAAAAAAAGAAACAGAAAAAGAAAGAAATGTGAGCAAATGAAAGTTGCAGACAATTTGATCTTTTTGAAAGCCGATGAGTCTAGGCTGAAGTCTGGGGAGCTGTAATGTTTCATTAAATGTTGAAGAAATAATAACATATCTTCATGTCTTTTATGTTTATATCTATGACTTTTGGGCACACATAAATTCAAGCATATAACTGGCAGATTTTACTTCCTTCAGTCCCTGAGAAACCTAATGAGATGGCTTGCTCTCAGTTTTCTGTGCTGTCCTGTTGCTGAGCTGTTCAGACATTCACCAAACATTTACTGAGAACCTCACCTAACAAAGTATCAAGTGCCAACAAAATGAAGCTGAGTTTTCTCAGTTTAAGAAGCTCACATCATATACAGATAAGAGAACGAATGACAGCAACTACTGAATCACATAAATGACTTATTAAAGTAGACATGATCAAATGTGACTGACACACCATCTGAATTAGTTCATATAATTCTGAGATTGGAATTTCCCTTTTTGCTCTATGGGATTATCTGAACTATGATTTTTTAAAATATTTTTATTAAGTCATATATCATTTCTTCTACTATTTAAAAAGAAATCATTTTTACTTGTTGCATCACTCACACAGCCCAAAGTGGAGTAGTGAGAGTAGACTGCAGAGCCCTGACTTGAAGCCGTCACCTCCCATCCTGGTTCTGCTGATATCAGCAGCCTGAGACTCCTGTGTGGTTGAATCAGAAGTTTCCAGGGAATCGAAAAGAGAAACATTTCCCCACTACGCAGCTGCATATTGTTTTTCTTTGTTAAAATTCTATTTCACTTTAATTAGTTAAAACATTTCTCAGCATGTATGTACGTCTATGTATATCACAAATTTGATAAATTACAGTACCTTGGGATTTTAATATTTTGTTTACATATAGGCCTACTTTGCAGAAATAGACACATAATTAATAACTTTTATGAAGACTATTACTAGCTATACTGATGGAAAGGACAGTCTGTATGTTTGTCTTTACATCTTATTGTGTTGTGCCTAGTTTTGAAACATTAAAGTGTGTTTGTATTCATGTCTTTTCAACTTGACTTAGTTAATTTGAGAAGTTAAAAAAAAAAAGAAAGTTGCAGACAAAGAAGTCCCAGGAAAAACAGGCATAATTGTTAAAGATCAGCTCTGTGATGTAGAAATCCTACCCTTTTCATTAGAACATTAGGAAGATATCCTCAAGGCAAAGCACCATTTATCAATGTCCAATTAGTGGAAATGGAAATTAATTTGAGATGGGAAAGGCTATACTGAGAATTCCTCTGAAGGAAGTTCTCTGGTCAAAAACAACCACCCAAGGATGTGTTTCTCCAGGGTCAGCTCACAGAGGCTACTACTTAAGTGGGCCAAGAGAGCTGGGCTCTATCTTGAGTTGGTATAAAGATTTGGCATCATTAATCCACTTAGTATTAGGTTTATAGGCATGGCATCCACAAAGTTGAGAGAACTATGGAACATTACACCCATGTTTCAGAAAGCTGATGAGGCTATAAAATGTTTGGCAGAACCAGAGTCATTGCAAGAAGTCCCTAAGAGAACATTTCATGGAAAGATAAACCCTAAGCTGCAATGAAGACCCCCAAATGTTGGAACTAGTAGGATCATAAATTGAATTCTGAAAAAAGCTAATGACATGGAAAGGAGTTGGTTTAAGAAAGAAGCTACATGTAAGTACATAGCAGAGTTAAGAAGGCTCAGCTCACAAGGTTATTGGAACCCAGAACATTCTATCATAAGTCCCAAATACTAGATATTCATTACAAGGTTTGGTATTTGCCTGCTGAATATCTGGTCTTGCTTTGGTCAAATTTTTCTTGCTATGTACCTCTTCCTCTCTTTTGGAATGGGAAGTTTACTTTGCATGTTTGTATTTTAGAAGAACATAATTTGTTTTGTTTTTTGATTTTAGAGGATTTCACCATTGAGTGCCTTGAAACTCAGAAGTGACTTTGGACTTTTAAACACTGTTGAGACTGTTGATGACTAGCATGATATTTGGAAGTGGATTAAATGTATTTTGTATAGAGATAAAAATGAGACTTTAAAGGTAGGGATGGAATGTTAATATTTAATGTTGTGTTTGAGTGTGAAGTTGACAAGGGGTTATTATGTGACAAGCTTTTCCTGGAGAGATGGAATGCACATGAGTTTACTCAGCCCAGAAAGGGACCCCATGACAGACCTAAATCATGCTTGAACCAATGCTCAACTTGGTGAACCAATAAAATTTTATTGAGGTTACTAACAGGAATATGAGTGAAATGTACTTATAAAGAACAGTGATGACTCAAAAGCAGCTACATCACCCAAAAGCCCACTCCAACACGGCAAAAGAGTCATGAAGGCTATAAAGTGTGAGCTCTGTGCACAGCCTGTGGGCTGCTGGACAGTCCAAGAATCTCTGCTTTGGGGTTTGGCTGGTCAGAGGCCCCTCCCCCCAGCAGCTGACGCCATTTTATACAGTTGGGGAAGGGCCATCGAGAAACTTACGTTTCTGTTCTCTCATGCTCGTGAAGCTTGGTTTACTTCCTCGGTTTCATGGGCCTCTCCTTCAGAGGAGGATGTTTTCATTCAGAGGAAACGGCCACACAACAGAGGGTGACTGTTAACTCTTCATGGTTAACATCGCTGAATTTAGAATCACCATAGAAACACCTTTATTTTGTCTATGGGAGTAGTTCCTGAAAAATTTAGCTGAAGAGGGAAACCCCTTTCCTTGAGGTGGGAGGCTCCATCCCACATACTGGAGCTCAGGGGTGAATAAAAAGGAAAAAGCGAACTGTGCATTAATATTCCTACCTCTTCGCTCTCTGAATGCAGATCCCATATGGAAAGCCGCCTCAGACTCCTACCAGCATGCCATCCCTGCCGTGATGGAGCTTCCCCTCCATGAACAAAAGCAGTTCTTCCCTCTTTGAGTGGTCTGAGTGAGGTGTTTTGTTACATCAGTAAGTAAAGTAACCCACGGAGCTCTAGACCAGCTCCTGTTCTCAGACTCCCTGGCTTTGCTTAGAGGAATTTCGTGACTAATGTTCAATATGTAAATTAAAGAAATGGGAGTGGCGTCAATTAAATGAAATGTATTGCTATTTTAAATCAATCAATGCATTTGTCTAAGTGTAGTTTTTACATCTTTGATATTTCTGATAGTTGTATCCATAAAGAGTTAAAATTTTTTTTAAAAATTAGCATTTCATGCTTTCTTTGCATATCACAAGGAGGTTTGGAAAATGTCCCTTCTTTCAGAAAAATGGGATATTTTAATTATTCAGTCAAAACTGATCAACCTTGAAGAATTGGTGAATAAGATGTTAAGACTGATTGTGACTATTAGCAGGAACTCAGAGCCCTAAGACACTGAATGTGAGGTTTTGCCACATTTACTGTTGTGTCTCCACCTTCATTGAAGAAACAGGATGCTCTGTGGTTCAACACCTTTGCCTGGTTCAGGATGTGGAATTTCTTCTGCTTCCTAGCTGTGTATCTAGGGAACCATTTACCCCCCTTGAACCTCATTTCCTTTATATGTAAAATAGAAGAAACAGCTATGTAGATTGAGAGGTCTTATATGTTACTTGACACATAATTGACATTTTATGACTAACAGTGACTATTTCAAACATGACCAAGTTTATTACCTGGAGAAGATCGTTGAAGACTAAGCTCTAGTTTTCATTTCTAAATTAAGATAATTTTATCAAGAGGTACTTACATGGCTGCTGGTGATGTAGTTTTTAAAAGCCCCATGGCTGCAGACAGAATGAAATTCGAGTTAACACTTATCTAAAGAATCTGTGTGAAAATTTAATGAGACAGTGTATAATTGAACTACCTGTGTTTCTTGAGATATTCTATTCACTCAATACATGGTAAAGGTCTTTTTTTTTTATATAAGGTCAAAATCAAATCATTTTCATTAATTTAATAGGCTACCTAATAGATCATTTATTTCTTTTAGCTTTAGACTAAATTAATCTAATCCATTTAGTCAATGATCATAATGAAGATAATTTTAAAATATCTTAATGTTACAAAAAATAGGAAAAACAACAGAAAAATTTATTGTTTATGAAGCATGATTATATATGTGCTTTTAATAAATTATTGGTTTATAATAATATCTCTAAAACCCAAGGCTAGCATTTGGCAATTCAAAAGTTGTAAGTCATTCACTTGTTCAATAGAGGCTGAGAGACAAAGATGTGAAAGACAGCCATTTAAACAGGAGAAGTTTAAATGAAGAGATTTATAAGTAATCAAAGGAAGTTGTCTTGACTCATTGTTTCCCAGTCTTTGCTGATCCCCTTTCATTCCTTATCCTTGGAATGGTACAGTGTGAATGATCTAGTCAAGGAGCTAGAGTCCATACATCTATGAATCACTTCAAGCAAAAATACTTCTGACAATCCAATGACAGGGCCAGGGAGTGAGAAACACAGAACTTCTACCAGAGCAGTTAGCTCCAAATGTGGGGAGGCAGGGTGATCAGGAACACATGCAGATGCTCCCGGTGCTTAGGACCAGCACCCATTCTGATGGTTTGGGGCTTATGCTTTAACAACTCACAGAAGCTTGGAGTAATTTTTTCAAACTTACTCATTCCAGAGCAGATAACTATGCAGATTCCAAACAGGAACTGAAGCAGTAGTAGGGCTTCAGAGAGACAGGCTGATACCAGGGAAACCAGAGCCAAGGGAAGCTCAGCTGGAGAGAAGTCAGTGAAGAAGGTCATATGACAGAGATCACTGAATTTCCTGTGGAATTCATCTTTTGGGGGTGATGTTTTGTGGGGGATGACTAGGGGAAATGATGTCACTTACGTGGGAGGCAAGCACTGATATAGAGTTGCTTCCAACAGGAAATGCATTTTAAAAATTTCAAACGGACCTCATGCACTTTAAATGAAAATAAGCTGAACTCTTGATTAGAGGCTTTCAACAAAATCTAATACGGTGATGTCTCTTCTCTGGGGCCTCAATTGCTCTGACTTCCCTCAGTGGTAGAATATTCCCACTCTTTACTACACTGGTTGAGCCCATTGCACCCCTGTAGGCATTTTGCCTTGAAAACATTTGCATTTCTCCCACCTGGGCACTTTGCAGACAGACAAACCCTCTTTGTGTGAAATGAGACAATGAAGTAGGTTCCCACCTCAGTCATCTTGAAAGGCTCCGGACATGTGTTTTGCAAACTAATGCTAGTATTTTCAGACATTTAATGTCTCGATTGTATATGTCTTAGTGACGCATGCTTAAGAGACCGTGGTGTTCATGAGAATCAAGAGATGAGATGAGGAAGGGTCAAGACTGAAAGCAAAGCTGCTTTTACTATCCGTAAGGAGCTTATAAAATTAGCCACTTCTGAGTGAGATACAGACATCTCATGATTGTAAAAATAAATATAATTATAGGCTTTTAACCAGAATAGCCTTTCTTTGTGTTTGAATCATTCATGAAGAAGTTCCAAATGTATTTCAAAAGTAGGGAAAGTTGCCTGTAATGATCATGCTTCAATTTTTGGGGCAGGTTGTCTCAGTGACTCTTCTTCTGTTCTTACTTCATCCTCATTTACAGGAGAGATTGGTCACTGATAGTATTGGTAATTATGTGTGACTGATGCACAGACATGCATCATACAGGCAGGGCCTAGTTTCCAGATGTCACCTAACCTCCCTTTTCACAGCAGATATTCTTCTGCTTCTTACAGTGTTAATCACTGTTAACATTTTTAATACAGACTTGGGGTATGAGAATGCGGTGAAGAGGTCTCTTTTCCTTGGCAGCCATGCTATAAACTGTGGAGTATATGGTACCGAGTCCATACTGTGGGATTTCTAATAGCTAAAAACCTTGGTGCACCCAGGCACTTGGCTCTTCGTTGGTAACGGTGATTCAGTTGGTCATTTTGCATGAATGTGTGTTTTCCACATCCCTCTTCAGTTCTTCCTTTGTTTAGTTCCTTAGAATAACATTCTTCTGTGCTTTATAAAAAGTAATACTCTGCATACCATGACAAAACAATAGATATGCTCCTTCATGTGCACGGAGGAGTGGACTGACTGATGATACTGGTAACACACATCTCTGAAGAGTTGGTCAGAATGGTTTGTTTCAGAAGTTTAAAGTCTAAACTGCATTCTACTCTTTCCATTCACATTGCCCTTATCAATGCCCTCTAGTTCTGTGAGAGTGATGTAACCATGAGATGATATTTTCATTAAATTTTCTTTAAATTTTAGTGTGTTGACATGCCGAACAGGAGGGTGTCATTCTTCTGTCTCACTGAAGTATGTAGGCCTACCTTCTTGTATCTTTCTTTCAATCATTTTCTTGAACAAAGCAGAAAAAAGTAGAAAACCCATTTCTAGTATGCCCTGCATATTAACTACTGCTAGACATCCTTTGGAAGGTCTTTGAGCTCAGAAGGCATCTACCAGTGGCAGTTTATTATGGCATTCTGTAGGATCATGTGGAAGAGTAGGTTTAGAATATTCTTGCTTTTGACATCTCTTGGGGAGTTCTGAGGTAAAGAGGACCTCAGTCCACTTCAAGAACAGGGTGGCTGGGTTTTACAACCCTGATAATGCTGATGGCAGTAGACAGTTAATCAGTTCTATTCTTTTTATTGGTTCTGAAAGCAGGGTTCATTGACTTCATCGCAAACTGCCATGAAGACCTTTAAAATGCACCCAAACAGTTAGCATTCAGAGGAACATGATGAACTGGCATAAAGGCAGAGTTTGAAATGCATTGATAGAATAAGCACTCAAGCTACAGTGCATTGGAGAGCCATCAATGGATCTCCCAGGCAGATGGGACAGATGGCAGGCTTCGCTCTTAAGAAAAAGGTATTTGCAGCCTATGATGTCTGTAGATGTGGAGGAATGTGGAATGCATGCAGCATCAGGAAACATTTCTTCATGAAGCCACTAAGAGTCCATAATTTGAGATCCCTGACAAATATGGAGGAAATGTCCTCAACTCTTTGTAGTCATGGTTTCCCTTTGAGGGTACCATTCTAAAAAAAAGATGTACTAATTCATACACAGACTCCTGAGATGCTTGAAGATATGGTAAATAGACCCTTGTGAATTTCTTTAAATAGAGGAAGTAGTTGTATCTGAAAAGTATTTCTACAAAGTAGCAGCTAATGCCAACAAAAGTAATATCTCTCAAAGTCTTGAGTAATGTAAAGGCTATTGTGGACTTTCATGGACCAGAGGACATTTGGATTCAACAACTTGAAACTCAAGCATGCAGACTTGAGGAGTGCCTCAAGTTCACAGGCTGTGTTCAGATGTTCAGACACAAGTAGTTGGAGCAAGATTCTGCACTGAGAGAAAAGTTTGATATTTTTGTTTCATATTTTACCTGTTGTTGGATTTATTATAATTACTTATCATTTTCTGTCCATTACTCCAAGATATGTATCAATTTTGACCCTTGTTAGAGCCATGGAAAGGTCATTAAATTTTAAAATAATTATACTTTTTATTGTTCTTCAATTTTTTTATACTCACTCCAAACCATTTGTTTAACTTCTAAATTTTATTCATTTGAAATTTCAGCCACAACAGTGGAGTATTATAACTAGATATACATTTGTCACAATTTCAATCATTCTTAAAAATTCTATATTTCTTGAATGCATTATGGAGTACTTTTGTAGCATTTCAGTATCAGGTGACCGTAGTGGTCAAAATAGTATTTGAAACTATATCTGGCTCATTGCTAGTAATACATAGGAACTCACATCCATGGAAAGTTGGATAAAAACAAGACCAAGACTATACACTGTGGTTTTTCAGCTCATGATTTGAATGTTACCTTTCCATAATTATGTTTTTACACAAAAGAAAAAACTCAGTATACTCACGAATCAGTTCAGAAGGAAAGGTGGTGTATGCATGCGAATAAAAAGAAATATAATAAACTTAATGCACAGATAGTTCAAAATTACTTAGTAAAATACAACATCAGTACTTCCCTTCTTTCAAGGGAAAGCCAGCAAGTGAAGATTGGAATTATTCAACTAATAATTCTAATGAATCACAATTTATTTCCATTGTGTCTCTTTTTCATTGGAGAATATGAGATAACTGGGCAGGGTTTTTTTTCCCTTCTTTAATACTCTAATCCCAATGAAGTTCATTACTTTGACATAACAATCTATTCTATTTACAAAAAAGCAGTAGTATGGCCATGCTCTCATTTCATGAAGATTATGGTGGCGAAATGGAGTGCTCTTTTCTCCTCAATTTTAAGAATTAGATGGGAACAGCACTTTATTCTGCAGTATGAAATGTGCACTATTCAGGATTATTTTAGCTATCTTGTTTTTGTCCCATAGCCAGGCAGCTTAGGACCTCAGAGCCATTCTACTTCCTCAGGTTCTTTTGCTTTGATTTATGATGAAGTTAATGAACTGAATTTATCAAATGAACTCTTGAAGTCTCAGAACGTCTTGCAGAGAGCTGCAGCATATGGAAAAGAACAAAGCATGTGTGTTTGAGTCTTGGATCCACAACCTCACATTTCATTTTTTTTTTTCAATCTGTGAGGTAAACTTCTAAAGTCTGCAAAATGGAGATGTCTAGATCTGTCCTGGCATTGATTGTCTAAATCCATTTGGTAGCAATAGACAGAACTGTGTGGTGCTGAGGCTGGAGAGGCTGGAGTCTGCCAGGCCTGACTTGGTTCCAGTTACACCATTTCTTTCATTTTTAAAGTCTCATTGTTTTTGTAAAATGTGAATAAATTAGTGTTAAAATGAAGTTTTACATACTTCCTGGCAGTGGTTATGCTTAATACAAGTAATAGCATTATTGGTGTCCTTTTCCTCCCCTGGCTGAGAACTGGTGATGTGATAGAGTGAATATGCTAAAGGTGATCAATTTAGAAAATGAACTCAAAGATTTGCTTTGTATGTTTTAGGGGAAAACTTTGGTTTGAAGATTTTTTAATGCTTTTGAGTTTTAAATGAGTCATTTAGATGAGTTGGTTTTGGCTGTGGTGATCACATTGTGATTTTTGTAAGTCTTTGGGGAAAGGACTCAAAAACCTTCCTTTCATAGGTGGTATCATGATTATCCATGAGACACTGCAGCCTCCATGAGTGGTAGGGCTTCACTGTGTACCCTTCAGCCTCTTCCTTCCATACAGGAGCACTCACTCTGATTTATTTATTTATTCTTCATTCATGATGCTGGAGATTGAGGCCAGAGTCTTGAACACCTGGCAAGTGCTCTACTAATGGGATACCCCTTTGGATGATAGGCAGCTCTCATATCACTTCATAGAGTATATTTTTCCCATAAAAATTAAACAATCAAGGTTTAGATTCATTTTTACTGTCAATCTGAAAATAGATCATAATTTAAAAAAACATATTGCTCCCTGAGCAAAGAATATTATAGTGATAATTCTTTTTATAAAAGTATAGATGAAACACTGATGAAAATTAAGATTAGACAGAACTTGAATGAACAACATTAACAAAAATGATAAATGTTCAAACACAACAAAATATATGATGATCAACCATAATAAAAGTGAGACATGGGGCTAGGGAGGTGGATCAGTATATGAAGTGTTGGCTCTGTAAGCATGAGGACCTGAGTTTAAATTCTCAGACGTGAGTAAGGCAGTCAAAGTACTCTGCATCTGTAACCCTAAGCTCCTACTGTGAGATGAAAGTTAGAGACCGAAGATTCCCAGGAAGCTTATGGACCAGCTAACCTGGTGAACACAGAGAGCAACATAGAGGTTTTGTCTCAAACAAGATGGAAGGTAAGGGCTGACACCTGACATCCTCCTCTGACCTCCACATGTGAACTGCGGTGTACATGCACCAGTGCAGTGCAAGTGAGACTTTTTTATAGATGGCTATGCAAGAAATAGAAAAAAAATGTTTAAAGAGTAAGTCTTTATTAACTTCGACATGAGACCATAAGGTACATTAGTTATCATAATGGATACTGCAGAAGAGCTGAGGGAAGTTGCTATGAAATGGCCACCATGAAATTTGTTTGGGAAATAATTCCTTAAAGTAATTTCCCAGAAATTAAACTAGACTTTAACTATAATTAAACATATCAGAGCTTCTATGAATTTCTCCCAAATTTATGAAAACCACATGTGATTCTGTAATCACATGTATATCTCAAACATGTGTCCCAAGCAAGCTCTGATTCTTCAGCTCTGGGTAATAGACTCTCTTTTCCCACAGTCTTCCAGTGATGGGGACTCAGACCAAAATTGCTAGATTTAACTCCCAACTCTTCTTTTCACACAACACAGACTCAGTCCATTAGGAATCCCTCTTTGTCTTGCCTTCAGAACATCTCCAGCAGCCGACCCCTTCCTACAGTTTCCTCTGGTAGCACACTGCCATGAGACACCATTGCTTCTCTTTGCAAGCAGTGGAAATCAGTGTCCTACAGGTATCTCCAGCCTCTCTGAGATCTAATTTTCTGCCACTTCTCTACCATACTGCCTATTACTTGTTCATGCCTTCTCATCAAGAAATATGGTTGAATCCTCTACTAGAACCTACAAATCTCACTGCTCTGGAATTTCACTGGCAGGTCAAATTGTTAACCAAAAGATAGCAGGGCTCAATTTGTAAGTATAGTCATTATCTTGAAAAATGACAAAAGGTAAACAAAATCATAAACACTGAAGGCTGATATGATGCAATTAAGGATAATTTTTAATGACTATGGGTATTGTATTTGAGATATTTACAGATAATTATTTTATTATTTCTTTAGAATTTTATAACATATTTTTCATTTTCATATTTTCTCTCACTGTCTTTCTCTCTTTCCCTTTTAATTTTTTAAAAATCTATTATTTTTATTTTGTTGAGATAGAGTTTCATGGTCTATACCAGGCTTCCCTGACATGCATTTCATAGTGCAGGCTGGCCCAAAACTTAAGCCAATCTTCCTGCCTTAGTCTCATAAGTGCTGGGCATATGAGCACCAGGCCTTGTTAGAGAGGGTGATTCTAGAATATTTGTAAAATTAATATATTAAAGTAGAAGCTATATGCTTATATGACACTTTAACAAATAAGTATGTTGTTATAAAATATAACCCTCAAGTTTTTAAGGTATATTTGAGTAAATGGTAAATTTGTAAGACATCAAAGGGAATTTGCCCTGGGTAGAATTGTTTTTAATGTGGCACTGTATAAATTATTTGCACTACCTTCTAAATTACCTATTGCAGACATTTTATGGCTGAATAGAGTATTATGTTAGCCCAGCATTATATTTTTCATGATACAAGATTTTGTACTTATATCATTGAAATAGTATGATGAATATGTATTTATAAATCTTACCATTATTTTGTGCTTTATTCTGTTTTTAAATAAGGCGAAAAAAGTATCGTAGTAGTTGGACAATATGCCTAATAATCAATGTGCATCCTAAACTGAAGACAGAATTATGAGAAAACAAGTAACAGTTACCCGAAAGCCCAATCTCTAGGGGAAATTTCCACGAGTGTAACAATATAGTTGCTTTTGTAGCATAAGCTTTGGCTGTAACAATTAAGCTTCCCGATGCTTTTTCTCTCCAAACCATACATTTTATAACTCTGCCCCACTTATCTTTAAGCTTCATACTAGAATGGCCCATTAAGCTGTACTTGGAGCATTCAGTCACTTTTCTAGTCCAATGTTTAAAGATAAATCAACACCAGTCATTCTCAAACTCTTTCCAAAAGCTGGGGAGAAGATGCCCAAACTCATGTTGTATTGTCAGCACCCCCTTATAACAAAGCTGAAGACATCCCATGGTAATAACACAGATGTGCATGCCTCAATAAAATATGGGCGAAGGAATGCATTAGCACAAGAAAACATCATCCACAAATGTGGAGTAAGATTCATTGCCGGAATAGAGGAAGGATTCAACCTTGGGGAGTTAATGTGCTACACTACAATACTACAATTCAGGGCAGAAAAGGCTTTAAATGTCAGAGATTAATTTCAATATTTATAAAGCTTTTTCACAAAATTCAACACTCTTTCATGAAACAAGACAAACAAAAAGTCCTCAACAAACTGGGCATAGAGGGAATTTACCAAACAGGAAAACCTCACCCCATCTTACTACATCATGGAAACCTCTAACCTTCAAGTCCAGTACAGGGCAAGCATACCCAATCTCACCTATCCAAACAGGATTGAAACTCAGCTGGCACTATTAGCGAGAACAAGAAACAGAAACCTGGGAACTAGAGGGGAAAGAAGTAAATTTAGTTCTACTGATGGCATGACGTTTATTTTAAAAACCTTTCAGGCACCACAACTCTTGGGACCTGCATACAATTAATTTAAGGACACAAACTCAATGTGCAACAATCAACTGTATATGAGCTTGTAACTTCTTATAATCAAAAGGGAATTTTATTCATAGGTGTAGTCTAGTCTAGTTAGGATAGTGGGTGATTGCTAGAGGCTGTGGCCACTGGAAATATACACTGTTAAGTTACTGTGTGTTGAGATGATGAATCAGATTATATTTTCACCAAAGCTGTTTGGAACTGTTTCCTCACACCACACTTAGACATTTTCCCTTCAGGCAGATGCAAATGGCATTTCACTACGGGCTCCAGTTGAGTTCCTGATGTTCAATACTTTAACACATGCCACTCCATTTTTTACACTGTTACTCGGCAATGGCTTTGGAACGTAGGTTTTGTTACCTCTCGTCCTATTGACATTCTTCATTTTAAAATTTATTGTGAAGGGAGATGAAGAGATAGCTCAGCAGTGGAAGCACTTGCACAGGGCTCTCACAGAAGACCCACGTTGGGTTCCCAGAACCACATCCAGCAGTTTACAACTGTCTATAACACTAACCCCAGCGGATGTCTCCACAGCGACCTGCAGGCATGCAGGCGTACAGATGCAGGCACACACACAAACATATAAAATGAATTTCTACACCAGGTATGGTAAAGTATTAGAAAATGCTGACTGGACTTTTTTGATTTTTACATTTTTGAAAAATTAAAACTTAATTTTCAAAAATATTTCTATCAAGCTGTTTGAATTTTTAACTTGACCAATAAAACTGTTCTCAACTGTCTGGAAGCTTTTAACATTTCAACAATCAAACTGATAATGACTTGTATTGAGTTCTTCCTTGTCCTAGATTCTATCACTTTTTCCTCAGAAATTCCTTTAATTTCTCTCTTTGTACCTTCTTAATTAGTTACTTCTTCAATATAAATGCAACTTTTATGTTTTATTCATGTGTTTTTTCTTTCATCTCCACATATGATCATTTTAAAATTCACTGGGCATCATGATTCTCTGAATCCTAATTATCAAGCTTCCAGACTAAGATTTCATTGAACTTAAAAGAGGCTACCTTTTGTCAGGCTTTTGGGCTCATTCTATAACCCATTCCAACTGCCTTTGGCAGGCAGAAGCAAGAGGGTCACTAGGTGTTAGAGGCTAACCTGGGCTACCTAGTGAGTTCCACACCAGTTTGTCTTGTACTGTCCACCCCAGTTTTCAAATCCCCAAATCAAATCAAAACATGAAACAATAGCTTCTGAAGATTAGTTATGTTTCATAGAAAACTAAGTGAGCTTGAGATTTTCAAGAATCGATTAACATGTTATTGTAGCAAGTACTACATTGTCATAATAAACTTATAAAGAGGAAACGTGGGTGAGAGGTCACAGCTGTGGAGATTTCAGCCTGTGATTATTGTGTTTTTTGGCCTTTGGTGATGTCCCACACTACCATCGAGAAAAGCACACAGAGGAGGTCAGAGGCATTAACTCCAAAGTTAGAAACTGAAACCAAGACCAAAGATGGAGTCTACACTGTGCGCATTGAGAGAAATCCCACTAGGAATTGAATCCTAAAATCCCTACCACTTGCCCAGGTGTAGTAGCCCAGGCTAGCAACTGAGTATTTGGTCCTTTGTGGGGAATATCCCAGATCTAAACTAGAGTATCCAGGTTAACTGTCACTATTAACATAACTGAGCAATGTAACACTACTGTCTCGGTGCTGTCAAAAGTTAATTGTGATACTGCATTGATAGTGTGGGCTCTTGTTATCATGAACATGATTGAGGAAGATGATAATTGACCTCTGTGATCTTCCTCTCCAAAACCCCAAATACTTCTCTAAATGTGAAAAACAGACAAGTCATACTCAAGGGAGTCTACAAATACCTGCCTGTGACTTCTTCAAAACTGTCAAGAATCTGGGACAAGTTCAGGAAGGGGAAACATGATCAAAATATATTGTATGAAAAAAAAAAAACTTACTTAAAACAAACAAAACTGTGAAGGTCATCAGAAACAAGCCCGAGAAGTCGACAGCCCCAAATCTAAGGAAATATGATAAGGAAACACAATGCAGTATTCCAGAAAAGCATAAGTTTACACAGTAAAATCACCATTGAGAAAGCTGGGTGCTGTTGTATAGATCAGGATGCTGTGTTGGTTTGTTAACTATAATTGATGGGTCACATATAATGCAGAGTGGGGAAACAGGGGACAGTGGCTAGCTCTGCACTTCATCATCTAGAAATATTTAAAGTAAGAAAGCTATTTACAATAATTTAACATTATGTAACAGAATTGGCTGATACTCGGGTACATTTTGTGAAAAGGCAAAGTGATAAAGTGTATGGGGGAAATTGACTTTCTCCTATTATCTGGGGGTGGTGAGTGTTGAGTGGATAAACATAGCAGCAGACTATGTTTAATTGCATTCCATTATAAAACTCTAATAAATATGAGTCCTTCTTAGTACAGAGGGGAAATGAATGTGTTAGTTTTGTCAGCAAAGTTATTAAACTCTCCCATCTTGAATCAGACTGAAGCTCCTGCTGTGTCTCCCCTCCCCTTCCCTAAGTTAATGAGATGCACTACGAGGCAGAATCATTCGTGAGAGGCATTGCCGAGGCAAGGACAGCATGGTTTAAAAATGTCCCAAACTTTAAAGCTGACTTTTTGTGTTGGCTGTTGTTAGGTGGATGACCAGGTTCCTGAAAGAATATGCAGACTGATATATTTTCATGCAACATATGAGACTATCAGAGAAACCAAAGTTTGTTGATAAGGCATATTGGAAGAGACTATTAAATACTTTTGCATAATTCTTTTCCAGTATATGTTTCAAACTCAATGTTGCCACGACATCATGCCAAGCTATGAGTTCTTTAGATCCAGGTGGAAAAGGTCAGCCTTTTACGTCCAGGGAAACTGCAATTTAAACATTACTTTTATAACTGACTGAGGTTTATAGCATATGTCTTGTGGCTTTTCACCATCAGTACCTGTCTGATGCACAAATCTGCTCTTCAAACTTAGGGAGAACGGAAGTGAAATCCTCCTCCGGGCAGTGTAAAGACAACACAGCAAACACTCTAGTTAGCACACTTCAATCCCTTACTGACGCAGATGACATCCTCTACAGCCCTGAGCAGACCCACCCTTTGTTTTCTGCACATAACGGGAGCTTCATAAGATAGTGTAAGTATTCAGAGCTTTGTACTTTGTTTCTGTTTCCTGAGATCTCTTGATATTTAAGAAGAATATGTATCTTAAAAGATTATGAACAAGAATGTTCATGTCTGTTGTTCTCAGAAGAACAAATCTGTTGTTCATCTTATTTGGGTTTGTTTTCTTTGTTTATTTTGTTTTTGTTCGTTTGAAGCAAGATCTCTCTGTATAGCCCTGACTGTTCTGGCACTCACTGTGTAGACCAGGCTGACCTCAAACTCACGGAGACCCACCTGCCTCTGCCTCCTGAGTGCTGGGATTAAAGGTGTGAGCCAGCATGCCCAGGTTTGTTTAGTTTTCTTGTTACTGTCTTTAAAGAGTTCAGGTTTACATTCTCACTGAAATTGTTAACTCTCTATTAAAACTACTTAAAATTCCTTAAAAACAAACAAACAAAAAAGACCTTTTCTATTTAGAACTATTTTCACCAAACACATTTTAAAGGTGCAAAAATCACAAATGAGTCTTGTGACATATCATATTTTTTGAAGTTTACTTTTGTCTATTTAATGCCTTTTATAACTTGGAAAATACAGTAGTGCTCAAATCACATAAAGTTAGTTAATTAAAAATGCCTTTTAATTGTTACAACTGAGTATGTAGCTCTGTGATAGAGGGCTTGCTTAGCATACTTAAGTTCTTGGGTTCTATAACTATATGAAACAATTGTTTTACCCTAAGGGATAATTAATTTTAATCTTAAAATTAAACTTGATGTGTAGCTCCGCTTGTCTGTATAAAGAAACACATTTAACCACATTTATTCACAGGTACTTAAGTGCATGTGATGTTCTGATTTCATCTGAGGCTAGTGACTTTAATTCAAGGTACTTTATTGTGTTTATATTGAGCATCTATGCTAAAATTTTATGGTTAATTTTGCATAATGGCAGCTCAGTTTATGTTTATACAGTGTGAATTTAGTAGCCACTTCCATGTTTATCACCCAGGAAGCTTATTTCATATTATATGTAATATAGAAATGAGTATGAAAATGGCCTGGAAAATGGCTCTGTCAGTAGAGAGCTTGCTGTATAAACATGAGGTCCTGAGTTGAATGCCTATGATGCATGTTAAAAAATCCTTCCTGGAACTACGTACCTCTGATCCTGGTGATGGGAAGGTAAAAAGAGAAGGATCTCTGGAAATTGCTGGCCAACCAATCTAATCAAATCAGTGAGCCCCAGGTTCAAGGAGAGACCCTGTCTTAAAAAAATAAGATGGAGAGCAATACAGGAAGACACTCAGTGCTGACCTCTGGCATCCACACATGCACACACACACACACACACACACACACAGACACGCACGCGCGCGCGTGCACACACACACACACACACACACACACACACACACACACACACGTTTACACACAGAAATACCTGAATACACACAGACATACAAACATAAAAATAACTGTCTTTCTAAAATGACTGTTAGGATTGATTGAAAGGGGGAAAGGGAAGGAAATTCTACAGTTAAAGTAAGTTAATATATTCTTTTTATCTTATTATTAACTTTAAAAAACATATACCAATGAATTCACGAGAAAAGCACATATACCTAGCATTCCATCCCAAGAACTTGTACTGTATTTCAGGTCCCAGTTTTTCCCAGGTAACAGTGTCATCTGAAGCACAATACCCATCACCGAATTGCAGCTATATGATTAGGCATTGATTAAAATTTAGTATTGTGAACCAAAGACAAAATCTCCAGAGTCCCAGATCAGGTCAAGTAATTTTACATGACTCTAACTCTCCACAACTTCTGAGTGCTTCTCCCAAGATACAGATAATCAGACTCCAAGTTTCACCACCTCTGATGGCTATTTGTATTATTAATGTGGAGTTTAGGTCTGTTTCTATTACTAGTTTAAAGTTTGATATCTATTTCAAAGGAGTCCCAGGGTGTGATGAGGAAATAGGAGAAAAACAGAAACAGAATAATGAAGAAATGACAGAGAATGAAAGCAGAGCAATTATGGGTAATAACCAATTTATCAAGTTGCCCGAGAAGGCAAGATACCTTGGATTTTTGAGATCAAGGCTGCGTGAAGACTTTCCCATAGATTCAAGATGCAGGGAGAAAAGTGCATATGGAGATGACAAGTTAGGAATCAGTCATTAGAAATGTACTCGGGGGAGGGTCTGATACCTGTTTGGTTAGGAATTCCATAAATGGGTCTTCTTTTTATTTTACCAAGAATCTGGATGCCTGTTACACCTGCTCAGACTCATTGAACTATACATTCTTTTTGAAGGTAGACACTAGGACTGTGCCCATTTCACAGATGAAGCAGTTCAGACACAGCTGTTGAGGCAATTTCCCAAACAATAGCCATGCCAATGGCCCTAGATCTTATGCTGTCTCTAAGAATTACTGATTTCTTTGTAGGAAGTTGAAAAAGTGATGATTTCAATGCTTTTTTGTTGCTTTCTCTGTAACTAAATGAGAATGTCTTTCTGAGATTGAATGAGACAATTTTAGGGATTGGAATACAACTCTGGCATTCAAATTAATTGTAGTAAAAACTGGATAGATACTTGCGTGATGCAAAAGGAAACATTGTTTTTTAACATTAAAGGTCAGATATTAATTATTATTGGGCAGCTATTTCTTCTGAGTTGAATTATTTCCTTCTGGAAGTAGAGGGGGGCTCCTCAAACTCAGGAAATGAATATGGCTTGCAGTTCTCCGGAGACTGACAGTGTTACATGATCCCTAGGGCTCTTTCTCAAACTTACATAATCAGTAAACAATATGTAGAGGAGGAGGTAGTCCAACTGATGGAGCTGTCAGCATGTTGGGAAGGGAGCTCCAGGGATGCACCTTGTGTATGTCTTTACCCACGCTGCAGTGAGCTTTTCAATAGTACAGAGATCTTTGAGTCATTCATGCTCCTGTATATAACTTCTGTCAACTCATTCATTCACCAAAGCAGACTTGGAGAGAATTAGTTCTTTGGTTTGCTGTCAGTCCCTTATCTGGAGTGAATAGATGTATGTTCACATCTCCCCAGGAAAGGTCATACAGCAAATACCTATGCATCAGATAAGGCAATAGCCTGCATGACTGTGGGTTTCCTAAAGTATTAGGTAGGAGCCAAGATGTAAAGCAGGTGAATCTACTGAGAATCAGAACTTCCCCTAGGAGGTGTCAGAGAAGGAAATTGATAAGAAGTCATTGTGATGGAGAATGCTAATTAAATGAAGAGAGAGGAAGCAAATGCTAGCTCACAGGAAGAACAGAGGGTACAGCATCTCTGGCTACTAGCCACTCCATTTCTAAAACAAGTCAATAATGACAATAATTGCAACATCCAAATGACCAATTACAATCCAGGTGCATTTCTCAAGATTAGAAGTATTGGACCGACAGCTTGCTTCTTGAAATAAATTCGTTGCTTCGCTTGTATGACCTTCAATTCTCACCTATCCTGACCATCTCTCAAAGATGGCACAATTTATCTAACACCAGTGTTGTGTGAAATTTCCTGGGAGCTACAAATAAAAGTCTGCTCCCCAGATAGGGCATCAATACCAGACCAAGGAACAAATTCAAGTTCACCTTAGTGAAACAGTGAGGTTATTGGGGTTACCTTGCAAGAGTGTGGGTGAGGGAGTGAGTCACTTACAGTATCAAGGACAACTCAGGGACAGCCACATCACTGAAAAAGCCAGCCCAACTTGATTGATGATGCATGGAAGCTGCATCCCTGACACTCCTGGCAGGACTTTCTGCTCCTTTGCAGCATGTCTTCAGTGACCTAGCATTTAAATGCTGAGATTTTACAAGGCTCTTTCTGTGTATCCCTTCTGCAGATCAGTCATGGCACTTGTGGTTTCCATGAGATAATACAAAGTCTGAGGGTTTAACACAGACTAGGCTGTTTAACTAGGGATTTATGCACTCCACTGCTTGTTCCAAACCACCAACCAGAGCATCAGTGACACTTCAAATCATCAGACAAATCCCTTTTCCCATCATACTTGGTTTTATCCTAGTGTCAACCTTTCACTGAACAGTCCCATCACTCATGTGGTTGTGTGGGATAGAAATAATATGTGTTGTTTTCAGAGCTGTTTACTTTCTGCAATTCCAAGTCCATCTGACTTTTGTCTCCTAAGTCCTTATCAAATTTGTTACGTGCTGTAGTGCTGTAGCCTCCTCAGGGTCCCCCCCCCAACCCCCCGCCAATTTCCTGTGTGATGTACTGACTCATATTCCAAGGCCTCTAGTATATCATGATCTAGATTTAATACTACAATCCAAGTGCATTTTAAAAAATGAATATCTCAATAATTTTGGGGGCACTTTTTATATAAGGGAAAGAGTCCTTTATGTTTTACACAGTCTAATTTTTCTAAACACAGGATACGGACACGGAGAAGATCAGTGACTCATGCAATTATTTAGTTGGATAATGATAATTGTCTCAGTTGTTTCTGTTATTTCCAGGTATGATTGGCAAGTTTCTCTCAGGCTGCCTTGTATTCTAGCCACAGAGGCCACTTTCTTATTCCTTCCCTGGGCCTCTGTTCACTGATTTGCAGCAAAGTATGTTATCATTTACTTACTTGAACTTATTTTCTCATAAGCTCTGATCTCCATCATATCTCATCTGAACTCTCTTTCACTAGGCTAGAGGAGATCAGACCTTCCTACAACCCATGCTTCAGAAGCATGCTCATCTCTTGTAGAGCTTAGCACAGTCAGGTTTTCAAGTATGGTATTATCTGATGAATGCTGATCTTCAGCCTTAGTTGAAATTTAGTGGTTTACTCACTGAGTCTTTATTGTGTTAGTTGTGTGCTAGGTATTAAGAATTCAGGAATGATCAAGAGATGTCCACCTGCTCTCATGGCCTCACACTCTACTTAAAGTATTTGTACATAATAATATAAGCAAATGAATGAACACAGTGGTTTTAGCATGAGCTGCTTAGTAAAACCAGTGAACCAAAGTAACATGGAAACAAAGACAACACTGTCTTTGGTGTAATGAACAATAATCAATGTATAACTTTGAAGAGAAAAATTTGGGATGAGTACTAAATGGTGAAAGCCAGACAGGCATCTATTCATCCATTCATGGGAACAGCCTCCAGGTATGTGTGTTTCCCTACAATCACTTTGCATGTAATGTGAAAAAAATCATATTGCAGAGGAAAAGAAAAGTCTGCTATATGCATTTGAGTTTACTGGATGGAACTCATGAGCATTTCTAAATATAAGAATAAAAATTATTTTATGGCTACAGATTTAAAAATTTCAGTAAGAATACCCAGTCAGCTAACAAAGTAGATAAGAAGGTTTTTCATCTTCCCAAAGAAATGTGCAGAACAAAAAAAATTCCTCAAAACAAATGTAGTGTGCCTTTTCCTTTTAATGCTTACAAAATAGTAATTTGACAAGGAGATGTTTTTCTTTGTAAAGTAATTTCTATGTTGTATATTTGGTTTAGAAATACAGTTACATAATAACATGGGCGGTCGATCAGAAATTAACATTTTATAGCACATTCTCTCTGACAAGACAATGCTTTCATGTGAAGCAATATTATCTTTAGTAGAGAGAAATGATAAAAGGAACAGATGGTACTCTTGTAAGACAAACCCTGAAGCCCTCTTCAGATTTTGAAAAAGAAGGCTCAGAAACAATAACTTGAACAACTTTCTGAACCTCAACATCTCCATTATCAGATGTGAAAGATAAAACACATGACTACAGGATCACAAACTAACCATGCACAGGTCCTCCATGTCCTCCATGTTTGTTTCTTATACAAATATAGTTAAATTTATCAACTCTTTTTTTTTCCAAGACAAGGTTTTTATGTGTAGTTTTGTTGCCTGTCCTGGATCTCACTCTGTAGACCAGGCTGGCCTTGAACTTGAGATCCTACTGGCTCTGCCTCCTGAGTGCTGGGATAAAAGGTGTGCACCACCACTGCCCGGTTTCAATCTTTTTTATTTTGTGTATGTGTGATGCTCTTATTCTGTTTTGCTGTTCTGCTTTGTTTTGCTGTCTTTCCACTATGAAATTCTGTGAAAACAAATTGGACCAGGGCCCAGTGTCATTAGGCTTGACGAAGTTCATGGGTTAATTCCCAGTAGTCTAGTCTTCAACTCAGGACTAATCATTGACCTCTACATTTGCTGTCAGCTCCTGCAATAGGGATGCAGATCCATTGGTTAGGAGGAAGCTTTGCTCTCTTTGGCAGATACAGTAGCCAATGATGTCTGTGCACAGGCCAATTATGTCTGTCAGCTTGCTTGTCATGAAGTTTTTGGGGGATTACAGATTGACCTTGCATATGAGAAGAAAATGGATGCTTGTGCCTATATTTTTCTGAATTGACATCCTATCTCCCAGTGTTCTGCTTTCCATTATACTGAGATTCATATCTAAAGATCAGTGAAGAAAAGCTATGGGGAAGAAAATGAGACTATGATGATTTTTTTTAAAGAAATTCTTTGTTGTCTTTCATATCCAACTCTAAGGTTGGTAGGAGTTGGAAAAATTGCCTTTGATTGCATTGTCTTTGTTTCTCAGAGTTTTCCTTTTTTTTTTTTTTTTTTTTCTTTAGGGAAGAAGCAATATACACCTCTTTCAAGAGAGCACAGATGCACTGAAAGACAGCATGGGAATAAGAGTAAAAGTAGAAGGCACCTGAGTGATGTCAGTGTTGAAGATAAACTCACTTGGGTTATGCTTACAAATAGACCTGTTAAACACAGTGACAGGAGTTGGCTGTCACAGGATTCTATGTGTGAGTACCAAGACCATCATCTTTGGATAGACAAAGATCTTGAATCAAGGAGAAGTTAACTAACCTGTTTGAATCCATGTAACTAGGTTAGAGTGGGATTGCTTTTTTTTTTTTTTTTTCCAAGACAGGGTTTCTCTGTGTAGCTTTGGCACCTTTTCTGGAACTCACTCTGTAGCCTAGGTGGCCTTGAACTTACCGAGATCTGCCTGGCTCTGCCTCCTGAGTTCTGGGATTAAAGGGTGATGGTGGCACACGCCTTTAATCCCAGCACTCGGGATTGCTTTTTTTAGATTGTTGATTTTATATTATTTCTCAATATGAAAAGGATAATGAAAGTTGATTTGGTGAAATTACATATATCTTTCATAAGCATTTGCTAATGCTTCGTTACTCAAATGCCATGTTCCAAGTTGGTCATTTAGTCATAGGTACATTTTAGTAATTTAAGACTAAAGGCCAATGTCGTTCTACACCCAACTAATTGTTCTCTGAAGATACTGAGACTAGGGTATTATGTAATAAAAGGACTTGTGGTCAGTAAAAGCTTCTATTCTAGTTAATGTATAAAATGATCTATTTAGTTTAGTTTCAATTATTTTTTTAATCTGAGACATTGTCTTATTATGTAGGTCAGAGTACCTCAATACTGGGATTCTCTGATTCAGTCTTGGGAATACTGAGATTAGAATTAAACTTTAAATAGGTACATATTGATACTTGTAAGCTCAGATAATCTTCTGAATGGGATATCTGAAAACATCTCTGTAGTCAATACAGAAAGAAATAGTTGCTGGCTCAAATGATTTTCCAGAGGACAAGGTGATGCTGCATATTTTCCCTTAGTCCTCTACATTCCTGTGTTCTCCCTTCCCATTCTCTGTTCCGGAATGCATTCTCAATAACATTTGGATGCTCTGCTTTCCTGGCCACCGTAGTTACAACAAAATCACAATAAGTCAGCTTCTGACCACACTGATTCATTCATGGAGTGGGCAGCTGATCAAAGGACTTTTCCTGGATTTGTAAAATTAGAACTGGGGAAGGAATGGATCCCTTTCCTTGGGGCCCCCAAAGACCAAGGTCTGCTATTGGGCTAGTTCCAGAAAGATAATCAGCCTGAAAGATTGAATTTGTCACGCACAGAAAATCAGAGATAAGAAATGGGGGAGAATCCATAAGATGTGCTGGCAGAGTCAGAATCCTGCATTCTCGGTCTATCTCTGCAAACTTGCAGAGGTTCAAACAGCTCTTTTAGTACATAACTAACTTTCCCTGTTTCATCTGATCTGACTCAAGGTGGATTTTTTTTAAAAGTTAGGGACTCAATTGCAGATAAAATACACCAACTCTCTAGTCAAAGATAAAAGGCAGTTTAGAAAAGATGTTACAGTTTTCTGACATTGCATGCTGGACAGACAGAGATGCATGCTTAGAAACTACATATCCAGCTTCAGTATCCCAAATGACAGCATATGAATAGTCAGCTGAAGGCAGAATGGCTGCCATTCCTGGGGCTGTAGACACAGTTGACAGTTCGTCAATTCTGATACGCCTTGCCCTGTCATACTAACCTCACAGTGTGTATTTCTTCTGCACCAATGATTTCCAATTCAGTGCTTGGCAGAAGTTCCTCTGATGGCAGAAGTTATGTGCTGTCATCCTAATGGGAAAGGAGGCAAAGAAAACAAATGTTGGATTTTACTAGTGAGTTTTAGGGGAAAAAATTAAATGGCAGAAAAACATTTAGTTCTTCGAAATTTTGCAAATACTAGCTATAGTTTAAGTTACCTAGAATCCTCAGTAATACAGCTTATGGCCTGAAGCCTCTCTCTCTCTCTCTCTCTCTCTCTCTCTCTCTCTCTCTCTCTCTCTCTCTCTTTCTCTTTCTCTCTCTCTTTGTGTGTGTGTGTGTGTGTGTGTGTGTGTGTGTCTTTTGAAAGATCACTGAAGCCTGGAAATGTAAAATTTTTAATAATGGAGGTCTTTGCAACTAAGTTATGGGAGCTCTTACTAGGTTGAGGTGAACTTTAAAGCCAAGATCAGTGGTCCCTGTATAATGGGAGGAAAGTTTGGGCAAAGAGAGAGGTACGTGGAAAATAGCTCTTCGCAAGATGGAGACAGGTAGCATGAAGCATCTTTTAGATAGGAACACCAAAGACAGCAGCAATTATGAGAAGCTAGAAAAGTCCTCCCTCTTGTAGAACATTAAGCACCAGCCTGATTGATAATGGGTTGGAATTTGGGCTGGATACTTGCAAGTTTTTGACCTCTTGTTCAAGGAATTATAAGTTCCATAGACGACAAAGTAGCCAGGAAACTTTATTCATAGCAAAGCTATAGAGCCAGTCAGAATCACTGCATGTGAGCTGCCCCAAGAGTGAAAATACTTAAGGGCCTCAATTATTGTTTGGACCTCCTTGTATAGGGTTCAAGAGAAGGAGGGGTTCGGTTACTAGGGGTATAGTTTGAATGGTTTTCTATTTTGATTGGCATGACCTTCCCATAATACATCTGATTTTAATCAAGTGTATACCCAAATATGCAAATGTATAATATGTTAATTAAGGGATTTTCCCTAAAGGTTTCCCTGGCGATCCAGCTTGACTTTATCTCACATGGAGTTACTAAAATGTTCCCTATGCTTGTCTGCTTCATGACTCCTAAGAGATTTCTAACTCCTAGCATTCAAGCGTGTAAGGTGATATACTTCTGTGGTCACAGCTTCCAAAGTCTGTGACTATGACTTCCTCTAGGAGTTAACATTTAAACAGACCCCATTTTGAGGAATAACTGGAAACAAACTCTGAGGCAGTGTAGTAGCAGAGTGTTTACTGGGGAGAGCCGTCAAGACCCATATCTGTGGAAGGATGGAAGACAAATGGGATTTACCATAGTGAGAAATCAAGCTATAATACAGACTCAGCTGAGCTAGTAGGCCCATGAATTCCATCAATCTTCACTTCAATCAGCCATTTGTTGTTGACTTCTGTAGAAAGGATGTGATTTTGGACGAGTTTTATCTCCTGTAGCTGAGGCACTTCCAGAAAGGGGATACAGTTTACGCTGCCTATGAGCAGTATTTCAAGCTGCTAGGACATCAACTTCTTCCTTGAGGGGACCATCTGAGTGACATCTCTTGGTCACTGTATCAGTCTTTGTGTAGGTTAAGATAACACAAAGTGAAGACAGAGTGCCGAGTATAAAAGAACTGGAATAGCACAGTGATCAAAACATTCTCACGAGGAACTGGGGAGATGACTCAGTGTTTAATAGCACTTACTGCTCTTGTAGAGTATCAAGGTTCAGCTTCCAGCACTCACACAGCCATTCACAACCATGTGTAGCTCCACTTCTGGGTGTCTGATACCCTTTTCTGACCTCTGCAGGCATTGCACCTCTGAAGGTACCGTACATTCGTAGTGCACATGTAGGCAAAACACTTGAACAGGAGGCAGATGAGTCTCCTTAGGGAGGGAGAGAATGAAGAGGATCAGGGTTGCAGAAGTTTTGATGTTCAGAGATAGGGGAGAACTGTAAACCGGGGGTCTGCCAAGAAAGAAGGGTCCTGGACCAAAGGTAGACAACTCTGTGCTTGTTATGGCTTGACACTGAAGTGTCCCCAAAGGCTCAACTATTGCATGGTTGGTTCCCAGCTGGTGGTGAGGTTTTAGAAGGTTGTAGAAATGTTAGGAGGATGGGAAAAGATGGAGAAACAGGTGACTGGGACATGCCTTTGAAAGCTGTAATTGGTTTCTGCATTCTTCTCTGTTACTTTCTACTGTGACATAAATAGCCTTCTTCCCAAGACATCCCCAGTGTCATGATGCTCTGCTCAAGAACATGGGGCCAAGTAACCATGGAATGATCCACTGAGAGTGTGAGCAAGATACATCATTCCTCCAATTAAGCTGCTTATGTCTCACATTCTATAGTATCAATGAGAAATCTGACCCACAAGAAGTGTTTATGTTAGAAGTACTATTTTATAATTTTGAAAGTTCATTTTCAATAAAGGAAATACTACTCTCCCTTTCTTCTTTTGTTTCATAATCATAAAGACATGAGAGCTCTCAATGAGGAATTTGAGAACTAAGATGGATGAAGTCTCACCAAATCTTTACACTAATGCAATTTAGAAAATGACCTTTTCTAAAAATAATAGAAGTAGATGGAGGAAGGTGAGCAAGTATTTTTAAGTTTTCCACCATCAGAGGATTGACCTAATTAGGGTGTAAGGGAGCCAAATGGATAAAAAAAGACCATTTAGCAGGTCACTCTGTTCTTTTGGTGAATATCTTAGAAGTTAATAAACATGAAACAGAACATTTAATACCTCACCTCCTTCTGAAGGATTTTGCAGTGAGATTCCAAACACGGCCTCTGCTGGGAGATAAAGGGCTCATTAAAAGAATAATATGTGTTCTTTCTTCAGAAGATCATGCCAAGTTGTCTTGGGTTGTGGCATTAGAAGGGCTAATGAGTTGCCTGTGTGCAATCTAGATGTGTAAACCAGCTTTGTCTTTTCAAATGATAATCCTATTATGAACCAGAAATACTGGGTCCATATCTACCATGCTCTTTCTGAACTGACCACTACAAGCTAAAGGTCAGAGACCCTTTTTATATATACTATATGCATTTTCCCTTCCTTATAATAGTCTTTTGAAATAATACTTAACCAGTCAGTGTAAGAGTAGATAAGGTCCATTGTAATCAGTGACTGAGGATTAAGGCAGCTTGACACTATGTTAACTTAAATGCCTGTGTCTGACACATGACCCCAAGCACTTATAGAGGGATAGGAAGTGCCCAGTGTTCAGAAATGCACATCAGCTCTTTAGTAACCATGAAGAATTAAGTCCAAGATACTATGTTTAATATGCTGCAATAGTATTTACCTTAGTCAAGGCGATGTATGGAACTAGCCATCTACTTATTCATAAACTTAAATAATTAGTACCAAATACAAGATTTTGCACAGAATCTGATTATCTAAACTACCACGTGAGTTTTTCATAATTGAGAAAAAATGAATGACACTTTAAATTGAGAAAATATTGGTGTGGTAGTTTAAATGTAATTTGCCCCATAATCTTATAGGGAGTGGCACTATTAGGAGGTGTGACTTTGTTGGAGAGGGTATGGCCTTGTTGGTGGAAGTGTGTCAGTGTGGTGGCAGGCTCTGATGATTTCTATGCTCAGGATACTGCCCAGTGTCTTAGCTGACTTCCTGTTGCCTGAAAGATGTAGGACTCTCAGGTCCAGCACCACATCAGCCTGTATGCTGCCATGCTCCCCACCATAATGATAATGGACAGAACTTCTACAACTGTAATGAGCTCCCTCAATTAAATGTTTTCCTTATAAAGATTGCCATGGTCATGTTGTCTGTTCACAGCAATGAAACCCTAACTAATACAATTGGTAATTAAGACAAATGTTTTGATTTCTTTATTACGAATTTATAAAGAGAGAAGAAAAACTTGTTGACATACATGTGAATAAATTGTGTGTCCAAAATTGTGTGTTCAACAAAAAACAAGATTTCTTCATTCTTTTTTGCCCCCTGCAAAAAAAATATAATTTATATATACTGTCCCCTTAGTGTTGTGGGTGTCAGCGCATGCAGAGAGCCATTTTGTTTTTTTTTGTTGTTGTTGTTTTTTTTGAGTCTAAAGAGAATGATTTCATGAAATGAAATCCATGATTCTTGGCCTGTGCCCTCTGGACTGGATGAGATTTAGGGGTCCGTTTCAGAGTTAGTGCTATAAAAGTCTGAAATAAAAGGCAGGTTGCTGCTTGTGCTGAAGACAAAGCGAGGAAAGATGAGTCCTTTAGAATTGAGTGAGTTGGCAACTGAGGTTACAAAGGCTTCTTGGGAAGCAAGCCTCTGGGAAGGGGCTGGAGACATGGGAGGGAAGATAGCCTAGAAGCATTGTATAGGCAGGAATTACAAGGGCTTCCTGCATGACTAATGATGATGGCAGCTCAACAGAATAAATCTGTATGAGTTATCAGAAAACCAAGGAGTGGGCTGCAAAGGGCACTGTCTGCCTCAAAGGGCAGCAGGAAGATTTTCAATTGATGGGGAATCTCCAAAATGCCCTGAATCTGACTTGAATACCTGTTCTGTCTAAACATGAGAGAAATCCAATGCCAAACTAAAGCTCTGATTGGATGACAGCAAACCAGAGCAGAGGGAAAGACTCCAACTGAGCTGGACCTTCCTCTCACTGTCTCGTCCTCTACTTCAGCCCCAAAGATTGAGCGGGCAGCTGTCAACCTGGGCAAGGCTGAAATAAGCTGGTCACCATCACCGCTTCTTTTTAAAAATGTTGATGGAGGTTGTAGGTATGACAGTTGGGCCAAAACAAAACAAAAATGTAGAAACTTTAAGGCTGAAAGTGAAGAAACGAATGAGACTATTTGTTGATGAAATAAATTATAAATCTAGTATAATCCAAAAGTGATAACAAAAAGTATGTATAGAATTTAGAAAAGTCACTGCGGGAGAAAACCATCATGTGATTTTTTTTGTTTGTTTTTTGTGTATAAATAATAAAAAACAGAGAATGAAGAATTCTAAAATCAATACAATTTATATCACCAAAAAAGATTAAAAATAGAAAGGAAAGAAATAACATTGTAAGATATGCAACCTTCACTGACAAATAACTTTAACTATATGAGCATACAGCTGCTAAAAAAATGTTCATGTTAGAATTTTTTTTACTTCAGGATTAGGAATATTGCATGCTTATCAATAAGAGATTATAATTGCATTGCATTTCAGTGGTTAAAATGGCATGTGATATTCAAAAGGTGCAGAAAAATGTGTGGATAGATACATAGACATGTAAGTAACATTATTGTAATTTGGGGGGCATAAAACAGATTACAAATTATGTATAATTTAGGTATTTTTTTAAATTTAAAATCTGGAAGGCTACACAAGGATGGTTGTAATACCTATAGTTGGGAAATTATAAAATAAATGAGTAGTGACATAAAACAAACCTACCAATTGTCAAAACATATTATTGAACTACCTTATGAACCTTTGAAAACATTACTATGGATAATATGATGAAGTCAACCGTTCTTGTCCTGTGCTTTATTTCATTTGCCTGTATTTACTGTATGTGATCATTGTTGGCTAATGTGGAAAATCTGCCAAGCCACGCATCTCGGAGTGGAATTTCACAAGTTGCTTTTGGGTCTCACAATACGCACAGCTGTTTAGCGATCTAAGCTAAACCTGGAGTTGAGCTCTATCTGCCTTTTTCAAAGCTTTCTTACTTTGACACAGGGATACATTTTGGTATGGTTTCCCAGGTCTCACTAGACAGAAGGACACATACTTCACAGACTGGGCATTTCCTTAGAGCAGAGTTCCCTGATCAAAGAGAGTCAGAAGCCTGGAGCCTTCATGAAACACAGCATCCCCCCCCCCACCCCATGCAGAGCTCCCATTTTGTGAGTCTGGCAAGGGGCCTAAAAAAGTCCTTTCTAGTAGGTTCTCATGTCCCACTGATGCCCTGTAGGATAAATGCTCTGAATGCCATTGTCACAGCAGGCTTCCTGGGATGACCCTGTGGGCAGGCTGGACCCTTGCAGCCCTTCCATTCCTGACTTTGTTAAAGCCAAGTCCAAGTCCCACCCTTACCCCACCCCCAGCTCTTCATCTTTGTTGATTTTTAGAAGAAAGGTTAATCTGGTATTTTAAATCTCTGTGTCTCTCTGTCTCTGTCTCTCTCTGTCTGACTCTCTGTCTCTCTGATTCTGTCTCTCACTCTCTTTCTCTCTCTCTCTGCCAGTTTAGCCTGAACACTTGAATTCTATGAGTTGACACAGAGCCCTTCTATGGGATGTGTGATTTGGGCTATGAGAATTTTATGTACTGTCTAAGTTGCTTCTTAAATATTTCTGTTTTCCTTGTTTGTTACCTTTTGTGCCAACTTTAGATTTTTAGAAAGGTTTAGGAGACATTCACTCTAACATTGGCCTATAATTGTTTTTTTTTCTCCAATCTGGTTTTCTAGTCAAGGTTATGTCAACCTGAAAACAATGAGTCGAGGCACCGGCTCCACATTTCTATTCTCTTGGACAAGGTTAGGAACATTGTTTTTATCTGTTCTCTAAGAGTTACTGCAACTTACTGAGAATCATCTTCAGCTAATGTACTTTTGACGGGGAGGACGTTTTGTTCCTTCCATTGTAGCTTGCTGTTTTGTTCTTAGCTATTTTATATGCTACAGCATTTTGTCCTTATGAAAGTCAATTACACATTAAAATCTTAAAGGCAGCTCTCAATATTTTACCCAGACTTAGTACAGATGACTCCCCAGAGTCCACAAACGGTATTTCCAGCATTCCACAGCTCACATTCTCTGTGCTCCAAAGAGTCTTCCTGCTCTGATTTCTTCCAATGCTTCATAGGTAAGAGGAAAACCAATAAGTGGCAGTCTGAAAAGAAACTGAGTTCTTCTGCATGCCTGGTATGGAAGAACCTTAGTTTACAGGATTAGTTAACCTTTTTAGTTTAGGTCTCTTGTTTGTTTCCAAAGTGAACTGTCACTTGTGGGAGTCAGGGTTCCCTTTATTGCCAGCTAGAAGATTTGCTTCAATTAAATCCAGAAGAGCTGGCACAGAGTTCCAGAAAATATAGGCTGTTCCACGTTCACAACTTGGGTGTGTGCATGGTTAACACTGAACAGAATTGTCCTTAAAACTATTCAGGTTAGTTCTACACTTTATATACCCTGAATGCACAGACCATATCAATACATACGTTATGAATTTTTTATACAGTTTTTTTTTATATTTTCAACCACTTATTTTTCTTTTCTCTCTCAAATAATTAAAGAAATATAAAACTAAACATACATTCATAATAAAAATAATTTTGTGTGGCTTGTTTTGTAGAATGTTATAGTATGACATTTGATAATATTACTGCATGAGTAATAATTCCTCATTCCCCTTATGCAAATAACTTTTAAATTATTTATCTCTTTTATTGTTAATGGCTACTTGGAATAGTGCGATATTTGCTTTTTTGTTTTTAAAACAAATACTCTATGGACTTACTTTTAGTACTTTAGTACACACATGTATACACACACATGTTTTGTCATATGCCAATGAGTAGAATTTTGAGTGTAAGAAACTGGATATGGAATGCTGCTGGTTCTCCATGGGTACCTGAACCCACCAGAAGTATATAAGTTCTGGTTGTTTTCATCTTTGTTATTGATTTTCATTGACAGGCTTTTTTTTTTTTTTCATTTTTCTTAATTAAGAAATTTTCTACTCACTCTACATACCACCCACAGATCCCACCTCCTCCCTCCTCCCACCCCCCAGCCCTCCCTCCCAAGCCACCCCACATCCCCACATCCCCACATCCCCCAAATCAAAGTCTCCCATGGGGAGTCAGCAGAGCCAGCGCACACTGAGCCTAGGCAGGTTCAAGCCCCTTCCCACTGCACCAAGGTTGTGCAAGGTGTCACACCACAGGCACTGGATTCCCAAAAACCTGCCCATGCACCAGGGACAGATCCCGATCAGATCCCCCTGCCTGGGTGCCCCCCAAAACTGTTCGAGCCAAACAACCATCTTCCATATCCAGAGTGCTCCAGTCCCATGGGGACTTTTAATTTTAGTCATGTTAGTCAATAAAACACCTTTTCTTCAAGATTTTATTCTGGTGGTTTTCTTATAACTAGTGAACCTAGAAGTATTTGTAACTCATTTATTACCATTTAATTTTTAACTTTCTCTAAATTTCTTGTCCAAATATTTTGTATATTTTTCCACTGGTAATTTTTTCTTTTTCCTTTCAGTAATCACAGTAAGAAAACAAGACATATATATTCTAATTTTGAATTCCTTGTCTTTATTTATGTCTGTCTTTAATTTAGCAGCTTGCCTTTTCATTATCATTTTCTATGATCTTTTTTTACTCTTTTGACTTCCTTGTGTTAAACAGAAATCCATAAATAATGTATTTTTGATAAAATCAATGGCTTTGGGTGAAGTCAAGTATTTTATTTCTTCTTGTGTCTGTTTTTATAATAATTACCATTTTTTAAAATATATAATAATTATAATTACCAAATTAATTCAAATTTACAATTGACATAAATTTGCTCTGGCTACTATTTTATGACTTTAAGAACTATTCATTTTATATTTTTGAAATTTGTTTATCGATTGCACTCTTTAATTGTACCCATTCTATCTTTATTTGATTAATATTGTCATTGTTTTGTCAATTTTCTAAATTAGTCCAGAATGTTAATACATATGCAACATTGTAGAATCTTCATTAATCTAGATAGATTAGATTTTATAACATAAATATATTCAAAATCTTCCACATTTTATGCATAATACGTAAGACCTGAAATTTTTTATTTGGATGGGATATTTGTATGAGTCTAAAACCACTATACAAAAATAGTCCTAGAAGAAATATGGTACAGAATAGTTAGATACTACTTGACATGAAAGGGGTCTATATTTTTAGGTTCTATATTAAAATTTACACACATTTTCTGAAACTCAGTCATTCTGTTATATTTTAAATCAGACTTTCCATCTCATTGATTTTATGTGTAGGACTGAGAAATATGCTAATACAAAAAGAAATTTGGTTATGTGAAATTATTACTTATTAAATACATGAATAAATATGGTGGGTAATGTACAACATGGTTTACATGAGTTTTTTGTGGTCTAGATAAAAGCAGGTATGGAAGTATCCAAAACTGAGATCTTTTTATTTCAGGTCTAATGATGCACGGGACTCATGGCTCCTAGCGTGCTGTCACTTAGACTTGAGATGGAGGTTGTTTTTCTCCAGTCAGACCCAGAACAGAGTAGTAATGCTTTCCATCATGGCAGGTTAACTCTGAGTAGAGACTGAAAAAAAGAAATAGCAGCGTATTGAAAGAAAAACAAGAGTATTTCTAGAAAAGATGTTATTGGTGGCAGGCATTTTCCAGAATATATTAGAAAGAGAGAAAAGACCCCTTCAGGTCTTTTTAAATTAAGAACAGAGAGATAGAGGCTCTCAGCCATAATCCACCTATCCCTTCCTAAGCCACCAGCCCCACAAAAATGTGAGTTATTATGGACTCTTGAAGTACAGGACAGCAGATAGCAGCACTGCATCACATGTTTTCATCTTCATTCAATTCCAGGATCTTATGAATTTCCCTCTTAATTCTTCAGTGACCCTATTCATTACTTAATGTATGATGTGGGCTAAGTTCACTTGATTTATGATTTCAGCAACTTCAGCGTTTGTTTCTTTTCCTCCATATGACCTGTCTGTTGGTTCGAGTTGGGTTCTGGAGTCTCTTACTATTACTATATTGCATTCGTGATTTTACAACCAGCAGTATTTTTTTTTTTTATGGAACTGGGCATACTTGTGTTTGGTGCAGGTTTGTTTAGAATAGTAAAATCTTTTTTGATGAATTTACTCCTTCATGAGTATGAAGCAACTGTCTCTATGTCTTTGCCTAGTTTTGGTTCAAAGTCTACTTGCCAGATATTAGGATACTTATGTCTGCTTGTTTCTTATTTCCATTTGCTTGGAGTATCTTTTTCTATCCTGTTCTTCTAAGGTAGCATCTATTCTTGATGGAGAAGTGTGTTTCTTAGAGACAGCAAAAAGCAAGATTCTGTTTACTAATCCAATCTGCCATTCTCTCTGTGTTTTACCAGGGTGGTGAAACCATGAACATTCAGACTTATTATTTTAAAATGTATTTTAAGTGTTGTTTGTTGGTTTTGTGGTGTTCTCTTAGACTCCTTTTAACAGTCCTGGTGTTTATTTTTCCCTTTGTCTTCTGTATGTTTATTCTTTTCTTTGGTACAAGATTCTTTCCTGTATTGTCTATAGAGCTCAGTGTATATATGTTCAATTAATCCGTTTTTATGATGGAAAGTTTTTATTTCTCCTTTAATAGATTTGTTGAACAGAGTAATCTGGGTTGACCGTTTTGATCTTTAGGACTTGGAATACATCTTTCCAATTCCTTCTGGCCTTAAAAGATTCATAAAACAATCAGCTTTTATTCTGCCACATCTGATTTTGTTTATGGTTTGGCTCTTCTCTCTTGCAGCTTTCACTATCCTCTCTTTATTCTTTATTTTTAGTATTTTGTACACAGTTTATCATGATCCTGAATGCTTCATGTTGAATGGGTATCTCTTCTCTAGAACTGGGACATTTTCCTCTGATTTTACTGAAAATATTAACTATATCTTTGGTCTGGAATTCTCTTTCTATGTTTATAATGTATAGATTTTGTATTTTTGCTTTGTTCCAAAGATCCTTCATGTTCTATTTTTAGATCACCCCCCCATTTATCATTTTCTTTGACAGATTTATCCAACTCTTCTATCTTGCTTTCAGATTCTGATATTTTGTCTTCTGTGTGATCCATTTTGGGTTCCACTTGAGGCTTTTCACTGAGTTTTCATTAGATTTACTGAGCTTTTCATTTCAGTTTGTTTTTTCTGTCTTTTTATTTTATTGATTTTTCATATCGTGTCATGTCTCTGCTATTTTGTTCAGATATTTGTGATTTCCTGGATTTCAATAATTTATTTCTTACCTCTTTAAGTTCATGTATGCCTTTATTTGTATTTTCTTTGAATGCTTTAAACTTTGGTGGCTACACATGCACAGGTTTTATAAAGGCTCTTTTAAAATTGTGTGTCTTGAATTTCATCTAAGTGGTTCTCCATGGGTTTCACTACTTTGGGATTGGTGATGGGTGTGGTGATATTTTATTTGTATGTTAATAAATAAAGCTTGCCTGGAGATGGGGCGTGGGAAGGCCAGCCATTTTTAGTAAATGTAGAAGTCAGGCAGTGGTAGCACACACCCTTAATCCTTAGCAGGCAGGGTCTCTTTGTGTTCAAGGCCATACTGGGGAAAAGAGCCAAGCTTGGTGACACACGCCTTTAATCCCAGTGCCAACCATGGAGGCCTGGAGGTCTGTACAGACAGACAGTGACAAGGAAGTGAGGTAGCTGGGCTAAGATAGCCAATGAGAGGGCAGAACAGCAAGGCAATAAAAATGTGGGTAAGAAATGAAGTAGCTCACATTTGGAAACTGCAGAATTGGTGAGGTAAGGTTGGCTGCTGGCTTTCCCTATTTCCCTGATTTCTAGGGCTTTCACTCCTATATTTGGCTCCGTGTTTTTTTATTTAATAAGACCATTTTAGAAATTCATCTACAGATGGAGTGTATTTTTGTCTTGATTCATCATACTGTGTGTTTGTGATGAGATGTTGAGATGTAGGCATCCAGAGTTCTGCAGATGGTTGTTTTTGGGTATGTTTTTAGTCTATTTGTCTTGAATCCCATGGATGGGGTTGCTCAAGGAAGTATTGAGGGAACAGAGCAGTGGCAGATAGTGTTGGTGGACAAAGTGATGATGGGGTTTCTTGCTGATTCCAGGTCTAGGTCCAGGTCTTCAGTGACTGCATGGATGGTCCAGGATACACAAGAGTATACTGCAGGCTGAGATTGGGGTGGGATCTCTTCTTGGGTCTAGGTTCAGGCTGGGACCCACAGTAACCCCCTGGGTTGGTTCTAAATTACATATGTTCAACTTTTATGTAGTGATTATGTTTTAATTATTCCCCTGGGTTCTCCACTTTTGATTTTGACATGTGTTTAATTAATGTACAATCATGAGCTTTAGTATTTCAAAGGCAGCTATGAGTTGTGTGGAACATAAGATATGGACTTCTGGCATTATGTGTTTTGAGTTAGCCATGCTCTGTAGAGCTGGACTGAGCTCTGGAGGTATGAAGAAGATGCTCCTGGCATTGTCTTAGGGCACTTGTACTCAGCTGTGGAAGTTTACAAAATACAAATTTCTGCTCCATCTTTTGTCCTGTGATTGTGATAGAATTGGTATTAGGTAAAGCCCATAGCAATATATTTTTCAAAGCCCCCCCCCCAAGAATTTAATAATTACGCAAGATAGAAAAAATTTTTTCTTATGGGGGAAAGCTTTGTTGAGAGCAGATTCATAACAAGCTCCACAAACTCCTATCAGTTGTTTTTAAGGGAAGGCTTAATGATAGCCAAAATACTCTGCAAATCACATGGAAGCAAATTCATAGGAATGAATTCACTCAAGCAGATCCTCATTAGATTACCTGGTTATATATAACACATAGATGCCCAGGGCTGGTCCATTTCCATTGTGTTATGGCAGAGTCGTATTTCTAGCTAAAATTCATCCTTGACTTATCCTTTGGTGTGACATGCAAAAGTGTACCACCTTCTGCCTAACTGTCCACCACCCTTTTCCTCTCTGGAGACACTCACCTTGTGTTTGTGATGCTTTATAAGCCTACAGATCTTGTATAACTAATAAGAAACCTCAGGAGGAAATGTTGCTGTTACAGCCACTCTATTCACAGAAGGAATGAACACAGGTGGGAGGAACAGGCTGACACATTGCAATGTGTTTTCTCAGTGTAAATAGTAACATGAACACAGTAAAGGTAGAGAGATCCATGGCAATGAAAAGAAATCATTGGGTGTGGAAGTATTGCTCAAAATATTTTTTGCTCTGATACAAAAAATGTCTATGCACACACTTGTTTAGATTATTATCAAAGTTCCATTAAATAATTTATCTGAGGTTAATCACAGTAATCTACTTTATTACTACTTTGGTAAATAATGAGATAAACCTCAAGAAGCACAAATTTTGCTAAGGTTTAAACATTAACATGTAGAGATAAAAAAGTAGACAATCTTAATGCTGTTATCTTTTGTCTCCTTATAGGAAATGTCTGCTACAGACAAAAGCTGAAGTTATATACTCAGAGGAAAAATAATTTGTCATGAGGTAATTTCAGATATGTTCTGATCAATGGTTGCATTTGGAAGTGTTCTAAACATCATAAATGTGAGAAAGACAATTAGAATCTCATTCATTCGTTATCAATTATCATAGAAAATATCACTATAAATATCCTATTTATATATAGCTAGGTATGTCATGTTTGTATTATAACATGTATGAATAATTAGACCCTACTATAATCACCTTTGTGATAACAAAATAATTCAGCTTTAATTTATTATAGATGCAACCAGAGAATTAATTTTAATTTTCAAAAAATTCTGGCTGGTTAGAAAACATCTTAAGATTAAGAGCTGAGGTCCAACTTCCAAATAAATCGAAGTTTTAATTATTAAAATATATTTGTAGAAAAAATAGAGACTTTAAATAAGTAGATGGGCTATAAGCTTAATTGTAGTGCTGCTTTATGCTCCGTTACTAAGAGTCAAATTCCATGGTAACACAGCAAGCAGTACATTTATTCAAGCATGGAATGCTTTAAAACGGGCATTGCACATAATCATCTATTCATAGTGTTGGGGGCATTTGTGGAAAAGTCTTAATTATTAAGAGGCTTATTTTAATTATTTCTTATAAGCAACTCCTTAGGCATGTATTCATTGTGGAAACAATGATTTGAACATGACATTTAAATTTGTTTCAGGCATTTTAGTTTCAAAACAGGAGGAACATGCCTTTACTATACGTATTTCCAGTAACTAGTTGACATCTTGCTTCATGGCATCTGTCCTTACATCTTTATGGTTGGGGTTATTCATTTTATTGCTGGATTCCATGGGCAAGCGTCTTGGTTCATCTTTATTAATCTGTTTTTTCTCTCTAGCTTACTGCAAAGCCACTGCCCAATGTTTTTACCTGTTTCCTACATTGTTTCTGATATATTTACCTGTTCAAAAACCATGTTTCTGCATTGCACACAGAGTTTTACATTAAATCTCTTTTCCATTAACTAAAGTATTACTAGCAAAGCCCATATTTTCAAAAATTGCATCACAAAATTATTTGATTGTGAAATAAACAGTACCATAGCAGTAATGATTAAATTGCATTATCTCAGTAATATATCCAAAAATATTCCTTGGAAACTTTTGAAGAGCACTTAAGATCACACAAGAATCAACAAACTTCATGCCCATCAAGTGAGTTCCACTTCTACTTGCTGCTCCTGTCAGGACAGGAGTGCCAGCTCTGCTCAGGTCACTGCTCCCTGAGGGGGCATGGCTCACTCCGCTCCCTCAGCACCATTTGTCCACTGAGCAAGGCACTTCTTCCCAGTCTCAAGAGCCTATCATCAGATGCTGGCCTATAGCCAGACTTTCTCTTTGGTATTTAGCCACATTCTCATCAATTCATATTTAAAACAAAAAAACAAAACAAACAAACAAAACACCAACGCATCCATTCACATGGACTCATCCATTCACATGGTCTCATCCATTCACATGGACTCATCCTTTCACATGGACTCATCCATTCACATGGACGGTCATTTCCCAAACACAAGCCTCTCTGCCCCATCCCTCTAAAAGTCATGTGCTCTCATTTTTCTTGGCCTGCTGAAATTTTACCTCTCTTTTGACCTATTTCTTTGTGATAATAGGGTTTGAAAACTGAGGAGCATTTCTGTTTTGATCAAGATTTATTTTGCTATTTTCAACTTGGGAAACCAAAATCAATGTATTGTAACTTGCTGGGGCTGGTCGTTATTTTTGCTGTAGACTTCAAACTAAAAATTGTGATGGAAACAGAATCTTGTTTTTGTCTTATAATTTAGAATGCAGGTAGTTAAAATATTACATAAACATGAGATTAGTTTCTTAAAGATATACTTTTTCTGAATGTTATGATAATTTATTTTCCTAATTTGTACATATTTATATATATATAAATAATCATATATATGTACACACTTTAATAATTTTAATGAATGTAAATTTTGCTTTCAATACATTTTATATATGATTATAGTTTAAAATTCATGTACCTTTTTCATGATGGAAGAAGACGATATTCCTACTAGTTTGTTGTTCTAGGTTTATTTCACTTTATTTTGTTTCTGATATTGAAGCTCACTCTTGCTTACACTGACCCTGAGTTTAATAGGAAGCTCTCTGTGTTCTTTATTTTGATGTGATCCTCCTGCTGCAGCTTCTTAAGTGCTGAGATTATGGGCATGAGGCACCAGGCCCAGGCTCTGTTAGTTACTGGAGTTGATTTTCGATGGTTCTGATTTATCCTCTCCCCTCTTCTCCTTCCCTCCCTCCCTCTCTCCCTCCTTCCCTTTACCCCCCAATTTCTCCTTTCACCCTTTTCATATGTTCTTTTGTGTTGTTTGGGACAGGACTTACTTGCAGCACAAACTTGCCTTAAGGATGTGTGATCTTCCTGCCTTCATGTGCAAACAGTTGGTTCTTCAGGTCTTCCTGCCTTCTCATCCAGTGTGAGTCTGCAGTGTGCACTAGCAAACTTATCTAAGGTCTGACATCTTTTATGCCCTAAAATTTTGGAAAATGAACCATTGTATAAGACAGACTCCAAAATGCATGAAATGCCAAGGATAGTTTATTTTTACCCTAAACCAATTACATTTTAATTTAGATTTCGTGCTAGTCAGCTTCCCGTCACTTTATCAAAATACTTGAGATTATCAATTTATCAGGAGAAGAAGTTAATTTTGACTTTGAGCCCAGGGTCATTTGTCCTGGTTGCTTTTAGATCTAAGGTGAGGCAGAACGTCCTGGTAGAATCACATGACCAAAGCTAGCTTTCCACCTTGCCTGTAAAGGCTCATAAACAGTAAAGAGAGAACTGAGCTCTCAATGTCCCATTCAAGGGCAGCCCCCAGTAGCATTTCTTCCTCTGTGAGGCTCCACTTCTGATTGTATACCCCAGCCAGAACTGCTTTCAGTCAGTCCTTTTCTGTCTTTCACAGAAAATGCTCATCTCACATTAACATGTGGGACCTACTGGAAGGATGGATTCAAACATGGAAGAGGATGATACCCAAGGAGAACTGGAATGAGATAAGATTCTCAGAATTGCTCCTGATGTGTAGGCCTTTACCACAGCTGCTGAAGAATGTACAGCTGCAAAAGTGACAATTGAGTCACACACAGAAGTGTGAGGAAACATCCCATGAAAATGACTTATTCAATGTCAGACTTAATATGGGTTGATCCTCACTGTGCAGATAAAATCCCAGTAGGGAGTCCTGTTGTGTGTGCTCTAAGCTGTCCACATGATAGCTGGCAGGGTCCTGTCATAATAAGCACATGCTAAATAAAATAAAAACATATATTTACTAAAGAAATTAATAGGTGAATTTTAAAAATTGGTTAAGTGACGAAGTCTAATTTTTTATAACTATTTTCAGTAGCAGTTAATCATGATTTAGTTACTGCCGCTATTCTATTACAAATCCTTATCAGAAATCCACTATTTTAATCACAGGAACCTATTATATTTTAAGAAAGTTCCCTTGAGCATTATTTTATCACCTTAAAATGATAAATAGAGCTTTGGATCTGCCATCTATCCCTGGGACTGATCATCCTTTGTAATAATTTCTTTGTGAGTGTTGTCCCAAGGGTCTCTGTTTTTCTTCCCAAAATGTTTACATTCTCTTTTATTATTTTCTTTTTTATTATTTTCTTTATTATTATTCTCTTTTATTATTTTCCTTTTCTTTCATACTTAGACCTTGAGGTAAATTAAAATGTTAGTGTAAGTTAGAGAATGTTACAAGATTGAGCACTTTACAAGTTCTGCTTATTTCTTGATCTTTCTGATTTATGGATAGCATGTAAATGAGAAAGAAAAGACTCAAATTAAGCATCCTTCATTGCCCTAGGAGATCTTCCATGTTGAATTCCTGTAGCTTTATGTAGAAGGTCTATGGTGATATTTTATTTGTGCTGAAATGTGATTTTATTTGTATGTTAATAAATAAAGTTGTCTGGGGGTCAGAGCTAATAGCAAGCCATAGAAGAAGCTGGGTGATGGCGGTGCATACCTTTAATCCCATCACTTGGGAGGCAGAGCTAGGCAGATCTCTGTGTGTTCAAGGATACAGCCAGCATGGAGACACACGCCTTTAATCTCAATACCAACCATAGAAGACCTGGAGGTCTGTATAGATGGGCAGTGACAAGGAGGTCATGTGGTTGGGTTTACAACCAATGAGAAGGCAGAACAGAAAGTCTATATAAAGACAGACACACAGGAAGTAGCGCACTTTCTGAGGACAGCAGCAGCAGTGAAGGGTAAGGTTTTTAGCTCTTAGCTATTGCTCTGACCTCTTGGGCTTTCTTCTCTGCATTGGCTCTGTGTTTCTTATTTAATAAGACGGTTACATCTACAGAAGGTCTGTACAGGTACAAAGAGGGAAAACTAAGAAGCTTGATACCTCTGGCTACAACGTAGCAAACAACTGTATGTATTTTAAACCTTAGAATATGGGTAGCACTTTAGGAAGGTATGAAAGGGGGGAAGTAGCCTCATTAAATTACTGAAGGTGTGGGGACTTGTATGTCTTGCAACTAATGACAAATGAAGTTTACAGCATAGTGGACAGTGAAGTCAATTATAATGTTTTTGTCATGTACGAGCTTGTAGCACAACCTAGAACTAACTGAAGGTGTCTGTTCATCTGCCTGATGCTTCATCATACTGCCACTTCAGAATAGTCCTTTGCCTGAGGACTGCAGTGATGGTTGAATTTTAATTTGGATCTTGTCACATTATCTTCAAGGAAGATGGTATTCTTAGGGAGTGTGGGAACTAAAAGTTCCTGATCAACTATCTGTTGCTGATCAGTATAATCAAATGCAGCATGATGGTCAACCCTCTGGGACTTGACCACTGACTTTTAAAATTATCTGAGGTCCCTGGTACCAACATTTGTCTCATTTAAGTAATAAAAGCAAGAAGACAAAACCGTGGCTGGGAGATGTTTCAACAGATATACTTCCTGTGCAAGCATGAAGATTGGTGTTCAGATCAGCAGCATCCAATTAACACCCAGGCAGGGATGGCAGGTTACTCCTAATTCCAGTGCTGAGAAGGTGGCAATGGGATCCTGGGAGTGAGCAAATAAACAAATTAGACCTGATGTATTCGTGAGCTCTGAGTTCAGTTAAAAGGCCTGTATTTGGACTTTTCTTATCAGACTTTCTTTTGGGACCACTTGCCTCCCCATGATGACACAGACACTTATCATTAATTATTAAAGCTTGGCCTTTATCTTAGGCTTGTTCTCAACTAATGCTTATAACTTAAATTAACCTGCTTTTATTAATCTGCATCCTGTAACGTGGCTTTTTACCTCTCTTTCATTCTGAACATCCTACTTCCTCCATGTCTCTATGGCATCTCTTGCGAGCCTAGATTCATCCTCTCTCTCTCAGAAGTCCCACCTAACCTCTTCCTACCTAGCTATTGGCCATTGAGCTCTTTATTAAACCAATCAGAAGGCATCCTGGCAAGGATACAACTTCACAGTGAGCAAAAGATTATTCCACACCAGAGACCCTGTGTCAATAAATATAATGGAAAGTAATTAAAGAAGACTCCCTGCCTCACCATGCATTGGCTCAGAAGCAATGGAGCCAATGAGTATGGATTTAAACCTCTGAAACCAGGAGCCAAAATAAACCCATCCTCCTTTAAGTTATTATCATAGCAGTAGAAAATTAAAAATGCAGGTGTTAATACTAATAAATAATTTAACATGGAGTTTTATGAGTAAATGGTTAATATTGGGGAATAGGTTTAAAGATTCTGGATTTAATATCACATCTTTCCTCAAAATACTGTTTTAGGATGAAAGAGAAATAGCCACTTAACTATGTCACTGAGCGAGCAGAAGCTACGACACTGCACTGACAGCACTTCCAGGACAGAGTGTTTGAATATAAACTATTCCTGTGTTGTTGTATCACTTCTACTAGAGAGGAAGCATATTGAGTGAAGAAGCCATGCATAGAATTATTAAGTACCTAATACATGAAGAAACAGCTCTTCATGAATTGATACCTACCTAAAGGATTTAAGAGGAAAGTGGCTTCTCAATGAGGGGAAGGCAGTGAGGGGCTGTACCTGAGGTCAGAAACAGATGGTGCACTCTAAAACCTGACTCTTGGACAGTGCGGGACAAATCTCGCAACCTTCTTGTGTAGTCCACCCGCACACCACCCATTCACTAGGTGAATAGGTCTAGGCAAGAACTTCCTTGCTTGGAATGAGAATTCCAAGACAACCCATACATAATCCACAAATGGAAGGGTTTGTGTGACAGATGTACACAAGAGCATAATACAGATGGGGAAAATGCGCAATGGCTAGAAGTCATGGGAGTAAAGTGGGTTTTAGATTTCCACATATAAAAGGAGGCCTGCAATGAGGTGTGTTTGAGGCGATAGCCCATCGTCTATTTCCATGCCTTCCAGCAATACCATTTCAATCACTGAGGGAATTTAGGAAAAGCAATTATTTGAATATTGTAGATACCCAGGAAGAGAACATGCTGAGGTTCAAATGTCTTCAATTTGATTTATTACTCTGTAGTTTATTGGAATGCCTTGTCACAGGGTACAGCTAATAAAAGCATAAACATCGGTCTTGGAGCAAGTTTGATCTGAGGTGAAAAACATTAAATAATGGCCTATTGACAAGCAATTAAACAACACTTCTTTCCCAGAAGTGTTTTGAATTATGGTTGTCCTAACTAATGGAAGCATCCTTGGGCTTTAGAATTCCAATAGACTATAAGGCAAGAAGAACCCTTTAATTAGATTTGCAATAGCATCCACTAAGACCCACTGCTCATCATCCTGACTTCTTATCTTCATTGACTTGGGCAAAAACAAAACAAAGATAAATAGTGAAATTCATTAACAATCGATTTACTTCAACTGCTTATTCCCCTGTCCTCAGGGAACACAACCTGGCTTTACCCAGACAGCATTGTGTTCCTTACTCCTAAATGCTGAGTAATTTATCTAATGCTTCTGCATCACACAGGAATCTGGCTTACCAAAAGACAATAAGACAGTTTTCTTTTTCTACTCAGAGTGAACGTGTTCATTTGAAGACTGGCCGATGAAGAGAAACCAGAAGAAAAAGGTGTTCTTATAGCATCTGGAAAACAGCAACACAATGCTGTGTTCACAATACTATACTAAAAATGTCATAGGGAAATTTTGCATTATCCAAAATCAACTCATAGGCACATTGCCTTAGTTTCACTGTTGTTGTTTCTGTTGTTCAGGAATAAAATACTCAGACAAAAACATTTTATGGGAGGAATGGTTTGTTTTAGTTTACAGTTTAAGCCACAGTCCCTCATGGTGGGCAAGTCAAGGTGCAGGAGCCTGAAGCATCTGGTCACATTGATTGCATCCACAGCTAGGAAGTGCTGTCCAGGGAATAGTTCTGCCCACAATTAAACTGAATGTTTTCATTCTATTTACTCAATCAAGATAAGCCATGGCAGGACTGCCCAGAGATCAATCTACATGTGATGCTAGATTCTGTCAAGTTGAGAGTTCACACTCACCTTCCCAAACACTGACAAGAGAGAGTAGATGATAATATCCTCTTGCAAATGGAGAAGTTATCTCATGAATGAAGTCTGGTGATTTAAAAATTATAAAATACTAAATGTAATGAGAAGAATGTATTTTTATATTTAAGTATCTATGTATGTGTGTGTGACAGCAATATAAAATAATAACAAGCTATGAATTTAAGAAGAGAAGGACATGGGAGGGGTTGGAGGGATAGAAGGGAATTGGGGAAATAAAGTGATTATGTTCTAATTAAAAATATATTTTTAAGTTGCAAAGTAAAGGCTCGTATAGAAGCTATTCAATGATTCTCTACTCAGTTCATTGCAAACACCACATGGCCAAGGATCAGACCCATGTGTTTAAATGCAACCTTTCTTCCTGGGCCTGCCCCTCTTTCCTTGCTTGTCTCCATATTCACAAGCTCCTCTGCACAGGACCCAGTGTGCTTTGCCTTTCCCATGCCTTTGTGGTTTAAACAGGAAAGGTTACTGTCCATTAAGGCTGAGCTTTACTCATAAATGGCACCTGCCAGATGGTGGGTTTCAGTTAACTAATGTCAATTTTTTTTCAGAAAAAAAATGTTTCTTTGTTGCCTGTGCCTTTTACATAATTCTAACCATCACACTCATTAACTTCTTACACCATATAAAATTTTAAGAGCAGAGGAATTTCATTACAGTATAATGCTGGGTTAACAATTTCAAAATAATAGTTATGCTGCCTAAATTATGTCTGGTCATCCAAGTAGAAACCAAATGACGCCAGGATAATAAACAGGCAGAAACCAGGTTGCGACAGAGAAGAAATGGGAGATTAAACACCCAATTAAAAAACATACTACCAAAATAACCCATTTAATGGGTTGGTTGAATTCAGTTGTCTTTTCATTGTGTAAAGAAAACATAGACTGCCTGGTTCTCCCATGCTTTCTGTCCTTCAACCCACAGTGTGGCATCTTGCACACAAAACCCAGCTGCAATTCAGGCAGCACTGCCAAGGAGGACTGTCTCAATAGAAAGCATTTTTCCCATTAACCATGCAGCAGTGTCTGCACGACTGAATCAGCTGACCACTTGGGTGAGTTTAACATTAAGGGGCTTTTTTCTAATGGTCATAGTTTATACAGTGCACATCTTTACATGCACATGCTACCTACCTAAGTTGGAAACCTTTGCAAAGAACCAATCAGTTATTTAAAAAGTTTTACCAAATGAGATTCTATATTTTAGTTAACCAATGCTGGCAGGAGGAACACATGCCGGCATTACCCTGGATAGTGTCTTGCTTTAGATTCTGCAACAGCCTCACCTCTGGGTTTTCTCCCTGCTGCTGTCGGATTTCTAAAGCTCATCCCGGAGTTCTTCTACTAGTTCTAGAATAAATGGAGCCATGATTCAGATGGTGCCTCTCTTTTTTATTTTGAGACTACAGCAAATCACGTGTTGGCCTTTCTACATTTTCTGGTCTCTACAACCTCATTTCACATTTTCTTTGTCCTTACCACTCTGTGCTAGGTTCCAATTAATCAAATGTCTTCTAGTTAATTTATTTCAGTTTTCCATCTGTCTTGATTGACTCTACCTTATTGTGTATACAAAACACTATTTTGTTATCGTCATCTACCACCTCTGGCTCTTACAATCTTTCTGACCCCCCTTCCATAATGTTCTCTGATATAGATGTCCTGTTTATTAAGGATAAGAATTACACAGTCTCATATTCACTGTACTTTGACAAGTTGTGGGTATCTACATAAAACTGCATCTACTGAAAAATAAAGCTTCTCTGAGGATTGAGAAATGCATAAATACATCTGTAGGTGCAATAATCTAGGAGCGCAACAACAAGGTATTAGGAGTCAGTTTAGTACTTTGTTCATTTAGCAAAATAATAGTAATAGATCCTCCCCTAAAGCCTGTGGCCTTTCTATCCATAGGTTTCATCTTGTGGAGCAGGCCTGAAACCCCCATCAGAAAGTGGCTGGTTGGTCCTAGAACAGTCATGCCACGATTGAACCAATAGGCTTGTCTTACCAGTCCAGTTATTGTTAAACTTCACCAATGAGGCAAGACTGATCAGTACTTTTCTCCTCCAGACATGTGCATAGCACCTTTCAGTACTATGAAAAGTAGCCAGTAGAGATGAAGTATCTAGGTGAGTATCATCTGATTTCTTTGTGTTCTATGACTCCATTGTGTGTTGTCTTCAGCCACAAGGCTTTGCTGTCAATTGTTGGAGGGTAACCAAGAGCACCGACAATAGCTGTAATATTTGGGGATCTATGGGACTTCCCTGGCTGATAATTCCGAAAGAAGAAGCCTTCTGACACTGGGCTTTTTATTTGTTCTTTTGTCTGGGAGGGGGCATTGATGCCTTATTTAGGGTTACCTCATTTAAACTCTGTCTATACTCTTTTAGGAAACTTCTACTTTAGTAGGTTTTTATATGACCTTTTGGAACAGACTTTAGTGTTACTTATCCTTTCCCATACACCCCCTTCTACTCTGTCCTGCTCTCTAGCTCCTCAGTTTAATCTTTCCTGTTCCATTTCTCCTTCACCCTTTATATCATTGCGCTATATCACTATATCTCTTCCCCCTGACCCTGTGGGTGTTCTAAAGGTAATGCATGCAATTCAAGTTTTAAAACAAACATCTTTTACACCTCACTCTTTTGATCTACTTCCTTGACTCCATTTTTAGCACTTCTCTAAAGAGTTTCATTGCTGCTATTACATTTTTATTCACTGAGATCTTCCTTTTATTCCGCCCCCATATTCCTTTCACAATGCTGTGCTAGTGTTTTTATAGCATGCCATGTTTCCTGTTTGTGAAAGGATACTAATTATTGTTTTATAAGATTTTTTTTCTCTCCCTTCTGTATTCCTTCTGAATCTCCCAAGGTGCTTCCTCCTATGTAGTTCTTTTTGCCTCCTCCTCTTGGACTGGAGGTTTTTCCCTGAGATTGACTCTTTTTTTTTTTTTTCCTGAAAATGACTGAGAATAGTAGAAACCTCTGAGTACTATCCACCACAAGCTTCATTGGAGGGTGATATGCTTGGGGCTTTCAATTGGGGAATTTCTGGTGTTAGAATCTTAAATCTTCTTGTTGTCTGTTTAGTTTATTTTTTATTTGAGACAATAGTCTCATTATGCAGTTTAGGCTGGCCTTGCAGTAACAATCCCCCTGCTTTAATGTCCTAAGTGCTGAAATTACAAGCATTTGATACTGCTCCTATCTCTAAATTTATAATTTTAGCTGATACACAAAAACACAAAAGTCATGTATTTCATAATGGGTTACTACGAAACATTTGATGTGTTTCTACACTGCATACTGTTGAAATCAGGTCACGATCATGAACAACCATTGCTATCATAGTTACTTTACATCCTGCATTTGGCAATTCCACTACAATAACTGTTAGCAGATCTGTCTGTCCCTGCCCCAATCCTGCTTCTCCCGCATATGGCCATTTCCTGGTGCTTTTATAATTTTTGTTGGTGAGCTTTACTTCTTAAAGCTCACCAAAAGACTGTTTTAAGGCCTGGCTGAGTTGCTTCCTCTGGGTAGGGTTGTCTCTGTTTTCCCAAGTCTTCTGGAAATGGTTGGGGAAAACAGAGACAACCCTAATGGTAAACTAAACTAAGTGAGGTTTAATTAAAACTAAATCCTCACTGTGAGCTTTGCTGGGACTTCTAGACATTCTGAAGAAGGCCTGACCTGTGCTTATGAATTTTTAAGAAAGTTTTAGTTTAGTTTAGTATAGTTTCTCTTTTTTACACATAGGATCAAAATCTGAAAAATGATACATTTTCTCTCTGTTTGTTTTCCCCCTCTTTGGTTTTTTTTGGGGGGGGCAGTGTGCATTATTTTTTCTATCTTTATTCAGGAGTGAAATAGTTTGGAAAACTCACCCTATTTAGGACCCCTGATTTGGAGTGGCTCTAGGTACTGTCTTTTATCCTGTATCTCTTGACAGGACTTGAAAACTGTAAGGTTACAGACTTTGTAGCTGCAACATCAGCTCTCTTCTAAGGATCAAACCACATCCACCTGCTGCCTCTTTTCAGAAATGTGAAAAGAAATAGATCCTGTGGCTTAGCAACCCTTCTTTCTGCCTTAAACCTTCAAGTCCAGGCAGCCTGATGTTCAGACTCAAGACAACCAATTGTAACTTACTGTTATTTTGTGTTTTCCTCAGTTGGCCCTGGCATGTGAGCTAAGTCACATGATATGGAGTTTTCCTACTCCCCTGAAAACTTCTAAGAAAAAGAAATTACCTTTGTTCTCCAGAAATGAAAGCTCTATCTCTTCTGATCCCACCCACTGGCTTCAGTGAGATATCACAACTTTCCTAATAAAACTCTTTTGATGGGGAAAATATTAGATTAAATCATAAAAGTTAAAAGGTTACTGTGATCCAGGAATTTCTTTCTTCGTAGTTTTGGCAATAATTTCCTCTTAAGAATCAGTCTTCCTTCCTGGTCAGCCTCATCTATATTAGACCTTAGGAATGTGGGGTAATTAACAGCAGAAACAATAATAAATATCCAAAACCAGAATTGCTCTCTGCTGCTGCCCTCCAAGACTCCTCTATTCTATCTTAAATGTTTACTATTCCCCAAGAAACCAATAATAGAAAAACTTGAAATTTTACTTCTAATGGTACTTGTTCTGTTATGGATGCTTGTATTTCCCCGGCTACCTCATCTTAACAAATCCAATTTAAAATCATCTCAAAACTCACTTCTCCAATAATCATTTTGATTCTCATATATGGAAGCTTCTCTCTAGTCTACCTACTGACTCAATTTGCCCTACGAATTTTCACCTTGCTATATGGACTCCAATGGACAATGTCCCCCTAGATCTCAGCCTCTAATTCAGAGACTAACATCTGACAACCCATTACAAAATTTGGAGGCCCCACCATAACCCATGCTAATGCTATGACATCCCAAATATAGTCAGAAGCAGCTAGACCTCAATCTCATGCTCAGAATCCCACATTCCTCCTCTCTTTCTTGACTTTCTGACAAAAATCACCCCGTGTTTCTTCCTTTATACACAAAGCCTGGGATTTTAGGTTATAGGCCTCCCACCTAGCTTTATGTGTATAACTCGAGTGCCATGCCACACCTCTTTACAGCTTCTTTTTTGGACAGAGTTGCTAAGCAACACATTCTGTAACCTTACCTTTCTTCCTTATCCAACACAGTGTAACATCTCACAACAACTTTGAGTTGTAACTTTATTCATATTTTATGTCTTCCTTTATAATCCTTGGCATGTAGGCCACATCATATGGTATGGAATTTACCTTCTTCTGGAAACCCAAAGGGGCAAAGAATTAGAAATTACCTTTGGTCTTCAGAAATGAAGGCTTTCTCTCCCTTCAGGTTCCCATGGGTTGCTGTGTGATGCTGTGGCTCTCTTGATAAAGGCTTTTCTGAGAATATTCATCAGCTTCTTTCTACCAAATCAATAATCTCTTCATTATTTGAGATGGAAAACAAATGCTATCATATTGCAGTTAGGTAAATTCTCTTTGAGTGAACATAGCTTCAATCTATGGTTTACAGTTTGGATTCCCACTTTTACTTTGTCTTCTCTGATGGATTTTTTCCCCTACTTCTTTTCTATCTTGCTGATAAGTTTAAAAACAATTTTATGAATTAACTAGCATTGTTGTGTACTCTCAGTGGAAGGGTTGGTCGGGGCCCTGACTAATGAAGTCATGTTTTTCCTCAGCTGCTTCCCTTGCAGATAAGGGTCTGCACATGTCTGCTTTGTTCCTCTTCTAATCCCCCACTTCCCAACCCTCAGAAATAGAATCCATGTTCCTAGATAATTCAGTGACTCACATTGTAAGGTTCATGAAATGCAAGTCTCTAGCTTAGATCTTTTATCGAGTCCTGGAGTCGTCTAAGGAGCATTTAGTCTTCTCAGGAACTTCAAACAAGAAAAAGGTTTTGTGTGATGTCATTGCTCTATTGAGACTTTTTTTTCTTCAGAATTTTTCTTTTGCCTCCTTCATGTTGGGTAATCTAACCACTTCTGAAAACTAGATGCATTACAGTCCCAGGTGATCATATCAGTTTCTTCATACAACCCTACACCCATCTGACTCTATATTCTTGCTGGCCCACCTTTCTTCATCATTTTCTCTAATTCCTTTAACCACTCCTTGAAAAACCAGTTAATTCTTTTAATTGACTGTCTTTTCTTATTTAAATTTTCATCATCCCTTCAGGTGATGGTCCATCATCTCTGACAGGTAATGGTTTCTGAATGAGAAATTGTCTATAGTTGATTCTCAATATTCAGAGATTAGCTCCAGAACCTCACAGCAAACACAATCTAGGGATACTTAAAGCTGGCATATACAATGTACTGTTTGTTTGTAGCCCATGCCTATTCCCCTTATATTGCTTACAATACTGTACTATTCAGTACAATGTTATCAGGAAATAATGACAAGAAAAAAAGAAATGTCTGTCCAGCTTCCCACAGGTTTTCAACCATGGTTGGTCAAAGCTACAGCTGTAGAGTGCCAACTGCATTACAACTTGAATTAAATTTATTTTATTAATTTCTACTTACCTTTAAGGAATTACCCAAACTTTTGGGAACTGTGTTCAAGATCATTGTTAATCTTACTTTGATATTTTTAGTCTAATCTCCATCTACTTGGACTCTAAGCCCCAATAATATTAATCTGTTTACAATTCCTTAAATCTGTGGGAAATTCCACATAATTGCATACCTCTGATTTGTGCTCCCATGCATTTCTTCGAAATCCTTGGCAAGAGCCTCCACAATCTGTGTGAAGTCATTGTGACGAATGTACACCTCTGCTGGTTCTCACTTTGCATTCTAATATTCTTCCTAAGCCTTTTCCTCATCTTATTGACCAGAAACTACACAGACGCTGGCTTTTCTCTTTATTTTTTAAGTATAAGTTACTGACACATAGGAGACACTCAATAAATTCTGAATTTATGAATGAATGAATTTATTGGAAAGCTTGGAACAGAACTCTGTCTCCAGACTTCCTTTCCATTTTGCATTTTGCTGTGTAATATGAACCAAATTTAATAAAACGAATCACTTTTTATAGAAATGCCTTCCATGTCATAATAAGTTTAAAGCTCTCTTGGAAACTTCTGATCTCATAATATCATAACCTCAGGGCTGGAAAAGAGCCTCGAGGGTATTTAATCCTCTCTCCCAACCAGATTGTGAGTTGCCACATACTTTCACTGCCACAAATTTTCTCAGGTTGTATGCAGGAAACTTCAGGGATTATGAAAATGAGGAAACCACATGACCAGTTCTTGCTATCTTTTAAGTTATGGCCATAGGGAAAAAAAATCTCCCTTTATAGCAAACTCAAGTCTCTATTTGAGCTTCCTTCACCAACGTTAGTAAAATCCAACAGGATGCATTTAATGTCCTTTCAATAAAACAGCCATTCAAGGATTCAAGGACAATGCATGCTTCCCACCAATCTCCTCCATCTCAGCTGAAAGAATATAAGCTATTCTGAGGTTTCCTCAGGTGACATTTACGGGCCTCTCACTAGGCTTGTCACCAACACCTCTATGTTCTGTCTCCATGGCTTTGCCAAAAAGGAGACTGTAGCCCCTTTCATCATTTAATTTAAAAGGAATTGAGTTTACCTTCAACATTACTGTTTCTATGTATCTTGATGAAACAGTGATTTTGCAAGCTTATCCTTATTACTTTCTTATAAAGTTAATGACCTGTCATTATAAAAAAAAATTACAAGGATCATTAGAGAGTGGGCTCAATTGTGAAGAACACTTGCTGCTCTTGCAGAAGACCAGGTTCTGTGCCTAGCAACCATGTGGTGGCTCACAAGAGTTTTTAATTCCAATTACAGTGTCCTCAGGTACCAGGCACACATGTGATATACATGAATATGTTCAAATCAAACACTCAAACACATAAAATAAGAATAAGTAAAATCTTTAAAAAATTAAAATCAGTTATGTATGTAATACCTGATTCATAATTCTACTCAGATACAGCCATTCTCAATTTATTATGTATTTTCAATATTCATAATAAATATATATGGTAAGTATACCATATTCTTTTGCCAAAGGTTATATAAGTTGAATTATATAATATATAATATTTTGCAAGTTGTCATTTTAGCTGAACATTACAATTAAAATTATAAATTTTGCTTATCATTGTATACTGGTACACATAACCCTAAATGATCTTTCTTTAAGCTATAAGATTTTAAAATATTTTTGGTTTATTATTTAAATTTATAATTTATTTCCAACTATTGTGATCATAAAAAAAAAACCTCAGTGAAAACTGGACATTTGCAGTATGTATCCTATTGTGCCTCCTATTAGAGTTAGCTAAGGACAAGAGGTTGATAATTTCAAGAGCACAGTCACCACACAGGAAGGTGATTCCACTTGCTGGAAGCAGTATATTTAAAATCATATTGCTGTGGAAGATCATGGCCAAGCTCCGGGTGTTTGGGCAGCAAATGTAAGCGAGGGCTCAGTGAAACCCCCCAATTAGACCTCCCCATGGGTAGAAAGAAAGCTGTATTGGGAATTAAATTGTCAAGGCTATCTCTTGGGCACAGACAGAAAAGCAATTGGAGGAAAATGTAAGCAAATTTTGTGAGTGAACAGATGAGCCTTCAAGCTGATATGGGCTCTGGGACTGACCAGGAACTCGATGCCCTTGCCTGAGAAAGTTGACCTTGGGGCCAGATTAAGGGAGGCTCCTGGTAAATAGAAATCACTTCATGAGAACTGCTTTTCTGATAAACAGAACCCTGCCTTTGGTTTGTTTTCCTGATAACAATCCTTCCTTTTGCCTGGCCAGTGTCACCAGGACTGTCATTTGGGGGTGCCACTTTGTACCTAATGTTATGATATATGCATGTGGGGGACCCTGGCTGGTCAGGGTATCCTGCGCATGCAGGGAAACATGCTGACATACTGGGTAGATGCAGTGGCGGAGTGCGGGCTGCGGACATTCATTTACAACCCAGGCGCTGTCTCGGCGGGAACGAGTTTATTATAACATAGTTTATTGTAATATAAAGATAAAGCTATAGAAATATAGAAAGGAAAGAGAGGAAGAGAAGAGTAGAGAGGAAAAGCAGAGGAAGAAAGTGAAAGAGAGAGACGAAGGGAGGGTTTTTTTTTTTCCTTAAAATGAGGCTTTTATACCAAGATGCAGGGCAGCGCCAAGGGGCGGGATTCCAAGGGGCTGGTCAGAATATTCACACCTAGGAAGTTGGCTCATTTGGCAAAGTGCATGCCACATAAGCTTTCCATATCCTCAGCACTCACTGTAAAGCCAGGAAGAGTGGTATATGCCTATAAGTCAGAACTGGGGAGATTGAAGATCTCTCGGGCTTGCTGACTAGCTGCTCTAGCCAAATTGGTGAACATCAGGTTTAGTGACAAACTGTTTCAAAAAGTAAGGTGAGGATTGAGAGAACAAGACACCCAATACATACCTCTGGTATACATAAGCATGTTTACATGCATGCATACCACTTTATACACTAGTGAACACACACATACATACATGAACACATACATACATATGTACATACACACAAAAATTCTACTTTGTGCACTCAAATATAACTCTTTGTTAAAATACATATTTGCCAATATTTTTCTATTTATTAATTTGAACTTGTGATCTTTAATTTTAGTGTATTTAGGTAGAGGTAATATTTTTATTAATTCATTTTCAGATGCTGAACCAGACTTACGTACATTAAAAAAATCCTACTTGTTTACAGTATCTAATCACTTTTTTGCCTTGTTCTTTGTTTGTTTGTTTTCAATACTAAATATTAACTTTATCTTCATGCCAGCATTTTTCTGAAAGTTAAATAATTCAAATATTGTTCCTACAGTTATTAAAATAAAATTTACAGAGACTTTACAAAACCACTCACACAAACTTATATTGATAATATCCTTAATATTCTACTTTACAAATAAAGCAGCCTAAGGCTTAAAAAATCACTTCCATCACAATTACAATGTTAATATAAGGTAGAATTTGGACTAGAATTCAGTCTCATGTGATAAAATCATTCTGGAGGCATCATCCTGCAGGCAAGGGTGTTAGCAACACAGATGTCCACCACGATGACAAGTGACAGAGATGTTAGCAAGGAAGGAGAAAATCTCCCAGGGCATCACCCATATCCTAATGACTGCTGAGACAGGGAGAATTAGTCTCTCTCAGGCATGGGCCCCTGTATGGTTGTCCCATACAGAGAGGACATCTTGAAACCACATAGACACAAATGACAAAAATGGACTAAGCAGGTTGTATTTATGTATCTATCCATATATGTGTGTGTGCGTATGTGTATTCATATCCATATATGGATCTGCGTATATTCCTATATACACACACATATGTGTGTGTATGTAACAATAATAATCACAACAAAGGAGATTAACAATTTGAGGCAGGAGCATAGGAAGAGCTGGAGGACATAGGAAATGGAAGGGGAAAGTGAGTAATTATATTTTAATTAAAAAATATGAAAGTCTAGCTCACAAAAAATTATTTTTATAAATTGTCAACTGATGTTATATTCAGTTAACAAGTACTATTGGATTTGATTTACTAGTATTTCACTGAGGATATTTAAACTATTTAAAGCTAAGACAGATCATTAGTAAACTAGAGATACAGACATACGGACATTAACATCAACGAAGTCAGAGGCCTGAAAACATCTCCCACTGCTACTTCCTCGGTAATTGGGAAAATCTTTGATAGAATCTGAGATTGGTCCATTCTTGTATTTTTTTTTCTTTTTTCTTTTTTCTCCCCCCCCCCCCCCCCCCCCCCCGAGCTGAGGACCGAACCCAGGGCCTTGACCAGTGAGCTAAATCCCCAACCCCGGAAGCCCTTTTAGTTGTTGAATAGTTGAGTTTCTGCTGATCTTTTCTGTATAAGTCATTCTACATCAATATCAACTCTGATGGTCACACATCTTTGCATCAGTGTACTTACGAGCAGTTTGGGGAAGTTCCCGAGGCCTGTCTGTGTGCTGTCTCAAAGTACATGAGCACACTGTCTTTCATTTTCAAGGACTTGTTTTTCTCCAACAATCTCAAGTTCTCTCAGGACTTAGACCCTTGAGAATGACTCCCTTTTCCAGTTGCAAAGGCATGCAGTTTTATATTCTGACTGATAACTATCCGTCTCTGCCAGGTTTATGGAATGCCCTTAAGTCCAACTGAGTAGTCCGGTGTCCTCATTATCATCCTCAGCTCACTCAGGGATATTCCCTCCTCCACTCCATGCCATTCAGTTTAGTGGTGAATTCTTTTTCAATAGTATGTTTTTCTATTTATGTAGTCGTGTCTGCCCAAGGCATTAGATACTTTCAAACACCTCATGAAATACTGCACATGGTGAATGGCAGGTTTAAAAAAAAATCAGCTAGTCTCAAACTTAAATATTAGATACTTTTTCCATAAAGTTTTGTATGCATTTGGAGAAAATATGAAGAAGAAATGGTTTTGCTTTTGTGTGATTCAGTCCAGAAAGTTTCAGACTTTACTTGACCTCATGTGTACATAAATACATAAATATTTTTATATTCCCAGTTAAGTGATGTATAAGAAAAAAATCATAAAACCGACATGAACAGATAACTCCTGATTTAAAAGTATATATTTTATTATTAAAGACATATTTTGCTAATTTGAGAAGAACAAAGGTAAAACAAAAATATTAACCTGAACAAATGATTAAAAAAAAATGAACTTGTGATGATCTACTTTAGAATATATGGTGAATATTTCAAGAAAAGACCAAAGTTAGTCACTATATTAAATTCACAACAAAAGTGTTATTAACACATATACCATATGAGAAATCAGAAGGTTGATGCAAAGTAGAATGATAACAGTGTGCTCACATCATGTACGAAATAGTATATGTGATTTCAACATATGTAACCACAGAGGAGTTCACTGCAGTTTCCTTGGAAACAAGAATGACTGAAATAATTCATTACACTGTATTAACCTGAGGCAATAGAGCTAATAAATCATCTCCCACTTACATTTTTTTCTTATCTTCCAGGGCCTTTCATTGTCTCTCATGAGTTGTCAACCTTTACTATGGATTCTTGTAATTCATGGTTAATGACTTGCTTCTCAGTGGTAGATTTGACATCTCTTTATTCCCTACCTGCTTGTTGATTTTATCAGACTCCCTCAAATTTCTTTTTCCTTTCTCGATAGTGTATAATTTTGGTTCTCTCTCCCTCCCTCCCCTGTCTCTGTCTTTTGTGTGTGTGTGTGTGTGTGTGTGTGTGTGTGTGTGTGTGTGTGTGTGTGTATGTGTGTGTGTGTGTGTGTGTGTTACTATGTATTGACTAGGATTTCATATGGTCTGGATGAGTGCCCTCTCATTAAATTACAATCCCTCTTCCCTTTAAAATTGTGTGTTTTTTTTTCTAATAGTTTTCCCTAAATTTCCCAATTTACTTCCTCTCCTGGGTTCCAAGTAGCACAAACAAGGCAAGCTTTTAAAACAAAGTTGAAAATATTTGCTCTGTAGGAACATCTTAAATGACTGACTCCCAGATTTCCTCTATCTTTATATGTAAGTTAGACAGTGCAAATAAAAGGAAATTTAAACTGACAGGGTAAAACCTCAGGAAAATTTCACTTGATGATGTCACCAAAAAGCTCTCAAGTAGGGATCAGAAGGCTTAAGTTTTAATCTAGCTTCTGACCTGATTTTGATCTTTCCCAGATGCCCTACTGGTCCACATCCTCTGCCCCAGACTTTTGTAACCATCGATGGAGCCTCTCCACCACACCCTCCATGTTATGATGGGTACCATCTCAAACTACCAACCCAAATAAACCTTCTCCATTGAGTTATTTCTGTGAGGTATTTGGTCATCTTGTTGAGAAAAGTCACTAATACAGAATATCGGTAATTATAGTGAGGTTGTTGCTGTGGTGAATCTAAGCTGAGTGAGAATATAACTAGAGGCAATTGACTTTTTAACTCAGTGGAGGAAATTTCAAGACAGCGTTCCTATTAGGTCATGGAATCATCATTGCTCACTATGTTTAGTTATGCTTACAATGCGAGGGGGCAAGAAGCAAAGTGTGCAGCTATGTGGGTTATATGACTTATTGAGAGAAAGGTCATTAGGTCATTAAGTTTGCAGACTCAGCAGCGACTGACAAAGCAGCAGCAATTGTTAAAGAGATTGTCACCTAAAGAGGCTCTGAGCACTTAATACTCAGAAAATAAGAAAGATGTTTTTGAGGGGAGACCCCTCCCAGTGAAGGCCCTAAGGTTTCGAAATACAGATATTTGAAAACGGTTCCTTTAAAAAGAGAGTGCCATCAAAAAGGGAGGGATAGAGAACCATTCTGGAAGGTGACTGGCTAGGGAAATGACCACCCAGCTTTAGCCACACAGGCACTCATAGGTCCATACAGACATGGTCCAAGGGAGTTTTGCTAAGTTTTGAGCTGGAAACAGAATTTGCTTTGCTCACATGGTGCTGGTTTTATTGGGATGTGGAATAAGAGAGAGAGAGCCCCATAAAGGCTAATGTCAAGTGGGATTTTCTGCAAGGACCCTTTGGGAAGACTGTGTACAAAATTGTAAAAGTGACATCTGAGATGATATGGAGAACCAAGGATTTTGGAAATTCAAGGAATTTTGGTCATCTGCTCAGGGAAGATATAAACACTGAGTGGCACCATTGCAAGACAATGTCCATTGACATGGCTGGAGGAGCTAGGCTTCCTGCTTTCACTGGAGTTAGAGATCAGATGAAGCCAGCATATACCAGGAATGGTAGATATGAAACAACAGAGATCAGTGTTTGTCCTAAGGGGTTGCCGTCTTACTTTGCCCTGGTCTTTTTTTTTTTTTTTTTTTTTTTTAAAATTTCCTCCTACTCTTTCCATTGGAAAGGGAATGCTGACTCCATGTTGTTGTATATTAGAAATATATTGCCTACTATAATCAATCTTATGAGGGCTCAGAGTTAAGATTTTGCCCTGACTCTTAGAAGAGACTGTGGACATTAGAACAGTGTTAAGACTGGCAAGACTAAAATGACTTTTGAAATTCGACTGAATATATTTTTCATTTTTAAAATGGACATGTTCATTGTGAGGAAAGCAATAATGATTCTGTCTCATTTGAAATTGTCACATACTTGAACACTTGGTCCCTATTATGGCTAGTTTTTATTATCAATTTGGATAGATGTAGAGTCTCTAATATGCACACCTGTATGTACATCTGTGAGGACATTTGCAGAGAGATTTTACTAATAAGGGAAGGTCTTCTCTCAGAATGGCCAGCACCATCCTGTGGACTTTTGACTACTGATTAAATAAAAGAGAAGAAAGCCTTCAGAATACTAGCACCATCATCTCTCTCCTTCATGAGTGTCTGTGCAAGGTGATGAGGTACCTCATACTCAGACAAGCACAGTTATCACCATCCTTACTCGAATTTCTTCCCTGCTGTCTTAGGTAGGGTTTCTATTGCTGTGAAGAAAAACCTTGACCTTTTATAAAGGAAAAACATTTAATTGATGTGGCTTCCATTTTCAGAGGTTTAGTCTATTATCATCATGGTCTGACATGGTGGTGTGCAGGCAGACATGGTGCTGGTGAAGTGGCTGGGGGTCCCACAAATTGACTTTCAGGCAACAGGAAGTGGTAGGAGACACTGGATGTGGTTTGAGCATATATGTGACCACAAAGCCAGCCTCCACGGTGACACACTTCCTCCAACAAGGCCTACTCCAACAAAGCCACACCTCCTAATAGTGCCACTCCCTTTGGAGGACATTTTCTTTCAAACCACCACACCAGCCATTCAAACTGTGAGCCAAAATTAACCTTTCCTTTTTTAAAAAATTACTTTTTCAATTATTATGTAAAAGCAGTGAGAAAAAGTAACTAATCCATTAAAGTAGTACTAGAAGTGAGGCCATTGCTGTGACTATTTGACCATTGAGTTTGTATGCCTTTGGAACTGTTGTGTAGGGAAAATTTCAGAGTTTACAGCTATAAACAAGTAAAGTCCAGAATACTGTAGGCAAATATTAATGTGACATTCTGGTGGGAGTATGGCAGTTCAGACTCCTTAGAGGCAATCAGGCAGTAAAGATTATACTCTTGAGGATTCAGAGGGGAATGAGAACTCACTTGAGAACAGGGATAGAGTCTATTATGCTACATTCTGACAAAAAAAATTTTTTTTCTACTAGTATCCTGAAAACATGAGTGAAACTGAAATCAAGGTGGTGAACTAGGAAATTTCAAGATAGTGTAACATCTGAGAAATGGCTTGGCTATAGCTTGCTGTTCTTAAATCTGCAGTAAGTGAGTAGTTGCTGTGTAATTTGGTATGGAAAGGAGCATGAATACTGTTAAAGTTGCAGACAAGGCAAATGCTATAAAGGCAGCTATAACTGTTTAAGAGATTAGTACCATTAAAGAGAAACTTCACCCACTGCACTAGAATAATAGGAAAAGTGCCCCGAGGGCAAGAACAGAGATCTCACAGTCTCTACCTTCTGAAAATACAAATTCATTTGAAAGGAGAATTCTAGAACTGAGAATGCCTGTGAAAAGGTTCCCTGTTAGAAAACAAGTGCATGGGAAAATGACCTCTTATGGTTACGTGTACAGAGGCCACGGCAGCCATATACAAGGTATACACTACAGCCACGGCCGAAGGGGGTCAGACCACTTCTCTGGCTGGCAAGGTGGTCTAGAAACTGTTGTCTAGCATTTTCCTCTGAATTGAAATGTCTCCCCCAAACTGAGTATTTCCTTGATGGGTGGGTGATGAGCCTTGAGAGATAAAGAAATGGTGAAGTGTTCAGGAGAAGAGAAACTTAGGAGACTCTTGAGCGCTCCCTCTCCAGCAATATGAAAAGGAGTAAACAACTTCTGCTGAGGGAGGAGATGCTGATCATAAAGCTGCAGAAAAGAGAGCTAGTTAGACTGCTGGGCTGCCTGTTAGCTGTGGGGAGTCCCAGGGTTTGGAGAATGCAGCTTCTTTTGAGGAGCTAACCTCTCACTGTTACCCCTGTTAGTAACCTCAGTAAAAAACCCATTGGTTCACTAAATTGGACATTGGTGGTTATTTAGGTCTGTTGTGTGTTTCATTTTGAGGGTGAGTAGATGTGTTTGTGTTGCGTTTTCCCAAGAGCAAATGTGTCATACCTAACAACATAGTCCACAGACTTTTGTCAGCATACAAAATTCAAAATTTAAAGGGTCATGGAGGTTTGTACCAAGGTTCCAGAAAGTCACTGAGTTCTAGTAATGTGTGGTCAAATTCTCTGCTAGGAGGCCTTGACAAGCTCTAGCATGAAGTTGTGAAGACGAAGCTTAAGTTGTAATATAGACTTTGGGATTCTGGAGATACCAGAAATCTGGGACATTCATTAAGGAAAGCAGTAGGCAATGTAGAATTTGCTCAAAACAGAGGGCACATGCTTTTAGGGCATCAGATAGAGCAGTGTGGGAATACTGAAGCCTGTAGGAATACAGATAATACCATCAGAATCCTGAAGTGCCAGGTATCAAGCTGTATGGTTTGATGTCTGTACTGTTGGGTTTTGGTTTTGCTTTGGTCTGATCCTCTCTTGATATTTTGGAACAGGAATATTTGCTTTGTGCCATTGTTTATTGGAAGAATATAGTTTCTACTTTGAATTATAAATGTTAGCCATTAATACAATCCCTTGATTCATAGGAGAGACTTTGAAGTTTGGACATTGGGACTATGTAAGAACTGTTAAGACCATGGGGACTCTTACAGATAAATCAAATGCACTTTGCTTTGATATGGCTACAAAGCCTTTGAGGACCAGGGTTGGAACTTTAAGGTTTAAAAGTGAGATGTATGAATGCCAGGTTGGCAAGTGGTGAGCTTGTGATGATCCGTTTTGGTCAGTTTTGAAATTACTGAGAAAACACACCCCGAGTATATATTTTAAGGAGTTTTCAGGGGCAGTTAACTGAGAAGAGAAAACCTACCTTGAATGTGTGCAGCACCATACCCATAGGCTGTGGTCCTTGGATGAATGAAAAGAGAAAGAAAAGAAATTGTGGTGATTGTAGCATTTCCCCCTCTATTTCATGACTGTAAGCATAATGCTCATGTTCTATAGCCTTTCCTGTCATGGTGGTCTATATCCCCTTTGGATCAGCTGGATGAGAAATGCCCTCATAGTCTCAGGCATTTGAACACTCAGTCCACAGTTTGTGGAATTCTTTGGGAGGTTTAGGAGATGCAGCCTTCTGGGAGGAAGTATGACACTGGATTTAGGCTTTGAGAGTTTAAAGACAGCATTTTGAGTTCACTCTCTGCCCTGTGTGCAGTTCTGCTGCCACACTTTCTCTCTGTCATCATGAACTTGAACCCACTGGAACTATAGCCCAAATAAACTCTTCTGTAAGATGTCTTGGTCATGTGGTTCTTATCACAGCAATAAAAAAAAAATCACTAATATACACCTCAAGCCTTGATCTAAAATCAACCCTTCTTTACATACATATCCATTGTCAGGTGTTTGGTCACATCAAAAAAAAACAAAACAAAACAAAACAAAAAAAACAACAACTAAAATAATCTACATCTGGTGGCACTATGTGGGGAGACTTCAAACCCTTTTGTATGTGGGACTTAGTTGATGCAAGTGGGTTATTGGAGATTGGCTTTGAAGGTTGTGCCTGCCTCTAGTTCCAACTTGATCCTCTGTTGTCTGGTTATTCCATGTAAATAAGCAGCTATCCCATGCTCTTGCTACCAGTATCAGAGCCTCTCTGCCATGTCTCTCTCACCACATGGAACTGAAATATTTCTGGAACTGTGAGCCAAAATGAACCTTGCTTCTATTAAGCTGCTTCTGTTTGCTATTTTCATCCTAGTGATGCCAAAGTCATAAGTACAGTCTGCTTATCTGACTGTACTGAAATCGGTTCTCATTTTAGTTCCTATTTCCTCCTGATACCCAGAATCAGCATGTTTCAATTAAGCAAAAAAAATTGTTCATGATTTTCTGAAAATAAGGAACTTATTATAAAGTGATTAAATAGGAAATGGAAGAGCGAAGATGCTAGCAGAGAGTAAAGAGATCACCTTGGATTTGGGAGCATTTGAAGCATTAACAATCCCTAAAACAGAAGGCAAAGATGAATTTGTTACTGGAGTCTGAAGACTACATTCAATCAAGCAGGAGTTGAAGCAGTGGAAGACTTGTCTGGTAGAGGCTCCATCTATCACAGACTTGGATGTTGTAGAAGAAACGAATCCAGAGAATGGAGTGATATAAACCACTCTCTTGACACTTCTTCCTGCCCTCCATTTTCTCTTCAAATTTATCCTTTGGCCAAAACTAGCTGTAAGACAAGCTGTCATAAGAGTCTGGGAAAGGCAGACTACAGGCGTTTGTCACAGCTTCTTCAGATCTTGAGTTTCATTACTTAGATGGAGAAGAAAATAGCTAGCACAGAATCAGGACCACTACACTTGACTTCTATTCTCTATTCTCATTCTTTTAGACAAACCACTTCCACTAGTAAGGCTTCAAATGAGAGTGACTTATTATGACAGTTTTAGACTATGTAATGATGCTGCATTGTTTTATCTTCTCTTAAGAAAATGAGTTAGACATGTTTGCTGTGAGAAATTGGAGAAATTTCACTTTGTTCTAGAATCCTAGATATTGTAAGGATGAGTATGATTCTTGGTCTATAAGAAACATTCAACTTTTCATGTTAATGATAAAAACAACTCCTTAAAATATCTGTGGTCTGCCAATGATGAATTTGGTGAACAACCCACTGTTTGATTTGTTCAAATTTTCCATCAGTTTTTTTTTGTTAATTGTGACAACAGAACCTTTTCTTACTTTCTTTGAGTAAGATCCTAGGTTGCAGAGTTAATCTGTTAATTTTTCTCTATCTCGAAAATTGTCCAGCTTATACAAAGCTTAAATAAGAATGCTGCAAACAGTATGTATGCTATATAGCTCTGCTATCCAAGACAAATAGTGACTTCCAGCTTACAATGGCACAGAATATACAATACCATTACAAAAAAGAGGAATGGAAGCACAGTGGGGGAACTACTGGACCAAAGCAAGATCAAAGGCCAACAGGGCAAATACCAAATCCTGTAGTTTATTGTCTGGTGCATTTGAATTTTGTTTCAAGGAGCTTTTAGATGACTCCGACCCTCCAGTTTTTCTGCCTTCAACTTACATCTCTCTCTTAGTCATTTATGTAGCTCTGCTTGGCAGATGCCTCACGACTTTGCCGTTTCCAATGTCTTGGATCTCCCTTGCAAATCTCTTTTAACTTTGATAGCTTCACGAAATGACCACTTGGGGCTGTCTTCTCACAGCTATTACAACACTGCTACACAGTGCCTGGCTTCCATGCCTCTATTACAGAGATAGCCTCTTGCCCAATTGCTGTTAAATTCTTTGCTTCTTTCTGAAATATTGTGATCTGGACCTACACAGTCCATATCATTTTCAGCAATATTGTCTTCCAGGCTTGTACTTGAATATCCTATTAAGCTCTGCTTATTCTACCTAGATTTTTTATTTTTTATTTCAAAGTTCCAAAATCTTCCACATATTGCCAAACACCAACATATTCATGTTCTTGACAGTAATTCCCCACTCTCTGGAACCACCTTCTGGAAGACAACCATGCTTACCACTTTACCACCAACACTGGTACCAAGTTCAATATCAGTTACTTTCTGTTGCAGTGATAAAACATTACTATTAAAAGTAACTTATGGAAATTTATGAGTTTATAAAATTTGGGGTATCAAAGACTATTGGGGTCTAGCCTCTCTATAGTCTTTTCCCAGAGTTCCAGAAGAGATGCTAGCAGTGGCAAATTAATTAATCTGAGAGATTCTCAAATAGATGAATTCATGAAAATCTTTAGTCAATTCACTTCATTCTTCTGAGTTAGTTCTCTCTTTACTGAGTTAGTTTCTGCTCTCATACTTAGCTCCTTTCTTGCCTGGTTCTCTCTACATTTTTTGGTTCTTAGTTCTGTTTTTAGTTTTCCATTCAGTTCTTCCCCATCTAGTTCTTTCCATCATAGTTCCCCAATTGAGCACTCTTCAAGTCTCTGAAGTTTACAGTTGTATACCCATGCAATAGCAATTCTCTGGCTAAAGCAAGGTCACCAGGCTTGAATTCCCTCAGGGTCAAAAGGAGGGGTGATAAGATCCACACAAAGAGTAATAATTGTCAGTTATCATTTACAAGCCAAAAGGGAAGTGACTAATGAGGAACAGAATCAACTGAGGGCTAAATTCAGTTGATGGATCTAAAAAAGGGAATTTATATACTCAAACTATATTCTTAGAAGTGGTTAGTTAAAATGTTAAGAGCCTATAATTCTCTAAGTCACAGTGAAAATAAAACTGCCTTATTTTCCTCTGGAGCCATATCTGTCTCAGTCTAATCTCAGCTGTGCCATTTTCTGGTGGTGGTGGTGGTGGTGGTGGTGGTGGTGGTGGTGGTGGTGGTGGTGGTGGTGGTGATGCTGGTGCTGGTGCTGGTGCTGGTGTGTTTGTGTGTGTGTGTGTGTGTGTGTGTGTGTGTGTGTGTGTGTGTGTGTGTATGTGTGGCTAGTCAGCTTGTGTCACGGTATGGAAAAGCCCTTTTGTTCTGAGTTAAATGTTAAATGGGAAATCTAGAGATATCACTAGACTATGGAAGAAAAGAGGATTTAAGCTTAATTTGCACAAGAAACAAGACTTGTACCTAACATTTGCCTGGCCTTGGTGATTTTCTCTGTATGGATATTTAACTTAATTCAGGAGACTATCAGGTAGTTTCAATGCTTGTCTTATCTACAGTCTGTCCTTGGATGTTTGAGAGGTATCTCAGATTAAATGCTTTGTCTGTCCAGAGATGGCCCTGGCCCTGGATACTTGCTAAAGGAGATAATTACAGAAAGCAGATATTGGATTCTAATATCTATGTTAAAAGGGGGAGACAAACGCCTGGTAAGAAGTCTTGCCTGTGTGACTGTTGTCAACACAGTTGGGGAAATTTATCCAAATACCTTAATTGTGTAGGGAAAAACTGTGCCCATTGAATGATCAATCACCCTGTTTGAAGTTCTTAGATGGAGAGCTTTCCCTTTCTCAGTTGAAGTGCCACCAAAAGACTTTCCAAAAGACGTTTACAAAGACCATTTAGTACTGACTTCAGTCATTACAAATGGTAGGGAAGATTCACCTGTCTGATCACACCAAGGCAGGGGCTAATGTGCCACAGAGAGACAATCTTTGTAATTCTAAAAACAGAGGTGAGGCATGTTAGGAATCCATGAGAGCAGCAGAGAAATAAAAGCATTAGATTTAAAACAGTCAAAAAATCTCTTTAGTGTTTATTTTCTTAAATGTCAAGAAATTTAATTATTTGGAACCTTAAGGATTTACGATTTTTGTTTTCTAAAATTGATATAATATGCTTTTGTTGTTAAGTCCCTTCGGGCACTTCACTCAGCTCAAACAAGAGACATTGTTTTAAGATAAACTTAAGAAAAGTTTTGATATTTCCTAATCTAATTATAGGGCCTGAGGGGTTATTATTTCTTTTCTTCTACTAGATTTGAGCTAGTTTTCAGTCAGTGAAATCTATCTATCTATCTATCTATCTATCTATCTATCTATCTATCTATCTATCTATCTATCTATCTATCTATCTATCTATCATCTATCTATCATCTGTCTATCATCTATCTTTTTATCTATCTATCATCTATCTATCTATCTATCTATCTATCTATCATCTGTCTGTCTATCATCTATCTTTTTATCTATCCATCTATCATCTATCCATCCATCTAACATTTATCTGTTTTTGATCTATCATTGATCTTCTATCTCATAGAAACAGAACTGGATAGCTCTGCAGGTAAAGAGCATGCCATGAAAGGCTTATAATAATGCAGAGAAGAGAACATGAAGTATAAGTTCAACCAGAAGAGCACCAAGTAGGAGTGAGGCAAATCACTTGCCAACATAGGACACCCTCTCCAGTGTTTTCATCTGTGGGTATGACATCCACTAAATCATGAAAGAAACAGAACTAAACAAAATGGGCCCTCTCTATGATCAATGCAAAACACAACTCTCATCTCAAAATGGATAAAAGAGAATTTATTCTGGAGCCAAATACGAGTGACCATAGCCCAGGAGCACAGATTTAGGTTACCTCAAATTCCATATTCCAACATGGAAACAGTTTTATAGTAAAAGACTAAAAAAGGCCATAAATTAAGACATTTTAAAAACACCTCGGTGGAGACATTGAGTAGGTACTTACAGCAAAGAGGAGAGTCTAAGCTATAGGCCTGAGATGCTATCTGGGGACGTTTAACCTTTTGGTTTATGGAAAATTGGGGTTTTGCTAATTCATTCCAAAAGGTTTTTATCTACAGTCAAGATGTTAGGCCTGACATAGATGGGCAAAGAATGGCTATTAGGTTCTGGACCTGCAACAATCCTAACTCTCTATGGTTGCTAAAGTTTCATTCAGTTAGCCAGCCTTTGTGGGCACAGCTTCTTCCAGAAATTCTCATTCATACTGTATTAGTTTTTTCATTGCTGTGATCAAATAACCGACAGAAACAAGTTGATGGAAGAAACCTTTGTTTTGGCTCATGGTTTATGAAGTTCAGCCCGTGGTCACCAGACTTCATAGTCTTAGGTCTGTTTCAGGCAGAACATCATGTCTATGAGAGGATGTGGCAAAGGAGGAGCACCTTCAAGGCAAACAGGAAACGAGTAATCCTGGTACACTTCTCCTATCTAATTAGGCCCCACATTCTCTCTTTCTCTGCTTCCAGTTCTGGAAACATATTATAGGATAAGCCATTAAGGGATAATCCATGCATTACCTCAGAGTCTTTCTGATCTCCCTGATAACCCGTGACAGACATGGGCAAAAGTATACTTTTCTAACCTCCATGGCATTTCATAGACCAATTTAGTTGATGATAAAAATTAACCAATACACTTTTCTTTGTTCTGGGATCATCCTGGATGGCTGGTGTGCAGCCAAAAGTCCATGTGTTAGTTCACCCCTTTCTCCAACTGTGGCAGTATAAGTGTGTTTTCACTATTGGAATAAGAAGGAGGTGTAAGCCAGTCCTGGTCCATGTGACACCTCATTCACCATGCCTTTCCTTTCTTATAGCTTACTGGATTTGAGGTCTATAAGACCCTTACAAGTAGTGGAACACTTCCATCTGGAAGGTCTCCACCCCAAAATCAACACACTTTTAAAAACTGATCCCCAGCCCAGGTGACTTGCAATGGGCTGATATGTGAATGCAGAAGAAATTTTCATTGTGCTTAAGATAAACCCCTAAAATTGAAAGGCTTATTTTTTAACTCTATTTACTCATCTTTAGTGTCAAGGGAGATAAGCAGGTACAACGGACTGAGGTTTCTTTCTAAATTGTGTAAGAGGGTGCAAGTTCTGAGTAAATAGACTGAAGCAGAAATCACAAGAGAAGAAAAATACAGCTTCTTGACAGTCGGTCACCAAAGGCTAGAGGAACTAAGCTACCTTAGCAACTAACATTCCATTTGTTGGAAGACAGGCAGGCAAGCCAGTGGTTGCCGTGAATCTAAATTATTACAGTAGTTTTCTTTAGGAAGGAAGGCCTTTATGAGAATTCTGGACATTGTTATGACTGTTTAACTGCTTCTTAGGGTGAAGTAATGGAGGAGTTGAGAAGTGACTTTTCCCAGGCATTGATTAAGCTGATTGGCTGCTGAGCCATTAACACTTGTTTCTGTAAGGAGGTAGAGAGTATACATCATATGCACCTCGATAAAGTCTTGGACATAGGAAACATTGGGTCTGCAGAAGGTTATAACTTGATGTAATCCAAATGTTAACAATCCCTTTAAACTTTTATCTTATCTGATTTTAAGAATGATGAGATATTTAAAAAAATATTATATTTTCCCTGGATATGAAAATGTAAATGTTTCAGATATATCAGTGGGTGTGTTGACAGATTCGGAGGAACTTGGCTCCTGTGTTGTGTGAGCGTATCAAAACACACTAAACAGAAACCAAGAGTTGTTTTTCTTCAGTACATCTTGGTCATATCAACTTATCTATTCATTTACTAGTTAGCAAATACAGAATTTTTTTTCCTGTGTCAGGCAAAGAAGATCATATAACTAAATGAATAAATGGACAAGGCACCACCTCAAAAGAGGTAATTTCCAGGGGAGAAATGAGTTCATAATATACCAGAAATCTATTAGCAACATGCATAGAAATAAGACAGTCTTCTTTTAATTTTATTGATTTTCTTGATTTATGTTAAATTGTCAAGTGTGTAGTTTAAAATGCAAACAGTTTGAAATTGGAGAGGTGTCAGGCAGTGAACTTTTCAGGCCAGAGCTGTGCCTTTGGTGGCTGTCTAATTAATATAGAGAGGAAATTAGAGATAGCATTTTCTTTCTCCTCTTTCTCTTTTTGTTCATTCATTCATTTTTTTCTTTCTTTTTTTCCTTCTTTAATGGCTTCTAAATTTCTTGCACGAAGAAGCACTTATCTGGCAATAGGAAATGATTTCTTTATCCTACAGTCCTTTGAAATGCAAATGCAGAAAGTGGAGGTTTCTATGCTACAAAGTCCAGGGATGACTCATTCATATTCTCTCAAATCACTTCTCTACCTAAAGAATTTCCAGCAGGCATCTGGTACCCATCACTAACAGCAAGCAGTGACAATTTTAGGCTCCATCTGCTTCTTGCTAGCTGTGTGACCTTGGGGAAGTTACTGAAACTCTCTGAAATTACTTTTGAATGGGAAAAATGATGCTTAGCTCATTGGGTTATTATGTGGATTAAATTAAATCTTATGAACAAATTTCCTAGTTCAGCATTCCCTCGAGTGAGGGTCTTGTTTTCTACTATTTTTATTATTACCTTTCACATTCTGAAAACAAGCTAATGATGAGTGAAATCCTCTTCATTACTGTTTTTTTTTTTTTGTTTCGTCAGTTAATGCTCATGTCATTGATCTAAAACTCAGAGCTGAATTAGTAATAACAACAAATTTTCATGAAATGACTAATCAATTAACTGGTTGGCTTAAAATCGATTTTGTGGTGTCTCACAGAACCTCCACTTACAGAAGAGAAGAGCCCTCTTCTTTGCATGTGGCTGTGACTGGAATTTCAAATCACAGTTTCCATATGAAATTGATCATTTTTCCTGGTAGTATTTGCCATGGTTGATTAGCCGACATTCCTAGCACTTCTAATGAATCAATTGTCCCATAGCTTAGGTATCTCTTCATATAGATGCCCCCCAAAGATTAATGTATACCTGCATGTGCTTTAAAAGAAAACCATAAGGGACAGTGAACTAGCTTAGCACCTAAGTGTTGCTAGGGCTGGTGACCTGAGCTCAGGCCCCAGGCTCCACACAGTAGAAAAAAGCTACTTCTACAACTGTCCTCTGACATCCCCATGTATGCAAACCACCCACACACTGAACTAAATAACCGAGAATAGACATATTAAAAAATTTAAAAAGTAGAAAAGACTGTTTAAAAAAAAACGCAAAATGAAAAACCATATCAAAAGTGATTATGGGGTCTATAACTATTTTAAGCTCACTTACTGCCTTTGGAGATATTCTGGTTTGAGTGCCATGATTAACATCAATAAAATAAGTACAAAGAACTACAGCACTGGCCCCCCCAACACCGCCCCCCGCCGCCGCCCCCCCCCCCCCACACTGCCTTCCTACCTCTGTGTATCAGAGGGATTGCTTTCGTTTCTCTTTTTCTTTCTGGAGATTCTGAGAAAATTTCACAGAGTTTGCCAGCACTGGCATCATGGCATATGGAAACTGGAAACTTTTCAGAAGTCTAATATTCTGTATTTCTTTATCTTTTACTTAGATGATTGTTTTTATTAACCTGTATCAGTTAAGATGTAATACTTCTATGTAGGTGTACATAGATCAAGATGTTCCTAATTACAGCAGCTAAACTATACTGATTATTCTTTGTCATCAGGGTAATTTGCTGACTTCATTATAGAGTTTTTGTTTTTCCACCTTTTGCATGCTTGCTTGTCTCTTTCCACTACAGCCAGAATTCCAGGCATCTAAGAATGTCCTTAGCAGAGTACATACTCAAAGTTTAGTTGTTGGAAAACAGGAGGGAAGGAGCAGTCTTTAGAGTCTTTATAAAAGCTAAATGACTTACAGGAGTTTGGAACATGACTGCCTGTATAGAGTTAGCTCATTTTAGTGACCGCAGGAAAACCTAGTTTGTCACATTCAGATGGGATACCTGTGGATGATTGGGGCTAAAATGTGTGGGAAAGATGCAATTAGAATATTTCCCCTCACATTTTTATATTTAATTTCATGCAACATTCAGTATTACACACATTTTCCTAAATCTTCTTAATGGTATAATGTAAGGAATAAAATGACCTTACTTTATCACAAAACCACAACAGGTGGTGGAAACAATTTATTTGTGATATACTATTTTGCTGGCAAATATTTAAGGAGTAAGTTTGGTCTTTGCTATTAATTTCATGTTTTTGAAAGTGGTGTACTAGATATGGTGGTGCATGCCTTCATCCAAGCACTAGGGAATCAGAGGCAGGTGGAACTCTGTTCGTTCTAAACAAATCTGGCCAGCTGGGTCTATACAGAGAGGCCATGTCTCCAAAGGAGGCAGGATGGATTGTCTTTGTTACTTTTCCAGTTCTTGCATATAAGAACTTGAGCACAGCAACGTAAGGGGGAAAAGGCTTATTTTAGCCTGTGTTCCAGAAGGATACATACAGCTAATCACAGTAGGGAAGAGGTGACTTGTTCTGACCAAATCCATATGCAGGAAGCAGAGAAGAAACAGGAAGTGGTGCTGGCTTGTAAGCCTCAAGACCTACCCACAAAACCCACTTCTACCAGCAAGATTCCACCTCCTAAAGGTTCCACAATCTTCCCAAACAGCCTGCTCAACTTAAGACTAAGTGTCAAACACAAGAGTCTATCTGTGGAGGATATTTCACATTCAAACAACATTCCATCCCTGGCCCCTATAGGTTGGTTAATGGCTCTCTGTTAATGCAAAATATATTCAGTCCAAATTTGAAAGTCCTCATAGCCTTTTATATTCTCAATACTGCTCAAAAGTCCAGAGTCTAATGTTGCATCTGATACTAAAAGCAATGTCTTACTTAATTGTGACTCTGAAAAAGAAAGGAAAGAAAAATGAAAAACAAAACTACAGAAAACATATTCTAATTTAAAATGGCCCTGTATAGACATTCTCATTCCAAATAAATAAATAAATAAATAAATAAATAAATAATAATAAGAATAAGAAGAAGAATAATAATAAGAAGAAGAATCAAGACATAGCAAGAAATGATTAGATCAAATCAAAACCAAAATCCAGAAAAAAACAAACAAACAACCCCACCAAATCATTCAGGTCCATCTGGCATCTACAGTTCTTAATGAAGATCCAAAGGGCTTGGCTCCAAAGGGCTTGGATAAGCCCACCCCTCTAGCTTTGCTACCTGTGGCACACATAGCCTCTTTTTTGAGCTAACTCTTTCCAATTCCCACAGGTCTCCCTGACAGACACCCCAAGGTCTTGGAATCTTTAACATATTAGGGGCTCTACTGAAACATAGGTTTCACTCTTGTGGCTTCATGCAGTAGACTCTCAAAACCTTCTTGTCAGGTCTCTGACCCTGCCACATATCATCTGACCTCACCTGCTCTCTGAAACTATAGACTAAAACAACATGATCCACTCAATCTTGCACATTTGATGCCACCAAAACTAATTCCACTAGGAGACACTGTCATATATCTGTTGCTAGTTCAGGACAAAACTTGGTTCCCTTAGATCACAGATGTATCAGTGCCTGTGTGCTGGGGAAACACAGTGCTAGGCTGGTTTTCAGACAGCAGAGACCTCCACACACAGCTGCATTCTCAGCTAAAGTTTTCACTTTTCATATAAATTTGCATTTTTACAAGTTGAGGTCTTTGATAGGTAGGGTCTGTCCCTCAAGACATCTTTTCTACTGCCCCAGTGCACACCACCAGGTTTCTCTTTAATAATTCTAATCTCTTGCACAATTATGGGTGGTTTGTTGTACATACACTTCTTACCCCCAATTTAAACTTGGCACTTTCTTTTGCCAAACAAATTAGTCTATTATCTTTAAATTCAACCTTACTTCATTTCCCAAGATATGGGAAGAATGAAGTCAGATTTTTGGTCAAAATTTCATATGAATGACCATAACCCAGTTTCTGATAGAGTTCTTTTCCCCTCTGAAACCTCATGACCTGGACCTCCAATGTCTACATTTTCCTTAATATTCTTCTTTCCCAGGCTCCTCCTAGAAATGGTCCATTAAACTCTCATAACTTAGTATTCAAGGGCTTTTCTAATGCAAGGTCCAAACACTTCCACATTCCACCTGACAACCAGTTCCAAAGGCTTAAGAATCATGTGCTCATGCTTAATTTTGCTTTAGTTATTTTGCTTATTGCTAAAATTCTCTGGCAAAAGTAATCTAAGTAAGAAATGGTTTATTTAGCTTGCAGTTTCACAGGGACATAGTCCAGGGAGACAAAGACATGGCCCCAGGCACAGAAGAAATGGTAATAGAAGCAGGAGTTTGACTGTTCACATCCACACTGAGGAAACAGAGCATGAACAGGAAGTATGACTAGGCCTTAAAGCCTCAAAGACCTTCTCCAATGATCTACTTATTTCAATGAGGCTCCAACTCCTGAAAGTTCCACAACCTGCTCAAATAGTACAACAACTGGAGAGTGGGTGCTTAAAGACAAGAACCTATGATAGACATTTCATGTTTAACCTGCCACAGATGACAAAATAAAATTTCTACCTTGCATCTCTTTGGGAATTAAGTAGTTTGGAGACTGTAGTTTATAATACAAAATTCACCATCCTGGCAGTATAGCTTGCACATAACCAGATTCCACAATGGCTCAGCCAATTTGAAAACTTTGAGTGAACGTCTGCTTCCTGTCTTATGGACGTTAAGAGTTTCTTTTAACCTGTCTTGAATGTTTTGCCCCTTTGATGTGACAATCTTTGTCCTTTATCCCTGTCTTTTCTCATGTTATACATGGGCTTATTCGATCTCTCCTTTCTTTAGAGAGCATGCCTTAAATCTATCCATCAAACACTTCTCTGCCTCTTCTGAACATCAGTGCTCATATTAATCACCATCACAGTACAATACAGAGTTCCTTTACTTTCCAGGCTGTAGCACTTCCTGTAGGCATTGGTGACAAAGTCCTTATGAGTGTACACTGTGTCTTCTGTCCTGGGTGACCACGGAGGTGGGCCTTTGTATGGTGAGGGCTCAGGTGACAGAAACTGAAAAGAGTAAAGGAAGAGTACATATACATGTTACTGTGACAAGAAATGATTTTGTATGTATGAGCTTAGGTTTGTTTAATAAATTAAAAATACTTAACATGATAAATTTAAAATGTAGCCTTGCCCCTTATTTGTTACCTTTTCTTTTTACCTCTCTGTAAGATATGGATGTGGATTAGTGCCAAGCTGATGTTTACTGTGAATCTAACTCAATTTTTTTTGGTTTATTTCCAATTTATGTCTAAATGTCTTACTCTGTGTCCATGAACAACAGTAAATATATCCTTATAAGGCGTCCATGAAATTTAATTTATAGACTTAGAGGCCTTTGGGATATTTGTGTGAGTGTGTGTAAAATCTGAATTATCACCGTAGACTGAGACCTGCAATTTGCAGGTGTTGTTTTCAGTGTAATATTGGAAGTGGGAGATGTTTTCATCACATTATACAAGGACATTCAACTATATTTTCTGTCGTTAGATGCAGGTTGGTCCACTTACATCGTGACAACCAATTTTCTCATTTTCTGGTCGATTTTTAAAATTAACTGTGGCAGAAATGTTAATTACCAGCCTTGGTTAACTGTGAGCAGCTAGAAACGCTGCTGCTTGCAAGCCATGAAGTGGGAAGTTCTTAGTGCCTAGAAGCTTTTCATGTGAGAGATATTCTCTAGAGTTTTTGTTAAGTTCTGGAGACTTATAAGAAATCTCAGTGGGGACTTGCTTTTTAGAAGTCCCCGGGCACTTACCTGAGTTAGTTAGGTAAAATTTTCTTTTCTTCTCTTCTCTTCTCTTCTCTTCTCTTCTCTTCTCTTCTCTTCTCTTCTCTTCTCTTCTCTTCTCTTCTCTTCTCTCCTCTCCTCTCCTCTCCTCTCCTCTCCTCTCCTCTCCTCTCCTCTCCTCTCCTCTCCTCTCCTCTCCTTTCCCTTTTTCCCTTTCTTTCTTTCTTTCTCTCTTTCTTTCTTTCTTTCTTTCTGTCTTTCTTTCTTTCTTTCTTTTTTTTTTTTTTTTTTTTTTTGGTTTTTTCAAGACAGAGTTTCTCCTGTGGTTTTGGTTCCTGTCCGGGATCTCACTCTGCAGACCAGGCTGGCCTCGAACTCACAGAGATCAGCCTGGCTTTGCCTCCCCAGAGCTGGGATTAAAGGGATGTGCCATTGTCCCCCGGCAGGTAAAATCTCTTATGCTTCAGACTTGGGCCTGGCTGGTAAGGCTGCTACAAAGTGCTAATTGTGAGTCCTGACTACTGTCCCCTCCTGAGCATTAGCCCATCATGGGGAATTCTGGGTAATTAGTTTATCCAAATAAGCTCAAGGTCTCTTCCTTTCTTATGAAAGACCAGGTTGATAATGAAGAAAGCTTGAGTGATTAGTGCAGAGGCAGGTAGGATGTTTCTGCTCATACCTCAAGTCTGTCATGAACTGGAGTCAGTGAGATGAGGATTTGATACCTGAAATCTGGAGACTTAAATCTTGGTGGACCATGAGAAATATCTTCTGGGACTTCTATATTAGGAACTTCATTTCCCCAAGTTTCTGGGAATTCAGTGATGTAATACTAAAGCCCTGTTCTAAAATCAGAGTCTACTTGACTCTAAAGTATGAAAAACGATATAGAAAGTGTTATTAATTTGTTAATCCCAAAGATGGGAGGATAAAGACCGCTGATCCGAATTATCATGGCCAAATTAATTAAAGCAAGCTTTTTTTTCAAAATTTGTGTTCATGGTCTGCCTCTCCCTAAGGTTGGGTTTGAGTGATCAGCATTGGATATGAGGAAGACAAGGCTTTTTTAGTTCAGGAGTAGTGGGTTTCCAAATGAGGGGTTTAGTGAGCAAAATAGGCAGGGTTGCATGCGCAGAACATAAATGTAGTAAGTTAGTCTTAACAACCTGAAACAAAAACATGGTTGCAAGGTAGTCCTAACGAGGTAGTCATAAGTGGTCATATAACCTTTTGAAACAAATGTAGGGATGCAAGATGATTGTAAACACTTTTTGAAACAAAGACATAATTGCCATTCCTTGAACAGAAAGTACAGAACCATTTGTAGTTAAGGTTATAGGTGATATGTAACCCAACCTTCGAGAAACAGAGGTTTAATCATCCATGGGATTGAACTTACTTTGTTTCTTCTATAAGATAGCTTTTAAGCCTAAGATGGAGGCAGGCTAGTTCTTCAAACTGTACTATGGTCTTTTCATGCACACACATTTAAATTTCAAAATTAAATAAGGAAGAGGAGACTATTCACCTGTCATTTCACAGGCATTGAAATGGGTAATAAGCTCACAAAGAATAAGCTAGCCCTTCATCTGTGGCCTTGAATCATACTTCAGAGGGTTAACATGTGTCCCAACTGATGTTTGTTCTGGATAGCTAAGTCCACGAACTTTACAACACAACTATTAATTAATTAGCAAAAATTAATCACTGAAACAAAAATTATGTTAATGTTCTGTCAGTGGCTAGATCTTTCTTGTAGTGACATAACATTTGATTTTCATAGGATTTCTAATACATCCTGTGGTCAATATTTAAGTGAATTCAGTCTTTTGCTCCAGGGGTCCTGCCATTTGGTAAGCACCACAAAGAAGAAACACTGGATTTAGAGGAAGGAGAGAGGAACCCCTGAAATGTGTTTCAAATACAGCTCCCTTGCATTGAAAAGGGAATCAGTGTTTCCTTTAAGCTGGCTGTGGACAGAAGTGGAAAACAAGAAATGGATTTGTGTGTGTGTGTGTGTGTGTGTGTGTGTGTGTGTGTGTGTGTGTGTGTGTGTTTAGATTTTGTGTTTGTTTTGAGTTCTGTCCAAGGTTCCTGGTGACATGAACAGAACCTAGAACAGAATATTAGGGCAGGTATATAGACTAGGGACAAGTAGACATTAGAAATACAAACAATAAGGGACAGAGGTTCAGCAGGAGTCACTTAAGATCCCTCAAAAGTCACTAACGGAAACAAAATAAACCAGCTTTAACTTCTGGTTTCAGATTACAAGGCCTGAATCTCCTTTTATTATAGCCCATTCTCTATCAGCGTCGACTCTGATAATGTTAATGTGTTAATGTAGCCAATAGCAAAGGAAGTTGGAGGGGAACAGAGGGCACAAATGCCCAGTTTCTCATTGGCTTCTACTTGAATTATAATGCAGCTGACTGAGGGGCGATAATTTAATGTGAAGGAGAAAAACATGAAGAAGAAGGAGGAGAAGAGTGTTTGTTGTTGCTTATGGGCTAAGATTGTGGGTCGGTAATAGAGTGTTTACCACGTGTAACCCCAAAACCAAGCATAAACAAACACACCAACCAAAACTGACAATCAGAAAGCTTTGCACACAATGGAACATCTTACCTAAAGAAGCAAAATGAGTCATGGGCTAACTAGAGTTTTCACTGTGGTGCAAGACAGATTGCTCCTCCTGAGAACTGTTTGAATCGGCGGTGGAAGAGCACTTACTTGGTGATTACAGAATCCATGAAATGATTTTTCAGTATGTCTTCTTTTCCTGCTTTTCAAAATTTATTTAAGCTGATAAAAGAATAAAAACTATACATACAATGAGGTGCCATGTAGTACTGAAATATGTATGTATATTGTACAATGTTTAAATCACATTAAACATATCTCAATATCCATCATTTATTAATGGTGAAAACTTTCAAGATCTTTGATTACAGAGTTTTGAAATGTTCAATGAATCCTTGTCTTTCCTGTTGTGCAAGAGCACGGCAGAGCTTTTGACCCCCAGAGCTTTCAGTGCCCACTTGTCAGCATTGCCCACTCTTCCCTTCCCCATACTCCCCAGTGATTCCTTCCTAAAACATTTCACTCTTCCCTACCTCATACTCCCCAGTGATTCCTTACTAAAACATTTCACTCTTCCCTACCCCATACTCCCCAGTGATTCCTTCCTAAAACATTTCACTCTTCCCCAAGAAGATGCCAGATGATAGTGTTTTCATGATTTATACTGAGTGTCCTCACATATGTCGGGAGAGTGTGAGACAGAGCAAAATGCTTGCCTTATAGACTGGAAGCACATGAAGGATCCTGTTACATAAGGCCAGGTCATCCTTCTCACTTGAAATCTACTTCATGACTTGATCATTTCTTGCCATTGTCACCAGGGCTTGAAAACTGTGGTGAGCTATGAGACAAAATAAATGTTTCTTTGTGTGTGTGATTTATCTCAGGTATTTTGTTATAGTACATATATATATAGACCACTTAAGCCATTCACTGAAAACCAGCTCATTGCCGGTAAATATTTATGCTTCATTTTGTCAATTGCTAACAGACTTCACTCAGTGCTGGACACAGCATGAATAGAATATTCTGTAACCATTGCGGTCTAGTAAAAAAAAAAATCTATAAATCACATCTCCTTCTGTGGATGAGGTGAATACTAACAGAGCAATAAAGGGAATTTAATATTGCAAAGATACCCATCACAAGTTATATAGCATTATGTAGCATTTTCAAGTGGAAAGGTAAGATGTTTTTGTAAGGGATAACTGTAGAATTTTGTACCCTACAATGTGAGGGGCCTGCTGTGGGATGTTCTGTGTGTTAAATGTGTTTCTCTGATTGGTTAATAAATAAAACACTGATTGGCCAGTAGCCAGGCAGGAAGTATAGGCAGTACAAGGAGAAAGGAGAATTCTGGGAAGTGGAAGGCTGAGTCACAGAGACACTGCCAGGCGCTGCTGTGAGAAGCTGTTAAGATACCAGTAAGCCACGAGCCATGTGGCACTTACAGATTAATAGAAATGAGTTAATTTAAGATATAAGAACAGCTAGCAAGAAGCCTGTGCCATTAGGCCAAACAGTTTAAGTAATATAAGTCTCTGTGTGTTTACTTGGTTGGGTCTGAGCAGCTGCAGAACTGGCAGCTGAGAGAGATTTGTACTGACTCTAGGCAAGGCAGGAATAGGAAAACTCTAGCTACAGGGGCCATGAAGCGTGATTCTATGCTGTGTTTCCCTCAGTGCCAGGTTGTTTTCCAGTTCTTGACTTGACTGTGTTTTCCCCACCTCTAAAACCTTATGACTGTGAACACATAGTCTCTTTCAAACAATAGACACGAATAACTTTGTTGGGGATAAATAAATCACAGAAAGAAATCTTTCTCCATTGTCATCAGTATGTCTTGTCAGAGAGGCTTGACAGCCTACTGAGAGGTTTTGCCAACTTGGTTTGCTGGGCTTCTTGTTACTTGACAAGAAAAGGCTGTTGTTTGGCGTGTAGTTATTGCTTGCTTAGTTACCACATTTGACCAAAACAGCAAGATCATGAGTCATGTAACTACTTGGGTGTTAAATGGATGACTGCTATCTGACTAGTCATGAAATGAAAAATAATGAAAATGTCAGCCACTATCAAATATACCTCTATTCTAACAGGAACAAACATTATTTTTCAATTTCTAGTCATATATATATATATATATATATATATATTGTTTATAAATCTCTTCAATCTTTGTTAAGTGTTTCTGTCTTATGCACCTAAACATAAACAGACTTTGATTTTTGCAGTGTTTCTGTTTGTATCAACAGGATTGGCATTCCTTCAGCCGGCCTGAGCACATCACTCCCTCACAGACATTTCATTGCAGAAGGTCAAAAACTAACAGACTTCAGGGAGAAACGCCTGAGAACCCAGAACAGAAAATTGGATTATTAGTGCTTCCTTTCAACCTTCACAGTGCTGCCTATGATGAAGGATTGAAAATTCTTGGCTAAAATATCTTTTCTGATTCATTTTGATCAAACCAGAACATTTTTTTTTTTTACAGAGAGATGTTTATATATCACCTAGAGACAGAAAAACGGTTCTTTAAACTGCAAACTCAAATAGAGAAGACGCATAACAAGAATATTTATTTGCAGTTTGAGGAGATCAAGAAAATATTCATGGCTGTGATTTTTCTTGCTCTTGCTGTCACTTAAAAATAAACTCAAGTACTCGTTGGGATGGTTATGAGACCTGGTGTGAGATGTGTGCCCTGTCAGAGAACAGGAGATGTCAATGTGCTGGATAACTGGAGCCTCTGCCACACTTAATTAGGGCAGCTCTGCTAATTTGAGTCAGAGTTATGACAAGTACTTGTAATTTAAGTTACTCAGCAGGGACACTGTATCATATTGATGATGTCAAGGGCTTATGTTCCAGTCATAGAAATTGGCTAAGGTCTTTAAATTGCCAAATAATATAGCCTCCAAAGGATCATATTCCTCTGAAAGACAGCAATGTGGGGATTTTGAAGTGTTGAGAATGAGGGGCAACTTAAAGATGCTCAGCTGGTTACCTGTACATTTTACTCTCATTTTAAATCTAGTTAGCAGACAATTTGATTGGCATCCCTGAAGTGCAAAATGCCTTCAATTATGAGATTTTAAAATTAACTGCTGGGTGTGTTTATGGCTTCTTAATAGTGTCAGTATGTGACAAAGGTGATCTCTGAAAGTGTGAGACAAGTTCTTCAGCCCAGGGGACCCAGGGGACCCAGGGCCTAGACTATTACCCCTTGGCTTTCCCATTTATTTTTCTGCACTCAAATCCCCTGTTGACCTTTACTGAGACATACCAGCAATATATTGGGGAGAAAAAGATGAGAACTGGTCAGCTGAATACTAATTCACCCTCTTCCATTTACCACCTTGGGATTCGTGGCTGTTATACCTCCAGGCTGGATTGCATTGCTCTCTTCCTCCAAGCACTGTTTTCTATATGGAGGCTGTAAGCATGAATTTCTTAATTTTCCATCATCAGTACCACAGACATGAGGAGAGCTGGGTAATTATTTGAAGCTTCTACAGGGTGATGCACTACCCAGCATCTCTATTAGCTGGAGATTGCAATCGGGAAAAGTTGATGATGCCACTCTTATATACATATTTGTCATTAGCTGTGAATATAGACTTGGGCTGTGAGAGCAGTTTAATGGATTCAGAGCTATTTATTAAATTGGATTCGTGAATTATATTTTTAAAGGATTTTCAGAACTGAAAATGACTTGCAATCATGTTAATGGGGAGAGGAAAATTGAAGACATTTGGGTGAAGAACTTAACACAAGGGCTTTGATGCTTCGAATGTTCAGGCTGTATCTGAAATTAAGATTTCCATATATGGTGTTTTCAGGTTTTACTTCTAATTATCTTAACTTTTAAAAGTTTCTGGAAAACACTGCTATACATTTTTGGGTTTCACCTCATTATTTTTGTAACAAGATAGCTGAAATACATAAATATCGATGATAGTTTGTGTCAAAGAGCCATGTTAAGTAATTGGAAGGCCTTAACATTCATTTTTCCCACTGCTTTTGTACCTTGATGCAGGTTGTTGCCTAGCTGTAATGTTGAATTACTTCAAGGTATCAAGAATGACTCTGTGCCCATCGCTTAAATCACAGTCTTAGCTTATTTTCCTGTTACTGTGATAAAGACCATAACAAAGGAACTTAAGGAAGGAAAGGTTAGGGGTTCCAGTTTAAGATAATTCACCATGGTGGAGAGAAGAAGGCAACAGGAGCTGATCACATTAGATTCAGAGGGAGAGCAGGGTAATTGTGTTTAGATCACTTGTGCTTAGATCACTTTCTCCTTTTTATACAGCCCCAAAGCTGTGATTTAGGGAATGGTTCCCTACTCAGTGGAAGGGTCTTTCCACCTCAGTTAAACTAATCAGGATAATCCTCCATGGCCATTGCAGAATGTTTGTCTCCCAGATGAGCCTAGATCTCATCAAGTTGACAATATATACATGTAGGATTCATGTGTATACACAGGTGTCTTGGTTTGTGTGCATTTAACTATGAAGTAGGCATGTTGGCAGGATGCTGGGGAATTAATAATCAATTTTGTCAATTTACTTCAGTAATCCCACAATATGAAGGAATAATTCATTAGCTTGCTTTGTTAAAGTTTAAGTAATAATGACTTGAGGATTAGCAAGGTTACCAAGACAAGACTGGGGAGAAAAGTACTGGGAAGGTCAGTCTGTCTCAAGGAATTGGAAAGCTCATTTTGGGGAAGAGAGGGTGGTGTTTGCTGAGGACAAAGGCTGGTGAAAGCAATTTGTATGACACACTCTGCCTACAGGGATGGATTTGCATTCTTTAGTAGAGAGAAGCTCAAGCAGTCTGGAAGAACAATGTTTGTTTCCTGTTAAGAGTAGAGAGAGAGGAGAAGAGGGGCTGTGCTGGAAGCACGGATAAAGAGGAAGATGAGAATGAGTCATAGCCATGGAGGGGGACTTGTGGGGTAGAGGACAATCTTAGAGGAAGAAAGGCCACTGAGAATTTGAAATCTTGATGTTGTAAACACTCATGACTTGGAGGTAAAGGCAAAGACAATGAATTCATGACTCCAGTTTTGTCTTTCTCTTGTTCTCTGCTTCTACCTCTAACCAAACGCCTCCTTAACCAAAGCATAACTTTGGTCCTTAGAATGTGAAAAATCAGAGGTGAAAACAATTATAATTTTTATTCTCCCAATATTTTAGCCAGCATTTCAAAATTCATAACAAAAGATATTGTCAGTATGAAATAAAATGAAAATTTCCCTCTACTGAAATTAATGACAAAATTTTTTTTCTGGCTTTGTTGTACTGACTTAGACACTTCACTAAAATATTGAATAGAAATGATGACAGGGCAAATATGCTTTGTACTAAATTTCTGTGGAATCCTCTTAATATTTAATTCTTATGCATGTTTGATGAATTTCTTTTTAAAATATACCCTTTATTAAAATGAAACAATTTCCTTACTATTATTAACTTTTACTTGAAGTAGACATCAGATTATGCATTGAATATTTCCATCCCTTATGACATGTATTTATAATTTTCCCATTTGTTGACACAGGTAAGTTACTGATAGATTTTAAAAAATATTTAATGAGTTTGAACTCTTATGAGATGTCTTTTTTACAAAGTTAAATATGATGTGTGATAAGAGTTTAACTCTTTCTTTTAAATACATTGTTCACAATTTAAATTCAGTGTTCACAATTTCATTTATGGCGAAATTTACTCTTTGCCCAAATGTGGATATTATTGTCTGTCTACACTGGCCAGATCCTGTTTCTAGATCTTTCCTTCTCTTTTGCTGATTTTATGCCAGTTGATATTTATGCTTGTTCTTCAGCTATCAACATTCTTTATTATTTATTTTATAAAATCCCACCAGATTCTGTCTTCCACATAAAATTCAAAACAGTGTCGAGCTACAAGGAGATCTTATTGAAGTTCCAGCTGAAGGTTTATTAGAGAGTAAATTTTAATTAGAAGATGTTTATTCAGTCTTGAGGCATAGGCTCTGCTTCCCTTCATTTATGCCACACCTTACCCCATAGCTTCCTATCTTCGTGCTGTCTTGCTTCTGTAATTTAGCCTCATTGAATTCACCCCCTCCTTCTGTGCAGCTACTGTCCATACAATAACATTTCATGTATAATTTTATAACAAGCACTCTAGGGAGGCAATTTTTAGAAAACTCTGGGGAAAAGGGAGGCATATATTTTGAGGTACAACCCAGTATGGATGTCAGCCTCTTTTGAGAGACACTAATATGGCATCTGTTAAATCATTATGAGACCTCAGGGTAACCTGTCATTTACCCCTCCACAAAGAGTCACTCAGAGCTTATCATCATGCACCAGGTGCCTCACGAGAGACTGGTATTCATAGTGAGTGAGACAGACAGCAAGAAGTAAAAATATCCCTTGGCTTTATTTAGCCTATACTTCAGGAAAGAGGACAGATAACAGATGAGATAAATAAATTCAAATGACATTATGTACTGTTAAAAACTCAGGAGAAAATAATGCTGGGGATAAGAGTAAGAAGTGCTGGGGACAACTGGTGTGTGTGGTGGTGTGCACTTTCAAGGAAAACCTTAAGACAGAGCCATGGGAGGTGATGGGCAGAGGGCAGCCCATACAGTAAGTTGTAGATACTGGTGAGAGTTTTTTCTCTTTGTCCAAAAGGGATGAGAATTCACACTGGTTTCTTTCATGGAGTACTGATATAACATAGTTTAACTGCATTCCTTTGATTTGGGGTTGAGAATTAACTAAAGCTAGTAGCCTGACTCTAGTCAAAGATGATAGTGATGGCCATAGATGTGGTACCTTCTAGAGTTGTTTTGAAAGTAAAGTGGAATGAATATAAAGTTTAAAATACAAAGTAGGGTCAAGAACAGTGGGGATGTTCTTCATCCCAATAGGGATGCCATCATCTTAGGTGGTGAATACAGTGGATAAAGCAGTTTTGCTTTAGAATGCGGTTTGGGGCATATTACTTAAGGATGCCCTAGTAGACCAAGTAGAGATAATGACCCTATGGCTGCCTGCCAACAGGGGGTGTTAGTGAGTAGGAGCGTTGCTATTAGATGCAGAGTTCTCCAAAACACAAACCCCACTGTTAGATATCACCTACAAAGTGAGTGCTGAGATAGCAAAGAGTGAAGGACCAAGGCTTGGAGCAATGTAGCAACAGAAATAATAGAATAATTCAGCAGGAAAATGAGGTGCAAGGACCAAAGAGGTGGGATACAAAAACAGGCTAGTATATTGATTGCTAAGTAAAGCTACTGCATCACAGAGGAAACAGATGACAGGTTTGTCTGTGTAGGAGGAACAGCTACTGGAGGCATCTTTTCAGGAAAATAGGGGAGCTGATGAAGATCTGAGACATTATCACCAAGTTGAGATCTGGGAGATGAGTAGACTGACCCCCCACTCCCCAGGATGGAAGTAAACTCTTCTCTACGGTATAGACATTTTACCTAGAAAGATTCACAAGAAGAATTTCAGTCCATGTCCCATAGGATCATTGGCAGAATTGATGGTAGCAGCAGTAACTGCAGTGGCAAACTAGATGAGAGCATATTGTACCTCATGAGTGACATAAAGTGTGGTGGGAGAACTTGAAGGAAAAACAAAATTCCTGCCATACATGCAAAAAATGTTTAAGGATGCTATTGCTTCATGTTGAAATTTAAGACATAATCCACTCTTGCAAACTTAGAGAAGACCCACTGTGTAGACAATAACTTTAATATACTTGCTATGGGTAGACAGGCTTTAATTATAAAGAGTGAATACTTACCTCAGTCAGCTTGCAGAATGATTGCCTCACATTTCTTGAAGGTTGTTCCATTGCAGTTTGGAATCTTTTTCAATGTACTATGAGTTATTAAACATTGCACATTTAGTTCTAGGTTGTATCTTAGCAGAAAGTGCTTATCTGATGTATGTGAAACCCTGGGTTGTGTTCCCACCAGCGAATAAAAAGGTTGACAGTTCCTTCTACCCCTTCCCCCAAAGAAAAAAGAAATAGGAGTGGGTCAATGAAGGTGAAGAATGAAGATTGACAATTGTGTTCAGCAGTACAGACTTGCTAAGACTTTGTGGAGAGTGTACCTCGGTAGAGTTCAGGGGATTACTGGACCATCTTTAAGAATTTGTTGAAAAAATTTAGAGGACAAGATATGAATGATTGATGTAAGGGATTTTGCTTCAAAAGTAGGACATAAATGGGACTTTTACTGGAAGAAAAGGAGAATAAAAGAGACTTTTGGAGCTAGGAGAAGTGACAACAGGTTGAACACTTAGCAAAATGAGTCAACAAATGGAGCCTTTGAGTGAGTGAGAGAGAAAGGGCTCTGATTTACAGGCAAAGACGCTGGCCTTGGCTAGAGCAAGGACAGACTGTAAGGAGGGACATAGGTGGGTGGGTAAATGGAACCAGAACTTGTGGCGCTTTTCTTCTGATTGCTTTAGTTTTTCATTGCAAACGGAATCAAGGTCACTGACTGTCAACACAGCTGAGGAAGCTGTGTTGGTGGCTTGGAGATACAGGGAAAATTAATGAGATGCTCACACAGTGGCAGGATCGGTTCAGCCCTGATCTCTGGGTGATTTATGAAAGATCACTAATTGTTCACCCTTAAAATTACTTTCTACTTCCTGTATTATGGCTCTGTGATTTTTAGCTCAATCCACAATCTTCTAGAACATCCAAACTCTCTTACCAGCTACATGACTGTTTGCCTAAGTACAAACTTCATTCCATAAGAAGTAGTCAAGGATATTGTTTGTAATTTTTGATTTTTCCTATTCTCTCTCTCTTTCAATCTCTCTCTCTCTCTCTCTCTCTCTCTCTCTCTCTCTCTCTCTCTCTCTCTCTCTCTCTCTCTCCAACACTCTCTCCCTCTTTCCTGTTTCTGGGATTTTTAGATGCTATGTACCATATCTGAGTCTCCTAATGGGGCTATGAGCTTATAGGTCTGGCTTCCTTTGTAATCAGAGTTCTGGACAAATTCAGGTTTTCATCTACTATTCATGGACAGGAGTGTAGGACAAGGAAGATGAAAGCAGACAGAGTGGTCTGTGTATAATTCATCTACAGCTGTACAAGAAAGCACAACTGGATCTATAGTCACAGGAAATCAGTAACAAGCAAGGTACAAAAACATTTGCTGGGTAACTTCTTGCTAGGCATGCTATCCTCTGGACTTTATTTCTCATCTTGGGGTGCACACATTTCCTACTGGGAAGTCAGTCTCAGGGAAGCTGTAACCTCAGTGTGTCAGGCTGACTTAGACATTGAAGCCGCTGGCTCCTGGCTTCAGTAGGCATGGTAGAGAGCCTTATTCCCCAGAGGAGGTTTGCATCTAGGAATGATAGGAAATGATAAGGCCACTGTAGTGATGACCAGGTCTCTGGAAGTGACTTTGTGACTTACTAGTGCACACATACAGGCAAATACAGACTCTTACTCTCTGACTCTCTGGGGGAGGTCTGGGCAGGATCACACTTCCCCGCTCATGTTCAAGAGAACATTTCTAAGGGAGAAGTAAAAATGACTGGAAGTATTGCTTTATGCTATTATTTCTACCCATGGCTTAAGATGTTTTGGTATCTTCTAAGTAGAATTCCTCTTGGCTGTGTATTTATATCATAGTGCATTGTGAATGCATACTTTGAAATATACCTGCAAATAGAGACGGTGCAGTGCTGCGATTAACTACTAAATATGGGGTATTCCTATTGCACAGTCAGTAATTTTGACGTATGTTAAACAGTACAAGTCTGTCAAAGAATATTGCAATACTACCCAAGAAGTCAGAGTACCCTGTTGATGACACAGACTTTAACCAGCCATTGAACAGGGGCAATTGCTTTGAATAGCCTCTGTTTCATAATTGCAAGCCATGATTTGAAAAGCACGCCTCTCTCTACCTTTGTTTTTGAACCTGCTCTAAAGATTGTGAGTCAACAGCTAGACCAGCTGATTTTAACATGGTACAGGTAGAAGTAGGTATTATCATTTCTTTCTATAAAAAGTAACTGTAGCAACTGAATGAAGAAAGGCCTAGAAGGAATGGCAGATGTCACCTGTGCCTGAGTAGAGAAGAAAAAGGAGCAGAGCTTGAAAGGGTCTTTGATGAAAGGACACACAGGAATCAGATAAGGCAGTGCACTGATAACAGTATGACAGAATCATTTAAAATGGTTTCAGTGGGGGAAGGAGGAATCAATCAATCTGGCCTATGTGGCCTAGATAGGAAAGGCTGACATCCCCACATCAGCACAGGCTCCCTTGGGAGATCTTGGGCTCTTGGCAAAGTATTTTTCCTGACCTTCCTGTGTTTAGTACTAATCACAGAAATAGAAAGGCTAACTAAGTCATTTACCAGCTAGACCAGTGTCTCTTATTCTTTCTTGGATAAGAGCTAAGAACTATGATAGTTAAAGAATAGTCATGGTTTCAAATTGGAAGTAAGCATGATTGCAAATGATAAAGATGTTTAAGAAATGGTTAAGCAAAGTATTTTAATTTTCTTTCACAAAGAAGTGTAGTAGGAGAGTGGGGGTGTGGCAGGCCTGATGTTACATAAGGCCTGTATGAGCTGTGATTGGGCTCCTTACATCTTGGTGCTTTGCCAGTGCAATCTCAGTCCCCAGCAACTTCATGAGACCACGTGGTTACTCTGGCTCTAGCCATAAAAATAACTCCAGAATAACAGGAGAGGGGAAAAAAAATGAAAGAGTGAGCCATAGCCTTGACCAGGAAAGAGAATTCTAAGCAACTATGCATTTTACATGGGCATGCAGTCCATTTCCAGAACTTAGTCTCCTTAATACAGTTAGCTGAAGGGTCACCAAGCAATGTAATGTTTACTTGATGTTGTATTGTGCTCAGCTGAAATGTAGTAGTCCTACAAGAGAAGGAACCACAGCTTTGCAGGGACAAGTGACAGCTTCTGCCATGATCATCTTAACAATGGTTAATTTGGGTTTCAAACTTTTTTTTCATAATTTTAAACAATGTATATGCACTTCCATTTAAAATTTCTAATTGTTAAAATTTATTTTTATGAGAGTTTATAACTTCATATACATTATTTGCCTTTAAATTTTTGTGAGTCTAAAAATCCTGAATTTCCCAATCTGCTCTGTTGTCTGTTATGCTGATGTTCAAGTTATGTTTTCAGAAGAACACATAAAATTTTATTCACCAATGGGAATGCTGAATCTATTTTGGAATTACTATCTTCTGTGAAGCATTTGTGAGAACATATGCCATGCAGAATAGAAAGGTTGAGACAAAATCCCTGCATTAATAATTCTGTTTGGTTGAGCAAGTGTGGCATACCCACAATGTGCCAAGAACTGCTTTAGGCTCTGTTCAGAGTTGAGTGTGACCAGATCTTTCCTATCGATGATGTTCCTAAAGACATGAAGAGGCAGCCACAGCAAATCCAAAAAGTTGTCATGCAAGAATCCTGGATGCTAGAGGCTATGGACATGAAGAGAGATGAGAGCCACACATAGGAGACAATCTGTCTAGTTAATACAATCTTAAAATACTTTTACAAAGTTGCATCAAATGAAGTAATATCTCATATTATGAAAGCAGAATGTTCTTTTGAAGAAAAACAGTTTTTATGTCTTCCTTGGATAATTTTACAACTTGGAATTGCGGCCATTTCTCTCTTTCAACTGTTTCCACCATGTCTCCCTTTTCCTAGCTGCTAATGCTAGAGTGTGTTGAAGAAAACTTTTTCTCATATCTGAAAGTTCATATCATAAAGAGGGAATTACCTTGATTTGCTCCTCCCAGTTCTGGGTGGAATATGTGACAGCACATTGAACTGCAACGATGACACTCATCCTTCTGACTACTAAGGCAGATATGGAATAGATACCCCAAGGAAGCCATGGAAAGGAGACTTGAGGAGCCTGCCTAACATAATGTGGGAGGACAGTGATTTCCATGCTAGAGGGAGAGGCTCATGAGCGATAATTCAGAATTTGTTAGGCGATCACTTTGAAGAGAAGTTACTAACAGGAACATGAACTAAGACAACAGGGCCAGAAAAACTGCAGACTGAACAGGGCATGGTTGATGTTCTGGATCTGGCCATACTCAAAGCCGGCTGTCGTCTGCATTTTACTCATTTGATTTTACATTGTTTTGAGAGGCTTGAACCATACTGAGTTGGATTTCTGCATTTGCATACCATAGTTCTGACCAATACACAGAGGTGACAAGAACAGAGGGAATTGGGTGGCTGTCCCTGATAGTGTTCAAGCATCTCTATGTTCTTCCTCCTCTCATCTACAGACTTTAGCCAGCAGGGTTCCTTGCAAATAGCATATTCTGCACAACAAATGATTCCAAAAGAAACAGCTTGTTGAAGAGCATTGCTAATTATATCAATCTCTTGCATCTACATTTTGTGAATATATCTGAGAAATCCTTCAGTAAGGAACCTGATAATGGTGTTTAAAACCAATGGCTTCCAGTTTTAAATATGGCTCAGCAGTTAAGAGTACTTTTTCTTGTAGAGGAACCAGGTTTGATTCCCAACACTTACGTGGTGGCTTATAACTGACCTTAATTCTAGTTCCAGGGGATCCAATGCACTCTTTTGAACTCTGTGAGCACAAAGCCTATACATGGTACACAGCCATACATATGAGCAAAACAACCATACACATTAAATAAATAAATAAATAAATAAATAAATAAATCCATATTAAATAAAAACAAATGGCTTCCAACTCTGTTTGTTCATGAACACATTTTGCTAAAAAAACAAAACAAACAAAAAACCTGCTTTGATAAACTTTTCTCTGTAGTTTCACCTGGATGAAAATTGTCAGTACCAGGACAGTGACAATGATTAAGTGTTCTGCAACCTTTGAGTTTGGGTCCTTATTGAACAAATGGAAAAGAAATCTTTTATAATCATAGAGATGGTTTCTCTCTTCACAAGGTCTAAGCTATCCTAATTTATATGGCTGAACTTCAGAATGAATGTCATAGCTGTTCAGATTTGTGACATATTAAAGATGACTACTATTCTAGATAATGAACACAGTGCTATATAAAGTCAAGTGGAAAGGTGAAATTCATCACAAGATACTCCAGAGTGCCATCCTTCATTCTGGAAAAAAAACATAAATATTTTAAAACAATTTCAGATTATTGTCACTATATTTCACAATCAGCCTAATATAAAGCAGGCAGACAGTTATTTTGGAAAAGAGTATGAAGAAAGAGTATGAATTGAAATTCTCTTCCAGTTATTTCACACACATACACAAATATATGCACTCTCTATGTATAAATACTCATGTCACAGAAAAATATAATTAAAAAGTAGTCAGTCAAATCAACCGTATAAAAAACTGCACCACATTAGCTCTTTTATTAGTGACTTACATAAGAGGTTCAAATATGGCACAATATGATTTTTGAGAAAAATTACTAAATACTATAAATATCATATTATAGTTGAATCTTTAAAAAATTAGTGATAAAAATCTTATTTTAATCAAAGGTATATTAAATTATGATCTATCAGACTGACACTAATTTGGGTCATCAGCATAATGCATACCAGGAATGCATAGAGAGGATTCCCAGACAGGAATTCTGAAGACTTTAGTGGATCTATCCCTCTTAGAAACCCTCACACTAAGTGGTACTTTGCTCAGGGATGTACCTAGTAAGAGAGAAGAGAATCAAATTGAAAACATGTTTGCAAGAGAAATTGTTGGGAATTACTAGAGGCAACTTGTCTTTCTAAAAGACTGCACTAAAACTCATAAAGAAATTAATTTTGAAAATTAATGTCTCTTGGCAAAGACAGGGTTAGTGGTAATTGCTGGAAATTGGGAGATTTGAAATGGGAGGAAGACTTTGCATTTTATACACATTTGCATTACTTGACATTTTCTAAGGCAATCCAGCCTTCTTAGAAGTCGTCAATACTATTTTTGTGGTGACCTCAATGTGTGTGTGTGACTTCAAATCAGTAACCAACTTACTGCCCTAATAAAAAAGCCACCATGAGACCAACAGCTTTTAAATCAAGTAATTTTATTTCATTGATCCTAAAGAAGGATCATGAAATACTATGCATTGTATACAGATAGTTCTTGCATTTTGTATTATTATTGCAACATAGGGTATTAAACCCAGGTCCTTAAACATACTAGGCAAATATTGCTGCACCACCAAGCTTTATCATTAGCCCTATAAAGACAATCTTGTCTGTAAAGTAAGTTTTATCCCTAGCTTAGCATATGCTTCAGAGTTTGAACCATGAAATTCCATTTTTCTCAATAGAATTAATTTTGCCTAAGTGGTCTAACCCCATTACAACTCTTGTAGAAACTGAAGGACAAATATCCACATATGTACGAGGAAGAATTCGGATATACCTAAAGGTGTGAGCACATACTAGCCATACTTCAATGTAAGATGACATTCCAGAGTTCAGCACTGGTGCTAGTACCAGAGTGTTAGGGAAGAGCAGAGATGTGAGGAATGAGAGATGAGAGCTGGGAGCACGTAGGAGGAAAAACCTCAGGAACTATTCATTCCCTCTATTCTCATTTCCTTCTGACAATTTAAGCTGTCACCTTGGAATTTATGAAGAGCTTAACCCAAGGCTAGGAAATGAAGAGTAAAAACAGTGAGAAACAGAGCCCCAGCCTGTACCAGAAAGGAGAGTCAGGGGAGGAACCAGCTCCCTCTGTTGAGCAGGCTCCCAGGGAAGCCATTCTTGCATTCTTTGGACATACCCTCCTCTGTAAGACACTGTAATGGTACCTTTAGTCTGGCTATACTTGAAAGGGGGAACAAGTAGAGGAAAAATAATGAATGGCACTATTGTTATGGGAGTTAAAATTAATATTTATTGAACACTACTTATTAAGTATTTTTAAAAGTATTTTTGTCTTATACATGCATATGTGTGCCTGAGTGTATACATGTCCACCATGTGTATGACTGCAGAAGTCAACCAAGGAGTCAGATACCCTGAAGCTGGAGTTACAGATGGTTGTAGGTTGCCAAGTGGGTGCTAGAAACTAAACTCCAGGGACTTCTAAAACAGCAGTAAATGCTATTAACTGCTGAATCATTTCACTAGCCTTATTTATTATGTATTTTTTAAAATGCTTGGTGTGTATTAATTGATTTAAATTTTACAACATGTAAGTAATGTAGATAGTTATTTCATTATTTCATTCAATCTATGAGGAAACTGGGGCACTGGGAGGTTGGATCACTTGTTTGGGGTTATACAGGTGATTTAGTAGGGACAATTTATCCCTTGTATTTGACATGTGTAAAAGGATAAGAGGCTTCTATTATATGCCTGTGGCAGGAGCAGCTCTTTCAGAATTCTAAGGCATGAGCTATACAGTTCTATTGTAGGAATGCTATTTTGCATGCAAATAGGATTGTACCAGGACAAAAATACATAATTCTAAATTGAGATTGAACTTTTCATAGAAAAATTGAAGGCCAAAAACATCATAAAAGTCTGTGTTGTCCAAGAAGTGTCTAAGTAGAATGCATAAATGAGCCTGAGAAAATAGATTCTTTGGCAAATGTTCTGTTATGGTTTGGATGTAAAGTATCCCCCCACAGGCTCATGTGTTTGAACACTTTGTCTGTAGCTCACAGTGCTGTAAGGGGATTTTATGGAAATTTAGGAGGTAGGAGCTGGAAGAAGTGAGTTGCTGGGGTAGGGAGGTGAGGAAGGGGCTTAGGAATATAATGTCTAGTCCAACTTCCAGTTCCAACTTTATTTCCTGAACTATTCTAACATAAGAAAGTTCCCACCACTTCCATAGGTGTCAGGTTTCTGGCCGCTACATCTTCCTGGCTATGACAGAGAATGTATCCTTTAAGACCGTGAACCAAATAAATTCTGTCTCCCTTAAGTTACTTCTTCCAGGTACTTTATTACACGGAGAACAACTAACAAGTTTCTGTTCCAACAGGCCTTCATGTTTTATAGAGTCATAGTCTAAGTGGTATTGCTGAAACACCTGTTGCTTGAGTCCTGTGAAATAGTTGGGGGATGACTAAGATGAGATAATGTATTTTCTCTATTTCATATTATGTGAGCTTTGGTGAAATGCATTGACTGCTTTGGAAGTGTTGGTTTGTATTTCATACTTTATATTTTGAAATACTATTACCTTTAAATTATTAAGATAATATCAAATGATGTTTTAATATTTTGCAGTGGATTTTTCACAGTATTAAACTTTTGTGTTACTTTTGAAATGGCATTGTGGAAAAAAATAGATAAGCGATTTTAATATTAAGATTACCTCACAATTTTCTGTTTATATGGAAGCATAAAATAATATACGACTAATGTGGTTCATGTAAAGTGTTTGTGGATGTAAATTATCATATCGAATAAAGAAAACATTACTCTTTGTTTGAAAAAAATAAGCAATGATGACAAAATATTTACTAAGGAAGACACCAGGGAGGAATTGCTGCCTGCTCCTCATGGAACATCCCTGGAGCATCATTTCATTGGGATATGTTGAACCTGACCACATTGGTTCAATTATGTCAATAATCGAATGTGAAACACTCATTATGTTGCTGTTTCCTCCAGGTTGTCCTTTACTATTACTACAGAGAATCAGAGTATCTGTAATCTTTTGCATATAACCCTCATGAGATAAGGCCTATTCCCTCATAGTGGGAGACTGGATTCTCATGTGTCTCATGGAGCTTAATCCTTTCTGAAATTCTCTTTTACAAGTCCCTTTTACTCTTTGAGATTATGTAAGAGATAAACAGTTGACTGATGGTGGGCAAGAGAGCACTTTTTGGTCCAGAGCACTTTTTGCATCTGCTTCTTTATTCCCTAAAGCACTGTTTGGCAGTACAGTCCTGAGCAGTGTATAGTGAGTGGGACTCTTCAATGGTATAGATGCCCATAAATTGTCCAGGACACACATTGATGGTGGAGCTGTCTTTGTACCACCCATGCTTCTATAAATAACTTTAGAAAACTAATTGACTCATTGAGGTAAACTTGGCTGGAATATCTTATTTGCTCTATGAGTTCCTTCTCTGTCTGAGACAGAGTCTCCATAGGGAAAGACACAGGGAAAGAATTTCTAAAATTCTGCCATTGGCTTCTGTCTTTCTGCTTTGTCTTCAATATGGAGCCATGGATTTGCCATCCCAATTCATTTCCTAATTACCTTAATGATTTGTTACTTGACGGTATTTTTAGTTATATTTATGAACCAACATAAGAAAAGTTGCTAATAATATTTACTGTCACATGCTTCTGTCCAAGGTTTATTGTGTTTAACATATTCTCAGAAGGCAGTGAAATGATCTTGAATATTAATTTCAGACAACAGGAATCTGAGCGCGCAGCTAATGTAACACCGAGAAGTTGTAAATCAATGGGGATATAACTCAGTGGTAGCACTCACCTAGCATGCAGACATCCCTGGATTTGATCTTCACCAGTGAAAACAAAACAAAACAAACAAAGCACAAAATGTGATGGGAGGTGTTTGGAGAGGCAAAATGTAATTGCCTATTAAGCAGGAGAACATTCGTACCAAACCTAGACAATGTTTAACGCAAACTTAGGGTGTTCCTAAATGTAACTGATGTGCTTTCAGGAGCACTGGGTGAGTGGCTGGCCTCTGCACTCCCCACTCCCTTGCTGAAGCCTTCCATTCATTCAGTGTGCACTGTCTGATCATCTGTTAAGTGACAGGTACACTATTCTCATTTAATATCTGCAATCATCGTGTGAGAATCAGTGTGAAGGCAGTCTCTTTGTTGCTTCCCAGGAAATGGAATCTGAGATGGTGTAGATAATACATTTGTATCAGAGAGCATTCTGAAAATCAGTCCATAAGGAAGGGAAGGAAAAGAATCATGTTCCAGTCGATAGAAAAAATGAGTAGAACGTAGCCTCAGCAGGGCCCCGCAAAGTCATTTCAAAATGCAATGGCCTCAGAATTGCCCCTAGTTAGTGTAAAGTGGTGGCATCTTCATGCCCATGGGCTGACCAGTAACTAAGTACTTGCTTCCCTGGGTACAAGATGGGAATTTGGACAAGCCAATTCTTCAGCTGGGAAGATGGCCAAATGCTGGAATATCAGGGATTTCATCCCTAAAGGGAGCTGTGGGGAACTTACTTACTGGACACAGACTGTTGCTAATGGAGCTCAAACTGGCAAAGTCTCTGGAAGGCTCATCTACAGATGTAAGTTTATGTTAAATGATAAAAAACTGACAACAGATATAACAAACAGACTCATCTGAAGAAGAAACAGCAAGATGTTTCTGCCAGAGAACACTGGCCAGTGGCACAAATGTGGAGGCGGGGACAAGAGATAAAATGCTGTAAAGGAGTTCTTGTAAGCAGAGAACTCCTGTTTGCAGCTTTAAACAGAATCACTGTTCTTGCTCCAGGCACATTCTCAGTGATGTCATGCCTCCTGAAGTTTGGTCTTCAGGTTCAGAGAAGAACAAACACAGAGTGTGCTTGCACCATTTCTGGTAACAGGGTGACAAGCTCTGGACTTGTGACTTGGGTTGATGGACTGGTTTATGCAATAAGGCCAATGAACATTTTCAGGGTTGTGGCTGTTGAGAGCAGGGGAACATAAGAGTTTGGAGAACATACCCTTAGGGAAAGCTTTTTAAGTGAGAGGCATTTCTTAAAGTTAGAGCTTGAAGTGCAAACTGTATGAGCCACAGATAAGTGTGATGTTACCACACTCCTCCATATTTGTGATTGGCAAAGTCTCCTGGAGACTGGCAGCCTTTAACAGGTCTATTTTTATTAGTGCTCATAGCTCCACACAAATCTCTGCCAACTCTCTACAAGCGATACTGAAAATTCATGCTGCTAACATTTCTGAAAGTTAGAAAAACTGGAGAACATTTAATAGGAAAGACTGAGAAGTCCTTATATAATCTGAAGAGAATACATACCATTTATATATGTATACCATGACATTAACTTCCCAAAATAAAAGAAAAAAATCCCACAGGGCCATTTTTGCAGCCCAAAAAAGGAATTGCAAATGTATAAGTCAATGTTCCTGCTATAGAGTCAAGCCTTGAAGTAATGATATCATGACAACATCCTCAACATTTGGTAAGTTCAGTTGGAGTCGGAATTAGAATGTTTATATGTGAAGAATTTACAAAAAAGCTGTAAGTGCAAATTCATGTTCTCATGGCACTCCAGTTAACGAGTTTTGATGTGATAAACCCAGAAAAAAAGAAAAGAAAAAAAAAAAGGCAAGAAGCATAGAGAGATGCTAAATGTCTTCACCTCACACTGAGTAAATTTGACTGTTCTACCCAGATTAGCACCAGAGTTTTCCTTAGAGGCACAAAGGAAGGTTATTCTGCCTTGCATTTTAGCACATCCAGTAGCAAGAGGAAAATGACAAAGTACTTTGATAAAAATCAAAAGGATCCAGCTTTATTTGTGGTACTTAGCTTAGTTTGGAAAAGGCAAGGGCATATTTCAGAATACTCTGGCTGGACTTTTAGGTTTTTTTGAAAGAGGAAGAAATAACGGGCTTCTTCCAAAAGACTGTAAAGTGACATCAGGTTAATGTTTATGTAGAATGTTGAAACATTTGCAGTGTACATCCTTCATGTTAATGCTCCTTCACACTTCATAATGTAAAGCCAGTGCTTTTATTGTGAATTTAAACACAGTCAGCTTAAATCCATTATACATTGAACTAGCCTAGATTCATTTGAACTGCTCAAAATTGAAAATTCTCTAAGCTGTAGATAAAAATACAATATTCTTTGCATCATTAAAGAGACCCCTCTTTTAAGAATGACCTTCCTTCTGGGACTCTACCATTTCTACCCAGTACTAATAACTTTTCCCAGGATCCCAGATCATAAAATCCAGGACCAAATGAAAAGATCATGCCTGATTCTTTCTAAAGTCTTCTTCCAGCAATCAGAAGCTGCACTATTTCCTATAAAAACACAATGTCCCTTGCTCAGTTGTGTGAGAGCCTCCTCACAAGCAGCAAAAGGTAACACAATTCAATGCTCAGAGAGATCTTGTAAGTACCAACAGTGACCTGCTTTGTCTGAGAGCCAGACGAGACACTTTTCTCAACTACTTGTCCTGGCCACTTGCAGGGCATTGCTTATTTCCCCCAACTTTCAATCCTTATAAACATTGTGGCTGGCATTGCTGTATGGGAAATGAACCACACAAAACACTGCCTTCTGAGTTCTTTTCCCTCAAATCTAGTGTCTGTCTCCATGGCCCATTCCACCAAGTCTGCTCTCATGCACAGAGCCTGCACTTTCTATCATCTGCCTTTAGAGTTTAATTGAACATGAAATTAAAAGCAGCTGGTGGTCACCACCCCTCTGCTTTCACCTTTCCCACTCAGGTTTTCAACTCTCTGTTGAATATTTTGGAAACTTCTAGGTCTTGTCTTTTATGTGTTCTAGCCCTTCCTGCATTCACTCCTCTCTTTGTGTGCCCTTATCTGCAGCACCGTGAACATCTGGTGGGAGTCATTCAGCTTCTGCCATTATAGCCTCAGGCTCCACTACACTTCTACACATTTCCCCACTCACCCCATGGCTGTCTAGTTCCAGCTGGAGGCTCCTCCTCTTTCTGGTCCAACCAATCTTTTCATTTGATCTGTGAAAATCATTTTGTGCTGGTGATGGCTCCTTTAACTGTAACTATTTTATCCCCTGCATGTTCTCTATCAGATTTATCAAGTTTCTTCTTTCTCAAAAATGTAATATCCCTTGTATACTATTTTCTTTCTTTCTTTTTACACATTTGATTTTTATCTTCTTTTTGCACAGGAAAATTTAGTGAAAGAGCTATACTTGCTGATTTCATTTTGCTAGCTATCACATTTCTCACAGCGGTCACCAATAGCATCCTTTTAATAAACACACTGTGCAGTTTTCTTAGTTTCGGCCTACTGGCAATGTCTTACATAGTTCATGATGGAGTGTTCTCAGATGTCCCAGAGCAACATCCTTGCCTAGATTTCTTCAATGCTGTTACGGTTGCTCCTTTCCAGTCTCTTTGCAGGGCCCAAGGATATTCCTGGTTTCCTAAATGCTAGGCTTCATTTTCATTCTGTTTTCCCTTAATGAGGAAATGAATGTTGATATCTCACATCTACATGTTCAAAATCTTCCCTGGGCTCCAGTATATATGTCCATAAACTTACTCATTATTTCTTTTTGCACACATGTTATTGTTTTCTTATCAGCTCATCCAAAATTAAACTTACCATCCACCACAAAAACAAAAACAAAAAACCCTACTCTTCTTGGAGTGTGTATAGACAGCAGTATTACCATCTATGAGGTCCATGCTACCATGCTAGGAAATGAGGTTATGGGAGGCCAGAAGGTTGAAGAGAATTTGAGGAGTTGTATATTGATAAAACATACCTTATTCACCTCAGAGGCATGCTATCACAAAGACCACTAGGCAGGCAGATGTCAACAGGTACCCAGACACATGTCAACATACACAAGATACACACCACAAGTGTGCAGAGACACACAGGCAGACTGCCATACAGTCTACATGGAGGGTAGCACACATGGGCTCCAACAAAAGTCCCTGACATCAAGGCCATATTTATATAGATCCATATATAAGGAGCGCTCTGCCAAAGATAGTTATATGACAGATTATTTCACTGTTTACTTTGAAGTTCACCAAATATTGTGTCAGCTATTTTGAGCTGACTCGTAGTTAAGGAAGACCAGAGGCTCCAACATAGCCTTCATCAAATGGTAACAGTAATAATAAGTCTGTAAATGCATTGGACATTGATGTAAAACTTGCTCAAAATACATTAAGTCAGGACCTGATTCATTAGTGGCCTTATGGACCAAAGACAGGTCTATATAGTTCATGATGGAGTGTTCTTAGATATGTAAACTCAGTCATGTTTTAGCTGACTCATACATAGATCCAGCCAAGTTAACAACAAAAGCATTTGAAAAAAAAATTGCATTACTAAGAACATGTATAGACAATATTCATGTCACCTTTGCCTAAGCAGTATACAACTGTTTACTGTAAACAGTAAATGCTGCTGTAAACCCATCTAGATATGGTTTTAAAATGTATTAGATGGTGTACATAGGTTAGGTGGAAATATTATGATACTTTACATTAGGAGCTTGAGTGTCTGAATATTTTCATCTTGGAGAGAATATTTTATGGATACTGAGTTGTGGGAGCCCACAGTGAATCAAGTTTATGGCTTGATTCCAGTTTGACTCAAGGTCAGAGAGTTCAAGCTGATCTTTGCCCTTTAAGGCTGGATAACAGGACAATTGGCCAAAGGCATGGTTGGCGGATGTCTTATTCTTCAAGGCCAAATAACAGTAACACCAAATAACAATATAACATCAACTTATCTATCACCTTCATTCTGTCCATGACTGATATTTCCTGTGCCTCTGCTAACAAGGAGATGGATGAGAATAGGCGTAAAGGAAAGGAAAGGAATGGAGAGAGGGGGGGGGGAAATGTTTGCGGCAGCACCCAAGCCTACACTGGCAGCCCCTCTCTCTGCTTCCCCCATGCCTCGAGTGGCTACTCCCCTACTGCAGTATCCACAGAGTTATTTGACTGGATGCCTGCCTGCCAAGCCAGCTGCTCCATGTACCTGCCAGCCTATTCCATCTATGATACTGCATATGCCCACCATGGTGTTTCCAGTTAATGTGGGCCCCAATGTGACCAACCAGCCATGGATACCTACCCCTCTTGTAGACCTGTCTTTGGTCCATAAGGCCACTAATGAATCAGGTCCTGAATTAATGTATTTTGAGCAAGTTTTACATCAATGACCAATGCATTTACAGACTTATTATTACTGTTACCATTTGATGAAGGCTATGTTGGAGCCTCTGGTCTTCCTTAACTAGTGAGCTGCCTATGATGACCAGGCCAAGGCTCAGGTACTTTTTATTATACAGTACAACATTGCTGTTTCTCTTGAAATGCTCATGGACTGAGAACCGTGTTAACCCTGTCACACAAGCCCAAATTGGACAACACACTTATTTACTTGCCTTGGGAGACACCATTGCCCTTCAGTGGCAACCCATTGCTCCCCTATTAACCTGGGGACAAGGGTATGTTTGCATTTTCCCCTGAATACCACCACACTAATATGGATATCCTCCAGAGATGTGCGTCCAGCAACAGACCAAGAAACTTTGGCCAAAGAAGAAGCTTCAGAGAGGTAATATATTAATTGCTCTGCTACTGTGGCATTAGTAAAGGTCATGTCATTACTGGCATGCAACCCTAGATATAAAGCAATTGTCTCACCCAATAAAAGGTTGCTAATGCATCACCAGAAGGACTTTGATTGGCACATTTCATATAAATATGACTAGGGTCCCATCCATGTCCTTGAGACTGAATTTTTGATTAATTCTTCTCCTGTTCAACTGTCTTTTATAACAGGTTCACCAACAGAAGGCGGCCACAAAGGCAACCCTACAGGTTTTATTAGCTCTCAGACACCTAGAACAAAGTCCTCCCAGAGAGATAATGCAGGCATGGCTCACTAAGATACAGAAGGCTACTGACTAACCTCCCCCCTCCCCAGTTCTCCAGGAATTGATGCTCTTCAAGGGCTGGTAGTCAATGATGGGTATGAGCTTGTTTGGCAAGCCAGCCTAAGTCAAGCACAGTTCATTATGCTGAGATCTCCTGAGGTGAGGTCAACAAGGTTAGGGTAATGTACCCTAGCTCCCACTGAGCATGCCCTATAAAATAATAAAAAGGGGGGATGTATGAAATGACTCATCCTTAGCAGGCTTGAGGGCCAGCTGGCCCAAACCAGTAAAAAAGATACTTTCTGAGAACCAACCTGGTTCTGCCTAAGGGCCTTAGCAACAGCAACTGAGACATGATCTGGAGATGACCTGGATCAATGAGAGGAAGCCATGTCACACCAGCAGATGTATATCCATCAGACCTTTCCCCAGGGTGGGGTAGAGGGTATATAAGGCTTGCCTCTTCCTGAATAAATTGAGCTTGTTGTTTCGACATTCTCCTACAATCTGTGTGGCTAGACTCTGCACCTTCTTGGCCCCTCTGCCAAAGGGAACAATAGCACAGGACCCTGCCACATAGGATGTTTGGCCAAAGGTGTGCTTACCAGGTGCTTGAGAATTAAGGAGATGTTTATACTTGCTTGTACTTTGAGAGGGAGAGGTCTTTTGCCCCAGCTTGCTTTGGGTATAAAAAGGCTGTGAGAAATAAACTCAAGGCTGCTGTGGTATTGACTCAGAGCCCTCACGAAGCTATCCTGTGTCTCTGTCTTTTTCTTTTACATCTAAGTCTCTATTTTTTCCTATCTATAATTTCTCAATCCTCACTCCCCTATTCAGGACTATTCCACAGGTCCGGCAGGACCCAACACTGAGTACTACCAAATGATAACTTCACATTGTTGTTTAACTTCTCTCAACTATGAATTTCAATAGGCTTTTTTATCACTTAACTTCTCTTGATATATATATGGCTTATATAATAATTTTCTGTTGTACAAATATGAAAAAATCACTAAATGGCCATTGTATTTGAGGATATAAAATGGAGATATATGTATCTAGATTACCTATCTATCTATCTATCTATCTATCTATCTATCTATCTATCTATCTATCTAGCTATCTATCAACTTCTATATAATGTATGTAATATGTGTGTGTGTGTGTGTGTGTGTGTGCATGCATGTATTTACCTGTTCAGAGATTTTTAATTAAAATGTATAGAGAAAACTACTCCTTACCATTTTCAATAAAAATATTCACAAAAACCTTACCAGTGTGTGACTTTCTAAATTAAGGAAGGTTCAAGAGTGGAGGACATACATTAAGACAAAAATAGAGTATGAAATCATACAGTCTGTGACACTAATGCCAATATAGAATGGTTGAACATCAGTCAGCAGATGTGTTTCAAGTGACATTAGATTTACTACAAACAAATTTGAATAGAGAATAATTAAGATAAACAAGGTTGTTGGGAAAATAATAAGCCTGTAGCATTCCATTTCCATCTCCTAATATTGAATTGTTGCTATTTTTCATTATTTTGTATTTTTTTTTTTTTTTTTTTTTTGGTTTTTCGAGACAGGGTTTCTCTGTGTAGCTTTGCGCCTTTCCTGGAGCTCACTTGGTAGCCCAGGCTGGCTTCGAACTCACAGAGATCCGCCTGGCTCTGCCTCCCGAGTGCTGGGATTAAAGGCGTGCGCCACCACCGCCCGGCTCATTATTTTGTATTATTATTAACAGTCCACTACATAATTCACTGTGGTTGATCATCCTTTATAGATCTTGGGAAGAATAATTACATATACTTAGAGGAATCACAATATTTGCTATTATGGTCAACTGCATCTCAATAATGCAAAGAGCTTAAGGAGACCATAAAGAATGTGACCAAATCTATGTGTTTGTAAAAAGTGGTCATATAGAATCCCTATGCCCTGCTTGTGCTTCTAAGAAGTTTTGATATTGTCACAATGTACAAATGTATTGACATCCTAAATATATGTACATTTAACCTTCTTCTAAAATATTTTTTTATTGTTTCTTTCAAAACTACATCAATTGCTGTGATGGCTCATCTTTATTGTCAACTTCATTTGGTTTAGAATCATCATGGTAAGACATTTGTGGGTATGTCTACGAAGGTGTTTCTAGAAAGGTAAAACTATATTTCACCTCAGTCAAAAGCTGGAGAAGAGACCAAGAGGCTTAACTGAGATGTAGCTAAAGTTTTTCTGGTCCTGCCTGGCCCACAGTCAGGACAAATCTCTCTCACCCACCAGTCCCACAGCCACTCAGACCCAACCAAGTAAAAACACCGAGACTTATAAACTGTATGGCCATGGCAGGCTTCTAGCTAGCTGTTCTTATATCTTAAATTAACCCATTTCTACTAATCTATAAGTTGCCACGTGGCTTGTGGCTTACTGGTATCTTCACATCTTTTCATGGAAGCAGCTGGCAGCATCTCTCTGCCTCAGCCTTCCACTTCCCAGCATTCTCTTTTCTGCTTGTCCTGCCTATACTTCCTGCCTGGCTAATGTCCAATCAGCATTTTATTTATACAGAGCAATATCCACAGCACTTCCCCTTTTCTTTCTTTTTTTTCAAAAAGGAAGGTTTTAACTTTCACATAGTAAAATTACATATAAAAAAATTACCAAGCAAGAATTACAGTTAAAATATCTAGTCTATTTATAATATATAATCTATTTATATTTGGCAAAATTAAAAAAAGATATCCTTTCTATCCTATATTTGTGAATCTAAAGTTTCATATCTAACTTATCTTTTATCATAACTGAGGAAATTATAACTCTAGTCTTTAACTATATCAAATACCCCATAAGGATATACTATTACCTGAGAAATGGGAGAAGGACACAAGCAACTTTTGGGAGTCTTGTGAGAGTAGACAGAGACACTGGCAGCCTGATCAGTCACCTAATGTTTTTTGTAAAGTTGGGGCATCTGTCTTAAGCCCACAGGCTTAGAGTCTCTCAGTCATTTTTCTCTGTGTCCTGTAGAATGTCTGGCAATTTCCTCTGTGAAGCAGGAACCTAAAGGACCATTGTGCCAAGCAAAGTTCAGTGGTCAACTTTCTATGGGTTCTGCATGTCCAGTTGATCAAGCAGTCCAGGCAAGAACAGTTTCTTGCCCAAATGGCTATTTTTGCCAAGGTGAAGATAAACTCCGTATGGAGTGTCTTTGCTGCCCATCCTCCTCTCTGAAGTAAATAGGTGCTGCCAGGAGCAGACATGTCTCACTATCCAGAAAGTCTAAATTTTTAAAACATTTTAAATGTCATATTCTGTAGGTCTTTGAAGTGTTTAAAGATTACCTACCTAATTGAATTATATCTATGTATATCTAGAAAACAGCATGACTAAAAGTTTGACTATCATAGAAGACTAATTATTAATCTGTGTTTCTTGATTATCCATTACAATTTAAATGAGTTACATAAGCATAATACCTCAAATGAGAATAGAAATATATATATATATATATATATATATATATATATATATATATATAGTATAACAAAATTAAGTTTAAACTTGTATCAATAAACTAAAATCCATAGCAATGTAAAACATTTTAAACAAGTTGCTCTTTAAAAGTAGATTCAATAGCCGGGCGGTGGTGGCACACGCCTTTAATCCCAGCACTTGGGAGGCAGAGGCAGGCGGATCTCTGTGAGTTCGAGGCCAGCCTGGTCTACAAAGCGAGTTCCAGGAAAGGCGCAAAGCTACACAGAGAAACCCTGTCTCGAAAAAACAAAAAACAAAAAAAAAAAACAAAAAAAACAAAAAAGAAAAGTAGATTCAATAATCTACCCTTCCATCCTATCATATCTATATCATAGCCCCTTTTCTTCTTTAGAAAGAGATCACATTTATAATCAACCTGATTTAAATAAAAATATGGGTTTTTCTCTGTCCCACACCAGAGGGCTCTTCTGATATGGGACAAAAGAATATTTCTTAACCTTTTTTATTTTTTTTTTTTATTTTTATTTTTATTTTTATTTTTATTTTTTTTAGCAATGTGTTTGGGTTTAGAGAAGGAGTGAGCCAATTCTATCTCCAAAAACAGCTTGGTATATTTAGGAATTTGGGCATAGCTTCTCTTACTACTTCCTGCTGGAGGGGGTGCTGTATCTTATGGGGACACAATGAAAATTTTAGGATTATGGAGTAGTCTGGAGGATGTATCATCTGAGCCAGTTGCCTTGAAACCATTCTGGATGTTGGATCATCTGGGCCATGGTGTCATCAGAGACCTTTCCAGGGGTCTTGGCTGGTCAAACCTGGTAGCATCTGGCTTTCTGTGGAAACAAAAGCAGAGCCTCCTTTCCAAAGCAACATATCCTTACCTCCAAATTTTGAAGTCAAGGTATCTTTAATATATGTATGTATGTATATATTTGTTTAACTCAACAGCTTTTATGATCAAATGTTTTTCTGCAGTTATGAATCCCAAAGACAACACAATCCAGATTCTCTGTGTAATATCCATCTTTACGTGGCTTATTTTTTATACTACTTTTACTGTCTCTTTAAAGACTTTATTTTTAAAAACTATTTCTTTATATAACTGTATATATTTCTTTGTTTTTCTCTCTTCCAAGCCTATGTACATTTTTACACACATTGTAAAGGATTTAAAGTCTTGTTCTGTCTGAATCTGTCTTATTGTGAATCTATTGTTTTAAACTGCAGCATGACTAAGGCTAAAATAGCAGCTTTGGCTGGTGGCTCTGCCCACCTCAGCTTCCCAACATGGCAGTGGTACGTTTATCACCAGCTCCAGAAGTCATCAACTCTTAGAATCAGTGGTTCTATGCTTCTATCAAAGCAGCATGTAGCCCAGAAACCTCTTTTTTTTTTTTTTTTTTTTTTTGTACTAGCAAAGACTAAATCTACCACACAGTGTAATGTGCCACTTGTAGACACCTCATTCCCGCCACACTGCTGGTCAAACGCACATGCCAGGAAACCACCAACTTGAGAGAGACAGCTAGGAAGTTGTTTTTAGCTCTGTTTTAGAATCTTCTTTTCTCAGGTTTTAGGTGGAAACTCTTGCCAACCCCCTGGGCACCTACCCTGGATGTGCTGGGCTGTTGTTTGGCAGGTTCCTCCCAGTGTCTGCATTGCCTTTACTCTAAATATTTGCATCAGGAAGAAGGGGATTCAGAAACCTTAGGTGGGAACAAAGGATCACATGGGAGAAGAATAAAAGCTTGGAAAATTCTTGAGGGCCTCAACCAACAGTATAGAAAGGGAGTGAACAGTAACAGTCTAACCCATAGAAAGACTGTTTGGACTATGGAGCTGCTGTAAGCAACATGGAGAGAGAGCTCCATGGTCAGGGCTTTGCCAGTCCTCACTTGTACCATTTGGCTTTGCAGTGACATTGCATTGGCAATCTCAGTGGCTCACCAATCACAAATTGGACATTGGTGTAATCATTACTTTGGTCTGTTGTGGGCTCTCTTTCTGGGCTTAGTAGGTGTGTGTGTGTGTGTGTGTGTGTGTGTGTGTGTGTGTGTGTGTGTGTGTGTGTGTTATGTCACCCTAGTAAACATCTGTCACATAGTAGTGTCACCAGCCAATGGCTTGGGGTCCAGAACTGGATAAAAAGGGAAAAGCAAGCTGAGTACCCGTGTTCATCTCTTTCTACTTCCTGATTGGGGATGGCAGTTGGCTGATTATTTCATGCTTCTATTGACATGCTTTGTCTGTCATGACAGACTGGATCCTGCAGCTATAAGGCAAAGCAAACCCTTCCTCCCCTACACTGCTTCTTGACAGGTTACAACAACAAGAAAAGTGACTATTACATTTGCTAAACCATATTTCTAAGCTTCAAGCTGCATGTCTATGAGATGGGAAACTATCTGACAAGATTTTTTTGATGCTAAATGAATTAAACAAGCAGACTTTCACTTTGATTTTACTTATTTTTTATTATATGTAGAAAAAGATTCATTATTTCACATCAAACCGAACTGGAATAATGAGATTGCTTCTGACAGATGCAGTCCCATGGATTCATCCCTAGTCAGTGATTGTTCCAGAACCTCCTGGTTACCCTAAAGTGATACAGAGATCATGGTTTTGGGGAACAGCTGAGATACAATTATCGTGTTACTTTTCTTGGTGAACTGTGAATGAACATATGTTCACCCTGGCTAGAGCATCAATAATAGAATAAATAAATAGTTCCAAACAAGTCTATTTTAGTGAACCAACAGATTTATTGTGGTTACTTACAGGAATGTGGTGTAAGAGATACTAGAGCAAGGATGACTCAAAGGCACCTGCATTACTGAAAAGCCTGCCTCAGCATGGCTGATGACTCACAAAAGTTGCATCCCCATGTACCTGCATAATTTGCTGACTGGGGAGTCTCCTTTCCTAGAAATTGTTACTGTTTTTTAGAAATGATGACAGAGCAAGCAAGACAGTGAACATGTATGTATACTTGCCATCAAGAAGTGCATAATGAAATTAGGCTCCCCAAGGAGATAATTGTGTAATACAGATCATGAGGAAAAACTTTGTAAGTCTTGTAAGTTTGGGGAGCTTCATGAACTTTGAAAGCTTCATTTATTTTCTTTTTCTTAAGGAATCCCCTCCTATCTTGTGGGGAGAATGTTTTACTTTTAAGGTTACTATATACCAGCGTTCCTTACCATGCATACATTTGATAGGACCTGAGCTGCTGCATGTAAATTGTTACAGTTATGCCTGACAAATAATGGGTGGTTACTGATTACTGAGGCTTTGTATTAATTAACCTGATGAACAGAAGGCAGGATAGATGCTATCACCATTTGTGTAAGAGTATCCTTAGCCATAGGAAGATTGTGACACAGACAAATTTTTCTTTCAGAATATGAAACAATTTAAAGAGGAATAAGCTTGAATTGCATGCCATTTTCTGAATTTATTTACTCTAAGCCAAGATATGCATGTAGTTAAATCCATGGGAAGAATAAGTCAAAATTTGCTCATGAGATTTTAAAACACACTCCCAGATGAGAGTTCCTTCTGTCATTTGGAATGTCTGTGGCCCCTTCTATAGCCACAGACACCATTATAAAATGAGGTGCTGAAAAAGCGTCTTTGTCTTACAGACGTTGATCAGTTCTACATGATGTATTACAAACTGTGGATAATATTAATTGTATTACTATACACGCACACAGTAAAATTGCTAGTAATAAAATATGCTCATAACTATTTCACAAAGTATTAACTTCTAAACTGATCAGGTTGTTTCATTCCTCTGCTTCTCTAGAGAAAAAAATTTAAAATGATACCTATTACTTATTCATAACTCAAAGAGGTAAGATTTAACTTTGTTACACTCTATCTTGGGTTTCTTGAAATGAAAAGAAGGAAAAATATCATGGAAGCACAGAAAAATCTAAGAAAATTTACACAAAGAAGTATCAACTTGCTTTCATAATTACTTTCCACCAAATGAACATAAGAGAACAGAAAATATTAGAAATGTTGCACAAACTCCTAAGACACTTAGCAAAAATAAAGCAGCTTTACATAATTATTTATATTATGCTAACCTCTACATGTGAAATTTTTATAAAAATCCTAAAAAAAATTCCTATCTTCATTTTTCTAAAATTTTATATCCTAGTATGTCATTAAGCAAATGCAGTAATGGAATGCCTCTTTTATTGACTACATATCTTTAAAACTTATGCATTTTTGTTTATTTATTTAATAAGTATCTGTGTGTTTGTGTATGTGCACACATGCGTGCGTGCATTCACATTTGCTACAAGCATGCGTGTGGATGTCAGAGGATAACCAAGAGGAGCCATTTTTCTCCTTCCACCTGATGGTCCCTCAGGATCAAAGGCAGGTTGTCAGGCTTGGTGGAAAACACCTTTACCCACTGAGCCATTACTCCTGCTCAATGACCTAAATATGATTTTACACATTTGTTAAATTAATCTGAATTACATCAATAATAAAGTGCCATTAGTTTAATAAAATTAGATATTGCTAGATGGTCAATACGGGACTAATGCAAAAAATAATTCAGGAAATAAAATTAAAATGATTAATATCATATTTTATGTAGATAGACACATCTACGTTTGTTGAAAAATACCTTTGAAAATAATACCTTACCAAAATTTTATTTTCAGCATTTTGAAACATCAACAGTTGGAAAACAAAAAGTTGTAATGTGTTTTACTTTTATTAGGAGGCTTTAGATTTCCAAAAGCTTTCATCTGTATTCCTGATCTATTAAGGGAGGAAGACTTGTAGGTGCTGGTCCTTGTGTGTCCCTCTATTCCTTAGGCCATTATGGCCACTTGGTGACAGAGCAAATCATGGTAGTGAACATGGGTACTTACAACCAAGAAGTGCACTTATCACAATGAGATTAGGCTCCCCAAGGAGATAATTTCGTAATACAGCTGCAGAAACCCTTTAATGCTATTTATAACTGAAGCAGCTGCCAATCTCCAGATGTTCTATATCTTCCCCTGAGAAGGAAAAAACAGCTACAAATCAGCGACCATTATTAGTAAACATATTTTAAGTGCTTTCCCCTTGAATGACTGTTAATTGAAATAGCACAGAAGTATATTTTACACAGTTTTCCTCACTGTGGAATAAATCCACTTGTGTGAAAAATATGTGGAAAATTGAGGAATGTACTAGTGAACAAGACAGTTCCTTGAAAAACCTATGTTTGTTGTTGAACTTATAAAGTTACAAGCAGATTGTATGTAAGAATAGAGAATGGGAAAAAAAGCAGTTTTGTTTTTTAGAAGCTAAAAAAAAAAAAAAAACCTCATGCCTTGACTGGTGTATCAAATCATGAAAGGGACTGATTAATTCAAGATTCTGACATAAAATGAACTTCATATAAATATTAAACACTTCAGGAATGTTTAATGTCTTATTTCATTTATATGCAAACTACCTTTTTATGGTTTTGTCCTTTGAATAAACTACTTGCAAACACTTAACACCCCAAACATTGACATACTGATATTAGTATTAGTAACATAATATTTTAAGGTAGTATTTAATTAAAATGCATTTTAAATGATTTTTAAAAAGAGTTGTATTAGTTCTTGAGTTATTCTATTTCAGTTTTTACCTGTTAATCATACTTTGTACTGATACAGGTAATGCTAGTGTTCATTTACCAGATGATACACATGGGCAGACTGGGGAAGACAAAAAGATCTAGCCAGTTGTTCCTAGATTTTCACTCATTGTCAACAATGGGTTTCTTATCAACATATCTGTCTATGTATTCATCATGATAGAGAGATGGTTTTTGCTGGCAATGCTTATTGTTGGAACACCTCTCTCATCCACTTTTCTATAAATTTCTACAGGCATTTATGATTGCAGTTTGACTTTCATGAAATTATTACAGAATTGATTTTGGTCAGAATACTCATAAGCATTGATCTATCATTGTGCCTCATTCTTGTCTGCCCCCAACAGCCCAAAGTGATGTCAAAGGAGAGAAGACTGTAGCAGGAGATAAGGGGCTGATTATTTGAATACTGTGAAAACTGTTTTTCCAGGCATGAGGGCCACATACTGCAGATTTGTGAGCCATTTGGTAAAAGATGGGGATTCACACTGCCTGAAGTGGAGCATTTGCTACCTGACTCCAGGAGTTCTAATATCAGGAAATGACCAAGCCATTCGAGGGTGTGGCAGATTTGTAGGCTGGAAGTCTGAGATGCACCTAGAAACTACTCTTCTTGTCTGCCCAAAAGCCAAGCTTTGAGACCATCTCTCATTTGTGGGCATTTTTTTTCTTTATTCGCCCTGAGAAAGTCAAGGTTACTGAAGGCACCAATCTCTAAAAAGGAATGTAATAAACACCCTGTGAAGGACATTTAAGTCTCTTTCAATTCCTTTATTTCTTCCCTAGCTTGGATAGAATAACCCAAACCCCATAAAGTGAAGGAATCTATATTTGAGTTCATAAAATGAAGTCCAAGACACTACACAGTTCCACTCATACAATTATGCATAAACTACCCAGAGTCTCCCAATCTCACTTTTATGATCCTATCTGTGTGTATGTAAGTCTGTGTGTGTAGGTATACATGTGTGTGTGTTTGTGCGTGTCTAGGTGTATATATATATATATATATATATATATATATATATATATATATATATATATATGTGTGTGTGTGTGTGTGTGTGTGTGTGTGTGTGTGTGTGTGTGCGTGTGTGCCAGGGAGCTGTAGGACTTCATATTTTAACTCACAGGTGAGGGCTAGAGGTGGAAGCTCCAAATATTTATGGTGAAGAAAAAGATTGAATCTTCATTTATGTCTTCAAATAGACAACAACATGCATACTTAAAAACCTGCCTATAAATGCACATATATATTTACACATATATACATATGCATTAACTTTATTCACAGGTGTCTCTATAGGGAAACATTTGCCTCAAGTGTCTACTTGCTGAATATTCTCTTAGTCTGATTTCTGATTAATATTTATCGTTCACAGGGAATTGAGATACACACTGTTAATCCTATGACTGCATCGTCTTGTTTCTGGCAACGTAAAGGCAGCACGGGGAAGAGAGTCGCTGTCACTCAAACTGCAGAAATGTTTTCTCTCTGAGAAATAATTGCATCTGACACCAGAACAAATGAACTGAGGAACACAATTGGAAACTAAATTGCTTTTTGCTGCATACATTGCCTTAAGTTTTGCTTTAGTGAATTAAATCCAGTGCTTCAAACACTTGCAATCACATGGAGCATTGTTTTCTACACCAATAATGAGCCGATGTGTGTGTGTGTGTGTGTGTGTGTGTGTGTGTGTGTGTGTGTGTGTGTGTTTTCAAAGGCAAGCTAATACTTATTCTACATATTAAAGAGATGGCCCGGTAAGCCCAAGAGGTAACAAAGAAAAAGCTTCACAAAATTTCCCATGGACCATGTTCACAGCAAACTCTTATGCTGCTTTAATTCAGTCTGAATTCAAATGCCACAAATAACAAATATTCAAGTATTTTTAGTCTCATACTAAAATTTTGCAAAAGTGAAGTACATGAGGAGGCATATTATAAAAAGCCGTTGGAGGAAAAAAAATCACTCTTAGGTAAATTGTAATTTCTCTTTTAACTTTGAAGTGGTCCATGCTTTCCCAGATTGGGGGCAGATCGTCTGTGGACTCACTGTGCTTGTGAACCAGAGAAAAGCAGTGGGGTGAACTGCTGAGGGACAGCTGTGAAGTGGCAGCTGCCCTGCACTTGGGCAGGGGTGGCAAGCTCATGTTTTGTTTATGGAGCAGCCTTTCTGAAAAAAAAAGCAGTTTTCCCTTTTGTAGTTGCTTTACTGGAGCCCAAATGCACACTTCCTTTTAACTGTTACACGATTTATATTATAACCTCAGTAATTTCCCTCTCCTTTTACCATGGCAACAGACAAGAGTTCATGGACTAACTCCCCTTTCCTGTGGCTTTGTTGACTGACTTCAGTCACAATGTGAATCACTGGGCTTTCTTTAAAGGCCAGTTCCCAAAGACAGGAAAGAGTTGAGATTCTAAATCCATCTCCAGGACCTGAAACATCTGTCCTCCCCTTTCATTCCTGAAAATCACACTGGACCCCGGCCTCGTTTCTATGGACGCAGCCGCCGTTGTCAGAGTTATTTCAACTACAAACAGACTTCTCAATTCTCCTGCTTTTGTGCAAAGCATCGTAGTTTTAAGAAGCCACATCTTGGGCTTTTCTTTCTCTTTTCTTTGATCTTCTGCCAGGAAAACCTTAAAAAGTAAAATGAATTTGGGGAATTTGCTCATTTTTAACTTTGTTATTCTAAGAGAAACATCAGAAACTCTACCCCAGTGACAGTGACAGTCCCCAGCACAGAACTGACTCATCTTGAAAGGTTTGTGGGACTGCATATGGAGGCAAACATGTATTTCTGATGTCATGTCTACACTTCTGCTGGCCAAACTTTTAAAACTAAAAGGCAAAGAGGTGGGATGAGAAATATTGTACAAGTGAGAAACTGCTTTAAAAGGCAAGTGTTGGCAATTTTAGCATGTACTTGCTTTGAATTTTTTTTTTTACAAATAATGCCATTATTGTATCAAATTGTATAGTTTCTGTAAAGCATTTAATGAAACACATTTTTTTTCTACAAAGAACGTCCTTTATATGAGGAAAATATATTTTATATGAAGAACTTCCTTTGTATCTTCATGGGTTTGTGTTGGGAATTTTTTGCAAAGGTGTAAGGAGTAAGAAGGAGGTAAACAGAAGAAGGAGAGAATGTGGGAAAATAGCAGTATGGATATTTGGAAAGTCATAAAGTAGCATACTATTAGCTATATACCTAAAAACCCATAATACACACAAGTCTGCATATAAATATACACACATGAAATTCTCTCATCTGGGCTGACAATGCTCCCTCCCTCTGAGAGCTAGAGACCAACAGGCTAGTAAGCCCAATACCAGGCATAAAAAGCATTCTTTTGGGTTTGTTGGTTAGGGTTGTTTCCCAGAGGTAAAAGGTAAGTCCTCATTGCTGAAGACACAGGGCCCAAAGGACTCTGAACTGGAAATGGCCTGAATACTTTCTTCCTGGGGACTAGATTTCATGATACCAGAAGGTGCCATGCAAGCTTCCAAGGGAGGGAAGCAACCAACAGCCCCATGTAGCATGATGCTTCAACAATTACCAGCATGCTACAATAACCCTAAGGTAGTAGCATACTTATCCTGTCAGCAACCAGAAGCTCTTTAACTGCTCTTAAGACTTGTTCAGCAGGAGGGAGAGCATGCTTGGTACTGGAAACCTAGCCAGCTCCTCAGGGGTTGTGAAGTCATAGATCTTAGAGGAGAAACTACAATGTCACTTCACCAAAACATCAAAACCCCAAATTACATTCTAAATATCTGCCCTTTTATATTCACAGATAAGAGCAGTCCTCACCCTTCATCAAGGAAACTTCTCTTTGTAACAGATGGAGACTGTCTGAGTCCCACTGAGGAAAGCTTGAGCGAAAGAGCCCTCAAAGCCTGCTCCCACAGTGACAAACTTCCTCTAGCAAGGCTACGCCTACTTCACCAAGGTCGTACTTCCTAATAGTACCATTCTCTATGAGCTTACTGGGGCCAATAATATTCACACTACCACAGACACCATGACAGAACATGCAGAGTTGTGGAATCCAGTACCAACAGATACATTTACAAAATAATTTCTGCACCTAAGGCTCAAGAGATAATTACTGATGAGGGGGCAGAAAGACTGTAAGAGGCAGAGGATCTGGAAATGTGCTGTGAGTTGGTGTTACCTCTTTAATGTAGGAAGCTATATCTATAAAGTCTCACCAATGGGACAAGCTAAGCATGAAATGAACAAGGACAACAACAGACATGCTAATGTGGACAGAGGAAAGCCCAAAGGCCTCCACCCTATACATAGAACTACAGGAAACTAAGAAATGCTGGGAGTTAGAGAAAAATGTCTTTCCCGGGGAAAAGCACACCAATTGGTCATCCAATATGAAATGGTCAGCCCTGAAAACATACATGCAAGTAACACCATACAGCCTAAGCAGGTTGTGTAAAAGGAGCAAGGAGGGATGTATGGGAGAGTTTAGATGGAGGAAAGATGAGGAGGAAATTATGTAATTATATTATAACCTCAAAAATTATAATCAATTAATCATAAATAATTTAAAAAGGAAGGAAAATAGCAATTGGGTAAATATTCTGAATTTAACCAGGAAAGTAGAGATGGATGAAATGAATAAGAGACAGTGCTTGCTTTTGTACATTTATTTAGACTTTACCTTTATTTCTGTATTTCAGGGAAGGTAAAGGAGTGATATGAATTTACACATGACAAAGTTTTGTATATCGAAGTCAAATGAATGAACAGTGGGGAATGGTACTCTAGCTAATGAGAATAAGCAATGGTTGTGTGCTCAGCTCCAAACAGAAACTTTGTATCGCTGCCCCTGCCCTCCAAGTATCAAGCCTTAGGAAACATCACAGAAGGAATGAAAGACAGGAAGAGGGCCTTCAAAATGCTGTCTTCTGGGAACGACACAGCCATTACAATCCTACAGCAATTAAAGTTACCGCCATTGGACCTGCGCGAGACAGGGCCTAACGGTCAATCATGGGTCAGGGAGGAGCCCACTGTAGAACATTGGTTATTGGTGGGGAGGCCAGTTGTTGTCTTCAGTTGAGTAGTCAGGAGTGAGCCCATTAGGCTCCAATGGACAATTCCAAACACGTGATCACACACACACAGCCCTGTTTACCTTAATGGATTATAAAACAAAACAAAACATAGCTGTGATAAAGGGACTGGTAGGAAAGAGGGGAGTTGACAGTGGTGGTGGGGGGACCACGAGAAGGTGAGGTAAGAGTAACCACAACACCTTATTCATAGAAAACTATCAAAGAACATACTTAGAAGCAATAATTAAAAAAAAATATATTGTTTTTTGCCTTTTTTTTGGCATTTCAAATGAAAGTCTGAATCCTGAGTTGGACAAAGACAATAGGTGAGCTCCTACCATGAAGGATGGTGACCTCTAACCCCTGTGACTCAACTACCCAGCCAGCAGAGCCATCTGCAGCTTCAGCCAGCAAGATCACTAAGCTGTCTCACTGCTTACTGCTTACTACACCCTCCCTGGGGTATTAGTCCACTTCTCATCCTTCCCTTCTTAGACACCCTATTCAGAGAACAGAGGAATAGAACAAAAAAACAGATCGCTAAAACTTGTAAGATGTGATTTTTTTTTAAAGGAAGAAGCTAGAGAAAAGGGTGTGGGGCATCAGGGTCAAGAAAAGGAACTTGATTGGATTCCTGGAGATTCTCTAAGGCAATCAGTGAGTAGACAGTCTAATGCACAGTCTAAACCAGGGCTGCTTTTAAGTAGCAGCAGGGACTGTGTGAACAAGAACACTCCAATAAATAAAGGTAAACATGGCCCCCAAGCAAGTCACAGAATTACTGCACCAGTCAGAGAAGAGACGCTGCAATGCTCACAACTCTGCAAAGGTCTGTTGGCTACTGTCTAATGCCTTTTGCATCTGTCTGCATATGACAGCTTGCTGCCAATCTTCAGACATTTTGTCTCATTCGTTGGTTTCCTTTTCTAGAGCTACAAAGATCTGCTAGCTTCTTGCTCTGTGATCCAAATCAGGATCTCATAAATGAAAAAGGCTAAGTTAATGATGTTGGCCATAGACCGGCAAAGTATCTGTTTCCCTTGTTGTTCTTCTGTATGCTCAATGTTGTACGTGACTGTAAGAAATGGGTTTTAGTGTTAAACTTATTTCAGGATTTTTTAAAGGAGAAAGTCATGTCTAAAGCCCAAAGTGATGGTGTTTGGGCAAACTTAGGGCCAGGTGTGAGTGACAGCGGGTAGTTTGCATGACAAATTTGATCAAGTTTGATTTTCAAGTTTTCCACTTGGAAAGCGTTAAGAATTCTAGATAATGAAGTTATTTGAAAGGAACTCATTTCTCCTCTCCTGAAAAGTAAGTCTATCCTTTTGTGTTCTCTTGATGTTCTCTTCCAAGGACAGAGATGAATGCTGGAGGCACACAGTCCTTTATTCTGAGAAATATAAGCAGGTTCTTTCCAGTAACCAAAGGGGTATGATGGACACTTCCCTAAACAATCAGTTCTCATGAAGAACTCATGTGAAATTTTATATTTAAACAAGAAAAATAGTCTTTCTTTAAGATTACAATTTTCCTAATTCCTTCCTTGGAGGAATATGGAAGATAACTGCTGCAAGTACTCAGCAAACCAAAGGTGAGTCCTCTGAATGTGATTTCATTAGCTTAGCATCAAAACAGCTTATGCCTCTATCTATCTATCTATCTATCTATCTATCTATCTATCTATCTATCTATCTATCTATCTATCTATCATCTACCTATTTATCTATCATCTATCTATCTTTCTATCTATCTATCTATCTATCTATCTATCTATCTATCTATCTATCTATCTATCTATCTACTTATCTATTTACCTATCCGTGCATGGGTGCAAGTGTGTATGTGTGTGTGCACAAGTATGTGCACATATGTGTACAGGTATGTGTGAACCTTTGTGCATATTGAGGCCAAAGATCTGCCTCAGGCTGTTCCTCAGGTACCATCCACCCTGCTAATTGTTTTGTTTTGTTTGGAGACAAGGTCTCACTATGTAGCCCTGGTTGACTGATAACTTGTCACATAGACCAGGCTACCCTCTAACTTGTAGAGATCCATCTGCCTCTGCCTCCAGAGTAGTGGGATTAAAGGCATTTGCTGCCAACATGCTTGCTTGCTTATCTATCTATCTGTCTGTCTGTCTGTCTATCTGTCTCTGTCTGTCTGTCTATTTATTTAAACTTTTAAAAGGTCACCTTATTTTGGAGATAGGATTTCTTGTTAGAATGGAGCTCTTCAATTGCAAGGTTGGCTGAGTAGAGAACCTTAGGTATCTACCTGTCGACTCTCCAGGACTGGTTTATAAACATGCACCCCCACCCTACACTCAGCTTGTCTAACTGGGTTCTTGGAGGAACAACTCTGATCCTCATGTGTGCAAGCCAAACCCTTCACTGACTGAAATATCCTCTCAGCCTGTTGTTCATCCTCTTCATAATTACAATGCATATTTGTTCTATTGTTCCAGAGTGTCTAAATCTACTATAGAATAAGATAAAGTATGGGTTGGTTAAACTTGTGTCAAGTATGAGTAAGCAGAAAGTAGAGTGCATATTAGACAGAAATAATTAATACTTGTGAGTCACAAGAATTACACATGAGGAATCTGAACACTATATATTCATGACATACAAATTGTAGAGGAAACACTGCTACTCAGGGTGCATTACACACATACACACACTCTGTGGGTGTGCAGTCTTAATTGGTGGCATCACTCTAGCCACAAATACTCACTATGATCTGGTGAACTACAGCTGGTGCCAACCATGCTTGTCCCTACATGTTGATTATGTGAGTCATGGACACAAATCCCAACTCAATGTGCTGTTAATCACATGCTGAGGTGGTTATCAGAGAAAGGGACAGAATGCATCAGCACTGTGTATCAGGACCAGAGTTTCATTCTAACTTGTTTCATCTCTTTCCTCTTGATTCTTACTGAGTGTTTTAAATTGTCCCCATAAACTACTTGACTTGAACATTTTAATTTTATTATTCGTTTCACCTCTAGAATAGTGTGTTTGTTTTCTGTTATTCTGGCAAAATGATCACAAATAGTAGCTTAAAATAACATGAGTTAGTAATCTTATAAATGTTAGCAGCCCTAAATATGTTTGTCTGCATTAAAGTCTAAGTGTCAACAAAACTATATTCTTTTTTGAAGGATTAAGAGGAAATTCTGATCTTCACCTTTCCAACTTCTAAAGTCCATCTCCCATCCCTTGTCTACTGGTCCCTCGCATTGTTTAGGCCATTACTGGCAGACCAAGTCTCTGTCACAATGCTGTTTCACCTTTCTTTCTGGTTCTAACTTTTTTTTCTTTCTCTTCCTCATCTGAGAATTCTTGTGATTTCATTGTGCCCATCTGATTGAGCAAATATAATCTCTTAAGGATACCAATATAAATGTTTAAAACCTAATTGTTATTGAATTAATTCTCTCTTGCCAAGCAACAAAACAGATAAACATCGAATTGAACATGAATATTTTTGGAAGGTCATGATTTCATTTTTTTAAAAATTTTATTTTACAATATAATTTAGTTCTACATATCAGCCACAGATTCCCTTGTTCTCCCCACTCTCGCCACCCTCTCCTTCCCCCCAGCCCACCACCAATTCCCACCTCCTCCAGGGCAAAGCCTCCCCCGAGGATGAGAATTGAGATCAACCTGGTAGACTCAGTCCAGGCAGGTCCAGTCCCCTCCTCCAAGGCTGAGCCAAGCGTCACTGCATAAGTCCCAGGTTTCAAACAGCCAACTCATGCATTGAGAACAGGCCCCAGTCCCACTGCCTGGATGCCTCCCAAACAGATCAAGTCAATCAACTGTCTTACCTATTCAGAGGGCCTGATCTAGTTGGGGGTCCCTCGGTCATTGGTTCATAGTTTATGTGTTTCCATTCATTTGGCTATTTGTCCCTGGGTTTTATCCAACCTTGGTCTCAACAATTCTTGCTCATATAAATCCTCCTCTTTCTCACTAATTGGACTCCTGGAGCTCCACCCAGGGCCTAGCTGTGGATTTCTGCATCGTTCCCTCAGTCATTGGATGGGGTTTCTAGCACGACAGTTAGAGTGTTTGGCCATCCTATCACCAGAGAAGGTTAGTTCGGGCTGTCTCTCAATCATTGTCAGCAGTCTGTGGTGGGGGTAACTTTGTGGATTTCTGTGGGCCTCTCTACCACTTTGCTTCTTCCTATTCTCATATGGTCTTCATTTACCATGGTCTCCTATTCCTTGTTCTCCCTCTCTGTTCTTTTTTTATTTATTTTATTCCCCCCCCCCCCGCTCTGTTCTTGATCCAGCTGAGTTCTCCTGCTCCCCCAAGCTCTCTTTCCCTCGACCCTCACTCTTCATTATCCCCACTCATGTCCAGGCTGTTCATGTAGATCTCATCCATTTCTCCGTCATTGGGTGATCCCTGTGTCTTTCTTGGGGTCCTGTTTTCCAGGTAGCCTCCCTGGTGATGTGAGTAGCAGTCCAGTCATCCTTTTTTCACATCTAGTATGCTCCTATGAGTGAGTACATACCATGTTCATCTTTCTGAATCTAGGTTACCTCACTCAGGATGATTTTTTCTAGATCCATCCATTTGCCTGAAAACCTCATGATGTCATTGTTTTTCTCTGCTGAGTAGTATTCCATTGTGTATATGTACCACATTTTATTTATCCATTCTTCAGTTGAAGGACATCTAGGTTGTTTCCAGATTCTGGCTATTACAAACAATGCTGATATGAACAAGCTGAGCAAGTGCTCTTGTGGTATGATTGAGTATTCCTTGGGTATATGCCCAAGAGTGGTATAGCTGGGTCTTGGGGGAGATTGATTCCCAATTTTCTAAGAAAGCACCATATTGATTTCCAAAGTGGTTGTACAAGCTTGCATTCCCACCAGCAGTGGAGGAGAGTTCCCCTAGTTCCACATCCTCTCCAGCATAAAGTGTCTTCAGTGTTTTTGATCTTAGCCATTCTGACAGGTGTAAAGTGGTGTCTCAGAGTTGTTTTGATTTGCATTTCCATGATGATTAGGGATGTTGAGCAATTCCTTAAATGTCTTTCAGCCATTTGAGTTTCCTCTGTTGAGAATTCTCTGTTTAGTTCTAAAGCGCATTTCTTAATTGGACTGTTAGGCATTTTGATGTCTAATTTCTTGAGTTCCTTATATATTCTGGATATCAGTCCTCTGTCAGATGTGGGGTTGGTGAAGACCTTTTCCCATTCTGTAGGCTGTCAATTTGCCTTGTTGACTGTATCCTTTGCTCCACAAAAGCTTCTCAGTTTCAAGAGGTTCCATTGATTGATTGTTTCTCTCAGTGTCTGAGCTACTGGTGTTATATTTAGGAAGTGAACTCCTATGCCAATGCATTCAAGACTACTTCCTACTTTCTCTTCTAGCAGGTTCAGAGTAGCTGGATTTATGTTGAGGTTTTTGATCCACTTGGACTTAAGATTTGTGCACGGTGACAGATATGGATCTATTTGCAGCTTTCTACATGTTGATATCCAGTTATGCCAGCACCATTGTTAAGATGCTTTCTTTTTTCCATTGTATACTTTTGGATTCTTTGTCAAAAATTATATGTTCATAGGTGTGTGGATTAATGTCAGGGTCTTCAATTTGATTCCCTTCGTCCACATGTCGGTTTTTATGCCAGTACCAAGCTGTTTTTAATACTGTAGCTCTATAGTAGAGCTTAAAGTCAGGGATCGTGATGCATCCAAAGGTTGTTTTATTGTACAGGGTTCTTTTGGCTATCCTGGGTTTTTTGTTTTTCCATATGAAGTTGAGTATTATTCTTTCCAGGTCTGTGAAGAATTGTGTTGGTATTTTGATGGGGATTGCACTGAATCTGTAAATTGCTTTTGGTGAAATTGCCATTTTTACTATGTTAGTCCTGCCTATCCATGAGCATGGGAGATCTTTCCATTTTCTGACATCTTCTTCAATTTCTTTTTTCAGGGAATTAAAGTTCTTGTCATATAGGTCCTTCACTTGCTTTGTTGGTGTTACCCCAAGGTATTTTATGTCATTTGTGGCTATTGTAAAGGGTGATGTATCTCTGATTGCCTTCTCAGCCTGTTTGTCCATTGTATCTAGGAGGGCTAGGGATGCTCTTTGAAAGCCTTTCTCCTTTGTTTTCACAGGACTAGTGTCTTACATCTTTATCTTTATCTTTTCCTTCATATCAAAGGAAGTCCCCAAGCTCAGGCGCAATTTTGAGTCACCATCCCAAATTTCAGTTACTAATTCCAGACTGGAATTGACAATCCATTCTGGTTTGTTGAACGTGAATGAGTGTTTCTTTCTCCATAGAATACAGATATTTAAGGGTAACTCCAAGCCAATCCTGAACAAATTCAAGTATAATATCCTCTTCAGCCTTTCTGCTTACCCAATCAACAGCTGTGAAAAACTCCTGAAATTTTGCTGTGGTGATCAAGGTAATCAGATTATTGGGCAATGAATCTAAAAGCTTAAATAGCTATGGAACATATCAACTAATCTTTGTTTTTCTTAAATTTGCTTCATGGTAGAGAAACTGAACTCTAACTATATATATATATATATATATATATATATATATATATATATAGTTATATATATATATATAGTTATATATATATAACTACTACTAGGCATGTAAGTGGATTGAAGAGGAACTCAGTTCTCCTTATGTTACAAGATTCTTGACTAAACACACAGAGTAGCTGTTTAAAAGGTTCCCATTGGTTTTTTACTATTTATACAGAAAGTTCTTTGGTTCTCTATAAAGTCTACCCAGATTCAAACAAATATTTGAAGTTTGGCACACTTAAATTTTTTTAAATGAAGTAAGCAAGCATATAATTAGGTTTGTTTCCCCAATGGCCCAAAGCAAGACTCATTCCAAGATACTCTAAAGTTCTGCAAGTAATTACAACTTGTTTGTCTGTGCACTGTGGCTGTGGCTGCTTTGGTGGTACCTCCAATGCAAGTATATCAATAAAATGCCAAGGAAGCAGATTTCTCCAGAAACAATCAGAAATATCAAAATTGAGATTTTTCATCATACGTGTATACATATGTTACGTTACAAATTAACTGATTGTGAATGTTGGTACTGTATATAGTTACGATGCACAGGGATTAAGCTCTCAGCCAAAGGGGAGGCTATTCAAATGCTTCTGAGGTGAATTCTAGTGTCTTATTTAGGATGTCACCCCCTAAAGTCAAGGAGTTAAAGAAATTAATAAAACTCAGGGTTGCATGTGTGTTGGGATAAAAGCTCTATATTGTGTTACCTGTTTCTCCCAAATGCATGTGCACACTGTAGCACATGAGCTTAGTACCTATGTTGTGTGAAAGACTTTCCCTGGGGAGATGCAGCATATATTTCTACTCACCCTAGATCAGGAGCCTACAAAAGACCAAAGTACAGATAACACCAAAGTCCTACTTGGTGAAAAATGAGTCTTGAGTCTTATTGGGGTTACTTACAATATTGTGGATGAGGGATTACTTACAGGAGCAGAAATGACTCACAACAACAGGCATCTCAGCTGATCTTTGTTTCTCCCAAACTGTTAGTGTTGTCTCTGTTTTTTCCAGGCAACTGGGGTTGTCTCAGACTTTGCAGCTTGTTCTGCAACTGACATTTGGCTATTTTCACTGTTTATTCTTAGGGAGGGAGGATCCTAGAGACTCTGGTTCGTTTCAGGATCTTCTTGAAGTGCTTCTGAGTTATTTACTCCTGTCTTAATGTGCTTCCCTGTAGGACGGGTTGCTTCAGTCTCAGAAGAAACCACTAAACACAGCCTGCAGTTCAGAGCAGATGACCTAAATATCCTTGAGTAGAGGTACAACATTGTGTTTTCCTTTAAGATATCCCATTATCACTCATTTCAACGCATATGGCAAGAAGTCTAAATGTAGGTTTGTTACCAATACTTGGACATTGTCTTCTTTCTGTGCATCTGCATAGGTGTGTATGTGCTGAATTCCGTGGCCCTTTCTTGTGCACCATGGCTGGGAATGTGGCATAGGGCCTTTTTACCCCTTGATCCTTATAGTACTGTAAGGAGACTTAAAGTAAGAGAGTGGATTTAATAGGCACACAAACAGTTGTGTTTGTTTAGTGGCTATGGATCCACCCAAAGCCATACTTGCTACTGAGCTAAATTGTCAACACTATTGAATTTGGTTTTTCTTTGTTTGCTTTCATGAAAGAACTCAATACTGGTTACTCTTATTGGCCTGTAGTAAAGTCAATTGGAGATTTTAAATTCTGTTTTTCAATAAATGTTCACTGTTATTCACTTATTTCTTATGTGCTTGAATAGTTAGGAATTGCCCATCACAATGGCCTTCCCACAAGCACCCTTCAACTCTGTTCCACATGATTCTTTACCTTTGGAATGTTTCCATAACAACACTCAGGGATTTACAAATCTGTGGTAGGCATATTAGATCAACAGTCTCACAGACATGAAAGCCATTCAGAACCTCAAAGCCTCATGAGGACCAGATCCTCCTTGTCTCTTGTGGATTTAGTACTTATTTGGGTTCTTTGTCTTCATCTGTTATTAACAATTACATCATTCTTTTTTCTTTATATGCTCAATCCACATCTGAGTTTTAACCATTCCATTTGTTCTTTACAGAAGCAAACACAAAAACTACCTTATTGTGATTAAATGAAATTTTATGATTGGTATTTCACTTATTCTTACATCTTTTAAACCCAAAATATGACTATTTCATAAAAGATATAGAAATTACATGCATGTAAGATACTTTTATGTCTTTGTACAGTAATGAGCATTCACAAGTGTCTTCTGTGATTACATTAGCATGTCAGAGAACAGTAACATTTATGTTATTGTTGAGTTTTAAAAGGCCGTGTAAGAGATCAGTATCAGCTCAGGACCCCCAAGACTAAGTTCTGAGCACAAAGGAGATTTGTTTGTCCCAAAGTGAGAAAGGGCAGGGAATAAGAGACAAAGACAGGAGTTAGAGGACAAGGGAGAAGGAGAAGGAACAAGAGGAAGAGAGTAGAGGTATTTGTCCCTGTGTGTGTGTGTGTGTGTGTGTGTGTGTGTGTGTGTGTGTGTGTACATGTGTGGTGCATGTGTATTTACAGACTGTAGTATGCATTATAAGGAAGTAAAGCAATTGTAGCTACATAAAAAACAAGTTGATTAGGGCTGAGCTACTAGGAGACATGTCAGAGGTGGCCTGTTAAAAGGTGGAATCTGGTCTGAAAGGAAAAGTAAGCCACACAAAGAGAAGGCAAAAGAACATTGAAATCCAAACAGCTGCACACATAAATATTTAAATCTCTGTGGTCTGATACCTGCCATGACGAAAAAAGATGCAGAGTGAGTTTGCATCTAATGTTCTCTCTTTAGCTTTTGCTAACCCAGATATTACTGACATGTGTCTAGGGCAAGGTCAGAGGAAGTCTTGGTGTCTGATGAGATTTAATACATTATCATTTATATCAGAAGACTTTGCCTATTAACTATTTCTACAGGCAGTGAACGACATGAGAAGTTTTCACTGGAAATGTTGCCAAGGAGACGAGTCTGTGTTCTCTTTTAAGAAATGTGTTTGTAACAGAGAACATTGCCCAACCTCTGGCCGAACAGTGGTGGCACAGGGAGTGTGGGTGGAGCGGGGCTGGGTAGGAGAAGTAGGTGGGAGAAACAATTGCTTCTTTTAGGACAGAGAATGAGATTTACATTTGATGTAGTGGTTCAGAAGGGAAAACATAACTGAGATTTGATGCTAAAATAGAATCAAGTGTACAACTATCTTAGGCAAAATTCACAAGAGAAGTGAGCTGGTTACTTGGAACATGTAGCTAATTGCTTATTTTTCAATTTACTTTAGATCTTTCATCGTGAACATATAGCAGTGGGTAATAATTTATTCATATTCAATTGACTCACTAAGTTAAAATGTACTAACGTGAGTAAAAATTCTAATGCATGAGGCTTCATACCATTGAATTCTGAAGGGCTAATGATGGTAATCTTGGTCATTATTTCAATTACACTATTTTTAATTTTGTCAAAGAGAACTGCAGTTTGTGTACAACAGTGAATGCAATTGCCCCAGTTTTGGGACATAGACTTCTGGCTGTGTCTGCCTGGAGAGAGAGGTAGCAGCCCTGACAATGCTGACCCCATGGCCTCTGGTCTCACAGTCTCAGGTTGTTTCCTTGGCAACTGGGAGAAATTGAACTTTATAGTTTGTGAGGAAGTTTGCAAAGGAATTTCAATCTGAAAGCTAGAAACAAGATTCTATCACAAGAGCCTGTGAGACTATCTATCTGCTGAAGGGTGGTGAAGAGCTGATGCCCACTGCAGGTATCAGGGGAGAAACTGGGACTCAGCTTCTTCTGGGGTAAAAAGAGCAGACACAGCATCATAAATTCACCATGGAGAGAATGTAACCAGTTCCAAAGCAGTTCAAAATACCCAATTTCTCCTTTCTTACACAATATCACGTCCCTAGCGTCGACAGAAGAACAATCAATGATGACGATTTTACTTTCATAGGATATGGACCTGGGAGTTAGATGACTGTGGTGTGCATGCTGTACTGTAGGATGCTAAAATCACACAGAAGAAAAATACAAATACTACAGCAGCCAGCTTATAAACAGAGGTTATCCTGAGTTCTTTTAAGTCAATGCTGTTATTAGCTACTCACAATTCTGTCACAAATCACCACCAAAGAGAAAAACAAAACAACCATTGGCATTGTCCAATATGACAGAGCTAAGGCAACTCCATTCTAAAAGTTACCCATAGACCGGGGCTTTGAAGTCTGATTGTAGATGTCATTAAGTGCAGGACAGGAGCAAAGCTTGCCACATATAGTACAACAACCTTGAGCTGTCAATGAGTGAAAAAACCCACATGTTCTGTCATGAAGTAACATATATGATAAAACCTCAAATTAAGCATAATTGTATCAAAATATGGTCTCTAAAATAAGGTTTCTAAATTCCTGACTTTCAAACTGGTACTAGAGACATTGCAATATTCACTGATCATGCATACACTTACTACAAATGGGTTTTTCAATTAATAGAGATTTTGATTTATACAGCTTTCCCCCCATATAACTCAATGCCCTTTGATTTGATAGATCCTATGTACCAAATTATAGAATGTAGTTTTTCTTACCCAGCTCTCACCTGCAATTTCCCAGGACAAAGGCAGCTGTCTCTGAGCATCTTGTCAAAACGTTCGAGGGTGTGCTCCTCTGAGTTGCTCTTATCCTGCCTTTATATCTCTGATACTTATCGACCTAAAATTAAAGAATTAACATGACCATACAGTAATCTTAGCAGTGGTTTTTAATGTGGAAGATAATTAGTGGAATTTTGAGGATATCCATGGGGGAATTGCAGTGTTTAACCAGGAGAAGGAGACCTGGAAATCAATTAAAGTAGGTCTTTCACACATGTAAGAATGGATGATTGATGCAACCTAAGTTGTCATAGACTTTACTTTGGTGACCATCCCAGTTTAGTAATTGATATTCCTTTCTTGTGAATGTCCTCAGAGATTCCCTTTCATTTCCTCCACAGGAAAAGAGGTACCACATCAAGATCATCTCATGCAATGACTACTGACATTGTGTGGACACTTGTCTGATTCTAAAGGATAGCACTCTGTAGTTATCTATTGCAGTATCTGAGTTACTTTGTAAGAATAAATATTATGTGACTATTCAGTAGCCGAATTGCTTAGGAGTGGTGTTGCAGATTTCAGAAATTTTCAGAAAGGATTGCATACACATAACACATGATTTCTACATATCACCTAAAAAAAATTTAGAAGTACTTCTTTTATTTTCCTAAAGATGATTTTTATACAAATCATCTTTATATACAAATATTTTTTTAATCTGTGCATTCACTATAGCCTGTTACCTAAGAGAATCTGTAGGATTTCATCCTTGTGGTAGCACTTTTATGGTTAATAATTTTCAGATTTTGAAGCATTTTAAATTTAAAATTTTTAGATTAGGGATTCTCAGTTGATAGTTTGAGGAAGATAAAGAAAATTGGAAGAGAAACTTCATAGAAATCCAGTGTTTTCATGGGTTCTGGGGCTCTCACTCCTCTCTCCCTCTCCTTGCAAGTTTGATATTCTGATATATGCTTTCCTGCTGCACAGTTCTGTAACCAAACTACTGTGTAAATACCCAGGCACACATTCTCAAGGGAAAGCTTTGTGTCTCAAATAGAAGATCATGCTAGTCATTTTCAGATCAATTATTCCCTGCAGTTTTTCAAAACAGGCATTTTGAGAATTTTGACACATTCAGGAAGATGGCTCTTCCCATCCTTGTGCTAAGGCGTCTTTGTTCTCTCCAGTCTCGTTCTTAACTTCCAGACTCTGCCCAGGGGCACCATTTCTCATAAGACACCGACAAATTAATGGCTTAATAATCAACACTGCAGCTTTCCTTCCTTGATTCAATGTAGAGACAGCTCAGTTATGCAACAATAGCCTGTTGGAAGATGATGTGAGAGGATGTAGCCCCTGCCTACTCAGAGCACTCACACAGTCCATTTTGCTTTCCTGGGTTGAGTTCTATGACCTAGGGAAATATTTAGAGCCTGCTGCTGACTTTGCTGCCTTTCTGAGACCAACCCAGGAATTTATGAAAAAGCACTGGGCTATTTTACTACCCCAGTTTGGTGTTTGAAACCAAAATGTTATGGCAGACTAGGGGGCCCTCTGGAATTTTCCATATAAAGTCACCTGCAGAGGTTTAAGATTGATCTGGATCTCAAAATTTTTTATTCTAGCTTGCCCAAACTCTCCTGTTTGTAGATATTTTATTCTAATGACTTCTTCAACTCACTGTTCAACCTTGCGATTAACAAGACTGGATCTTATACCACCATAAGATTGTCGTTGTCCTCCTCCTTCTGAATTTCTGTTTCCAACAGCTTCTTTACTTTGTCCTAAATGTGAAAAAGAAAGTATCCTATGACATTTCCCAAGTCTTTCATGTTGATGTGTGCATGCACACGTGTGTGTGTGTGTGTGTGTGTGTGTGTGTGTGTGTGTGTGTGTGTACACATCTGCTATTCCCCACCCAGAGCAGCTACTCCAGTGTTATCTATACAATTCAGCTAAGCCAGTGGAGTTTACACACAATTTAATTGTGTTCCTAAGATTTCTGGGTAGCAGCAATGTGTCTAATAAATAGTGGCCATAAACCAGCAGAGATTTGTGGTTAAGTGAGTCTTTCTCTCTCTCTCTTTCTATACCTTTTAAAATGAGGTGTCTTGCTCTTTCCCTAGCCATGTTTTTCAGCTCTCATGGTGTGGACTTTAATAAACCCCAAACCTCTATTTCCCCTAAGCTGCTGTTGTTTATATCTATTGAGATTACTCATCACTTATTTGTCCTTCTAAGAATTTGAGTGCTTTAGACTTCTCAGTATGAACCTTTACTTAATTTTCCTGAACATTTTAACTTGTTTTTTAATCTTGCTTCCAGGTCATTGTTATGTGACTTATACAATGCAGTTGATTGAGCGGCTGCTGTGGGTTTTAAGACTTTCAAGTTTTTCCAAAGGTGCACATTGCTATCCTTAATTCCCTGGGTTTGTCATGAGTAGGTAGGCTAAATATAGGCTTTGCTATTGAATGCTACCCTAATACAAAAAGTACTACAGTTACTCCATAAGAAGATTAATGTTCACATATTTTTATTACTATGAGCTTTTATTTGCAGGAAAGAAAAAGATAATTATTTTCATATGGAATAGATAAAATTTTAAATGAAGCTTAAAGGTATTTAAGAGAATGTGGAATCCACTGAGCAGCAAAAATGTCCACTTGAATTTTCTTTCCTTAAATGCTTTAAAGACTACAAAAATGTGTGCTATTTTACTCAAACTCAGTGAGTAGCCAATATCATGTGAAAGCATTCCCTTGATCCCATTCATGTCACTGAATTATATTAATCTTTTAAGTGCATATAGACTAAGTCAAAAATCAAGGGATTAAAGGATTAGCTATGATAGTTTTGTATATGAATATAAGCCATAAATAAAATCTGTAATACCCAAGTAGTCATAGTAGGAAGTAAATCTGTTTACTATCCAGGAAGACAGAGTGAACGGGAAGTGATATAGCTCTCAGAATGGTGCATGAAATTTTTCTTTAATATTTTGTTGGGAATGAGGAAGAAATGTACACAGCCATATTTGCATAGGAAGTTCTGCATGGAGCATTTGCGCACATAGAAAGAAAACGAGAATTAAAAGCTGAGACCGACAATAACAGCAGTGAGGCCACTGATGAACTGCTAAGAACGGCAAGCATGTGTATGCAGTGAGCTCGGCGGGGGGGCAAGGTGCAAGAGTCTTATGTGAGTTCTAGGGTCAGAAAGGAACTATGTACATCAGGTACAAACAAAAACATCTTCATACATCGACTTTCACAACAAAAAAATTGAAATGTACAAACTTCTAAACGGTATATAAGGAAATAGTCAGACAATAATTTAAAGACAAAAGATAGTGATTTCAGAGATTTTGTAATCATATATATTAAAATAAGTAATATTTTGAATAATACATTGCTTAGTTAAATCAATTATGGCATGTTCAAATATTAGGCTACTGTGTAGCAAGTTGAAATAGGATGAATTCTCTCATTATTGACATGAGACTGCAGTTGCATTATTTCTGTGCAATAAAAGTAGGCTGCAAAATGTCTGAGGTACCACAGTCCATTCAATACTGTGATAATCTCTCTCTCCCCCACACAGTTGGAATAACAATCATTTGACTGAAAGTAATTTTTTTCTTTATGTTTTTCTGGTATGTGTTTTGTAAGACATTATTTACAAAGACAATATGTTGGTTTATTACCTGAAAGCAGACAAAAAAGGACTGGAAGAATGACTCAATGCAATCACCAGTTAAAACAAAGTGGAATAGAGTATGAAAGAGTGTTTCCATTGGAGTATTCAAAATTTTCAAAGTCATTGCATTATGAGAGCAAATCATTTTCCCATTTGCTACTGTCTACCCTCTCTAGAAGAACCAGGGTTATTTAAAAGTAGTTTAGATGACTGAAAGCTAGAGTCTTTCACAAAGGAAGTACACTTCATAAATGACCATAAATTGGAAATAATCACAGAATTTACACATCAGGGGTGTTGACCCCAAAGGATGCAGGTGACTGAGCAACAGTGGTGGAAACAACTAAAGTCAAGACAAAACCAACATTTGGGGGTTGTTTATTGTTTGAATTTCCTACCTGGAGTTCATGTGGTATCTCAATTATTGAACTGCTAAGGACAGCTACTCTACTTGATTTTAGTCGGAAGTCTGGGAAGAGATACTATCTTAATTATTAAAGGTGATGAGATATATAAGTTAATAAGAGAAAAGAACAAACCAATTTCTTATCTTAAAAAATTCAATTTAAAAGTGTGAGCAAGTAGGAAGACTATATCTTCTTAAGCACTGGAAAATTATGTAAATTTTACAACATCAGAAAAGTTGGACTAATTATCCCAACTATCAAAACCATAATGAAAATCTGCCTGGGTGTATAATCTCCTTAAGAATTAATAGCAGTAAGAAATGTTTGTCTCTCTGTGTGTATGTTTATATTTCAGTATTTATACACATTTACCCAAACATGATCTATATGTAACTCAAGAAGGCGTAATTTTGAGTTAACACTCCAAAAGGATGCTTTCTCAACTTAAGGCATAAATATCTGTATAACTCACAATCTCTATTCAGTTGTATGACTTTCAAAAGAGGATGTCCAGCCATGCTGCTTGTGAATGGAATGTATGACAGTTTATGCAGGACACTGTAACCTTTATAGCTATCTGCCGGTAATGATGTCCACTCGGGCTCTAGGTGAACAGAACAGGAGCTGTCTTTCCTTCTTTCTCACTATCTCTGATCAAAGCCCTTTTCAACCCTCCACTAATAAGGAGGACATGTATCAAGCAATAGCTTGTTTCTAGATCATGTTGGTTTTGAAAATGATCTAAGACAAAATGAATGTTAAGTGGTTAAAACAGTGCTCTGTTCTCAGAGATCTGTACTCATCTTCCACTCTGTACTACAATTGAGGAAGTAAGACTCACAGAAGTCTCACCTCCTAAATTCTCCCACCCTTGGTTCCAGCACCACTTCGCACACATTACCTTTCATAAAATAAATTTATTTTAAACTTTCATTTCCTAAAATTGCAGAAGTCATGAAACGTGTAGTTTCTCTCTTATTAACTTTCCAAATGATGTCTCTATGATCAGTGTGTGTGATGTCTGCTTCTGAAGATGAAGGATTATTTCTCTTGCACCTCTTCTGAAAGATTATTTAAAGAAGCAGTAAGTAAAATAAGGGACAAGAAATGGGGATAAAACATCTTGTTCTGTTTGGGGGGGCGATAAAAATAAACTCATTATGGCTTGTCTACCTTTTGATAATGCCATTGGCAAGTTAAGCTCATCATATTTTTGTTTGTTTTGTTTTTAATAAAAGTGTTATACTTATTTGGCATTTCTTTAGTGGGAAGAAATCCATGTCCTGTACACATGTGGAGGTCAGAGAACACTTATAAGAGTCAGTTCTCTCCTTCTGCTGTGCGAACCTGGGGGTTAAATTTATTTTGTCACTTTTAACTTCAAGCTTCTTTATCAGTTGAGCCATCTCATTAGCATTCAATATGTTTTATCAATTTATTATTCCTAACCATTCACCAGAAACTCCAGTGTAACTTTTCATTCACTAGATGCTACCTTGTATGAGTTAGATGTCAGTGGGTAGCTAACTTCATGGTGTGAGGTTCAATTATCTATGAGCCTCAGTAGGAATGACCAGGTCTTTGGGCTACCAGCATTACCCCATAGGCTAATGATCTTCAGAACATAATCCAAAAGTTAAAGCATGAACCAGTTCCTGTACTAATCATGGTAAATGTCTTAAAGATTCAAATCTAATAAAACTGCAAACTTGCTATTCAAGTACTCAGCAAAAATAAAACCTTTTCAAATTTCAAATGTTCTGCAGAAGGTCAAATTTTATTTTTATGAAAATTGAAATTTCCTTGAAAAGGCAATTGTATTAATCTTCCAATTCTTGTCTTTTCTGGCAACTATGACCTTTGGAATATTCAATGAGTCTGGCTATTTAATGTGTTTAAAAAGTAATTAGTATGTTTCTTTCTTTGTCAAGATTACATGGAAATTAAAGTAAGAGCCTATCTGAGTGTATAGTCTACATTTATTCTTTTGAAAACAAATATCTACAAATGGTTGACATGTACATGAAGTTAGAACAAACTGGAACAAACTGTGATAATCATATTGCAATTGCTATTACATTAAAAATAATCCAGAGATACAGGTTAAATCAAAACTATATTTAAAAGTTTATTTTAGGGATCTAGTTAGTTTAATTTGTAAGCTATGCTTTGAGATATGAGTTTATTAAAATACATAATTTTCTATATAAAAGCCTGTTTATGCAAATATATGTACATACCCTTAGCAGTTGTATCATGTTGGATGAGATATTTAAGGCACTTATTTTTCTTAACATTTCCCTATTAGAAAAAAATGATAACCTAGACTCTACTTCCCAGATGCTTTTGGAAATACATGATTAGAAAATTGCTTGTACACAGTTAGCACACAACTAATGTTCATCAATCACACAGCACACAACTAACATTTATTACTACCACTGTATTTTAACATAGCTGTAGTGAAATACTTAAGAAATCAATGTTTTAAAGTATAAAATTCATGTGCTATTAGCTTATAACTGTGGTTAAGTATGCATATTGGAAGTAAATAATATCAATGAACTCTATATTTAAGACAGCTGGGTAAAAGAATTTCAATGTTTTTAACCATGGAAAATGACAGCTGTTTGAAGAAGGTGACTTTTTAAAAAAATTTAATTTTATTTTACAATATAATTTAGTTCTACATATTGGCCATGGATTCCCTTGTTCTCCCCACTCCCGGCCCCCTCTTCTTCCCCCCAGCCCACCCCCCATTCCCACCTCCTCCAGGGCAAAGCCTCCCCAGAGGATTGAGATCAACCTGGTAGACTCAAGGTGTCTTTAACATGACTTAAACAGTACACAAGGTTTATATACACAGACGTGGTATACGGAACACCATTGATACATATATTTTTAATGTTTTCATATATCAATTCAAATACAGTGTTGTAACTTTTAGAGTTTTTCCTTTTTTTTTTGACAATTTTATACATGCATATAATGGATTCTGTATTCTTACCCTAGATCCCTTCCATCTCTCTCCTATCCAGTCAACACTACTGGTCCCCACAAGTCCCTTTCTCACATTCATGTCTTTTGTTTTGCTTTTCGACCCACTGAATTTTCTCTGGGCACCTGTGTGACCACAGGTATATAACCATCTATTGGAGCCTGGTGAGCAATTGAAGACAATTTCTGCTCCTCCCCTGGAATCCAGAAATAGCCAATAGTTCAGCATGGAGGGTTAGAGTCAGGAGCTCCTCCCTCATCTAGAAGTAAGGGGATCTGCCCTCCTTCTGACTGTCTGCATTAGATTCTTGAGACCCAGATGCAGAAAGAGAGAACCCACTTCTGCAAGTGTTCTAACCTCCACTTGCCTCTCTTTCTCTCTCTCTCACTCTCACACACACACACATACACATACACACATAAATAAATGGAATAACATTTTTATAAGTTGTTTGTAAATTAAAAATACAAAAATTATAATGGAAAATAGTACTCCATTGTTCACATCTAAAACAAACAAACAAATACCCCCCCCCAAATAGACGCTATAAATTCCTTTGTATAAAAAGATCATTAGGGGAATAGCGAAACACATAGCAGATTTATATAAAATGCCAACTCACAGCATTGTGGGAAAATTACATTTTTCAAAATTGGCCAAATTATTAAGATGACCAAAAAGATGAAAGTCGTGTGATCTGCTAACTGGTTATTTTCATGGAGAAGATTCACAATGTCATGTCCATTTCACTGAGGTTTAGGGCTAAGGTAGCTTATTTGGAACCAGTAAACTTTTATTGGAGCCCGGTGACAGGCTCAAGTGACAGAAATGATGGAAACACCAAACATAAGAACAGGAGGAAAGGACATCTAATGTGGAATCTGTTTTACTTCTTGAGTTAGCATAATCATATACAGAAAAAGACTACTTGGGTATTTGTATAAGAAAAGAAACTTTGCTTTTATATGAAACTTTACATTTAAACACTGGGTATGTATTCTCCTTGCATTAGGTTGCCTAAGAACCAGCAAGGATTCTATGAGATGGAGACAGAAGTGGGTTTTTCCACCTGCGTGAAGTGCCAAGTAGGCAGAGAAATGCTAAAGGTGAAGACAAAAATCAACAAACTTCCTTATTGTCTTTTGCTTTCCATTGACCATCTAAGTTGACAAAAACACCTCTGGGTGGCCAAGTTAAACCCCTGAGAATAATTTTTCACCAATCCAAGCAGAATCCAACACATTGTGTTGGCAGAATGAATGCAGTCACAAGGTCCCCAAAGTGAATTGCATTCATCAGAGTGCAGACAAAGGAGAAAACAACCTCACAAACAGAGATGTTATATCCTGAGGCTGCAGGCTGGTCCTAAGAATAAAATGAGGCCTTTATAAAATTTTGTGTGCTAGTTGGACTTAGCCCTCACATCTGTGGAGACAAGCCAGGAGTACTGAGGAAGAACTAACTAAAAGAGTCATCTAACATGGAACACAAAGGACCAGTCATGCTCAGATTGCAAGCATACTGGATCCTACTTCAATGTATTGTGCAGCAGTTAAAGGCTTTAATGTTATTTTTTTATTTATTTAGAGAATTCCAAAACATTCATAGTTAATGTTTTATAAAATCTTCAATTTCTATGTCTTAAAATGCCTGTGATTTTTTTAAAAAAGAATGTATATATGAAGCATAAGTAATAGAGAAAGGGGAACCTTTGAAGATTGATCTGAAGCATGAGTATGAGTTATCAAAAGTGGACACGAAGGACAGGATACTTGGAAGGATAGAGTCTGAGAATCCTGGATGAAGAAGACCTTCTCACCAGAATGCTCATTTTCTAGGATCGTATGATCAAGTCTAGGACAGGAATACTGAGCTGAGGAGATGAATTTGAGTAAATAGAGTGTCTGTAAGTTATGTTCAGAAAACATATGAGGAAGAAGAGCAGAGCAGAAGAATCAAAGTGTTAGTTATTTTGAAGGGATTTTTAAACATAGGCATAGACACATTTATTTATCAACAATGTGGACAGCATATTCAATAGAATATGACTAGGGTACAGAAAATTGGACATAACACTGTGCCATGGTTTCACAGTTTTACGGGAGACAGTGCTCTGGCTTTAGAAAAGATTTTCTATGGACTTGTGAAAGAGTGGATCAACACTGCTATAACTGAGGTTTTAAATGAATTTATACTTGCTCAGCTAGAGAAGCTGGGGTGATGATTTCAGCTGAGAGGTGACATTTGGGCCTCTAACCTGAGCAGATGGGTAGATGATGATCCTGTTTAGTGACAGAAAACTGTGGACAATATGTTGAGTGGAGGATTAAGGTTGTTTTAACATATTGAATTTTAAGTGTCTGAGTGTTACCATGGCATACATTGAGCTGATGAAAAGGAAGATTGAAACTAATTTTATATTCAAAAAAGAGATTGGTATTAATGAGAAACTCTTTGAATCATCAGAAAATACACAGAGCTGTGCTTATAACCAGAATCAAAATGCATTTGAGATTGTCAGGCAAGCTTTACATTCACAGGCTTCTTCATAAACACCTGGAGAGAAAATCCATAGCTTTTCTACATTCTCAAAAAATAATTAAGAAAAAAAACCTTCTAATACGAATTTATTTAGAATAGATGCCATGAACTAGCATGATTCTAGAATACATATATACAAGTCACAAAGTTATTGTGAAAATAGAGAGGCAGACCTAGAACACTACTGAAGGCACGACAGTGTTTGGGGAAGATAAGAGTGGAGGAATGCTCAACAAAGATAAATTATGTTGGAGTAGACAATGAATGCTACCTGTGCCTATAAGATGTAGAGCCATGTGGCGTCGTTTCTAAAGACATTGACATCAAGTTTTGCCATAGGACTTACACTTACTGTAACATTTAATCTTCAAGAATAAAAAGAATGAAATAATAAAGGAGATGCATGCACTAGTGTCATCTGTACTTTCTCAGGTGAAGGTGAGAAGAGAGACTACACACATGCAGTGTCGCATAGATGGGGACCATGAAGATGGCATTCAAGCACAAGATGCAAGAGCTCATAACTAGTGGCCTTAGTTGCTATGTCAGACTCTTGAGTAGTTAAAAATAAGTTGTAATGATGCTAAAAAAACTGAATATCTTTATGGGCAAAACAGAACTTTGACCCCTACTTCCCACCATGCTGAAAAACTAATTTAGGGTGGGTCAGATGGAAACAATCAAATTTCTAAGGGAGAAACAGAAAGCATTCCAGAATGTTAAGATTTCTTCAAGAAGTACTTTACTTGAAAAAAAATAAATGTAGAGAAAAAAGTTAAATTTAATCTCATTAGAATTAAAACTTCTGCTCCTTGAAAGTTATCATGAAGACAACATAATGGTATACCATAATTGGGAGAAAATATTTGCATACATATATTTGACAATTTCTTTTTGTTTTTAACATATGCAAATGACATTTAAATCAGAAAAAGATAAACGGGCTTGTAAAAGTGGGGGAAATTGGACTAGAGAGGTTATAGGAGAAAATACTTGGATACCCAGTCAGTACCTTGCTTTCCAGGATACTATTGAATGTGTAAACACAGATAACATGCATAGAGAAAGAATTTCAGACTCACTAGGTATTGAAATTTAAGAAGAAGAAAGCACAGAGTGAGATGTGTAGCAGTCAGTACTCTCAAACATTGATAAGCTACCTGGTAGACTTCTGCATAAGTTGATGGATTAGAACATTCATCCAGGCAACTCAACAATAGAAAACAGGACAGCATAAAAGAATCCCTATTCCTGCAAGAAACCTTGGCAACACTTACCAAGCTGGGTGAGATCTCCAAAGGTTAGCAGTTTGGAACAGCTGAGAAACTGGGTCTGACTGTACCAAGTAGGTCCTGCAAGATCAGTAAACCATGGAGAAAATGTTTTCTCTGGACTTCATTGCAGGGCAGTTAGCTGGGAGATGAGGGGTTGGATACACAGTTGGAGCTGATGTTAGAAACAGGATTTTGGAGCACAGTCTCTATCTCAGTGCTCAGTGCTCTAGTTGAAGTTAGTAAGAACCATCGGAAAGGGCTTATTCCTCTTTATCTTTCCCATCACTGCAGAACAACCCAAGACAAGAGCTAGTTATTGCAGAGCCCAAAGGGGATGGGTTCAAGGGCCTGGATATGCATCTGTAGATAGAAATCTTGGGAATCTCCATATCACCCTGAAAACCTGAAGTCTTTTCTCATTCAAAGTTACTGTTGAGCTAAAGGGGAGCTCTCAAAAGGGCCTCCACACTTCCTTCCTTTATGCAAGCACTGAAAAGAGCCTGGGATACTACTAAAAGCATGCTATATCTAAGTGATGGAGTGCCTGAGGTCAGTCCTGGCTGGAGAGGCTAGGGCTGGAGTGCAATATTGAGAAGTTATCGAGATTACTATTAGAGGGAACCCATAGAGAGGAATTCCCCTTCCTTCTGGAAAAACTGTCAAATGTGAAAGAGACTCCAGGAAGGAACTGAGGGAATACTGCTCAATAAACCCTAGCTATGTGGTAAACTCGAACAAATAATGGGTCTAAACTCCACTGGTGCAATTCATACTCCAACTCTGGTTTTATAGATTTGAGATAGAATTGTAAATTGTACCTCTACCATCAATGAAGTTAGCTGGATGAAATGTCACAGGCAGAAAAAAAAAATGAAAAGCACATCCAGGGATCTGAGGAGATGGCTCTGCTGCTGAGTGTTTACTGTTCTTGCAGAACTCATGTTAGGTGTCTCACAACCACCTGTAACTCGAGGGTTTGACTCCATCTTCTGGCCTCTGAGGACACTTGCATTCACATACGCACATTCCTACCACCCAGTCACATAGATAAAATTAAAAATAAAAATAAATAGAAGAAACAAACAGCCATCCCACCATGGAATAAGTACTGAGACATAGAATATTGTTTAATTGAATATACTTTGATTATAGTTTTGTTAATTTTTTTCTATGTTTTCATATTTTTATTTTTGCCTTTACTCTTTTTTTGCATGCATTTCTAAGAATGGCTGTGCTTAGTTTATATATTGCTTATTTAGGTTTTATGATCCTCTGTGTGTGTCTCTATCTACTAGTTTATACTCTTTGCTAGTCTTCCTATGAACAATTCCATTTCGCTTACTCCTCATTTCCCCTGTATCTTTTTTCCATTTTCTTTTTATTGATTAGTTATCATCTTCGGCAGCCCTAATAATATTTAATCCATGTAGACCCTAGTAGCATCTCAATTTGACCTTATATCTCCTTCTCCCATCTCACTTTTCCAGTTGTTCTAATACTAATTTCTAACCATATCTGACTTCACTTCCACCCCCAGTCTTAGTAATTGATAGACCACCATACCATATTATCTTCATTCACTTGTCAGTCAATAAGTTTTGGCATGAAGGGATAATTATTTTTACCTGGCTGGGATGGCATTTGCATAGTGGGCCTATCCAACACTTTCTGTTGTTTCTACAATTAATATTTGATGCCATGAGTACTACAGAGGTTTTTCTAGGAATATTGAACACATGAACAGAAATAACTTCCAAACTGTGCACAGCAACTCTACCATAACCTAGCCCACTTGAGCATTCCAATCACTCCAAGAACAGAGCTGGCAGAAAATATTCAATCAACACCAAAATACCAAATACCCCAGCCTCAATGCAGTAATATAAAAATGAAAAAAATCAAGGCAGTATAATCCACTTAAAAATTACTGACTGCACAGTCAGTACCAATTCTAATAACAATGAATTAGATGAAAACACAAAAAAATAATTTAAAGAATGATTAAAGACTGTATATTAAAATCTAATATTTTATAGACAAATTTTTAAATTAATCGAAGAGAATATAAATAAACAGTTGGAATTTAATAAGAAAATCAATACAGACAGAACACAGGAAATCAATAAATATATAGAAGTAATAACTAAAACTGATGAAAAAGCCTTACTAATGTAATCAATCAGGGGAAAGAGAGAATATCATTATGAAAGAAAGGATAGATGAGTTGAAACTTTCAGACACCACAAAAGAAGAAACAATGGGGAAATATGAAAACACCATGCAAGTTATATGGAACGCCATAAAAACACAAAATGTATGAATCCAATACTACACAAGATACTGGAGGGAATACTTTGGATGAAAGGTAAACATCCATGAAAAGAAAGGAAACAGTACACCACAGTGGAAAACTACTTACAGAATAGGAATAGGAAGACACCAAAAATTCAAAATCAAATCTATTTGTTCCCATCAGGAAACACAGCCTATTATAAAAAGACAAATAAAAAATTAGTGGTTAAGAAGAGACTACCATTTCCAGGCAATTGGGAAGCCCAGTTGGATTAACTATTAAGGGAAAGAACAATAGAAGCAACATTATAGATAATGTTTTAAATTGGGGAGCAAATCATAAAGTCATGTCTCTACCTTGGGCCAGAAGAAAAAAAAAATCATATTCCATTACTTTAACCAGGGAGAAGTAGGTTTCTCCTAAAGGGCTGTAACAAATCACTAAGACTTCCACAATGTCACATGGTATTTTAAAGTTTCAAGAGAGGCAAGGCTGATACTTATCTTTCTAGTGTCTCCAGGGAAATACAGGTGTGACTCAAAGCAGACCATGAAGGAGGAGTCCATTCTCAGTGGCCTCCAAGGTTGACATTCACTGTCTAACTACCTAATGAAGCTACAGTAGAAATAAAAATTAAGTCTCCTGAAAAAGCTAGAAATACACCTAACTTATAAGCCAGCTATCACTAATACTATCACTCCTGGGTATTTGCCCAAATACTTCAACATATCACAGAGATACTTGCAGCACTACTTGAAATAGCCAAGTTATGGATCCAACCCAGATGTCTCACAACAGAAGAATGGATAAAGAAAAGGTTGACATTAAAGAAAATGCACATCATGGAATTGTTTCCATCCATAAAGAAAACTGAGGGTATGCCGTTTGCAGGAAAGGTAATACCTTTTAGGTAATCAAGTTAAACAAATTAAACCAGTCTCAGAAAAACAAGTACCATATGTTTTCTCTCATTTGTGTGTCTTAGACTTTATATATAGATATATGAAGTCATGAACATACAGATGCCATGAAAGAGGAAGCAAACTTAGAGGAACAGAGAACCAATGGGACGGGGAGATGTGAAGGGCAGCAGCGTGGTGGTGATAGAATCAAACTACATTGTGTGGCTGAGTGAAAATGTCCTTATGTAGTTCAGTATAATAATAAATGAATATAAAAATAAATAAAATGAAAATTATTAGGAAGCCACCTAGAAGTCTTTTTAACCTTTTATTTTATGTGTATAGGTGTTTTGCTTGCATGTGTGTCTGTACCACATGCGTGTAGTACCTTGAGAAGCTAAAAGAGGACATATCTTTCCCCAAGGCTGGAGTTAAGAGATGGTTGGTTAACATTTGGGTGCTAAGCATCTGACCCAGTTCCTCTGGAAGAGCAGCCAGTGCTCTTAAATCACTGATCCATCCCTTGAGCCCCAGTTGGTAGTGTTTTTAAAAAAGTTTAATCATTAAACACACCAATGACATTATATGAAGTTTTTCTTCCTGAATTAACAAATTGGAAACCTTGTACATGCACGCTTATAGCAACTTGATTTATAAAAACCAATAACAAAACAACAATCTAAATGGCCAACAGGAGAGTAGATGAAAATATTTCATTTTCATACAATGGACTGATTTACAGCAATGTACAGAATGAACTATTAATACTGACAATATGCTCATGGATCTAAAAAATAGGTTCAGTTAAATGATACATAAGAAATAGTGCATACTATGAATTTATTGATATGTATTCAAGAACAGACCCAGTTTTCAGGGCAAGATAAGACTTAAGTATAATTCTAGCAACTCAGGGAGCAGAGGGAGCTAAGAAGACCTCAAATTTAAAGCCATCCTGGTACATACAGGAAACCCTGTCTCAAAATAACAATAGTCAAAAGCAAGAGATAAAATAACAGATAAAAGGAGCCATTGTTGGTAGCAATCAGAATAGTGCCTGCTTTTGCACTGTGTGATGAAACTACAAAAGGCTACAAGAAAACTCTGTTCTGATAGAGATGCTCCACCCTTTGACTGAAGAGATGCTATAGATGTTTACTTTTGTCAGAGTGCATTGCTTTGTACAATTAAGATCTCATTTAATAGTTTGTGAATGCTTCTCCACTCCCTTCAAAAAAAAGGAAGGGGGACAAAAGGAAGGAAACTCAGTAAATTAGATGTTGCATCTTTTATGGGAACACACAATTACTAGTAATTCTAGATACCATGAAAAAATTTAGAGTATTTGCAAATATATACATGCACATCAAGACTCCATAATTTTATAAGATTATATATACACACAATATTTTAGTGCATAACTAAAATTTAGAGATTTAAGCAAGAAAATACTTTCTAACTAGTATAGGCAAAGGAAAGTCTAATAAAAATTTAAAATAATTAAGTAGGGGCTGGAGACATGGTTAAGAAGTTAAAAGTGCTTGCTGATCTTGCTGAGCACCTGTTATAGCTTGCTTTCTGTTGCTATGACAGTAAAAAAAAAAAAGAAAGAAACTTAGCAGAAGGATACGTTTATTTTAGCTTACATTTCCAGGTCACAGTCCACCACTCTAGTCAGGGCAAGAACTCAAACAGGAATTGAAGCAGAAATCATGAAGGAAGGCTGCTTACTTGCTCACTCACTAGCTTGTGCTCAGCTAGCTTCCTTATATAGTGCAGTTCCAGCAGACTAGGGTTGATACACTCACAGTGTGCTTAGATCTCTGATATCAATTATCAATGAAGACAATACATGTAAACCTGACTATAGGCCTATCTGATCAAGGTAATAAAAACTAGTCAGGATAGTAGGACTCAGAAACCCACATCAGTTTATTCAAAAATTGCCTGTAACTTCAGGCCCAGGGTCATAGCATATTCTTCCGGCCTCTGTGGGCACTACACACATCCATATACTCATACAAATCCAGGAATACACACATATACATAAATAAAAATAGAATTATTCTTTAAAATAGTAAATAAGTAATGATTATGTAGAAATGTAAGAGTGGTATTAACTTAAACATATTAAACTACATTATCAGCAAGTTTTATGGACCAAATTAAAGATTTAGATAAAAAATTGTTATTTTTTCAAAACAAAACAAAACAAAAATCCATAGTGCAGAAGATTCTTACTATCTACTATGAAGCTTATATACAAAAATAGTTATTATTTCATGTACTCTTAGAACATAAATTGGAACAATCTTTTTGTAGAGCAGTTTGACAGGATCTATCAAAATAAGACTTGCATTTTATTAAAAACTTCCTCTTTTATCAATCTTATCTACAAACATCCAGACATATATGCACAGATTTATCTGTAAGGCTATTTATTACAATGTTTACAATACAGTATGTACAAATAGAAAATCAAATAAAGCTAATCCAAATGGATAGAGAAAAACTTTAATATACATGTGTTGTAGAATATGTTCAGTCATTACAATGAAAGATATTTAAGATGAAATAGAGTATTAAAAATATATAGTGTTATATTTTTAAGTAAATAAGTGTTTATATGCACACATAGTTATCAACTTCTTAGGAAAAAGACAAGGGCAAAAATATTAAGTCATGTATAGTGCCTTGTTCCTGTGGCTTTTGGAAATATTTCACATAAACAAAGATATTCATATTTCATGTTATATTTAGTTTTCCCTCATTAAAATGAGATTATTAACATTATTTATATATTTACAATTACGCATTCTTTAAAGTAGAAGAAAGTATATGAAATGGAAGTGACACCAAGATTCTATTCTGTTTTATTTGAATCCAAGTCTGAGGCTGTAAGGTAGGCATATCAATTTAAATAACAGATACTATAGGTTTCCCAATAGCAATCTTTTGGAATATTTAAAAAGATTCATATACCAGTGGTTAGAAGCAGTATGCTAAAAGGAAAAAAATGTGTCTTTAAAAGCAAACCATGATGGAATTATGACAGTAGCCTTGATTGTGTCTCTGCTGAGTCCATTCATGCACAGCTATTTCCTTCTTGTGTAAAGAATAGACTCTATCTCTGATCTTAAGTGGAGACAACATTCTAAAGTCCAGAAAACATTAAGAGTTAATCCATCTGGGCCTGTCAATCATCTTGTCAAAGGAAACCCCTCAGGAAGGTAGTTTATCTAAAGCTATGATTAAACAGATGGCCGGAATAATTACAACCGTAATGAAGTAATGTATGCTTTCTTCCCAGAAACTGGACCCTCAGTGTAGTTCCTATAGTCGCTGTAGAGCCACTATGAGTCTCTGCTAGGTTTGCCTTTTTTAATTCTTACCCAGAGAGGCAAAACATTCCCTCTGTGGGGTTTGTTGCTGTTTTGCTTCTCTGGTAGTTTGGATTTGTCTCTTTACTCTGAAGCTACCCACCCTTCCAGCATTGCTTTCTGAGCCTCCATGCCTATTTGAAAAGACAAGGCTTGCTTCTTGCTTGTTCCATTTCTCTGCTCCAGGCAACTGCAGATAGTCACAGGTTTGTTGTGTAAAATACTCGACTAAAATTGTTCTCAAGAGCTTCCCTTTGAGTCCATTTTTAAATTCAATTAAAGAGACTACGAGCTCAAAGAAAAGACCCCAATTCCCCTGATAACAATGTCACCTCTATGGGCTAAAGCTGAAATTTTAGGCAAATAGATTTTGAATTCTAGCAGAGTTCCCCCCAAATAGGAAGAAGATTGTTTGGGGAAGAATACATAAATGTGTGTTGTTTGGCATTTTCTTTTATGTCCTTGGCATAGGGTGATACTACCTAATTAACTTGATCCCATATCCATGGCTACTAATGATCAAAACCACACAGGGATACCAGGTCAATGGTAATGATAACTGCAATTGACATTCCCTAGTAAAAGGAAATAGGGGAGGGTCACCAGACCCTCACCTTGGGTTGTAGTTATTACCCCCACTTGCCTTCCCCAACTTCTCACAATCAGTCTTAGAGATGCAACAGCATATAAATGTGGAAGGTTAACTGAAGAGGCCTTCATGATGTAGCTGGTGTGTGTTTTGAGAGATGGCACAGTTGTTCTCAGTCCTTGGTGAGTTTATAACTTTTGAACAAGGGTGCTGATGACTTATGGTCTCTAAAGCCAGCCTGAGACAGAGGCTCCCAAGTTTATTGTGTCACACCCAACAACAGTAAGGAAATGTAGACAAGGAGTGATAAGAACAAACATGAATTTGTTAGGGGAAAGAGAAATAATTCCTGGGAGCTGAATGTTTTCTAAGCAATGAATACAAAAGTAACATCTAGTTAGGTGGCCTTTTATTAAATATATGGCAGGAATTTGATGGACACTGAGGTAATCTTTACTGTGACAGGTCACTCTGAGCACAGAGTAGGCTGAAGCCATGAGTGGGCTATATTCTGTTAGTGTTCTCTGGACTCAAGGAAGTGATGACCATTGCTTTCCAATCAGGGGACTAACCAATGAGTGTGGTCACTTTCATCCACTCTCTTTCCTAAATCATTTTGTTCATTTTATAGGCTGTTGATTGAGTCACTTTCTATGTTACTAGTCCAAAACATACCATGGACCCTTCCTGTAACTCCTGTGCAAGCCAGCTCATGACTATATAAGGTTACCATGGATGACATGGGACTTTGAGATGATGCAGCTGTTTTAAGGTCTTATACATAGCTGCCCCTCCATGCTTCCTCTATAAAGAAGCCCACTAAACTCATTGGTTTACCAAGCTAGACTTTTGGTGGAGTTATAACTATGATCTGTCTTTGGTACTCATCTGTGCTGAATACATACTTGATCAAATCTCCCCAGGAAAAAGTTAGTGCAATATGATTCTCATATTTTCAGTAAATTCTCATAATTTGAATAGGAAATTCATTGAACTATTTATCAATTCCAGAATTCTATGGTCCAAAATTATATTCTAAAAACTGAAATTTAAAAAAATTAGATGCTATAAACATGTTTACAAACATGAGATCCATGCATTTAGACTGTGGGAAAGAATGCTAAATGTATTGATTTTGAAAGGAATAGAGAATACTCTTGTTTTGTTTTTGAGAAATTATAGATAATGTGTTTTCATAAAATATTATACATATTTAAACCCTGTTATTAGACATCAATTCATATTATTCATTTAAAAGTGAATTATTCATTATGTTTCTAAAATTAACTATGCATAAAATCCATAGCAAATTAAATTCAATAATTAAATCCAAACTGAAAAGAAATTACAGAATAGGAATACATTTTGCATTCTTTCTTTTTTCATTTTAGAATTCAAAAGAGGTAAAGTAAGCTGTATACAGAGGAGGGGCGGGGAAGAAACTGGTAGGTATCTTAAAGGGGAATGCACAACTAATTGAAAAACGTAACCATTTTTGACCCTGACTCTGTGCTAGCTTCCTGGGGCAAGAGGCAGGCTTTTGAACAGATTCTCCATCAGGGATCTTGCATCTTCGTGAGTGGCAATGATGGTAATTAGAAAAACAAAGATGGGTAACATGTTCTTCTATTATAATTGCTACAAAGGAGCACAGAACAGAGAGATCAGAGCATGGAGTGACTGCAAAGGTAGCTGTAGTCATACAGGCTGGAGAGATCTGAAGGAAAGAAATGAGACGTGGATCTATGTGAGGCATCATATTTCAGGCAAAAGGAGGAACAGCTACAAAGGTTCTGAGTTGAAAATAAGCCTGGAGCATTGACAGAACATTAAAGGTTTCTGTGTGCTTGGCCTGCAGCATGTGAGTACACTGCAATGGGAATTCAGTTCAGAGAACTCACAAGGTATCAAACCATACAGAGCACTCAAACACCGGTAGAGAGTTTGGATTATATTCACTGTTTATGAGAAGCCATTGGAGGTGTTTTGAACATCAGGATGGCATAAAATAGTTTGTGGCTTCTCCTGGTCTGCATAGGACATATGGGATTGACAGGTAGAGGATGGGACTAAGACTGTTGGTTCAGACTTGGAGGGTTGTTGTAAAGTTCTGGCTTTTTTAACTTTTGTCACTAAATGATTATTTTCTTTGTACTCCAAGATACTCTTAAACCCAACACAACTTTTAGTCACCTAAGAAAATAACAGTAAAAGTCATAGGAAATGGTCATTAGCTGTTATCGTTTGAAGCACCATCTGATATCATGGTATGGGACAGAGAGAAAAAAAATATACATGAGTTAAGATGTAGTTTAGAGTCAAGAAGCATGATTTGGTGATGTACTCATTGAGGAAGAAATATTTTTGGAGGGGCATGTGGAATAAAAAGAGCTCCCAAGGTGTTTTAGTTTGGAAGCAGTCCATGAGAAAGACATTTGTGTATAATCAGTTTTCTGAGGAAAGTATTTCTAGAGAGACTAAGGGGATAGGGATAGTGGGAAATGGAAGAAGATGGGTAGGTACCCACGTCAGACAAAATTCTGGAGCAGAAACAGTATCTGAGGTATTTTTCTGCTGGAAAGCAATCTGAGTAGTCACTGATGGCATCAGGGAAGCATATACTCTCCCTGCCACTGGAGGTTCCTTGTGGCTGGAAAGCATCAGTTGTGCAACTGTGCCCTCTTAAGAAGAAAGTATGGACTGCACTGTGCCTATGACAAAGTCCTAACTCTCACTGGGGTATTCAGAGATGGGGCCTTTGAGAGATAATGTGATGCCATGGTAGTTATAAGACTAGAGGCTTTATATGAAGTAGAAGAGAAAGATGGCTCTTTCTACCATGGCTGTAAGCCAGGAAAAGGGCCTTCACCATGTACCACATCAATTAGCACCTTGACTCCTTGACCTTAGACATCTTTTTCTCCACACTGAGAGTATATGTCTGTTGTTTAAGCTACTTTGTGTGGAAAAAAATCATAGCAGCTCTAGATGACTAAGAATACTATAGAAGTAGCATGGTATACCTAAAGCCTACTGAAGTGGAGGAATGGGCAGAGAACACAGCTAAGGGGATTTCCACAGATTAGAGTGCTCTATCTTTGCTTGTGCATCCATACTGGATTTCGAATTTTGTTTCACTTTTCCTTACGCCTTTGCTCCCTCATTGACAATCATTCTGGTGGGAGTAACCAACTGTGGGAGAATAATGGCTGATACCGTGAACTCACCTCTATCATTCAGCTCTACACACTTTGAATGTACTTATGTCAGTCATCATCATAGTGAGAGCAGGAATTATAAACTGGTCAGGTAGTTAGGGGGACAGGAAAATTAAGAGTTGTGTTTCTTGTTCTTAGTTGGAGGTTGGAAGTGTCCTTGTTTCTTACTAGATCAGAGGCCAGAAATGCCAGAAGTATTTGGAGGCTCTGGTACCTGACCTGGTCTCTTGTTACCTTTCTTCCTCTTTTATGTAACCTGCATGAGTATCACTGTTTGGAAGCTACAAACAAGGACATGACCAAAGAGAATCATGACCCCCTCACAGATGAGTCAACTTGACTGACAATTCAAGACCAACATCCAGACTTCACCCCAGAAAAGTTTATTAAGACCAAAGGGCCGCCAGGCGGTGGTGGCACACACCTTTAATCCCAGCACTCAGGAGGCAGAGGCAGGCAGATCTCTGTGAGTTTGAGGCCAGCCTGGTCTACAAGGTGAGTTCCAAAAAAGGCGCAAAGCTACACAGAGAAACCCTGTCTTGAAAAACCAAAAAACAACAACAACAACAAAAACAAAAACAAAAAAACAAAACAAAACAAAAGACCAAAGGACCTAGACACACTAGACACCCCGACCCAGGATAGCTTTGGTGGCCACTGGTTTTCTGGGACTCTATATCCCAAGCTACCACTCATCTGGGATGATCAAGTCTCCACTATTTTCAAGGACCCTGGCTTTCCTCCTTTATAAACAGCTGCTCCTTTGACTAGATACGCTTCTCATACCTGCTCTGTAAGTGAGAACATATAGCAGATGGGTATGAAAACATCTCCAAAGGAAACTGAATTAGTAGGTAGGAGATCCAGAACTCAACTTGAGAAATCTGGTACTAGAATTGTTATTGCACTCATCATGCTGTACTGGCCCATATGTGGAGACCTGGCTCTGCACTTGGAACGTGCTCCTTTCTCTATGTTTCATCGACTGATGCCCCACAGAGTCACTTTGCCCCGTAATAGCAGGGCCTCTTGCAGTGGTCATTTTATGCTTGGCTTTTAAAGGGCTTAAGCCATTACCTTTCAGGACAAAGACAATTTACGAGGCAGCTTAAGGTCTCCATGCTAGAAAGTGATGAAGTTCTATTAATCTCCCATCCACTAATTTGATTTGGCGTGTTCCTTTCATGGAAGACACTAGCCCATCATAAATCTGACAGGCCTGTGCTCACGCTGCATTGCTTTTATTATTACTGTATTACAGGGTTTCAGTAACTCGGATTTAGGATTACAGACATAACTGCCAGAGAAATTTACAGCGTGCTGCCATCCCCACATTTTTATGGCTTGGCTTCTTGCACAGTTTCTTTTCAAAAATCTTAACACTTATCCCTTGACTTCAGTTAAAAATACAATTTGTGCTCTTTCTGTCTGTAAGAACTATTTGTATTCCGAGAAAAACTAAAGTGATTCTTGGTTCTTCATTTTATGCCTTCTACATGAAGTTTGGAAATATTCTTAAGAAGAACATTTTCTGGTTAGTCAATACCAATTATGCATTACTTTTACTTTGTTGGCATTCTGATACTGCATCTTTAAAAGCAGACATTGAGGACAAGCAAAGTCACCTGAGACAGAACCTAGTCACACTCTGAATCAATGACTGTGACTCTTAATTAGTTGTGAGAAAAGGCAAAACTTGTCCCTCATTATGTTGAGGACATCCAGTTTTTTAAAGGACAAAGATAATTATTAATTACATGTTCTGAGTTGTATTTTTAATAAAGAAGTATAAGGCAATTATCTAAATTACTCCTTAAACTAGTAATGATGAAGATAACTAAGCTATTTTAGAGGCTGCTCAGAATAATATATGGCTTGTTAAATTATTCCAATAAAATATCTCAACATCCTCATATGATAATCAAAGATTTTTAATTTTTTTGATAGTTAAAATTTTTAAAGGCATACAAAATGCAATGCTTTGTTGTTACTGTTGTTGGTTCCTGATTTCATATCCGTTATAGCCTACTAAGAATTTCATTTTTACCATGTAGCATTTGCTTTGAGTCTATTTTGGTCTTGGTGCTAGTGTTGCTGCCCTAGGAGCTCCATGAACAGAAGCCTTGGCTAAACTTATGCTCAGACTTGGTCAAGCTGGAATTAAGTTTGTATCTCCCAGAGAAGGTGCTTCGTTGTGTGTGAATTTTAAGATATTGTGGTAGTTTGAATGTAATTGGCCCCCGTCATCTAATAGCGAGTGGCACTATTAGGAGGTGTGGCTTTGTTGGAGTGGGTATGGTCTTGTTGGAGGAAGTGTGTTCACTGTTGGGGATGGCTTTGAGGTTTCCTATGCTCAAGGTACCACCCAGTGTCTCAGTTGACTTACTGTTGCCTTCTGATCAAGATGTAGTCAGCATCATGTCTGCCTGCAGGCCATCATGGTCTCTGCCATGATGATAATGGACTGAACCTCTGAACTTGTAAGCCATCACCTCATTAAATGTCTTCCTTTATAAGAGTTCCCATGGTCATGGTGTCTCTTCCCAGCAATAGAAACCCGAAGACAAATGTCTACACGAGGTGCTTTGTCTTCTGAGACTTCAGTTAGAAAGAGAAGTAGGAGTGTGGTGAGAAGGATGTAGATACATGTTAGCATGCATTTCTTTCTGTCATGGTTTCTGTGTGGAAGCAGGTAGAGGAACCTCTCAAACTTGTGATAGGACTTCTACAATGAATTATGATGAAGACCTTAGCAGCCAAGGGCTGGAAAACCAGCATGTACAACATTTGAATCTGAGGGCAACCTTGAGTAGAAACTAAGGGTATTGTGATAAAACAAGGAAACAACAACAAATCATACACACACTTCTGAAAATTATTCATGCTTTGAATTTCACCAAAATCTTCTCTATTAACCTAGAAGAGTATGTTTGTATTTCTCCCAAGAGATTTATTGAAGCAGTCCTCTTAAGGCTAATAGCATATAACTATGTGGCCGTGTAAGTTGTCTTTCTCATAAAAACACATTCCTTGTCAAGTCCATTTTTTCTGTCTGTCTGCCATTTGTATATCTCCTCTCAAGAAATGAACAGTGTTCATTTGCCCATTGTTTGTTTCTGTTGGTCTTGAGGTAATATATTTGATACACATTTTCTTTCTTTGCATTGGTAGATTAATTAGCATTGAAAGACTTTCTTTTTTTTCTGAATAGCTTTTATATTTAAAACCAGGCGGTGGTGGCGCACACCTTTAATTCCAGCACTTGGGAGACAGAGGCAGCCAGATCTCTGTGAGTTCGAGGCCAGCCTAGTACACCAAGTGAGTTCCAGGAAAGGTGCAAAGCTACACAGAGAAACCCTGTCTTGAAAAACCAAAAAAAAAAAAAAAAAAAAAAAGAGTAGTTTTTATATTTAAGGAAATAAATTGGTCTATTACAAAGATTTTATATTTTATGTTCAGAATGAATGAGACTGTATAAAATTATGTTTTGAATACACAGGAATTATTATTAACCTTTTTTATTTCATAATTAACTCAATTTCACATATCAGTCATGGATTTCCCCATCCTCCCTCCTCCCACCCCCCAGGCCTCCCCTCCAACCCACTCCCCCTTCCCACCTCCTCCTAGGCAAGATCTCCCCTGGGTAGTCAGCCCAGCCTGGTAGACTCCCGCTCCAGTCTCCTCCTCCCTACACCAAGCTGGGCAAAGTGTCTCAGTACAGGCTCCAGACTCCATAGAGCCAGCCTATGCACCAAGGACAGGTCCCGGTCGCACTGCCTGGGGGCCTCCCAAACAGTTCAAGCTAATCAACCATCTCACTTATCCAGAGGGCCTGGCCCAGTTCCATGGGGGCTCCTCAGCCATTGGTTCACAGTTCATGCATTTCCACTAGTTTGGCTGTTTGTCCCTGTGCTTTTTCCAATCATGGTCTCAGTATCTCTCTTGCTGATTGGACTCCCAGAGCTCCACCTGGGGCTCTGCCGTGTATCTCTGCATCCACTTCCATCAGACACTAGATGGGAGTTCTATCATGACAGCCAGGGTGTTCGGCTATCAGATTACCAGAGTGGGTCAGTTCAGGCACTCCCAAGACCATTGTCAGTAGTCTCCTTCACCCCCAGTTTGCTCCTGTAGCTCTCATCCATTTCTCTGTCATTGGGCGATCCCCGTGTCTTTTTTTGGGATCCTCTTTACTAGATATGCTCCCTGGAATTGTGAGTTGCAGTATGGTTATCCTTTGCTTTGCATCTAGTATCCACTTATGAGTGAGTACATACCATGTTTGTCTTTCTGAGTCTGGGTTACCTCACTCAGGATGATTTTTTCTAGTTCCAATCCATTTGCCTGCAAACCTCATGATGTCATTGTTTTCTCTGCTGAGTAGTACTCCATTGTATATATGTACCACATTTTATTTATCTATTTTTCAGTTAAAGGGCATCTAGGTTGCTTCCTGGTTCTGACTATTACAAATAATGCTGCTATGAACATAGCTGAGCCTGTGTCCTTGTGGTATGATTGAGCATTCCTTGGATATATACCCAAGAGTGGTATAGCTGGGTCTTGAGAGATGGCTCAGCCATTAAAGGCTAGGCTCACAACCAAAAATATAAGCTTTGAAAGACTTAACAGAACACTGAAACAAACAAAAAAGTGAATGGTTATAACAAATGAAGTTTGTTATTGCAAAGTCCTGGAGGCAGGAAAGGCCAAGATCTGGGTGTGGATGATGGCTACCATTTATATTCTCTTTGTGTCCTCATAAGACAGAGTGAGATAGAGCTCTCTCATGTCTTTCATTGAGAATGCTAATTCCATTGGATGAGGCCATTATTCTTGACATTATTTGACTTGAATTACTTTGTTAGAGGCAACTTCTCCAAATATAGCCACAGTAGGGATTCGAGCTTTAATACATTAAACTAATATGTATGTTTCCCTTGCATCCTTTTGAGACACTGTTTTATAGCTAGATTTATAAAATTATGAGATCCAATTCATCAAAATTTTATAGCTTGTGACTCATTTCATTGTTTTTCATATTGAAGAATTCCTCTACAGGCCTAGATATGGAAGGCTTTTATATAAAATAGAAATATTTTTTCCTCTAACAAAATAGTAGTTTTAAATTTCAGTAATTGCCTATTTTTAGGTCTAAAAATAAGTCAAAATTCATTTTCATCATCTCTGAAAAATGTCTAGTTGGTCTAGTTTGTTACTGGAAAGGCCATCATTTTATTTGTGGGTGTCAATTTTTAAATAGTATTTTTTTCTTCTGCTTCAGTGATCTCTGTCCATCCTTACATACTCAATTTCTGTAGATATGTGGCAAGATCTGATATTTTCATTTCAAATAAATTTCACATGTAGTTTAGAATCTGTGTGTATTTTATTAACAGCATGCAAATAATACTATTTTCTTTGGACTAAATCTAAATCATAATGTGCATTGATTTTTGTTTGTGTGTGACTGCTGTTGTATAGAAGCAAGACAGCTGACTCTCTTATCCCAAGATCTTTTATTTCCTCTTTCTAAGAATGGAGTGGGCAGAGATCAAAGGAAGAATAAGTGCGGGAGATTTTTATTCTCCATGAAGGAGTATCAATTTAATCAGGAAAGTAGAAATTCAAGCATTGATGGTAGCAAGATGAGAGCTTTCCAGTGAATATTACATCTCTGTCTTCTAAGCAGGCTGAAGTCAGCCCTATAAAAACCAAAACCATGCAAAGAACGGGTCACCAGTGACAGTGACAGTCTTAGAGGGCAAAGATGGCAGCCCCTTACCCATTGTAGGAACAAATTCCTCTGCCTTCATACAAGCTCAATGATCTGAATTCAATCCCCAGGACCCACATGATGGAAAAAAGAGGACAGAGAACCATCTCTAAACAAGTTGACCTTTGACCGTCATGTGTATGTCATGAAATATAATTCCACAGATATTTATAGATGGTAGATAGCTAGCTAGGTAGGTAGGTAGATAGATAGATAGATAGATAGATAGATAGATAGATAGATAGATAGATACATGTAATTAAAAGTCAGCTTTTAATATATATCCAGGGTGTCAGTTCTGTTTCTAGATAGCTGTGACTAATACAGCAGGTTTTGTTTGATTTTGAGACAAGGTTTATGGTATAAAAATTTTCCAGGCTGGCCTTGAACTCTCAATTCTCTGGCCTTTACTTTTTGAGTGTTACTGGGACTAATAAGGTGTGTCAGCAAGCTTGGCTTCTATAGCATTTTTCAGCAGATGTTCAATCCTGAATAAAACAATTGTTTTGAAAAGAAACAACCACCAGTGTGTAGCAGTTACATAAATATCTAGGTACTATTTGCAATGTGGATTTTGGTAAAAATATGGTTGAAGCTTTAATTTTCTGTAACATCTTACAAATTGAGTGTATAATATTGACTTTATATCTATAATTTTTAAATGGAGTCAAAATAGAAGGAAATTAAGTATGCTCAACAGACATGTGAGCTTGTGATTGGTGGATATTTTGTGACCTGCTCTACTTATCTACTTATTGAAATTTTTGACAGTTGACCAAGTCAGCATCATTTTAAGCTGCTTTCAAATGTGCCTAAACATCAATGCACTTGCATGAGGGAGGAAGAGGATCTCATATATATATTGAGTGTGTGTGTGTGTGTACACGCCCATGCGTGCACGCGCACACACGAAATTTCATAAGAGCAATTTGCAAATGGTTAGTCATTTGCTAGAAGAACTGCATGAAGGAGATTGCAAACTAGCACTTGGAAACCACCAAGAAGAGTCTCTGTGCACTTACGTGTGAGATGAATTCTGTGTTGTCCCTTTTCTATCCACACTGGAAAGATGAAATAGTGGACTGCTTTATTCATTTTCCAGAACAGGTTTTGGATATCAAAAAAGAGCAAGGTTATAGTTGACATAGATTTCCCTATTTACTTGGAAGTAGGCATGGGACAAGGACTTCTGAGCCCCAGTGCATTATCAACAAAGCTCTTTAGTGCATCTAAGTGTTGTATGCAAATGGTATAACCAAGTGAGAGTTAGAGAGGTCTGTATCTGAGAATAGTGTCAACAGAGGGAATAGAACTCTGTTCCCAAGGAGAGCATACAGGTTCTATAGCTCTGTGTCACTGGATTACCTTTGTGGAGTTTCTATATCATGTGAAGGATTAATTCAGTTCTCATTTATTCCACTCTCTAAGCTAGCCTTCATCTACTCCATTAGTAGAAGTAATTTACCAGCAAGGTAGCAAGAGATTATTTTTTTTGCTTTGTTTGTCTTTCTAGTTGTTAGAGAAACATATTTACAAGAGATATTTTTAAAATTTGTTTTAGATTTCAGTGTGTGTGTGTGTGTGTGTGTGTGTGTGTGTGTGTGTGTGTGTGCATGTTCACACATGTATAGGCATACAGGTACCATGAATACATATGGAAATCAGAAGACAATTTTGAGGAGTCAGTTCTTTCCTTCCACCTTATGTATCCTGGAGGTTGGACTCAGATCACAAGGCTTGGAGGTGAGGGGGTTCCTGTGGGTATCCAGGCAGGGAAGTAAACTCTGTGAAGAGGTATGTGTAGCATGAATCCTAAAGAGTCTTATTAACAAAAACAAACCCAGAGCCAGGTATTGGGGTGAATGCTGGAAGATCAGAGAAGCAGAACAAGCCACAGCTACCTCACCTCTCCAGTTCCTCAGCTGATCCTGTTTCCTCAGACTGGAAGCCTCTGAGTCCTTATCCAAATGAATCTCAGCTGAACTGCTTCTCAAAAGCCTGAATGCTTAACCAGCTAAAAGCTTCTAGTTTCTGGTCTCCGTGCATTATATACCTTTCTGCTTTTTGTCATCACTCCCTGGGATTAATGGCTCACTGTCTGGGATTAAAGGCATGAGTCACCATCCTTAGCTTTATCCTTGAACACACAGAGATCCAGGAAGATCTCTGCCTCTGGAATGCTAGGATTAAAGGCGTGTGCTACCACTGCTTATCCTCTATGTCTAATATTGTGGCTGTTCTGTTCTCTGACCCCAGATAAGCTTATTAGGGTGCACAATATTTTTGGAAACACAATACCACCACAGGTAAGAATGAATACACAGTGCAGATTGACTTCATGAGCTTGGATCAGCCTTTGGGGAATCTAATGTCACATGGTTCATTGTCAGGATATTTAAAACACAGTACAATTTGGGGAAAGATTTCCAGGCAACAATCAGTCCAATTTCAGGTGTACAATACAGCTCAAAGTGTGATACAAAGAAACTCTTTTACAAGGTACATGGGCCCATGAGGGTGGTTACTATAGCTAAAAGGCCTGGAATCTACAGTTCTCTATGACCGATAGCATAGAGGTCAGCTGGCCATAAAATACATGTGACATCTCCCCTAAGGATGATGGGTAATGATCTAGGGAGAGAAAATCTGGGATAATCACTCTGGTGAATTTGAGTGAGGTCTGCCTCTATAGTAAAAGGTGGATGAGGCCTGCTTTACAGATAGTAAAATGGTCACCAGGTTGTTAACAAAATCCACTCTCAGCTTTCTGGATGGAATGCAGGTATTTGATTTTTATCTCCCCCTGTATGATTAACATTCCTGGTTCTCTTAGTGCTTCTCTGCTAGTACATGGACCTCTGGGTCCCTAACATGCCTTTACCCACTGTGGTATTTTGCTGTTAATTATCCACCATCATCACTACATTGCCAGAATTTCTTTCTTATCCTTTATTTATCTGTTTTCAGTGATAAGGCAGGATAGGGAGATGTTTTTATAGTGAGCTGCATTGCATCCCTAACCTTTATTTTTTTTTTTCACTGAAATCAGTCAATTTGCCAGAACCTTGTTACTGGTAGTGCAATATGTTTATTCTTCATTACCTGAAATTGTCTAGTGTTGACATTTATGATGGTTTATTGATTATTCTCAATGCTTAGTAACTTTCTTCATTAATTTTTGCACAACAAAACCAAGAACAAAATTAGCATGACATTCAAGATTCCAGCCAGAGACAAAAACGCAAGCAGAATTTTGCAAATTGTTTCTGGTTTAGCCTGTACCAAATATGAAAACAAATTATACTTAGGGACAAAATGCACTTCTGCACTTGATTTTTAAACTCTTTCTTAATTAGTCATTTCTAATATGTTTTCATGTGATTCTGAATGCTATGTCAGTCTATTCACACTGGTAAACCACCTTGATCCAGAACGATCCAATTACCTCTTGCTATTTGCTTTGCATTTTTACTTTGTTCTAAAAAACAGGAACAAGTTAATTTTTATGTATTAAAATAGATCACAGTGAACATGCTGCAATTTCTTGTCTAGTTTGAATATCTTCATTCTAACTCTCCCTCATGGCCCTAACACTTTAATGCTCATGGTCCTCCTGTTATGATAATCCTTGACTTTTTTATTTATGAATTTTTATTCAGTTATTATCTAGTAATATGGTGGTTACTATATGTCATACTCTGGATTATATTCTTATTAATATTTATTTAATTAATATGTAGGCAATGTCCTGTGTTCTAGAATTTAGTCAAAGTGTTTTACAAATATTGCTAAATTTATTTCTTTTAACAAATCTATGATTTTATTAATAACATTATCCCCACTTCATAAGAGGAAAATAAGACATTAATAAGCCAATCATCTGTCCTTATGATCACACTATTACCAAGTAGTAAAAGAAGAGTTTAATGCAGGGAAGGAATATTCAGAGGCCCCAAATGTCTTCTTTTCTTTTATGGTGTCACTTCTTGTATCAAGAGCCTTTATGGATATAAAAAGCATAGGACAGACCTGTATTTTTGTTGTTGTTGTTGCTGTGATAAAATATAATGGCCAAGAAAACTTACATAACAAAGTGTTTGGCTTATGTTTCCATAGGTAGAGTCCGTGATGGCAAGTGTGGCATGGTAGTAAGCGGCCAGAGCAGGAAGCTGAGGGATCCCACCTTTAACCACAAACACAAAACAGAAAGAAAAAACTGGAATTGGGACAAGGCTATGACCTCTCAAAGCTTTTACCCAGTGACATACTTCCTCTGGGAAAGTTAACCATTTAAGGGTTCCATACTTCCCACAAATAGTTCCATTAACTAGGAACCAGTTATTCAAATACCTTAGCCTAGGGGGAACTTTTTGTTGTTGTTTTATTAAAAAATTTTTATTCATTTTACATATCAACCACAGATTACCCTCTCATCCTTCTTCCTGTTCCCTGCCCCCATTTTTTTTTTCAAACAGTCACAGGATTCTAGGATGCACAGGACATAGCTCATTCATAGAGAAACAAATCAAAGAAGGAAAAACACTGGCCTTTGGAGACATCAATTGCTTTTTATATGTAGATCATTGTCCAAAGTAGGCCAACTTTCTGTTACTTGCAGCCAACTATAGTATGTTATATGACTTAAATTGGAAGTGAGAATCTTGGAACTAAAAAGAAAAATCTTGGTAAATCCATTTTGATCTATTTTATCTACTTGAAAAGAATCTGTGTCTGGGTTGGTGTCCAGGTAGGAGGGGGAGTGGATCTGGGTGACAAGAGAAATGGGGAGGGCCTATGGGGTGTGGAGGGAGGGGAAACTTGGTCAGGATGTATTGTATGAGAGAAGAATCTATTTTCATTAGAAATTTTAAAAGAAAGGACTGAATTGTAAACAACAGACAACATTGCAATAACTTTGTGGGTTCAGGACATTAAATGACTACATTGAAATTGTGTTTCCTTGAGCTGTATAATTAATTTTTCTTTAATGTCATCCAATAATAAGGCTTGAGTAGATAAAAATTCTAATAATGTAAAGTATAGATGACTACCGATCTTTTTCCCCCACACATAAAGAAAGCATAATGGATGGAGAAATATGTGATTTTTACTTTGTAAACTACAAAAAGTATGATGGATAATAGAGTATTCCCAAATTATGTTGGAAAATTGAAGGCATTCTATGGAGACGAATAATTATTTAAAGCAAACAACTTCTGAGGTAACATGTAAAACTTGATTCATTGTATTTGTGGCATGATTATAAAATATCCAGATAATAACTCTCACTTACAGGCTTGAGGTTAAATTTTAAAAATTTAAATTAAGGTTTAACTTTTGATTTTTAATGTGGGATACAAGTATTGGATACTTATCATGTATGGAGCCCTGTGGTAAACTCTTTCTATGATTACTCTTCAAGAAAACATAGAAGGTAATAAAATTACCTTTTAATATATATGGAGAAACTAAACCACAGAGAATAATTCACTTGTCTAATGTGACAAGCAGTTGACACCGAAAAATTTGAACTCGGATTTCTCTGACTTCAGGGTCAAATTCTCTTTTCCCTTAAGTGCTCTACCCCATGGGGGCTCACCATCAGCCTTCTGCTGGAACTTCTATCAAGCAATTTCAATGAGGGTCCATTTCTGATTTCTAGAGGAGGGTATATCTTATCAACATGCCCTATATGTCTGTTTTAGTTTTAGTGCTTCTAGAGAATATAGAGACAAGAGTTGCCTGACAGCCCAAGAATGTAGGGGAAAGTATCAGGGGCAGAGGAAGTACAGCCGAGAAACTCAAGTATCTATTACCTAATAGGGTTGGTCAATTCATACAGCCCTTGCCTCTGCCTGATCTCCCAGGTTAGCTCAGAATATAAAGGAGACATTCAAGTGTACTCCAGTTCGAATCAGGAAGCAGGCATTTCATACTTCTTCACTAGTACTTTATTATCTAAAAGCTTCCCAGGGAGGCAAACCCACAGAGTCACATAGAAATGTCAAAATCAGAGGCAAAATTCAAGAATATATACTCAAAAAATGGCAAAATGGATAAGGGGAAACACTTTGGATTTTATACCAGTTCTATGTCATTTACTGGTTCAGGACCTTCTCATTATAATTTGAATTTCTTGCATTAGTTATCAAACATTTCTAAACATTCAGTTCACTGGAAAATATACCAACATCAGTAATGACTGAAAGCAAATCTTTGTTTCAGTGTAGATATAAAAATTCTGCCAATGTCACTTGTTATAGTCCACATCAATGCCCTCAGCCCTTCATCTGTTGGCATATAGCAATGGCCTTTTGTGGTAACACTCTAGATTCTTCATGCATTAAAACTGTATGGACTACTAGCAAACACTTCTCAGGATCTTCAGCAAAGTTCACATACAGCCATATGATTCTTCTCTTTATCACAACCAGTGTTCTTGTAGGAAGGCTCTCTGGGTGAGGTCCAGGGAAGGGGGGCAGCTTTTCTTTATCAACAGAGTCTAAGGCTCTATTTTATTTTTGTTTTTGCTCTTCACTGACCACAATCCATGGTCATTGCCATGGGTCCTAACTGACTGTGTATTGACTATAAATAAAACATCTCCAGACCAGCTCATTGGAATGAAATTCCCATGTTAGAGATGCTGGTTGGCCAATATGAATTCTCTTAAAATGATTTTCTCCCTTTCATAAAATGTAGATTCTGGTAGAGTAGGATACGTGGTGCATTTGTTACCATCAGTGTTCCTTAGCCCAAGAAAAGCAGTCAGTGCTCTGGACGTCTGTTTCTTTGTCTGTGAGCTTTATGTTACAGTGAAGAGATGCTCTTACAAATTACTGTGGTATGTTTACAGCTCTGACCATGATTGCTAGACCTAAAATCAAGCATTTCTTAAATTATTTATAAGAATTATCAATGTATTTGCATGTGTTGTGCATGTCTAGAGCATATATTGAATGAAGTTAATAATTGAGCATTTTGGGATAGGTAGGTGGCTTTCTTAGCTTCAGATTATGAATGGAGGAATCTAGGAGCAGGTAGAATGGGTGGTTTGCCCATAGGTCTAGTAAATGAAAGGGAATAGAAGCTGATTTCTCTCCTTCAGCCAGGTAAATTCTTTTCCACTGAACAATATTCTCCTTCTACATTTCATTTTAGGAAGAATAATAAAAAATAGCATTTAAAAATATTTTTGTTAAGCTCTCTTTCCCCCGACCGTTGCTTAGGGAGTAAGAGATCCCAGCTAGATCAAGAACAGAGAGGGAGAACAAGAGATACCATGATAAATGAAGACCCAGAAATCCACAAAGATACTTCCACAATAGACTACTGGCAATGGTCGAGAGAAAGCCCGAATTGACCTACTCTGTTGATCGGATGGACACACACCCTAACTGTCATGATAGAACCCTCATCCAGTGACTGATGGAAACAGATGCAGCGATCCACGGTCAGGCCCCAGGTGGAGCTCCAGGAGTCCAATCAGTGAGAGACGAGGGATTATATGAGCAAGAGATATTGAGACCACGATTGGAAAAAGCACGGGGACAAATAGCCAAACTAGTGGAAACACATGAACTATGAACCAATAGCCAATGAGCCCCCATGGAACTGGACCAGGCCCTCTGAATAAGTGAGACAGTCAATTAGCTTGAACTATTTAGGAGGCCCCCAGGCAGTAGGACCAGGACCTGTCCTTAGTGAATGTGCTGGCTTTTTGGAACCTAGTGCCTATGCTGGGACACTTTGCTCAACCTAGATGAAGGGAGGAGGGGACTGGACCTGCCTCAACTGAATCTACCACACTGAGCTGAATCCCCAGGGGAGTCTTTGCCTTGGTGGAGGTAAGAATGGGGGGTGGATTGGAGGAAAGACAGGGGGGATGAGAGGAGGGAGGACAGGGGAATCCGTGGCTGATATGTAAAATTAAATTAATTATAAAATTTAAAAAAAAAGTATTTTTGTTGTCTTAGCTACAGAGTACTTTGGTGAGGAAAATTTGCGGCATAAGTGACTTAATTAAAATGAATAGCATGAAACATTGTGAATTTGAGAATGAAACAGGTCTGAGTTGAAGAGATGAGTGGTACATAATTTGAACTGGCAGTCTGTTTATTAATATGGAAATCTCACAAACCCTTTCAGTTATTTGGATTACTTGAGGCTTGAATGCATATGAATGGGAGGTTAATTATAAGCGAATTGCTAAAACATTAGTCATGAGGGAGTAGATATGTAATTTAACAAAGAGTCACAACTGGAAAAATTATTGTTTCTTAAAAAGAGAAACTCATTATTTGTGTAAAAAGGGAAAAACTCATAAGAAGCAAATTAGTACATTTCTGAGGAAATATACTGTGTTGGAATCAACAATGTAATCAAGAGATTAGATGCCTCCTTAAGAAGCTAGGTTGATGTTTGACCTGAATACGGAAAGTTAGGAAGGTAACACATCTGGTACTGCTGCAGGTAAAAATTCCACAAGTCAGGGGAGAAGCAAATGTATAAATAATGAATCCTTTTAGCAGAAACCAGGAACTAAGAATTCACAGGGACCCAACAACATGTTACTGATTGAATGAGTCATTAAAAAATCAAAAGTGAAATTAATTCATTCCTTGATACAAATATAAATGGAAAACCAGCAAATTAAACCTCATGGGATGTAGAAAAAGCAGCTTAAGAGGGAAGTTTGCAGTAATAAATGCAAAAATACAAAAAATAAAGATTTCATGTAAGCAATACAATGATGCATCTTAAAGACCTAGGAAAGCAAGAGCAAAATCCAAAACCCCGAGGAATTGACAAAAAGAGGGTAGAAATAAAAAAAAGAAACTTAAAAATATAAAAATTTAAGAAATACAGAGTTGAATTCTTGAAATTTAACAAAAGCTATCACTCTTTATGTGTATCTTGAGAGGAGACTAGAACAAATAGAACAGAGGAATAAGAAGGATGAATTTATAGCTAATACTCAAGGAATAAGCGAGTCACTTAGAGACATTGGGCACATGTAATCTACTGACACAGGGCTATTAGGACACAGAGAACCTACAGAATACCAGCTAGTAATTAGGTGGAACTAGTAATAAAAAATTCCCCCAAAGACAAAACTTAAGCAGAGGATGAGTTCCATGTTAAAGTTTAACAAGGTTTTAAGCAAGAATGTATGTCTGCCCATAGCAAAACACCTTTTAAGCAAACTTTCATACTTTTTAATTCTCACAAATGTTGTTGGAAACTTGAGTTATAGGATCCTTGGTGCTCAAGTTACACTGCTGATTAGCTCATGTCACAACAGCATGGAATCCCATTACTCATGCCGCTAATACCTGGTTTCATATTTCAACACCAATTCCATTAAAAGGAAAGACTTTCCAAAGACTCATGTTGGATCTAAAATAATAAAATAGTAGCCAATATTTGTAGACACCACATGTCTCTAAATATCTAATCATCTGATGTTGGGTTGAAAAAATCAAACTTAAGTTTCTATAAAGATTTTTTTTCAATGACAGAAAATGCAAAAGGAAGCTTTTTTGGTAGAACTTTAAAAAAGGATGTTGCAATTACAAAAGTAACCATTTTCAACACATAATGTAATAAAATAAGTCATAAAACATCAACAGATGAAAAGCATTGGGGTAAAAACAGTATTAGAGAAGGGATCATTCATACAATGCCACACATCTCCTGTGGCTGACTAGTTACATACCTCCTAAATGATAAAAATGAAATAGAAAGATGGAATACATAGTTATGATGATGGCTACCTTGACAAAACTTGTCTTCACTGGTTCTCAGACAAGTCACTATTATGTGGCTATGATTCGATCAACCTTGAAGTCTTAATTTCACTGATGTGTGCCCTAAATCAAGACATTTTCAGAACTTACATCCTATTTACTCAGTTCCTTAGAGAAGAAAATGTAAGTAATGCTGCGATAGAAATTATATTAATCACAAAGGTTGAAATTTTACAAAGGTCCCTGACCCTGGTTTCCTTAGAGAAGTAGAGAAAGAAGCAAAGCAGGGGGGGAAAAAAGTAACATGCTGTGCACCTGGAGAGCTTTTCTCTCCAGTTCCCACCAAGTTCCACCAGTCCCGGAGCCCACTTATAAAATAAACACACAGACGCTTACATTATTTATTTATTTATTTTGGCAAAGTAAACAAATTTAGTTTATTTCAAGTAAATCCTTTTCTGGTGGGATTGGGCACAGAGCCTAGGGACTGTCCATGCTCAGCATACCCTCACCCGCTGAGCTGTGTCTCCAACACTTCCGCTGTTGCTTTTGTTTGTTTTTGTCTTTTCTTTTATTTTGGCTTTATTTTACTTTTTTTATTTTATTTTATTTTTATTTTACAATACTATAGGTTCAAGTTGTGGCTCTAAGTCAGATGCTTACATTATTTAAACTGCTTGGCCATTAGCTCAGGCATATCATTGTCTACCTCTTACTCTTATATTTAGCCCATTTCTATTAATCTATACTTTGCCACATGGCTCATGGCTTACTGGTACCTTACATCTTGCTTGTCCTGGCAGCAGCTCCAGGCATTCTCCCTCTCTGCCTTTCTGTTCCCTCAATTTTCCTCTCTGTTAGACCTGACTATACTTCCTGTCTGGCTACCGGCCAATCAGTGTTTATTTATACAGAGCAATATCCACAGCAATGCAGTGTATGAACCAGCTTAGAAACCTGAATGGAAGAAATGAAATAATGCACATTATTATAGTGTAGATAGTTAGAAAATCCTATAGAATTATTTATAACAACTTTAGTGTGTTTTCAGTATTGCATTGATATAAGAGTGTATTTTATGTTTTTCAAACATACATGGAACTGTTATGGTGCCTGCAGACTTTCTAGTGGTTCAAAAAAAATATGAAAGGTTGTGTGTGTAGAAAGAGGTGAAACTAACATGACAACAAATAAATAGCCGGTGATTAAGCTGAAGATAAACCTAGCACTTTAAAAATAAAAACAGAAAGACCAGAAGCCCTTTATTTTATTCTTGCTATATTTAATTCTTGACTTTAAATCCTTGATTTATTGCATATTAAATGCTTGAGTAATCAGTGGTCCTCATGTAGTAAAATGATCATTAATTATAATGAATTGCACAAATTAATTGCCATTGTATTAGTTACTTGTGTTGCTGAGATAAAATATGTGTTTACAGAATTTTAGGAGGAAGACTTTAGTTTGCCTTCCAGGCCTAGAGGATCCTCCTGTCCATCACGGTATAGACTGTGTGGCAGGAAGAGAGAGTAGCTCGTCACATTGTACCCTTAGTCAGCGAGAACACAATGTTTAATGCTGTGTGTAGTTCACTTCCTCTATTTTAATCAGTTTAGAAACCCAGTCCATGAAACGGTACTGCCTACATGTACATTGTGTTTTTTTCACCTCAATTAACCTACCTGGAAAACCCTCACTGAACATGGCCCCAAATTTTCTCCATGGCTATTCTAAATCAAAAGAAGCTGATAATCAAGATTGACTATCAATGCCAAATTGGTTTAAATATGTAAATGTTTTCATCATGTATGTTTTAAATTTGTTTGATTACTTTAAAATGATGTATTTATTATAGTGAAGAATTAATGTATTACCTTCTACTATATTTTTTCTGTTGTGGAATATTATTTTAACTTGGCAAAGATGTATTACATTTGTTTATACTGCAGAATATTTAACTGTGTGCAGGTGTGTTACATTTGTTTCTGCTGCATTTCTTTAATGATATAAGGATGTGTTATATTTGTTTAACCTTGCCTGACTAAGGCACTCAGTTGTCCTAATAAAGAGCTGACCAGCCAGTAGCTAGGCAGAGAAAGGATTGGCAGGGCTGGCAGGCAGAGAGAATAAGTAGGAGGAGAAATCTAGGCTCTGGAGAATGAGAGAAGAAGGAGAGAGCAAGGAAGAAATAGAAGGAGATGCCCAGGGCTAACCAGGCAGCCACCAATCAGCAGACACAAAACAGGACATACAGAAAGAAAAGGTAAAAAGCCCCAAGGTAAAAGATAGACAAACAGAAATGGGTTAATTTAAGTTAAAAGAGCTATCCAGAAACAAGCTTAAGCTAGGCCGAGCATTCATAAATAATAAGTCTCTGTGTCTTGGGAGCTGGTTGGTGGCCAAAAAGCCTGGTACACTTTTCCATCTTTGCTACATTCATCATAAGTTCTTGGATCTTGCATGGTTATCTTTAATGGTGCAACGCTGAACTGGAAAATTTTGTGCATGAGTTTTACATTATGAATGAAACTATATATTAGAGTTTCAGGATAACCAGCTGTTCTGTGAATGATTTAATGTTTTGGTATTTCCCCCTATGAAAAACTGAATATGCATTCTTATAAAACAGCTGCAATAGGAATCTTGTAGATGTAACCAACCATCATATTAAAAAACAAACACAGAACCAATGCAAAGAAGAAAGCCAAGAGATCAGAGCTAAGAGCCTTACCATCTGTTGTTAGCCCCTTAAGCCAAGAGACCTCTCCGAAAGAGACCTAATTCCTGTGTGTTTGTCTTTATATAGTCTTTCTGTTCTGCCTTCTCATTGGTTGTAAACCCAAACACGTGACTGCCTCGTCACTGCCTGTAAGTACAGCCCTCCAGGTCTTAAAGGCATGTGTCTCCAATGCTGGCTGTATCCCTAAACACATAGAGATCTACCTAGCTCTTCTACCAAATGCTGGGATTAAAGGCTTGTGTCATGAACGCCCAGCTCTGCTATGGCTTGCTATTAGCTATGACCTCCAAGCAACTTTATTTATTAACATACAATTAAATCACATTTCAGTACAAATAAAATACTACCATAGAATCTTTTTTGTTTTGTGTTTCAAAACTTTTCCATTTGTTAAGACTTGCCTGTGGCCTTGAATGTGAACTGCTATGATGCCAAAGAGAATGTGAATCTGCATCCATTGGGTGAATTATTCTGTCACTGTATGATAAGTCAATTTGATTCATGATGCAGAAAAAAACTGATCTGTGTTTTTTACTTTGTGTGTGTGTGTGTGTGTGTGTGTGTGTGTGTGTGTGTGTGTGTGTGTGCTCTCAATATTAATGAGAGGGGTGTACTGAAGCTATAAACTATTATTCTATCTGAATTATATGTTCTATTAGGTTCAGTACTGTTTGCTTATTTCAGTTAGTTGCACAAATATTTAACCCATATGTGGTTATGATGATTAACTCTACATGATGGATTGTTTTCTTTATAAATATGCAGTTGTTATCTTTATCTTTGTCTTGAGCTGAGGTTGACTTCCTTAGATATAGAACAGACCATTTTTCTGCCATTTGGTCACAGTGTAGGACTCATTCCTTCTGAGTCTTTTATTCAGCCTTGTCCCTTACAAGCAATAAACAGTTGGGTTCTATGATTGGATCTAATTAGGTGTCTACATCTATTAATTAAAGATGGGACCATTAGAGTTAGTATTGACAGACATTTGCTGATTCCTATAATTTTGTTGATTGTTTTCTTTCTTTCTTTGCATACTGTTGGTTCTTTTCATTTTTCTTAATTTTCTTATGGGTTTACAGAATTGTGCATAGTTATTCCTTTCCTAGTCCCCATTAATTAATGCATTCTTCCCATAAGATTCACTCCTTCCTAAGTTCTTGTGTTGTGATGCTCTTTCTTCTTTCACTGTGTGTAGAATGTCTGTGAGCATCTTCTGTAATACTGGCTTAACAGATATAAATTGCTTTACATTGTACTTAATTTGCAAGATTTTTATTTCTGTATAAACTTTAAAAGATATCTTTGCTGGATATCATAATAATGATTGGCAGTTCTTTCATTTCAGGGCATAAAGCTTATCATTTCATGCTTGGCTTTTACTGTTACTGATGCGAGGTATGATATTACCTTGATGAATTTGATATTGTAAGTAAGTTTTTTTTTCTCTTTCAGACTGTAATGGGGCATTTTTGTGTATGTGTGGTTGGTGGATTTGTTTTTTATTTTTTTAACTTTCCATGTCAATGATGATGTGTTTTCGAGAGGCACTTTTATGGTCACACATATTGGAGGCCCTCAAAGCCTCTTGTACTTCATTGCCATATCTTTCTCTACATCTGGGAGATTTTCTGCTATAATTTTAGTGAATATTTTTTCTGTGCCTTAAGTTTTTATCCCAGTACCTTCTTCTACTCCATGTAATATTAAGTTCCATTTCTTCAGAATGTCTGAGATCCCTTGGATATTGTGGTGATGCATGATTGTGTTTCTCTTTACCTTATTCTGAACATGGTATTTCTTCAAAATTTTCTTCCATTTTAAGTATTGCTTATTCTACTTCAGTCAGCTCACTAGTGATGCTTTCTCTTTAATTATTATTTGATGCTTGACAATTCCTAACATTTGTTTGTTCCATTTTTAGAATCTAATCCTCCTTACCAAAATTTCCCTTCATATTATTCAATTATTCAACAATTTTATTTTTTTTCATAAACATTGTTAACTTTACCTAGGTGTTTAATTGGATCCCTTATTTTATTGCTTGTTTGACTCTTAGATGTCAATAAACATTTGCAAAGGTAGGATTTTAAAACATTTTTTGTGTGTTTAAAATTTTAGCAATTTTATTATTCTTTTGGAGACATATAGGCTTATTTTCCTATATTTTGTGCTTATATGTAATGATTTACACATCTTTTAGAGTGGATATGACTTTCAATTATTATTTTTTCCTTTTCCACTCTTTTTGTTTGTTGCAATTTATTTGAACATTCTTATTATGTAGTATTCATTTGGACTTAGGTCCCTTGTTACTATTTAGAAGTGAGCGGCAAATAGCAATAATAGGAACAGAGATTTTACAGCAACCTCATTATTAAGATGTAGTAAAAGATAATTGGACGCTTCACTTATTCACAATAAGCCCACAAAACAGAAGAGCCAGTGTATTGTTAGGCTAAATGGAGTTTAAGTATTATTAAAGGTCAACATGAATAGAATTAGGAGTAGAAAGAGGAAAGTATGAATGAAAGGGAAAAGAAAATCAAATAGTAATAAGAGGAAAAGTCTATGGATTATAGGTGAGAGAATATAGAAAACACAGAATAAATAGAAGTTCATAAAGACAGAATGATCACAAAATCTCCTCAAGAAAGGCAAGACCTAAAACAAAACAATTAAGAACACACCATCAGTCTCCCTGTCTTCCTGGTGGGAAAGCGCATAAATTCTCCCAGATGTTGCTGGTGTAGGTAACTCTGAACCTGGGATAGCAGCTGCTGGAATTTGGAGTTTTAACAGGTTAAACCAGAATGGGCTAGGTACAGTCTGCTTTCCACCAGTCTTCATTACTTATTTAAATTCCTGAGCTAGAATTGCATGCTGTGGCTTCTCAAAGAGCTGGAGTCTCTCAGCCATCAGCATGGGCTCTCCTATAGTACAAGGCCTACTCGGTCTGCTACTGTGTTCTATTTGTGTTGGGAGGCCTTGATGGTAAGAGGTTGTAGTCTATCATGGCCTGGCAGCTCTCTCCATAGCTCATCAACATGAGGGACTCCCTCCTCAGGGATATTTCCTGCTCTCTACATGCTCTCATCAGGGACCTTATCTGGAGAATGTCTCTAGGCCCCGAGGACTGACTTTATCTGAAAGCTGTCTTTAAGCTTGCATGCCTGATTTATCTCAAATGTACTCTTGGTGCAGTTTCCTACTAGAAGTTTGTTGCTGATTATTTCTTCTCTTTTGGGGGGTCTGCCATCCAGCTCCCAAATAAATAACTCACGGGGGCATGTTCTTAATTATAAATACCTGCTCTTAGCTTGGCTTGTTTTTTGCTAACCTTTCTTAACTTCAAATTCTCTTCTACCTTTTGCCTTTGGGCTTTTACCTTTTTCTATTCTGTATACCTTTCATTATTTCTTACTCCTTGACTTGCTGTGTAAGTGGGTGGCTGGCTGCTGATGTCCTCCCCCTTCTTTCTCATTCCTTGATCTCTCCTCTCAGATTTCTCCTTCTGTGTATTTTCTCTGCCTGCCAGCCCCACCTATCCTATCTCCTGCCTTGCTATTCGCTGTTCAGTTCTTTATTAGACCACTGGGTGTTTTAAACAGGCACAGTAACACAGCTTCATAGAGTTAAAAAATGCAACATAATCAAACGTAACACACCTTAAAATAATATTCTAAAGCAGAAGCCTTCTACCTGCTCCATATATGCTAACTCAGACTTGTACTAGGAGCTTTACTATAGGACCCTGCTGCCACATATGAAGCCTTATGATAGGAGTATGACACTTAATGCAAATTAGGGTTTGTTCCCTGGCTTTCCAATCCTATATATTTCCTATACCCTGGAAATAAAGTTGATCTGATTCACAGAAGTCATGTCCCAGTGTGGTTGATATATTGTGCACCTTAATAAACTTATCTGGGGTCAGAGAACAAAACAGCTGCTAGATAGACATAGAGGCCAGAAAATGGTGGCACGCACACCTTTAATCCTAGCAGAGATCCATCTGGATCTCTTTGAGTTCAAAGCCACACTGGAAACAGCCAGGCATGGTGACACACGCCTTTAATCCCAGGAAGTGATGACAGGAAGCAGAAAGGTATATAAGGCATGAAAAACAGGAAGTAGAGTCTGGTTAAGATTTTAGGCTTTTGAGCAGCAGTTCAGATGAGATCCATTTGGATGAGGACACAGAGGCTTCCAGTTTGAGGAAACGAGATCAGCTGAGGAACTGACGAGGTGAGGTTAGCTGTGGCCTGTTCTGTCTCTCTGATCTTTCAGTGTTCACCCCAATACCTGGCTCCAGGTTTGTTTTTATTAATTAGAACTTTTAAGATTGGTGCTACATCCCAGAGTGCTATCTCTGTCATATCCACAGCCTCCTGAACCCCATTCCCTGCTTCAACTTCTTTCCCCTTCATGGACTGACAGCCAACTATTCCAAGGAGGGAGAACCACATATTTGTACTGGGGAGTTGCACTTATCACAGGTGGATTTTAGGGACCAAGATTCTGAGAGAGCCACATCTGCACATTTGGATGGATAATATCAACTTACAGGGGTCTCAGTTTGCTTTTTGACTAGCATCTCAAGTATTTGATTGAGTCTATTTGAAGAGACATTCACTTCATTTGTGTCTCAAGAGAGCTCTTGTTTGGTATTTGTGTGGTCCCCAGGGTCTTTGCCTGTTCAATCATTGTGTGTGTGTGTGTGTGTGTGTGTGTGTGTGTATGTGTGTGTGTGTGTTTGCATAATATTGTCAAATTATCTGTTCTACCCAACACACTGGATTTTATCTTGTGTTTAAGTCCCTCCTTCATCCTAACTAGCCATGACTGCTTACTTTATTCGGTGTATACTTTACACTTTGATTTTATTCTTTACATGATTAATTTCTAAAGATGTAGCTGAGAATCATTTGCATCTGATATATACTAATTTTCAAAAATATGGAATTTCTAAGAGCCTCATGAGACAGTCTGCAAGTATAACTTTCTAGAATAATCTGACCTGTGCAAAAGTTTGAGTCATATTTCTCCATGCAGTGGTAAACTCCTGGGTCCAGGAGTAGGAATTTATAGTCTTTGCTGGGTTTGAGTAGAATGATCTAACTAAAGAGGCATTCTTGCTCAGCATGCCTGGGCTTTAACAAGCCAGGGAAAATTATGGTCAAGAAATAAGGAACTCATTCCTGCAGTGTCTACTGGAGGAGATGTAAAAGTCAACCTCTATGCTGAGACCTTATGGAGAAAAGGTATTTGTTTTCTGTTATGTAAATCAGTATAGGTTTACATTTGTTTGCTATAAAGCATACACAGATAGCAATTATTCATAAGAATGTAAAGACTAGAGAGAACAATGCTGATAGTGTTTGCTTATGTCAAAGCATTCCTAAAACTATTTTTATTTGTATATGTAAATTAACCAGTTTGTAAGTAATGTCATTTTTCTAGTTGTTGGGTTATTAATTTTGTTTGATTTCTGATTTCTATTTTTCATTGTTATTATAGCATTAAACTATTTAATAACTGTGTCAATGGGTAAGAAAAGTAAATAATCTATGAAAAATAAAATTATATGACTAATAATTAAATTATTTGGACTTTAATAATTTAAAAGTTCATATATGTAATGAGTATGTTATATTAAGAAAGATTAAAACAAGCTTATTTCAAAATTATCTGGGAAGAGCAATAGTAATTCAATGAAAATTATAATCAAATATCATCCTGTCAAGCTATTACTGTTTTTAGGCAATCATTTTTGTGTAGAAGTTAATAGTTATTGAAAAGAATACTATTTTTAAAACACCACGACTCTTTTATCTCCCTAAAGTTATGTACTATGTTGTGGAACAATAGCAATGATCATTTTCGGTGAATCACTACCATTCTTCTTCTAGCCTGTCATCCTTTTCTTTGTGAAAATGAAGTGTTCTACGTAAATCATCACATTTGTATAGACATGCATAGCTTCCAAGTGGCTATCACAGACAGAGTCTCAGGCAGGCTGAGTTTAAGAACAACACAGCATAGAGTTTCTCAGTCTTGTAGAATCTGGTGTGGTGGGAACCAAGGAGAAATCCATATGTGTTAGTCAAACTTGCCATGTTGAAATCTTTCATTAATTGATGGCTTTTGAAAATTGTTACCAACTCTTTTCCATTATGTTTGGAATTGGACTATAGCCATTGTTAAAGAAGTGCCATTCTCCTGACAGTGTTCTCATCAGCATCATTTAGTGAGCCTGGTGGACTCACTCCTTTTCTCTTTCCTGTTGTCTGCTGTGGTTTCAGTACATGTCTGTTTACACACTAGTATGTCCTGCACTCTCTCTGGAATTGTACCCTTTTCTGCCACCTTTTCATCTTCAGCTATTTATACATCTTGCTATCAAATCTTACTTAAACAAATATTTATAATTTTGCAGATCATCCTAGTAACTAAGGTGTTTGGTGACTTAGTGTCTACACAACCACTATTATTCAAACACACATTTCTGGTAGACATGGACAGCTAAATCTGAGAGATTCTTCTCAGATTTTTGCTTAGTAGGTATCCAGTAGCTGATGTGGTGATATGCACCTTTAATCTCAGCACTCAAGAGGCAGAGGCAGGCAGAGCTTGGTGAGTATGAAGTCTGCCTGCTGTACACAAGGAGATGCAGAACAGCAAGAGCTACATAGAAACCCCATCTTTAAAAAAATCCATTAAGTGTTACATAAATTCACTGATTAATACATGAATAAAATAGTAAGGAAGGGAGTCCCCATGATAACTAGGATATATCAGTTGATGACTGATTTCCTTCAAGGACCATCTCACCTTGGAGTAAATGATAATGAGTTTATGGTTCCAGGAATATTACAATGGAGATAGAAATGTAGCTGAAAAGAAAAAAATATTTCTAATTTATTATTAAGGCAAGATTATATTTTAAAACAAATTACTTATTTTCATATTCTCTTGTTTAAATTCCATTTAAATTTGTTAAATGTTTTTTCCTACTTACATGAAGGAGAGCTCACAAAATGTAGGTCCAGTCTGCCAATAATGTCTGGAATATCCTAGTGAATTTTAAGATTTGAAACTATAATTTTGTGATAATTAAATTTGGAAATACAAATTGCCTATGAGTTAATTATTCAACTTTAAAATATTTTATTGGTAATAATAGAACATACATTGAAAAATCCTTTCTCCAGAGTCTGACCCCTGTTTGCATATGTTCGATGTACAATTTCTTATCAGACAAATTACTTAACAACTTCAATTTCATTTCTTTTGTATTTTTCAAAGGAAAAATATAGCTTTTTTTCTCAATGTTATTTGCACCTTATTGAGAGTAAACTATACACAATACACCATGCATCACACACCACACATTGTACACTGTACACCAAACACCATACTCTGGACAGCATACACTAACTGGCTTAAAGTGGTGACTGGCCAACAGGCATGCTTTATTTTACACTGTGTAGACAGTCGCAGAACTATCACTAGTTTGTAACAATGGAAGTAGCTCTTTCCACTCCCAAAGCACCCCATTACTATAAGTAAGTACACAGGAAAGTCTGACAAAATCTGACTCATGTAATAATTTCTAAAATGAAATTTTGTACACAAAATTAATTTTCCTAGAACTAATTTTTGGAAAAATATGTGATACTTAAAATTTCTCCTAGATGATATTAATATTTAGTTCATGAAAAGCTTGAATAAAATGATTGTCATGCCTAGGTCATATTTCGGAACTAAACCCTTGCTCAAGTATACTTCCTGCCTCTAAATATTCATACATAAGAATTCAGAGTAAAGCCATTTCTTCCATACTGCATTATAAATTTCATCTATGCGTTTCCTCTCTTTCTTCTTTATTTCCTTTTCTGCCTTTCTCCCTCTTGCTCATTAAGCAAAACAAAACAAATGAACAAACACAATCCGTGTTGATTATCAGGACCTCTAATAAAACTAAAAAGAGTGAAAATATAGACATCATCTCCTTGTGCTTGGTACGAGCATTCTCACAGAAGGAAGCTAGCATTGCAATAAGCTGAGATGTGTTTTTCTAGTGGAAGTCTGGATCCTATAGGAAACTAAATAATGAAGGGATTGAAAGCTGTGAACAGATAGGAACAAGGCCAGTAACCCAGAGAGCTGTGCAATCTGGAAATCACCACTCAGACAATGTGCAATGGTGGAGTTGAACAAAATAAAACTGCTTTTCAGAGAGAAATCCCTGCAAGAATTGGAATTCATGGAGGTGTCCAATTTTACTAACCCTTCACCCACCGACTATTTTTCAGATACTGCTATATGAATGCCCATTTTTTTAGAAATATTCCAAACAAAAAATAGAGAAAAATATTACAAAAATATTACAAGACAGCCATTATTCATCCTTATCAAGTCTTTCATTTGCTGAATCATTCTTGGATTTTTTTTTAAAAAGATACTATTCAGTACAAATGTTTAGTAAAGTCCTATGTGAAATGTTTCAGTTCAATTACACACAGGATATAGTATAAGCACTTAAATCTATTATCACCAGATTTTCTGTGTATGAGGCTATCTCTTGCTTATTTTGTTCATAATGATAATAATGACAATATGTGATATATATATAGATAGATATATATAGATATATGTAGATATATATATATAGATAGATAGATATATACATATATACCACACCTCACTTCAATGTTCATGCAATATTCCATTTCTGATTACTCAGGACATCTTTTGCCTCTCTAACATGATTAGATTGCTTTTTACTGCTGTGTATCCTTCATCACGATCATCTCTGTGAAAGCATCTTCTTTCTTTTCAGAATATACAGAGAAGTTTTGGAATTTCAGAATCAAAGAGAATCCAGCAAAACTTATTAGATGCTCGAAGTTGCTGTCAATGAGTGGCCTCACTGTCTTCCACTGTCCACACAGAGCATTTTCTAGTTTCTTCTTACTAACACTTGGTATAAGCATTTACAAACTGATGAGTATGCAAATGTGCCTCATGAATTATTTTTTTGCCTTCTGATCATTATGATTGTTCACATGGTGTTGGTCACTGGTTATTTTATCAGTTGTCAGTTTTTATTCACTGTTTGTTTTCTGATGGGTTGTTTGTATTTTCCCATAACTATATTATTAAGGATTTAGTCTAATGCTCTTTATTTTGCAAGCAGAGTTTTCTTAAATATGTTGTTAAATCTGGTAACCAAACAGTTTTCATGTTCAGTTTATTATTGTTACATGTTACATTTGTAACATTTCTGTAATATAGTGTTCAAATATCTCTCACTAACTTTCCAGTACTCTTTAGTCCTGGTTTATCTTTTCATTATCCACCACTGGAATCAATATGCTCCTTCCTTTTCATTTTTGAAAGGCTGTGATATGAAACATATACTGAATATTAGTATTTGTCATATTACTATTGATATTAAAATATTTTATTATTTTATATGTATAGGTGCTTAGCCTGCACTTATGTCTGTATACCACATACATGCCCAACGTCCACAGAGTCCATAACAAAATGTTGGATCCCATGGAAGAGGAGTGAGACTATTGTTAGGCACCATGTGGGTGCTGGGAACTGAATCTAGGCTTCTGGAAGAGCAACCAGTACTCTTAACCACTGAGCCATCCTCCCAGCCCATGCCATTAGCTCTTTTTGTTCTCATTTCTTTCAGTTTTCGAGATTAGAATATAATTACATCATTTCTTTCTTCCAATTTATTCCCTCCAAATCTTTATTTTTAAAGAGAAGACAGAGAATCGTAAGAGCTAAGGGGTCAGAGGGTTTGCCGTGAGACTGTGTCTACCTAGAATGTAAGCAGCTATAACCATAAGTCTCAACAATATGGCTGCCTAAATATGAGCTGAACAAGGACAACAGTAGACATGTTAATGTGGACTGACCAGACAAGATCAGAGGGCCTCAAACCTACACAAATATCCACAGTCAAGTAAGGAATGCTGAGAGTGGGAGAAATAGTCTTCCCCAGGGAAGACCACAAAGAGCAGTTATCTACATTATCCGTTTTGAGAGATGAATTGCTAGAAATTGTACAATGCCTGGCTTTCTTCTCAACTGACGTTTAGTTGACATTCACACCATCATGTTTTGTGTGATATTGGCTTCTGCTATATTTTCTTTGGAATCTTTGTTTGTTTCAGATGCTTTTTAAGGCAACACACCTCATTTTGTTGCTGCTGTTTTGTTTCAGGTTCATATTCTCAGTATTTACTTTTTAGTTAGTTTTTATTAAATCTACAAGACATTTGGCTTCTTATACGTGTGTAATATGCTTTGATCATCTTTAACCCCTGTTAGTATATGCCATTTCCAACTGTTCACTGTTCCTCTTCATGTATTTTCACTATTTTTTAAAATATTTTTATTAGATGCATACTACACAAAAATGTATAAATATAAAATTCAGAGTTCAATTACTCTTGCTCTTACATATATGCTTTCAGGGCTGGCCACCAGAATTGGATGACCAATTAGGGGGCTCATCCTTGGCACAGACTCACTTTCCCTCTTTCAATAGCTATTAATTGCCCTTAGATCTTCATTTACAGGCAATATTCAGTGCAATTTCCCCAATCCATGTTTGCTGGTCAACTGGTGCTGTCATTATTCAGGACTTGTTTAGGCAGCCATGCTGTTGGAATTTCATGGGTATAGGTTTGCTGAAAACATAGAAGGCAAAATCTCCAAGAAAAATATCCCTTTCCTTTGGCTCTTCCAATCCTTCATTCCTCTGCTTCTGAGATGTCCCCTGAGCTTTAGGTGTATAGATTCTCTTGTAGATATATCAACTGGTACTGGGTATCCCATGGTCAGTTATTCTCTATCTTTTGCAAAATGAAGCTTCTTTGGTGAGGAGTGAGAGCCACACTTGTCTGTGGGTAAAAGGATAATTACTTTGAAGGCAATTAGGGATTATGCTGGTTTTAGTAAAGTGGCCATAGTATGTGCTCCTCTAGCTTCCACAGTCTCACCAGCTATGGATAGTTGGCTAGGCTTTAGTACCAGACATGAATTTCCTCCTACAAGTCCAATTACATAGCTGTTGGCTACTGCCAAGATATGTGTTATTATTGCACCATTAAGGATTTCTTGGCATGCTTGTCTTTGCTGTGGTTTGTAGGCATCACAGCTTGGTAGGACTATTGATAGATTTTCTCTCTTGGCAGTTTGTATAGCACCTTCTGGTATTATGAGTGCTAGTCCTCAGAAAGGATGCTTCCAGGTCATTTCCAGCTTGATTCCTCTAAGCTGTGTTCAAACTGTATGGTAACTTCAGAAACAGGAACTTGTTTTCAAATTTTGGGATGCAACCACATACATAATGGAATTCTATTTATTCAACTGTCAAGAAAAATGAAATAATGAAATTTTGATGTGAGTGGACAGAATTAGAAAATATTATACTGAGTGAGGTAACTTAGACCCAGAAAGATAAACCCCACATGATACATATTTGTGGTTCCTAAAACACATCTCGATTTTAAAAAATCCAAATATATATGCCATTTAATAGACATGTTTGTTGCCAAACTATTTGAACGTATTTTTAGAAATGCATATGTTTGTGTACTTGGTCTCATCGTCTTAATTTTCTCCCTTTGCCTCCCTTTCTATCTCATGAGAATAACCAGATTTTTCTGTTTGTTTACTATTTTTTCTTTTTGTCTTCCATTTTTCTTTATTTTTAGTCTTCTGACTCTCAAGCAATAGACTGTGTCTAGTATTTTGTAATTCATTTTATCCCATAGTAGTAATAAAAATTTCCATTAAATCCAAATTTATTGGGCATGACCATTCCATCTTAGAGTTTACTGCTCTGTAGTCACTCACTGCATATCCTATTTCATACGCTAGCATCAGATTATTATTGTTTTGGTATTTGGAAAGGTTTTAAAACATAATTATTTTAACAAAGTTATATATTCTTATCTACTTGTTTTCTTAATTTGCATTCTTTTTACTATAATTCTTCCTGAATTCATATTTTATCTTGATGAAAATATCTATTAAAATTATTTTCATGGGAATTATTATGTGGAAACATTGCTATTTCTTGTAGTGTTCTAAGTCATCTTTTCTCTGTCTTGATTCTTGAATAACAGTCTGATAGGTCGACATATTTTGGTGAGTAGATACTGTTGCAAACAATGGTAACATCTTCTTACCTCAGTAATAGGGAATAATACTTATGCTGAAAACACAGCTATTAATTCAGTTGATTTTTTTTTCTACCATTTCTGCTTGACAATATGTGATGAAGACTCCTGAAGTATCTACTATTTGCTGAATGCAGAAGTGTCTTCTTTTCAGTACATTTATACTGGATTGTGCATATATTCGTGTGGATATCACTCTGTATAAATAAAACACTGATTGGCCAGTAGCCAGACAGGAAGTATAGTCGAGACTAACAGAGAGGAGAATTGAGGAAACAGGAAGGAGGGGGAGAGACTGCCTGCAGCTGCTGCCAGGACAAGGAAGATGTAAGGTACCAGTAAGCCACGAGCCACATGGCAAAGTATAGATTAATAGAAATGGGCTAAATATAAGAGCAGTTTATTAAATAAACTGCTCTTATTATTAAATAAAAATTCTGGCAGTTTTCTCTTTGTCTGAAATGTGCCATTGTAATCATCTGCTACATGGACAGGGACCCATTGTCTCCACAGTCACAGCCCTGATTGCTACATTGTTTCCATTCCATTGCTGACCAGTGGAAATTCAACATTGTTTTGTATATGTGTGGTAAGTTTGTTTTAGGTCGCCATGCTTTTTTCCTAATTTATTAGGTAATAAGAACAGTGGGAAGTTAAAATGATTCAGTTTGGCCATCTTAGCTAGAAGTCCCTTTGACTTTGTATATTTTTAAACATTAAGTGTTTAAAGAAGGTATTTTATGCATGTGTGAATCAACATATAAAGTATTTTGTCTATTTTATGCTGTTATAAACTATTGTCTATGTATTCATTTTAATTAATAAACACTGAGTAAGGGTAAAATGTCACAACATTGTACAAGCTAAAATATTTTAATATAGAAAACAATGACGATATCTTGCACACTTGGAATGATTTTTCAAATCCTTTATTTTGTGTGTAGACAGTAAAATATGTGATTCAGCACAACACTGAAAGAAATCATTTGAAGCATAATGATAGTTGCATGTGTATTATGTGCATATTTACAAGTTTACGCTTGTTGCTTGTGTGTACCGGCGTGCAAATGCATGTGGAGGCCACAGGTCAGCATAAAGTTTCTTCCTCTTTTACCCTCCCCTTTGTTTTTTGAGACAGGTTTTGGAGTTGCTAATTCAGTTGTGATGACTTCTCAATGAGCTCTCAGGTCTTTCTGTATCTGCTATCTCAGTGGTGAGGTAGCAGATGTGTGCCATTGTGTCTTAAGTGCTAGAGATCCAAACTCAAACCCTCATGGCTGCATGATAAGCACTTTAGCAGACATGCCATCTTTTCAACCAAACTGTAAACATTCTCAAAGGATATAAGAGCATTTTCTGCAGGACAAGGTAGTGGATGACAGCATGGAATATGGAGAGAATTGGAGTCTAGTTTGGTGGATGGGAATTCACCCTAAGCTTGGCAGTAAACAAGTGTCAGGGTAAATCAGATCATGTCTCAGAAACATAGTTTCTTCATTTGAAAATTTAAAGTATTGATATACAGAACTTCGAAGATTTTTTTCCATCCCTGATAAAATATCCTGATGTTCTAACTGAGGTTACATTTCCCAGATAATATATAAAATTTTCAAGTTGAATTAACCAGACTATGAGCAAATTTTAAAGAGACCCAGCCTGCAAAGGGAACAAATGCCATTGGAAGCATCCAAGAGCACAAAGAAAAGCAAGCTGAACTCACACACAGGTTGTAGATGATGATAGGCCGGGACACAGGAAATCTTCCAGCTACAACAGGTGGAAAAATAAATCACGGCAGACAGAAAATAACAGGAGTGGCACAATAGATCAATTTCTGGAGTTTGCTTCTTTGTTCAGGAAAAGAATATTTCATCTGGGCAATTGAAAGGTACAAGATTGTATTTTCAATTTTCAAGTTTGAAAATTGCTTAAACCTACCCCACTACTTAGTTTCTATTTTAGCCCCAGACAGAAAAAAATGGAGTACACAGAATTCAAACAGGCAGAGATGGAGCAGCACATTTCCTAGGGACTTCCCTGTAAAGCACTTTAAGTTTTATAGGTTTAGAAGGAAGTTGGCAGGTATGTACTCATTAGCAAGAATTTGGTATTCCTATTACTTCAAATCATGAACATTTCATGAATGTGAATAATTACAGGTTGGTAGTTAGGCAGCTGTCTTTTGTTAAGTTAACTTTGTTTACAAAATTACTCTGTTTCTTTATTGAAACCTTGGAATACAGTGGCCTCACTTAGAGGTGCCCTGTTGTCAAAGAGTCAGAGACAAACATCTGCAGAGGCTTAATAGAAAGTGAAGGTCACATGTAAATTCTGTATGTATCATCAATAGCTGTCATAATGTTCAGCTCCCGTTAGTAACAAGTTATTTTGTGGATTGGTTTGAAATAGACATTTTAAGCATTTGAAAATGCAGTGTAGGACTTGACATGCTCATCAATCTACCAGATAAAACCATGGCACCCGAGTTATGCTAGACTTCTTACACGTACTATACAGGATTTCAAATCCCTCATGGAAAGCTTCTGGGTTTAAGAATTCACAATATTTCAGGATTAGGAAAGGTGATTTTTTATATGCCATGCATTATGTATCACTCCCCAATATGCCTTGGGCAGAACACCATAGCTAACTAAATAATTTTGTAGAAAATCACATTAAGTGGCATACATAGCCCCATATCACATCATATTTTGCTTCAAAATGAGATTTTGTGAAATTTCTAGAAGTTTTGGGCTTTGAAATTGCAAGTCAGAGCACCTACAGTGGATTAAAGGTCCCATGAACATGTCTACAGTGGACCACAGGTTGGATTAACAAACATACGGTGGATCATAGGTTGGGTAAAGATACAGTGGATGACAAGTTCAGAGAACTAGAGCAGACTTCAGGACACACACGAGTGTGGGAATATACTTGGAGAAATTGATTATTGCAATTCACTGTATGAAGTAGAATAATTAATTTAGGTATAGAAACCCACAGCATAACTAACATTTTTTTGGCATATAGTATTTAAATAAGTTGAAGGTTTTTTTAATTTGCCTATTATCACAATAATGTGACCTTTGTTTTAATATAATAGGTAGATGTTCACAAGAATTATTTTATGACAGCAAGTATGCTCATATGTTAGTCGATGTTCTTTATGTTAATACTCTTTAAAATATTTTTATTTTATAATTAATTTAATTTTACACATCAGCCATGAATTCCCCTGTCCTCCCTCCTCCCCCACAGCCTTCCCTTCCAGTCCACCCCCCATTACCACCTCTTCCAAGGCAAGGTCTCCCCTGCGGAGTCAGCTCAGCCTGGTAGATTCAGTTGAGGCAGGTCCAGTCTCCTCCTCCCTGTACCAAGGCTGAGCAAAGGTCCTAGATTCCAAAAAGCCAGCTCATGCACCAAGGACAGGTCCTGGTCCCACTGCCTGGGGGCTTCCTAGACAGTTCAAGCTAATCAATGGTCTCACTTATCCAGAGGGCCTGATCCCGTTCCATGGGGGCTCCTCAGCTGTTGCTTCACAGTTCATGTGTTTCCACTAGTTTGGCTATTTGTCCCTGTGCTTTTTCCAATTATGGTCTCAATATCTCTTGCTCATATAATCCCTCCTCTCTCTTGCTGATTGGACTCCTGAAGCTGCACCTGGGCCTGGCCGTGGATCTCTGCATCTGCTTCCATCAGTTACTGGATGAGAGTTGGATCATGACTTAATAGGGTGTGCGGCCACCCGATCACCAGAGTAAGTCAGCTCAGGCACTCTCTGGACCAGCACCAGTAGTCTATAGTAGATACCATGATAAATGAAGACCCCATGGGAATAAGAAGAAGCAGAGTGCTAGAGAGGTCCCCAGAGATCCACAAAGATACCTCCAGTATGTTAATACTCTTAAGGACTTGGCAATGGGTGGTGTGCCAAGGATCCCAAGGAGGCTGAGAAGCAACCATGGCCCCCAGGAAGGGTAACCCCTGCCTGATGAGTGAAATCGTTAAACCGGGATATGCACAGCAAACAACCACCCCTGTGCAGAGGAAAACCCCATGTGATGTCATTTCTTACTTTTCAAAACTAGCTGTCATCGCCTTCTTCTCTCCTATTTGCTTGTTTATGCTTTTGATTCTTTGTGCAATTACAAATTCCGGCATAAGGCTGGTCAGCTGACCAATGCTCTGAAAAATATGTGAAATCTGGTTGTCATCTCTAAAACTGGAAATGAATAAGGATTGATCTCTAAATTTAATATTCTGTAAAACTAAGTTCATGAGTAAAGAATAAATATGATATAGCAATTATAACATCATTTTATTATAAATTATGAATGCAATTTTCAAACTTTACTTAAACCACGTACCAAGGCTTAAGCTGCTGCCACCCTGCAGTGAGAGCTGAGGAAATGATGCTGTTGGCTGCTTCAGCACATTTTTTTCATCTGTCATATGCACATCCACTTTCTCCTTTTCAGGCTATTTTGTACGTTACTGAAACACTTTTGGTAGTTCTTTCATTCACAAAGAGCAAGTAATTTCAGGTAGATATTTCTGATTTTACTACTTTCTTTCTAAAGGAGGGTTTTTCCAAAGGCACAAATTATTGTTTTTCCATTCATTTCATTTCCTATAAGATTATATGTTATTACATAACTATTTGATAAATAAAATACTAGTAATCTTACAATTAATTTATATTATATTAATGTCATCTTCCCATAGGTTGTATTTTTTATGTACCCCTGATCTTCCATAATGAACACATTGGTGTAAAACAGACAGTAAGTGACCTCACATAACTAAAAGCTACCTATAAAATTTTTATTTTATGAAAAGTCATAATTTTGTTTAACCCATATTTTACATCAGCTATTAAAGCCACTTTTAATGAAATAGAAATTCTATAGAGAAAGGAGTAAAGCTACTATAACCTTGGTTAATAATGAATAATCTGATCATAGCCTTAGAAATCCTGAGCGAATTCATACTTCTTGGTTTAACCTGCATTTGAAATCACCTAGTCTCTTTTTATCTACTGGAACCAATATCAAGCTAAGACCCTATTTTCCATCTAGTTGTGAATCATGTAATTTTACAAAAGTGTGCATATCTCTTGTACTGTACAGGCAGCTATCATTTTATTTCTATTTCCAATCTTACAAGGATATCCTATAAAAATATCTCAATAAGAGAGTTTTCCATGTTATTTATGCTGGGAAAAATATTTTAATGCATAAAATGAATATCTTTAAAAGATTGTCTGCAGGAATAGATTGGTGTTTGTAAGTAAAATCTAAAGATATGTTTAATAGAAAAACTATGAAATTGTTGGTGTTATTTAAGACCTACTGCACATAAACAAGAACAGGAGTTCCAACTGGGGAGGGAGGAAGGAGATACATACAGAAGGAGAAGGAAGGACAAATAACACCAAAGGTGTTTGTTTAATAAATCCTCAAGGAATCATATTATTTTATATTTACCTAAAATTATATAAGGTGCATTTAAGTGAACACACACACACACACACACACACACACACACACACAGCTTAAACCAAGTTATGCTATTTTGGCTAACAAGAAGAATATATGATAACAAAACTTCTGTACCAAGTATGACAAACCACCTTTCAAATGATTGATCAGGATAGTCCAAGTCTATCTCTCAAAACAATGTTGCTTATAGCTGCTGCCTGTGGTTTCCTCTCAGAGGTTGAAGATAAATTCCTATTGCTGAAGACACTGTCCACTTAGGGATAGAGAATTTAGCTGATTCAAGGGTGGATCTAACTCAGAAGTCTCCATCCTTTAGTTTTGTTGCCATGGTACGAGAAAGAATCATACAAGTGGCCAAGGGAGAGAAGCAATTAATATTCCTGCCCAGCTCTGACACACATGAACCACAACAATGACCAGCATTCAGGAATATCCTTAAAGGTGCAGTAGTGGCACTCATATGTTTGTAGCAACCAACAACTGTCTAAGTAAACTTAAGACCCACTTAACAGAAGAAAAATAATGCATGGCACTAGAAACCTTACCAACTTCCCAGTGCTTGTTAGGTCAAGGACCTTAGAAAAGAATCTACTATCACTACTTTCCTAGACCAGGATAACTCCTTACTACATTTTAAATCTTATTTTTATCCCTACAGGTAAGTGTGACTATCACCCCTCATCAAAGAAACTTCTCTTTATAACAAGTGGAAAACATTACAGAAAGCCCACAACAGGACATAATGCAGAGAGCAATGATTGTGGAGATCCCAGATTTAGTGGATGCATCTGTAGAACAGCTCTTGCATCTATGGCTCTGGGTACATTGATGAAAAGGAGATGGAAAGATTATAAGAGATGAAATACCAGAAAGTCTGCTTTGAGAGTATCTCTCCAAAATATAACTCCGTAAACAAGACCTAACCAATGATATCAACAGACATGCTAGGGCAGTGAGTAAGGCAGAGGAAATGCATAGAGTCCTGCAATCGACTAATGATTACTGAGAGAGGGAGAATTAGCCTGTCGTAAGGTTTAGCACCATGACTGGCTAGCAAAACAAAGTGATAAGCCTTGAAACAATATACACACAAACAACAAAAATGGATCATCAGGTTTTATTCATGTATTTGTGCACACAAATACATACATATGTATATATGTAATAATAATGATCAAAGAAAAAGGCTATCGATTTGACAGTGAAGGAGGAGACATATAAGGGTGATGTGGAATAATCCTCTTGCACACTGTAAAGATTAGTCACTAGAACTGGTTTAATAAAACAATGATTGGCCAGTAACCAGGCAGGAAGTGTTGGCAGGACAACCAAACAAAGGATAATGGGAAGGAGAAGGTTGGGGTCAGGAGTCACCAGCCAGACACAGAGGGATCAAGAGATGTACATGTCATGCTAATAAAGGTACTGTCACATGGCTAAACATAAATAGAAGTATGGGTTCACTTAAAATGTAAGAGATAGTAATAAGCTTGAGCTATTGGCTGAGCATTTATAATTTATATTCAGCCTCTGAGTTGGTTATTTGAAACAAGGTGAGCAGGACATGGAAATATCCATTTACAGAAGAGGGCTGACATGAGCAAAGGGAAAGGAGAAAATGATGAAATTATATTTTAATTAAAATGTGCTTTAAAATGTAGATTTACTGCAGAAAGAACATTTTCTGCCTTTGTTTCAGAAAACAATATGGATTAAGGATTTGAGGCTCTGCAACATAAATAATGGAACTACAGCCTGAAGCTGAGGAGAAACAATAAAAAGATGAGTGCTTTCCAATCTAATCGTGTGTATGTGTGTAAACAGGGAACTGGGAAAAGCCAGTCACATTTTCCCCACGTTTTGAGATGCACAAGAAGAACTGCTAAGAATGATGCTGAGTTGAGCTGAGTAGTTGACAACCTTACCCTGGGAAGAAATCACAGCAAGCATTGAGCATCCCAGCCCACTACAGGTAAGTGGACTTCCCTACTAATCCTAAGGGAAAGCATATTTTGAAAAATTAGTTCTGAAACTGTTACTGGGGAGTTCATAGTGCACACTTCTGCACTTGAGTGGCCCCAGTGAGAAGTGCTGAGCGATGTGAGAACAAATTGAGCAAATTGAGTTGAGGCCCAGAGCTGTGGATTACCTTATGAAAGAGTCATTGGTAGGAGAATATTTTAATAAGGACTAGAAGATAGAACATGCTCAATTTTAGATATGAATCCATGGTTAACTAAATGATTAACTGAATAATGACAATTAGAAATGAGTGAGAAAGGCATTGGAATCAATATAAGTCCACCATGATACAATACTCATCCATCATTGTCAATTAAGCCACTCTCCTGGAAATACTGTTTTTATGCCAGTGATTTTAGTTATTGACTGATTCTTATCAATAGCTCTCAGATTGTGACACGTGAAAGACCTGCTTTAAAATTATAAGCATGCTTGCCTCTTACTTGGTCCCAATCTATTAAAGAAAATATCTGGTCATTTGATCCATGGCAATTTTTATTTTTAGGCATTTCTACAATATTTCTGTATAATGTTTGGGATGGTTTTAAGCATGTGCATCTGCATGCATGTGTGTGCATATATACATATTAAACATGGTTATGTATAATTGAGAAATTCAGGTATTATCAATTAGTAGCCAGCTTCAAATACTTATAGTGGAGGAAAATCCTCTTATAAGTTTTCTCTATAAATCTAAACCCATGAAACCATAGGAAACATGATATTTTAATTATCACAAATTAGGAACTAAATTAAAAATTGTACTTGTCTATTTCAGAAGAACTTCTGGAGGACAAGTTTTAAGAAACTTGTTGACAGCTGGAGGTTTCAGATAGAAACAATAAATTTAATATGTGATTTAGTTCACTATGTCAAAATAGTGTTTTCTTGTTAAAAAAAATAAAAATAAAAAATTGAATTAAGTTTGGACCGTAAAATGGCTCAACTGGTAATTGTGCCAGTGGACAGGCCTGAAGACCTGGGTTCAATCCCTTGATCTCAAGAGTTTACATTCAAGAAGCTATTCCTGAAAGTTATTCTTAGACCTCCATAGAAGCGCTTTGGCACACAAAAGACTGTACACACACATGCACACACACACACACATACACACACACACACACACAAACAAGCACATGCATACACATGCACAAATATACATGCATACATGAACACACACCTGCACATACACACACACACAAATAAAAAAGTAAACAGGTAAAGTAAATTTAAAAATTGAAGCAGTCACAATGTATAATGAATCTCAATAAAACATTAAGTATCCAAAGAAATATTTTACAAACAAAAGTGTTTTATTCTCTATATGAAAGTGTTACTTATGAATGCATTGAGTATTGCTGAATATTTTTTCAATTCTTCCTACTAATGATATCTTAAAATCCAGTTTATTCAATAAGTTCTCTGTATAATTTCATTATAGTTACAGATGAAGTTCAAAAGCAGATCATTTTTACGAATAATAAAATACTTCTTAAAGGAAATGGAAATGTCTTAGTAATGAATTCAATACCCATTTTAAATACCAAGAGGGGTAAAGTTAAGGAAGGCCAAATTATTTTTCCAGGATCATGTGTGAATTTAAGAAAGGTAGATTTATAACCAAATCAAATAATAGATTCTTTATAGCAAGTGTAGAAATGAACCCTAGCACCATTTGTTTCTGTCTGAATATTTGAATTACTATATCTAGTTTAGCTCAACTAAATTAGAGTGTGTGTGAGAAAGAGTGCAAACATGATACTTGTCAACACCAACAGCTGTAAGGATTTGTTCTATTTCCTTTAAAATTGGAATATAAGTATGTCATTTACCACCTACCTCTTTTCCCTACAGTACCACCCATATACCCTCCTCTTGCTCCCTCTCAAAATCATGGCTTTATTTTATTTGCTATTGTGTGTGTGCCCATGTTTGTGTGTGTGTGTGTGTGTGTATATGTGTATGTGTGTGTGTGTGTGTGTGTGTGTAAATATATAAACACAAGCTGATCCATCCATTTAGTGTTACTTGTTTGTATGATTTTAGGACTGAGCCTTCTTGGCCTTGGATGATGGGTTAAGGAGGTCATCCCTGAGGAAGTCTATTTCTTCTGCTTTCAGCAATCCTTAGTTGCCTGTAGCTCTTTATCTATGAGTGTGGTCACGTAAAGTTTCCTACTTCCATGATAACATGTGTGTTATGTAATTTTACTGAGTGATAGCCATGCTTACTTAGTAAGGCACGGAGAGATTTAGAACTCTTGGCACCACTTCACCTGAACTTACACACTCGGGATGGAGGTGATTTTTATAAAATTCCTTTAAAAACATTGGTGCTAAATAAAAGCTTTGGGCCGGGCGGTGGTGGCGCACGCCTTTAATCCCAGCACTCGGGAGGCAGAGCCAGGCGGATCTCTGTGAGTTCGAGGCCAACCTGGGCTACCAAGTGAGTTCCAGGAAAGGCGCAAAGCTACACAGAGAAACCCTGTCTCGAAAAACCAAAAAAAAAAAAAATAAAAAAAAAAAATAAAAAATAAAAGCTTTGGGGATGGTTAATAAAAGACCACAGTAGTTAAGGCAATTTATGCAAAGTTTTTTTTTTCTAATCCACTTGTAGAACTCAGTCATTTTTCAAATTCATTTTACAAATTCTATGGGCTGGAGAGATAGTCCAGCAGTTATGAACACTTACTGCTCTTCCAGAGGACCAGGCTTCACTTTTCATCACCCACATGACAGCTCACAACTGTCTATAACTCCTGTTCCAGGGCATCTGCCACATTCACACAGACATACATAAATGTAGGCAAAACATCAATGCACATAAAAATAAATATATCTTTAAAACAAAATAAATTCTATGAAGAAATAGTAACATGGTAAAAGATTGTCCCATTCTAATTTTAAGCTGTTTGTGGGTGTTGGATGTATTTTGTACTCCCAGCTCAGCTCAGCTCAGGACTGCTGAGTCCTACAGGGGAGGAAGTGAGGAAAGTACAAAGGCCACTGCAAAGTCTTGTACTCTTTCTGTTGATGCTTCTTTTGTCTTCCTCCAGTTTGTCCCCCCCCCTGCCACCTCCCCATATGAAAGGACATTGTATTAGGACTTCAGCAGGCAATGGTCTTGGTGAATTAGAGATGGGAGGCCAGTAGATAAAAAGCTAATAAAAGCATTAGCTAGTAGAAGGATAGATTAATATGAGTTTTAGTAATCAATTTGCTTTAGTTAAGGCTATTATAACAAACCTACCACAACTGGATCACTTCACCCACACGCAGTCTATTCCTCATAGTGTAGTACTGGAGACAGAAGGCTTAGTTGTTACCACATGAAAAGATTCTGGTGAGGTCCCTTTTCCCAGCTTGTAGATGGCCACATTACATCCTTAAGTAGTAGAGAACAGAGAATTCTGGCCTCTCTATCCTCCAACAAAGGAGCGCTTATTAGGAATTTACTTATGAAGACCTGACCAGCAAGTTCTAATTATTTTCAAAGTCATCTGTGAGCATACCATATATGTTTTCAACATAAAAATTAGGTGGGGGAAACACATTTAATGACTAAGGCAAATCACTGGGGCACAAAGCAAAGAGAAATAAGAGGTGGCTACAAATGGTTTCCACTTGGCTGCAAGAACATTTCCAAATAGGTTCACACCGCGACTTGAACTTAAGTGGTGAAGCTTTAGAACACATTTGGTAGCTTCTAATCACGTCTGAGTCAGGTACTCTAATCATCATGACTCAGAAATGAAAATTAAAGATGCTTAATTTGTTTGAAAGCTTCACTGAAAGAGTCCAAGAGAAGTCACTCCACATCCATATTCTTAAACACACACACACACACACACACACACACACACACACACACACACACACTCACACTCACACGCTCACGCACACACACATAATGAACCATTTCCAGATTTCATAAGAACTTACATTCTTGTTCAGTGAAGAAAACTGTTGAGTGGCTAGGGCTTGGGGAAGAGACAGAGCTCCTCCTGTGCTATTTGGTTCCCCTAATCCTTTCTATTTATATGTAAGTAAAAACAAAAAAATTACCTTGGGATATTATTTTTGTTACATGTAGATATTGTGTAATGTTCAACTTAGCTATAAATATCAACCTCTCCAAATATTCATTATTTCTTTTCTGATGAAACATTTAAAATAATCCCTTTCTCCCACATTTGTGAAGATTTTATCCGTGGTCATTCTAATGTGGAATAGAATCCCAGAACTTACTTTTTCCCCAACTAACTATAACTTATCAATAAAAATTTCCTACTTTTCATTCTATCACCACTTGCCCCAGCATCTTATACTCTGCCCTTACCATTCTACTCTCAATTTCTGAGGTCGATTTTTTTTATAATCTACGGAGAACAAGAAAATCTGCTGTTGGTCTTCTAAGACTGATTTTAACTTAATATATTGCCCACTACTGCCACCTACGTTGTTATAAATAACCAAATGCTATCCTTTGTATCAGCTGAATAGTTTTCAATTGCATATATGGACCACATATTCTTTCATGCTTTTGTTTTTTGAAATAGGGTGTGACCATGTGGCTAGCATTGGTTGACCTGGATCTCTTGATCCTGCAACCTCAGTCTCCTAGTGCGGGATCAAAAAGGTCCTCTATTTCATTGATAATCACCTCATTATTACTTATCTGTTCACCAGTTGATGGATACCAGGTGTTTGTCCTTTATTTCTCTATTGTACATTCTTTTTTTTTTCATTTATTGTTTTTATTTGCAGGAGGAGTTGAAACAATAACTTAAGGGTGTTTTTCTTTTCTTCCCTAAACATGAATCATTCAAGTAAAACCAACTTAACTATAGAAATTAGCAAAGTAAGGGGAAGTAGTAACAACCCACGAGCAAAGACTGGGGGAAGAGGAGTTGCAGTCGGCATAGACCACGTGCACAGAGACCACATGCACAGAGACCTCGTGCACAGAGACCACATGCACAGAGACCATGTGCACAGAGACCATATGCTGTGTTCACCTGCTCGGGACCGCCTCCCCGGAAGGCAAGCACAAGGACCCTTTTATGAGGATGTTCCCCCTCAAACATCTGAAAGCGTTTCAACTCAAATTTAAGGTTAAAACAAACAAACAAACCAAAAACACACAACCCCACAAACCACCCAGCCATAACCACCATCCTTAATCGATCATAGGAGTTTCTTTTCATTTTATAAAAAGATCAATAAAAATATTGAAAAAATTATTTTCTCATCTTATATTTGTAAAGATAATAGAATTCAGAAGTTTCTTAGAAAACAGACCAGAAACTGCCCTCCAGTTCCCTCCCTTTGCTGAGGACCAGCAGGACTACAAAGTGGAGGACAGTGGCTGCTGGTGGACAATGGGAGCCCAGCCCAGGAGAAACCAGACAAGAGCAGGGTGCAAGGGGAGGCTGGGAGCAACTCCACGTGACACATGGCTGTGCAGAAAGGGGAACACAGGGTGGTCAGAAAGGCCTTAAACTCCTCCGTGACATACAAAACCGGTTTCTACAAAGATCCAAGCAGTTTGGTCCCAAACTGAGGCAAACACTTCAATGTTTATTCACATGCTTTGTTTTCTCTTAAGAATCAAAGTTGCCCAAATTAAATCTTTCTGCTAATATTACTACATATGCCTTAAAAAGAAAGAAAAAAAAAAGGAAAGAAAAAATATAAAGGATTTTTAAAAATCAGGACAGGAAAAGACTGAAAACCAAGTTCATCCTCTTAGCTCCAAATGAAATGAAATTAAGAAAACTTGGTTTCTAATAGGGAAAAAACAAAACAACAACAAAAACCCAAATCCAAGCACAAGCATCATTCTCCCTACCCCGCCCCCACCTCACACACCAACAACAAACAAGAAACGTCAGGAGCCCACTGTATTGTGGGTCACTCAAAACATGGGCCTGATCCTAGGCTGTGGCCAGTATCCTCTGTCCAGTGGGGCAACATCAGGGATGTGTGCTCTGCTGTCGTAGGGTTCTGTGTGGCTGGTGGGTTGTGGGGTGGGATTTGCAGGATCTTCTGGAGGCTCCCTGTTTAATGCCACCAGCCTCTCCCAGCGCCTTTCTCCCCTGGGCAAGGGCTCCATCGAGAGTGGCCCCTACTCAGCTGTGGGCTGTAAACTGTCCTTTGGCCCACTCTCACCATATGCAATTTCTCCTTCCTCCCCACTGAACTTGTCGTGGGACCACTTGGGGCTGGTACTGGATTTCCGGAACATGAATCGACCCCGACCCCGGGGGAAGGCTCCTCGGCCACTGCCACGGCTCACCCACTTGTCACTGCCTTCACCTTCCCGGTCATCATGCAAGCAATACTTCTTGCTTTTGGGTGTGTACTCTGGATCCCATTCCTCTTCCCGGTTTCTCTTTTGAAAATCATTGTTGCTGTTGTTGTTATTGTTACCAGAATAGTTTCCTCTGCCCCAATCTCTCCCTCTTGCTTGAAATTGAAAGGTTCCCCGAGCTCTGCCGCCTCTTTCATTTGGACCCACGAAGTCTTTGGTCCCCAGTCTGGATTTGTCAAAACCTGTGGTGCTCTCCTCCCTCTCCTCGGCTTCCTCGGGGTACTCTTCTGCTTTGTAGGAGTGAGACGACTGGGAAGAGGAAGAAGAGGACCTAGACCGGTCTCTTGCTCTGTGGTGTTTCTTCTGTTTCTTTGATCCTTTGTGAGTTTTCTCTGTTTTCTCAGTTGATCTTTCTCTTGAGTGGCTAGAGTCTCGGGAATCCACCGACTCTCTTGATTTACCTCGCTTAAGATCTCTCTCCTTATGTTTTTTTTTACGACGCTCAATATCAAGGCGAAGTTCAACAGGATCATCTTTGTATTTGCCTTCAGCCTTGTAGCCAGCTTCCCGGGGACTTTTCATTTCCTCGTGAGTCAAACCATGTTTTCTGAATGTACGAGGGGAAAAGTCTATCCTCCTGTGTATCTCTGGGCTTTTCTTATTTTTAGCTGCTTCTTGTTCATTTCCTCTTTTTAGGTATTTAGTAAAGCGTTCATGCAATGTCATTCCAGAGAATCCAAAGTGATGTTCTTTAACATGATGAACAAGTGTCACTATGTGCTGAGCAAACAGTTCTGAGGGGCTACACTGAGACTGAGCTGACTGTATGTGCTGAAAAATGGAACGAAATTCCTGTTCCTTTTTATTGCTATGGACTAGGTCACGACAAAGCTTTCTTTCCTGAGCCAATAAGCCACTAGGTCGTGCAAGGTCCTCATCAAAGGAGTCCATCCGGACATTGACCTGGGCCTCCCGAGTAATGGAAAAGGAAGACCTCCCAGAGGGAAAGTCTCCTTTGTTTCCCTGCTTGTCTCGGCTCTCAGAGGTCTTCCTCGGAGGAGGTGATGAATTTTTCTCCTGGACTGTATGCAGTCACTCAGAAATTCTTTTCTGGCACAAAGCCCCTGTGCCCACTTTCGCTCCTCTTGGCCCCTCCACGCTCCTCCTTTCTGGATCTCTCTGTGAAAGGTTCATCCTCCAGATCCTCTGCTTTCCTCTGCTTTTCCTTCCCGTATGCACCAGGCTCTCCCACTTGCCTGACTTCTCTTCCTCCTGGTTTTTGCTTGCACCGGCTATGATATTAGACATACATTTGGGCTCATCATCAAACTCAGGTTCCTTCCTTCCCTTACTTTTGTCCTTATCTTGCTCATCCATCTCCTCCTTGTGGAAGTCAGCCATCTTTTTCTCAAAATCATCACGGAGCTTATACCTTTTGGGTGACTGGCTGCCTTGGAAGGGCTTCTCAGATTTCATTTTTACATCAGCATCAGAGAAGCTCCCCTTCTCTTTCAGCTTCTCTTTATCAGTATTTGTTTGTTTCTGCTCCTTATCTTTCCCATTCTCTGTTTTCTGCTCTTCCAGATACCTTTTTGTGTATGCTGCTCCTCCTGAAGCAGCCCTCTTCTCTTTCTGAGAAGAACCATAGGCTGAGCCAGTGGCTGGAGGACTCTTACCCACTGGGCTCTTTTTAGATGGACTCAAAGACCCAGAGCCACGGTCAAACTGACCTTGGTGTGTTCCAGACTGAAGTCCAGCACCACCTGACATAGACGAGCCCATCTGGGATGTATTAGAAAGTGGAGGACTAGGTTTTGACACAGGGCTAGGGCGCGGTGACCTTCGCCTAACCACCACAGACTGGAGAGGGCTTTTGAGAGCTGGGCTTCTCTCCTGCGGGCTCAGATCAGAAACTGAGGCCCGTGATGTAGAACCAGTGCTATAGGTGGTGGCATCTGGCCATAGCTTTGAGCTCTCAGACCCTTTTATATCTTGAGAGGCACCTCCAGAAAATGTCTGCTCCTTGGCCTCATCTCCCTGGTTATCACCAGCTGCCTGAGATGGCCTGCTATCCTTGGAAGAGGACTTTTTCTCTTTTGTAGACTTGCGCTTAGACGATTCAACCCTGCTGTGGTTGGAGGATGACCGGGAGGATGAGGAGCGCCTTGACCTGTCAGAGGATGACTTATCAGAGTTCCTAGAATGGCTCCTGGACCATGGTGAAGGGGATCTTCTCTTTGGGGACCGGGATCGGGAACGGCCCCGACGAGGGCTGTATGCTTGCCGGTAGTCCTGCCAATTGGACCGATAGTTTCCATAGCCGCCTCGGTTATACTGGCCCCATGGATAAAAGCCTCTGTTTGGCCCACAGAAATAACAGGGCCTCAGGTACCCTCTGTTGTGGCCTCGGAAATCTCGATTCTGATACACTCAGGGGTGATTCCTTTCTCTGTTATGATCTGGAGAATATGATCTGGAATGAGACCTAGAACTCAGCCTGCGCTTCCTTGAACAAGAGACAGATCAGCTTCTGGACCGAGACTTGGAAAACGATCTAGACCGAGATCTGGATGCAGATCTTGAGCGAGATCGAGATCCAGACTTGGATTTGTTTGTTTTTGACATCTTGGAAGAGAGGGTCGCTGTTCAGTAACACCTTCTGGGAAATGTAGTCCTAGATTCACCTCTCCTGACTCACCGGACAGCCTCTTGAACTCTATTTCTACTTCTCTATTATACATCCTTGTTACACTGTCTTATTATGGCAGGTGTTATATAAAGAAAGATAAACTATTTCCCAAGTTTAAGGCAGTGGAGTCAACCTTCTCCTCACATTAGAATTACCATGATAACATTTTAGAGGAATGAATTTAGAGCCTAATCTCCAGTAACTCCCCTCATCCCCTTGGCCTCAGGTGGTATGATCTCACAAACAGGCTTAAATGTTACCTCTATGAACTGTTTAAAATCCACAGGAAAACTACGTACAGTTTGCAAATGTTTCAAGTATGATACTTGGGTTTAACAGACTTGTTTGTGGTGGATACTTATTTGAGTAGTAGTTCTGAGATTACTTATGGCACCTTTAGTTAAAAGGCTCAGAAAGAAGCAAAGGCCGAGTGAGTCCGGATGCTATGCCACTGTGCCAACACAGTGGAGGGAGTCTAGGGATCTGGCTGTCACCCTGCTTGGAAAGCAAGTTGGCCAGGAAAGCAAAGAACAGAGCAAAAAGTCAAGCCATGCCATTCATCACTCGGAGTTGGGGTTTGAATTTGGCAAAAATAATGCAAAGGAGGTGCCAGGTAGTATTTCATGATAGTTAAGGCACTACTACAGGTTTCCCAAAATATTTTCCCAACATGTTTTACAAAGGGAACAATTAAATGAGTTTGGATTAAAAAAGTCTTCCTGACCCCCCAGAAAAAAATGACATTTCTTACAAAACTCACTTTCATCCCCACATAACTTCCAATGAATGTCCCTGGTCTCTCACACAAACTCAGGGTCAGGCTGAATAGAACTTTGAGAAACACGAAATTAAGAGAGCAGCAGATTCCACCTCCCTGACTCATCTCCCTGAATTCCTTGGTGACCCTGCTCTTACCAGCCCAGAGTGCCTACTGTATTGCTTTTCTGGATTGAGTCAGGGTGTGGGTGTGGGGATTGTTGTCAGATAAAGAGCAAACCCTGTCCATGGTGATTATCATTGTCAGATACCTGGTCACCAGGTGGAAACTGTTCAAAGGGTCAAATGTTCCATGGTTTCCACAGGAACGCAAAGCTCCAACTATTTATATAAAACTACCATAACTAAAGAAGCTAATATAGGTGAAACCACAAGGACCTGTCAGTTAGAAGTGGCCTGGTGCCTCCAGGATGAGGGTGTGGGTTAGAGACAAGAAAGATGGGGTTACGGATCCATTGCTCCTTGAGCTCTGCAAGGTCATCAGACTCAGCTCTTCTATCCTGTTTAGCACCCTTGATGTTGGTATCCTGTATTCATAACATTGTTCTGTCTTCCACTTAACCTTTTCCACTCTCTGAAATGCTTTGTTTATGACTTGTTATGCTGTTTCCTCAATGGAGTATGTGATAATTGATGTAATGTGTCATCTCATTTTAGTATCTGGCAGTCTGCTCTATTCCTGGAGGTCCTAGGTATGACATCTACAGACAATAATCTTTCATCTACAAAGGACAAAGATCCATGGGTTTCTTTCTTTCTTTTATTTTGAAGATGTTTGCCTTTGTTCCCCAGGCTGACCTTGAACTCAAGCAATCCTCTGCCTCATCATTTCAAGTAATTAGACTATAGATGTGTGTCACTACACCTGGCTTAGGGTTATTATCCTCAATCTACAAAAAGAGGAGCTGGAGAAATCCAGAGAGCAATAGCTAAAAGCCATTTGATTCTAGGGGTTGTGATCTAAGCTACAAAGAGTACATTTCATGCTACATCATTTCCAGCTGTCAGGACTTGTGCAGTTCACAGAGTGAAAAAGATTGAAGGAACCAAGTATGGTGACATACTCCTGTAATACAAGTATGTAGGAGACACAGACAGGAGGATCATGAGTTTGAGGATAGTCTGGATTCCCAGTGAGTTCCTGGATAGCACATTCTGCATATCAAGACCCTGCCTAACACGATAACACAGCAGGAGTGAGCTAGTGCATTTCATTTGCTATCTGACATCAGTCATCATGAGCTACAATTGAATTGAAAATAGAGGTGAGGGCTGTGGAATTGGCTTAGTGTTTAAGAGCACTTGCTCTTCTTCCAGTGGACTTGGCTTTGATTCCTAGCATACACATGGCAACTAGAAATCTATAAATCCCACTTTCACGGGAGCCAATGCCCTCTTCAAGGCTCTATGGACACCAAGTATACACATGGTACACAGACATGCATGCAGGCAAAACACACATACACATAAAAAATGTAAAAATAGAGGTGTAAATCTTTTTTACATTTATTTGTCACTATATTCTGTAAGAATAGAATCAGAATGATATACCCAACACAAATATCTCTAGATAGTCGGCATTGAAGCCTGTACCCCGATACTGCAATGCCCTCTTAAGCTGGTTATTATCCAACCATTTCATCCTAGAACATAGGACTATGTGACACCACATTCTTTCTTTGACTCTAAAAGGTCCTACCCCCTATTCTTAAGAGACAGGCTTTAAACTAGTAGGGAATCATGTTAAGAATATCCTTCCTTTGTTGCTCTTGGAATGGGAATTTTGAACACCACAGATGGCAAAATCACTTTAGCCATTTTGATCAATTTTAGTTGAATAAGATAATGTATTGAAAGATATATTGAAAATATCATTTTATACGATGAAAAGAAAACTACAAAATTTCTCTACTTTACTAGGCAATAGAGAATCCCTTTCCAATTCCATCCAGACCCAGGAAATTCTGTCATGTTTAAACTCTTTTGAATTTAGGAATACACCTTGAAGAGTTTGAATTCAATAATCTGTCATTATGATATCTGAGTTATTGTTCTATCCTTTTCTTTCATTATGAATTTATAGTCATTTTTTGCCCACTAATAAAAGTTAGACATTGAAGGCATTTGTCTGCTCAATGTCACAGAAGATGGATCATTCTGGTCCTAGAAGTTCATATTTCATTCTCTTGTAGTTTTTCTTTGATGACAGTCAATGGAAGGTAGCCATGAAACTATCTATGGTAAGAAATGCTGATTAACTTGATTCTCAGTGATGGGGAGTTTTATTACTGAGTTTTTTTCTGTGAACTCTAATGTGTTTTCTATACAAATACTATGTGTTGTAAGTATCCAAGGATATTTCTGTGATGGGGGAAGGATAAAGATTGTTCAAGAACTGTGGGATTCTTTCAAGTGATTTCTTAAACAAAAACAACACAGGAACCATTTGTACCATAATCTTGTAATATGAAAACAAACAACAACAAAGACCAAACGAAGGACGCATGAGAATTAGCTATTTTATGTTACAGTGACAAAACACTGTACACAAATGTACTAAATGTACTAAACACAAATGCACTGAAAACAGGAGGGGAACAAAGATTGATTTTACCTGTGTCAGAAAGTTCTTTTTTTGTTTTTGTTTTTTGGTTTTTTGTTTTTGTTTTTTCCGAGACAGGGTTTCTCTGTATAGTTTTGGTGCCTATCCTGGATCTCGCTCTGTAGACCAGGCTGGCCTCAAACTCACAGAGATCCACCCGGCTCTGCTTCCTGAGTGCTGGGATTAAAGTCGTGTGCCACCACTGCCTGGCTCAGAAGGTTCTTGACAGAGTCCTTCACTATGTTGATTTTGAGACCATTGTGAGGAAGAATACCATGGTGTCAGGAGATTGTGGTCGAGACTACTTTTACCTCATAGTGACCGTATACACACACACACACACACACACACACACACACACACACACACACGAGAGAGAGAGAGAGAGAGAGAGAGAGAGAGAGAGAGAGAGAGAGAGAGAGACAGAGAGACAGAGACAGAGACAGAGACAGAGACAGAGACAGAGACAGACAGACAGAGACAGACAGAGAGAGAGACAGACAGAGAGAGACAGAGAGAGACAGAGACAGAGAGTCAGAGACAGAGAGAGACAGAGAGACAGAAAGAGACAGAGACAGAGACAGAGACAGAGAGAACAGAAAGAGAGACCCAAATCTGTTACAAATCTCTAAGGTACCAATTAAGGTGACATTTGAGATTAATAGTCACAAGTGCACCCTGAGTCAACTCAGCACCCAAACACATCATGGTATGAGAAAAGAGAGGTAACTATGTCCTGACCAGAGCAGTATTGAGTCGGCTTTAGCCATGGTTTGCTTTCTTCTAACTGTCCTTTCAACTTAGTCTTGTCCTTGGTAAGAACTCATACAGCCTGCACAGCTCCGTGAGTAAGCCTGGCATCAGAGCCAACTCAGGAAGAGCCTTAGAGAAGCCTTAGCACATGAAATGCCAGTAATTCACAACTCCTTCGTGTAGATTAACCATTACCAGTATGGGGAGTCTCAGACCTCTTCCTCCTATTCCTTATTCAGTTACATCCTATTCCACTGTATCTAAAATGCAGCAATACTTTCCAGTCCAGTATTTCCCTGCCCTTGACTCCTTTCTCCACTGTACTTGACTACTTCAATGTTCATCAGACCCCGTGTGATAATGATAATTGTCATACACATGGTCTCTGTAAAAGTTTTCACGGTTGGCTATCAGTTGTACTGTGTCGATTCTCTAGTTGTCTCTGCTTTGACATTCCTAATTCATTCTTTCTATCGACAGGGATCTCTCTTCCTTTTCTCTTCCAACTAATTTGTTGAATTGCTAATTTAGTCTATCAAACTTTTGGGTTTCTGAAAGGAGTGAGTGTGTGAGTGTGCACACCATGCATGTGTGTGTATGTGTATGTGTGTTTTTCGTATGATTTTCCGTTCCAGTTATAGAAATGCAATGAATTTTCAATCTGTAAGGCTATTAATCATAATTATCAGCTTAACATTTTTCTCTATATACAGTATTGTGTGCCTGTGTGCTTCCAGTTACATTCCGTGGGTGGCTCGGTCTTAGATTCTTTGTTTGCTTAATAATCTCCTAATCACTTCTCCCTTTATGAGTTTATTTCTTGAATATCAGAACTCAAGGACAAAGTGCTAACAGGAAGGCTTTATTGTATAGTGAGGCTATTCTGCAATTCATCCGAAGGCAGAATCTGTATGCTGTTTATAGAAGGTAGCTTGGCTTCCTTAGAGAGTAAGCCTTCACACCTTAACTTGGGAAACAGAACTTTGTGAGCTACTTGAAATCTGGCTGGTGAGATGTGGACTGAGAGGCACATGGATCAGCAAGGTCTCAGGGTTCCTAGCCCATAGCACTGCCATGGGGAAACTTCATAGTTTCCCATCCCTTATAAATGATGTTTTCCTTTTCCCAATCCTGTCAGCTGCCTCTGTCCACCATGAGTAGCTTCCCTAAAATGATGTCTGCCATAAAGTGGTCATTCATAATTGTTCTTAAACTATTATGAGTAGTTCAATGTAGAAAACATAGAGACCGTTAGTTAACGTAGAACTACTAGTATTTATGACTCTCTGTCCTTTAGGTTATAGATTTTTTAAGCAGAACTACATTCCCTGCTTCTTAAGGGTAGAATATATGGAGACTGGTAACGAAATAAAAAGTCGATGAACTTTCCCCTTAAAAGAGATATAAGATTAGAAATCAGATAACAAGAAATTGGAAAATGCTCATTTACAAAACTCCAAGTGTGAGTAATCAGAATGACAATCCCCTCAAGAGGTATAGCCTCTACTTTACCATATTGCAGAGTTAAACTCCTTTACTAAGACAGGGTGCACCAAGAATACTAGCTGAGGGAACCAAATCAAGTTACGGTGAGTGGCAAATCTAGTAAGACACTTACTGAAAAGGACAAATTCTATAGCAAACAAATGGAGGGAGCCACAGGCTGGGCTGGCTGTGTCATTTGAGAAAGGGAAGAATCAGACAGAAATCAAACAGTTTCGAAAGAACTCGTAAGTTCTCTGACATTCTTGCTGGACTCAAGATGTGTAAATCACTGGTAGACAGCCACAGAGATCAGCATTCAGTACAATCGAAGGCAAATGTTGAAGCTTCCTGAACTTTTATTGTACATCTTTAGCCTCCCCATCTCACACACACACACACACACACACACACACACACACACACACACACACACACACACACACAACACAGAGAGAGAGCGAGAGAGCGAGAAAGAGAGAGAGAGAGAGAGAGAGAGAGAGAGAGAGAGAGAGAGAGAGAGAGAGAGAGAGAGAAGGAAGGAAGGAGGGAGGGAGGGAGGGAGGGACACACACAAACACAGAGAGAGAGAGACAGAGACAGAGACAGACAGAGACAAAGATATTAATGTCCAGAGGAAAGTATTATGGATTCTGGTGACTGCCTGACCACTACTGTTAGGAAGATTATTTGATCTTTGAAGAAATTATTTTACATTTTGAACAATACTGATCATTGCACAGCCTTGAAACTAAAATCACTGTGCTAGGTACATTTACAACGGGTGCATTGCATGGCTGGCACTTTAGTAAGTCTGTTTGAAAAGGAACTTTAAAGTTGAAATTCTCTTTTAATATTTTACTAATGGAAGCTTTACTCAAGTATTTTTAACTTTTATGTTTGCAGGATGATTGCTCCAAATATAAAATAATTTCTACATTTCTATTCCCTATGCATCATTTTTCGCACTCAATTTACTTGTAGAAATCATGAATCTCCCAGGTAACAGCTACTTAAAGGGAGATGTAGGAAAGCAACAACCTTCTTATGGGAGCATTACATTGACTGTTAAAAATGGACACTTTCCTTCTTTTCCTGTGATTCACTGATTGTTTTTCTCCTTGGAAAAAAGCTGCGTCAAGGAGAGTCAAAAATTCTATCAGTGACTTCAATAGACCTCAGTTCTTGGCTATTGTTGAGTTTCACCAAAGAACAATCATAGTTGTTCAATCTGTACTAGGCTTAGGGAGCCCTTGGCATCTTCTTTGTGCTGGAATTTCCCACTCCAGCTGAAAGGCCTGTGAATTTCATTTGAAAGAGCTGAGTCTATTCTGACTTTTGCCTACTTCCACAAAGCATCGATATTATTGGAAATCATTCCCCATCTTCCTTATGCTTTTTAGGGGGTGATGTGATTAAGGAACTGTGTTTCAGAAGTGTTATTACAGTCTGACTTTTCAGTAATTAGCATTCTGTCCTCTGAATATCAAGAAGAACCATCGACTAATTTTATCGACATGACTTACATCCCTATTTAAGAACTACTTTTCTTTCTATCTTCCATTTCTTATTGCCCTGAGAATACTAGAAGTCTCATCCACCAGAAGATTTTGATAATTCAATATCCTTGAGAATTTTAACATCAACCACTTTTTTGAGTACTGAAAGTGATGGTAAAAACATAGTAGCTCACAGAATAGCTGATTATAAATAACAGGGATGGTGAGATCTAGAGCAAAGGTTCCAGTGGTGTTTATTATGACAGGAAGGGAAATGATACTTTTTACCTGTGTTCTTATTTCTGTGTTTTATTTATATTTTCATCAACACCTAAACATTGCAAAAAGCATGAGTTTATTCTTGCTTTCTGTCCTAGGATAGGTTTGTTGTATTTGTTTTGACGAGTGTGTGTGGATGCCGTGACGTTCTTGAAAAGTTATGAGATGTTACACTTTTGCCCTTTTGCATTAACTGTTTTAGTTTCTTTGATTTGATGAGTGATCAGGTAAAGATCAGACAAAACTTTTCTTACATGAATGCACCAGAAAAAGAATGCTTTTATTTTCATTTGCTGGGGAGGTGTGTGTGTGTGTGTGTGTGTGTGTGTGTGTGTGTGTGTGTGTGTGTGTGTGTGCATTCTCCTTAACATGCTGTGACTGTTTAGATCTCGGATAATGCTTTGGCAGAGCCTCAAAGACAGACAAAGATCAAAGTGCAGGGTGTTTCAGACCCCTCTAGGCTCCCGTGACAAATGTGCTCTTAAATGGTACCTCTACTCTTCCATGGATATACTGCAGCTCTTTAAGATCCTTAAAGTAGGGAGCTAGAGAGATAGCTCACAGTAACCACTTGGCAGCTCCCAACTGTCTGTAATTCCAGTTCCAGGGGACCCAACACCATGGCAAAACACCAATGTGCATTAAATTAAAAATAAAAAGGATCCTGAAAGTCGTTTTATTCCCCACATTTTTATTTAGTTTCTATGGCAGCTTTTGTTTACCTTAACTGATAGCGACTCCTTCAGAATCCAGTTATAAAAGATTAATGCTGATTGTTTGGGGCTAGTGCCCTGGGGATGGTACATTTTAACTGGGTGGGAGCAAGATGCTCTGAAGCAAATCAGACAACAGCAAACGTTGTAAATGGTTTTTCCCAAAGAGCTACCTAGCAGTTGTAAGAGTGACAGTTCCAGGACTGGAGCTTAGGATGCAAGTTCTCCCTGCATTGTCTTCTAGTCTGCTCTCCTCCACAGTTCCAGCAGCTGGGAGACTGTAGTTCGCAGCCCTCTAAAGGGGGTGGCCTAAGGAGTCAATTTAAGCCTAGTTCAAATACGTGCAACAACCCCCTTCTGCTCCAATTCAGTGACATAAACTTTTGGTGAATTTCCATAATCTGAATATTAAATTTATAGATGAAGCTAGAGCTTCAACAGCTCATATGGAGAACAGAGTTCTGGAGGTGCTGGAATTAAAACCAGAGGCCTACATATGCATGATGAAAGTTAACCTGAAAATGCAGTATATAGCACAATACTTTTACAAGCATATATTTGACTGAAAAAGCATCCTTCACCTCCCCCAGTCTTCTCCTCCCTCCAGCTCCTCTTAGCTGGAGGCAGCAAAAGGGGAAGGGAGAGGGAAAGGCCCCTTATTGGTTGTCCAACGTGGAGTGCTCAGATTCGGGATGATATGCACAGTAACAACAAAAATGGACTCAGCACTGTAAGTTTTAGTAAAATAAAAATAAAAATACATAAATAAATAAAAACTCAAGATTACGAAGAGTGTTGGAATATACAGTACAGGAAATGTGTCCAAAGGATAACGAAGGCAAACTTTGGAGACTGCTAATCTTGGTCTACAAGCAAATTCTACACCAGCAGAGCTTTGAAGACTGAAGAAGATATTTACAATGCTTCACTTATGGACTAGGTCAGAAATTATTATAACAGAGACATCATGGAAAGGCTGGATTTTTCAGGAAACATTTAAATCTCTGAACCTCACTTCCGCAAATTTTTTCTTCTCAACACCACATCATGTATCTTTATCTAGTTTACACTGAACTACACAATTTCTCGTATCTCGCTGACACTGAACTAAAAGCTTGTAGAGCTCTTACTACAGGCAAGGCTAATTAAAATTAATTTGAAACTTACAGGCTATTAAGATTTCTTAAAAATCTGATTTGAAGACTTGAACAAAAGAATCTTATGAAAGAAAAATTACTTTCTATAAATCTTCTGAGATAGATGTAAATTAAACAGGGAGCCATTTGGAATTCACGCTGTGTCACTTGCACAATGACAAATGTTTTTTACCAGTGGCATAATAAGCCTTGTCCAACAGGAATAAGAGAAAGAGTTTTTGAGAGAATAAAAGGTCTGAAAAACACGGCTAGACCCAAGAGCTGTTACTTCTTTTAATTTTCCACCTCATTAACATCTCAGATGGGGATAGCTGAACGTGCAGAATTTATGCCCCTTTATTATTAAATACTTCCCTATAAGCTACAGTTTTGTCCTCAGGGTATATGTCTGAATGTATGCGAGTGTCTGCAAAGTGTTTTATAGTCGTCCACATAGCTCACTGGAGCCACAATAAAAATAATAAAACTATTATTGTAGGATGATTTACCAAACACAGAATTCAAGAAATTAGCTGTGAGGTTCTCATTATTTACAATTAAAAACATCTAAAGCCATTGGTATTTCCTATTTTGAAATGCACACTATTGAATTTGCCATCACATACTGAAAAGAAAGAAAAGAGAACCAAGGACCAGGACTTATTATTCAAGGTCTCACAGCATGTTAGAGACCACGGGAAGTCCTTTCAGTTTTCTGATTCTTAAATTTCTTTCAGGGTTGGAAATATTGTTTCCAAGCTTGTGAGTTTTCTCTCTGTTTCTGTTACTCAACTCCTTGTTTTATCTCAGGTTTTCAAACTCTAGTATTTTGTAATAATCTGTATTTTATACTTCACTGAGTTGAATGTGACTTCCTGGAGAGCCAGCGTCTCAACCTATTTATCATTTTGTCACATGCATTAATGAATCCTCAGGTCATTTCCAGGCTTAACTGTACATGAAAAATGTATTTTATCATCTTTAATGATTTACACACATATCCTATACCTTTATAAGGATTAACCAAATTAACATATGCATTAATATGATGAATAAGCCAGAATGTCCTTCAAAATTATGAGATGATATCTAAGCTTTGATCTTATTTGTCAATGTCTGCAAAATTACCTCCTTTAACAGGAAATTCTTGTGCTCAAGTCTCTTAGTTGATTTTTCTCTTTGAAGTGTTAGTCAATCATACATACTTAAATTTCAGTCATCAGAAATGAATCACTTAATATTTAATCAGAAGTTTAGGCTGCTAACATACATATCAGTTGACAATTTCCAACATAGTGCATTAAGCTGGCTCAGCCATTCAAGGCTCCAACTCACAACCAGAGAGAACACTGCTGAAGTCAGATGTTTGACTTTATATGCTGAAGCTTGATTACTTTTCCTTCTGTTTACCACAAATACATTTACGAAAATCAGCGATCTTCCTATGTCTCTTGCTACATCAGGACCATTACTTTGACTTGCTTCAGTGATAAAAATGATATCATTCAAAGTGAATCCTGATCTCTATTGGTTTGTGATTAGCATGAGGCCAGCCTGAGGTTTCAGAGCTTAAAGTGAATACCTGGAGCATCTCTGCTGGAGGAGCAAGCAATGATGGTTCGGTGAGGCATCAATGGAAACACACATGTGGTAGAAAGCCCAAAAGGACTAGTAAACCTATTTTCAGACGAGTCCTGCCATGTGGGCTGTCAGAACAGCAGCAGACAGGGATATCTGCATGGAGGCCAACCCAGAGTGGGTGCTAGATGATAGACTAGGATATGCAGGGTATCAGTTTAAGCTGTAGACCGGTGATTCTCACCTTCCTCAGAATGACCATCTTAAGTGAGAAAAGCATCCTTGTGAAAAAAGAAGGTGAGATGCTTCTTTGGGTATAGGAAGTGAGCAAATGAGTCAGTGGTGATGAGCAATCAGAACCATCTTTTTTTTTAATCAAAAAAGTGAGGTGTGGCCTGGCCGTGGTGGCTCATGCCTTTAATCCCAGCACTCGGGAGGGAGAGGCAGGCAGATCTTTGTGAGTTCAAGGCCAGCCTGGGCTACAGAGTGAGTTCCAAAAAAGGCCCCAAAGCTATGCAGAGAAACCCTGTCTCAAAAAAGCAAAAGAAAAAAATGGGAGTTATAGATTCTGAAACAAGTAAATTAACATGATATCAGTTATGTTATACTAGAATTGGAAGGATGTAAGCAAATTCATCATTACTGAAGGGTAAATATAAAAATTAAATGTAATGTACACATACTTATGTATAAAAATAAACATACACGGTTATATTATGCTTTCTTTTTTATTTTTATTAAGAATTTCTATTCGTTTTTACATATCAACCATGGATTCCCCTGTCTTCCCTCCTCCCACCCCCCAGGCTTACTCCTCAACCCACCCCCTCTTCCCACCTCCTTCAAGGCAAAGTCTCCCCTGGGGAGTCAGCATCGCCTGGTTCATTCAGTTGAGGTAGGTCCAAGCTCCTTCTTCCTGCACCAAGGCTGAGCAAAGTGTTTTAGCATAGTCCCTATGTTCCAAAAAGCCAGCTAATGCACTAAAGACTGGTCCTGGTCTCACTGCTTGGGGGCCCCCTAAACAGTTCAAGCTAAACAAGTTTCTCACTTATCCAGAGGGCCTGGTCTAGTTCCATCGGGGCTCTTCAGCTATTGGTCCACAGTTCATATGTTTCCACTAGTTTGGCTAGTTGTCTCAGTACTTTTTCCAATCATGATCTTGATATCTTTTGTTTTCTTTTAACTACCTGTCCATCTTACTTTCTTTGTCTATGTTTTCCAACTCTTACTGTTCTTGTAGCTTTATGGTTTTAAGTTTCACTTTAGGCCTTCAATACACCTTACTTTGGGAACACAGTGTAAAATAAGGGTACATTTAATTCATTTATATGTAGACATTCAATTTCCTCATTGTTATATATCAAAGAAATATCCTGCATTTTCAACAATGTGAGTAGTCCTAGAGGACATTCATTACACTAAATTCGTACATTAGACACAGGGTCAAGAACCTAAGAGTCCAGTTATATTTGAAACTTCCATAATCAAAGAATAGAAGAACATATACTGAAGTCAGTGGGAAGAGAATGCAAAGGGATTGTTCTGGTTTGTCTCAATGCCCTCTGAATGCTCTTGTGTCAAAAGCTTTATTGCTAGCTGATGAACTTTTAGAAAGACATTGGATCATGAGGGCTTTCAGGCAATTAGTGATTACTTAACAGATGGAATTCAATGGCATGCTTGGTGATGGGGGAAAGGTGGGGTCTGGTAGGAAGCAGCAGTTCACCAAGAGGATACATTTGAAGGGTTTAATTTTCCTAGCCCTTTCCTGGTCCCTTCACTTCTTGAGAACTATGAGAAGAGCTCTGCTTTCCCAAGCTTTCCACCATGATGAGGGATCTTTCCTTGGCCCTCCAGCAAGGGAACCAGACAACCATGGAGTGAAAGCCTTGAAGCTCTGAGGCAAATAAATCTTTCTTAATTTAGATTGATTTTCTCAGGCATTTTGACACAGTGATAAAAGTGGACTAGCAGAAGTATTAAGCAAAGGGTAAAACAAATTATAGTTGTGTAAGGTTTATAAGAATAGAAACCTGTACAGCTAGTGTCTATCATTAACAAACACCAGATTTTCTAATAAAAATGTTGCCCAGCAGGTTGGTGTTAATTTAAGTGTTCTTACCACAAATTAAATAATTATGATAAAGAGAATTTTGGAGAAGATGGGTATCATTGTATTTTGTGACAAAAATTGTGGTGATGGATTCACAGTTGTGTATCTCCAAACTCATTGAGCTACATACTTCAAGTAAATAAAGACTTTCATTTGTCAGCTTCAGCTAATAACTTTTTAACACTAAAAGCAAACCCTCACAGCCTCCTTTGCTTATATCATCCATCACCACCATCCCAGACCTACTCCAGCCATGCAACCTGTGCACTAGCTCAGATCAATGAGTTACAAAGAGCCATGACCCACATGTGCCATACCCACATACCAGGCCTTGTTTGGACCAAGCAGTATTCATATCAGCCCACTCTCATGATTGACCCAGACCACTGCACAACCATATTACTATGCCTAACTTGAGCCATGCCTCACGTACATCAGAACACTCTGGTAAGTGACCTCAGTATCATCTCTCCTGCATGATCCCCATGTTCTCAGGATTAGCTCTTCACATGTATCATGTATACCAATCCAGGCTAGTGTGTGCCCCAGCTCTCAGCCTATCCAAGACATTCTCATAGTCCTAGCTCTTCTTGGGTATCATAGCTTGCATACTAGCCCAGGCAGCCCCAGTCAGAACTCACATTTTCAAGAATTCTTTGTTATCACTGAGTTGGAATCCCCCTCATCCCTTTAATCACAACTCAAAACTGAGTATCTTAATGACTGACCTACAAATTCTTTATTACTGATCTGACATCAGCAAGCTTGGGCAACAACAAAAGCAAACAAAGGACCACTTTACAAAGGCAGCCTAGAACCTCACTTTAGACATACAACCAATGAAAGAAGTCTACATGCTCATATCATTAAATGCAGAAATACATTGATATGAAAGACAGTATGTACCCACTTAAACAAGCTAGAAATATTCTCCAATGAGAATTACCTAGATGAACTCCAGGACACACAACTAAAATAAGTCAGTCAAAACATTATCTATGAATTCAAGAAGATCAAAGAAGACACACGTATCTCAATGAACTTAAAAGGAATATGAATGAGCTACCGGGTGAAGCCCAAGAAAATACAAATATATGGCTGAATGAAATGATGAATCAATCTGGAACTGACTTGCAATTCAGGATTTGAAAACTGTGTCCAATAAAGTAATATAAATACTGAAAAAAATATAATAATTCAAATAAAAAAATCTACCATTACAATGAATCAAGCAGAAGACAAAAATATTAGAATTTGAGATAAAATATTGGAATTGGATCACTCAGCCAAAGAAAATGACAAACTTAACACACACACACACACACACACACACACACACACACAAACATAAAGACTAGTGCACACACATATGGCATGCATGAATGCCTGTACATCATGAAAAAGAAAAATCTGCAAATTATAGGTATTCTTCAAAGAGACTCTCAGGTCAATGGCATAGACCAGATCTTCAACATGATAACAGTGGGAAACTTCTCCAGATTAAGGAAAGGCATGCCCACACAGACACAAGAAGAACAGAGAATACCAAACCACAGGTTTACAGGACTAGAAAAGAAACTCCCACATAAAGGGCTCCATTTTATTTGTGTGTGTGTATCTTTTTTTCTTATTGGTTCTACTATTTATTTTAATTTTCATTTTTTAAATTCTGTTTTAAAAAGAGAGAGCGAGAACATAAAGTTGGGTGGATTGGGAGGTGGAGGGGTTCTGGGAGGAGTTGGGGGAGGGAAATGATATAATCAAAATATATTGTATGATAAAACAAAAATAAATTATTTAGAAAAGAAACTCCCAATGATAATTGTTGTCAAAACACTAAATACCCCAAACAAAGAGAGAGCACTGGCCCCTGCAAGAGAAATATCATAAGTCACATATAAGGGAAAGGTACTCATAATAGCAACTGACCTTTCAATAGAAAATTTAAAAGCCAGAAGAACCTGAGCAGTATATTTCAAGTGCTAATGGGGCATGGACATCAATACACATGAATTTATCCAGCAAAATTATGTTATAGTTGAAAGAGAAAGAAAAACTTCACTTGGCTGTGGATCTCTGCATCTCTTTCTATCAGTTACTAGATGAATGCTCCATGATGACAATTAGGGTAGCCAGCAATGGGGAGAGGGGTAGATTGGAGGTGGGGGGGAAGGGAATAGGAGGAGAGAAAGGAGGGAAAACTGTGGTCACTATGTAAAATAAATGAAAAGATTTAATTATTTAAAAAATGAAAAAAATATAGTTCATATTTAACAAATAAAAAAAACTTAATAAATAAGCCTTATAGAGAAAACCTGTAATACTTGAAATAAACAGAAGTTCAAGGAAAAAAAGAAAAACTTTGCATAAGATACATGCTAGAAGAATCCATTTCCATGAAACCAGTCCTTCAGAGAATACTGGAGGCAAGATTTCAGTCTGAAGAAAGAACTAAGTCAACAAAAGAGGCTACAGAAAGAAAGCCAATAAAGCCACAGCTATAGAAACACAAAATAGGACACAGACAGAAAAAAAAAAAAAAACCAAACTGACAAAAAGAAAAAGAAGCAATAAAGTGGCAGCAATCAATATACACCTGTCAATAATAACTTCAAATATTAATGGTGTCAACCACCCAATCAAAAGACATGGGCTAGCTGAATTGATTAAGAAAATAATACCCTTTTTTTTTTTATCTCCAAGAAACTCATCGCACATTCAAATATAGGCATCTCCTCAGAGTGAACAAATGGAAAGAATATTCCAAGAACATGATCAGGAAACAAGCAGGTGTTACTCTCCTAATATCTGACAAAATAGACTTCAAAGCAAAACTAATCAGAGCAGATAAAGAACATTATTATGACGTAGGCAACAATTAACTAAGAAGACATTAAAGTCCTGATGAACCTAATTTCATAAAACTCTACTGGGCTTCAAGTTACTGATTAATCACACTCACTAACAGTAGATAATTTCAATACTCTGTTTTCTCCAATAGACAGATCATCTGATAAACTATCAGTGTAGAAATATCATACTTAAATGCCATCATACATCAAATAAACCTTACAGATATCAACAGAATATTCTATCCAAACACAAAAGAATATGCATTCTAATTAGCAACCCACAGAAAATTCTTTATTGAATAGATTGTATTCCAAGACACAAAATGAATCTCATATATATACTTAAATAATTCTGCACATCCTATCAAATCACAATGTAATAAACCCTTAAGTCAACATCAAACGAGTCTCTAAGAATTTTACATGAGCTCAGATTAAACATTACTGAATGACAAATGGACCAAGGAACAAATAAATAAATAAATAATAAACAAATAAATTCCTAGAATTAAAATGAAACAACTCACAAAATCCTTTGAGACACATTAAAAGCTGTCCTAAGCAGGAAATTTTTAGCTCTAAATACCTAAATCAAAAAATCAGAAAGGACATAAATAAATGCCTTAAAGATGAAATTCAAGAATTTTGGGGGGTGGGGTGGGGAATGTACAAACCAAACCCAAATCCAGTAGATGGGAAGCCATCATAAAGATCAGAGCAGGAATTTGTGGATTAGAAGCAAAGAATACAATAAAATCATCAACATATCTAAGAGCTGTTTCTCTTAAAGGTAAAAAAGATTGACCCTCATGCCAATTAACTAAAGAAAGAGGAGAGCCAAATCAAGAGAATCAGAAGTGAGTAGGGGAACATTGATCATACACCTAAGAATTCAGAACATTATAAGGAAATATTTAAAAACCTCTAGTCCATTAAGTAAGAAAACTTGAAAGAAATGGGTGAACTTCTAGATCCACCTGAACCACCAAAACTAAATAATGATGAGATAATAAACCTACAGCAAATAAGGAAGTTGAAGCAGTAATAATAAAATAACAAAATAAAAAAACCTTCCAAACGAGAAAAAAAAATTCCTCAGGCACAAATAGATTCACAGTACAATTCTATAAGACTTAAAAAAAAACCTACACACAATAATTCTTAATATATAAAAACAAAACAGAAAGCAAACCTAAACTTCTATGAGTCCAGTATCACTCTAACTAAAATATGCAAAGCACAACAAAAAAGAAAACTATAGGTCAATATCCCTGATGAACAAAGGTGCAAAATTCTCATAAAATACAAAGAATGGTGACTATAGGAATATATTAAAAAATTTCACCCACCACAATCAAGTTGGGTTTTTACCAGAGATGCCAAGATGATTCAATACATATGAGTCAATAAATTTAATAACTCATGCAAATAACTTTTAAAAAATCATATGATCATTTCAGTAGCTACTTAAAAAAAAATACCCCTTTTCTTCCTTCAATGCCCTGTCAACCATTGGCCATTTCTGTCTCCATATGTTTTTTGTTTCATTTTCTTGATATTTATTTAGAACATAAGGATTTCATAAATGAATTCATCACTCTGCTATTCATCCTATCTCAAGTATTACTGTTGAATGTCATTTGCTGGGTAGCCATCATAAAATTTTACCTCCTAGATAATTTTGATCTTCCTCTTGCATTATGTATTTAGTCAGTCTATCTTGTTGTACACACTTGCTTTTCTGCAATCTTTCAGTAAATTTATTATAATTCAAACTTAAAAATCAAAATCCATGTCATTTCTTAATATTGTACCCCACCGAAGTTTAGACTTTTATTTCCCCCTCCTTCTTGTTCCCTAATGCCCAACACCATTTATGTCATTTTCAATATTTATTTGCAGTACAAATGTTCTTGAATGTGTACTATGTGTCAGACCTTTTTATAGTAATTAAGAATATGTTGCTATGCAGAAAGACTTTCCTGTGCCCGGAGCTGGAATTCTGTCCCTGTCCTGGCCATGAAATTTCAAGTTTTCAACATTTAATGCTTTACCTCACTTATTTACATCTTTATACTGGCTCAGCTCTTGCTTCTAAAGATTTGCCCAAGCAAATTGTCCTGAAGTCACGACCTCTCTCTGCAGAGCTTCTCTTTATCTCATTACTTCTGAGTTGCTTCTGGGCACATCTAATTGCTTGTATTTATATTCCTGTTTAAGATTGTTTGTGTTTCTTTAACCACACCCTTCAACTTGATATATGACATTGTGGTGGTTTGGCAGAAAATGGCCCCCATAGGGAGTGGCACTATTAGGAAGTGTGGCTTCATTCGAGTAGATATGAGCTTGTTGGAAGAATTGTGTCATTATGGCAGTGAGCCATTTTCTAGGCTCAAGCTATGCATGGCATGGAATAGACAGTTGCCTCTGCTGCCTGGGGATCAAGATGTGGAACTCTCAACTCCTCTAGCACCTTATCTATTTGCATGACACCATGTCCCACCATGATAATAATGACTAAAATTCTGAAACTGTAAGCTAGCCCAAGTTAAATGTTTTCCTTTAGAAGAGTTGCCATGGTCATGGCGTCTTTCTTTTCACAGCAATAGAAACCCTAACTAAGAATGAAATCCTCCTGGTTTTGCTCAATGAATAGCTTTCAAATCTCTTTCAGATACAATAACAGTCTTAATGTGGACTTAACACTATTATTTCGAGTTGAATCCATTGTCCAAACTCTCTTACGTCCATTGATTATAACTGATGTTAATATTAAGCTTCCTAAACATGAGGTGACCCTGCTTTGGTAAATATGTCACTGAAAGGTGATTTATAGATAAAAATTGTCCAAATTAATACTGGCTATGAGGATAAGGTTTAGTTACAGCAAAACCAAATCCTGTTTGACTTGTAAGTTGGAGAAAGAGGCAATGTGTCTGAATTGTTACTCTTAAGATGAATCTGGAAAGATGAAGAGCAGCTGGTTTTCCACACATACCTGAAGCAGCATGCTTTGAAGTCAGAGAAACAGGATGAACCAAGTCGAGAGATACAGAACATAGCATGTGAAGCAGACGGAGAAAGGCAGTCTTACTTAAGGTATGTGAAAGCATGTGAAAACAGAGAAAAGGAAGTTTGAAAAACAGTCTCACAGGTCATACTGAGTGTTTGTTTTGCTAGTAAAAACTTCACCATTTTCCCGATGTGCACTGTGTCCTCAGGTCACTAGGGATCATTATTGTTTCTCTGGAAAATTCTAACTTAGGATGAAAATAGAAGCCTTCTTGTGATTACCTATGAGAATTTTCCTGACTCCATCAAGAGAAGCGAATGACTATCCATTGTCTTGTTTTTCCATGTAACATGCGTGCATAACTTCACTCCAGTACAGCTTTTTCACCAGCTTTGCCAAAGACTTGCAGAGACCTGAAAAGGGTCTATCTATCATCTATCTATCTATCTATCTATCTATCTATCTATCTATCTATCTATCTATCTATCTATCTATCTATTAATTTATCTGTTCCTATATATCTATAGATATAAACATATATAAACATATTATTCATTCCTCTAAAATTTCATACATATATTTCCTATATTGTGATCATTTTCCCCCTCCTTGTCCACTTCAGTTCTTCTCAGGAGCCCCCACCACATCACTCCCTCATAGTTCATGTAGATTCTTCTTCTTATTATTATTAATTTACTTGCTGAAAAAATAGTACTGCCCATATATGCATGGGGTCATCCACTGTAGCAAACCAATCTACCAGTGTTCCATGTGCTGAGAATAAATGACTGTGAGTGTTCAGCCATAGATGGAACATCTGTACCAAACTTCTCTTAGGGATGTACCAAACATCTCAGAGGAGGCAGAAAGAATGTGAGAGCTGGAGGATGGGAGGGGTGCTGTTATATGCTGTCCTCTGGACATGACTAGCTACTTCATGCATGAACCCGTAGCAGCTGTGGTTACCTGTACAAGATCAGACAGCTTAAAAATCCCAGCATGGAAGGAGGAGAGGATCTTGAGCTGGCTAGGAAGCTATAGTAGATGGCTTCTGGAGAGGGACACTTGCTTTTCTCCAAAGAACATTGACTTTTGCAATGACAATTGGCTAATTTGTACCTCCCTAGTATCTGCTGAATTGGTAGTGGTTTGTATTCAGTAAATTATAGACACATTCCCTTCTCCATTTTCCTGATGTTCTATTCTAACTTTGTGACAGAATGCTTTAATGTAAGAAATAATCTGTCAAATGCAAACTTAAATATTGTCACAAGCTGGTGACAAGTTGAAATTCTTTAAACTTGGGTGAAGAAGGAGGATGCAGTGGTGCTCGTAAAATATCAAAGAAGTAAATACTACTCTTAATACTCACTATTTTAAGTAGTTCTTTGCTTTTTCTCTTTTATGGAGGACAGAGAAAGGAGAGGGAAGTGGATATAAATAAAACATTAGGGCTTTACTTTATCATTGAGTTTAATGATAATGGTTTAATTCTTGTTTATTTCTTCTTGCATTTGAAGTGTAGATGCTTAAAGTGTTTCCCCAGAGAGAGATGTTCACAATCCAGAGCATCAAGCTAACTGGTTGCACATGACTGCAATATTTTTAGCCTATTTAATCTGACATCTTTCCAACATGTTCAGACTGAAGCTTTACTTTACTTTTTTTTGCTACAGATTTTCCAGTGCCCTCCTTTTGCATCTGAATAATAGAATAATCTAGATATTTTCAGAATGATTACAATCACTAAGTTAATCATCCATAGTGGACACTGTGAAATATTACTATTTCTGAGAAAGAGTAAACCATTCCATTTCCCTCTCAATATTATTCTAATATTTAAAATTATAAGTTGCTTGAAGAATATTCTGTCAATAATAAATTGTTGACATGATTGGGTTTTAAATTAAAAATCCAGGTTTTTATTCCTCTATTTTCAGATATAGGCTTTTCACACTTTTTCATGATTTGCTGTCATGAAGTGTTATTTAATTTGATGCAACATGCAATGCTTGCTTGAGTTATTAGATTTCAGTAGGGGTGTTTAACTATTTAATCCATTTTATAAGGGACAATTTATAGCCCATACTGAGAAACTAGATAGGCAACTCTGTCTAGTTGCAAATGTGCAAAGATAGGAATGTCTGTCTCCTTGCTGACAGAGGCCACTGCCTCTGTCTTCACAAAAGAAATGCAGTTAATTTGTCAGCAAACCACTACTTGATTGCTCTGATCAGTACCACATGCCATACATACTTTGTTGCTTTTCTATTACAAAACAAGGGTTTGGCTTTCTCTGGGGTGGGGTCAAGATATGATGACCATTTTGGAGATTGGGGAAGCATCATTATCTAAACACTCACTGTCTTTCCACATCAGCAGCGCCCTCATGTGTAATCATATTAGTCTAACATAAGACCTTAAGGTGAAGTTTGCTGACATAAATGGACTCTCCCAAAGACAACAAACTACTAACAGATACCACAGTAAAAGTAGAAGTTCTTACTGGATTTGCCCCTAGGAAAGCCTGTCTCAGCTGTGTTTTTAATCTGGGGGTTCATGCTTGACAATAGAACAGTGTCCTTTAAAGCCATAGACATTAATGGAATGATTTTTTCTTACTTACTGAGTAATAACTAGAAAATGTAATTTCAGTTTCTGCCAATTTCTGGAATCAATTTTTCTTGGGAGTGGGGTAAGTTGGTAGCCAGCAAGTGATCCTCCTGATTCTGAGCCTCCACCCCTACAACACTGGGGTTCCAAGGCTTTGAAACATCAGATCCAGCTTGTTATTTGAGTGCTCAGGATTTGAATTAAAGTCTTTGTGCTTGTACAGCAATCCTTCTTCTCCAGCTTTGGGATGAATATGTTTTATTCTAACTAGACAAAAGTATGTTTCTAGGATATTATGATTTGGGGTTTACTTATCCTTGGAAGTAACAAGTAAGGTTCATATATGGGCTGTCCTTAGTGTAGCTTGGTGCTGTTGCAACCTGTTGGGGGGATATTTGATTACACTGTGAACCCTGAGTTAGCATCTGCATTAATTAAATAAAATTAACCCTGTGTCAGGAGGATGAGTTAGTAACTAGTTGACAGAACGTAATCATAGAGCATCAGAGGACATCTGGAAGAGATGGAAAGATGTACTGGGAGAAGCAAGGAGGAATTTTGAGTGGATCATTTTTTGCTTTGTTTTGCAGAGTGGAAGGAGCAAAAAGAGAGTTTTTGGGGAGATGCCAGCAAGGAGAGAAGGCTAGCCAGTTGCTACTGAACCTTGCTGAGCTAGTGAGTCTTCACTCGAGCCTTTGAATTTCAAGTCTTATTTATAAATAGAATGATAGAGTTAGTTAAAGCTACCTTTACTGGAAACACCAGAGCTAGTGCCTGTTGGAAGAGAATTCTGGCCAGGCTGTGGCCTGAGCAGCCAGGCCACTGCCAGAAAAGCAAGCCAGTAACTGCTGAGTCACAATTGTTGTCTAAAATAGCAATCGACTAAGGCACTGCCACTGTGATGAAGATAGAGCAACAGGAACCACTCAGTTCAGCTGTGTGGCTTCCCAGGCTTGACACTTCTGTTTCTTCACCTTGAGTGCTATGTTTCCACAGGCAGGTCACTCACAATGTAAAAGAGATTTTGAGGAAGAAAAGTAAAAAGCAGTAATAATGCTATTGGATAGGCTATCCAAGAAAGTCAGAATAGTAATTAAAAAATGAACTGACATAGGCATTATCAGAAAGTATGCATTGTTTTCTCATCAGAGACTCATTACACACTTTGATGTATGCACTTCAGTGCTCAAATTTATCAAAAGGCTAAATGGTAAACATTTATAAGAGCTTTAACACTCTCATGGAAAAACAAGTCAAAAGCGAAATGAGTACTAATTATTCGACACTTCTTGCATGAAGGGTTTTTTTTAATAGGTTCATTAGGAGCTGTCTGGAGCAGGTTGAGATAGCTATTAATCTACAGGACTAGAAGGTCCTAATGGGGGAAGAGAAAAGGTAACAGCAACAGAATAAATGGAACTTCAATTTGGGAGTTTTCAAAAGGTATTTTAAAAACATATTAGTCCATCTAAGTTGTTTATTATTCTCACTGTCTTACAGATATCCAAAATTAACACTTTCCACGAGTGTCAGAAAAAATTTCCAAAATACTGAATCATGAGGCGCAAGTTTAAAAAGTACATCTCATAGTAATCCTTCTTATCAGTTAGGAGATCAGAAGTATACCTTTCAAAATGAGAATCATAAAGTCATAAAATTGGGCTCTAAGGCTGACTACATAGTTTCTACATTTATACATATCATGAAGGAAATAGTTGTTAAGAACTTTAATTCAATAAATTAGTGACTATAGAGGTTTTCTTTATTATCCTTTATTACTTGAATTTAAATAATGAAACCCCAGTATGATGGCAGATTGGTTAGTTACCCATTATCAATATATAACTGTTTTATTGAAATAATGTATTTTAAGTAAAATTTCAACATACAGAAGATGGCTGAAAAAATTAAATTTTGTGCTTTGCAGAAGTCTAGTATTTCCTTCATTGAAAGAACAGATTCTGTTCTTTGAATATCAAGAATATAAATATAAGGTAATTGAGTATTTCAACACTTGGTAATTGGCAAAAGTTACAAATATTAGCTGGACAAAATGAGCACTTATAACCACTACAAATTCAAGGCCAACCTGGACTATATAGCAAGATTCTGTCTCAAAAGATAAAATAAAATGAAGGCACACTGACTTAAAGCCCTATTAATAGCTGAGAATTTCATGTGTGAGTGTTGTATTTAGATCATTCCCTCTTCCTTCTCCTAACTCTAATTCCTCTCATGTTTCTATCACTCCTTCTCAAATCATTACATATACATATAATGGACACACACACACACACACACACACACACACACACACACACAAAAGCATGTGTGTACATGTATTACTAAAGGGGACTTTCCCTTGAGGAAAACTGTGTCTCCCTCTCCCAGTAGGCATTAACTATCTGTAGGTCTTCTGGTGATAGGACCTTGTGAGAATTCACCCATCCACATTGGCATGTCAATTTGTTAATTGTTATGTCATCATTTTTAGATATTTTTAGGCAGCCATATTGTTGAAATTTCTTGGATGAAGTTTCCTTGACACATACGAAGGACAAATTTCTCAGCAGATTTCTTACCCTGGTATTCTGACTCAGCAGATTTCTTACCCTGGCATTCTGGATGTTGAGTCCATTGGGCATACATATCCCAAGAAGTGGTGTAGCTGGGTCATAGATTTATTTTTAGTTTCTGAAACTCTCCACAAAGATTTAGATAGTGGTGGCATAATTTTGGAATCTTACATTCTACAAAAAAAGTAAGCTACAGATGGATCAGAGACTTTTAAAATATATCTCCATCAAATTTAAGTAGTAGTAAACTTTCAAGGATAAAAATGGAATGAAAATAAATATAAACAAATTTAATCAGTTATCACCCAGTTGCAATGGCTGAACTGGCCAGATAAATAAAACAGGGAAGCCACTTAGTGCGTGTCTATGTGAGGGGTGAGAGCAAAGGCTGTCTTCTCATTTCCACTAATATGACCCCTCTAGAACTTCTAATTTTTTCAAGATAAATCACAAACTCTTATAGTTGTATATATGGAATTGATTTATTAAGTGACTGTATACTACTTGTTAACAACTTATTAAAATATTTTATTAACACTTTTTGGGTCAGTAAAATATCGCCACTTCTTGATCCATGTAACAGAGCAGAATCAAGGTCTATCTCCTATATGAATCCAGGCACAGGCCCAATATTTTTTTTTTTTTGGTTTTTTCGAGACAGGGTTTCTCTGTGTAGCTTTGCGCCTTTCCTGGAGCTCACTTGGTAGCCCAGGCTGGCCTCGAACTCACAAAGATCCGCCTGGCTCTGCCTCCCGAGTGCTGGGATTAAAGGCGTGCGCCACCACGCCCGGCTTAGGCCCAATATTTTGAAAAGCAAGGTTGGGGCCATGATTTTTCTATGGCATGCACTTTCTGTTTTCTTTTGTCCTGAAGATAGAATGAAGATGATGGCTTACTTCTTTTAATATTTATTCCTCATCAATTTTTATAAAGCACCATGACAACTGTATCTTATCATGTAAAATTAAGTATTAATAATTAAATGCAATTATTTCTAAGGATTTTTTCTCCTTGTCTTATTTATTTGAGGTCTAACTCAAATAGGTTTCTGCCAACTCTCTTATTTATACTTATATCTTCCTAAAAATTATGAAATGTCAGGTAGATTTATTTTATTTTGACAAGCCACATGCTGAATTTGGAACAAAAGCTAGAATAATAAAACTTATTAATACTTATGTGATAACTTATACTTTGAAAAATATATTCAAATGTTAATTTGTTTTGGTCCTTGGGAGACTTACATGACATATCAAACACATATTACTATTTAATTTTATTAAATAATATGGAAACATTATGAAGAAAGTTCCTAGTACTTATGCTATCATTCAGTCATGCAAACAGAACTTGTTCAGACCCTTGTGACTTCTCTCCATTAGGTGAGAGTGTCAAAGTCATTGCCTGCCAATCTCTTGGTTCAATGATGAAGCATATCTACTTTGAGAAAGCTTTATATTGAAATGTTTAAGATAACCCAAAATATTGAAATTTTAAGTCACAGTAGTTCCAATATCAAAATTATCATGTTTAAATAACAGTTCTTACTTTGACGGTTTATGTCAATAATTTTTAGCAGGTACTTACAGATAAAGCCAGAGAACAAAATGGGATATATAGGCCCACATTGGGGAATGTAATTTTTCATTGAAGAATAGAAATATCACAGGATAACTTGTCAGCTTAGATAAGATGTAAAAGCATGTTCTTAAATCCTTTCCTTTATACTAGTGTTTGAAGCAGCAATATTATCCAATTATTCCAAACCCCTGTCTTGGGTGACACTATTCCTGGGTGGACATGGACACCCCAGACAGGAACAAATGACATGCCAAGTAAGGCTGCCACCAAACGCAGCTTTGTGAACCAATGGACTTTACTGAGATTGTTTACAGAAGTGTGGATGAGAGGCTAATTATCAGCAGATGTGACTCAGAGGCACTGTGTCTCTGAACTCCGCCTCTGCATCGGTGACAACTCACAAAACTGGGAACCGGGAGCTAACTGCACAATTTGCAGGCAGTGGGCGAGCATCTCTTTGAAGCAATTCAGGTGGGCTGAGCTTCTTCCAGGAAGAATATCAGTTGATTTCTGCTACTACAGGGATGCTCAGCTTGTCTGAGAGTCTTCTCTGCAGTTAGGCTAGTGTGACTTGTTATGTGAGCCCACGAGAATCTGTTCAACAATCTCAGGAATTCATTAAGATATAGAATGGAGATAATACACTCACAGATACAGAACAAAATAAACACCTCTCCTTAACCAGCTGTCTTGTCCTCCATTCTGCCTAGGGGTTTTGGGAAACAACCATCAGGTCTCTGACCACCCAAGAGAATGCACAAGGACTCTCCCTTAGCTCTTAAGGGGTCACATATGCAGAGAAAGCCACTCTCTAGGGCTTGTACCCCAAAACCATTGGCTGAACAGAACACAACAGTGACTGATTTGATACTGCCTGAAACCTTTGGATTGTTTACTTTCTAAAGTTAAGGAGTTTCCCTGTAGGATGAAGGTCTTCTGACATATAACACTTAGCCGACTAAATTTCTGTCTCAATCTTGCTTTCCAAGAACTTGAAATGTTCCTAAGTAATCTTACTTTATATTGAAAGGCTTAGTCAGGTACAACTATAAACCTATGCCGTACTTTAAAGTAGAAAGAAATCTCTATCAACACCTTCATCTGTGATGGCAGCAAGGGATAACACCATGCTTCTTATACAGCCATTAGTTTTATAGTTTGTAAAAGATTTTAGGGGCTAGAAAGATGGCTCAGTGATTCAGAGCACTTTCTACTACTGCAGAGGACCCAAGTTCAGTTACCAGCACCAATATTGATGGCTCACAACTGTCTGTAGTTCCATTTCCAGAGTGTCTGACTCTCCATTCCTGGACTTCACAGGCACCTACATTCATGCACACATACCCCCATACAGACATATATCTATTTATTTACATCTATAGATATATGCATATAATTTAAATATATATCAAAATCTTTAAAAATGTTTTTATAAAACAATAACTATTGCTGAAATTTTTCCTGTGCCCATCCAGCTCCCACGTCCTGGCAGTCCTGCAGCTGCTCAGACCCAAATGAACACACAGAAGCTTATACTAATTAAAACTGCTTGGCCATTAGCTCAGTCTATCACTGACTAGCTTTTACACTTAAACTCAGCCCATTTCTGTTAATGTATATGTCGCCACCTATTCCGTGGCTTTACCTGTATGCCATTATATGCTGCTTCCTGGAAAGCAGGCTGGTGTCTCCTGACTCAGCCTTCCTGTTCCCAGATTTTCCTTGTCTGCTTATTCTGCCTATACTTCCTGCCTGGCTACTGGCTTATCAGCGTTTTATTTATCACCCAACACAGCAACACATTCATAGCATACAGAACGACATTCCTCCATCAAATAACATTAAAATTCTACATATAGTTATATCTAAATCCACAAATGGTTGCATAGAACAGTTAATTGTGGGGTGCTCAACCCCAACTGATACATCTATAACACTACTCACCTAGGGTTTAGGGAACACTTTGGAAGAGGGGAGAAAAGGATTGTAGGAGCCAGAGAACCAGGATGTCTGCTTGGAAATTTTCTGTGTATGACAGGGAAGCCATGCCTATGAAATCTCAAAAATGCAGTCACCTAAATAAGACCTGCATAATGAGAACACCGGTTGACATGTCAACATGAATTGGGGAAGTCTTACAAGACACCACTCCTTGATGAAGAGCTACAGGCAGTTAATGGAGGCTGAGGGAGGAAGGAACAGTCTTATTCAGAGACAAAGCCCTAAGAGGTTATTCAGCCCCAAGCAGCCAGCCCTAAACATATTCAGCTAGGAGTAACACCAAATGGACCCACCACTATGTATTTATATATAAATATATACATATATATATATATATATATATATATATATAAATGCATATATAACAATAATTGAAGGAGTCATGAATTTGAAAGGGGAGGGGGAAGAAACATGGGGAGGGTTAGAGAGACCAGACCAGGGTGGTAAAAATTAAGTAAATACAGTGATCATATATGAAATCCTCAAAGGAAATTTCACTTAAAACATCCAATGTAAAATGTAATACACCAGAAAATGCCAAACTAATTGTGCCCAAACAAAACTATAATAAGCTATTCCAGGTTTAAAAAGAGCTCCAAATTCCTAGCTTTTCTATTACTTAATTTTTACAATTCACTTTTCATTTGATATGATAAATATCACAAATATTTCTGTCAATTAGAGAAACAAAGGGAACTAATAGGTAATTATAGTTAGCTGTTCATAGTGGGAAATGAGTGTTTATTATTGAAATGAATTAAGTAGAATTCATCAAATCCTTAATACAGAATGGTGTAAACTATTTCAGTCTCATTAGTATGAATTACTCCTAAATAATGTACTGTTTAAGTGCCTTCAAAATCATAATAAACACATAAATATCATTTAGAAAATCAAATGTATGTTTTTTGAATAAAATGTATTCTCCAGTATTGATTATTTTATGGTCAACCTTATCTTTTTCTCCTCTGTTTATTAAGCAAAGATGATTTCTGTTCCAATTTAACTTTTAGAAGAGACCTCTTTTTTTTAATGTATGTGTATGTATGTATATTTTATGTATGCATGTTTTATAGGTGCAAGCATATGTAATGGAGGTGCTTATCCATACACATAATTGCACATGTGTATGCAGAGACAGATCAAGTTTCAGGGCATATAATGGTTCTCAATATTATTTTAATTTTTGCAAATATTTTATTAATTTTTGAGATAGATTGACAATGTTTTTGATCATATTTATCTCAAATCCTCCCTTTAATTCTTTACAGATTCACCCCACCTCCATACCCCTCAACTTCAGGTGCATTCTTTTTTTAAATTACCCTTTAACTCCAATTTGTGTTGTACATATATTCTTGGGTGTGGTACAATCCACAGGAGCATGAGCCACATCCATAAGGAAAATAGACTCTTTCTCTCCCAGAAGCCATCAATTGTGTGTAGTTCATGAAGTTAGAAGCTCATGATCCCTTTCCTACTTCATGCTAGAAAGTTCACCGGCTTGATCTTGTGCATGTCTTATACAGGCAACCACATACTATAAGTTTATGAGTGAAATTGCCTGTCCTGTCGAAGCACACTCTTTTGTTTCATTCTTCCCTGGCCTCTCATTCTTGCAACCTTTTTCTTCAATGATCCCTGAGCCTTGTGGCAGAGGTGTGATATCGATGTCCCCTTGGTGGCTGATCAGTCAACAGTTACATATTTACTTGGACTAGATATGAGTTTCTATGTTAACCACCATTCCCTCCAGAAAGAAAATTCTCTGGTGACACTTGAAAGCTGCATTAACCTATGGAAGAGAGATACTAATTCAGACAACAGCTAGATACTCTGTCCATTTGGTGAAACACTAGTAATTCCTTCTCCATGATCTCTGAGCTCCCTAGGTTTTCAATCCTTATAACATTCCTTTCACTATTGTACTCACATACCTTTCCACATTTAGTTGTTATTGCAGTTCATAGGGCTCACAGCTGTTGATGACTTTTCTCTCCAGCAGCCTTATAGCACCTACTAATAATATGAGAGCTAAATCATCAGGGAAGAAGCTCCCTGGTCAGCACCAATCTGATCTTTCTATGTGCTGTGACTAATACGTGTAGTGTCTTCGACAACACAGTCTTACCATCATGTTCTGATGTAACTAAGAACATTGGCAAAGTCTATAACGTATTGAGCATTTCTAGTACACCTTTAATCAACAATTGGAGGACAGGTATCTGGTACCTGACTCTGGGCTATTTATTTGACATCTTTAGGCTCCTAAAATAAGCATAGTCTCCTGGGTAGGATCCAAATACATATTTTTCCATGTGAATGTTTCAAACATCATTAGTGTTAACTAACCATCCCCCAAACTCCTCTTGTGCTGTACCTTTTCATGCCACTTGTTACCTAAATCTTCCTCCCCATTGTTCCCATTTTCCCCTTCATATCACCTTTGTTCTCATCTACCCTCCCTCAAGGTCTTTCTCCCCGCTTCCCAGCCAATATTCTATTTCAGATTTTCTGGATTCCATATGTACTCCAAATTAAACAAACAGAGCTAAAGATTCAATGTTAAGATCCATGTGTAAGTGAGAACATGCAACATTTGACTTTCTGGGCCTGTGTACATCATTCAATATAGTGTTTCCTAAATCTATTTACTCACAGATTTCACATTTCTTTATTGCTGGATAAAATTCCACCATGTCTAGATACCAAATTTTCATTATCCATTCATCAGTTAAAAATCTAAGTGGCTAATGTGCCCTAGCTATTGTTAATAGAGTTGCTACAAACATGAGCATGTACGTGTCTCTGTAGTAGGAAACAGAGTCCTTTGGGTATATGTCTAGGGGTGGTATAGTTGTGTCATATAATAGACATATTTCTGTCTTTATAAGGAACCACCACACTGCTTTCAGCTCAGATGCACTCATTTGCACTCCCACCAATGGTGCCTGAGTGTCTCCATATCACTTGCTGTGACAGGATCCGTCACTGAACCTAGAATTCACTAACTGTCTAGCTGGATGGCCAGTGAGCACCAGGGATCTGACTGTCTTTTCCTTCCTGCCTCCCAAGTGCTTGAGTTACAGATGCTGTGCCACTGGGCCTGGATTTCCCAGGGACAGTGGGACTCTGAACTCAGGACCTTGTGCTTATATAACAAACACTTTTTAATTTGACCCATCTCCCCAGCACCAGAAGAAACTGTTTTTAAATTTAAAAAAATGTGTTATACAATTTTATCTTCTTTCCAACAAATGTGTTTCCCCAAATAATTTTATAAAAGATAATGGTTGAAGATTCATACATCAGGCAGGCACATATATTCAATTGCTCTAGTTATAATGAATGAATGTTCAAATAAATTACTTCTGCATTTGAGTGGAAGTGATAAGATATTCTTATTTCAAATTAGATTTAAAACTGAGTCCAAGGGAGAATAATTGCTATTGCTAGAAATAACATTAAAATTAAACTAAGAGGTTTTCATTGATTTTAGTTAAGACCTTAGAAAGTTCTCTTTAAACTTCCATGGGACCTTTGTACTGCCAAGTGTGAAGGCCTGTTGGGACTTTCCTGTGGTTGATTGTGACCTCCTGATGTTCTCACATTGGGTTTTACTCTTAAAGTTTTTGTCTGAATTTCCATGTTTAATATTCTATGCGTTTTCTGTTCTTGCCTGTGACTTGTTCCTGAAATGGGACTTTTTGTTCTTCTCCCTTAGCAGCCACAAAAAGTTCTGGCTAATGACAGTTATTTTTATTGCTTTGGTTATTATTGAGCCATGTTTTTCTACCAAAGTCTCTTTTCACTCTCCGTTTATGAAAGAGTTTGCTTTTCTTCATGATTTTATCACCTTGAAATCTGTGACAGCTACTCCATCTTGACTGGCATTCCGTCTCTGCTTTCACCAGAATCCAGCATGCCTTTGTGCTTGGTTGGTTGCCTTTTATACCACACGCCACTATTTCATTCCCACTGTCCTTACTGCCCATTTTAAGCTGATTGCTTTTGGAAGGCTGATGTTTTCTTCATTGCCCACCTGAAACAGGGTATAGCCCAGCACAACAGGAGTTTCTAGTATGGACAAGGCCTTGGGTTTGAGGCTAGCACAGCAAAGAGAATAAAAATGAATAAATAACTAAATATATGACCTAGCCTCACAGGAATTATGATTCTCTCTCACACACACCCTTCATTTTTGACATTTTCATCTCTACTGCATTACTGAACTCATGATGAGAACAAGATTTTCTTGGTCCCTTTAATAATAATCAAGTCAAAACCTCATCTGTTTTCTGATCATTTTCAGTTTATACAAGGCTTAAAATCATTGTATTTTCTCCATCATTCTGGATCTGTTGCCACCATGGAATTTCGAGTAAAAGGAGAGGTAAAGATTTTAGCTTTGCTTTCCTCTTTTATTTTTATTTTTGAGGCAGTCTTGCTATGTAGCGCAGGTTGGCATTAAATTCTCTACTCCCTGCCTCTTCCTCCAAAATGTTGGCATTATATGTTTGTGCTGTCACGTTTTGCTTGATTTCTTTCATTCCTTCAAAAAAGACGTGGCTTTTGCCCCTTTCCATCAGGTTGCTAACTGTGGTTTCAGATCACACAATTGAGGTAGAAGCATAAAAGAAGTAGAGCTGGGAAAATGTTCTAGAGGTTGGATCAATGGCCAGAGATGCCTCCCAAACATGTTCTTTGGTGATCTTCCTTCACTGGGAACTTTCTCCTCCGCCTCAAATAAAAACATATCTTCTTTATTTGTTTGTTTATTTTGTTTTGTTTTTCTGGTTTCTTGCTTGCACATTCTGTTGCCTCCAGGATCTAGTGATATCTTCAACATCTCTATGACAGAAGGCTCACTTGAACTCTGTAGTAATGCTGGCATATACTTGACAGTGCTCCACTTGGACCACAGCTGGTCTGTATGGAGAGATCATCCTAATACATGTGGCATCAGGTACCTGTCAACTCTTCTTCAACTAGGTAGGTCCTATAGTGAATGTCGTTCTAATTATTTTTCCAACTAGTATGCCTTGAGAATGCCCACTTCTCAAGAAGAATGATCTACTTCTTCAAAAACTCTCTGTGTACTATTCTCAGCATAGTTATAAATTGATATATTTAAGTGATACATCCAAATTACTCTACAGAAGATAGGACTGTCAGCATATGCCAGTGTACCTCAGTGAAGTGTTCATTCATGTGGCATGAATAATCTTTAGAGTTATGCAACTAGCTACAGTGCTTCCATTTCTTGCTGGCTCTGTTAAGTCTTATTGTTTATTTGCTTAGCTGGTGATTCTTGGAAAATCTTAACATTTTCATTAGCTACCATGTCTCACTTGTTAGCTACTGCGGTGGTAGCTTTCAGTCTCAGAGGTATATCCCCGGTGTATAAAGTAGAAGCCAAAAGCCAGGAACATAAAGTGAAAGGTCTAGGACATGGAAATGAAAAATTAGGGGTTAATATATCTTCCAAGGTGTGTTATGCACCAATAGGAAAAGAAAATCAGAAGATCGCTACATTTTACAAATCTGAGTTTAAAGCTTTTGTTTGGAGATTTTCAATAGTAGATGAGTTTTATCAGGTTCCTAGAACTCAAGTCAGAGAGTGAAAACCAGGAAATTATTTACGCTTAAAGAATATTGATACACTGCTCACATTGTTAGTGTAGAGAAGGCTTGATTTTCTGGCTTTACCATACCTTTCTGTTTTCCAATGGAGTCATCTCCCTAGTTTTACTAGCTCTCAGGCTCATTTGATCCCTGATTTCTTGCCATGTAACTATGCCAAAAGAAGAGAAAAGAGGGGGGAAATGAATAAGAATGAACAAAAATGAATTGCTGGCAATTATTTTTTTAATTAAACCTTATTTGATGAGTGTGTGTGTGGTGTGGTGTGTGTGTGTGTGTGTGTGTGTGTGTGTGTGTGTATACACATATGCCACATCATACTTGTGGAGGTCAGACAACTCTCAAAAGTTGATTCACTCCCCCTCTCATGTTTCAGATAATGTTCTCAAGTATCACTTTGAGTAGCAAGTGGTTTTACCTGCTAAATCATCTTGCCAGTTTATTATTATTATTATTACTACTACACTGGTCTTTTAAGAGTGTTTTCATCTGAATTGAAGCATTCCTTCTAGAAGGGAGGACAGGACCTCACAAGTATCAGGAAGTCAATGAAACTAAGGAAAGCCAGCAAATTAAAAAATTCGTAACGCCCCTCCCAAAGTTCCATAAGCAACGAGCAAAAAGCCATGGAGTGATCACCATGCCCATAGAACTGCGGTGGGGTCTACAAGAGCTCTGGGGATATAGCTTTGTGAGTCGTCACCCACGACAGCGCGACTTTTTGGTTATTTGGTTTCCTGACTTACCTTTGTCCCTCTAAGCATCTCCAGTGGATTTACTGGCTCACCCTGCTTGACTTTGGTTGAATCCTTTCTCTGTTGTGGCATTCCTGCCTTGCCTTGGGTGAAGAAGCATTTTTTTTTTTTTTTTTTTTTTTTTTTAGCATCTCCTAAAGAAAAGGCACAAAAGAATGGGAGTTTAAAATTACTATGTGAAGCTCCATTTACCCATTGTCAACTCTTTTGACAGTACCTCTGTTATCTTTAAAATGTTTTTTTAACTATGAAATTATTCACGTATCAACTACAGTACGGAACTTGTTTGGATTTGTCCAATTTTTCCACTATGTCCTTTACCTTTCCAAACTTATAACTGAGGATAACATACTGCATTGAGATTTCCCGTTTCCTTAGCTTTCTATTATCTGAAACAGTTATTTGGTCAATATCCTACAGATTTTGGTGTTATTGGAGGCTACTGGCTAGTTATTTTGTTGTGTCTTTATCTGATCACTTATGTCAGCAGGGCTCATGGGCATTTATTTTATGTTCTGTTTTATAATCAAACAGCTGAGTTATTTATCATGTTATTCAGACTTTTACATTGGTTTTTCATTGTAAGTCTACATTTTCTGTGTATGTTAGAGATTAAGCCCAGAGCCTCAAGCATTCACCCCACCACAGAGTTATATGCTCACATATAAAAACAAAAGCTAAAACAACAAAACCACCACTTTCTCGCTTTCTGGCTTTAGGAGATACCATAGGGTTTTGTTTAATTTTAGCACTCCCCAACCTAAAGGTAGATGACTTCTCTACAGGACAATGTCTTCTGTGGTTCTAGTATTTAGACATCCAATTATATGAAGTGTTTATTCAGCAAGCATGGCATGTCTTTGTTTCTGGCAATGCTTCCTAGTGGAAATAGTTAAAAGAAAAACTTGCATAGGTATACACTGACTTCTGTCACGTTTTTTATAAATAATTTGATTTCTGAATTCATAGGACTCTGTAGTAATTCTTCAACTCCAGTGAAAAGCATTCAAACCTCTTTATCCCTTTTTTTCTGGTGATATGTATTGAACTCAGAGCCTTGAGTATAATATGCTAGATAATCATTCTCTCATTCAGCTACATCCCAACCTTTCATTTTTGGGAGATAAAGTATCACTATAGTTTTTAGTTCAAGGTTTCCTTGAATTAAATATTTTTCTGCTTTCCCAGTACTGGAGATTACAGGTATGTACCGCCATGCTTGTGTGTGTGTGTGTGTGTGTGTGTGTGTGTGTGTGTGTGTGTGTGTGAGAGAGAGAGAGAGAGAGAGAGAGAGAGAGAATTACAACTCTTCATTAAAATAAGTAGGAAAGTGCTTTATTCTGACCCAAATATGAGTGACTATGCTTTAGATATATGGAATAAATTACCATAAATGACATGTTCCACTGCAGAAGAGGGTACATGCACTTTTATGGTTATAGATGAAAAGAAAGTCATAAACCATACCTTTACTAACATGAGGAAGTATCCTATGTACTTTCATATGTTAGCATGCATCATTCTTAGCTTTTGGCTGGTAAACAATAGAGGTTTATTAAGCTACACTTTCTAAAAGTTTTATCTAAGGTGCCCTTAGGATGTCAAGCCTGTCAGATGCAGAGACTGATAACAAACTGCAATTAAAAGTGTTAAAGAAAGCTCAAGATTAAAAACTCAAAGGATTTTTATTTTATTTATCTGCAACATTCCATATCTTCAGGATCTTGGTGCTCTAGTGAGTCAGAGTCAACAGCCTACAGGCTCTTTGGTGTACGTGTGGCTTGGTCAGGGTATTGAAGTTGGTGGGTTGAAATTATGGTTCAGACTGTGTAGCAGTTGCTTTCTTGGTAAGAATATTGTCAATGAACAGTATATTTTCATCAACTTAGCTGTTATTTGTCATTATGAACATACAGCTTCCAGAGATAACTTGGATTTATACTTGAATAATTCTTTTTTCTTTCTTTTCTCTTTTTCTTTCATAAACTCACTTAATTACAATATTAAAAAAAAATAAAGTAACTTTCTACAATCTTGGAGAACAAAAATTCAAGGCCAGAGTGAAAGGTGGCTTTGTTTGCTCCTGAGCTCTCCCTCTGTGACTTCAGATCCCCATTCGTGACAGTTCTCACATGGTGCAGGAACCCTTTTGTGGCCTTATTTTAACTTCATCTCTCTGTAAAGGCACTGTAACCCGATGTAGCCAGATTCTGCCATAGTAGGAGTTAGGACTTCAACATATAACTTTGGAGGGGATATAACTCATCTTTCCATCCCTAACCTATTTATTTCTTCTATCCATCCATTGTTTTTTCCTTCCTTCCTCCTTCAGTCCCTTTTCCTCTCTCTCTCTCTTTTTTGGTGTTACTGTAAGAACTACTGCTTTTCAAAACCGTTTTGGGTACCAGTGTTTCAATGCTAACATCAAATAATATTGGATATTGCTCACAATTTTCACTGGAGCCTTATACATTATTAACCATAGTTATTTGATATTTCTTGTCAGATTCCTCTCAAATCTGTGTAATATCTAAGTCTCATTCTTATGGTAATTTTCTCTCTTTTGATTCTGTATCTTCTTGCCTTTTAATGCTTACAGTTTTTTTTTTTTTTCATTCTGAAAGCCAGCTATTGTATACAGGACATCAGAGACTGAAAAGTTTTCAAGTCCGGTATTTGTATGCTTTTTCTTCTGCTAGACTTTTAGAATGGTCTTTTATTTAACACATTTAAGATTTAGGCTCAGTTTGAGTTGTTGTTGCTATGGCTACCCTTAGTGCAATTAGACTTCAAATCTGTTCCAATGCCTAATGCTCTGGATGAGGGCTAATCTGCCAGAGAAAAAATCTCTTTGATTCTGAGATTTAGAACTTCTGCTTGCATTGTGCCTCACAGAGTGTCTGCACATGTTTTTGCTCTGATATGGGCACATTTTCAGCAGTATTCTGTGGTTCTTATTGTTTGTAGCCTTATGGCTCACAGTAGGGAGTGTGGTTGGTGACATTCTGAGTCTTCGGTCTTGAGTGTGTCATCTTCTCAGGTTTGTCCTCCCTCTCCATTGGTTCTGTGAGTTCCCCACATTAAAGCTGCCTCTTACTCAGGAGCTGTAGTATTTTTTCTCTCTTTCTCCTGTCTGCAGTGCAGTGAAACCAGGGTATAAGGACTGTAATTCTTTTCCTTCTCAAAACAAAGTTTTGTGTTTTACAGTAGAAAGGATAGTATGGGTTGAATTGCACATCGCTCCTCAAAATATATGTTTGAGTCCTAATGCTTAGTACTCCAGATATGATCTTATTTGGATGTAGCATTTCTATGGGTTTTAAAATTTAAATTAAAAAATATGTTTTATGTCCAAACTCCCTAGGATCATCTCCTTGAAAACAGGAACCAATTTGATTCTAAAAAAACACATACAGGGAAAGGCTTCAATAATACATGGATAAATCAGAGATGCCAAGGACCATCACCACTGAACCAAAGACTAAAGCATAATGTTATTCTCTCTGAGTCCACAAATGCAAGAGCCTGACTGCACAGCAAGATGGGAGTTCTTGACCTCAGAGTCATGAAATTTTATACTTCTTTTGTTTAAACCATCAGCACCAGGGGACTCTGCTGTGACATCTCTATAAAATAATGTTGCTAGCTCTGAAGTGAGTATAGGAAAATATTGTTCCTGGGGATTAATCATGTAAATTCACAAGGACCCACTCCTTGATGCTATTCTTTTTTCTTTTTCTTTTTTTAGCTGTTATTCTTCTCTCATACATTACATTCACACATCAGTTTCCCCATCTCCACTCCTCCCAGTTCTTCCCACCTCTCCCCTTCTATCTCTTTCAAATCAACTGCTCCCTTGTTTCCCTTGAAAAGTGAGGGAGAACAGCATGCCTCTCAAAGATATCCACCTAGCATGGCCTAACAAAATACAATAAATGTTGCTGAATGTGGCAACACAGTGGGAAAAGGGTCCCTAGAGCAGGCAAAAGAGTCAGAGACACCCCCATTCCCAACTCCTGTTGGGAGTCTCACAGGAACACCGAACTACAATATTGTAAGAGAACCTAGCTCAGACTCGTACAGGGTCTGTGTTTATTGCTTCAGCCTCTGTGAGCCCCTATATGCCCTGATTAGTTGATCCTGTTGGACTTGTTCTTGTGGTGTCCTTGACCCCTCTGGCTCCTACAATCTTTCTTCTCCCTCTTCTGCAGGATTCCCCTGGCTCTGCCTAGTAATTGTCTGTGGGTCTCTGCATCTGTTCCCATCAGTTACTGCATGTCACCCATCCCTCTGATGACAATTAGGATAGGTATTTGTCTTTGAATATAGCAGAACATCATTAAGAATCATTTCCTTGACTTTTTTTTTTCTCTCAGTTGTGTTTGGCTCTATCCTGGATCTCTGGGCTAGCCTGCCATTGGTTCCTAGCCATCTAGGTAATGTTAGGCATGGGCCTCAAGAACCAGTCATGGGTTGGCTGTTCCCACAAGTTCTGTGCCACCATTGCCCCAGCTTGTCTTGTAGTCGGGACAGATTGTAAGGTTGAAGGTTTTGTCACTGGGTTGATTTCCCAGTCCCAAAAGCCAGGTTTAGCAGTTCATGCCTTTAATTCCAGCACTCAAGAGGCAGAGGTAGATACATCCCTCTGAGTTTCAGGCCAGCCTGGTCTTCAAAGCGAGTTCCAGGACAGCCAGGGCTGTTACATAGAGAAACCTGTCTTGAAAAACCAAAAAAACCAAAGAATCAAAAATCAAACATGTTGCTATTCTGTTTTATAATAATAATACTTACTTTTATTAATATTTGAAAAAGCTATACTGTGTATTTTTACTATATTCACTCCCATTCTTCCTCCTAAATTTTCCTAGACCCACCCTTCACTTTGTACCCTCTCCCAGCTTCACCCCCTCTTGTTTTATTTGGTTGTTGATGTTGTTTCTTTGTGATTTAGATACCCACTGAGCCCCATTTTTATTTTCTGTTCATATTTCTGGATATGGGATCTTTTGTTGGATCATGGTCAACTTATCAGGGACCACATTATTAAAGAAAACTGATTCTCTTTCCTCAAAACCATCAACTCCCAACAGCTTCTCAGCTGGGGGTGGGGCTCATGAACCCCTCTCTGCTCCATGCTAGAAAGTTGACTGGCCTGATCTGCATGTGCTATGCAAGCAACCACAGCAGCTGTGAGTTTGTGACTACAGCGGTCCTGTCAGGTCCAGACAGTGCTCCCTGATCTCTGGCTCTTATAGTTCTGGCATTATCATTCTTTAAGTTATTTCAATGATACAGAGCAATGAAAAGCACAATGCATTTTCTTGAAGAACTATTGATAAAAATGATCACTTTTAATAAATGCAAAGTGTAACTGGGCAGTTCTTTACTTTGCATGCTAAGGTAGACTTTTCTCTTTGAGTGGAGTTTAATAAAGGAGAAAATAATGGAGAATTTCCCTCAACTACACAAATTTAAAATAGCTTTACTCAGATGTTACTGGAGAGACAACTGCATGTCTATTGGAGCGTCCTCATTAGTAAACAGACACGCGGCACTGCCTTCCTTTTAAAATGGCTACAGCTTTGATTCAGCTGTGATGCACCATCTGTTTCCTGGAAGGTGTTTCTAGACCTGCAGCTGAGTCAAGCAATTTATGATATCAAACAGATAACCCAAGAGGAGCCATCACTCTTTGTCAGGAAGCAGGGTTGGACAAACCGATTTTCATAAATTACATTTCCCAGTAGCATTTTTATTTTCCAAGTTCTACCTTTCTTTGGTGCACTGATGTTGAGTGCATTTTTTCCTGTTTGTCTGTTGCTGTCTCAAAGAAGTGTAGAGCTCACAACTGTATTTCTATGTGACATTTGTTCAACGGTAACATATGATACCCATCTATAGTGACAAAGAAGTACAGAGGAAACATCAATTTGTTTAGAGATGTATTTTCTAGATGTTCCTTATTTTCAGAAGCAATATCCAAAACATTTTATTAATTAGACCATTTTCTCTTATTCGATCATGCTCATGTTATAGTTACTTATTCTTATATTTTTGTAGATGGACTTTATTTAGCTTAGTGTCATTGACTAACATAATGGTTAAAGTCAGTGAAAGGAAACATATTATCAGCTTTGTGATTTTTTTCAAGGTGTAATCAATCAATACCACACACATATTAACTTCACTGATATGATATTTTGACAAATTAGAAATGAGCCATAGAGTGAGATTATGTTTTACAATGAACAGAAAAAAAATGTACTTTTGCTCTGCCTTTTTATTCTGTCCAGGACATCACTAATCAGAGGATTACATATCTTACTAATGAGAGGGATCTTCTTCACTCAGTCTTCCCAGGAAAATGAGAATCTCTGGCCCATGTCCCAACATAGAACACAGGAATAGCTTGCCATCTGAATGTCTCATAGATCAGTCAAGTGGACATATAAAGAATGTTTTAATGTATATATTTTGTCACATAGATACTAAATGCTAGGGAGATAGTGGTATTTTAAGTGACTTGTCATATGACACCTAGATACCAGTTTTATGATCCTTTATACAGGTTCAAGAAACTGACTAACTGCAAAGAATCCAAATGCCACAAAGGAGACTTATGAAGGACTGTGTATGTCCTCTCTACTATCTCTACTACAATAACCCAATGTCAAAACTAGGTGGGTTAAATAACCAAAGTTTATTTGTCACAATTCTGAGTATTGGGAAATCCCAACACTAACAAGGCGGGTTTCACTCTCAAGCCTTTCTTGACATGTGGGCAACTGGAATGCCCATGTGTGGTGAGGGCAGGTGAGTGGGGGCGACTCTTCTTACATGTGCAAAAATTTCCCTGTGAATGCCCTAACTCATGACTTTAGTCCTAGTTACTACAAACTGCTTTGTTTCCAAACAAGTTGGATGGGATAGCCTCAGGGGTGAATTTGGGTTAGAAGAGACGATATAAACATTCCTCCCATAACATAAAATCTTTTTATTGTGGTCCCCTGGTTGGTTTCATATAAAGCTATTAGTACTGCTAATACTTTCTTATAAAATATGCACATTTTCATTTCAGTGTGGATGCAATTATATCTTGATCCTTTTAAATGAGTGCAGGTTATAAGTTTTCATTGTAAAGTCTTTAAAACTTCTCAAAGCTGCCAGTTTGTGAGAAGAACTTTTTTTCTACTTTCAAGGAGGGATTTTGTTCTTTTTAAATTTAGTTATTGGGGATTTGTTAGACCCCCCTGTTGAAGCCACAGATTTAGTGCTTTTCTGGCATGTGTTATTTTTGCCACATGCTTCAGGTTCACTGGCAGCCTGAATCCTTGCTCTTAAGATTTACTGGGAAAAGCATCAAGATTCCAAAATGGTGTGGGAAAACATTTGTACTGTTGCCAGAAAGTCATTAAATCTTCAGAAGATTTCTGTCTGTCAGTAAATATAATAACACACAAAACATGTTCTTTCAATGGAATAGAAATACAACATTGTATTAAGCAGGTTTTCATTGATTTTTCTCTTCATAACACAACACTGCATTAAAAAACAAAACAAAACAAAACAAAAACTCAGTTTGGACTCACGCCTGAATTGCAAACTCTTTCTGTCTTAGAAGGTGTTAGCCATTCTGCTTCAAATTTACTCATATATAGAGTTGATAATGTCTAATCTCCCCCCCAACACACAGACACCCACCGCCGCTTTAAGCTATACTTCATTTTTCAGACACTTTGTCATTTGGTCAGATCTCAGGGTTGATTCATTAAAGGGTGCTAAACCGAGCAAGAAATTCACATTGATATCCTTAGGGGGAAAAGAGAGAAAGAGAGAGTCATCTACCAGAATAACTAAGACAGAGAATGGGGCAGACACATGTCAAAGTCAAGGGTATGCCTTGTTCATTTCTTGGACTCACTGAGTTTAAGCCAAAATAATTGATGCAGCCTGAGAAAAAGGAAGAAGCCGTTGATTTTCACTATGTGTCTTTTGATGATTGTGACTACACATCAGGTGTTAGCCATGAATCTCCTTCACATCTCAAAGAGGGTCATTATGGGAAGATCTGCCAAAAGTGGGGGGTGTCTCATTAACATCTCATCAGTTGAAGGCATGAACAATGGAGCCAGGAATGTTCATGTCACAGTATTCTGGGAAACATCCAGGAACTGTATCTACTGCAGATAACTCAGAAACAAAATCCACCTGTGATATAATGACTTTTAAAATTGGCAGTCCAATCTGAATAGAAAATTTATCCTAACAAAGTCACAGGTATATCAAGCTTATGTGTTTTTAAATGCTCACATACCTATAACTCATATGAAATGCAGATCCACATTTAAGAATATAGTATCTAAAAATGCAGATGGACTAGCTTTTTTTTTAAATCTCACACATGATAAAAGAAGTAAACTACACATACTTGTCAGCTAGATTAGCCACTGAGCATCTATTTAGTCAGAAATGGTAATCATTACTAATGGCTTTGTGCAGGGCTATAGAGTACAATATTCCTTATCTTTTTCTCTTTCTAGATATGGAAGTATTCTCTAGATTCTTACCGCTTAAAAATCATTTCTTTTATGCATATGATTTTGAGTGTATGTATGTGCACCACATGCTGCAGAAGCCTATGGAAGTCAAAAGAGGGCGTTAGATCCCCAGAAACCAGTTACAGTTGGTTGTGAGTCTCCATGTGGGTGCTTGAAGCCAAACTTGAATCCTCTGCAAGAGCAGCAAATGCTCTTACTCACAAGCCATATTTTAAGTTGATTGTTGTCTCTTGGATAGTGTTATATGGAGCTTTTAGAATAGTTCATCCTAATAGTGGAAGACAAGAACATTCTGATTTAACACTTGGAATGTATGTCTTACTAAGTCAAGACTGCTGTTAATGCTGTGCTGGTCAAACTGGAAAACTCTCCCCTAGCTCATGAATGAAATGGCTTTATACAGAACCTCTGGCTTTGGCTAGGGTAGGTTCACACATTGTTACTCATGACTGTTGTCTTCAAATATTCAGCTCCAAATCTTATTTCCAACAGTTACATAGTTAAACCGTTACTCCTTTAAAACCTATTCTCAAATAGCATCTCTTTTCCATTAATGGTTTCTGCCAGCTATGTAGTATCCTTCAAAACCTAATTAATAGATGTTTTGCAAAACTCCTTCTCAGAGTGTCTTATTGATTTTTTAATGAAAGACCTCAGTATTTTTTATGAAGAAAGGGGGCTTATTAAACTATAAAGAAAATTTACTTTAAACTTGCCTTTTCTGGTTCTGTTCATTTTAATAAAAGCTTTATTGGGTTTTCTGAGCAGCTCAGCAAGAGCTATTCCCTTCATTAGAAAATCCAAAGAGCTCAAAGCGGGTGGAATAGTTTGTTTCTTGTTTCCAGATTCATTACAATTTTCTTCTGTGTGACTATGAACACATTAGAAAAAAATGAAATCATTTTGCATTTTCCAGTTATAATCCATATTTTAATCTATATTTTTAGGCAATGATCTTTGCAACCTTAACTTAGAAGATTTACTCAATACATATTAATTTAGAGAAATATATGAATCATTTTTGTAGTCTCCAGAAAAGAAAATAGACACACACAGTTGAACATTTACCTAAATTACATCCCCCTCAATAACATCTTCACATCTCTTCATCGCCACACATATGAATTCACTCCAGTTTATTAGATCTATAATCTGATTCTGGCTTCTGGGAATATGTTTTCCTTCTTTCCTGGAGTGTTTATCTGGGTACACTTTAATCTGCATGAAAATATTCACACTATCAGGAGCTCAGAAAATGATTCTTATGTAAATGAATTATTTAAAATTCTAAATAGCAACTTCAGACAAATGGAAGAAAAATGACAGGGAATTAAAACTTTGCAAGAACATTTTCAATATGGTAATTGGAGTCAAGTAGTTTATTTTTCTGCAGAGCATTAAAGACCTTCTAATATGTCTGTTTAGAGGAATTGAGCATTACAATATATACATATACTCAAGTTTAAAATTGATTTTGACAATTTAAGCATATCATTTCTATGCTTATTATGCAATCATCATATACCTCAGTCTTCAGCTGTGAGAGCAGAGGCAATGATAAAATAGTTTATCAAATCCTTTGCATTTGATTGTTCTGGAAAGACACCGGAGAGTGGCGGAATGAGCACACTGGTTTAGAGACTATGCTAGCTACTTAATGAAAGATCAATACTGCTTGCCTAGGTCTCAGCAACCAATGCATTCCTGCTCTAAGATGGAAAGGCGATGGGATCTCTAGCTCTCTTGACAAACAAATTGTTTTTTTTTTTTTAATTTTTTAAGTTATGGAATACTGTGATCTTCAATCTGTCTAGATTTTTCTTGCTTGCCTCTGAATTTCATGGATAATGAGAAGAAAGGTAATTAAGTATGCTTATTCTTTAAAAATAACAAAATAATTGTTGAATACTCTAAATAGGATTCTTTCTTTCTTAGTCCAGCTTTATTAATTTTGCATTTATTTATTTACGTGTGTGTGTGTGTGTGTGTGTGTGTGTGTGTGTGTGTGTGTACAGGCATGTTTCATGGTGTTCATGTCATTGTCAAAGGATTTACTGTTGACAGTACCAGTGCTGTGCCCAGACATTTTCAGTAAATCTGTTATTACGTGCAATAAACTAACCAATAACTTTCTTTGATTATCTGGAAAGTAATTATTATCATTACTATTTAATAGAAATACTTTTCTTGTTTGTAAAATAGTTTTGATTAACCAGAACCTCAATAGCTATGTTGGAATTATGTTCTGTTAAGATTATTTCAATTTTTTATTTCATTTATTTGTCTCTCATGAAATATGGTCTCACTAAGAACCCAGGCTTGAGCCAAAGCTGCTGAGTAACCCAGGCTACCTAGGAACTCTTAATCTGGCTGCCTCAGTTTTCCAAATGCTGGGTTGACAGGTGTGTGCCACATTGTGCCATCATGTATAGTTCCTGTTCTTAATTTTAGTGGCAATATTTTATGTTTGATAGTGTGATGTTTGCTGTATGTTTACAATGAAAAGTGAGATAACTCAGACCTAGAAAGGCAAACATGGTATGTACTCACTCATAAGTGGCTATTAGGAGTGAAGTATAGGTTAATCAATCTATATTCTACAGGCCTAGAGAGGCTAGATAACAAGAGAGATGCATGGATTTCCCTGGGAAGGGGAAATAGAAGAGATCTCCTGGGTAAACATGTGGGTGTGGGTGTGTGTGTAAGGGAGGAATGGGTTGGGTGGGCTGGGGGCAGAAAGCAGGTTGGGTGTGGGACTGAGAAGGAAGAGTAATTAAAGAGACATCTTGATGGGATGGGGGCATTTCAGAGTTAGAGAGAAACCTGGTACCAGAGAAACTCCCAGGAATCTACAAGGAGGACCCCAGCTAAGACTTCTAGCAGTAGTAGAGAGGGTGCCTGAATTGGCCATCTACTGTAATCAGATTGGTGACTACCTTAACTGTCATCAGCCTTTACCCAGTAACTGATGGAAGCAGATGCAGAGATCCACAGCCAAGCAGAACCAACAACAGAGATTGCTGCCCTGAGCTCAAGGGAGCTCATGGACTCTGGACCAACAGTTAGAGAGCCTGCATGGGACTGACCTAGGCCCTTCGCATGCATGACAGTTGTGTAGTTTTGTCTGTTTGTAAGGCACCTAGCAGTGAGATCAGGACCTGTCCCTGGTACTTAGCTGGCTTTTGAAACATGTTCTCCATGCTGGATTACCTTGCCCAGTCTTTATGCAGGAGGAGGAGCTAGGTCCTACCTCAACTTGATGTGTCATGCTTTGTTCAAACTCATGGGAGGCCTGCTCCTTTCTGAATGGAGAAGTACAAAGAGTGGATGGGGAGGGGGTAGATGGGAGTTAGGGGAGGGAACCGAAGGAGAGGAGGGAGGGGAAACTGTGGTTAGTGTAAAAATAAATGAAAAAAATGTAAAAAAAAAAAAAAAGAATAATACTTGGAACCATTTTAAAAAAGATTATCATGTTAGAAAATTGCATAGTATTTTAACAAGCATAAACCACATAAAAAGTAAAGGGAAAATGTTCAATTAAGCAATGCATAAATATCAAGAATTAGTTTCATTAGACAAAACTATGAAACTAAGATTAATGGGAATACATGTGCTTTTAAAATTATTATCATAATTGTATATATTTATTAGTTAGAGTTTAAAACAGACTTACAGTATTCAAGGATCACATCAAGGCAGTTAATATTTTCCTCTCCTTAAGCATTTGTAAAAAATATTTTGATCAATTCATGAAAAGCATATGTAAACAGTGGCAGAACTTGGTATTTTATTAACTATAAAAAATGAATATTGATCAGAGTAGGGTAATTAACATTTCCATTTATCATTTCTTTTCTGGGAGTCTTGAGTTTCTCTATTTTAAGTTCATAAGGTATATAATAGATTAGAGTGAGACATAAGTACCCAATAATGCTATAGAATAGTATACCTACATATTCTTAAGGATGATTTTATATACATAATCAGACATGTTACCATCATAACATGTTATCATGCATGTTACCTGCCTCTAACTTTTCCAGTATTGTTTAAAACAACACCTCTACAAAATACAAAATAGATAAGATAAAATAAATTTAAATTATTATAAAATATCACCCAAACTAGGAAATCAGAGATCTTCAATAATCATACATTTGAATATAACTATATTTGTCATCAATCTCAGGTAATTCATTTACAAGTTATATTGATTTAAAGATATAGATGTTTAGCAAATTATAATTTTTCTCAGGTTACTGTAAAGCTAAAGAGCCACCATATTCATTTAAAGGGATTGATCCTAATATGCTAATATTAGGATAAATTACAGGGTAAATATTATGAATATTAAGCAAAAATGTTTGTGAAAATACCACCAAATTTATACAACACTGCATAAAAAGCAATTTTGACTGACTAGAAAAATTTCTACATTTAAAAATTTATTAATACACTTTACCGTATTGATAGATGATAGTTGAAAACACAATGTTGTAGGAAAAACAAATGACATGTTTCTGCATACATTTTGGCACAGTATCTTAGCAAAGTATAAATGAATTGGAATTTGCTTTGTCTGATAATAGCTTTTCACTATAAACATACAGCAACCATACAGTATAAACCATAAAATATTGCCAATAAAATTAAGAACAGGAACTATACATGATGGCACAATGTGGCACACACCTGTCAACCCAGCATTTGGAAAACTGATACAGCCAGATTAAGAGTTCCTGGGTAGCCTGGGTTACTCAGCAGCTTTGGCTCAAGCCTGGGTTCCTAGTGAGACCATATTTCATGAGTGACAAATAAATGAAATAAAAATTGAAATAATCTTAACAGAACATAATTCCAACATAGCTATTGTGGTTCTGGCTAATCAAAACTATTTAACAAATAAGAAAAGTGTTTTTATTGATTAGTAATGATAATAATTACTTTCCAGATAATCAAAGAAAGCTATTGGTTAGTTTATTGCATGTAATAACAGATTTACTGAAAATGTCTGGGCACAGCACTGGTACTGTCAACAGTAAATCCTTTGACAATGACATGACCAACATGAGGCACATGCATGCACTAATTCATGTGCACATACACACAAATAACTAACTAACTAAGTAAATACAAAATGAATAATGCCGGATTAAGTAAGAAAGCAATGGTGGGACTAAGGGGGTTGCTCCATGGTTACAAACTCATACCATTCTTTCAGAGACCCCCAAGTCCAGTTCCTGGCACTTACACTGTCAGGCTTACAACCACCTGTAATACCAGCTTTATGGGGTCATAAGCTCTCTTAGGGCCTCCACAGGTACCAGTGTATTTGCCCATATCCACTTCCACATGGACAAATGCACATAATTAAGATTAATGTTTAAAATATTTTTTTTTAAAAATAAAAGCATGGCATTATTGAAACATCTTAGCAGAACAGGTTTGACTGATAGTTCCCACTCTTAACTCCAGTACACAGGAGGGTGAGTCTGAGGTGGTAGAGTAAAAATAAAATTTAAAGCCAACAATATACATAAAATTTGAATAAAGGCAGAGAAATTATGAAAGCAGGGAGAATTGTATTAAATTAAGTATATTGTATCTTTGAGATGTAAAATGTCATTTTCCCCAAATGTCGTCTATAAACTCAATGTCATAAACTTTCTCTCAAGTCAAAGATATTTATGTGTATTAATCATATAAGCATAAAATGATACTTTATTATTTAAAAATTATATAAGATACTATAATTCTTATATTTAAACTCAGGCCAGGTTGGCTTAGGAGAAGTAGTATACATTCTTGTTGCATCTATGTTTGTCAAAAGTATTTCCAATTTCCCTCTTACATGCAGAACTGTATTTGAATAGATCAAAGGGATAGAAGTACAAAGTCTTCACAGAATCTTAACTATCATTTACCCTTTATTTCATTACAGGCTGTACTCTGTAAGTAGATTACTACAAAATGAAAGATTGAAGGACTGGAGAGATGGCTCAGTGGTTAAGAGCACTCGTTGCTTTTGCAGAGGATCCTAGTTCTATCCTGAGCACCCATAGAGTGGATCACAAACATTGCTAACTCCAGGGCATCCATCTTCTGACCTTAGAGGGTACTTTACACACGTGGTATGGACATTCATGCAGTCAAAACAGTCAAACACAGAAAATAAAGAAATAGAAAAAAGAGAAGTATAATAAACTGATGAAACATGTTTAGTCTATGAAAGAGCAATTTTGAAACTAATATTGTTGATATGTGTGCTGTTCCACCCTACATTCCCATTGTAACATTTGTTTCCAAAGTAAATTATTAGCAATGAATATTCACACAAGGGTTCACAAAGCACTCATTTTCATACTAAATCAATGATCAAAGCTATATTTACATCAATTAGCTCAGCAAATTTTATGTTAATTACTAAAATCAAATTCAAAGAATTACAAAAGGCACTTGAAAATTGGCAGGAAACTCAGAATGATTTTTCAACAAAAGTATATTTCTCCCTTGACAGAACAAGCCAATTTACAGCGCTGTTTCAGCTACATGACAGTTTTCCTGTGTCTTATTAACCTAACTTTCTTGTTTCTTTTCATTAACACCTGGTTGGAAACTAGTCCCCTATTGGGAAACACCTGTCCACAGTTAACAAGGTGTTAATTGCAAAAACAATCAAAAGAACAGTCAGGGAGTGAGTTCACAAATTCTTAGAACAAACTTTGAAAATAAGTAGACAACGGAAGTTGACAAAAGTTTATTATTTTAATAAGAATCTTCTAAGGACACAATGATTCTAGCTTTGTAATTTTGAGATGGTCTCTAAACTTCTTGTGCTCTTGCTTTATTCTTCATAAGTATAGGAATAATTATCGTATTTACCACTCTAGTTAATGCAGATAAATATTTTTTATTTGGTACACTAGAATTTTCTTACTCATTATTATTATCATTATATATTTTAATTGGCATGCCATTGTATATATTTATGGGCACTTCCAATGTCAACATAAGATCAGAATAACTGGCTTTTCAATCACTTCAAACTTTTACAAGCAGACAGACACAGATACACACACACACTCACACACACAAACACACACACTCACACACTCTCACATACACATAGACACATAGTTATTGGGAATGTTTTAATTCTTCCTAGGTAATATTTTGAAACATGCATTTAAGCATTATCTGACACAGTCATACTAATCTGTTATAGAATGTTGAAAGTTAATCCACCCATCCAGATTCCTCTACTTTACACATTAGTCATGCTCTCATCACAATCACCATTGTAATAAATATTATTTATACTTTAGTTGAATTGTTTCATATGTACATTAATATGAAAGGGTATGTGGCATCACAATGTGCTTTGCTGTGCACCACTCTCTTTTCCTAAGCTGTTGTACTTAGTCAACAACTTTCTGAAAGCTAATGAACATGACTACCACTTTTCTGTTCTCTTTTCTTGATGATTTTTAGTACAGATAAAACAAATGATGTGAGCCAGTTTGATTTATTAGTATTAGCATTTGTAAGTAGGAAATTGACCGAGGCTGACAAGATATCCCACCTGGTACCAGTGGATGCCACAAAGCCTCATGACCTGAACTGGATCTCTTGGACTTAAGTGTTGAGAGAACCAATGTTGTAGGTTGTCCACTAGTGTCTACATGCCCTATGGCATGTGCATGCCAACACGCATGTACACACAGACACAAAAATAAATAAATAAATAAATAAATAAATAAATAAATAAATAAATAAATAAATAAATGTAATGGAAAATATTTTTAATTAAAGAAAGGGACTGGAGAGATGGCTCAGTGGTTAAGAAGACTGGCTGTTCTTCAATAGGATCCAGGTTCAATTCCCTGTATCTACATATAGGTTAACAGATTAACCACCTGTCACTCCTGTCCTAGGGAATCTGATACCCTCTTCTGGACTTCAAGTGTACTGCACACATGGGGTGCACAGACATACATGTGGTGATATTTTATTTGTACTGAAATGTAATTTTATGTTAATAAATAAAGTTGCCCTGGGGTCAGAGCTATTAGAGCCATAGCAAGAGCATGGTGGTTAGAAGAGCTAGGTAGATTTCTGTGTGTTCAGGGATACAGCCAGTATTGGAGACATACGCCTTTAAGACCTGGAGGGCGGTACTTACAGGCAGTGATGAGGCAGTCATGTGGTTGGGTTTACAACCAATGAGAAGGCAGAACAGAAAGATTATTTAAACAGGGACACAGGAAGTACCTCCCTCTCTCGGGGAAGCTAGGAGCACTGCAGGAGGTAAGATTTTATCTCTGAGCTCTGACCTCTCGGCTTTCTCTTTTACATTGGCTCTGTGTTTCTTATTTTAAAAAGACGATTGGTTACATCTACATCTGGCGCCCAACGTGACAAGAATCCATTAAAAACTGCTTGGGGCCGGCTCCCTAGCCGGAGCAGCCGGCTACCTAGCCCCGGCCCAGGTCTGGGCTCAGGCTGGACTGTGAGCTGCTTGCTTAAAGCCAGTGCTACAAACAGCTCAGGCCTGCCCTGCTAAACAGGGCCCCTGCCTGTAAAGCCAAGCCTTGACTCGGCTCAAGAGGAAACAAGTGGCTGGCTTTAAGCTTAAGCCGGCTACCCCTTCACTTTCACTTTCACTTTCACTTTCGCTTTTGCTTTCTCTCTTGCTTTCTCTCTGTCTCTCTGTTTCTGTCTCTCTCTCTCTCTCTCTCTCTCTCTCTCTCTCTCTCTCTCTCTCTGGATTCACACCTAGGACACTAGGTGGCTCTTTTGAAATTCGCTGGGATTTCTACTGTTCTACACAGATTTGGTAAGTCATAAAGGAAACTATTTGAAAGACAAATTTTTTCCACATTTAAAAAAAAATGGGTTTTCTGTGTACATTGGAAAAAAATTGGGTTTTTGAAATTTTAGGCAGTCTGACAATGGAACAACTATATAAAAAGATTAGTATTATGAGAATTATGCAGTTAATCACCATGCTTATTCTCATTTTACTATTTAAAAAGATAGTCGATTTAAGTGCCAGGATAACAGCTTTAGAAAAACCTGTTAATTTTAACAGTGAAGTTGGTTCAAGTTTGGATCATAAGGTTACAGAAAGAAAGCCTGTTTTCACACAGTCATCCTTAATTTATCCTGTAACCGTACAGCAGATGCCTGATCAAATGGCTACACAAAATATCTGGGCTCCAATTGAACTGATGGATTTTAAAAGGTTTAAGGAGGCAATAGTATCTTATGACATGCATTCCCCATATGTAAAACAAATGTTAAACTCTTGGTCAACATATAATAGGATTATACCACAGGACTGGCGGGACCTTGCACAAGCTGTTCTGGAACCCAGCCAGAGAATTCAATTTCTAACGTGGTTTAAGGAGGAAGCTAGAAACGTAGAAACACAATGGAGGGATAAAGGAATACAAGTTTGTCAGGATCAGCTTATTGGAGAAGGCCAATATGCTTCAATACAAACACAATGTTTATATGATGTTCAAACTGTAATTTTATGTCGAATGGCAGCCTTGAATGCATGGGACAGAGTTAATGAACCAAAAAAAAAACCTGAGTCATTCACAAAGGTTATGCAAGGCCCAAAAGAATCTTTCACAGATTTTTTAGAAAGACTGGCTTCAGCAGTAAACAGAATGGTCTCAGGATCAGAAGCTAGTAAGACAATAATTAAAGCTTTGGCATTTGAGAATGCGAATACAGCATACAAAAGAATAATCAGGCCGTTAAGGGCAAGATCTGCACCTTTAAAAGATTGGATTAGAAAAACAATTAATGTTGAGGTTGATGAGCATGATACGTGGGTAGGAGAAGTAATTTCAAAAGGTTTGAGGAGTGTTAGATGTTTTGGGTGTGGAAAACAAGGACATTTTAAAAGGGACTGTAAACAGGTCATTCCTAGAAGCAATGTTTCTTCAAGAAACAATGACAACAGAAGGCCCCTTCCTTCTGGAGTATACAGAAGGTGTGGTAAGAAAAAACACTGGACCAACGAATGTAGATCAACAAAGGACAGACAGGGTAATCCTTTGCCTCAGTTTTCGGGAAACTCCCGGAGGGGCCTCATGCAGGCCCCCATAGCAAAACCAGTTCAAACCTTTCCTGCAGCTGTAGAGGAAATCCCTGCTCTGAGCGATTAAATAACCAAATGACTATTGGAATAAATCATGCTGGTCAGGATGATGAAACAGAGAAAATAAAAAATTCAGGAAAAAACATAAAAAAAATTTTTTGGCAAACTTCTATTAATGAACAGAGACCAAAATTAACGATAAAAATAAATGGTGTTTTGTTGTCTGGTCTGGTAGACACAGGTGCGGACATTACCATAATTGCACCAGAATTTTGGCATCCAGCTTGGCCTCTTCAGGAGGTAAACGTTCAACTGTTAGGAATTGGGACATTATCTGGAGTGAAACAGAGTGCAAGATGGCTGGAATGTATAGGTCCAGAAGGACAGAGAGGAAAATTAAAACCATATGTCGCTAACATAGCTATGAACCTGTGGGGTCGAGACTTGTTGCAACAATGAAATACTCAGATTAAAATCCCTCCAATCTCAGAAACAAATCATAAACTAGCACATGTTTCTGAGAAAAATATTAAAAGACATTATTTTGAGTGGTCACCAGCCATCCATATTATACAAGAACAGGGCACAACAACTGATAATCTTCCAAAAATACCAACAGCTCTACCTTTAAAATGGTTAACAGACAAGCCTGTATGGGTTCAGCAATGGCCTTTAACAACAAAGAAACTCCAGGCTTTAGAAGAGCTGGTAGAAGAACAGCTAAATGCTCAGCATATTGAACAGTCAACCAGCCCTTGGAATTCTCCTGTATTTGTTATTAAAAAGAAATCTGGTAAATGGAGAATGGTAACAGACCTTAGAGCTATTAACAAAGTAATTCAGCCGATGGGCTCTCTACAATCTGGAATTCCTTTGCCTACTCTGTTACCAAAAGGATGGCCTCTCATAGTTATTGATTTAAAAGACTGTTTCTTTTCAATACCCTTACAAGAAAAAGACAGAAAAAGATTTGCTTTCACAGTGCCTACTTATAATAATTCTCAACCGGTTAAAAGATTTCAATGGAGGGTCCTTCCACAGGGAATGTTAAATAGCCCAACTCTGTGTCAATATTTTGTACAACAGCCATTGGAAGTGATACGTAAAAAATTTCCTAAATCTATAATTTATCATTATATGGATGATATTTTACTAGCTGACTCAAATGCAGATACTTTAAAAAGAATGTTTAAAGAAGTAAAAAAAATTTTGCCTTGCTGGGGATTACAAATTGCTCCTGAAAAAATACAAAGAGGAGATTCTATTAATTATTTAGGATATAAAATAGAGCTACAAAAAATTAGACCCCAAAAGGTGCAAATTAGGAGAGATAGACTACAGACTCTTAATGACTTTCAAAGATTATTTGGAGATATTTCTCATCTACGAACTATTGTTGGGGTAAAAAATGATGAACTGACTAATTTGTTCAAAACCTTAAAAGGTGACAAGGACTTAAATAGTCCAAGAGAATTATCACCTGAAGCTGAGAAAGAATTGGCCTTGGTAGAAAAGAAAGTACATGAAGGACACGTGGATCGTATTGATCCAAAGCTGGATTACATTTTGGTTATTTTACCTTCTAGGCATTCCCCTACTAAAATATTAATACAGAGGGAAGATATTATATTGGAATGGATATTTTTACCAAATAAACCAAATAAAAAATTAAAAACTTATGGGGAAAAAATCTCTGACTTGATTTAAAAAGAAAAATTGAGACTTCGTCAATTAGCAGGAATAGACCCAACAGAAATTGTTGTACCTTTAACTAAGGAGGACATTGAAAAATTATGGACAAAAAGTGAACCTTGACAAAGAGCTTGCAGTAATTTTTTGGGAGAAATTAACAGCAAATATCCCAAAAACAACAGAATTGATTTTATAAAGAGAGCTGATTGGATCTTGCCTCGAATTGTACGGCAAAAACCCATATCTGGAGTTCGTACATTTTATACAGATGCCAACAAACAAGAAAAGGCAGGTTACAAATCAAAAAATTTAAGTAAAGTGGTACAAAGTCCTTATAATTCAGTACAAAAATCAAAATTGTATGCTATTCTGTTGGTATTAATGGATTTTTCAGAACCTCTCAACATAGTAACTGACTCTCAGTATGCTGAAAGAGTGGTATTACATATTGAGACTGTAGAATTTATCCCTGATGCTTCAGAATTAACTTCACTATTTATTCAATTGCAAGATACAATCAGGAAAAGGAGTCATCCTTTATATATAACTCATATCCGATCTCATACTGGTTTGCCAGGCCCTTTAGCACAAGGCAATGATGAGATTGATAAATTATTGGTAGAAAATGTGCTGGAGGCCTCAGAATTTCATAAAAAACATCATGTCAATAGTAAAGGTTTAAAAAAAGATTTTTCCATAACCTGGCAACAAGCCAAAGAAATAGTAAAGAAATGTCCTACTTGTTCCTTCTATAATCAAACGCCATTACCAGCAGGATGTAACCCAAAGGGTACTCAGAGAAATGAAATCTGGCAGATGGATGTGTTTCACTTTGCAGAATTTGAAAAATTGAAATATGTACACCACACCATTGATACTTATTCAGGATTTCAATGGGCAACTGCTTTGAGTTCTAAAAAAGCTGATTCTGTAATCACTCATTTGCTAGAAGTTATGGCCATCATGGGTATACCTGCACAAATCAAAACTGACAATGCTCCATCATATGTCTCTGTTAAAATAAAACAGTTTTTTGATTATTACAAAATAAAGCATATTACAGGTATACCACATAATCCTACAGGTCAAGCAGTTATAGAAAGATCAAACAGAACTCTAAAGGATATGCTAAATAAACAGAAAGGAGTAACAAAAACCCCCAGAAATAGACTGCATAATGCTCTATTAACTTTGAATTTTCTGAATGCCAATGAGAAAGAAACAACAGCTACAGAGAGACATTGGGTAATAGAAAAAACTACAAAATTAAATCAGCCTATATACTTTAAGGATGTGCTGACCTCAGAATGGAAACCAGGGTATGTATTACGTTGGGGACGAGGTTTTGCTTTTGTTTCTACAGGAGAAGATAAGCTGTGGATACCATCAAAATTGATAAAGGTTCGATTTGAACAAGAAAAACCTCTTAATTAGAGGAGGTGATAGTTCATCAACCAACATGAACATCCAATTTAAACTAACTTGTACCTGTAACACATGTCTTTTCATTTAATCAGATAATAACTTGCCAAAAAGGAACATCCCCAAAATTAGTCTTGGGGGAAGGTTTTTGTTTTTGTCTTTTAGGAGAATGAAGGTTAAGGAATCTGAAGGACACAACACAAATGAGACAACTGAAGAAAAGGGACAAATCATCTATCCCAGGAAACAGAGTATATGGGAGTATATGGCATATGGGTATATATTATCTAAAAAATTTTATGTCTTCTTAAATGTTTGTTTCTGCTTTTCTCTAAAGATTTAACACTATTGGTTTTCTAATAGTTCCAGTTCAATTAAAATTTAAAGCTGACTTTGGAGTTGGAGAATGGCTCTCTCCTTCTTTAAACTCAAGCATGTTGTTAAAATGAAAATACAAACTCCCTGTATCATGCCAGAATAAAAGAGCCATTTTCTGCTATGGGACAGGACAAAAGCCAAATTAATTAAGGGACTATTCTATTACTAATCTCAACTCTTTGATTCTATTCTGATTCTTTAAACTTTTCTTAAAGTATAAAATTTATATCAAAATTTACAAGATTAATATATATATACATTTTAAACTTTGTTAAGATATGAATGGTCATATAGAGTACTAACTAATTCTAGAAAAAAGGCTTCAATTAGCTGCATATATATGTCTTTGTGTTCGAGTCTCTTATCAGTTTTCTGCAGGAAATCACGGCCAGGCCTAACATCAACTGAAATCTCCGGAAAGAAGATGGGGCCCCACAACAACAACAACAACAACAACAATTCCACGTGGACAATAATAATATCACTAAACTGACAAACATCATCTACAGATCAGCTTTGAACTACAAGGTGCTCAGAGCAATTTTGAGATGACTAGCTGAGATGATCCAGTCTCAAAGACTACTTGAATAAGGACTTGAGATAAACCCTGAACTTTGGCTTTATACACAGACTGGATAATAATGAAGGATATAGTTACCTTTCCTAGAATTTGACAATTAACCTAAATTTTTCTTTCAGGATAAAGATAACTTCGCCCATACCCAGCAGGAAGCAATTTTAAAAATATGACACCCACATTGCCAAAGAAGTGATGTGGGGCGGGTGGTTTTTTGGTTCTTTTAATGGGTTTTGGGTCTGGGATAATTTTCATTGTTTAGGGGGGTTGGTTACAAGTTGTCAAGGGTTAGGAAAAAGGCTAAGCAAAGGAGATTAGATTTAAGGTTCTTGTTTTTTAAAAAAAAAAAAAAAGAAAAAAAAAAGAAAAAAAAGAAAAAAAAAGACAATTACTAGTTTTAAATACTTTACATTATTACCAACTATTAGGATATAAAGAAATGAAAGTTAGTAATTAGACATTACAATAGAAATTGTAGTCATATTAGATATGTTTTAAAAATTGAGCAGATATATTTTAGACAGGTCATCTTCAAACCCTTCAGAGATCTACAGAATATGGCATTTAAAATGTTTTAATAACTTAGAAATTTTTCTTTTTTGAGACATGTCGGCTCCTGGCAGTACCAATCTACTTCAGAGAAAATATGGGCATTGAAGAAACTGCATATGGAGTTAATTTTCATTGTGGCAAAAGTTAGCCACTGGACAACAAAGTATCCTCAAATCAACAGGACAAAATGGACAGACAGAACACGAAACAAAGGACTACTGATTCCTGCCAAAACAAGTGTGGTTATGGCTTTATCAAAAGGCATCTTCTGAGGCCAGGACAATATGGCACCATCCCTGAAGTCGCCTTCACAATCTGGAAAAGGTACAGTACCCTTTTCTTAGAAGGCAGCTGAACAGGCAGTGGGCCGATGGCTTCTGTTGTGCAATGGAACAGCAACTGAAAGCTCACGCCTCTCAATAGTAGACTGGCATTTAATAGAGGGATGTGGAGAAGAAGGGGATGCTGAGATGAAGCTATATATACACAGCCAAGAAGAATGGACAGCTGAATTCAAAAACCATCAACAATTTCCAGAATTTAAAATCCTGAATCATGACATGACACTAGTGGAATTCAGGTGTTTCTGGTACATGGACTGCTCTCACCCAATGTGAGGTTGAACTGTTGACCTTGTGTACAACCTACTTCACAAATGAGTCTGTCAGATACGATAAGCCTATAGGCTGAAGATGATGCCCCAACACTGTGGAGAAACCTCAGGTGACTGTCCAGGCAGCTGGCTGTTTCTGTCAACTCACAAAATTTTTGGAAGTTGCTTTTGTGCACTTCCTGTTTTTATTTTTGTTAGCTAATATTATTTCCTTCTTGGGTCTCTGAGGGAGTTGAAGATTAGTTAGTTATAGTTGAAGATTAATTAGGATAAAAAGTAAATTAGATACATTTTGGACTTACTAAAATAGGATAGATAAGGGAATTATTTTCTCTGATTTGTCAAATACAAATGGACTAGACATCGTTAAGGTATTTGTTACTTGTATATATTGTATATAGTTATTGTACTTTTGTATATAGTTTTTCTTTTGTTAGTTATAACCTTTTGCCTTTTTTCTTTTTATTAAAATAGAAAAGGGGAAATGTGGTGATATTTTATTTGTACTGAAATGTAATTTTATGTTAATAAATAAAGTTGCCCTGGGGTCAGAGCTATTAGAGCCATAGCAAGAGCATGGTGGTTAGAAGAGCTAGGTAGATTTCTGTGTGTTCAGGGATACAGCCAGTATTGGAGACATACGCCTTTAAGACCTGGAGGGCGGTACTTACAGGCAGTGATGAGGCAGTCATGTGGTTGGGTTTACAACCAATGAGAAGGCAGAACAGAAAGATTATTTAAACAGGGACACAGGAAGTACCTCCCTCTCTCGGGGAAGCTAGGAGCACTGCAGGAGGTAAGATTTTATCTCTGAGCTCTGACCTCTCGGCTTTCTCTTTTACATTGGCTCTGTGTTTCTTATTTTAAAAAGACGATTGGTTACATCTACACATACATGCAAGCAAATATACTTATATGCATACAGAAATAAAATAAGATTTCAAAGAATTATAAAGAAAATACACAGCTTATATCTTTACTGCATGTGTCTTTTCTACTATTTAGGTTTATTTCATAGTCCCAATACATTCAGTCTTAAGAAAACAAAGAGGAGATCTTGCTTAATATTGCTTAATATTGACACAGAAGGTTTGACTTCTATTGGACTCCCCAGACTTTATAAGACTGTTCACTATGAGCTTTTGAAAACAAGCTAAGCTTTCTATATATCACACAAGGTATCTATTAAAATCCTTTTTTTTTTTTAAATATTGTATTCTCTGTGTGTGCTGGCTCATTTATTTGAAGGTCAGACAACTATTGGGAGTAGGTTCTCTCCTGCCCCCTTGTGGGATCAGGACACAAAACCCAGGTTATCTGGTTTGTGTGCAGGTACTTTTACCTGCTGAGTCATCTCACTGACCCACACAAGATATCTAATATTGTTAGCAGAATGATTAGACTCAGAGTTGGGCCTTGGTAGCTAGGTTTGGCCACACATTCTTAATAGGCCAGACTCAGAGTTGGGCCTTGGTAGCTAGGTTTGGCCACACATTCTTAATAGGCCAGTTCTATAGATAAATAGCAAAAAGCAAAAGTGGAGATATATTTGGTATGCCCACATGTAAGAAGAGAAACAAAGAATACATTCATCACCAGATATGTCTATAGAGTATAGACTTAGGCTTAAATATGGGGTTAGAGGCATGTATAACTAAGCAGTTCTGGTCAAGATATGATCAACGTACACATCATCGACCCATCGTTGTCTGGACTTTAAACTCTTCTATGAGTTCATCTGACAAGTTATCAAAACGATGTGAAGTCTCTTTTAGGGAGACAAGCTTTCTCATTTGCTAGTACCAGGATCTCATGTTTTCTTTTTTTTCCCTCCCAGCATGAAAATACTGGAGGAGATTAAATTTCTTGTTTTATTTGTCTAATAATAAAGACAGGGACACAAGTGCCTTTTAAAATGTCTCCAATCCTGTCAGGACAATTACAATAAAGTGTCAGTGGTTTGAAAGACAAAATGGTGCTGAAATCAGGCAATATTGATATCAAATTCCATTACAATCATGGTGAAAATGTATCAATTAGCACTTTGAATTCAGAAGAGGCCTCAGAAAAATCACGTTTAGGGAAGAACAGCACACACTACCAAACATTCCATATGGTAGGACTAAATTCAATACCAAACTAACTAGGATCTAACTAAGAATAAAACAAAGCATATTAGCTGCAAAAAGCCCAGGAGAGCTTTAAGAACATTATAGGATAAAATGAATATTCTTCAAGAAAAAGTGTCAACATCCTGAATCCATATAATTATTGTAAACAAAATTCAACATATACTCATATTTGCTTTAGGACCTGTAGTCAAAGAAAAGAAGTACTCCTTTATCAAGACACTAAGGTGTTGGTTCTCCAACAAATATTTTGAAATACTGAAGCACATGTTCAAAGATGTGACTTACAGATTCATGGTGAAAGACACATAATCCCAACATAAAAATGGTGAAAGTGAAAAGAGAAGGATGAAAGTAGAATTGCTGGACCCAAGACCTTCACTAACTACCCTTATCAACAATCAGGCTGAAGAAGAGAACTCATAAAGATAAAGTAAAGTAACAGAATTTCCCCACCTAAGTATAAGTGAGAAAAAAGTATTAAAAGTCAAAAAGAAAAAATAAATATAAAGGAGTCATGATGACTGGTTAGACTACAGCAATCAATCAGACATATGTGTAATGGGAGCTCAGGGGAGAAAGCCTGGACAAAATAAGGAGAAAATTTTTGGAAAGTTAATGGATAAAAATGTTTTGGTGGAGCCCTAGCAGTGGGATCAGGAGTTATACCAGGTGCTTGAACTGGCTATTTGGAGCCCATCCCCTATGGTGGGATATCTTGCTTAGCCTTGATGCAGGGGGGAAGGCCTAGGCCCTGCCTCAACTTGGTATGCCAGACTTTGTTGACTACCAAAGGGAGCCTTACCCCTCTTAGGAGTAGTTGGGGGTGGGATGGGGGGGAGGTATGGGGGAGGGGCAGGAAAAAAGCGAGGGAGGGGGAACTGGGGATGGTATGTAAAATAAAAAAATAAACAAATAAAAAATAACTTTGAAATATTTAAAAAATTAACATATTTTCAATATAAAAAATATTTTGTTATTGGTGAAAAGCACACACCCCAAAATAAGTCCTTTGGTAGGATTACAAAAGCTGAGTCTTGACAGAGTTAATTGGCTAAAATGTAAAGAATGAGAAAAATCTTAAAAACAGTAAGAAAAATAGACACTTTGCAGACTTGATGACTATAGCTGACTACTGGCTTCCTATTATTAGTTACGAATAGTGGGAGGCAATGGAGTATCCATAAATCCCCAAAGTTCACAGCCCACGCAGAACTTGGGATGCACAAAAGGCATCTTGTATCTAAAGTGTACAGAAATGATAAGCAGTATATTGGTAGTATAAAAAAAAAACTTCATTAAAGTTCTTAAGATACCAAACTGAAGCTGATATTTTTAAGAAGACGAGGAGAGCAATAGAAGTGTTAAATATGCGAGCAAACATGGGAGATGATCAGTCACTTAAGTTTCAAGGAAAAAAATGTGTATTTTGAGCAAAATTAACTGAAATTTGTATGGTTTTATACTCATGGTATTTTACATATAAAACAAATGGTACAATACTATCTGATATTGAGTAATTTTATTAATGTATGATTCTTATACATTATGACATACAGAGGTACTATATTGTCCTTCACTAGATGATATCTTTTTCCTTACCATTGCATAGTATTCCTGGAGCGCTAGTTCTCAACTAATTGTGACTGTTTCTCAAAAAAAGGACATCTGGGACCTCCTGAGAACAACCTGAGTGGTCACAAAAGGAAGAGTATGCTCAAAACATTGCAAAATATTGCAGTTTACAGGACAGGAGGACCACAAGGTCAAATGGCAGAATTGGCTATGGGGGAGGATGTTAACCTACAGAGATGATTCAAAACATTTAGTAAAATTGTATGACCAAAAACTCAGAAGAGAAATTTTACTAAACACATAAAATCTTTTAGCCAGGGGACAAAGAGATGTCCCAATGGTTTAAAGCACTGAGTGCTCTTCCAGAGGACACAGGTTCAATTCTCAGAACCTACATGGGGCTTACAACTTCTGTAACTCCCATTCCATGGGAATCTGAAGCCCTTTTATGGACTCTGTGGGCACTAGGAATCACACATGCATGCAAAACACCCAGAAATCTATAGATAAATAAATAAAAATTAAAAAGACTGTCATCAAGCTCCAAAATAAACCATAAAGGAAGGAATAAATCAGGCAACTCAAAGACAATAATAAGACAGGAGCCGTAAACCTCACTATATAATTACATCAAAGTGAATGAATAATTGCTTCATTTAATAAGCAGAGACTATTCTATTTAGAGGAAAAACAATAATGACAGTTCACAATGAGGTAATAGAGAAACAATTTCAACAGAGAATATGATAAAGCGAGGAAATGGAATTTTTAGACCTAAAGTGAGTGATACAGCAACTACACCCAGATCACCTAAACTAAGTTTAAGTGAACACAAAATGATGAAAAGTACAAACACAACGGTCAGTGTGGATCACATATATTAATTATGAGATAATAAATACTTTTGAGATTTCTGTCTAGGGAAATGGTACACAACAAGCAGTGACTGTGTGGCTTGGTGAATGAGGAATGTCAAGGTAATTATAAACAGCCTCTATTCTGGAGGGAGGAAAGGGAGCTTAAGTGATTCACCAAAGTAGGACACTTCAAAGTCTTGAAAAAAGCATCAGTGAAGCAATGAAGAATAGTAAGCCAAGCTTCCTGAAGCTCCATCTAGGTGGCTTTTGTGCAGAGGAAGGGAGATAGAAGACACCATCAAAAGGTAGACTGTAGCTAAAATTTTCCTGGTCCTGCCTGGCTCCTGTGGCCCTGCAGTTGCTTGGACCCAAGTAAACGCACAGAGGCTTATATTAATTAAAACTGCTCGGCCATTAGCTCAGGCCTACCACTGACAAGCTCTTACATTTAAACTCAGCCCATTTCTGTTAATCTATATGTTGCCACATGTTCCATGGCTTTACCTTGTACCATAACATGTTGCTCCCTGGACGGCAGGCTGGCATCTCCTGACTCAGCATTCCTGTTCCTAGAATTCTCCTCTCTGCTTATCTCACCTATACTACACTTCCTGCCTGGCTACTGGCCAATCAGCATTTTATTTATCAACCAAATCAGAGCAACATGCATTCACAGTAACAGAAAGACATCCCCAGCAGTAGACTAGTCATTCCTTCCCTCAGAATAAACCCATAGCCCATGATACAACAATGATTCCTCAGGTAGAAGAATCAGTAGTGAGGAGTCTCATCTTGTCACTCCATGTGGTGGCTGGGTGCCATCATGAAAGGGAACTCAATGTTTAAACTAGGCTACACTAAGGGTCAGAGACCAGGAAACAGTGAAAGTAGGGAAGTTGTATTGTAATCTGCTGCCACCTCGGGATGAGACAGCTTAGAGAGGTCTGCAGCTGACAGGTCAAAATGTGTAGGCAACATGGGCTCAGCCTAGGCTCTGAAGCACAGGGAATCAAACAGTCCCACTCTTCCCATACCTGAGGAGTCAGGTAGCTCAACAACTAAGAAAGACTGAAACACTGAAGCTGAGTTCAGAAGAGGGATCAAAATATGGAGCTTCACACTGGAATGACAAGATGGGACTCCTCACGCACAGGAGCCTTGAGCCTGTGGTCAGTATATGGACCAAACTCTGGGGCCATTCACTGCTCTATAGTAGAACTCTGAATCTCTAGGGGGTGACTTGAATTCACAGTTGTATCTCTCTAATGGTTTATTAATATTTTGTAGATTTTGTTTTTTCTTTGTATGAGTATGGTATATTACATATGTGTATATATTCAAATGTGAGTGTGCCTGTGGGTGCACTTGAATGTGTGGGTGTGTGTGTTTATGTGTATATGTTTATATGGAAGCCAGATGCCATTGTTCAGTATCTTCCTCGAAAACTTTCCCCTTATTTATTTGTTTGTTTGTTTTGAGACATAGTTTTTCACTGATCCTGGAGCTCATCAGTCTATCCAGACTTATTGTCTGACAAGTTTCAAGAATCCCCCTGTCTTTGCCCACCCAGCAGTAAGGTTACAAGTATATCCAAACTCAGTGTCTCATGCTTGTGTGGAAATCATAAACAATCAAGCCATCTCCCAAGCCTCACTTAATGAGTTTTGATAATCTGAAGAAAGATCCTGTTTGTACAGATCTCAACACTGTGGTAATTTTCCTCAATTCTAATATACATGGGAGACAACATGAGCTATCCAATGATGTTATCTTGGGATTCTAGGAATTGTAGAAGTGTTCAAAAGCCTCACATTAAGTATTGCAGTAGAGGTCCCTGGCCTAGAAAGAAGGAAATATACTAAACAGAACACAATTCTTGGGACACTTGTCCAACACAGGTACAAGAAAGTGAATAAGTGTTCTCCTCTTTTCAAATCCATGTCAGCTGTATTGTCATTTTCTAAAACTATTAGGCATTATGACAGGAATAAAATGAAATCTCAAATTCATTTTGATTTTTATTTTCCTAATGGCTAAGAATGTTGCAAAGTTTAAAGTATTTCTGAGTCTCTCGAGTTTCATCATTCAAGAAGTGTCCTTCCAGCTCTTTGGCCCAAGTTTAATTTTTTTTTATTCTTTGTACATTCTAGATCCCAATGGTCTATCAGAAATATAGATGGTGAAATTTTTCCCATCTGTAGGATACCCCTTCATGTGAGTGATAATGTCTTTTTCTGTACAGAATTCCTTAGACTTGCCTTGCATTTAGGATAATATTCTTATCTCATTCTCCCAAATGATAGGATTGCAAGCATTGGAGTACCTTACTTCTAAATTCCTGGTTCATTTATTATATTTTCTTCACATCTCAAATACCATTTTTAAAATAGTTATTTCTTAACAACTCATCTCATGCTTCTGGTAAAACTAACTTTCCTCTACATTTCCCAAATTCTAACTGAGGAGCTCTTTCCATAAACTCAGAGTTCTTTATCCCATACCCTTCTTCTCTTACTAATTTCTATGTATCAGTCTAAATTGGGAGCCTGTGTCTGATAAGCTATTCCTAATAGATCTGCATAGTTCTCTGATTAACTGGCATATAATTACTGAAATTTAGGCTGGTAGAATTTACAACATAAGATAAGATTCATAGAGTAAACTTATGGATGGTAATTCATATGGTAATCTTATGTCAGCTCTGTGATAAAAGCTAGAATGATTTTAGGTGTCCATCTGTTCCTTTGGGAGCAGATGACCCATGTAAGTTCTGCACTCAAGATGGTAAAAAGGGAAAATAGAAATGTTTCTGTTTACTGGTTTAGAAATAGTCAGTTACCCAAACCTCTGCTTTTCTACAATTGAAACCCATAATAGCAGAAAAATGTCCACAGTCACACAATTATGTGACTGATGTAGAATTAACTCCTTTGTGTTAAAGGCAAGAGACACATCTTAGAACACCTAGGACTTGGTGCACTATTTAAAAGGTTCCGAAGATGATTTTTTTGATTCCGAAGATGAGTTAGCTACGCCTTTGGGAACCTGTCTTTGTAGACAGGCTGGGCCATGAAGTAGAACATGACCTCTTAAACCAAGTTGCCTTTTCACCATCCCCAAAGACAATCTGACCTTTAATTTCACTTTCTTCACACGCCAAGATGCACTATATCCGCTTCAGAGTAGCACATGACCCATTTCAGTTATCTTCAGAGACAAAATAACATCACCGTGCTTATCCCTTGCTAATAACGGACCTTTCAGTTTTTACTCATGTTCAGACCCATACCATGTGAGATTTCTTTAAGAAAGAGGAGACTATCAAGAGATTTACAATCTCTAGTTAGGAACTGCAGCCAGTTTACTCCCAAGACATACTGTGAGAATGCCTAGTGAAAACTATTGTTCTTTATGTATATGCAGACCTAAAAAGATTTTTCTTTATTTTTCTGAAGCAAATGATGACCATATTTTAAAGAGTTAAAAATAATGTCTTAAAGCAAACAGACTTTTTGTCACTGCTATAAAGATGGTTGGGGCAGCCTTCAGAAGTGGAATACAAGGAAAAACCTGTTATTTACACAAAGATATTTTAAATATTTACAAACCTTAATGTAATTAATAATAAAAAATTAAAATAGGAATTTATTTCCTAGAAAGATTCTACACTAACGTTTAAAATATTTGTCCATGCCTTGGAAAAAGACAGTCTCTCTTGGGAAGCAAACCCATGTTGACTGAGAGTCACTTTATACAAGAATATAGAAATGTTTTAGGGAAACTGAGACTTATATGCAAGCAAGGGCTGTGCAGTCTGCATTGCTAAATGAAGATGCTAACCATTTAACTTATGTTTCTTTTTCCTTTCTCCTTTAAGCCAACCTCTTTCCTACATTCTTATTCATTAATAGAAAGGAGAGGGGCCTCAAGAAAGAGACATTCTTTCAACTTAGAAAATAATAAAAGATTTCACACTTGTAAATATATTCATCTACAAACTATTTAGTTTATTTAGCTGGTAACCTAATAACTAAAATCTAGTTATGTACCAGTGAGAATATAGGCTTCATATACTGCAATGTAAGTGGATTTGTAAACAAGATTATTTTTAAAGTTGTATTGACTTCATTGATTTTCATGAGTGTACTCTGGTCTATGTAATGGACTTTTTATTGCAATTTATAGGTAAACAGTTGGAATGCCTTCAGGCATGTTTTTCTTACGGTAGTGACAGAAGCTAAGATGTGGGATGTGTCACCATTAACCTTGAAAGTATTGGATTTTATTTTCTGTGTATTAGCCATCCATTATTTTAATATGCCTATTTGGTTATAGTATTTAATACCACACATAAGACAATTCTGTGAGTACTGTATTTCAGGACATATTTAAAGAGGCTTTTAAGGATGACAGAGGACTCTGGGTTAGGCCAGCTGGCATTGGGGATTTCCACATCTCTTGGCATCTCTGTCACTGCTGGAGTCCTAGAGAGTAGAACAGTCTTTCAACTGATGCAGCTGTCAGAACCATTAGTCAGGTGGGGTTTGGTTGTTTTGTTTCAGGGTGTACTGTGGAGTACAAGCCACAAAGGGACATCCATATTTCACCTCCTCCACAAAACTGTAAGGGTCAGAGGGAGTGGAGGACAAACACAAAACAGTCTTCTGGAGATGCCAGGGGGGTTACACTCATGAACTTCCTTGGCTTTGGTTGCCAGGACAATATCAAGCTACTCAGCATTCTAGCATGGAGTCTGAAGGAGTTCATGAGCTCCCAGACTAGCTGAGGAGCAACAACTGAGAACAGTTGGAAGCTTTAGGGAGAGAGATAGTCAATTTTCTTTAAAAGATTGTCACTGAAGTGGGTTAATCATGCTCCTGATGACCACCCCACACCAGAATTATATGGGCAGCACAAATTGGAGTTCATGGCTTATTTAAAGAACAAACACACACAAGCATGCACACATGCACACACACAAGCACATACACACACACACACACACAAATGGACATGAAGTTGAGTGTGGTAGAGAGGTGGGGCTGGATATGAGAGGAGTTACAGGGAGGAATTGGGGTGAATATGATCAAGGTCATAATATGAAATTCTCAGAGAATTCATAAAATAGAGTTTTTATTTTTTTTTTACATCCCAACTACAGTTTCCCCTCCCTCCTCTCCTCTCAATCACCCCCCCCACACACACACACACAACTTCCCTTTTCTACCAATCACTCTTCTTTTTCTCTTCAGAAAAGGGCAGGCCTCCAATGGATGTCAACCAAACAAGGCATATCAAGTGGCAGTAAGACCAGGCACCTCCCCTCAAATTAAGGTTGGACAAGGCAACCCAGTATGAGGAAAATGGTCTCAAAAGCAGGCAAAAGAGTCTGAGACAGTCCCTGCTTCCACTGTTAGGAGTCCCACAAGAAGACTAAGCTACACAACTGTAACATATATGCAGAGGACCTATGTCAGTTCCATGCAGGCTCCCTGATTGTTGGTTCTGTTTCTGTGGGTCCCTATGAGCCCAAGTTAGTTGGTTTTGTGAGTTTTCTTGTGGTGTCCTTGACCCCTATGGTGTTGTGGGATAATGCTGTGGGATAATGCCCTTGTACACTGGTTTACTAAAATGCTGATTGGCAGTAGCCAGGCAGGAAGTATAGGTGGGGCCAGCAGAAGAAGAGAATTCTGGGAAGAGGAAGACTGAGTCAGGAGTTGCCAGGCAGACATAGAGGGAGGAAGATGACAAGGCAGAACTGAGAAAAGGTACCAAGCCATGTGGCTAAACATAGATAAGAATTATGGGTTAATTTAAGTATAAGAGCTAGTCATTAATAAGCCTGAACTACGACAATGCAGTTATAGTTAATATAAGTCTCTGAATGCTTACTTGGGGGACACAAGTGGGAGAGATTTTTCCCAACCCTTGGAAAGCCAGGAGAGGCTGCTGGAGTGTGGGTGAGAGATTTGTCCTGACTGTGGCCAGGCGGGACACAGAAAATCTTCTGACTGCAGGATAATCTTCTTTTGCACATTGTGAAGATGTGTATTTGCCTAAAGCACCTTCTGATTGGTTTAATAAAGAGCTGAATGGCCAATAGTTATGCAGGAGAGAATAGTTGGGACTTCCAGAGAGAGGGAGAGGGAGAGGGAGAGGGAGAGGGAGAGGGAGAGGGAGAGGGAGAGGGAGAGGGAGAGGGAGAGGGAGAGGGAGAGGGAGAGGGAGAGGGAGAGGGAGAGGGAGAGGGAGAGGGAGGAGAGGGAGAGAGAGAGAATAAGGAACTTGAGAAAAATCTGAGGCATGAGGAGTTCCCCAGGCAGACATGGAGAAAGTCATATGTACAGAGTGGAGAAGAGATAAAGAGCCCATGGAAAATGCAGATTAATAGAAACAGGTTAATTTAAGTTATAAGAGCTAGTTGGGAAGAAGCCTAAGCTAAGGCCAAGAGTTCATAATTAATAAGTCTCCATGTCATTATTTGGGGCTGGCATTCCAAAGAAAGTCTGACTATACTCTGGCTCCTACAATCCTTCCTTCCTGTTTTTCTCAGGATTTGCTAAGCTCTGCCTAATATTTTGGCTGTGGGTTTCCATCAGATTCTGGATGAGGCCTATTTTATGACAATTGGGCTAGGCACCAAGCTATGAGTATTTATTCATAATTCAGAATGTCATTAGGAATCATTTCATGAAATAGTCTTAAATGAATTTATAAAATAATGTATTGAAAGAAAATATTTAGCTTGTTTTAACTGTAAACATTTATTACTTCCTCTGAAATCTAGCTATCTTACAATGTATCAATGTTTTAACAAATAGACATGTATATCCACACATAAATGCACATGTGTTCTAACTTCAGAAGTCTGAACATGTGAGTTATTCTACCATTCTTGCTTTCTGTGTTTCTAGTCCCATGTAAATCAACACTCATTTCTCTAGGAAGTTTCTACCATTTAAAAAGACATCTAGTTGTTCAAGGCATATTTGAGCATCCTCACTGGTTCCTACATGATCAATGGTTTTGATTTTCAATAATAGTTGAAATTGCCATGGATGCTTTTAAGTTATAAGATGGCAATCACATATCTATTTGAAAACTGAGAGGAGAAATATTTCTTTTTATTTTGGGAAAGGAATATGTTTGTAAATTCTGTGCTTGTTAAATCTTATTTTAATTTCTTGAAAAATTCTAGGATGAATAAATAACAGAAGTAGCCCTTTTTACTTATCATTTCATTAAAAGCTATATATTGATTCCTTATAAAGCAGGGTAGAAAAATAATTGGAAAGAGGAAACTGTCTGATGCCTAGATTTGAGGCAGGTTCATTTATACTTAACTATGTGAAAGCCACTTGACTTCCCCATTGAGTAACTTCTGGCAAAGGCTCTGATTTATCATTTGTAACTTTGATGTCATAGTAATATTTTATTTAAAGTTGCTGCAAGGAATTAGTTCACATATAAAATGTTTGTAACATGGCTGTGTAGAAGTGCAGTGTTAGTGTTTTCTATTATCATTGCTACGGCAACCATAATTTTGGTATCCGAAGATGATTCACCAGTTAATCTGTGGAGCCTGGGGATGTGTTAAGTTATTTCCTGAGAGGGATATTGTGATAAAATTGAAATGGCCATTCTTGAGATGGGGAGAGTTTTCTAGAGTACCCAGGTGAATCCATTCTGAAATCATGCCTCTTATATACAGAAGAGTATGAGGAATGTTCCAGAGAAACAAGGCACAAGATGAAAGGTGGTGTGGTGTGTGTGACAGGAAGACCAAGGGTGGTGTGTGACAGGCATTTATCCTGACTGCTTGCTTTGAAAACAGAGAAGATGCCACAAAGCCAGAAATGGAGTGACCTCAGGAGCTGCGTCTGGTTCTGATCCTCATACAATTAACCAAACCAGGACGTCAGTAACACATTAGGGGATGGAATTGTGCCATTTGTTTGAGTAAGAATGCAGAACCTTCAAACCTGTTGGTGGCAATAACTTCTTTTTTATCCTGGGCAGTGGGTTCTTTCTGATGTAATTGTTACCAATCTTTAAGATAAAAAACCTGAAGGTAAGAATTTTTATTTTAGTTCTTGTTTTTATAGGTTTCTGTCCATCATGTCACAGAAAAAGACAAAGAGGCAATGGAGGGAGGGAGGGAGGGAGGGAGAGAGAGAGAGAGAGAGAGGGAGGGAGGGAGGGAGGGAGGGAGGGAGGGAGGGAGAGAGAGAGAGAGAGAGAGAGAGAGAGAGAGAGAGAGAGAGAGAGAGAGAGAGAGAGAGAGAGAGAGAGAGAGAGAAACAGAGCAATTCATGTCATAGCAACAAGGAAGCATAGAAAGAGAAAATGCCTGCATTCCAGGCGATCTCTTTTTACCCTCTATTCTGTCTGGAACCCTAGCCTGCTGGATGTTGCTGCCCACTTTCAGAGTGGGTCCTTTGTACTTAGTTAATCCTGTCTGAACCTCAGAGCCACATCCTGGGGCATGTTTTACTAATGCCCCATGTGCTTCTCATTCACTCAATTTGACACAAGATTATCCATCAAGGCAATTATTCCACATTAAATGTGTGTGTTTTTAAAACATTAAGTATTTGGTTTGTTTGAGCTTTCACAAAACTAATACAATTGCTATAATTACTCTCTTTATTGGCCTTTACATTTCATCATCAGTAATTTGAATAAATAACCATTACCAGCAAATCCTCACTAAGAGCCACTATATTTCCAGAGATACAATTCATTTCAAAATGTCTGCTGTTAAAACCAATACTTTATAATAAGATCGTAATTTTAGAGAATGAGAAGATATTTGTCATTGGCCATGCTAGTTCTGTGCTGCTTATTCAGACAGGATAAAAAGCAATGCAACCGTTTCCTACATAGCTTTATTAATTTGACACAGCTTAGAGTCATCTGATGGGAGAAACTTCAATTAAGGAATTTCCTAGATAGGATTGGAATGTAGTCATTGTCCTGAGTGATCACTGATTTAAGAGGACCCAGCCCAGTATCTGCACCTAGGCAGGTTGTCCTGGACTATATAAGAAAATTAGCTAAACATGAGATTGCCTGTGAGACCCAGGGTGAGCCAGAAGACACAGTTTTTCCATGATGTCTTTCTCTATATCCCTGTATATATAAATGTATATATACATTTCAAAATGCCATGTATTAAGCTATAAAGGTAGATTGCATATTACATATGTTACATATTAAAACATTTCATAATGTTAGATGATATTAAAGTGTAATGCTCAGATCATTACAGAAAAGGCATACCAACTTCTAGGGGTCAATTTCAAAATCATATACATTTTTGAATATCCTTTTATTATAAATAATAGTTCTACAAAAACTACCAGAGTGCATTGTATGACATATATAAATGTCTTCCTTGTGTACACAATAAACATATAACTGTATGCTTAATATTACTCACAGGGTACTTTTCTTATTTTTGTACATAGTTTTAGTTTTCTTAGATGGAAAATTAAATAGAGTTATGTATAATTGTTGAACCAATCAAGTGTCCATTTTCTTTTTCTACCAATCCAATCAAAACGGCAAGAGTCAAGATTCATAGAATTTCAAAATAAACATAGAAATTATCTACAGTTGGCGTTTAGTGCTAAGCTAAATCCTAAGTCAAAAGCTGTACAGGTGACCGCCTTCAAAAAAGAAGAAGGAGGAGGAGGAGGAGGAGGAGGAGGAGGAGGAGGAGGAGGAGGAGGAGGAGGAGGAGGAGGAGGAGAAACAAAAAATGCAAGTCCAATTTGTGATCTCGTATAGTTATTGGAGCATGGTCAAACTTCTAGTAGCCAGTCCCTTAAAAACAACTGAGTCCTTCCCCACCCACACTCCTTCCAGAAGCCATCAGTTGTGGAGAACTTCAGTATCCTTATCATAATTTTAAAAAAGTTCTCTTCTATGGTTTCCTGTCTAGGCTGCGATTTTTTTTGACTGGGGTGGGCAGTGTTAGGGAAGTGGTTCTCATAGAAGCTATCTATGTTCCTCTTTCACCTTACTTTAAAAAACTGATTAAAAATTTTGTGGAAGATTATTACAAAGAGCAATTGAAGGTATATTGGAATAAAAAATACTTGTGTGACATTAATATATTCTAGTTGTGATTCAATATACATAAAGTCATGTTCACAAACACACACAATACCCATTCTTTATTTCCAACAGGAACGCTTCACAAATTAACTCCCCAAACTTGTATTTTCTTAATTAACAATGTTTTCCTTATGCAATAATTGTAACTAATTTGTTATGGATTACAACCCCTACACTGGCCACTGTATGGAATATTTTTAAAAATGATGTCTGTGTATTACTTGTGTCCAAAATATACTTTACTAAAGTCTTTAATATATTTATAGAAATATATGTATTTTTTCTGCTTCAAATGCATGAAAAGTCATCCTGAAACATTGAAATATAGAGATAGAAACATTTTATAAAAATAACAGTAAATATAGTAGAAGTTTATTGCAAAACTGTTCTAGTACATAACTGATGTCTAATGTATCTAAAGAACAAAAATTTATTCTATTTTACTTTACTTTATTATTATTTTATGTGTATGGGTGTTCTGCCTGCATGTGTATGTGTATCACAAGGATATCTGGTGTCTAAGGAGGCCAGTAAAGGACATGGGATCCCTTGAAACTGGAGTTACAGAAGGTTGTGAGCTACCATGTAGATACTGGTAACTAAACCGAGGTTCTAGGAAGGAGCAGCCAGTGCTCTAACTGCTAAGCAATCTTTTCAGCCCCAAAGCAACTAAGTTTTAAATCTCTCATCTGATACGTCACCCTATGATATCAGTAACCCAGGATATACAAAAGAAGAGCAACTCAAATCATAAATATTAGCTATTTCTGAAACTAGATGAAAGACATTAAAATTGAGCTTTTATTTACCAGTTGAAATGTTCTAATGTTTATTAGCTAAGGCTCATTTTATAAATAGTGAATTATATGAATATTCCTGAAACAAAGTCCATTGAAATTAGTTTTATATATTAAATGTCTTTAGTTTAAATTTAGAACATATGCTTTCTAGAAATGTCACTAAAATTTTATACTTAGGTAGCTCCTCCTCTAGGAAACATGACATTGTTACTTAACTGCATACAAATGAACAGAAGGTGCTATCTATGAAAGTAAGTAACTCAAAATTTTGAAAATATAATTTTAGAAAATAATTTGAAAAATATTAACATGAAACATTCCTTTTATTATTTAATTTTATAAAATCTACCATCATCATTGTTACATATTAATATTTTGTAATGTATTACCCAACCTGATGGATACTTATCAAGATTACCATTTCAAATTCATTCTTTTCCTTTTATTTCACTACATTTATATTGTACTCACAATGATTTATCATACCTAAACCATATTATCCTGTAGAGAACTTCTGAAAGCTGCTTTTAATTTGTTAATTGAATTGTTTTATATAGAATATCAGGTTTGAAGTAGAACTGAAATGAAACATCATTCATAATTGGATTTCACTAAAAATGTTTCTACTATCCTATATATTTTACAGAAATCCTTAAGCATCTTGGCATAACCCAGTTATTACCATACATTAGGCTACAAAAGTACAATCGTGATTTTCAAATTCAGTTCTTCCATCTTAGTGTCTACAGTGTTTTGTTCACTGAATGAAGTAAAGAAATAATAATTATTTTAACGATCATATGTTATTTACCCTCTAAATGCTATCTTAGACTAAAAATTATTAATAATAATAATAACAGCAACAATATTAATAATAACAATAATAAAATAATGTTACTTCAATGTCTCATAATCAACAACAGATAGATCATCCAGCTTTGGGTTGGCATGACCAAAATATTGCATCTAGCAGCAACAGGACATCAATCTTTTCAAGTCCATAAAAAATTTCTATAACACAGATTTTGTTTTTGGGGGGGTCATAAATGTACTCTTAACATCTTTAAGAAGATTGAAATTCAAGCAAATTGAAACCATACCAGCACACTTTCCAAACAGTGGGATGAAACTGGAAATCAATGAGAAGAGACAGAAAAATCCACAAATATGTGGAGATTAAGCAGCACTCTCCTGAGAAACCATGAATGAAAATAAATTCTCAGATAATTTTAAAACTATCATTAAAAGATTATTTACTTATTTATTTTATTTTATATACATGTGTTTGTTGCTGAGTAAATAAATATGCATGTGCATCATATGACTACAGATGTCTGCAGAGGGCAGAAGAGGGTGTTGGTTGAGTCCCCGGAACTGGAGTTACAGGCATTTGTGAGCTGTCCGATTCAGGTGATGGGAACTGAATCTGGATTCTCTGAAAGAGTAGCCAGTTCTCTTTATTGTACAGCCTCCTCCCCAGGCCTAAAGATAACAACAATAACAACTGCTATTATTATTAGAGGAAAATAGAAATATAACACATCAAAATTTATTTGATTTAGAAAAACAGTTTAAGTTCTTAGAGTAGTCTTGAAAAAAAAAACCAAACTTAATCTCCACAATTCTGTCTCTCAAAAGTAATGGACATGAGGTGGTGGCACACATCATTAATCGCAGCACTTGTAAGACAGAGGAAGGCATATTTCTATGAGTTTGAGGCCAGCCTGGTCTAGAGAGTAAGTTTCAGGATAGCCAAGACTACACAGAAAAACCCCTTCTTGAAAAAAAAATAGGAAATATATCAAAGTTGGCTTGAAATTAGTGTCAAGGAGGTAACAACAAATATTAGAATAGAAATCAATGGAATATAAACTAGAAAACAAAACAAAACAAACAACAACAAAAACATAGAAATGATCACCAAAACTGAGGTACCTTTTTTGAAAAACAAAATTGTTGAAATTATTGCTAGAAAAAAAAGACTCAAAATATAAATATAAAACAACAGAATCTGCACTTATTTCATATAAACCTGGAGGAAAAGAGTCTAATATATGCAATTATATAATAATAAAGTGGGTAATACAGAATAAATGTTTCTATAAACATATAACCTGATTAGACAGAAATTAAAAGAAAAAATCTAAACAGACTAGAAATGAATCAAGAGGCTGAGTAAATGTCAAAACTGCCTTCAGGGAAGAACCCAGGACCTGCTGCCTTCATCTTTGAACTCATCCCAACATATAAGGAATTTATAGCAATATTAAAATTTTAAAAACATTGAAGACAAAAAATGCTTCCAAATAATTTTATAAGCCCAGTGATAATTCTGGCTTCATACTTATCTCATTGTTTAGTTCTAACAGGATGTGAAAACAAAATCATGATTATGGTCACTGTTATGGCCATCATCATCTCCAAATCAGTAAAGAATGAAATCCTTCCCAATGTATTTGCCAGCATTACTCCAATACCTAATTCAGGTAAGCATAACACAAGTAAGTAAAACAATAAACCAGTACCTGTGATAAACACAGATACAAACATCCTCTGCACAACTTAGCATTCACAGTTCCACAACACATTAACAGGATCATTCACACACCTTCTAAGGTGTATACTTAGAATGTAAGAATGGTTAAATATGTACAAATGATAAATATGCATTAATAAAGAACAAAATTATACAAGCATCTTGATAGTTTCAAAGGGAAAACATTTAAAGAAAATGAAAATAAATAGAACCATATTATACCCCATGTTCCTGAACAGGAAAAGTTTCATTTCTTAATACACAATACCCAAGTAGTCTAGAAAGCCAGTCAACATGAAATTTATAAAATGTTAAAGTTTTTTTTCTGTGTGTGTTGTGTGTTGTGAGTGTGTGTGTGTGTGTGTGTGTGTGTGTGTGTGTGTGTGTGTGTGTTTGTGTTTGCACACATATGCATATGAGTGCAGGTGCTTGTAGAGGCCAAAAGATGGCATAAGATTTCCTGGAGCTGGAGTCACAGTCACTAATAAACTGTTGGATATGGGAGAACCAAACTCCGATTCTCTGCAAGAGCAGTGTTTGCCCACTGAGCCATGTCTCAACCTCCCTACTATGACTTTTTGTCAGAAAACAACCCTAAACTTGATATGGAGATTCAAAGGATCTTAAATTACATGAGACGATTGTGCAGAAATGACAAGGCAGGAGGCAACACTATCTGAATTCAGTATATAAACACAAAATTAGTGGGTTCTCACAGTATGGCACTAGCATACTAACATAAAGTTCCATAGATTGGTAGAACAGAATATCAAGCACAAGAATACATCCAGGCATTCCTTATCAACAAAACATTGCATAGAATACTAACATCTAGAATTGATTTTCAGTAATGATGCCAAGAATACATAATGTATAAAGGGCCATTTTTTTCTATAAGTTGTATTGAGAAAGCTAGATACCTACATGTAGAAGGATTGTGTACTGGGTTCAAAATATCAAATTAAAATGATTAGAGACCTAAAGTGAAAAACTAACCTCTAAAACTGCTAGAAATATATGTAGACAAAAATGTCCATGGTGTTGACTTGGCAATGACTCTTTGAATACACTTGATCTACAAACAATACATAAAACAAAACCAAATCAAGATAAATGGTATTGCATCAAATTTAGAAGCTTCGAAATAGAAAATGAATAGAGACAGCATTTTCAAAAGGGGAGAAATATTTGGATTAGAATTGATGTCAAAATATATAAAAAATTAAATTCAAGGTCAAGGAAACAAATAGTCCAAATACAATATCATGTAAAGCTGGGTGTGCCTTAATTTCCAGTACTTGGCATGTAGAAAAAAGATCTGATGTTCAAGGACTCCTCCATGTAGGCTACAGTTTGAGTTCTAGGCCAGCCTAATTCACAAAAGAAACTTCCTTCAAAAAACGAAAAAGAAGCAAAAACCAACACAGATAAAGAAGCTACATAGACATTTCTTGTGTGTGTGTGTGTGTGTGTGTGTGTGTGTGTGTGTGTATGTGTATGTGTGTGCATAGTAAGTGAGAATATATATATTAATATATATATATATATTAATATATATATATTCAACGTGACTATTCTTTAAGAAACCAATAGGCTATATACAACAATATAATCTCTCATTTATAAGAGTTTCTATTATCAGATGCATCTATTAACTAGATGCAAGGATGCAAGGTAAGTGTTCTTAAGGTTATGGAATTATGACAACCCTTGTGTACAACCTATGACAATGTAAGTTGATAGTCATTAAAAAAATCAATAGAGAAATTCCTAAAACAAAATATTACTATGTGATACAGCAATGTCACTTCTGCTTATACATCCATGGAAAATGAAATCAGAATATTAAAGAGATATCTTCACTCCCATATTCATCACAACCATTAGTCAGATTAGTACATCATAAAGTCAACATAAATGTCTGTTAGTATATAAATGTGTAAATGAAATTTGGTACATGTGTGTAACTTTGTCTGTCTGTCTCACTACCTACCCATTTGATGACTTGCCCTTAAAAGTGTTATCCTGTAATTTCCAGTAACATGAATGAACTTGCAAATCATTGTGCTAAGAGAAATAAGTAACACACACAAAAAACAAACATTGCATGTTCTTAGCTTTATTTGGACTCTGGCAAAAACTCATATCAAAGCAGTGAAGGGCAGATGGTCAATGTGGCCAGGAGGATGCCATAGGCAAGTCATATAAAATTGGTTTTCTATGATATTAATTCTACATTCTTCTATACTTTTCTGAGAATGATGGCGGTAGTGATCTTGAGAGGAAAATGTGTACTTTTTGAAAGACGGACTATGTGCTCTTGTCTCATTCTCATTGCAATGTCTCAAATACCCATTTTGAGCTATGTTTTCAAAAAAAATGTTCTTGACTAAATGAGTTAATGTGACCACATTAAAGATGTGTAATGATGTAGATTTTCCTGAAGTTACAGAGGAGGGAATCTATGGACTCATGCAAAAGTTAGACTCTTTAGTGTGAAAAATCTAGGACAAGGAAGCTTTAAGATCTTTGAGAAAACCAAATTTACTTATTTTCACCGCTGGCTAAGTGTAGAGTGGGAGACAACTTTTTCTAATTTTCCCCATTGTTATTTCATATTTGCAATGCTGTTTTAAACGTTTTAATTATATTTCTAATCATTTGATTTAAGCATAGGATAATAATCAGCTTTGTCTGCTGACATTTTGTCTGAAGTCTTGCTAAACAAACTCAAATGCAATGTGCAACAGAGGATGATGTGATAATGGATATCTGGTTGTGTACTTGAATTTAACAGAACCCTTGCTTAGATAGTTACCTATGACACTAAGAACAGGTTCTTCCTAGGTGTTGAGAACTCCCGTGTACTACTTGATCAGAATGTGCATCAGGTTTAAGTGCTGGGACTCTTCATGTACTTGCTCTGTGCCTAATCATTTCAGTGGATGGAACTTCAGCTCAGAGTACCTGGGGCTTCCTTTACAGGATTAACAAGGACAGGGCTTTTAGAAGAAGCAGTCTTGTCCATAGTGATGGCAGTCCCCTTCAGTGCACTTGGCTACATTTCCAGGACTGTCTGCCCACTAAATTGTCAGTCTCCCCTTATAGATTTTCAGGATTTATCACACACTTCTCTAGAGATACAGAAAGCATTTCTCTATTTCCTGTGATCCTACAGAATATTCTATGTACTAAAGGAAGTGTCTAGGAAGGCAGTAACACTCCTCTGTTTTATGTCAAAAGACAGGAACTTTTGCCTAATGGAATCAGTTTGAAAACTGTAGAATTCTCCAAAAACAAATTAATAAGTCTAAATGCATTTTGATGATAGCCAAATGTCTTTAGGACTCACCAATGCACTCTGAGGTTATGGAAACATTACTGTGTCTATATTTTTCAGCTTGGACTTTAAAATGTATTGTATTGCATATCCTTTCTGTTTAATTCCATGCCTTTTAGTTTTTAGTTCAGAGGATATCTCTAAGAGCCACTTTCCTTTCCAAGGTATTTGCCATTCCAGGTTTGCAAAGCCTAGATCACAGTCTCAAATAAAGATAATGATGAAATTCCTTTGTTTCAAAGATTCTAAAACTTGCTGTCTGAGGTCAGCCTTAACAATAGAGTCTGAGGTAAGCAAGACATAACAGTACAGTCTAAGAAAGCAGGACCAGACACTATATCATATGTGCCTCTCATTGAAAAAAAGAAGTGGAGTGCCAGATAAAGCGATTACTTATATTGTTTTTTATTAAATTAAACTGGGGAGTCGGATGTTGGGATAAAACCTGATAGATCCAAAGAGTGACAGAGGAATGATCAGCTGTCCTTGCCTCTCCACACTTCCAGACCAAAAAAAAGGCTTCAAATTTTTCTAAGCCTTCCTTTATTCTTCTCTATGTCTCTCTATTCCAATCTGGGTCCACCAAAAAACTCTATTGTTAATTGTGGCCAGCTGAATATTGACTCTTCCCTCCGATTCAAGGCTTAATTATGTTGGCAATTCTGGGAGTATTAGAGTGACATCAAAATATCCCACAATGAGAAAAGAAACCGAAAGACAGAAAAATAAGAAAGAAGGAAAAAAGAAAGAAAAGTAAAATCTGAAATATTAGGCAACTATGTTGCTTGAAATATTAGCAGGGAAATATTATCAAAATGTAGAATAATTAATAGTAATATTAAGCAAAAAGCTGGACTAAAATTTAAATGCTTTAGCTTAGCCAGTCATTATTGAATTTACAAAAAATAAAAAGACAAAAATCTAATAAATGAAAATAAAACCAAATGAAACAGTCCACTAATGAACATAATGTTATGGAAGAAAGCCAGTAAAACTCACTAGTCAATGGCCACACCTGTTGTGTCTTAACTAGCAACCACTCACTTTTAGGTTCCCAAACCTAGAAACTCTTCCAAATGTATCCTTCTCCCTATTTAAAGTAAGTTATATAATACACAGCAAGGAATCTTATATATAAAAGACGACTTTAATTTCCTCTACTACTGATACTGCATTATCTCTAAAGTGTCTTTCTTAAGTCATTAGATAATATCGTATTAAATGTTCAATTACATTACTCCCTAGCGATCAGGATGGAGCCCATGCTGTTGTTACCTACCTTGTTGCATCTACATTAGTTATTCTGCATTAGGACTGATTCTTCAGAAAGTTTATAACCAGACTATCTGGCTCCATAAAGCTTATCATGGCTCTAATCTCAACTATGTTTGCTTCAAAACTGAGAATTTTCTCCCTAATATTACTTGGTTCCTATCTATTCTTGGGCATCTGGTCACTATAGTCTTATTTTTGTGTTTTTAATCTTATATTTTTAACCTAATAGTAAAATTTGCTTATTAAAGAACCTAGAAAATTCACTTTTAGATGATACTGCATTAGCACTGCAGAAACTATCACCAGAGGAGAAACGTCAGGTGCTGGATCTCTGAATCAAGCATTGGCTGGTGTTTTTTCTACTGCAACAGATCACTGTTGTCAGTTAACAAGTGATATTGGACCTATACATGGGGTCCATGTGTGTTTAGAAGGAAGAGGATACTGGAGTATAAGAGTGTTCTTCATCTATCCTAAAAAGATTATAAAGGACCATTTATTAATAGTAGGAGATGCTAGGCAGGATCAAAGTAAGTAAACATTCCCTCTGCACCCATCTATTTGTCCCCACCTTTGAGTCACATAAATATCCATGTCAGTGTCTTCTGAGACAAATGGATTGGTCAGTAGTGATAACAGCCTTTTGATGTGGATCTTGCCTTTCAGGGCAGGTGTGGTGCTGGAGCTCAACAGAGCATTTTGCATGCTATGTAAGCACTATGGCAATATCAGAAGTGTATTTAAATATTCTTTTTACTGTATTTTTAAAAGCAGCATGTTTGTATATTTATCTTATGGGTATCTAATTACTGATCGATTTTTTCTGTTAGAGTTCTCCTTTCTTTCTTTCCTATTCTTAGCACTTTCTCCTTTATTTTCTGATTGTTTATTCTTCCTTTATACCCAGATTCCATTTTATTCCTGCTTCCTTGTCCTCATCTTTTATTTCACTCAATTACATCAACTTTTGTCCTAAGGTTTTTAAAACTTCATTATCTTCCTTATTTTTTCTATCTTTATTTCTGTGGTTTAGAGTGGGTAATCATTGGTACTGACTTATTTTAAGTGTATTTGTCTGTCTGGACTGGTTCAGGGTTGTCTATTACATGGTTTATTTTCACGAGTCTGAGTGATGTTAGGGATTGAATTTGATCACTGAGGCTTGCTGTGGGATGTTCTGTATGCTGTGAATGTGTTGCTCTGATCAGCTGATAAATAAAAAGCTGATTAGCCAGAAGCCAGGTAGGAAGTATAGGAGGGATAAAGAGACAAGAAGAATTCTGGGAAGAAGAAGGCTGAGTAGGAGATACCAGGCCACTGTCCAAGGAGCAGCATGCAATGGCACATAGGTAAAGCCATGGAGCACGTGGCGACATATAGATTAACAGAAATTGGTTAGTTTAAATGTAAGAGTTAGTCAATGGTAGGCCTGAGCTAATGACCAAGCAGTTTTAGTTAATATAAGCCTCTGTGTGTTTACTTGGGTCTGAGCAGTTGTGGACTGGTCAGGACACAGGAAAACTTTCAGCTACAGAGGCTCTGCTTAAGTAAATCCTACACAAATATTCATCTTACTGCAAAGAAATAGAAGAAGCATGAAGCAACAAGAAAATGACTCCTCTAAATGACCACGACTCTTCAATTACTGAATCTAAAACAACCAAAACAGATAAAGTGCTTGACGAAGAGTTCAAAAGCTCACTTACAAAGGGGGAAATGGTGAATAAAATAAAGGAATTAACTCATGGTCTGGGAGAGATAGTTAGCAACATAGATGAGAAAGAGCACAGAAGATAAGCATTTCAGAAAGGGAGATGAGATTTTGGGGAAAAAATGTTACCAAGAGAAAAGTGGGGAGAAGTTATTTGGAAATAAAATTTTTAACCAGTCAAATTAAAAATGCAGAAGAAAGCATCATCAGTAGCCTAGATTGAGCAAGAGAAAGAACTTCAAATATGATTGACAGGGTCAAATACCTGAAATATTCAAGAATAGAAACACCATCTCCAAGAGCAACAAAACAGTACAAGGTGGCTCAGTAGCCAAGGGTACTTGCTACTCAGTCTGATGGTCCGAGTTGAATCCTGCAACCCATATGATAGAAGAAAATAACCAGCTCTTTTTTGTTGTCCTCTGATCTCCACTGATGTGCTATGGTGTGTGTGTGTGTGTGTGTGTGTGTGTGTGTGTGTGTGTGTGTGTTACCTCCTATGCAAAACAAACAGAAAAACAAAATAAATCTTAAAAAATAAAAAATTTATCGTGATCACAATACCCCAAATTTCTAGTAAATGGTCAAATTAAAAATCTACCCACAGAGTAGAATAAAGAACTGAGGTTGAAAACTAAAGACATAAAGAAATTGATTAAAGGAAATTATCTAGAAATCTCCCCCAAACATAACAAAATTTATAGACATCCAAAGACCAGAGTAATTTAAAAACCACAAACAGACATGACCAAAGAAAAACATCTCCAAAACACATTAATTATAATGAAGATGCCCAAACTGCAAAACAGTAACAACAAAAGGAGCATTGAAAATGGAAGGAAAGATTCTGGAGCAATGGCTCACAGCAATGTCTGCTCTTCTAGAGGACTCATGTTTGATTCCCAGCAGCACATGGTGGCTCACAACCCTCTTTAGCTCCAGGATCATGGGATCCAATGCCTTTTCCGGCCTGTATGCATGTGATACACAGACATACAGGGAAGGAAAACACTGAAACACATAAAAAGGGCAACTATTTAAAAGTAGAATGAGAGGTTGGCAAAATGTCTCAGTTGATAAAGCTTCTTACTTTCAAACATGACAATCTGAGTTTCAGTGCTGGAATCTACATGGTAGAAGCAAAGAGCACACAAATAGATTATATTATAAGGATTAATTTAATGTTAATTTTAGAATTATCAAATTCATAGTTATTTTATTATATTAGGCAATTTCAAAATTACATTTAATTTGTTATTGTAACAGCCCTAGTGAAAGAGAATTTTGGTTAAAACTGAAGAAATTAATTTATCATAAGCTATATCAGTGTTTCTAGAAATATAACAACTTAAAGAAATGTTTCATAAAGGAAGCATATCATGAATATGGTATCTAATGATAAGTCTTATAGTTCATTCATAATTTGAGAAATTTCTTTACTATAAAAGCAATGATTTCCAATTAATGTTAGAATAAATATCATATTTATTCTCATTTTTATATTAAATTAAACATTATTTGGGTTAAATTTATCATACGTAATCCCGGTATATCCATATTAAATTTTCATGAATTTTAAACTTTGAAGTACTATTCAGAGGAATCTTGTCCAAGACATTTCATAATTCTAAAAAAAAAGAGCTTCTAGTACTGTACAGTAATAGTAGAAGAGCAAAGACAATTTTAACTACAGTTTCCATCTGAACAAGAGAAAATGACACCTATTTGGTGTAATAGGAATGTGCTTCCACTGTAGTGCAGGACACATGGGGGCATATCTGGTTGCTACTCGCCAGGAAGAATGAACAGTACCACTGAAAGAAGTGAATAAAGCCTTTCTACAAAATGCTGAACTGAAATGAGAATGTATTTTAAGCTTTATGAGCAAGAAGTAACAAGGAAGAATCATTTCAGTACAAGGCTATTAATAAAATGGATGGCAGGAAAGTGAAGAAATACATGATAAGGGAACAGCAGAAGCCACTCAGAAATAAATTATTTTAAAAAACAAAATTATAAATGATGTATAATTGCCAACTTTTGGCAGTGACAAACATGAAGAGTTGGTGTCAGATGGGCAAACCTTGATATCTTAGTGTTTTACAGATGCTTCTTTTTTTTTTTTTTTTTTTTTTTTTTTTTTTTTTTTTTTTTGAGACAGGGTTTCTCTGTGTAGCTTTGTGCCTTTCCTGGAACTCACTTGGTAGCCCAGGCTGGCCTCGAACTCACAGAGATCCGCCTGCCTCTGCCTCCTGAGTGCTGGGATTAAAGGCGTGCGCCACCACTGCCCAGCTTACAGATGCTTCTTTAACCACAGGGATATTTCAAAAATTAATAACTTATTTTTCAGGTGTATAGGCACGTGTATGTGTGTGTGTGTGTGTGTGTGTGTGTGTGTGTGTGTGTGTGTGTGATTGCTGTAGTGCACATATAAACATTAGAGGACAAGGTGGGTGTCAGTTCTCCGTAGGTTATCCAAGGATGGAACTCAGGTGTTCAGGCCTGATAGTGCCATCGCTAGATGAGCTACTTCATTTGCCCATTTCATAATTTGATAAACACCTACAATTATAAAAATACCTGCCCTCTGTTTAAAATCTTTTATTCATTTATGGAAATTTGTTTTATTAATAAGCCAACAATGCTTGATGCCAAAGATTCAAAAAGGAAGATTATCTAATACTTCATTATTAAATATGACAAGTATAATTTCTTCAACATTTATGAGTAAATGAGATAAATTATGCAATTCCCATTGCACAATAATGTGAAAGTCTTGCCAGTTCTCTGCTTTCACTGAGAATTATTACCTATAGGGATACTCAAGTCTAAACCAGAGGATAGTTAAACATACACATGATAATTCGGCAACTTGCAGAATACTGAATGCCTTACCCAAAAGACACCTCTTTTCTAAAATAATTGTAATTGGAAGCCTGAGGCTTTAGAAAGTAGTTAAGATGTAAACTGCTTACTGTACAGCCATGCAGACCTGAGTGTAAAAACCCAGTACATAGAAGCTAGGAATGGAGGTGTGCATCTGGAACCTCGCAGATGGTTGTGGGAGGAGAAATGACGGACCTGAGGCCAACTGATTGGCCAATCTAGCTGAAATGGCAAATTCCAATTACAGTGATAAACCCTGTCTTTAAAAATAACATAGAGGGTGATAGAGGTTGACAATGAACTTCATTCTCCAGCCTTGGTATGTATGTGCACAGGCCCGTATGCCCAGGTGCATGAATGTGTACAAGCAGGCATAGACACACACACACACACACGTGCACATTCGCTGGAATGAAGTGTGAATCATGACATGCCTGTGGTTGTGAACCACATGACAAGAATGCTGGGATACAAAATGTAACGAGTCTTTCTCTGTCCCACCAGCCAGCTCCCAAATGATGACACAGAGACTTCTTATTAAATATGAAAGTTCAGCCTTTTTTAGACTTGTTTCCAGCTAGCTCTAATACCTTAACCCATTTCTATTAATCTACAGCATCCCACATGGATTAACTCTTTTCTGTTAATTGACATTGTACCACAATTGATAATAATTAGGGGTAATCAAAACTATATTTAAGAAAAAAAATTTGTTTATATAAATGATTACCATGTGCCCAATTCTTAAATTAAAAAGTGAATTCTTAATAGCATTTAAAATGTTATGTCTGTCATACAATAAACATCAAATCCCCTAAATATGAATAAAAACACAAACATACTAAGAATATTATTTATTGCTAAGAATATTAGTATCACATTTTTAGAACAAAATAAAGATTTGAGAAGATAAATATTAATAATCTTATTTGACTATTATACAATGCACACATGCATTAAAGCATTGCATTGTACTCCTTATCTATATGCCATTTTTGTGTGTTTATTTTTATAATTCAAAGGCTTTGTTGGTAGATAATTGTTTACCATTAGTGAAAAACAATGCTCTCAATATAGTAAGACTCTTGCATTTTTAGCTTTCAAAATAAACTATGTGTAATTGTTGCTGTTCCACATTTCTCAATCATCATAACAGTTTCCAGGACAGAGAAGCTTTTATACACACTCATGCACGCATGCACTCAGGCACGCACATACGCTCACACACAAACACACACACACACACACACACACACACACACACACACATACACTTTAGCTAGAGAAACTGTAAAAATTTAAAGCATCTGCATATCATTCTCTGTGCTTTTTTTTTTTTCTATAATTCTGATCCTTCTCCTTAGGCATGATTTCCAATTAGTCATTTCTTTAGCTTTTAGTTTCTATTGAGTAAGGAAAGAATGAATCTATAGGGCATAATAAGGAAGCCTGTATTCACACTTCATCTCTCCTTGAGGACACTTGCTTAAGTTCCCAATGAAGAATAGTTTATCAAATTGGACAGCCAATGGTGTACAAGAGACAAATCCACTACTGAGGGAGTTAGTCTGCATTTGATGCTCTAAGGGCATCCTCCTCAAATGTTTCCTCTTCCATCTTTTTTGTACATTTTCTACTAGATAACAACCTTTCATCAGTGTGCACTCACTCTCATGTATTTCACAGCGTGTGTGTGTGTGCGCGCGCGCGCGTGTGTGTGTGTGTATGTGTGTGTGATTAAATAAGTATAAGGACACACAAATCATCATCATCACATTGCAATTCTCCATTCCTAGACTGTGACACTTCGGAGGTAGGAGGTGTATATTAACCATACATAAAACTCTAAAACATGGAATAACAGGTGAACATAGAATAATTACTAGGCCTATTAGTTTAATGAAATAACATAAATTATACATATATACCAAGGATGGCAATTCCATATATTCCTTATCAGCATGATAGAATCACTTTTTCATGAAGTATTTGAATTTATTAGTAATTTGTTTCATAGTCTGTGGGGTTTTTTTGCTACTTGGTTAATGTTATTATTGCATAAGAATTTCACAATTATATATCAAATGCTGAAATCATTCTAAATTTTAAAGGCACTGACTAGAAATAACTTATAGGCAGATTTTCATTTATTATTGAACAAGAATGTCAAGGAAAACTCTGAAATTTATTAGTTAAGGTCAATTTGCATTTAATTTGGTAGCAGCTTCCAGTAGAGAATTGCATTTTTCCATTTTCTACTAAGATGCCAACAACAATCTTTGAACACTGATGTCTGTCAGAGTAGAGTATAAGTTGACCATATATATGTTGAATTGCTTCAAGACTTAACAGAGAACAAATATATCAATAGGATTTATTTATTTATTCATTTATTTGTTTGTGGTTTTTTGAGACAGGGTTTCTCTGTATAGTTTTGGTGCCTGTCCTAGATCACACTCTGTAGACTTTAACTCACAGAGATTTGCCTGGCTCTACCTGAGTGCTAGGATTAAAGGCATATATACCACTGCCACCTGGCTATCAATAGGATTTAAATGGGAATAATCTGTAATATCTAATTAAGACCTACTGAAATGAAACACAGTGCAGAAAAAAAAATCCTTTGACCACTGATAGGGCTATGGAAATCTGAACTCTGGTGCTAAGACTCCATCTTCTCTGACATGTTTTCTGCCATTTTTGAAACAGATATATTTATGGAAGTCATGTCAAATTCTTCTTGACTATGTACTCTTTTGAAGAGTTTCTAGCAGTGAAAAGAGTTTAGAATATACAGGAAAATCAAGCACACATAGAAAAATGAATGGTAGCAAGCATATAAGTGAGAGGAATAATGGTTTAGTCAGAGTGATACTGTTATAAAATTTCATTGAGGCCTCAATAATCATCTTTCATGAAGGTTTGCATAAAATTTATTTTAGTAATTAAATAATAAAATATTGTTCAGTAGTATTGAATGCCCTTATGCTTCATAAGATTTTACTATACTCTATTAAGTGGATGTAATTATTGCTAACCGACAAGTAGGAATACCAGACTGTGAGTATAGGGTACAGGACATATGAATGATAAGTCATTGAATTTAAACTGTAAGCTTTTCCCATTATAGCCTATTGAATGCTGATACCACCTGTATTCCATATTTTGTACCACTGTAGTTTCATAAGGAAAATAATCAGGAAAACTTGAAATAATATATAATGTGACCAAAGAGACAAAAGTGAGTGTTCTGAATGAGAGAGTCCACTTCTCAGATAAGGACTTGCTAGATGGTATTTTTCACTGAGCTCTGGAAAAGTGTGGAATTGCATCAGCTTGGAATTTTGTTTGGCTACATATACCAAAGAGCACACTAAATGGCATCTGAACTATGGTAGGTGTTTACCTCTGAACAGAAAGACTATGAATAATGTATCCAGAGTTATTTTTGCTGCTTCATAATTATATTAATCAAGAACCTGAGTTTCCTGTCTTTCATTTTAACATTCTTTGCATAAGTTTCATCTTTAGGATAATCTCTGCCTAATAGGATTCCAATCACAGTGTCTGCTTCACAGAGGAAGGAGGACTGGAGAGCAACATACACAAACTTTGTTTGTTTTCACATGATATTTCTCCAAATTTTCTCTATTTCCTTTACTTTTTCTTAGTAGATCATCTTTACTGCATAGGGGTCATGCATTATAGCTATGTAGGTGTGCAAATTACTTACTAGACTAAAAACTGAGATTTGTTGCTAAGAAAAGAGGAGAGATAAGTATTGGCTATCTGGGCCTCAATCACTAATCTCACTGAACAGTGGAATGTATCCCTTATAGAACCTCAGCTCTTGCTAGCTTTCATACGGAGTTTGTTGAATTCTTACTGAAAGAGTCTCCAAGTGAACACTGAGAGAGAAAGCAATTTACACAGCCCAAATCAAGTGAAAAAAATTAGTTAAACTCTTATGATGTGCTCTGTGTCACCACATTGCCTATCTGCTTATATTTCCTCTCAGCCCATCAGAAGGAATTAACGTAATCAGCAGTGCAAGATCAAACTATTTTATGTATGCAGTTTAATATTCCAAGCAACTTTTCATCAATCAAAAACCCATTTTCATGATAAACGATCAAAATCATGTTTATATTTTCATGCTCTACTTTCTATTTCCATAACTCACAGTCACGAATGGATAATATGCTAGTAACATGCGCCGGCCAATTTCAGATGTTACGTCCCTCAGGAAACATTTCAAATGATTCAGTTCACAAGAAGGTGAGAATTTCTGACAAGCCAAGTGTCAAGGTCATTTCTGCATTTCTCATTGATGCACAATAAATGAATTCCTCAGCAGAAAATTATGTTTTGGAGAAGCGGTGCATTGTTGTAGAAAGAATACAGATTATAGCTCTAATAAAGAAATCACAGATAAATTCTGTCTCAGATCATTTACTTGCTCTGTAGTTTACATAAACTTTGGGAACTCTCTGAGCCTCTTTTTAATTTTAATCTCTAAGTGTAAAGTTATGATCTGATTATACAAAAGTAAATTTTGAAACTGAGAAGACACATCTTCAACTATAAAACTTTTAATGACAGATCTTTCAAAAACAATGAGAATATACTAGTATATGCCTTCAGAAGCTACTAGGCTGAGTTCTTTGGACTATTTACTGATCAGAATATTTATTTTCATGTACATTTAAATTTTGCAGGTTTTTGTTGGAGTTGTGAGGGAGGACTTTTAATATGACAACTGAGAACAACTGTACAATGTGAAAATTGCTGCTGAAAATTTTTATTATTTTTTACATGCAGTATATTCTTTTTTTCTTTATTCAGTTTACATACCAACCACAGATCTCCCTCTCTTTCCCTCTCCCACTTCCTCCCTAGCTTTCCCCCCAATCCACCCATATTTCTTCCTCCAGAAAGGTAAGGCCTCCAATGGGGAGTCAGCAAAGCCTGGTACATTCAATTGAAGCAGGTCCAATGCCCTCCTCCTGCATTAAGGTTGTGCAAGGTTTCCCATCCTAGGTAATGGGCTCCAAAAAGCCAGCTCATGTTCCAGGGAGAGATCCTGATCCTACTGCCAGGAGGTCCTTTAAGCAGACCAAGCTACACAACTGTCTTGCTTATGCAGAGGGCCTAGTTCAGTCCCATGGAGGCTCCACAGCTATTGGTCTAAAGTTCATGATTTCCCACTAGTTTGGTTCAGTTGTCTCTTTACGTTTCCCATCATGATCTTGATGCCCTTTGCTCATAGAATCCTTCTTCTTTCTCTTCAACTGGACTCCTGGAGTTTGGCCTGGTGCTTGGCAGTGGATCTCTGCATCTGTTTCCATCAGTTACTACATGAAGGCTCTGTGATGACAGTTAAGGTATTCACCAATCTGATTACTGGAGTAAGCCAGCTCAGGTATCCTTTCTACTATTGCTAGTAGTCTAAGCTGGGGTCATCCTTGTGGATTCCTGGGAACTTCCCTAGTGCGAGGTCTCTCCCTATCTCCACGAAGTCTCCCTTTATCAATATATTTCTTTCATTGCTCTCCCACTCCATCCCTGTTCAAAACGACTCTGAGATACCATCTTACACCTGTCAGAATGGCTAAGATCAAAAACACTGACAACAGCTTATGTTGGAGAGGAGGTGGAGCAAGGGGAACACTCATTCACTGCTGATGGGAGTGAAAACTAGTACAGCCACTTTGGAAATCAGTATGGCAGATCAATCTACTTCAAAACCCAATGATACCACTCTTGGGCATATACCCAAGGAATACTCAATCATACCACAAGGATACTTGCTCAACTATGTCCATAGCAGCATTATTCATAATAGCCAGAATCTGGAAACAATCTAGGTGCCCCTCAACCAAAGAAATGATAAATAAAAGGTGGTACATATACACAACGGAGTACTGCTCAGCAAAAAAAAAAAACAAAAAAAAAACAATGACATCATGAAATTTGTAGGCAAATGTATGGAACTAGAAAATGTCCTGAGGGAGGCAACCCAGATTTAGAAAGACAAACATGGTATAGAATAACCAGACTACAACCCACAGCTCCAGAGAAGCTAGGTAACAAGAAGGACACTAAAAGGGACACATGCATTGCCCTGGGAAGGGGAAATAGATGAGATCTCTTGAGTAAACTGGGGATGAGAGTGGCAGTAGCGGATAGGGGATGGGGGATGAGAACATAAGGGAATGGGATGGTTGAACAGAAACATACAGTATATTCTAATCTTGGTTTCTCCTCCCTCACCTTCTCCCAGATGGTCCACCCTTCCCCCCATCTTCGTTAGGGTTATTATTGCTGTGAAGAGACCATGACCATGGCAACTTTAATAAAGGAAAATATTTAGTTGAGGATTTGCTTATGTTTCAGAGGTTCAGTCCATTATCATCAAGGTGGGGAGCATGGCAGCATGTAGGCAGATGTGGTGCTTGAGTAGCTGAGAGTCCTACATTTTTCAGGTAACAGGAAGTCAACTGACACAGTGGGCAGTATCCTGGGCACAGTGAACCTTAAAGCCTGCCTTCACAGTGACATACTTCTTCCAACAAGGCCATAACCACTCCAATAAAACCATACCTCTAATAGTGCCACTTTCAATGGGGGGCAATTACATTCACACTACCATACCTGCTCATCCAACTCCAGGTCTTTCTTTCTTTAGAAAACGAATATCCCAATATAAAAACAAATAAACCATACAAATAAGCAGAGAAAAGAAAAACAAAACAAAACAAAAACAAACAAAAAAGAACAAATACATGGGCAGGGACACACACACAGAGATATACAAACAAAAGTCATGAAAACACAAATTGGAACCTGTAGTAGATAAATACAAAACAAGTATCCCTAAACAAAGTGCTGTAAGATGGGCATGGGCCTCCCCTGAACATGCCTTGTATACTCCATCAGAGAAATGCAAATGCTTGTCAATTGGAGATAGCTTCTGGGTTTAGAGAGGCATGTGTCCACTTCCCTTCCTATCATTGTGATCCCACCAAACTTGGACCTGTGCAGGTTCTATATATGCTGCCCAGTCTCTGTTAGTTTTTGTGTGCACCAGTCCTGTTTTGTCTGGAAGGCACTGTTTCCTTGGTGCTTCTCATTCCCCAGTGGCTCTTAAGATCTTTTTGCCTCCTCTTCCATACAGTTTCATGAGACTTAAGTGGAAAGGTTTACTGAAGACATCCCATTTAACAATTAGTGTTCCAAGATCTCTCATTCTCTGCACATTGTCCATTTGTGAGTCTCTGTATTAGTTCCTATCTCCTTTAAGAAGTTTCTCTCATGCTGCCTAAGTGAGACACTGGTGTATGAGTATAGCAGAATGTCATTAGAAGTCATTTTATTGCAGTATTTCTTTGGCAGAACAATAGTATTTGGTTTTCCCATTAGTCCATGGCCTATCTAGTCTCAAGTCCTGGGCCACCCAAGCAGTGTCAGGAATGAGATTTTCTCATGGAGGGGTTTTTAGTTTAAACAGATATTGATTCATAGCTCCAACAACTTCTGTGCCACTATTCCATCAGCATGTCATACAGACAAGTCACCACTGTAGACTGAAGTTTTTGTACCTGGGTTGGTGTTTAGCTTTCTCCTATGGTAGTGTGCATGGTACCTTGCAGTACCATGAACACTAGTCAGTAGGGTTAAGGATCTATTTAGGTACCAGCTTAACTTCTCTGTGTTCAATGGTATATAGAGGTGTTTTCTTCATTAATAAGCTTTGTCATCAGCTTTGTCATTACACACTATCCCTGTCAATAGTCTGAGTTGTTCTACAGGGCCCCTTTGGCCATCAATTCAATGAGATGTAATCTATTCCTGGCACTAGAGGTTCCACTTGGTATAAAGAGAGATCTAGTTGAGACTTGGTCTCCTCTGTTATTTGGTAATTCCATTTCTATTTCTTTCATATATGTATATATTTTAAGAAGATTCTATGGTAGTAAGTTTCCATATTACCTCTCGAATGGTGCTCTGTAGCTTTCCCTCCTTTACCCCCTCTACTTACCCCTCTCCATTTAACCCTCCCATTCTAGGCACCCCATAACTATATATTCCACTTTCATACTTTAAAGTTCCTTAAATTTCCCCAGTCCCTTACTCTATACACAACTTCTGTGGTTATATGAATACCATGTTTATCAAAGGCTTAAAAACTAATATCTACATATAAGCAAAAATATACCATATTTGTCATTTTGTGTCTGGGTTACCTCACTCAAAATGATATTTTCTAGTGCCATCCATTTACCTGAGAATTTCATGACTTCATTTTTTTTTAGCAGCTGAGTAATATTCCACTATGTAAATGTATAACATTTTCATTATTCATTCATCTGTTTATGGCCATCTAGGCTGTTTTCAACCTCTGGCTATTATGAATAGAGCAGCAATTAACATAGATGGCCACACATCTCTATAGTAGGATATAGAATCCTTTGGGTATATGCAGGGAGTGGTACAGCTGGATTTTGAGGTAGATCTATTGGCAGCTCCCTGATGAACTATCACACTGGTTTCCATAGTTGCTGTACAATTTTGCACTTACACTAGTAACAGATGTGTTTCTCTTACCCTACATCTTTGCTGTCATTTTTTCTCTATTGAAAATGTATTTTATACAATATATTATGATTATGGTTTTCCCTCTCCTAGCTCCTCTGAGATCCTACCCACCTTGGCCATTCTGACTGGTGTAAGATAAAATCTCAAAGTAGTTTTAATTTGCATTTCCCTGATGATGAAGGATGCTGACTATTCCTTTAAGTGTTTCTCACCCAGTTGCCTATTGTCTTTTGAAAACTCCCTATTAAGTCTATACCTGCTTTGTCTAAATGATGGTGTTTTTTGCTATATAAAATCTTTCACTTTCATTGTGTCATTTATTAATCGTGTTTGTGGTCTGTCATGTTCAAAAATATTTTTTGTGCCAATGAGTTCAAGACTAATCTCCACCTTGTCTTTTTCCGGATTCAATGTATCTGTCCTTATGTCAATGTCCTGGATCCATTTCGAGTTGAGTTTTGTGCAAGGTGATATATGGATTTATTTGCAATTTTATACATGCAAATTTTGCAGGTATTCTCTCTCTCTCTCTCTCTCTCTCTCTCTCTCTCTCTCTCTCTCTCTCTCTCTGTGTGTGTGTGTGTGTGTGTTTTTTTTTGTGTGTGTGTGTTATATACATATACATGATATGTACCAGGGTGGTATTTTCCTATGTGTGTTAGTAGAGGCCAGATGTCAATTTTGATATATTTGTCTATGACTTTTTGAGATGGTCCCCCATTGTTTCAGATAAACTAGATAACAGTGAACAACATGATCTGCTTGCCTTCTCTATACCCCAGTGCTGGGGTAATAGGCTCACACCATAATGTGGGGTTTTATGTGGATCCTGGGAACCATACTTGCATGACATGCCCTTTACCCACTGTCCTGTAGGTTTTATGTCAAGTTGACATGAGCTGAAACCATTAGAGAGGAGGTAACCTCAAGTAAGAAAATGCCTCCATAAGATTTAGTTATGAGCAGGTCTTTCTTTCTTTTTTTTTTTTCTTTCCAGAGCTGAGGACCGAACCCAGGGCCTTGTGCTTGCTAGGCAAGTACTCTACCACTGAGCTAAATCCCCAACTCTTGTAGTAATTTTCTTAATTGATGTCTGATGGTGAAGGGCTCAGTCCATTGTGGGTTATGCCATCCCTGGGTTGATGGTCCTGAGTTGTATAATAGAGCAAGCTGAGTAAGCTATGAGAAACAAACCAATAAAAAGCATACCCCATGGTCTCTGCATTAGCTCCTACCACCAGGTTCTTATGTTTGAGTCCATCTCTTGATTTCCCTTGATAATGAACAGTGCTGTGGAAGTGTAACCCAAATAAACCCTTTCTTCCCCATGTTGCTTTGGTCATGGTGTTTCACTGTAGCAATACAAATCCTAAGTAGAACACTGTTGCAGAATATTTGTTTACACTGTGAATATGTGTCTTTGTCATGTGTCTTCTGATCTGTTTAATAAAGAGGTGAATCGCCAATAGCTAGACAGAAAAATGGAGGTGGAACTTTTGGGGACAGAGAAGACTCTGGGAAGAAGAAAGCTAGATCCACCAGCCAGACACAGATGAAGCAGGATAGGCAGTACAGCAATAGGAAGGTAATGTTTAAATCATGATTTAAGTCTGCTCTCATCACTGACTTCCAATGATCAACTGACATACATTTTTCCATTGAAAACTCTTGGAACTGATTGTATGATACAACTTTAACATGACTTCAAATTGACAACTGAGTAGACAAATGCATTTTGTATTCTGTTTCTACATTTCCTCATGGCTTAACCTTATGTCCATTTTTACCTTCATCCTGAATTTGAACTGAGGCCCTGGGTAGGGATCTTCTGCTTCTGTGAACTTAAAAGTTCACTTTATTCCTCTAAGGTTATAAATTTGTTTATGTAAAGCTTAATATTATCCAAAATGCCAATATTTTCCTTCATGTAGAATATAATTGCTAAAAGTGAAGAGAAACATATAATAATAAAGATACATAACTCAAAAAGACAAAAGATGCCACCAATGACCTCTATAGTTTCCTTTCTGCATCTTAATCTTGTTAGACTCTTTTATGCTGCACACAATGGGCTATGTTACCCATCTGGAACAAATCCGTTTGAATTTTGTGGGTGACTATGGTATGTAGCTTGTCTAGGTTAGTCTGTGTGGACCTTTCTTGTCCCTCTATCCAGTAGCTTAGCAAGTTCAACGCTCTATGTTAATTCAAGTTCACTCACTGATGTCTGGAAATAGCCTAACTGCTTTCATCAGTTAAGGGACTGAAAAACCATGTATAGGGAATTGCCTGGTTTAGTCCATTCTGTGGGATGAAGTTACTACGTGGAGGCTTGGGAACTCATTGCTGCTATCGTGGAAAGTCTGAACACAACAGGACAGAGTCCATGAACAACTGAATTTATTTTCAACCCATCCTATCAAGTTCTGGGTTGGCAGGGAAACCGAGGATGGGGCAAAGAGAAGCAGCAACAGATCAGCGAACACAAACAACAGCACCAGCAACCTAAAATTGCTACATCAGGAATGCAGCAGCTCTTGCTTCCAGACTTGTTAAAATGTAACTCTGTGGGAAGAAGTGTTTTATACCGTTTGTGGAAGCCGCGGGGGGGGGGGGGGGGGCTCTTTTGCCTCTGATGATTGGAGAACTTGAAATCAGCAGTGGAGAAGCTGTTGTTTTCAATTTTAAAAAAGGGGGCCTGAACAAAGCTAATAACCCTACCACCTCAGAGTGGCCTGGGCAACAGATGTGCCCCACGCCAAGCTTCACTAAAGCGACTCCAGAGTAAACCTGCTAGGTAGACTTCGGGAAGATCCTGGGTTCCTGGTGTGTGTTCTGAACCCGAGCAGCAGATCCTCTGAGACCTCTTTCCAAGAAACCCTAGAAGTAAATCCAGAAAATAATACAACAGAATCGGCATTTCCCCGATGAGCACTATGAACCAGTAGCTTTTTAGAAAATCTATGCTATGATAAATAGCTCATTTATTTTAAAGTGTATAGGTCTTTAATCCAGGCCCCTGTCTAATTTACTGATAGATAAACCCAGTGATTAAAGCACAGATATTGAATGGAAATAAACCCTGGTTACTTTGTATTCTGAGACAAGGAAACCTTTGCCATTGCAAGAAGACAGTGCCATCTACAATGTTCACTCTTGAGAACCTCACAATCAAGTTACGAAACAAAACAGAGCTCTCACAAAGACCTCTTATGATGTTTTAAGTAGGTTTCTGTATTAGGGTAGACTCCTAGCAATCTCTGACTATGTATGGCTAAAAACCCATGGGTTTGATTAGGTTTATTTTTGAAATTTGTTTTAAAGATACATTCCTGTATCAAGGCTACATTGTATCTGCTTACCAGATGAACGAAATACCTGCAGAAGCCAGATATAGTTTCTCCCAGAACTGGAGGTACAAACACTTGCTGTCATGTGGGTGCTGGGAATCCAAACTGTGTGTTCTGGAAGAGCAGCCAGTGTTCTTAACCATGGAGTCATCTCTCCAGCCCACCTAGTGATGTGCTAAGCCTAGGGTGTTAAAGCCTAGGGTAAGCTGGTATACGGCTAAACTAATATTTCCAGAGTTCAAGTCAGAAAACAAATGAAGGGCATGTTGTTAAATGGTCAAAAAGTCTTAATTCAGTCCATAAGTCCCAAATTATTTCAGACAAGAGGAACTACAGTTTGAGTAAAAAACAGGAGGTTGAAAATTAAAATGAATTAACAATGAAAAATGAAATAATCTGTTATTGGAGCAGAAACTATTACCAGTTAGGACTAAACTTTATTCCTTTGATCATATCAAAAGGTACAGTTAGCTTTTATAAACTATTTTTAAGACTGATTCTTGTCTTGAATTTACCTAGTGTCTCATATCTTTCAAACTGAATTTCCTACATAGCTACAGTCAGCCCCTCAGGATGCGATGGTCCTGTGACATGCACAGCAGTCTCATTTACCCCCTAAATTAGCCACCACTTACCATCAATTGATTTCCCTAATGACAAGTATTTCCAGCTTGCCCTACATCTCCTTCTTCCAGAATTTATCACATCTATGTGGGTTTGTTTCAAATGTGTAGTGGCGGCCTCACATACTCCTTGCTGAAATTCCCTGGGTACCAAGCCCCACCTGAATCTCTTCCACCCTCTCTTGATGATGCTCTCATCCTCATGACTTACTCAGATGTTGCAGACAGATGCCAGATTCTTAGTGAAGTAGCAAACTTTCTTCAGGGACATCCTTGTTAATTGACCGCATGACAAGCTCTTTCTCCCAATTCTTGTCTAGGGTTAGACAATGATGCTTCTAGGACTTTCTCTCTCTTGCTAGCATCCTTGGGTGATAGTGACTAATTATGTATCAGAACATCAAGCTGACCCATTCTCCTTTTTAAAATCTTTGCTTTGGATTTATAGTCTCTTTTCCTCAAAAGGAGGGGCTATCTTTACAACTAGTGCTTTTCTTGAAATGTTTCCTGTGTTTCAAATTGAAACCTATCCTGTTTCATGTAAAACTTTATCTGAAAGTGTCTATAAAAGGAACAGGTGGGCTGGGTCAGCTATTTACCTAGGAGTAATTGTGTGGGTCACCAAGTTGCTCAAGTGTTAGGGATGAGAATGCATGTGCAGTATTTAAGAGGTTTTCAGATTCTGTGAGGTAAATTTTAGTTCACCTGGTTCAATCTGGGTCATTCCATTACAGAGAGCTCCACTTCTGCCACTCAAAAGACTAAAGCACACCCCAAGAATAGCATGATAAGGAGGAAACATGGAATGCTGAGTGTGCTGAAAAAGCTTCATCCAATTAGGGATTGGGGTGATGCCTTGATTCATACGGAGAGTGGTCATGCAGAAATAACCAAATCTGTTATTTTGGGATTGGTCACTATAATTTTACTCTGAGCACACCAGGGTCCAGTTTACTCCTTTATCTTTCATTGTTTCATTCTAGAGTCTATTTAAACTGTGCCAAAAATGTCATAGCTGCCCCACTGGTAAACCATGAATTTGCTTATGGATATGAATAGGATTTGAATGTGCTATCTATGTCTTCTGCATAGATCCAGAAGTGTGCATTGGGTCCAAATACAACTGAAAACCTTCCCATAGGAAACGGAATTGCTGCACATTCTTGCAGCAAGATATATGTGTCTGGAGTCACCAATTCCTCAGGAGAATTATTAAAATCATTATGTTACTCTCTAAAGTACAAAGTGGTACACAGTGGCTTCTTTTAAGGTCATATATTCATTCCTCATTCATCTAGTTTTTATTTTTAAAAGAAGCATGTCTTGAAGTTTAAGGTGTAATGGCCTCACATCTCAAAAGGGAAGGACAGTGCTCTGGCAGATCTAGAACTGTCCTGGACTCTGTGGTTTCTTGGCACACTAGACACTCCCTAGGTGGTATAGTCTGACCAGAAACCTGAGGCATTCTTTCAAAAGTAACCTATGCTGTGTCTCATGTTATCACTGAACAAATTAAAAGAAAGTAGTCTACTTTAAAGTTCTTAGAAAATAAAACTCTAGACACATGAACAACATCTCACAAACATGCTAACCCGTGTTCCAGAAGGAACAAGAGCAGGGCGATGGGTCTCCTCACAGCACTGTTCCGTTGTGTCTGAGTCATACTGCAGATTTAAAGAAAACCTTATACCATTAAGTGCATGTTGAAAACGAGACCTCGTTTTCTAATTCATGAAGAGTTATTCATATGCCTTTAAAGCACACAATATTTCTTCTAGTTAGTTCTATTTTCATTGAGATGAAAACATTGGCAGCTTGTTAGTAAATCATTTAGTTCTGCCAGGTGTGCTCACAGCTATCATCCAGTTGTTTGCAGCCTGTGCTCTAATTACTTATATTTTTTTCTGAAATTGGGAAAAATATGGAGTATAAGTATTAAACATGAATTAAATCGGAGAATTTCATGTGATTCTCTTTTCTTCCCAGGTTCGATGATTTGCCCCATTTAGATCTGGCACCTGGGGAAGTGGTTTAGAGCTATACCATGATAAGCATAACCAGAAGCCTTACTTTATTAGTCCTGCCTGCCTTTAAGCACTCCATTGCTTTGCATTTATTGGAAGCAATCTACACTAATTTATGATTTTCTAAGGTGACTTTAACTCTCTTACATGTTGCTCTTCTCATCTGCTATTTTCCTAAGTCTGGGGGAGGAAAGCACTGGTTTGAATCAAAGCAAATGAAATCAAATATCTTTGATTTCTTAGATATTAATACTAACTGTGGAAAGCGGAAGAATCTGAGGATTGTATCCACTTTTACACTAACAAATTGCATTGCCACAGTGGAGGATGTTGGCAGAAGTCATGGTACTCCCAGGTCAAACATAAAGGCCTTTATTCCTTATACGAAAGGCATAAACTCCTTCCTGCCCTCTTGGCTTCACTGTCCTATGAGAGTATATGCAATATTCCTGTTTGATATGTGAGTCAGAAGATGGGGTGGGGTTGACATGAAGTGCAGCTCCTGGACATGACATGCTGCTTACATGAACTCATAGAACCTCTGGTTAACTGTACAAGACCAGCTCCCAAGGCCCCACCCTTAACTGAGGACATATAGGAAGTCCTATATTATTACTAGGGGAGGGAGAGTCATTTCTTTAGGAGTGTAGCCACTGGAAGGTTCTCCACACCTAGTGATAACTCAGTACTTAGGAACACATTAGCAGTGCTGATTGCATGTAGTGAGTTAAGATAAATGAATATGAAGAGAGGCCATGAAATTGAGAGGGAGATGTGACAGGGGCTCAGGGGCATAGTTAGGAGGGATAGTGTGGGACAATGTGATACTGTGTGCTATATGAAATCTTCAAAGATAAAATAAAAGTAATTTTTTAAAAATTAGCATTTTTATACAGGTTTACTTTTATGATGTGTAGTAGGCAAATATTTCTTTTATCACAATTATTTTGGCTTTAATATTTTTATTGATTATACATATGAGCAATTTCCTGACTTTGTATTCTCTTTCATATACAAACTCAGTGGCAACCAGACCCAACAACCTAAATGTTACCTCCACAAATTGGTTTCACAGTCCATACTTGGGCAGTGAGAGCTGGCTTTTTCATTTTGTTTGTGAGATTCAAATTCATGTCCAGAGCTAGAAATATGATTATGCTCCACAAGCTAACACAACAGATGTTTTGTTTCTAGTTAAGTTATTTTCGCATCTTCCTTCCCCAGCTTCCAAGTGCATCTTACCAGAAACATCCCCTCTTTTCCGTCATGACGCTAACCTAGTACTTGACCTACCTCGAGTCTCTGCCCAACACGTTGTGGCAATAACTTTGCTATAGTAACATCATATGTCTTCCAATTGTTTTCATTTTAGCATAGCCCCACAATATCCATGCTTAATAAGCATAAGAATCAGAACTTGGTCCAATAACATCATTTCAATTTTTATGAAAGAGACTAAATTAAGACATCATAATTCCATACGTGTATTTGTGTTTTAATAGACTTATGTTTTAGAAATCATAAAGTACAAAGGATCAACTCATTTTCGTAGTCAAACATTAAGTATTTAAGTGCAATTTGACATACTCTGGGTGCTTCAATATTAATGAAGAAAGCAAAAATCTAAGTTTTCTTAAACTGTAGATTCAGCCTCAAGATACTTATAAAATGTCACTATGCTGAGTGTTCCCTATACAGAGAGCTTTAAAAATCCCTATACAATATGAATATTTGAAATCTATTAAAAGTTCCATGACTTTTATGACCTCAATGTGCATGGAATAGTTTGGATGAGATAACCTTATTCATTGTTGCTCTCTTGTGCAGAAGAAGTAGTAATTTTGGAAGCAGCAGCTGGCCTTATCAACATTGGTGACATTCTGCACTCAAAGGAAGAGCATGTCTAAAGCTGAAAGGTAAGAGGCAGCAAGATTTTAAAGGGCACCCTTGCTCTAAAAGCTGAAGCAACACAACACAGAACTTGCTGCTCTTTCTCATTTTGACTGTGCCTGGCAGATGCTAGATTTTCCAACACTGTTTGCTTAGTGTGTGAGTGAGCATATTTTTAGATGGAGAACTGCAAAACCCCAACTTGACAACACTGGACAGTGTAGTGGAAAGAGGAAAGCACACAGGCGATTAGCATTCTATGTGTAGATCTCCTGATTACTGTATGAACTGCAGATGTTTTGTAGCATCAAATTGGTAAACATTCTTAAACACAAACAGGCAGATCCTAAATATCTTTCCACCTTACCCACACATGTTTATTCACTAATGAAACATTGCCATGGAAAATAAAAATCATAAAACAACTGGACTTTGGGAGACTCAGTAAAACTAGCATAATCTGACGAAAAGGGGAATGATGGAGGACACCTGTCATGATTTCAGAAATCTTTACAAACAGAGAGGAGTCTCAGAGTAAAGGCCATTTGCAGATGCCCACCTGCACTATCCCTTCTGTTTGTAATGGTCATCTTCAGAACTGCCATTTAGACAGCCCATTTACTGTGAAATAGTCTGTATCATTTTAAAAATGCTTCATTATTTAAAAATCTGTCTGATAATTAGGCAAAGTGTTCCAATATATGATGCCTGCGCATGTTCTCATCTTACAAATAAATATAAGAACTTAAAAATGTTTTTAAAAGTCTAATATACTTTATCCATATTATCACTAAGTTGATGGGTAAACATGCTTAGTTGTCTCAATCAAATCATGAGACCCTTTTTCAAAGTCTCTGAGCACCAAATTTGTCTTCTTTAGAACACCACTTTTTGCAGACATTCTTCAAAAAGACAATGTTATAACAGGACCTCTCTAGAGTGAACTAACTAATTGATTCATAATTTAATGGGATCATCACTCCATGGAGCATTCTGCTGTATATATATATATATATATATATATATATATATATATATACATTTTATGTGGGAGCCCATTTAAATACCCCACATATATATGTTAAACTACATCATCTGTTCCATATTTAGGCAATTAACCTTTTACATTTGTGTCAAGAAATGGTTCTTCAAATTATGTATAGTATAGTTTTCACTTTTTTTTCCTGAAGTCCGTCATGGTAGTCACTGTTTCCTGCCACCTAGTCGATGAATTACCCTTCTGTTATATGCTGTAGCATCATGAACAGGTAGCCAATTGTAGGTGTAACCAACAGTCTTATTAAATAAGAAACACAGAACCAATGTAAAAGAGAAAGCTGAGAGGTCAGAGCTCAGAGCTAAAATCTCACCCTTCCTCCTGCGGTGTCCCAGCTTCCCGAAAAGAGAGCTATATCCTGTCTGTCCGTCTTTTTATAGTATTTTTTCTGCCTTCTCATTGGTTGTAAACCCAAACACGTGACTGCCTTGTCACTGTCTGTATGTACAGTCCCCCAGGTCTTAAAGGTATATGTCTCCAGTGCTGGCTGTATCCCTGAACACACAGAGATCTATGGGATTAAAGGCTTGTGCCACCACCGCCACACTCTTGTTATGGCTCTAATAGCTCTGACCCCCAGGTAACTTTATTTATTAACATACAATCAAAATCACATTTCAGTACAATTAGAATACCACCACATTTCCCCTTTTCTATTTTAATAAAAAGAAAAAAGCAAAAGGTTATAACTAACAAAAGAAAAACTATATACAAAAGTACAATAACTATATACAATATATACAAGTAATAAATACCTAAACAGGTATTTGACAAATCAGAGAAAATAATTCCATTATCTATCCTATTTTGGTAAATCCAAGATGTATCTAATGCACTTTCTATCCTAATTAATTTTCAACTATAACTAACTAATCTTCAACTCCCTCAGAGACCCAAGAAGGAAATAATATTAGCTAACAAAAATAAAAACAGGAAGTACATGCAAGCAACTTCCAAAAAATTTGTGAGTTTACAAAAACAGCCAGCTGCCTGGACAGTCACCTGAGGTTTCCGCAGTGTTGGGGCATCATCTTCAGCCTATAGGTTTATCGTATCTGACAGACTCATTTGTGAAGTAGGATGTACACAAGGTCAACAGTTCAACCTCACATTGGGTGAGAGCAGTCCATGTACCAGAAACACCTGAATTCCACTAGTGTCCTGTCATGATTCAGGATTTTAAATTCTGGAAATTGTTTAGAGTTTTTTAATTCAGCTGTTCATTCTTCTTGACTGTGTATATATGGCTTCATCTCAGCATCCCCTTCTTCTCCACAGCTCTCTATTAAATGCCAGTCTGCTTTTGAGAGGCATGAGCTTTCAGCTGCTGTTCTATTGCACAACAGAAGCCATCGGCCCTCTGCCTGTTAAGCTGCCTTCGAAGAAAAGGGCACTGTACCTTTTCCGGATTGTGAAGGCCACTTCAGGGATGGGGCCATATTGTCCTGGCCTCAGAAGATGCCTTTTGATAAAGCCATAACCACACTTGTTTTGGCAAGAATCAGTAGTCCCTTGTTTCGTGTTCTGTCTGTCCATTTTGTCCTATTGATTCGAGGATACTTTGTTGTCCAGTGGCTAACTTTTGCCACAATGAAAGTTGACCCCATATGCAGTTTCTTCAATGCCCATATTTTCTCTGAAGTAGATTGGTACTGCCAGGAGCCGACATGTCTCAAAAAAGAAAAATTTTCTAAGTTATTAAAACATTTTAAATGCCATATTCTGTAGTTCTCTGAAGGGTTTGAAGATGACCTGTCTAAAACATCTCTGCTCAATTTTTAAAACATATCTAATATGACTACAAGTTCTATTGTAATGTCTAACTACTAACTTTCATTTCTTTATATCCTAATAGTTGGTAATAATAACATTCAAGGATCAGAAATTTGCATTACATTGTTAAATGAATGGTATGAATACAATTAGAAATATACATATAGCATTTTCTAACAATATCAATTTCAAATTTGTATACAATATAAAACAATCCAATCCAATGTAAAGTATTTAAAACTAGTAATTGTCTTTTTCTTTTCTTTCTTTCTTTCTTTCTTTCTTTCTTTCTTTCTTTCTTTCTTTCTTTCTTTCTTTCTTCCTTTCTTTCTTTCTTTTTTTTAAATAAGAACCTTAAATCTAATCTCCTTTGTTTAGCCTTTTTTCTAACCCTTGACAACAACTTGTAACCATCCCCCCTAAACATTGAAAATTATCCCAGACCCAAAACCCATTAAAAAGACCAAAAAAACTACCTGCCCCACACCACCTCTTTGGGAATGTGGGCGTCGTATTCTTAAAATTGCTTCCTGCTGGGTATGGGCGAAGTTTTCTTTATCCTGAAAGAAAAATCTTAGGTTAATTGTCAAATTCTAGGAAAGGTAACTATATCCTTCATTATCCAGCCTGTGTATCATGCCAAAGTTCAGGGTTTATCTCAAGTCCTTATTCAAGTAGTCTTTGAGACTGGATAATGACTTGAGACTGGATCATCTCAGCTAGTCATCTCAAAATTGCTCTGAGCACCTTGTAGTTCAAAGCTGATCTGTAGATGATGTTTGTCAGCTTAGTGATATTATTATTGTCCACGTGGAATTATTGTTGTTGTGGGGCCCCATCTTCTTTCTGGAGACTTCAGTTGATGTTAGGCCTGGCTGTGATTTCCTGCAGAAAACTGATAAAAGTCTCGAACACAAAGACATATATATGCAGGTAATTGAAGCCTTTTTTTTCTAGAATTAGTTAGTACTCTATATGACCATTCATATCTTAACAAAGTTTAAAATGTATATATATATATATATATATATATATATATATATATATATATATATATATGTTAATCTTGTAAATTTTGATTTTGGCTGTTTAAGCATTTGGTTGGAGAAGCATTTGGCTGGTTAAGCATTCAGGCTTTTAAGCAGCAGTTCAGGTGAGAGCCATTGGGATGAGGACACAGAAGCTTCCAGTCTGAGGAAACAGGACCAGCTGAGGAACTGGTGAGGTGAGATAGCTGTGGCTTGTTCTGTATCTCTGATCTTCCAGCTTCGCCCCAATACCTGACTCACAGGTTTGATTTTATTAATAAGAACCTTTAAGATTCATGCTACAGCCAATATCTTTCATTTCCTTTAAGACATTTGACAAAAGCAGAGACAATAACACCATGCTGTGTACAGCTGAGTCTGACATACACCTGAGCAACCCCAACCAGATCCTTCCTCATATCACTTCAGTCCTGATTTAAAGGCTGGTGCAGACAAACACTAATTCCATTAATGAAGGAACGGATCTCATGATGCAGTCAACCTCCTAAAGTATCAGTTTGAACATGGCCTATAGGAAAGTCATGGGACTTACCTTCATTGTCACAGGGAAGAGATTGTTGTAGGCACCAAGAGACAAAATAAATGGGGCGCTTGTGTATTTAACCTGGATTCCAAAGAGAATGAAACCAGAATGAAGTAGCTGGTAAAAGCAATTTAACATAATTCATGCTGAATTTTATTTTTTTAATGACCTAAGTTTTCTGGTTTTGTATTGTTTTGTTGTTTGTCTGTTTGATTGTAGCTGGGTTTATGGGAACTACATGTGTTTTCTGAAACTAGGGTTCTTTATTAGGTCATCACGTGTAACAAGAGTTTTGATGTCTTAGGAAAGTACAGAGGGAGCCAAGTAACGTAAGAGCATGCCAGGCTGCAGCTGTCTTCTTATAGTAAATAAATTCAACATCTTGCTTTGTGAAAAGGATGTTAGTTTATCTCCTCATTTGTAAAGAGTCATAATGCAAGCCATGGTTAAGACTGACCTGAGGCTTTGTGTGTGTCACACTAAGTTGAGTTGTTTACTAGGTATTGTCCTGAGAGGCCTTTCTTCCAATTCATTTCTGGCAAATCTTTCTACTGCAATCAGTCCTGAATATTACTCAAACTAATCTTGATCACTAACTCTTACCAGTTTCTTCTACTTTTTTTTACTTAATTTTTAATAATTCTTTGGAATTTGATTACTCCATGTGTGGTGGTATTCTAATTGTACTGAAATGTGATTTTGATTGTATTTTAATAAATAAAGTTGCCCGGGGGTCAAAGCTATTAGAGCCATAGACAGAGTGTGGCGGTGGTGGCACACGCCTTTAATCCCATAGATCTCTGTGTGTTCAGGGATACAGCCAGCATTGGAGACATACGCCTTTAAGACCTAGGGGGCTGTACATTCAGACAGTGACGAGGCAGTCACGTGTTTGGGTTTACAACCAATGAGAAGGCAGAATGACTTTTAACTGCTTGACACACAAGGAAATAGCTCTCTTTCGGGAAGCTGGGACACAGCAGGCAGAAGGGTGAGATTTTAGCTCTGAGCTCTGACCTCTCGGCTTTCTCTTTTACATTGTTTCTGTGTTTCTTATTTAATAAGACTGTTGGATACATCTACACTCCAAGAGCTGATGATGTCCGTAAGCTCTCTCCTGACCTTGCCTTTTGAAATGGCAACACCTAGAGAAACCTTAAAATAATCTTGAAATTCTGCCCCTAGTCTGACTTTACCATTTTTCTATAAATAGAAGATCTCATCAACCTACAATTTACATTCTAAACCACCACTGTTATTCTTAAAAATTAAATCAGACCTCTAAGAGTGGTTATTATCCTATGGTAAAACTAAATTATGCCTTTGAATAATTGCAAATCATAATTCAATCAAAGACACAACTAAGTATATCTAATAAGGTTATGTCCAAGTTAGCCCCAAACAAACCCAACCTCTGAAGTCACTTTGATGTCTCTAAGCTAGCTAGATCCTTTTTACAAAATAGTCTTCTCATATCTCTTTCTTTTTCTCTGTCTCTCTTTGTCTGTTTTCCTCATGCACATAGACACATACTCACTAGCTCACGCATAGAGCAACATATACATGGAAGGATGGACAGTATTTATACTGTTTATAAAATCATAGAAAATTAAGCAAATCAACACCAGTATGAGTAAAAGTGATGGTATTAGTAAGAGGATGTCAGTAAATTGTGTAATTTGGAGAAAGCCATTAATTTAAAAATCAAAGATATTACCTGTAGCAAAGATTCTTGTGGATCGTGTATTATATTTCATTTTCCTAAATGAAAGTTTTGTTCTGAGAGTTATCCTGTCTCTACTTGCCCAAAACCTCCAAAGCATTTTTAATTCCTAATAATGCATCAGATAGATTCTTGTCCGTACATTCAACATTGAGCTTTGGCTCAAGATTCTTCTGAATCGAGCCACTGAACATCATGTCTAGATTATTAGCATTGTTCTTATTCCTGTCATTATCATTCTGCTGTAACCTTTCTATAGCCAGCAGTAATAATGGTCTTCTATAGATGAATATCACATTAGAGTGACTATATGCTGACATAATTAAACCCAGAGACACCTCCATGTTTATATCTTTGCAAAGCCAATTGGAATTTATTTTTCAGATGCCTCCTACAGTTCCTACTCTTGCTTATTGCTCAGCAGACCATCTGCTCTTCTTCCATCTCAGGGGAAAATGAAGAGGCTTCTTCCTATCGTACCACTTGTACCACTTATAATTATTACTTCCCAATCATGTTTAATTACTCAAGAACCTAGAAAATACTGAATTTACTTTTCCTATTTATTGTTTCTTCTTACCCTGGTAGAATGATGAAAGATCTTGGGAAAATGCCCTGCCTTTTTTCCATTATCATTTTATCTATTGAACCTAAACAGTGTAGAATCAGGGAATGTTCAGTAATATTCATTGAAATGAAACCCATGAAGTTAACAAACCATCCAAAGATGTACCTGCAGATACCATATACCTGCAGAACATATTATGCATATTCTATTACACAACTTGACATGTTAAACAAATTATTGAGAATAAAAAAGATGTCATATGGAAACGCAGAATTTAGTGCAAATTAAACCTAAATTTTGGACCCATCTCTTGTGAATTCTAGCACCTAAGGTGTCTTTGGAGATCATAGATGTCACATTGGTGCTTTGGTTTGAAAGTAGAGGCCGGGTTGTTTTGGAAAAGCTGATTAACAGGTTTCAGCAAATTTGTCATGCTGCATCTCTTGATCTCAGCAGTGGGGGACAAAATGATTTCATTGATAAGACATTGATGTGTTTATGATAAATTCCAATTTTGCTCCCTCACTTTGATTAAGAAAATATATTATGAAGTAAATTACTGAGTCTAAGTTCTGAGAAATGCTTCTGGAACCATATTGCCTATTTTTCCTCCATATAAACATTGATTTTTTTCCCTTTCCATTATTTTCTCACTCTTTACTCCACAAATAATTACTATTTTCTTACTAATCCCTAGAATTAACAAGCATTTAACAACTGAGAATTATCTTACAGTGCTGTTTTATTTTTTATTTCCATCATTTTCCTTATAAATCATTCATTCTGATTATCTACCAAAAGTCTGTTATGGAATATATTTAAATATTGTGATAAAGTCAACTTTTCAAAAACATATAACTTTAATTTTCTTTTCTATACAAATATTGCATTATAATTTTCCCTAATTAATATGTATAGTGTTAGTATTGGTGATTTAAATGATTAATGGAATTTAAGGAAGTTTAGTAACTGGAATACTAGACATTCTTTCAGAGACTGTGGATGAAGATATTTTAAGTTCTAGACCACCTACAGAAGCAATTGTGATGTTGGTTGAAAATATTTATTGTCGTCCTCATTTTCACAAAAAGAAACGTCTTGTAGTGAGTTAATTAGCCCAGAGGTTAGTAAGAAGTGGACATGAAATGCAGCCCTGGATATCTGAGCTGAGGAATGTGGACCAAAGTTGCATGGCAGCTTTAGCAAGGCCAGCAAAGCCAGCAAGGCAAACAAGCCCAGAAGTGATTAGATGACACCCCTTGCAGTGGCCCAGTAGTCTAGCCATCATCTCCTGGACTGTATTGTTCTCCTGGGGGGTTTACAAAACAGGATCCCAAGGAGGAAGCAAAAGACTCTGAGAGCGGGTTTTCTTTTCTTTTTCCTTTTCTTTGTTTGTTTTCTGGTTTGTTTGTTGTTGTTTTCTTATTCCCCCCAGCTTTCTCCAGAACTTCACAAGAAGCATCATAAATTTATTAAACTATTATTGATGAAATTATTATGGCCACTCCACGTAGTTAATATATTTATTTAATGGTGTAACTCACAAATTAAGTGATAGGTAGGTCGCAGGGTCTGGGAAAGGTACATCGCAGTCCAGCAGTGTTCTCTGGAGCTCTGCTCGGTTCACCTCCACGGCTCAGGGTCCCGGCACAGAGAGCGCACAGAGAGAGCGCTGGCCCATCCAGCTCTCCTGTCTCCAGGCGCCTCCCCTGGCCCCGCCTCATAGGCATAGGCATGACAGTTGCCAGAGTCTCAATGGGGGTTGGAACTTCCAGATCCAAGCTGGAATGGCTACCCACTACATTGCACTAATGACAAATGATAAAAAAAAGTCTATACAACCTTGTAAAATATTTATTTACTTAATTTAATGTGTATATGTGCGTGTGTCCGAATAGATGAATGTGTACCACGTATTTCTATGAGCCCCTGGAAGTAAGAAGAGGCATTGGATACCATGGAACTGAAATTAGATGTGATTGTGACCTGCCATGTAAGTGCTGGGAATTGAGCTCAGGTCTTTTGCAAGATCAGTAAGAACTCAACCCACGAGCCATCTCTCCATCCACTTTACCTTACCTTTAAAAGTGTGCATAGTGTAATAAACCATATCAGTTAATTCTTTCTATTTGAATAGGTTTCTTGTTAATATTTTTATGCTATGTGTCTACTACCACAATTAAAACACCAAATTTTAATATCCAGAATAAATTTTTAGAAATAGATCAGCTGCATATAAAATGTATGCCTCTAAAATCATTGACAGCTAAAACTGCAATAAACATGATAGAATGCCCCATGGATCAATATAAGATTCAACACTGTGGCATTTATTCAATAACTTGAATTTGCTTGGTTTCCTGGAAAAGCTGTCCTGCCTAACTATAATTTTTTATCAGATATTATTCCTTAAATTCTTCCTAGTTTTGTTGATATTCTACCTTGGTCAAATGCACAGAGATTATCCAAAGCCAGTTAGCTCAAAAGCAGGAAGTGAACATTTATAATTGGTTAATAATGATACTTGGTTACTAATTTATTGAAACGTGACACAGTAGAGCTGTGCTGGTAATTTGGTACATTTTCTCATACCGAGTTATTTGAAGCCCATGCATAAATCTTCAGTAGTTAATATTGATTTCATTTGACATTGTGTCGTGCTTTTGCCCATTTGACATCTTAAAAAGAGATGTTAGAGTACAGGTATGAATTATTATAATGAAATTTTCATAAATTAAAAGTTACTACTTAATCTTGTTTCATCAACTCATTCTAAGTTCAGGTTCCCGCAAACAGAATGTAGGAAAGTAATTGTGTTTACAACCTACTCTGTTATTTAACGGTAGTGCTTTAGTTAAGTTTCCATACCTTTAGAAACTAAGTTTTGGGGTCAAGATGCTAACTTCCTGAGTCTGAGTTCCCATTTCTCCAAAAATAATGAAATTATAGTATTACTCTAATGAATGAGCCTCTAAAAGAAACTGGATGCTTCATGCAGCTATGCTTTGTCTTACAAAAAATAAGAATGTCTTTCTTTGCACTAATTCTCTCTCCTTTTATTTCTGGCAGTCACGTCTTTTTAGTTGAGATATGAACAATAGAGTCTAAAGACTCATCTTGAAACTTAAGTGTCAGGATTTGTTTTTGTGAAAAAAGTATGTCTGTATTTGAATCAAGTGATCTGGTATATTTTGTATAACAGCAAATTTAATCATAATGAATTACATTAATATTTTCCCCAAATATCTAGAATTTCTTAGCAACTAGACTGATGTGACCATTCAAGCAATTTGCTAAACACTTTTATTTAATTATGTATAAATTTATAACATATTGCCAAATTATCACATTTTTGTAGGTAGGTCACAAGTCTGGTAAGGCTTGGTGAACTACTTATACATCTGGATCTCATCTGAAAGCGGGCATTCAAGACTGTCATGGTTGCTCTCACCCCTGAGCTCAGAATGGGAGGAAATGCTTTCCAGGCTTGTAAGGTGGTTACCCAATGCAGTTTCTGCGGAGGCTGTCAATCAGAGCCTCTCTCAGCTTCAGGCTGGCCATTGAGGAGCTCTCAACATCCTGTCACCATCTCCCCCAGTGGTTTCCCACATGAGAGCAAGCAAGATTAGGGCAAGACTAGTCATTAAAATCTTATATAGCAGGATCACTGAAATGACATATCACAGTCCAGACCCATTGAAGTGGGAGGGTCTTTCACAGGATTTAAGCTCAGGAGGAGTCGGAGACAGTAGAGTCAACAACAATATATTCATTTGAGTAATCAAGTCTATGGTTGAATCCGATGAAATCCTTTTTCAAATATTCATCTTATTCATGACCTATATATACTTAATTTTAATATTTATTGACATCAAGCCATTTTCAGGGACATTTTTTTTAGTACTTTTTAAAAACTGTATTTTTTTCCCTCAAAGGATTATCTCTGTCTTTAGAATAATTCTGCAAACCACCAGGGACACTCGTATTCTACTCTTGAGTAGTTATGGGTAGTTTAGTTTGTTTACAACTAAATTAATTTTAGATTTTAAAAAGTTACCCAATAATTGACTGTACACATTAAAATAAAAATTAATGAGCCAGGTGTAGTAGACCAAGATTTTAATCCCAGCACTTTACAGGCAGAGGTAAATGTGTCTCTGAGTTCAAGGCCAGTCTGGTCTATATAGTGAGTTATAAGCTAGCCAGAACTACATAGTGAGAGCCAGTCTGTGTGAAAAGCATTCAGATCCAAGTTTTTGTGCTGACTGTCTTGAAGTGATGTTCAATACAAGCCACTACAGAGTAAGACAAGTACATCACAAACTATGTAAAAATTTTACACTGGAGCTGTTAATGAAAATCACAGGAAAGTATCTACATCAGTTAAATGTGGACTTTCAGATTAGGACCTGCTGTTTTGTGGTGTGGTCTCCAGATTTTGTGTTCCAGCTGTGACACAATTTGAATTATGAAACTTCATTGGTCCTTTAGGAAACTGGTGGTAATCAGGAATGTGAGAGAATTAGGGGTGAGTAAAACTGAGCAAGGTATAAATAGATAATTTTGTAACGTTGCTCTGAGAGAAACACATAAAGTTCAACTAACTCCATCAAGGCCTCAGACTTGCCTTTCTTTTTCTCTGGGAGCAGCAAGCTGATCTTTGTGAGGAAGAGGTGACACTTAGAAGTGTTCCCTGATAGAATCTACTAGAATGTTGATTAGGAGTTGATTCATGGCTTTAAATAAAATATCACATGGGTTTATCCAGACTGCTAAAATGAATCTCATACATATTATGAAAAACAGAGTGTGATGTAATCTGTTCTTTAAAGTAACATTCTCTACCCTGTAAAACTATGTTAATATTTTAGTCTTTGAAAACCCATTCAGTGTTACACAATTATTTTTATCTTTCTGATCCTGATCTATTCTACAGTATATTATTTAAACATTGACTTTATGTTGAAATAAAATCACAGATTTATGACATCTTTTGTAACAAAGATATATACAATGAGTATTTGTCGCATCTATTGTTGTTAATGAGAAATTAATAATAATCAGAAATGCACTTACTTATTAAATGTGAGTCATTCTTTCTGTACATATACAGACACACAGAACTGTACAGATTCTAAATATGACTGGGTGAAACTGTACCACTTGAATGCTAAACTATAGAAGAGTTGGTTTGAATGTATGATGCTACTAAGTTTGCCTTGTTTTTATAACATGGATATAATACCATAAGATAATAAATACATGAATATCTTTTCATTATATGTGAAACTACAGAAGATGAATAGGAAAATTGTTGCCATTTCAATTATTTTTAGAAATACCAAAAAAATACGTATGATGAGCAAATTGACTAAGAATACATTTAGACATTGATTTTATATGCAAATTATATAAATTTATATTCACAATTCACAAGCTACATTACTGACTTTCTTCTTTCAAGCTGAGTTAAAGTAGCAAATCATTAACATCTCCAAGTTGTAACTCCTTGATCAGCAAAGTAGAGATCCTGAAAGGTACTTTTTACAGACTTTATAGAACTTAAATTAAGAAATATGATCCCATCAGGTATTTCTGTATAAATATTATTACTCATCATTAAAAAATACCCTGTCAGGTAACAACACTATCCATCCATGAGACATTTTTACTATATCATATGGAATTTTACATAATAATATTTTTGGAGTATGTATTGGAGGTTTCCTGACTCAGCAAACTGTAACTTTTATGTACACATATTTGTTCCAGGGTTTAAAAATTACATGTAGTGTATGAATATTTCCACCGGGTATTGGTTATATACTGAATGTGATACTTAGACAATGGTTGATCCAATTGAGGGCTTCACAAATGCTGCTCATGACAATGGGAATCTTGTTGGCTACAAAACATGGGCATATCATAAAGTGCCTGAGAGGCTGTAAAAGGTGGAGGGGGTCTGTTATGTGAAAACTTATTGTGTTTACCAGGTAACTGTTTTCTCTCTTAAAGAGTTAGGGCCTGCCCACACTGGTGCAGCTCCTGATTCTTCTAATAAGTGAATTTCTCAATTGCTTTCCTCAAGGTTTTTCAGGAAACACTGACCTTCTTTCTTTAAGAAACTGGTGATGCCCAGATTGAAAAAGTTCATTTCATTTCATCTTATTCCCACTAAAGGACTGATTTAACTACGGTCTATATAGTCTTTGTTAGAGAGAAAATACATAAGATATGTGGAGAAAGCAAGGAAAATACAATCAAATAAAGCTTATTTTTATTAATTGTGCAGTATAAGAATATTTTTTATTTTCTTTGTTGTATGTACCTTCTCCTAGTTTAAAATCCATCTCTATTATTTGCATATAATGTTGGTCTATGGAATATTTGAGTGAACCACTTTGTATTAAAAGCTGATGCAAAAACCACCTGTGTAAGTAAAGATATAAGTACTTGGAGATTTTGTCTTCAATAATAAAAGAAGCAAATTATTTTTTAATCTAAAGTGGGGATTTGCACATTCATTAATATGATTTTTGTTTCAAAGTTAAGAAAATAATCATATATTTCAAAATTAACTAAACTTATGTTAATACTTATGTCTCTGTACCTCGTGATGCTTGACTTCTCAGGAGCAGGTGATTTTATCTCTCACTGTTTCCCTTCACAAGCCCCTCTGCCATCAGCATCTCACACTGCACTTTTAGTATCTTTCTTCTACCTCTGAGGTTTCCCCCCTTGGCCTCAAAAGGAGTCAATATTATTGGCTAGATAACAAATGATCCTCCTGGAACTCTCTCCTCTTTTTATCATTGTCATCCATGCAACAGTGACATAGACTTGTGTGTATGATCAACCTACCTTTCTGAGCCCTAGACCTTTTCATACAACTGCCTAGTCAAAACTCTCACTTCTTTGAATATTCACTATCATCTAAAGTTTAATTTGTATGAGATTAATGCCTCACTGCTGTAAATATCACTCTCAAAAACAACAACGTGACCCTAATCAAACATTATTCACATTTTATTATTCCCAGTGATGATGTGATTTACCACATTTAGTCAGGGGAACCAAGTCCACAGCTTATATATGTTCCTCATTCTCATCTTATTACATCACCAAGTTATAAAAATGTACAACTTCAGTAAATTCCCTAAATACATTTAATTACTTCTTTTGTATTATACCCTGATATTGAGTTACTATTTCCTCCCATCCCAATAAAGGCAATAGATTGTGGTCATGTCTCTTGGTGTCTACACTAGATTCTTTCTTGAATGCTCTTCAGATTGTAACTGCTGTCCTATTCTTAAAGCATATTTCAGATAGTTTTGTACACTCCACCAAATTTATTACAGTTACCTTATTTCTTTCTCACTGTTCTTGGGAGAAAAACCTGTACCTCTTGTAATCACTGCATATTCTCCTAGATTTTCAGTCACTGGCTATATCACTCTTTATTGCCTGGCTGCTCTCTTGTCCTCAAGATTTCCATAAAAGTCACCAATTGTACTGTGTTAATAGATCCACACAAAACAGAAAGCTTGCTTCTGGGTGTGTTGTTGGGGGAGTTTATAGCAACATGTCTACACTGAGACAGAGGACTTGATATCAATATGAGATGCACCATCCAGTAAATTGGGGGTGGATGGAACTAAATGGGGAAGGAAGAGGAAACCAATGGTGTGAGCTTTACCACTGCTCTCTGGTCCCATGAAGGAAGCTATTCTGCTCCCCTAATTCCTCTCTGCCATGTTTGACTGAAACTCCTGAAACCATGAGCCAAAAGAGATCATCTCTCTCTAGGTTGTTTTCCTTGGGTATCTTGTCAGAGCAACAAAACCAGACCAACATGGGTTTATTTAATTTTCTTTAGCTTCAGGCCCCTTACATTTTCTGTACTCAGCCTGGAACATTCTTACAACTTTTCTGTCTTCACATTTCTTACTGACTGCCTCAACACTGACTTAAACAGGCATTCTGTAGACTATATTTGCTCATATAATCCTGTCTGCGAAGGTTCTTTAGTTAAACAGAACCCCAAACAGTATGTTTTCACTTCACAGCTGTCTTTTTAACTTCATCTGTATTTATATTCTTTCTTCTGAAGTTATATGACTGGAGTTTCTCTACCCTAAGGGACTTGAAAATAGTGACCATGTCTGCTCTCACTCACTAGTAGAACCTGAGGCAAGGCATTTGGTCTATCAATGATGATGGTAAAGAGCTTCACAATGACATCACAATGACATTCATAATCACATCATTATGGTGTGCTTTCAGTGTCTGTTCATCTGCTGTTTGTTCACATCCACTTTCTTAATTACCATTGTGTTTATCTAGAACTTACCCTGTGATAGTGTTTTAATAATAATGATAGAGAATGCATATGGTTCTTCTTTATAGAAGCACTTATATACCAAAATAAATATATGCACAAAGTTTAGTCTAAAATTGTCAACTTTCTTTAAAAGAAAGCATTTAAAAGTAAGAATATCTTGACTTGTATCACACCTATGATGTTAAATTGAAATGAAATACCATCTCCTTGCCTTGTCCTTTAGAGTCTATCAGAGCATGCAAGCAATATCCCTGTTAGATGAAATGCAGACATATATTTGTTCTGTACTCTGGAGCATGCTGTAACCTATATTTCCTATTTCATCACTCTTTTTTTCCACATACATTTTTCTGAACAGCTTTAAAAATTGTATGTTCCATTTAGAATTATTATATGGCCACTGTTGAACTTAACAGAATTAAAATCAGAGCATAATATATGACTCACATAATAGAACATGATTGTCTCATTGAGTTTTGTCTTTGGTTATATTTTTTCTCCTACACTCAGAGTAATAAAATCACAATTCCAGTATGTACAACAAGGTTTAGTGTGTGCAAACTGACCTAGTACTGACAAAAGTTGTAGCACATTGGACAGTCTCATTTCTGAACTACCTCTACCTATAGGGCAAGAGTTAAGAAGGACAGGATACTGGAAGTTTGATAAAGGCACAAAAGTGCTATATGAGAAAGAGCTTAAAGAACAACTTAATGAGTTGAAATGGAAGGCCCAGGTAATAAAACTAAAGCATATTTTAAAAAACTGGATATTACAGAGTGATCATTATTCAATCAAAGGGAAGAAACTTAAATAATGAAAAGAATACGGGAAATAACTCATTCAAACTTCCAAATAAAATAACAAATCTCTCTTAAAGTCTGAGGAATGCCAATTCCTTGGATTGAAATATTCTATGATAATAAATTCACCTCTAAATACATGTGGGAGAAAAATACTGAGCATTACATACTAAATATGGACCCTGACTTTCTAGACTCTTCTGAAAGGAGTAAAGATATGAACTTCACAATTTAAAAAAGAGTCATGTGTAATCAGAGACATTTAAAATATCTGATAAGTATATTATAAAAACTATGTATTGTTACCTCTTGGGAAGAGACTGAATTGGAAAATTAATTAAAAATTAATTGAAAAGAGACTGAAGGGAAATTTAATGACAACTTGCTTTAAATATTTCAATATTAACATACAGCAATAAATGATAATAGAAATAATCATATCTCAAATTCATGGCCCCTTTTCCTTTATTTTTATTGTTACATACATATATATGCAAATAAATATGCAAAATAACCCACTGAGTCCATTTACTATTGCTAGTATGTATATATTTTTGGGTCTGACTTCTTGGTATTGGATAACCATTTAGGGAGGTTATCCATGAAGAATATTAACTCTGCCTTGTACCAGGCTTTTTCTTTCTCTCCAACCAGCTCCCAAATCATGACACAGAGACTTATTATTTGTTTTGAATGCCCAGGCTAGCTTAGTCTTGTTTCTGGCTAGCTCTTTTAACTTTATTTAACTTATTTCTCTTTATCTGGCTTTTTGCCTCAGTGCTGATTACCTTTCTTACTTCTGTATATCTTACTTTCACTACTTTTCTATGTCTAGCTGGCTTCTGTCTGGCTTCTTGCTCTGGGCATGTGCTTTCTTCTCTCTTTCTTCTTCTCTGTTTTGTCTTTCCTTTCATTTCTCTCTCTTTTTTGGGGGGGGGGTTGTTGTTGTTTTTTTGTTTTTTCGAGACAGTGTTTCTCTGTGTAACAGTCCTGGTTGTCCTAGAACTCCCTTTGTAGACCAGACTGGCTTCAAACTCACTGAAATCTGCCTGCCTCTGACTCCCGAGTGCTAGGATTAAAGGCATGTGCCACCACTCTCTTTCCTCTCTTGAGACTACATTTCTCCTCCTATTTATCTTCTCTGCTTGCCAGCTCTGCCTTTCTTTTCTCTGCCTTGCTATTGGCAATTGAGCTCTTTACTAGACCAATCAGGTGCCTCAGGCAGGCAAGGTGAAACAGATGCAACACATCTTTACATAACTAAACACATATCCTCACATCATCAAACAAATGCAGCGTAAACAAAAGTAACACACCTTTGCACAGTTAAAGCAATGTTCTGCGGCATAAACAAATGTAATACATCTTTGCCTAGTTAAATAATATTCTATAACACTCCCTCTCTCAGCTGGTGTTAATTGCCTGTAGCTCTTCATCTAGAGGTGGGGTCATCTTAGATTTCCCCCATGCAAGTTGGCAAATCATCAGTGTTGTCATTGTTCAGGTCTTATATAGGAAGCTATACTATTGAGATTTCATGAGGATAGCTTTCCTGTCATCTATAGAAGATATTTTCTTCTATCAGACATGGTCCTCTCCTTCTCCCACAGTGTTCCCTAAATCATCAGGTTGTGTTGTAGATGGATGAATTAGTGCTGGGCACCCCACAGTTACTTTTCTCATTATTTTGACAGGTTGGGGGTTTCTGTAATGTTCTCTGGTGCATAAAGAAGCTTCTTTAGTGAAGGGTGAGAGCCTTACTCATCTCTAAGTACAAGGATAAGTCTATAGAATATATTGATGAAATACCATGGTTTAGGAAAGTCACAGTCGTTGATTTTGATCTGAGACCTATCATCTCATGATCCATGTGTGGTTGGATAGGTTTATAGTAACAGGTATGATTTTACTTTTGGTGAGCTAGCCTTAAGTCCATTTAGGTGGATACTGATTATTTCCAAGATATTAGTGCAACTATTACACCATTACAAATTTTGCCGTGCTGGTCATTGTTGTTTTTCATAGGCCTCACAAGTGGGTAGAACTATTTAATGCTTTCATTTACAGCTTACACAGCATCTTTCAGTACCAAGAAGTTCTGGGCTCAGAATTAACTTGGTTCCTCCTGGTCCTATGTGCTGTGGAGCTTTCAGCAAAATGGACTTACCATCAACTTCTTAAAGTCAGTCACAGGCAAAAAACAATAGACTTTATGGTTTTGGAAGTCTCTTAGATTTCCATGACTAACAACTCCAAAGGAAATTTCTCATGCTTGGTGACAGGATTTCTTTAGATAGTATATGGCTTTTGGTAGGTGAATGGGACATTATCACTATAAGTGGCATAAATTTATTATATATGTATAATATTCATATATGTATATATCAAATTCATATTCATATCATAAACACACAAACATAAACATATACACAGAAACACACAAACATAAACATATACACAGAAACACACATATCCATGTATATGTCTTATAAAATAATTTTAGATAAATATAAATTCAGATAATTCCCTATGACTATTTCAAATATCCCTAGTGTTTTTTAATCTCATATCCCTTCTATTCCTTCTCTATTGTTCTTCCTCCCTGTCCTAGTTAGATATTCTTTTTTGTTTATTTGTTTCTTTTGCTTTTTTTGTCAACTTGACACAAGCTAGAATTATCTGGGAAGAGAAACCTCAATTAAGAAAGTACATCAGGTTGTCAAGGATGGCGCATTTTCTTGATTACAGATGGATAAAGAAAGGCCCCGCCAATTAAGCATGGTGCTGCTAGACAGGTGGTCCTGGGTGGTATAAGAAATCATGCTGAACAGGGCATGAAATGCAAAGCAGTGAGCAGAATTCCTCAATGGCCTCTGCTTCAGTTCCTCCCTCCATGCTCCTGCCCTACTTGAGTTCATGCCATTACTTCCCCCTGAGATGGACTGTTGCCAGGAAGTGTAAAAAGAAGCAAACCTGTTCTTCAATTTGCTTTTGGTATTAATATTTATTACAATAAATAACAAACTACTCATGTTTCTCACCCCAAGCCCTTGCCTTTTCCCCTCATTTCTCCCTTCATATCACATATAATGCTGTTCTCTTCTCTAGACCTCTTTACACACCCCCATGGTCCCTTTTTATTTTCTGCAATTACTCTGGGATGTGCACTGACATCTAAGATTTGAAACGAGCAACTGCAGATGAAAGAGAACAGGTGCTGCTTGTCTGCTTTTCTGGATCTGAGTTACCTCACCCAATATAATATTTTCTACTTCTATGCATTTATCAATTTACCCACAAGCTTCACTATTTTGTTTTCCTTATATAGGTGCAGTATCCCATTGTGTATATGTATATTTTCATTATCCATTCATACGTTAAAGGGCATTTGTGTTTTTTCCCCATTTCTTTGCTATTATGAATGGAGTTGAAATGGGCATGTCCAAGGAAGTATTTGTGTAGTATGAAGTTGGTTCCTTGGGCACATGCTAAGAAGTGATATAACTTGGTAATATAAGAGATTTAGCTAACTTGGGAATTCTCCTCAGTGATTTTCATAGTTACTGTACCAGTTAGGAATCCCACCAAGTGCAAATGTGGGCTCTACTTTTCCCATATCTTTGCAAGTATTTGTTGTCAGTTGTTTTCTTGATCTTAGCCATTCTGGCTGAGGTGAGATGAAACCTCAAATTCATTTCAATATACACTTCCTTACTTCCTTAGGATGGTGATCATTTTTGAGATATTTCTTAGCTATTTTTATTTCCTCTTTTGAGAACTCTTTGTTTGTATCCATCATCAATTTTTGAATTCAGTCATAGGGTTCATGGACTCTTTGTTTATTGAGTTCCTCATACATTCTGGATCTTAATCCCGTGTCAGATGTTTAGCTGTCAGATTCTCTCTTGCTACAGGGGCTTCCTCTTTACTAAATTGGTTGTTTTCTTAGCTGTACAACTTTCAAGTTATATGAGGTCCCATTTGTCAGTTGTTGGCCTTAATTCTTTAGCAAATAGGGTCCTAGTCAGAAAGTCCTTTCTTGTATCTACATCTTAATGTGTAGTCTGTATACTTTCTTTTGACAGTTCTCAGTGTTTCAGGGCTCACATTGAGGTCATCAGCCTCTTTTGAGTTAATTTTTGGGTAGAATGACAGATCTAGAGCTAATCTCACTCTTCTACACATGGACATCCAGTTTTTCCCAGCAGTACTCTCTGAAGATGCTTTCATTTGTCAAGCAAATATTTTGACATCTTTGTCAAATATATGAGGGCTATAGTTACCTGTACTCATGTTTGGGTATTCTATTTTGTTGCATTGGTCTATTTCTCTGGTTTTGTGCCAGTCTCAAACTACTTTTATTTTGATAGCTCTGTTATATATCTTCAATTTTGGAGGGGTAATCCCTCTAGCACTATTAACTTTACTCAGGATTATTTTGGCTATCTAGGTCTTTTGTGGTTCCACATGAATTTTAGGATTTTTTTTTCTTTCTTTGAAGAAAATTGTGAGGATTTTCATTGGGATTTCATTGAATCTGTGTATTGCTTTTAAATAGAATGCTCATGTTCACATATTAATTTTATCTAACCATGAGCCTGGGGAATCTTTCCATTTTCTAGTGTCTTATTTCATCTCATTCTTTGAGGGCTTAAGTTTTCATTGTAGAATTCTTTCACCTCCTTGGTTATGTTTATTCCAAGATACTGTTTTCACTGAGGCTGGAGCAAACATGAATGTGTTCATGATCGCTCTCCCTCTCCCTCTCTTTCTCTCTCTCTCCCTCCCCCTTCTCTCTCTCTGTTTGTTTGATGTTACTTTATAGAAAGGATACTGATTTTTTCTAAGTTGATTTTGTATCTTGCCATTTGCTGAAATTTATAAGCTTTCTGGAGGAATTTTGGGGACCTTATATATGATATCAAATTATATTCAAATGGATAATTTGGCTTTTTATTTTCCTGTTTATATCCCTTTAATTTCCTTCTTTTGACTTATTGCTCCATATTTGAGCATTATATTGAAAAAAAGAGGATATAGTAGATTATTGAACTATTTTGTCTCATTCCTGATTTTAATGGGATTGCTTTGAGTTCCTTCTCATTTGGGGTTTTTAAATATATTTTTCATTGTAATTTTAATTTTTATAGACTTAGTTTTATATGCATGTATTTATTGTGTATATGTGCATCATGTGTATGCAAAAGCCTGGCTAGGTAAAAAGAGACATTAGAACCTCTAGAACTAGAGTTACAGATAGTTGTGAGCTGCCATGAGCATCCGGTGAACCAAACCTATGCTCTCTGCAAAAGCAGTAAACACTCAAAACAGTTGAGCCCTCTCTCCAACCACAATTTTTGCAATGTTCTAAAAATCAATTACTGTTGTTTTCGTTTAATTGCAACATTAGAAATCTTGGGAACAGAAGATATGAGTAAGCGAATTCCAAATCCATGTCAATATGAAACATTTCAGATTTTAAATAAAATTTTAAAATAAAAATTTTAATATAAATGTGTTTCAGCACTGCCTGCTTAACATCTTAACATTCAACTCACATGTTTAGTCACTTGATCCTCTTTCCTTCTCTTTGGAAGCTGGATGTACTTCGTGATTACTGCAAAGTTAACAAAGTCCTTGCCCAGTTTTAGAGACTGAAATATAAGCGATGGGTCAATTTTGCTTAATATAATGATAAAGAATTACAACACAAACAGGCTCAGACCCAGATATTCAGGTGGGCTGTGAAAGGTCGAAAAGTGTGCATGACTATATGTCTGGGTTTGCAACAGGTAACATCCTTGGGATGTTTATGGCCATAGATTTAAGAAATAACATAAAAATGGAACATTACACAAATATGATAGACAATTATAGAATCCTCCGCCATAGTTTATATTGTCTGTGTACTCATCATTAGAATGAACACCACAAATTGTAGTCTAGATGTCATTCAATGGAAGTCACTTCATTTCTTTCTCTATGTGAAATCAAGGAAGCCATTCCATGTCCCATCAGCTGCATCAACTGGCCCTACCAGTGCTAGTTTAGAGATTTCCCAGTGTCCTGTCCATTCAGTCCAATTTAATCAGCATCCAAACTGGGGAAGCTTGGGCAGTGTATTACTTTTATTCTGTAAATAATATACAGGTTTAATTTAATAATCAACAAATATTTTTTTACCTAATCTGGGACAAAATATACATTTAGGTAATTATTCTTCTTCAGAGCTAAGTGATGTTTTATTCAGGTCTTTCAAATTCAGTTAATATTTATATTTATAATATCAAATTGAAAGACATCTTTTCACTTCTCAGTAAAAGTTTTTAAAATGACTTCAGTCAAAACCATTCAATATAATAATTATATTCAAGCTATTATGTACTTCTATTAAATACTGTATATTATAATCAAATGGCATAAAATCATTTAACTTCTAAGATTCCATCTGGCACTTCATACATCTGAAACAAATACAGCCAGACTAGAAACAGAAAGCATAGGATTCATTCTTTTTTATTGAAGAACAATCCAGGTAATTAGTTTTTCATTAATCTTTAAACACAGAGGAAAAGAAACCCTCATGGCATTTGGCCTTCAAAAGGAAGTAGGCTTTGAATCAATTTCTTTTTGAAAGTTGAGCTAAATGAATTCCATGCTAAACCTCAGCTGTGCTGTGGGTGAAGAGGAAAAGCTGCTATCTGAAATAAGGTCAAGTTCATAGCCAGCTGGTCAAAGGCAAATGTTCTCAAGTATTTGTGAGTGTTATTCCTGCACTTCCAACAGCGCCAGCTGTCCAGCGTCTCAGATGCCTGTCCTCAGCTTATTGCTTCCTCATATCTCAGCGGAAGTCTACCAGTGCAGGGAATGTGCTTCCTATCTGATATTGTTTCACAGTATTTTCAGCCCACTGGCACAACATTTAGTCAGATACGGTAAGTAGAAAGATGAGTCTGGAGCCAGAAATGTCACATAATTCAGGAGCACTTCAGAATGGTATATGCTATCTTTAATGATTAATATTTTGTGGATGCTGAGAAATGAATTTAAGTGTCATTAAAGACTAAACCATTCATCTTGAGAATGCTAGGTGTATTTAATTACAAGATAGCGTGAAAGAGTGATAGAAACATCATATGATAGCAGCACGTGAGTGTGCTTCCATCACAGACACAAGGTTCAGTGCACAAGGAAGCAGTGTATGGCAGTGACCTCTGCTGTCCTAGAAGGCATATATCTTTTTGAATAAACACTGTTGAGTACTGGTGATGAAAACTCATTAGTCATTTGCCAGTGAATTGATCATTTCTCTCTTAACCCCTAATGATTGCCTAATTGTTTATAAGCTAGCAGTTCAGCCCAGCTCTTGACCTTGAGGTTACTTAGATCTCAGTACACTTGAAATTGCTTTCCCATTTGAAATTATTGGCTCTGTTCTTGGGGAAGCTACCCTCCCTTGGTTTCAGAGATGTACAGTCACGTGTTCCATTTTACTCTGTATTGATGCTTGCTCTCTCTTCGTCACCAGCTATTCTGCTTCTTTCTCCAGTTAATAGGGCCATCTAATAGAAAGGACTTCTTTCATGGTCTGCAATATCATATTTTGTTTTTAGACCAGACTGACCTTGAACTCACAGAGATCCACCTGTTTCTGCCTCCCAATTGCTTGGATTAAATGCATGCACCACCACCACCCAGCATATAATATTTTCTTAATCATGATTTATTTGATGACAAAGGCAGTTAATGAAACTACTTAAAATAGTCTCAAGTTTTGCACCATTTTGCCAATTTGAAATTTCTTCATATTATTTTGTGTAGAAATTTCAAGGAATTTCCCATTGATGCATAATTACTCAAACATCTGAATTTAGATAAGTGGATATTCTTCAGTGTCTCATTTCTCTGGTTTTTATCATTCCCACTAACTCCATTAAATGGGATTTAAGAAGCTTTGTATTTCTATAATGCATGTTCCAAAAATATGCTTCTTGTGATCTGGGAAAGGACCTGTGGACAAAACCTCTCTGTGTTCAGCTATGGTTCTTCCCTTCAATATTTCTCACTAAACTACATTAAAATGGTTGTAATGACATAGAAAAGAAGAGGAAGAGAAGGAGGCTGTTGAGGTGGGAATCAAGTCACAGTGTAAAGTGAAATTACAAATATCTCTACTCGTGTTAGCAAATCTGCATCAAGCATACACTGAAATAAAATGTTCTTTCCCTGTATGATGAAGGAAAAATCTCTGGTTTGAATAATCTCTAATTTGAGAAACAGTTTTTTACTGTTCCTACATCTCTGAGCCTCTGAATTTGCCATTCAGCATATTCATGCAAACCTCTTCATTCCCTTTGACTTGGGAGCCTTTTATGTCTGTTCATCATATTTGCATCCAGACCACATGACCCAAGGCAAATTCTCAGTAACTGTTTAAAACAAATGAGTGACGATAAACTAAGGAACTTACACTGCTCCTTGGTTATGGCTACAGGAACCCTGATTTCACTGTCTATAATCAGTCACAGAACCACGTGTAGATTCCATGCACCTTGTTGAAATGAGCACAAATAGGAAGAAAGATCATGATTTGTTCTACTCCTTTGAGAGAAATAAATACAGCAACTAATGGACCTCTTTAAATAGAAATTGCCCAAACAGTAGTTCAGTACTTTATGATCTACTTTAACCCCATGTAATGTCATTTTCTTTTTATTAAGAAAAGTGTTGATCAAATAGTATAGTGGGCAATTATTCAAATGTATTCATCCTTTTTTTTTTTTTTTTGAGACAGGGTTTCTCTGTGCATCAGAGCTCTGGATATCAATTCCCTTTGTAGACCAGGCTTTCCTCGAATTTACAGAGATCCCCCTGCCTCTGCCTCACAAGTTTTGGGATTAAAAGTGCATGGCATCAAAAAAAGTGCCTGGCAACAAAATGTTTTAAGAGTGACTCTCTCATAATAACATGCATGTCGGCACACACGAAAATACGCACACATACAAACATACAGCATCCCCAGTTTTCTGCCAGTGCTTTTGTATAAACATACCTTTTTATTTTTATGAATTTCTTGATGTGGGAGTTCTTCTGTATGCTGCAAATCCGTGTTGCTTATATTGGTTTATGAATAAAGCTGAAGGATATAGCTAGGTGAGAAAGTCAAACTGAATAAAGGGAGAAAGGACAGAGTCTAGACAGATGCCATTCAGCTGTTCAAGGAGCAAGATACCAGCAGACCAGTTATGCCATGGCCATGTGGCAAAACAGATTAATAGAAATGAGTTAATTTTAGTTATAAGAGCTAGTTAGTAATAAGCCTGAGCAATAGGCGAAACAATTTGTAATTAATATTAAGCCTCTAAATGATTATTTTATAAGTGGCTGCAGAACTGAGCAGGATGCAGAAAAGCCTCCAAATACAATGTCTCTATTTAATTTAAATGCATTTAATCTGCCCTGACCCTGTCTTGTCTATTGTTTTCAGAGAAGTATGCAAGTACAAATCTTACTGATTTAATGCAATGTCAATATTGGACTTTTGAACATCTATCTATTTCTGAGAAAATGTGAGGGTCTCTCGTGATGGATTTAGAAAAGCAAGCTCCTCTGACTTCATTCACTATCCCACAAATGGGTATTTTATTAATTATATTTTTAAGCATTCTTTAAATTATATTCTGCCTTACCACTATTGAAAAATTTAATATTTAATCTTATCTCAGAAGAGTGAGACCTGATTTAAAAGAGCCCTAGAATGTTGATTTAATTCACATTTGTACATTTGGAAAATGTGGAGAAGCATAAGCCTAGGGCAGTCTCCCACTAAAAACATGAGTTATTTAAATAAGAAAACACACTGAAACAGTATTTGTTTTTCCTTTGAAGGATGCCATGGCCCCTGTGGTGCTGTGGATGGTTTGATATGATGTGATCTGGAGGCATTAGCTCTCTCACTACTCTTATGCTCAACATTCCAGCAATTTTTGTTGCAGGTAGAACTATCCTCTGTTTGCAAATGTATTTCACCTTGTAATTGATGGTGATAAGTTGTTTTATTCCTTTGGAATAGATGCTAGTAAAGATTAACTTCTGCAATCGAGATAGGCAAGGTCAGGATGCCTCTATAATTCATGGGAAAGAAATGAAAAGTATGAGGGGAGTCTTCATAAGTGACAATAGTTAACAATATTGCTGTCAGCTTGTCAAAACACTGGAAGATGGATGGGGGTCACCTTCTAATGTTGAAGGCAAACGAGGGCACTCTGTTACTTATTTCTCATGTGTGCTATTACCATGCCATAGTGCAAATACATTCTGTTTTAGGAGGACATGTTGGTTGTGAAATCAACCTGGATATATTTGTTTCTTCTCAAAAGCAGTGAGAGAAAGTGTTATTGCAGAGGTGGTAGTTTCAGGAACCCAGAAAGAGTAGATAAGAAGCACCTAAGATTCTAGAAAGGATAGGGTTAGGGGTGGGGCATGAACCTGTCAATCTGATTTTCCCACAATGATGTGTTAATAAAGAGCTGGAAAGATAATAATTTTTATGTTGTTTCAAGGGTTGCACACCATCAATAACTATGTAAAATGTTTGATCTGCCATCCAGAACCCCCACTCTCTCATAGACCACAGCTTTCCTCCAATCCAGCAAGTGGTCAAGTATACTAGCATCACTAATGTAACAGTTAGAGCCCAAGCCTCAGCTATTGAGTGAGGACCTGCCCCCCCCCCCCCCGCACACACATAGTAGGGAGCCAAAAGAACTTCACTGAGTCTTTAGCAAAATGTCACAACACAACTAACAAAAATAGCAGGGCTGTACTTTGATATGCAATACTTCTCTGACAACGTGGACTATCCCAGCAGCAGTGGTAAAATCTAGGACTAGACCAGTGCTAGCACTGTGTTCATGGGCTTCACAAATGATGCTGTGAACCATCAGTGAGACTTAACTGGTAAATGCCATTGCTTTGATACTCACAATGAGGTTACTGACCAAATAAGAGAGGAAGAGCAGCAGTGTCAAACTGAGGGTTGCATCTTTCTATGAGGTCATTTCATGGGTCACCCACACATAGACGAGCAATATTTTCCCTTTAAAGTGTTGAGCAAGAAATTCTTGATCATTGTGTCTAAGTTACTTTTCAGTTGCTGTGACAAAACATCAAAACCGTGGAGACTTACAGAAGAGTTTACTCAGGGCTTAGTCATAGTCTAAGAGGGTTAGATTCTATGATCCTCAAGGTAGGGAGCATGGCAGCAGGCAGGTAGGCATGGCATTGGAGCAGAAGCTGAGAGCTTACATCTGATCTAAAGGCAGAGGCAGAGGGGCAGAGTGGGCTTAGTTTGAATGGCAGGAGCTTTTGAAACCATGAAGTCCACCCCTAGTGACACACCTCCTCTAACAAGGCTATTCCTCCTAGTCATTCCTAAATAGTTCCACTAACTGTGGTCCAATTATTAAAATATATGAGCCTATGGGCATCATACTCTTTCAAATCCCAACACATGGCAACATTACTTCCACTTTCTTGTCATCCTGCTCCCCCTAATTTCTAAAGAAGTAGTTGCTGTGGAATAATGCTTTTGTACATTGGTTTAATAAAACGCTGATTGGCAAGTAGCCAGGCAGGAAGAATAGGCAGGATAAGCAGACAAGGACAATTCTGGGAAGAGGAAGGCTGAGTCAGGAGAAGCCAGCCCACTGCCCAGGGAGCACACATGTAAAGCCACAAAAAATGTGGCGACATATAGATTAACAGAAATGGGCTTAGTTTAAGTGTAAGAGTAGTCAGTAGTAAGCCAGAGCTAATAGCTGAGCAGTTATAATTAATATAAACTTCTGAATGATTATTTTATAAGTGGGCCATGGGACCTAAGAGGCCTGGCACGACCAGAGAAAAACTCCTAGCTACAAGTAGTTGTATAGAGAATTATTACAGGCTTTTCATTAGCTAATCTAGGATGAGTGTAATGGCCAGCATGCCCTGTTTTACCTACATAAATATATAATGTATATAAAAATCACTTGGTACTAGCACCAACTACAGAGAGAAATGCCACTCAAAGGATCATTATCTAACATCTTTACCAGCTTCTCACTAGGATTACTTTGGTGAGGCCTGAGCAGGCACTGTTTTGGGCAGATTTAATCATATCTTCTTGAGTCTAGTGAATTGCATTCTAGTTTTGACTCTGTGGTGTTTGTATGAGATCTTGTAGGGCAAGGTAATATATCCACCTAAGAATGCAAACTTTCAATTTCAAAACTTGGGGTGTAGGACAGCATATGGAATGGATTGTCTTTGTAAGTGGTATGCCTAACTCAAGCAGTCAGCCACAGGCCAGTTCTCTAGGTGGCACTAACCATATCCAGTTCTTTTACTCATGCTTGTAATTTTCAAGAAAAAAAATGTAGAATATACTATAGCAACCTGCTGTGGGATGGTCTGTATGTCAAATTGCTCTGATTGGTCAATAAATAAAACACTGATTGGCCAGTGGCCAGGCAGGAAGTAGGTGGGACAAGGAGAGAGGAGAATTCTGGGAAGCGGAAGGCTGAGACAGAGAGACACAGCCAGCTGCTGCCATGACCAGCAGCATGTAAAGACGCCGGTAAGCCACCAGCCACATGGCAAGGTATAGATTTATGGAAATGAATGAATTTAAGCGATAAGAACAGTTAACAAGAAGCCTGCCACGGCCATACAGTTTGTATGCAGTATAAGTCTCTGTGTTTACTTGGTTGGGTCTGAGTGGCTGTGGGACTGGCGGGTGACAAAGATTTGCCCTGACTGTGGGCAAGGCAGGAAAACTCTAGCTACAGCAACCTGAGACCAAGCTCAGTTCAAGTCCTCTTAACCTTAGAAACACTACAGTCTCTAGTGTTTTGTCTATTAATTATCCTTATTTCAAGGTATGAAACCCAAGATAGAGTGCTATCTGATGCTCCTAAATTATAATGTAGCTGGAGTTTGTGCATACAAGACTCACTTCACCCTGGAAAGCTTTCCTGATCCTATAGTTTTGACTTGCTTTGAATCAAAGACTTCTGTTATCCTCTATGCCTATTTATAAAGCTGTTCCATACAATGGAGTGTGAGGATGTGTGTGTGTGTGTGTGTGTGTGTGTGTGTGTGTGTGTGTGTGTGTGTGTGTGTTGTTTTGTTGGATTCTGACAAGTTGTTAATCAATGCCTCATGAGCCTACTTCACACTTATAACTAAAGGAAACTCAGATGATTAAATGACAGTGTTAAAACATGCACATACGCCGGGCGGTGGTGGCGCACGCCTTTAATCCCAGCACTCGGGAGGCAGAGCCAGGCGGATCTCTGTGAGTTCGAGGCCAGCCTGGGCTACCAAGTGAGCTCCAGGAAAGGCGCAAAGCTACACAGAGAAACCCTGTCTCGAAAAACCAAAAAAAAAAAAAAAAAAAAAAACATGCACATACATTTGCTTCTGTGAATTAGCTTCCAGAAACCTGTTTCACTCCCCATCCGTTTGTAATGGCCATTTAGCTATAGTGAGCCCTCCCTAGATGCAGTTCTGGCAGTGGTTTACTCATGTCAATTAGATAAGAGATGACCTTAATGACAGAATCAGGGAAGGTTTCATCATTTATGCTGTCTCAGTTAGAATGAAGTCCAGAAGAGTCTGTCTTGGCAGTTGCGGCTGGTGCTTCTGGTTTTATCTTAAAGCACACATACAGCATGTATAAATCAAATTTCCTCAAGCTCTTTGCTCCTTTAAAAGACTTCATCTTGAGTGGATAAGGGAATAAAAAGGGTGATAAGCAGGAAATATCTGAAGAAATAACCCTGCCAAGAGGCAGATTCAGGTGCTGGCCAAAGCTTACCTGGAGCCACTGTACTGACTTCTTTTGGTTATTTAAGCTGAGTGGAACTAGTTATTATTCTAGAGTCTTGAATTTAAAAACAACTGAAAGTGCCTTAAGTTCACAGAATAAATAAATTTTTACAGAATATTTCTTAAATCATCACGTAGCTCTGAAGCTATTGAACAGCTGACAGTTGCTTCCTTTTCATTGTTGGCTTTTCATCAGAGAATAGGTGTGGTTAGACATCTCTCAGAAGTGAATAATGCTTTGTTCTCAGAAGGCTTCCTTTCAAAAGCTATTTTAGATGCAGAAATAGCTTAACTTCGACAAATTAATATGAAATCAATGTGAACCATCCTGTCCAAAGGACTTTGAAAAATACAAAACTGAAAACAATCCAAAAGGAAAAGCCTTTTTATATAGGCAAAGCTAAAGAGTGGCAATAAAGCAACTATGTGTTAACCGTGTGCTATATACAAAGCACTTTGTATATATAATAAGTTATGGCCAAACCTCACAACAGTTTGATAATTTGGAAATCATTGTCTCCTTGGGTTAACACTGGCAAGAACAGAGACAAGAAAGAAAGCATTAAGCCAGGTTTCCTATGTCAGACATTGTCAACTCTAACTCCTTAAACCCTAGTAAATCTGTATAACGATTTAATCTGATCTACATAATGGTTTTGAACCTCTTTGAGTAGCTGCTATTTATTTTAAACCTTCTACCCTTTACTCTTATCTTACAAAAATCAGATACACTTGTCAAGAGTGTGTGATGGCAAGGACCTAATTAAGACCTTACAGCACTATTGAAAACTGTGACCACTATGCTGCAAAACTGTTGAGAGAACATGGGCATGGGGATGGCATGTCTTCCAGTGACTCCTTGGAAGTACAGCAGATAGGCAGGGCTGCAGGAGATAGTAATGTGAAGGGCACTTCCTTAGAATGCATGAGCAATAACTTGTATTTCACACTTTTAACAACAAAACTATGATCTAGATAATGAAAAACAGATAGATGAAAAATATCTGCAGGGTATCTAAATAGAAATTTTTTACCTTTTATCATATTAAAGGAATGAATAAAATAGATTCTTATCACTGACAGGACTCAAATGAAAGGAAGGAAGAAAGGAAGGGAGTGGGGGAGGGAGGGAGGGAGGGAGGGAGGAAGGAAGGAAGAGAAAATGAATATATTCACATAAAAAAAAAGCCTGAAAAAAATCTTTGGGTTTATAGATGAGAATATATTTGAAGGTATTTTGTAGGAGTTTCCTCTGATATAAAACATTCCATCTTAGATGGCAGTTCCATAAGACTTTGAATATTCTAAAGGAAGGTGAAATATTCCATTCTGCAGCCCTTTTGAGGGATGAAGGACCTTTACACAGGAGTCATTGAAAAATACAGATATTTTCATGATTGATAACAGTAGCAAAAGTACAGTTAAGAAGTAGCAATGAAAATAACTTTATAGTTGAGGGGTCACCACAACATGAGGAACTATATTAAAGGGTCACAACATTAGGAAGGTTAAGAACCACTGCTCTAAAGGAAGGCTCATTAAAATTCAACAAGTAAACAACTCAGAGGTTTCTGATCACTCCCAAAATGGACCAGATGCACAAGACTCTCCCTACCTCCCCAAGGTTATAGAAGCAATAAAGACTGCTTCGGATGTTGAGACCAGTAAAACTTTCTGGGAGAAGCAGAGATAAGCTGAGCTGCCTGAGAGGAGAAGTCAGTAGCCTGGAAGAGAAAGAGACACAGATTAGCCAAACTGCATAGAAGAAGTTCAAACCCATTGAACTGCCTGGAAGAAGCTCAGACTAACAGCTGTCTGGACGAAATGCAAAACAACGATGCTGCCTGGAAGGGGCCAACATTAGTTACAATGCCAAGAAAGGACCTGTCACATTGCTTGCAAATTGTCCAGGATTCCAGCTTTTCTGTGTTCCATGTGGAAATGGAATTTCAATGATAGAGCTGCCTTTAAGTAATTCTTGCTTCTGTAAGTGAGTCATAGCCTATGCTTATGCAAGTGACCCCCGATAACCTCACTGATTCCCCACCTTGAGTTTTGGTGAGATGCGTACTTTGGTCTGTCATTGGTTCCCTATCTGGAGTGAATAGACATTTGTTCATGTCTCCCCCAATATGGTGTCAAACAACAGATGGGTATCATGAGTTCTATCAGTGCCTCTTTATTATGACAAACTAATTAATAATCACCATTTTGAAAGAACAAGCAGTTGTTTGTTTTATCATGTGCCAGGATTTTTGAGTTTCATATTTATAGTAAACTGCTTTTTCTACAAAATGTCTTTTAGTTTTATAGGTGTAAGACAAAAAATGCAGTCATTTGGTGCTAGTCTCTAGGCGAGAGCTTGATCAGAAATATTACAAGTCCAGTGACTTTAGAATGACATATAGCTCTTTTATATATAATTAATGTTGTGTTTCTTTAGCAGAATTAGGTATAATAATGAAGAAGACATATTTTTCTCTCGATATCTATTTTTAGATTATATTTGTTTAATATGTGTGTGTGTGTGTGTGTGTGTGTGTGTGTGTGTATGTGTGTGTATAAAAACAATGAATCCTTGTCCCAGTATTTTGTCACAGTAGATGGTAAAGAAATGCAACTTAAAACTAGAGAATTTGTGTAGGCTGGTGTCTATTTTTATCATTTGCCAATATTAAGACTGGAAAGACGCTATACTTTACTCCTAATATCCACTTGAGTGAGTACATACCATGTCTGTCTTTTTGGGTCTGGGTTACCTCACTCAAGATGATATTTTCTAGGATGATATGCAGGATGATATGCCTGCAAATTTCATCATGTCATTGTTTTTTTGTTGTTTTTGTTTTGTTTTGTTTTTGCTTGTTTGTTTGTTTTCGAGACAGGGTTTCTCTGTGTAGCTTTGCGCCTTTCCTGGAACTCACTCTGTAGCCCAGGCTGGCCTCGAACTCACAGAGATCTGTCTGGCTCTGCCTCCCAAGTGCTGGGATTAAATGTCATTGTTTTTTCACAGCTAAGTAGTACTCCATTGTATAAATGTACCACATTTTCCTTATCCATTCTTCAGTTGAGGGGCATCTAGGTTGTTTCCAGATTCTGCCTATTACAAATAATGCTGCTATAAATACAGTTGAGTCACTGCCGTTGTAGTATGGTTGAGCATCCTTTGGGTGTACAAGTTTGCACTCCCACCAGCAGTGGAGGAGTGTTCTCCTTACTCCACATCCTCTCCAACATAAATTGTCGCCAGTGATTTTGATCTTAGCCATTCTGACATATGCAAGATGCATCTCAGCATCATTTTGACTTGCATTTTTCTGATGACTAAGGATATTGAACAATTCCTTAAGTGTCTTTTGGCCATTTGAGATTCTATTAAGAATTCTCTGTTTACAGCTGTATCCCATTTTTTATTGGATTGTTTGGTATTTTGATGTCTAGTTTCTTTAGTTCTGTATTTATTTTTGAGATCATCCCTCTGTTAGATGTGGGGTTGGGGGAGTTATTTTCTCATTCTGTAGACTAACATTTTGTCTTGTTGGCTGTGTCCTTTGCCTCACAGAAGCTTTTCGGTTTCAGGAGGTCCCATTTATTAATTGTAGATCTCAGTATCTGTGCTACTGGTGTTCTATTCAGGAAGTGGTCTCCTGTGCCAACGTGTTTAAGGGTATTTTCCACTTTCTCTTCTATCAGGTTCAATTTAACTGGATTTATGTTGAGGTCTTTTGTCCATTTAGACTTGAGTTTTGTGTAGGGTAATAGATATGGATCTATTTGTATTTTTCTACATGTCAACATCCAGTTACACCACACCATTTGTTGAAGATTCTTTTTTTTTTTTGTTGTATAATTTTGGCTTCTTTGTCAAAAATCAGTTGTTCATGGATGTGTGGATTTATGTTAGGGTCTTTGATTCAATTCCATTGATCCATGTGTCTATTATTATGCCAATACCAAGCTGTTTTTATTTCTATAGCTCTATAGTAGAGCTTGAGGTCAGGGTTGGTGATACCTCTGAGAGTTCTGTTATTGTTCAGGATTCTTTTAGCTATTCCGTTTTTTTTTTTGTTTTTTCATAGGAAATTGAGTATTGTTCTTTTGAGGTCTGTGAAGAATTGTGTTGGGATTTTCATGGGGATTTTATTAAATCTGTATATTGCTTTTAGTAAGATTGCCATTTTTACTATATTAATCCTACCTGTCTATGAACATGAGAGATCTTTCCATTTTCTGATATCTTCTTCAACTTCTTTCTTTAAAGATTTAAAGTTTTTGTCATACAGGTCTTTCACTTGTTTGGTTAAGAGTTATCCCAAGGTATTTTATATTATTTGTGGCTATTGTAAAGGGTTTTGTTTCTTTGATTTCTTTCTCGGCCCATTTATCATTTGTATATAGGAGGACTACTGATTTTTTTTTGAGTTAATCTTGTATCCTGCCACATTACTGAAGGCGTTTATCAGCTGTAGGAGTTCCCTAGTAGAATTTTTGGGGTCACTTAATGTATACTATCATATCATCTGCATAGAGCAAACATTTGATTTCTTCCTTTCCAATTTGTATCCCCTGTGTTTCCTTTTGTTGTCTTATTGCTCTAGCTAAAACTTCAAGTACTATATTGAATAGATTTGGAGAGGGTGGACAACCCACAATCCACAGCCCCAGAGAGGCTAGGTAACAAGGAGTGTCCAAAAAGGAAATCATGGATTTCCCTGGGAAGGGGAAATAGAAGAAATCTCCTGGGTAAACTGGGGAGGGGTGGGGGTGATGGGGGATGGGTGTAGGAAGTAGGTTAGGGGCTGGACGGAGGGGGAAAGTAATAAAAAAAGACGTCTTGATGGGGATGCATTTTGGGTTTAGCAAGAAGCCTGAAGCCAAGGAAACCCCCAAGAATCCACAAGGATGACCCCAGCTAAGATTCCTAACAATAGATGAGAGGATGCCTTAACTGGACATCTACCATAATCAGATTGGTGACTATCCAAATTGTCATCAGAAATATTCCATCCAGTAACTGATGAAAGCAGATGCAGAGATCCATAGCCAAGCACTGGGCTCAGCTTCAGGAGTCTTGATAAAGAAAGGGAGGAGGGATTGTACCAGCCAGGGGGGTCATGATGGCAGAATCCACAGTCTACCTGAGCATGGGGGAGCTCATAGACTCTGGACCAATAGTCTGCATGGGACTGTTCTAGGCCCTCTCTATGTGTATGACAGTTGTATAGTTTGGTCTCTTTCTAAGGCTCCTAGCAGTGAGGTCAGGATCTGTCCCTAGTGCTTAGCTGTCTTTTGGGAACCTGTTCCCCATGCTGGATTACCTTGCCCAACCTTGATGCAAGGGGAGGAGCTGGGTCCTGCCTAAACTTTATGTGCCTTGCTTTGTTCAAGCTCAGGAGAGGCCTGCCTCTTTCTGAATAGTGATAGAGGGAGAATTGATGGGAAGGGGGTAGATGGGAGGCAGGAAGGATAGGGGAAACAGGATGAGAGGAGGGAGAGGAAACTGTGGTCAGTCAGTATATAAAATCAATGAAAATAATATTATTTAAATTAAAAAAAAACTTTAAAAAAATGGAAAAATGTTACCTAGGATTCACTGTTACTCGACATCGTGCTATTGAGGCTTAATAGTCCTGATTATTAGAAACAAATGTTCAGCTCTTCTGACAATGTCATGTCAAGAACGGTGGATTTGACTGTTGTTTATGTGAGCAGGTGAATTTGTGTTTCTCTTAAAAATAGTGCATGTTGCCAGTGTCAAATCCAGGGAAAAATATGAGCTATGTAACTGACAATGAAGTAACTAAGAACAAATGAAGAAAAAAATTTCCTTATCTTCTAAGACCTTGGAGATGTGCTTGAGATCAGCATAACCTAAGTATTTGGAATAATTCTGTGAGGATAACTTGATGAAAATCATCGTTCATTGTCTCTGTTGCAGGAAGGAGCCCTCGTAGAGGCAGATACTCAGCAACTCTTTGTCAACCCAGACTACAGGCCCGTGTTTGCAAACCTGACAAAAGATATTTCATTCCCACAGCACTTGATGGCTATTCTTTCCTGTTTTAAAATCTGTTCTTTTGAATTGTCCAAAAACAGCTTGTTAAATGATAGGTAATTTGCTCAGCTGTGATGTAGGAAATTAGGTAGGGTCCTTGGACAAACTGAGCAAAGGTAAGCTGTTTGATGTAGCATGCATCATGTATGTTTGTCTTATACTTAACTTTTTTTGTCATTTAAAAAATCTTTGAGTTTAGATTAGACAAGTTATGAGAAGACTACAAACCCATGTTACTGTAACAGTTTGTCTACCTTTCTACACAAAGACACATGCAGATATTTAAAGATTTTTTTGTATAATTTTTGGTTATCAAGAGTTCTATGCTTTAATGAATATTCTTTTGAATCTAACCAAAGTAATTATTCACTAAGATAATTGGATCAGTTTCTAGTCTAACTTAAAATTAATAACTTACTTCATAGTTATTTATGTAAACTTAAATTCAGAACTGCTCAACACTACACAATTTCAGCAAAATCACAATTCAGCTATTCATCTTACTCTCTGTCTGATGAGGCACAACAGAAGGAGAAGCTGCCAGATTAAACTAGGGCTTTGTGTATTTTGGAAATGCATCTAGATATGCCATACCATTGGGACATGCAAATCAATGTACCAAATTTAGGAGGGTCAGGTACAGCAGATATATTGATATTTTATTAACATTTTAAAGGAAAACCTAATGAGTGGTAATAATATGCAAAAGACTCTATAGGTGAGGAAATATGAGTGAGAATAAGAAATAGATGTGGCTTCCATAGAGAGAAATGATGTGGATCCTGTCCTACATAAGAGTGGAAAGCTCTTCATACTCACTAATTAGACTCCCAGTGCTCCACCAGGGGCCCAGCCGTGGATGTCTGCCTTCAGATTCCTCAGTCCTTGGATGGGGTTTATGGCATCACTATTTGGGTGTCTGGCCATTCCATCACCAGAGTAGGTCAGTTCCTGCCGTCTCGCGACCATTGCCAGCAGTCTTTTGAGGGGGTATCTTTGTGGATCTCCGTGGGCCTCCCTAGCTCTCTGCTTCCTCCCCTTCTCACCTTCCCATGTGGTCTTCATTTACCATGGTCTCCTATTCCTTGTTCTCCCTCTCTTTTCTTGATCCAGCTAGGATCTCCCACTCTTTCCCTCGACTGTCGCCCTTCATTGTTCCCACTCATGACCAGGCTATTCATGTAGATCTTGTCCATTTCTCCGTGTCTTTTTTGGGGTCCCGTTTTCCAGGTAGCCTCACTGGTGATGTGAGTAGCAGTCTAGTCATCCTTGTTCCACATCTAGCATCTTCCTATGAGTGAGTACATACCATATTTGTCTTTCTGAGTCTGGGTTACCTCACTCAGGATGATTTTTTCTAGATCCATCCATTTGCCTGCAAACCGTGTGTGTGTATGAAGAGGATTTATATGAGCGAGAATTGTTGAAGCCAAGGTTGGATAAAGCACCGGGATAAATAACCAAATGAATGGAAGCACAGGATCTATGAACCAAAGGCTGAGGGGCCCCCAACTGGATCAGGCCACCTGAACGGGTGAGACAGTCAGTTGGCTTGATCTGTTTGGGAGGCAGCTGTGCATTGGTGCCAGGTCCTGGGCTCGTTGCATGAGTTGGCTGTTTGAATCCTGGGACTTATGCAGGGACACTTGGCTCGGTCTGGGAGGGGGGAATGGACCTGCCTGGACTGAGTCTACCAGGTCAACCCCGGTCCTCGGGGGAGACCTTGATCTGGAGGAGGTGGGAATGGGGGGTGGGCTGGGGGGAGGGGTGGGCGAGAGGGGGAGAACAGGGGATTCTGTGGCTATTATGTTGAACTGAATGGTGTTGTAAAATAATAATAATAATAATAATAAAAAAACCAAAAAAAAAAAAGAGTGGAAAGCTCAGGCTTAGTATAAGAAAGGAAATATGAGCATGTATATATTTATTTCTTTATGCTCTTGAATGTGGGTGTGAAATGACTAGCTGTTTGAAGTTCATGGCTTCACTTTTCTTCAATGACTGAACATAACCTGGAATTATAAGATGAAATAAGCCTTTCACCCCCTACATTGCTTTTTGTTTAGCTGTTTTATCACAGTGGAATAAAAATAGAATACTTATTTTTGTCTGTATTATTACTTTGTTCTTTGTCTTTTTCCTGGCCTTCTCCCTTAAGGTCTCTTTTTCTCATCTCATGGTTCTTTTTCTAGTTACATTTCTACCAACCCAATGTGTGTGTGTGTGTGTGTGTGTGTGTGTGTGTGTGTGTGTGTGTGTGTGTGTGTTTGTATGAGTGGGTGTCTTAAAACATAAAATCTTCATAAGATGGAAAATTTGTAGTATTTGACTTTCTGTGTCTGTGTTACTTCATTTAATGCAGTAATTTCAAGTTCCACAGTTTTTTTTCTTTATGATTAAATGATTCTATTGTGCATATGTACTATATTCTTTTTATACTTTCATCTAGAATGATTCCATTTCTTAAGGGTCTTTTTGTAATAGTTTGATAATAAACACTGATGTTCAAGTATACATTTTGTAGGACTTAACAAAACACATCTTTTAAATCTATAGCCAGTGATGGCATATATGGAAGCCTAAGTAGTCAAAACAATCTTAGAAAGAACAGATCCATGGGAAAAAAAACATGCTACTGGCAGGAAAATATACATATAGACAAATGGCACAGAATAGAGGGAATAGAAATGAACACTCACATATACATACACCTAAATTTTAACATTTGTATAATATTACTTGTGCTAAGATATGAACAAAAGTCTACTCACTCTAATGTATGTAGGACAAATCAAATAATAAAAGGAGTTTATTGTGGCTACTTACAGAATTATGGGTGAAGTTTTAACCACAGGAGCACAGATAATACAAAAGCAGCTGAATCATTAAAAGGCTGAGCCCAACCTGGGGCAGATGCACAGAAGGTGCATCCCTGGAGCTCTCTGCACAAGATGAAGTTCACTCCAGAACTGAGTCTTGATTAGCCTTCCTTTAAATCTTCTTTAATCTTTAAAAGTTTCTCTTTAAAACATCCTGAGTCTTAACCAGCTTCTCTCTGGGATGAAATATTTCAATTCAGAGGAAATGACTACGTAACACTCTACACATTTCTCCAGCTAGTACAGTTTTTGATCCTCTCTGCTATGATCTCCCATGAGCTTTGTTGTTGGTGATAAAGATGTCTATAAGTAACAGCTTTGGGCCACCATTTCATAGCAATAATCATTTCTTCTTAGGAAGTTCGCTGGAAATTATGTATCTCTTCAGTATACCACATTTTCTTTCTTTCTTTCTTTCTTTCTTTCTTTCTTTCTTTCTTTCTTTCTTTCTTTCTTTCTTTCTTTCTCTCTCTCTCTCTCTCTCTCTCTCTGTCTCTCTCTCTTTCTTTCTTTCTTTCTCTCTCTCTCTTTCTTTCTTTTGTTTTTTTTGGTTTTTTTGTTTGTTTTGTTTTATTTTTTTGAGACAGGGTTTCTTCATGTAGTTTTGTGCCTTTCCTGTGTCTCACTCTGTAGGCCAGGCTGGCCTCGAACTCACAGAGATCCACCTGGCTCTGCCTCCCGAGTGCTGGGATTAAAGGCATGCACCACCACCGCCCAGCAAAAGTAGTTTTTTTTTTTTTTTTTTTTTTTTGAGTTGAGGACCGAACCCAGGGCCTTGCGCTTGCTAGGCAAGTGCTCTACCACTGAGCTAAATCCCCAACCCTAAACTTTTGTTTGCAATTTATTTGTTTTTATTTATTTATTTATTTATTTATTTATTTTTGAGACAGGGTTTCTCTGTGTAGCTTTGCACCTTTCCTGGAATTTGCTTTGGAGACCAGGCTGGCCTCGAACTCACAGATATCCATCTGCCTCTGCCTCCCAGTATACCACATTTTCAAAGGATAGTTTCCTTTCATGACCAATTGTGGCTGAATATAGTGATCTATGGGTATAAACACACATACAAGGCAATTTGATAGGTATATCACATCCATGTAATGAAGAAATAGTAGTTACTTCCCCACTGGAGTCTAAAATCCCTCAGCCATGGATTTTTGTCTTGACTCACAATATCAGAATTCCTCCTGTAGAACGGCCCTTAAATGCAATCAGAAATATTGGTTACACTAAACCATCTATGCTGCTACTGGACCTACAGTCACATCGTGCTTGTCATTCTGATTATGTACCAAGCACAATCTACACTTGTGTGGGAATGTTGGTGACAAATCCCCCAGATACTTGCACAGTGTCACTGAACATTGTGAAAACTATCCAGAAGGTAGGTAGCTTTTAGTTAAGTCCATGCCTAAGTCCTCTATGTCCTGAAACCAATTCATCCATCTTCTTCAGCAATAGTGCCTTAGCATCTAACTGTGGCCTGAAACCAGCAGCATTGGCCTGAGCCTTATTATTTGGGAATCTTCTCTGGAAAACAATCATTAGAAAGGCACTCCTGACAATGAGTTTATTATCTAATGACCTTTGCCTCCTGAGGCTGTTCTTTCTCACTCATTATAAATCTATAAAATACTCAAGGATAGGCATTATGTAACAAAACCTGATTTTACTGAGAGTGGACAGGAAGGTCCATCATCATCCAATCCATAAAGTGACAGTTGTCTTGGTCAGCTAAGGGGATACTTAGAAAGAAACATGGGCAAGAGATAGTACAACAGAAAAAGATTTCACTGTGTCAAGTATTAAATATGTCAGTATATATGGTAGACACTAACCTCTCTAGCCTTGCCTTCCATGGACATCTTCCCCAAATCATCAGAGCTCCTCAGCCTGATATTCTGCTACCTCGGGGAGAAGGGAGAGGGGGTTCCATGCATCTCCAAGCGCTGAGGGCCTCAGCAAGGCTCTGGTGTTCCTTGGTCTCTTTCAGCAACAAGGTTTTCACTCTTAACTTTCAAGGCTGGCTTGCCATTAGAGACAGTTTCTTATTTCTGATAGGCTGAAGTTCAGTGCTGTGGCTCTTGCCTTTTTAAAAAAAAAGGCTTTAAATTAGTTCTTTGAAAGTTGGTAAATAATATTGTGGTTATATCCACCCTACTTTCTCTTCCCCATTCACCATACCTTCCCCTCCCAGCCAAATTTGGAATTCTTAGAATTACAGCCTTCCATTAGAGCATGTTTGACTTACCAGACACTACATATTCAGAGAAAATTGGTCATTTTCCTCCCAGCAGCTAATACTTACCAATAGCTCCTCAGCTAGGGATGGAACGTTATGTGTAACTCGCCTATCCATGTTGTTACTTGGTCGATTTAGGCTTACCCAGATCTTAAGCATGTTGTCACAACCTCTGTGAGCTCATATGTGCAGCTGCCTTGTGGTGTGCAAAACACTGTTTCCTTGTAGTTGTCTGCTGCCTCTGGCTTTCTTACTCTTTTACTCTCTCTGTCACCTCTTCTGCAATGGTCCTGGACAGGGTGAACAGTTTTCAGCCAGCGTACTTCACCTCCACATAATATAGGGGAGAGAGGTATCCACATCATCATGGTTAGTCTTTTTTATCTTCATGTTTTTTTTTCCTTTTGAAACTGCTGATCAAAGCAATTTAAAAGCATTACAGCAGCTCACTAGTGTAGGATTTGGCTTTCTGTTATTTCTTTCCCTGGACACTGTGGGCAACACAATTATTGCCACATTTGCCTTTGAATAAACCAGTGAGACAGGTTTATCTGCTTTGTTTTCATTTTACCATCTTTTAATTGTTTTATGACATTACAAACATTTTGTTTTATATCACTCAGATCTACCAGTGTCTCTACTACCTCATAAATATCATAATTTTCCACGAGGCTCAACAAACAAAGAAAGCTCCAGACTAGTCCAAGGTCCATACTGAATAAACTTTTTCTTAACTTTCCTGTGTACACAGTCTATCTGGTTTAGTAAAATGAGAGGCAAGGGCCATTTCTCTCATACCCAGTCACCGTTATAATATTATCTTGTGGATGCTGATAGCCATGAGGATTCCAGCTGGTCATAACCAACTGTTTATCTAATAGGTCCCATGAGCCAGTCCAAAAGGGACTAGTTTCCCTCATTTTTCTTCAGGTCATGTAGACTTGTCTCAAAGAGGAGAATTGAATAAGTTTATTAAGGTACACAATATTTTGGGGGACACAATACCAACATATTTCCTCTCTTTTTGTCCAAAATTAAAGAAAGCTTATAACTAATACAAGAAAAACTATCCAATAAGTATATGCAATATACAGTCAAGATTACATTAATGATGTCTAGTCCATTAACATTTGACAGATTCAGATAAAAACTCCATTATATATATTAACAATGTCCAGTCCAGTAACATCTGATAAACTCAGACCAAAAAAATTTCATTACTTATCCTATTTAAAACAAGTAGTTCCTTTTTAAAAGTAGATTTCATAAAAATCTCCCTTTTTATCTTATCATATCCATATTCCCTCTTTTTTCTTTTCATAATACATTCAGTAGTCTACCTTTTGTCATTTTTATATCTTCCCCTTTTTCTTCAGTGTAGATTCAATGATTCTTCCCTTCCAAAGCATTCATGTTGATCCTCTTTGGCTCTGTATTCTAGAGCCTCATAGCCCAGGAAATGAAAAGTTCTTCCATTGCTTCTTTAAAAGTCTTTCCCAATTTATGCAGTTTAGAAGCACAAATCTTGACTCTCATGACTTCTAGGATCATGCAATTTTTAAGTTCTCCATACAAATGTTGAACCATGAAATTTCCCTTTCTCTGCTTTGAAGGTTGGAGTTGAGAAATCTCTCACTTTTTCCTTACTCCCTTCTTTATAATTATCTCACTCTTTCTGTGAACTTCTGTTTTGGATCCTAGGAAGAGATCTTTAGGACAAATTGGATTACACTCACTTTCACTTTCACCCTGCCAACTCTGAGAAATTGCAAGTCAACACACCATCTCTTATTCACTTTTTTCCATTTTCCTTTTCATATCAGAGACTAATATTTTTTCATGCTGTTATGATTTCCATACTATGACCTGTGGTGGTAATCTAATTATACTGAAATGTGATTTTGATTGTATGTTAATAAATAAAGTTGTCCGGGGGTCAGAGCTATTAGAGCCATAGCAAAAGTGTGGCGGTGGTGGCACACGCCTTTTATCCCAGAAAGCCAGCCTTTAATCCCAGGGAGTGGTGGTAGAAAGCAAAAAGATATATAAGGCGTGAGGACCAGAAACTAGAAGCATTTGGCTGGTTAAGCTTTCAGGCTTTGGAGCAACACAGTTCAGCTGAGAGCTATTGGGATGAGGACACAGAAGCTTCCAGTCTGAGGAAACAGGACCAGCTGAGGAACTGGTGAGGTGAGATAGCTGTGGCTTGTTCTGTCTCTTTAAATAGACTAACAGACAGGAAAAGATGCCCTCATTCGGGAAGCTGGGACACCGCAGGCGGAAGGGTGAGATTTTGGCTCTGAGCTCTGACCTCTCGGCTTTCTCTTTTGCATTATTTCTGTGTTTCTTATTTAATAAAACGGTTGGTTACATCTATATCTGGCGCCCAACGTGGGGCTAAAGAAAAAAAGGGCTAAAGAAAAAAAGGGAAGAAAAAAAAAAGGGACTAAAGAAAAAGGACAAATGAACAGGGATAAAGGCCGGTGTTATGAAAAAAAAAAATACTAAAGACAAAGTCCCTTAACCAAGAGGCGCTCCAATAAAGTGTGATCTGAGAAGAATCCTCGCGTGGTGGTAAAGAGGATTCAGAACTCAACACACGGAGCGGTGACGTCGGTAAGTTCTCCAGGAACGGTGACGTCAGTAAACGCCCCACAGTTCCTAATTCTCTCTCTCAAATGAGCGGCAGCCGCCGGTTTGAGTTACTGACGGGTTCCTGGGGCTTGGAAGAGAGAGGAAAAGGAACATAGACAGTTATATAAAGAAATAGAAAGTTTAAAAAAGCCATGTAAAGATGGATATCACACAGAGAGTTTGGATTATATTGTCTTTGGGATTTTTAACTGCAGAAAAACATTTGATCGTAAAAGATGTTGAGTTAAATCAATATGTATATATTAAAGATATCTTGACTTTAAAATTTGGATATAAGGATGTGTTACTTTGGAAAGGAGACTCTGCTTTTGTCTCTACAGAAAGCCAGAGGCTATGGATTTTTTCCAGATTGAGATACATCAGGTTTGATCAGCCAAGACCCCCTGAAGGGTCTCCGATGACACCATGGCCCAGATGATCCAGCATCCAGAGTCGTTTCGGGGCAACTGGCTCAGACGATACAGTCTCACGGACTACTCCATGATCCTAAATTTTTCTTTGCGTCCCCATAAGATACAGCGCCCCCCTCCAGCAGGAAGTAGTTAAGAGAAGCTACGCCCAAATTCCCAAATATACCAAGCTGACTTTGGAGATGTGTAAAAGTTAAAACCTTCCTTTAAAAAAAAAAAGAAAGGGGAAGTGCTGTGGGATGTTCTGTATGTCCTGTGGGAGCCCATTCTCAGGTTCTTTGTGGCGTTACCCAGCAGGTCCGTATAGAGGATGATTAGGACCATGGGCCTGAGTGCAGGTGTCTGAGATGGTCTGCACTTGGCTGTGCTGGGGGATGGTCTGTATGTCAAGTTGCTCTGATTGGTTAATAAATAAAACCTGATCGGCCGTGGCTAGGCAGGAAAGATAGGTGGGACTAACAGAGAGGAGATATAAAAGGACAGAAAGGCAGAAGGAGACGCTGCAGCCGCCGCAATGACCAGAGAGGCTGCAGCCGCCGCCATGACCAGAGACACTGCAGCCGCTGCCATGACCTGAAGACGCCAGTAAGCCACCAGCCACATGGCAAGGTATAGATGTATGGAAATGGATCAATTTAAGATAAAAGCACAGTTAGCAAGATAAGGACAGTTAGCAGGAAGCCTGCCACGGCCATGCAGTTTGCAAGCAATATAAGTGTCTGTGTTTACTTGGTTGGGTCTGAGCGGCTGTGGGACTGGCGGGTGACAGAGGTTTGTCCTGACCGTGGGCAAGGCGGAAAAATCAAGCTACATTTGGCGCCCAACGTGGGGCACGAACCCACGACCCTGAGATTAAGAGTTTCATGCTCTACCGACTGAGTTAAGAAAAAGGCTAAGCAGAGGAGATTAGATTTAAGGTTCTTGTTAAAAAAAAAGAGAGAAAGAAAGAAAGAAAAGAAAAAGACAATCACTAATACTTTACAATGGACTGAATTGTTTTATATTGTATACAAATTTGAAACTGATATTGTTAGAAAATGCTATATGTATATTTCTAATTGTATTTATACCATTCATTTAACAATGTAATACAAATTTCTGATCCTTGAATGTTATTATTACCAACTACTAGGATATAAAGAAATGAAAGCTAGTAGTTAGACATTTCAATAGAACTTGTAGTCATATTAGACATGTTTTAAAAATTGAGCAGAGATGTTTTAGACAGGTCATCTTCAAACCCTTCAGAGATCTACAGAATATGGCATTTAAAATGTTTTAATAACTTAGAAAATTTTTCTTTTTGAGACATGTCAGCTCCTGGCAGTACTAATCTACTTCAGAGAAAATATGGGCATTGAAGAAACTGCATATGGAGTCAACTTTCCTTGTGGCAAAAGTTAGCCACTGGACAACAAAGTATCCTCGAATCAACAGGACAAAATGGACAGACAGAACACGAAACAATGGACTACTGATTCTTACCAAAACAAGTGTGGTTATGGCTTTATCAAAAGGCATCTTCTGAGGCCAGGACAATATGGCCCCATCCCTGAAGTGGCCTTCGCTCCGGAAAAGGTACGGTGCCCTTTTCTTCGAAGGCAGCTTAACAGGCAGAGGGCCGATGGATTCTGTTGTACAATGGAACAGCAGCTGAAAGCTCATGCCTCTCAAAAGTAGACTGGCATTTAATAGAGGGATGTGGAGAAGAAGAGGATGCTGAGATTAAGCCATATATACACAGCCAAGAAGAATGGACAGCTGAATTAAAAAACTGTCAACAATTTCCAGAAATTAAAATCCTGAATCATGACAGGACACTAGTGGAATTCAGGTGTTTCTGGTACATGGACTGCTCTCACCCAATGTGAGATTGAACTGTTGACCTTGTGTACATCCTACTTCACAAATGAGTCTGTCAGATACACTAAGCCTATAGGCTGAAGATGGTGCCCCCTCTGAGGCCCCAACACTGCGGAGAAACCTCAGGTGACTGCCCAGGCAGCTGGCTGTTTCTGTCAACTTACAAATTTTTTGGAAGTTGCTTGCATGTACTTCCTGTTTTTATTTTTGTTAGCTAATATTATTTCCTTCTTGGGTCTCTGAGGGAGTTGAAGATTAGTTAGTTATAGTTGAAAAATTAATTAGGATAGAAAGTGCATTAGATACATCTTGGAATTACCAAAATAGGATAGATAATGGAATTATTTTCTCTGATTTGTCAAATACCTGTTTAGGTATTTATTATTTGTATATATTGTATATAGTTATTGTACTTTTGTATATAGTTTTTCTTTTGTTAGTCATAACCTTTCGCTTTTTTTTATTAAAATAGAAAAGGGGAAATGTGGTGGTAATCTAATTATACTGAAATGTGATTTTGATTGTATGTTAATAAATAAAGTTGTCCGGGGGTCAGAGCTATTAGAGCCATAGCAAAAGTGTGGCGGTGGTGGCACACGCCTTTTATCCCAGAAAGCCAGCCTTTAATCCCAGGGAGTGGTGGTAGAAAGCAAAAAGATATATAAGGCGTGAGGACCAGAAACTAGAAGCATTTGGCTGGTTAAGCTTTCAGGCTTTGGAGCAACACAGTTCAGCTGAGAGCTATTGGGATGAGGACACAGAAGCTTCCAGTCTGAGGAAACAGGACCAGCTGAGGAACTGGTGAGGTGAGATAGCTGTGGCTTGTTCTGTCTCTTTAAATAGACTAACAGACAGGAAAAGATGCCCTCATTCGGGAAGCTGGGACACCGCAGGCGGAAGGGTGAGATTTTGGCTCTGAGCTCTGACCTCTCGGCTTTCTCTTTTGCATTATTTCTGTGTTTCTTATTTAATAAAACGGTTGGTTACATCTATAATGACCACTTGTTTCTGGAAAGGAAACTGAGCCCCAGTGGTATGTCTAATTACATACGACAAAGGTCACACAATTGAACCCATAGTCGGCTTAATATCCTTAATATCCTATATTCTAGAATTGAAAGTTGTGTATCTTCTCAGCTATCTCATGAATCCTAATACTACGACTGCAGCAAAGAGGTACAACCTTTCATACCACTTTGGAAAGGTAACCATATTGGAAAATGCCCCATGATTGTACCACAATCAAATGGATTAACTTCAGATACATTGCTGGGCTCAAGTCCTACTTTGTCCTGGTATAGTAAGACTATTGTATGCTAGCTCAACTGGGGTGGGAGGATGGGTAGAAGGGGAAGGAAAGATTATGTCAGTGGACAACTCATTTACTGGGGAGGGACAGGAGATAGTTATACCACAAGAAGAATGACAGTTGGATCAATGTGGTGGTATGTCATTGGTTGGGGCAAGAACATTAAGAAGGGTGCTTCATTTGTATACTCAGGAACATCAGGGGCCAGGTGAAGGAACCTTATGAAGTCATATAAGATGAGTTTACTGTGGTTAGTTACAGGGGTCTATTTCACACAGGTTTCTCACAGCATTTACAGTATTTACTCAAAGGCATCTGTATTGTTGAAATGCACCCCTAAACTGGGTACCAGTACACAAAAGGTGTATCAGAAGCATGATCCTAATTAATCTTAACAATAAAAATATAAAGTTAGATATTATGGTGAAAGTTGAAAGATCAGAAAAGCAGAGAATCCAGTCACCGGAGTTCTTACCTCTAAGAAATCTCAGACCAAATGGGCAGGATCCTGTCTCTATGAATCCATAGACTGAATGGGGCAAAGGTCCTGTCTCCACTCACCTTATATTCCTTTCTCCACCTCCCTAGTGCTGGGATTAAAGGTGTGAGCCTCCCATGTGCTGGGATCAAAAGCATGAGATCCCACATGTTGGGATCAAAGGCATGCACCACCACCATTTGGCTCCATTTCTCTTTTAGACTGGTTCATTCTCCTGTAGCCCAGAGTGGCCTTAAACTTCTGATCTTCCCCTGTCTTCCTCCCGAGTGCTGGGATTAAAGGTGTGTGCCACCACTGCCTGTTAACTAGTGGCTAGTTCTGCCCTCTGGTCTCCAGACAAGCTTTATTTGTCAGAATACAAACAAAATAACATACAACATGCATCACTGTTGCTCTCCACAACATGAATGTAGCTCAAGAGGTTGAAGAATCTCTCCTAGGCAGTTCTTACTGCTTATATAACTTTTGGAGAAGTGTACTTGGGAATTTGGTAAATTTCAGGATATTCCTGATATTTGTGAGTTTTTTACTTTCTTAATCTTAATGAAACCCCTTTAGAAGTTCCCAAGTCTTTACAAGCCCCAATCCAAGACAGAAAGTTCCATTTCCATTGCTACATAATATTGACAAAGATGTCAACAATTTCCACTGAACCAAAAACAACCTCTTTAACAAATGGTATATGACAATTTAGCATTTTAAGATACAGCATCAAGGAAACCTACAGAGACAAACAAACTAAACTAGTGGCAACTCATGAAATTTAGATCAATACCTGTGGAACCTCCACAGGATTGTATTAGGCTCTCTGCATAAGCAAAACAGTTGTGTAGCTTGATCTGCTTAAGGGGTCCCCTGGCAGTAGGATCAGGATCTATCCCTGGTGCATGAGCAAGGCTTTTGGAGCCCACTACCTATGGTGGGACACCTTGCACAGATTTGAGCCAGGGGGAGAGGCTTGGATCTGTCTCTGCTGAATGTACCAGGCTCTGCTGAGTTCCCATGGGAGGCCCTACCTTCTTGGAGGAAAGAATGGGGAGTGATTTGGGGTGGGAGGCTGAAAGAGCAGAAAGAGGGAAGAGGGGGATCTGTGATTGGTATGCAAAATGAATAAAAAGTTTTCTTCATAAAAAACAAGATACAGCATAGGTAAGAACATCCTGAAATGAACTCCAATATCATAACAAATAACATCAGAATTGACAAATGGAATTACATGAAGATGAAAACCTGAGCAAAAGGAGTCTCACAACATAGTGAAGAGATACCTACAGAATGCAAGATAGGCCATTTTTCTTCTTATTATTATGGTAATTTTTAAATCCAATCATGTACAGTTCAGTTATCATCAAACAGAAAGCTGAGCCTATTTGAACATACAAACTATACCTTTTGAAAATTTAAATTTTAAAAGGTTGGGAAAACTCTGTCAGTATTGCCTCAGAGCAGCATAATCCAGCTGATCCTAAACATTTCCCCACTTTTAAAATCATATAATTCTCTTTCTTTCATCCTCTTTTCTTTGTTTTGTATACACTGTGAGTCCATCCTTCTTCCAGGAAGTCATTAGTTGCGGTTTTCTGGAGGCTGTCATTTGCAAGCTCATATATGTTTTTTTTTTTTAATGTGGTTATTTATTTTTTGCTCTTTTGCTTTCAGAAACTCATCTTCTTATCTAGTGTGCCCACAGTTTATTTTTATCTAACGCTTGCTCACTTCGTAAATCATCTTTTTTTTTTTCAGCGCATGTTGGCATTTTTCAGTTGACAATATTTGACATTGACTCTTTTAGTTCCCTACTTCTGTTAACAAGATCTCCAATGCTCCGTCTACTTTAAACTGTTCTATCAAAACACAGCTATCTATTCTTTCCATCAAAAAGTTCTCAACTTCTTTTCTCTTATGACTTATAATTTTTGTGAACTCTTTCCATAATGAAATAGACTTAGGTTGAATTTTTCCTCTTGATCCATTTTAGAGCACTAAAAACAAAACAAAACAAAACAAAACAACAACAACAAAAAAAAAAACAAGGTACAGCTCTACCACCCTGATGAGTATCAGTATTTCTTTATAATTTTCATTTTCTTTTTGCTTATCTACTTCCCTCTTTCTGTTATCTCCCCACCTGTGGTTAACTAAAGTATCATAGTTCCAACACTGTGCAGGAAGTGAAATCTGCAATTATGCAATCATTTTCTACCCAAGGTCCTGAAGAGTAAGGAGATACTCAATCAAAACAATTTAATTAAAGGCAGTAATTGACATGAATTCAACTACTAAAAATCTGTCTGGTAGTAGAACAATTTTGTAACTGATTGTTAGTTTTTGGATATATGCTAAAGAAAAGATTTATCTTCATATACTTAACATACAAGAAGTGCTAACAAAGCTAAGAGAAAAGCTAATGAAAACTTTATAAAGATAGTGCTAAGCAGAGGTGTTTTAAGCTTCATTTTAGTTCATTTTAGATTTTCCTAGCACTCTTTACTGGATATTCTGTCTCTTCATATATGTTTTTGACACCTGTACCAAAAATTAGGAGGGTGGGAGCTATAGAAGAAGCTCCACTGGTAGTGGTGCTTGTGTAGAATGCAAAAAGCCCTGGATCCGATACAAGTACTGTATAAAAATGGAGCATGTATAGGGCTGACTTTAATCCCAGCACTGAAGATATGGAGGCAGGAAGACCAGAAGTTCATTCAGTGTTATCTCAGTAACAAAAGAGAGACCGAGGCCAGTTTGAGCTAGAGACCTTGGCTCAAAACAATAAGATAGATAGGTATATCCTTTATAAAACTGTTTAATAAAAACTGTACCATGCTGGGTTTATGTTTTTTAACTATGGCTTTGTAGTATAATTTGCGATCACCTGTTATGATACCTCTACCATTTTTCTTTCTGCTTAGGATTGCTTTGGCTATTAAGGGACTTCTGTGCCTTGACATGAATTTTCATTATCTGAAGAATTCCATTGAGATTTTTAATAGGAGTTGTATTAAATCTGAAAGTTGCTTTGGATAAATTAGCTATTTAGATAATAATAATTCTCCTCATTCATGAGAATGACAAGTCATTACATCTTCTATTGTCTTCTTCAAATGTGTGTGTGTTTGAGAGCTTCCACTATAGATAGCTTTCTCTTCTTTGTTTATATATATATATATATAGCAGAAATTAAAATCCCCAAATCACATCTTCTAGTTAGTATGTGTCCAAATGAACTGAACAATGTGTTCTCAAAAGGTAGACAATGGCCAATTATATTTAGAAAAAGAAAAAAACAAAGTATTGGAAAAAGAAAAAAACAAAGTAAAACAAAAACTCAGCATCTTAGTCATCAGCAGAGTACAAATTGAAGCTACATTGAGGTTTCACTTCAACCCTATCAGAATGGTGGTTGTCAGAAAAAAAAATGCAGGAAGGTATGTAGGAAAGAGTAACTTTTATATACCTTGAGTTGTAAATTGATGTGATCACTATGGAAGTCTCTGTGGAGATTCATAAGAATTCAGAAATGGAAAAATCATCTGACTCAGCTACACTTTTCATTGGTGTACATACACGGACTCAACATCAACACCCTACAGGGATACTTGCGTGTGGATCATTGCACCATTTACATGAGGACACAACTGGAAACAGCTTAGAAGTCCAAGAGCTGAAAAACTGATATGAAAGATTTGAGGTTTACTCAGTTCTAATTATTAAATTGTGTCATTTGCAAGAAAATTGATTGAAGGTTGTATGTTTTCTTCCAAGTGGAGAAAGTATGTGTGTGTATATGTGAAAAGTGAAAGTAGAAGCTGACCTGTGGAGAAAAGAGGAGGTTCTAAAAGAAGCAGAAGTGGTAGGGTTACAACAGAAGGAAATGTGTGTGTAACAAAGACACAGTGTCTGATGCTTTCTCTACTGTGGTTGGTGAAACAAGGAGCCATCTAAATGTGGATGCAGGTGCAGGAGTGTGGGAGTGTATGTAAGCAAGAGACAATGATATATGTCTGGAAACTACATAGCAAAACCCATTATACTGTATACTCATTTGGGGATTTATTTATTTTATGTGTACGGGAGTTTTGCTTGTATGTGTGTCTGTATAACCACTATGTACCTTGTGCATGTAGAGGTCAGAAGATGGTGCTCGATCCCTTGGAAGTAGGCTTAGCAATAGTTATGAGTCACCATGTGGGTACTGGAAATCAAACCAGGTAATCTGCAAGAACAAGTGCTTTTATCGGTTGAACTACCTCTCTAGACCCTATCGTGTACACTGTTAATAACAAAAATGAAATAAAATAAAACAGAACAAGCAAGAGTTCTAAATAAAAGCTGAAATCATGCATTATCATTTCTCATCTGACCACAAATTTGAAAACAGTACAAATACAGGTCTTGTGCCTACTGTTATCATTCTAGAGGGGAACACAAATTTTATATTATCAAGTGATACCTTGTCATATTTTTATGTACTCATATAAATGGATTTGGATATGTGATATGCTAATTTTGAATTAATGAATATATGTTTCCAAAAGAAACAAGAACAGCTACTGATTATTTCACTAGTATTGTATAGAAATAATGTGGTCAGCTAGAAGATAAGTTAACTAATTAAGTTACTTAAATTGAAGCAGTGTGGCTTAGTCCACCAGTCCTAATAATTTATATTGATTAATTTCCTGTATTCCCTTTGATTATGTAGTTTCTTTACCACATGAAAATTCACAAGCAGTTTTACAAAACCAATAGTTGTCAGCTTTTAATTTTTCCAGGGGTCTTCAAACACCCAGCAGGTTACATTAATTCTATGGTAGAAATGATGGATGAATCTAGAGTTATTTGCTATAGCAAGTTTCCGTTAGGAATCCTACCTACTTCTCTCTAACTAATGAGACTACTGAGATGTACGGAAGAACTGAATGCTTTCCAGTATGGTCTCAGGAAAATAAAAAATAAATTACTAGTAGTCAATAGTGATTCATCTTACTCCCAAGGAAAGGAGTGTGTGTGCCTTATGAGAAAAAGAAAGAAACAGTCAAGTCATATCTCTGATGGTAGCTGTGGTGGGAAGCATAGTTGGCATCTATGAAGCACATGGAAATACCTGGACTGTATACCTTGCTTATAATAAATGAAAGCATAATTATAGATTTATGAACCATGACTTGCTAGAGAATATCTTATCTCTTATATAATTATTAGAACATTAAACACAGATAATTCATCACTGATATGGCTCCTTTTGTGTAACTGATGTCTCATAGGCAGCATTTTGAATATCATGAATGAAAAATGGAGGCCTAATGAAATGAGACTCAGGAAACTCAACTAATAGCTTCAGACATCCCTGTGCTTTACCTGTTTTCCCATTCTATGCATCATTCAACTTATTAATGAAGTCATAGGCTGAGAAATATAGGTGCTATTTTGAGTTTATTTGATTTTTTTGTTCATTCTCTAACTTTGATCCATAAGTTTTGCACATTATAATCCATTGTTGATTAGTGACTAGACTCATCTCTATACATGCTGTATACTACCATTCCAATGACCCACCTGGAAGCATCCTAAAACAAAACATTTAGTGAGTGAGGTGTGCAAGCCACCTGAGCATCAGAAAGGGAAATTGTGGTCTTGAAATTCTTTTCCATGGCTATGCAAGTGCTTATGTAGTTTGGTACTTATACTGGTTCTTATATGTCAAAACAAGCAATATTTTGATGACTATGAAAAGAACTTCTGTCAATGTACCTAAAGAGTGTTTGTAGTTTTATGAATAGTTAGGGAACAAGAGCTGGATCTAGGATGCCCAACTACTTCAATTATTTGTAATAAAATATCTAATGTAAACAACTTAAAATGATGACTTGTTCATTTGTACTCATAGTTTCAGAGGGTTTGTCTGACATGAAAAGGAGTATATCACATAGTGGAGGCTAAGAAGAAGATAAAAAGGAGACAGGAAGATGTCAGATGTAAGACATCCCTCAAATACCTGAATTTACTGATTTCCTTCATCCAGCTGTGCTTCACCTTTTTTTTTCAGGCTTAAGGGCAGTGTATATTTCCATAACAAACCAATTTCCATGAAACACACTTTTTTCACATTAGTTAATACACTTGCAATGTCTCCAGGACTTTGTCTACTCTCCCAACAAGGCCATACATCCTCAAAGGCAGAGCATGGTTCTTAATTCTTTTTGTCATATACCTCACAGAGGCAGCATAATCCTCTGAGCACTTACTGATTTAAAAACAGTTAAACACCTAAAGGCCAGGTTATAACCAAGGCACCAGCTTCCAGAATCTCACCACAGCAGAGAACATAGGCTTTGATACTTAAGCCTGTTAAGGGAATTTCACATTCAAACCATCACAGATATTAACAGTGTAAATCATATTAAAAGAAAATATTTTTTAAAGAGGACTCAACAAAACATGTCTACAGTTGAATATTTAAAGGGAAGCAAGAATGATCAACTATGTCTAAAAATTCTAATCCAAGATCTTTTAAAATGCATTCATGAACTTCCACAAAAATAGTGCTTACTACTCTGATGTGAGTTGGGGAATCCTAAGTGAGCTTTTGATCCAAGCAAAATGTAAATTGGACATTTTCCAGAGGGCTTTTTGTAGACTTTGCTGTGGGTAAGACATACAGAATATTATATTCATTTGAAACTTCAGAAATACTGTACAGCTGCTTATCTCAGCATATCAAGCAAAAACACCATCAACTTCATAGATATCTTGAATTTGTAAAATGACAGAATTATCTCCAACCATATCCTCTTAAATTTTTATGCAAACCTCCTCTAACTTTCATCTTGTATTTAATTCATTCATCCATTCATATGAAATTTATTATACTTTCAAGATGAAGGTAGGCAATGAGAATTGGCATGACTATCAAAATGTAATTATCCATGTACAATGTGTTGCACTGACTGGAGGAATAAAGGTTACTTGAAAATAGTACTAAAGTCACCTTGCAATCTATTTGTAAAAATGAAAGTATCTGCACTGCATAATACATAGGAGTTATAATTTAGAATTTTTTGCTTTTATTTCTTTAGCTGTTGAAAGTAATATTGCTTTACTGGATAAGGGATATATTGAAAACATGGGTATTAGTGAAGATAACTATAAGTATGTTTCCTTTTTACATGTGATGTTTTGGATTATCTGTAGAAATTCTATTCAGGGTTGTTTGAGAGAGATGATTCTATATTTACATTATAATTATTTTATGATACATTATACTTCACCATTTGCAAATGCCATAATGTCATTGTGTTTCAGACAAGCAACATTTGACAAGAATTTGTGTGATTTTACATTATGTCATACAAGCTTATAAGATCTTTGCATTTTTTTAAGTTCAGAGATATTAATTTTAACTGAAAATTTCCATACTATAGAAATCATCAGTAAGTCTGTCAATGTTCTTAAAACAGCTCACATACAAAATAGTAGGTGCCCTGAAGCAGTTATTTTAAAGTCAGGGTCTGGATTTCAGGAAAACTTTTGCTTGAATACACAGTGTCAAGGTATGAGTCACAGTTTATGCACTAGTCCTGATTGACAGAGCTCCAAAAATGTCACCAGCTATAAGCTGTTCACTGAGGAATGTAGGAGCCATAATTGTATCTCTAATGCCAAAATAATCCCGAAGGCAGGATTTCCCAAGCACATCACATCATAAGACACAAAATATGATAACGTATTTTTAACACTCAGATGAAAATGGACCTGACTGTCCATGCCTGGAGGTGACCCTTCTCACCTGATTACCTCACATGCTGAGGAGGACATCTTCACTCAAGAATGTCTAATTCAGTAATTTGGCAATGTGATATTACTGCCACACTCACATGAAGAAATGATGGATAAATAACATATTACTTTAAAAAGACACATGCATCTTTGGCCAGGATGGACCAGATCAAGCAGTCACCTTTCCCAGACCATTTGCAACCCATATACTACTCTGGGAGCCTGCCTTAGTTATGATTTGCTAGAAAACAGAAACTTAAAGTGTTTTTCAGAAGCTCTTAAAGGCTGGCGGAACACTCTTAACTTCATTTGTCTAGAAGAGTACCCAGGCTAACCACCTAACTATTCCAGCTTTTAAGCTGCCTTCCCCATAAACCCAACAAGCTTTAAGAGCTGGGCACTGTCCTCCATTACCTAAGGCAGCCCAGAAGCTTTTGCTCTTACTAAACCACTTTTCTCTCTACAGAGTACCTTTGTTTGGTGGTTCCATGTGCCTTCTTGCATTTGGTGCCCAAACCTAGGTGGGGATGTCTGGGTCCTTCTCTGAAAAACTGGTTCTTCCTTTAACTGAACCATGCTGACAACTCGGCTTTCCTGCGGTGTGGATCATTTGCTTCTGCTAGCCTCTGCTGTCAATCACCTTTGACTTTGGATTCTGAGTCTGTCTCCCTCACTGCTTCTCTTTCCTGAACACCTACTAATGTCTCCTCACCAGCTGGGGTAAGTATCCCTCTCTCAGAACTGCCTGCTCAACTTCTCTTGCCACAAAGTCATGTTGGTATGATAGGCCATATCGTCACATGCTCCTGAGTACCCATCACCATGTCAGGATGCCAACTCCTCATGATCTGGGAATTCTCATGAGGAACCTGGATCCACTTGGAGATTCCCTCTGCATGGAGTTTCTGTCCAATGGCATTACCCCTTCTGTGTCTCCCCTGGCTCACTGCTCTCTCCACCTACATCCTCACAATCTGTAATCCCTCCTGAAGCTTGTTTACACTATTGGTCCTCTTTTAGTGGGTCTTCTATTCACAGTGCTCAGTGTCTACACTTGGAAAGAAACACTCTTCCTAAGTGTCTTCTACATACTTTTTGCCTGAATACTGGAACTCCTTTTCTGGACTCCTTTATCCATTAACCATGGGATCCTCCCATTTTGAGCCAGATTCTGCCACTCCTCTTACTGTCTCCTCAAATCTCTTTCCTATCTTGGACTCTGTGATAGCATCAAGCCTCACCCATTGTTTTGTTTTCTTTCTTTCTTTCTTTCTTTCTTTCTTTCTTTCTTTCTTTCTTTCTTTCTTTCTTTCTTTCTTTCTTTCTTTTTTTCTTTCTTCTGTCTCTTTCTTTCTCTTGTTCTTCTTTCTTTTTTTCCTCTCTTTCCTTTTCTGTAATATGGCTTGGCCTCAGTACAAACTTGATAATTCGTCTCAATGGCCAGAAAATAGCATGTTTGACTTGCAAATTCTAACTGACCTTGATGACTTCTGCCAACTTGCTGGCAAATGATCCCAATCCTTTTTACCCAAGCCTCTCTGCTCTTCACTCCCACCCCTCCCTTTATGCCTGTTGCCATATACATCAAACCCTCTTTGCAAAAGCCAAAACTCTTCCTAAGGCCTACCATAATCTCAAGCCCAGGGTTCACTCTCTCTTTGGTTTAGATATAGAGGACGTGGCATCTCCCCAACCAAATCCTCCAATACCATTAATACCACCTCAATCATCTCCTCAGCCTCCTCAACCACTAATCCCCTCCTTACACTCACCACCATCCTCCATCACCTTCTTTGCCCACTGCTCCCTGTTTCCACAAGCACTCTTGCCTCCCGAACCCACACCAGTAGCTCCCACCAGGTTTTGAACTGATGAACTTTATCACCTCAAGGTGCTGGGTGCTCATAGGCTTCTCTACATTCATCCCTCTTTTCTTTTTCTTTTCTTTCTCAAACAGAAAAAGATTCTGGCTCTTTCTCAAATGGCCTTCCTAATTTTATCAGGGTATTTAAGTGTCTTACCCAGGAATATAACCTTACCAGCAGCATGGTCTCTATGTCTTTCTTTTTTTTCTACCCTTCACCCAGAAGAGAGAGTTTGGACAGGTTCATGCAGATGATGTCCACTGTACTAATGGTGACTTCCTCATGGAGGCAATTGCTATTCCTCATATTGATCCCCACTGGAACTGTTAAAACCAATACATAAAATCAGTCCTCTGGTAGGGCAGCCTGGGGCAAAATGGATTTCTGCCTATTGGCAGTGCTCCAAAAGCCCTCCCATGAAGTAGTCAATTTTGACAAGTTTAGCGAGGTTATATAGAGGCCAGATGAAAATCCTGCCAAGATCCTCACCTGGATTACAGGGGCTCTTCTTTACTAAGCTAGACTAAACACTCAGGAAGACATGCTTGTTCTCAATACTCACTTTTTCTCTCAGCCCCTGACATCAGAAGAAAACTAAAGAGGCTAGAGGGTAGGCCACAGATCTTCATTTAAGTTTTTTTTTTTTTTTTTTTTTTTTTGTCATTTAAGGTGTTTCATAGAAGCGAGAAGCAGAAAAAGGCCAAAAAAGCCTTCTATGTAGACAGAAGTATTAGCTTCGGACAGCAAGCCTGAGGCCACCTCCAAAGAAGACAGGGAACCAATGAACCCAATATGAGGCCTACTTTAAGTGTGGAAATGCCAGCCACTGGTGAAGAACTACCCTTCACCTCATCTGTCCCAGATTCTGACAAATTGTGGAAAGACAGACAGAACACTGGAGTGTCAACTCTCCCTCTTTGACTTGTCAAGGTAGGCCCTTTACTGACCCTATCACCAAACCATTTCACAAGAAGATTTAGTTGAAAATCCCTTGCCTACAGACCCTCAGCCCATGCTGGATAGTTCCACATTTGATCATCCTCTCCATGGTATCATGGCAGCTAAGCTTCAAGAAGTCACTACATGGATCACTTTACTGCAGCTCAAATGAGCTTCAAATCCCTTCCCTGGTGAGTACTACTGTCAGTAACAGAACCACTAAAGCTTAAGTTCTCTTTCTTGCCTTCTGCCCCTGAGGATACCTAATATGGGCTTTCTTTTTCTTCCTGATGGGAATTCTCTGTTTTCCAACAATTCAGGCAAGCATGGAAGCATGGGAATTTCAGGTATAACTATCCAAATTAAGTCCATCCTTAATCTCACCTTCTGCCAATCTGTTGTCACACAGAGATGGGTGGTAATCTCTAGATCCCTAGAGACAGCCCCCTCCACCACAGTTGAGGGCTTTGGACATGATCTAACTTAGAGTTTTAACTTTCTAAACTTGGAGACCTCCCTTTTAACCCCACCTCATGGATGACCACCCTAAATAACTCTCTAACTCTTCTCCACTCATATGACAGTCACGTGAGTCCCTCAACATAACCTGTTGCTTCCTCTCTGCCTCTTTGCAGCAATCTCTTGTGGTGGCCATAACTCTCCAAAACATGACCCTAAAATATACTCTCTGCAAACCCAAGGCCATTTCTGCCTTTTCATCTATACCAGTGTCTCCCAACTCCCCGAAATTCCCAGGGATTACCTGTTCAACAAGGTCACCTAGCTTTGCCCTTCATCTACTGTACTAATATCTGAATTTCAAAACCCTTACTAGCCACAGAGGGGGCCCTCTTCTGGTGTCACTCACTCCAAGCTCTATCACTGCATACAAATATCCACCACTGGTCCGTGATTACCTACCAACTTTATTAGGTACTCAGCTCACTCTATACAATGAAGTAGAACTATATACTCTTCTTCAAAACACACACACACACACACACACACACACACACACACACACACACACACACACACACCACTCATGATTGGAATCTGCCTGGCAATCTTGGTGGCTGTTTTAGGCTTGGCCACAGGTGAACGGTGTTATAATCTGTATCTCTCTCAGCAGATCTCCACTCAGATAAGAGACATCATCCAGGAATCTATGTCAGTCTTGCTAATCCAAAAACAGCTCACCTCCATATCCTTGGTGGTCCTACAAAACTGAAAGACCCTTGACTTCATGACTGTGAAGGAAGGAAGTACTTATCTCTTTCTCAATAAAGAATGCTGTTACTATGTAAATCAATCTGGCCAGGTAGAAGAATGGATTAAAATCCTACATGCTGGGACGCAGAATCTGACCCCTGGGATCTGACTCCAGTGCAAAGCTCTCACTATGATCTCCTGTGGTCTCTTGGTTTGTGCATCTCCTTAGCCCTCTGATCTCTATCCACCTCATAGTAATGATTGCTCCCTGTATTTTCAGATTATTTTAGGAAAGAATGAATGGGACGACCTGATGATTAGTGAACCAGATGCTTCTGATGGAATTTCCTCAGATCTTCCAATATTGCTTCTTGGCATGAGGTCCTGCTTTGGACCACCATTCCAGACCCTCCTTTTCAATGTCCCCTTTTAGCTAGAAGTAGCTGGAAGATGACCTCTTTATCATCAACAAAGGGAATGTTATGTCACAAAGTGGCTCGCAAAATGCCAGTAACAATGATAAAATTTTAGAGTGGCATCCCAGCTCCTATGTGAGTTAGGTTTTTTCTAGGAAGCAGAAACCTCAAGTATTTCTCAGAAGCTCTTAATAGCTGGCAGAATGTTTCTAACTGCAACTGTCAGCCCCTCTTGTCTGAAAGAGTCCTCATGCTAACTACCTGGCTGCTCTAGCTTTCAAGCTGTCTTTCCCTTGCCAAATACCCATAGAACCCAGCAAGTTTTTATAGCTTGGTGCTGTCTTCCATGATTCAAGCAGTTTTTGCTCCTAATAAACTGTTTTTCTATCCATGGAGTGGCTTTGTTTTATTATTTCTTGCTGCGCCTTTTTATACACGTAGGTTCACGTTTTTAAGTTGTTGACTCTTACTGTTATGTGAATGGCACTTAATGAGTGAATACCTGTTAATAAGCACAGAGAAAGAAGAAAGGATAGCAGGCATTGGAGACTATATGCAGTTTGAAGGTAAAAGCCTGCTTTGTGAAGCCTTTGTCTTAGTTTTCTATAAACACATGATGTAAAATAAATTACTATGGGTTGAAGCAAAAAAAAGGCAGGAATACACCTGATGTTGGTGGTGCACACCTTTAATCTCAGCACTTGGGAGGCCGAACCAGAGGCCAGCCTGGTATACAGGGGGAGATGCAGGACAGGCACCAAAACTACACAGAGAAACCCTGTCTCAAAACAAAACAACAACAACAAAAACAAACCAAAACAAAAACAACAAAAAAGACAAACAAAAAGAAGGCAGGAAAAGACTGCAGGAGCAAATCTCTAATGGCAATTGTCATAGCCTGACTTGAATTACAGTTTCTCTACCTAATTTATATCTGCACCAAATTATCCATTCTTCCAATGAAGAACCATGACTCCTAAGCTTTGCATCTCCCATAAAAGTTAACACAGTGCTTTTTATGCAGTGTGAATCCACAAACTGGAGAAAAACTGAAAACGAAGTTTAAGGTTTTTTTTTTCTTTTTTATCCCCAAGTGTATGTATTTGATGTGTACATGAGTGTTTGTGTATTTACATGTGTGTCATTGTATATGTGTGAGAGTACTTGTATATATCATCACAAACATTCATTTTTGTGATTATGTCTTTTCTCACATGAAATCATTGAAACAGCATTTTCATTTGACAGATGTTTGTTATATTCTAGGGAGTTCAAGGATCTGTTCTGAGCTCTGGAAATAAATTGCATTCAAGTACTTGACCTTGATGTACCTGCAGTCTACTGGAACTGACATCAAACATCAACACATTCAACAGAGGCTTATGCTGTGAGTCCTACTAGGAATGCGGCATTCCCTTGCACAGATTTACTGGGAGGACCTACCACAGTAAGAAGGTTCACTGAAGCCTTCTCTGAGGAATAGGGTTCAGGTATTTGTGACCTTGGTATTTGTGAGGCATTTTAAGTCAAGGGAGGAATATAAAAACATTCAAGGTAATGTACTATGAATTTAAGTGATAATGTGGGGATAGGAATATATTAATTGTTCACTAAATTTTGAATATTATTCAACAGTAATCATAGCTCTTCAATTCATGTTACATTAGTCTAGACATTAAATAACTGCTATATATATCAATATATATCAAAAATATATTTTGGCCTTATATATACTTTCACAAATCTCTCCCTCTTTCTCTCTCTGTCACATACAAATGCACACACACACATACACACAGACACACACACACACCTTCCATGCTTACATATACATAGTAATACATAACATTTGTATTTTATAATATTTACCTACTCATGATTTAAAATATATTGAAATTTCTACCTGATTTTCTTCTATGAATTTATCAACATAAGTAAAAATTAAATGTTATTTTATAGACATCAGTTATCTAACCTAAGTAACCTTATATTAAAAGATTAACATTAAGTCCATTAGAATATTGAATGTTTGTATCATTTTCCATTTTTTTTTGTGCTCCTATTTGTTCTTTGGTATGAATGAGGAGACAGAATAAATGGAATTACCAATCAAAAGCTATATTTTATTTTCAAAGACGGAAATTTTTATTTAAGTGGGTATTGAATTTGTCTTATCTTTGCCATAGAAAATTCAAGGACTTAAATATTACACTTCCAGTTACAACACTCATACATTTTTTTTCAGAAAAAAAAATAAGCTGTTCTCATAGAAATAATAGCCCACGTTTATAAATGATGAATACTAAGCATGCCAAAAATATCGCCTTGTTATTCAAAACGTATTTTCCTCCCTCTTAGTAAAATGCCTAGTCAACTAAAAATATTTGCAGACAATGATAATCTACATGATGTGTCATTTGCCTAGTATTAATAAATACTTATCTACTTTTCTGGTCATTCTGTGATTTTTCACTATGAAATCAGAAAAAGCAGGAATGCATCAAGGTAATTAATTGATATTTTATACTTCCTTATATTGGAATATGCCATTTTCCAAATTTATGACATTTAATGACTCATTAATTAACTGCACACAACTCATGATACAATCTCAGGTCTGCAGAAGATGATGTCAACAGCCCATGTGAGCCATTTGCTGACTAGCCCTGAGCAATCCTGTATTTTAATCATAGACGTACCCCCAGCTCTATGACTTTGATTTACTTATTCTTCTGTTCATGAAATCTCTTGGATTTCTGTTTTAAATAAGCTTATGTCTCAAAGTCCAGTATAAATACAATTATTTTTGTGAATATTTCTTGGATTCTTTAATTGGCTATAACCACTTTGTCCATAATTTTCCACAGAAATCAATTCCTTATTCTTCAGTTCATATTCATTTTCTCTTACTTATTTTAATACTTCTGTGTGATTTTCTTTTACTAAACTTCATATTTGTTTTTCACAGCTCTGCAGATAAATACATTAAACAGATACTCACTCAACATTTTTCAACACCACCTTAGGAAAAACACCTATGTATGCTTTGGGCTACAAGCTCTAAAATGTATGTAAAGTATTCTCTCATCTGTAATTTCAGTCCATGTTGTAAGTGACTGTGCTCCAATCCTAACAGTCACCATCTTTTTGGAGTTCAGCATTACCTCCTTGAAAGAAATTATGCTAGCTGGGCTTGTTGACTGTTTACACTCCCTCATGGGGGCGGGGCGGTGGGGGGGGGCACGGTCATGAGACTCTCTCCCCTGAGTGTGCAAGGGCTCCTAATCACAGGTTGGCTGGACCTCTGCTATATTGCACGTGGCCTTGGGAAGGTGCTAGAGTGTAGAAGACCGGGAAATTAGGAGATAGGGGTCCCATCTCTGTGATTATGGGGAAGTTTCATCCCTGGAGAGTAAAACCTTTTCAAGTACAGCCTACTGGCAGGAAAGCACCCTTACTCCTGTAAGTAACCCCTCACCTGTGCTCTGTGAAGAAGGGCAATAAACTCACTGGTTCCGCAGAGTGAACATTGACAGATTTGCACCTCTGTCATTGGAACCATATGAGAAGATTCTGGTTACATCTCCCCCTGGGAAGGAATTTCCCCCAAACTTGGTATAGATGATTGAATATGAAAAAAAAATATATAAAAACAAAAAACAAAACTGGGATGAGTGTGGTGGTATTGTGTTCCCCAAAATATTGTGTACTCTAATAAATTTATCTGGGGTCAGAGAACAGACAGCCACTAGATACAAAGGCTAGAAAATGGTGGCACTCACACCTTTAATCCTAGCATTCCAGAGATAGAAATCCCTCTGGATCTCTGTGAGTTCAAGGCCACATTGGAAATAGCCAAGCATGGTGACACACGCCTTTAATCCCAGAAAGCCAGCCTTTAATCCCAGGGAGTGGTGGTAGAAAGCAAAACGATATATAAGGCGTGAGGACCAGAAACTAGAGGCATTTGGCTGGTTAAGCATTTGGCTGGTTAAGCATTCAGGCTTCTAGCAGCAGTTCAGCTGAGAGCCATTGGGATGAGGACACAGAAGCTTCCAGTCTGAGGAAACAGGACCAGCTGAGGAACTGGCAAGGTGAGATAGCTCTGGCTTATTCTGTCTCTCTGATCTACCAGCATTGACCCCAATAACTGGCCTCGGGTTTGATTTTATTAATAAGAACTTTTAAGATTCATGCAACAGATGAGTTTAGAGAGAGCAGTGGTGTTGGGTTTGACATGGGGAATCAAGAAAACATCTGAAGCGATGTGTAAAGTGTGTGTGTGTGTGTGTGTGTGTGTGTGTGTGTGTGTGTATGTGTGTGTGTGTTCCCAGTGTGGCCTTGAATTCACAGATATCCAGATGGATCTCTGCCTCCCAAATGCTAGGATTAAAGGTGTATGCTTCCCCTGTCTGACCTCTATGTTTAATATAGTGCCTGGCTTTGACCTCTGATCCCCAGGCAAGCTTTATTGGGGTACACAATACATCACCACCTAGGACTATTGGTTTCCTGCCTCCTTTGGAATCTAGCATGACTCTTCTGGTACCATGAAAGCAGAAACAACCTAAATGTCTGACAAATGATGAATAGATAGAGAAAATGTGGTACATAAATACTATGGAACACTATTCAGCTCTAAAAAATGAAAACACAAGCTTTGCAGGTAAATGGATGGAACTAGAAATTATCATATTGAGGGAGATTATCCAGACCCCACCCCAATATTGCATGTTCTTTCTACTGGGAGCTCCTGGCTCCAAGTCTTCAAATGTGAGTATATAGCCTCTAGTACCTGTAGAAATCAGAAAAATAATATGGGAACATTGCCAGGGCAGTAGGATTGGAAAGAAATAGAGTGAAAGGACTAGAAGAGCACAAATAATTTGATTAGGATAATGGGAAAAGCGTGGCCCTTAGGGAAAGGGGGGAGGGATAAATACAGAAGGAGGTTGGGAGAATATAAAAGTCAGTGGCAAGATACCAGTGATCTGCTAGGGAAAATGGGAAAAGAGAGGGTTCATTAGGAAATAGGGAGGGAAGTTAATATAGGAGAAGAAAGGAGGTGGGTAAAATAACAATATGGATGTCTGAAAAGCCACAATGAATCATACTGTAAGTTACTGACTCAAAAAAATCTATAGCATATGTAATTCAGTATGTAAGTATACATATGTAACTTTAATAAACTTTTCTTGTCTGGGCTGATGGTTTTCTCTTCACGATCCAAAGACCACCTAGCAAAATCACAATATCAGATATGTTAAAAAGAAGCCCTCTTTTAAACTGTTGCCCAGGGCTACCTAAGAACCTCCCAAAACATAAAGCCTATTGCTTTTGCCCTTGCTTATCCACCAGCTGTAGAAGGTAAGTCCTTCTTGTTGAGGACATCATTTGTAGGTGGAGTTTTCCTGACCTGACCACCTGCTCTCAAATAACTAGCAGCTGCTTCTCAAATAACTGACTTGGAGACTTAATATTAATTACAAATACTCTGCCAATACCTCAGGCTTGTTACTACCAAATGCTTATATTTAGATTAACCCATATTTCTTATCTATGCTTTGCTACATAGATCATAGCTTATTACCTCATTTTCTATATTTTCTGCTTCCTCAGCAGCTGGCTCATGTCTCCACTGACTCCATGTTCTTCTTCCCAGCATTTTCTGTTTCTGGCTGTCTCACCTATACTTCCTGCCTGGCTACCAGCCTGTCAGCTTTTTATTAACCAATGAGAGTAATACATATTTCAGTGTACAGAAAGATTATTCCACAGCAACCATGTACTTCAGAAACAGAGCTAATACAATTTTAAGTATCCCCTTAGCAGCTGATTCCAATGAACAGTTTGCATTCATCTTGAACAAAGGACAACAGACCTTTAGAGCACTCCCCCAATATTATCTCCATTTGCCATGGGATGATGGCCCAACATCTGGCCATGATATCTTTTTCACTCTCCTTAAAGAGGTTTCATTATATAAATGATAAAATACTGATGTCTGAGTGCTTTGCAGATTTGGGAGCCCATTTGAGAGAGGTACAAGTACACCTGAAGGGAGGAGGAGAGGAAATCAATCCTCATTTGGTGCAAGGGCCCAGTATTACCATAAAATTATAGGTAATATTGTAGTCAGTGAGGATAAACATAATTGCCAAGGGTATTGAAAATACTTGCAATTGACCATGCCTGTTAATGCAAAGCCTTTGTAGATATTCTTGGGGATTCTAGTATACTGGTGAATTTGTATACCTCACCTCGCTCAGGCCACCCATCCTCTGTATAATATCATTAAAAGAGGTACTATGTAAAATTGGGATGGAGAAGCCTAAGAGGCTTGTGAGTAAGCCAAGGTACTGTAGAACAAATCAAAAAGCTATGCGTTCTAATCTCCCAAAGTCTCTTCCTACTAGAAGTCACAGGAGCTCTGAGGGCTATGTTTATGGCCTCTGGCAATGATAATCCCCACAGGATTTTGATCTATGCCATGGATAGGGGAAGAGTTCTATATATAGCCTTAGAACAGCAATTATTAATGGTATATACATATATATATATATATATATCACTGGAACAGCTAACATTCTTTGCTAGTTCCACCTCTGTTACAAAGAAAACTGAATACTCCATAAAAGGGTAGATAGAAGCCCTTTTGGCCAAGCCTCTTCCTGGGGTATTACAGAAGCCAGTGCTACAAAGGTGGGCATGAATTTTTACAGCAGTGAGCGATGGTTTGGGCCAATCTGATTACCAGTGATATGCAGGGTCTACTGAGGCCTGTGTTGTTTCAAGCCACCAAGCCCCTCTCTGTGTCTGTGCTGCTTCATGGTTTCAGTGGTTTGTACCTACAGCCGGCTGGCCCATTGCTTTCAGTCCTGGTTCATAGGATGATCTCATGCCAGCCAGTAAGGAGAGTGTGAGAGAGAATCACATGTATAGCTCAATAATCCATACCTGGTGATCTGTTTCTTCCAACTAGTCTCCATCTTTCATCGTTTTTACTAACCTCCAATAATGTCTTGTAGACAAGCACCTATGAATGCATGACTGGGTCAGAGCCCTCCTGCCCCAAGCACCTCCCCTTATGATTACACATCTGTGCCTTTGGAAGAAGCTTCATATCCCAAGCACTATAATGGTAAAGGTCATTATAATTACTCCAACTCATCAAGATTTGGGATCCTAAGTCCCTGTCTTCTTCTTCCATCTTAAATGGCTCTCATTTTCTTTTAAACTTTACTTTTGAGATTATGAATTAAATTCAAGCATACACAAGGACACCCTGAATAAAACAGAGGGTAGAAACTGCAAGGAGCTTAGAGAAGACATCACTCAAAGCAAATGTTAAAAAAAAAAAAAGGTGCATTTTTCTTCCTGAGTATAAAGAAAGCATGGCACTTGTAAGAATGAAACATGATTTTCTCACTTGGGGTTTTTGCTACAGACATTGGAGGAGCTGCATGGAAGAGCCTGATTTATTGTTCTATTAAAGATGCAGTATTTTATTTGCAGACTTTAAATTCCACAACCTTCCAATTTCTCAGTGACACTGTCTGGCTTATTTAGATAATAACAAGTACTGACTAATACCTTAAAAGCTACTCTAAAAATCTGTAGTCTTTCTGTGGAAATAATTCGATAAATCTTTTGACAACTAGCTGTTGTTCAAACACTTGAGCTGGACAAAAAAACAACAAGTTTTAATGAATTACCAGGCATGTTTATAACTTGTAATTCCAATTGTACAGGAAACACACTTGTTCAATGAAAATTTTTCCGAAAGAATGTCTGCTTTTGAAATTAATAATCATAATTCATTATAATTGAATACATTTGATGGGAAAACACTGACTAAGGAAACTAGGAAATGCAGAGGGTAATAGCATACAGAAAACTATGAAATAATTATATCAGTTCATGGAACATGTAAATGTCTACCACCTCTGGCCAAGTATGACACATACAGATTTTTTTTCTTCACGGAGCTAGGTTATTATATGTACCAATTGTCATATGCCAGAGCATTCATTCAGATGGTAACACCTGAATCAAATATAGACTTTTAGAATTACTTTAGTGACATTTTGACTGTAATTGAAGTGATGGATAAAGAGCTAACTTTTAGCTTAGTTAAAGATTTCCTGCTACATGGTGGTTTGTATGGTGGTTCCCTATATTCTTGGACACATCAACACTTGGTCCTCACCTGGTAGCCCTATTTGAAGAAGCTTAGGTGCTGTAGCCTTGTTGGTGGAAGAATGTCACTGGGGATTGACTTTGAGAGTTTAAAATTGTTGCCATAGCCAGTTTGTTCTCTCTTGCTTCATTCTTATAGCTCAAGATGTGAGCTCTTAGATTCCTGCTCCTGCCTACTGCCTCCACTCCAGTCCTCTGGAGCTGTAAGCCTAAACAAATAAACTTGTTTTTTCTTCCATAAGTTGCCTTGGACATGATATTTTTATCACAGCAATAAAATAGTAATAGATACAGAAGTTGGCACCAGAGAGTGGGCTATTCAAGTGAAGAATCTGACCACACTGGTTTTTGTTTGTTTGTTTGCTTTTTTTTTTTTTTTAATTTTTGAGAAATATATTAGTTTTTGGAACTTTGGGCTAAAAAAGTCCCTGAAAGCTATAAGCAGGGTTTAATGAACTATCTTATTAGAAGCACAGAAGAAAGTTCTGAGAGCAATGTGGACTGTGGAGGCATAAGTTTTAGAGGGGGAACGGTATTAGCAAAGGGGCTAGAAACTGTTGGGTTTTTTTTGTTTGTTTGTTTGTTTTTGTTTTTTTGGTTTTTAGAGACAGGGTTTCTCTGTGTAGCTTTGTACCTTTCCTGGAGCTCACGTGGTAGTCCAGGCTGGCCTCAAACTCCCGAGTCCTGGGATTAAAGGCGTGCGCCACCACCACCACCGCCACCGCCGGGCTAGAAACTGTTATTTTAATATTTTGGCAAAGAATGTAGTTGCTGTTTGCTATTGTCCTAAGAACATGCCTGGGGATATGTTTAAAGTAAAGGACTAACTTCTTTGGTGCAAGTGATTTCAAGACACCTTAACATTCCAAAGGAAACTCCAATTCTTCAAACTCCAAAAGGCAGTCCAATTTTCCAAAAATAAGCACAAACTGAACCACAGCCAGCATTCTTCAGGAACTTGTGAAGCAGGTTCCCTGTCTGCCAAAAGGAGTCATTTCCCCTTATGACCTGTAAAAGAGACAGACTTCTCTCCAATTAACATATACCGGTGGTGCTTCTCAGCATATCAAGGTCCAAGGGAGTCCCTACTCACAAATACTTGTTATACATTTCAAAGCCCCTGCACTGGTTACCTGGCCTTTCCATCTCCACAGCTACTCATCCTTCTTGTAACTCAGCTGTTCTCACTATTCTCTGCTCTGGCTCTTCTCACTTTGCTTTCTCTATTCTCTATTTCCTGCTGTTCTCCCTTCTTTCACAGATAAACCTAACCATGTCCATTCTCCTGGCCATGTTAAGTCTACTTTTTCCTCTTTCTGTTCTGGGATGTGTCTGGCTATTTTCTCGCTTATATTTATAATAAATTCCCTTTCCTTAATCATGTCATGGAGCAGTCATGTCAGCAGTTTCTTTGCTGAACCTTCTCACATATAGTTACTAGTAATCACTCTCATACCATACAGGTCTACAATAGTTGAAGAGGAAGTGTAGAGGAAAGAAATACCAAACTTAAGGTTATATGGGAAAAGAAAACTGTCAATGTTAGTTATTTGGCCGCGTTGTGTTCTTACCCTGCAAGGAAATGTCACGAAACATGACAGAATCCGCTTATAAGAGTTTTATTAGAGATAAAGGGATAGAGAGTGCTCAGGCCTGTGGGAGAGACACATGCGTGGAGAAGAAGAAGGAACCGGGAATATGGCGCTTGGTTTTTAAAAGGCTGGGTATGGCCAGGTCACGTCACTACTCCACTCATGTGCATAGATCACATGGCCACGTTGCACGCTTACGTCACCATGAAATGTCATGGATCCTGGTCACGCCAGACGACTTGACCCGTAAATGGCTATCTTGACCTGGAACTGGCTAGGCGGAGGTGTCCAGGTCCGCTGGGTATCCTGGTTAAGAGAGACGCCCTGACCCGGAAATGCCTATCCTGACCTGGAACTGGCTAGGCGGAAGTGTCTGCCTGGTATATTTGACCGTAGGGGCGTGTTGTGAACCCTTCAGTCAAGATGTATGTTACAGCCAAGGCTTATACTTAAAGAGAGGCTGCAATCGTTAAGATGGTTAGCTACATTAAAAAAAAAAAAGTCCAATCTGCTCTGGCATAAGGGGATGGGTACCCTCAAGGATGACTCCACTTAGCTAAGCTTCCAACTTGTGAGAGAAGACAAAAGATGGTTTCTGTTCCTTGAAAAGCAAGTGCAAGCAAAAGCTAATAATTTGATTCAATGTTGCATCCCAGCTGATGTCCAAATTTAGCAGTATGTCCGTTTCGAAGTCAGGGGGGGATACAAGAATAATGGGATTGTAGATTGCTCTGCCATAGTCTCAGAGGTTGCTGAAGTCAGGCAATGTATGTTAAGGAGTCCCAGCATGAAGACCCTGAGAGGCCAAGAGGCCATTGCAAGAAACTGTGTACAATAAGCTCAAAATGAGTTAGAGGACACAAAATCTTATTGCTACCAGAAGCATGAGGTTTTTTCCCAGAAGAGGTGCATACAGAGAGCTCAGGAGAAAGATGGATGTTGAAGGCAGCCAATCTGGAGGCGCAGAGTCATCTAAGCTCTTCGACACAGGACGTAATCCTGTAGGATTTGATGTTTGCCCTTCTAAGTTTTGTTCTAATATACCTGAACTCCAATGTTAACTAAATATATAACCTTGAATAATTCAATGCAACAGAAGTGAACTTCCAATTTCTCATGTGTTCAATAGAACTATAACAGCTTCCATGAATTCTTGTTAAAAGTTATTGAAAAGGTAAAATGAAATAAAACTTCCTTTATAAAAATGAAATATTATTTCATTTATATCATTGAAGCTTGGCACAGAAAGGAATAAATAGAGAGAAGGCATGGATATGGAAGTTTTTCTTTCTTCACAACACTGTTTATTTTTATCTTTTGTTGTTTTTAATGTGTGTGAATATTGCTGCCTTCATGTATGTATTGTACCATGTGCATGCAGTGCCCACAGAGTCAAAAAGAGGGTGTCTAATGCCCTAGAATGAGATTACAGATAGCTGTGAGTCACCATGTGGGTACTGGGAACCAAACTCAGGTTCTATGGAAGAGCAGCAGGTGCTCTTAACTGCTGAGCCAACTCTGTAGCTCCCTGGAAGGACTTTTTAACTGTCAAATGATTATCAACTGAATTTAGTCATATTTTTTGAACTTCGAACAAATTATAGGGTTGAGTACATGTCTGCTCCAACAATTCCTGTTTGGGGATGGAAAGTCATTCGTGAGGAATATCTTACTGAATCACACCACTGCAGTAATGAGAGGAAGCAGGGTTTTAATATAGCTATTGTCACCATGCCTGCTGGGATCATGATGATTAGAAGATATGGCTGAACAAAACTAACTCATAAGCTCTTGGAATTTTGACAGGAAGCTGGAAACTGTAGTCTAGGAGCAGAAAGGCATTAAGAAAAACTATATAATTTGTGTGGGAAGGTCAGAAAGCCTTATTTTAAGATCTAATACAGAGAATTTATGTAGCAGATTGAGGTAGAAATCATTAAAAAAAATGCTGGTAAAAGTGAAAAAAAAAAGGAGCTGCTATTTTTAAAAGTCACGTCATTTTCTCCATATTTCTACAAACTTGCTTTGCTTTCTTCTACAGTTAATTTTCAGAAATGATTAGAGCCTGACAACACATGTACAAAAATTATTCTTAGGGAACAAATGACCTATTTTCATTCAAACCACTTGTGTTTGCAATGTGCAATAGGAGTGAATCCCAGCAGCTAGTGGGGTCTTGAAAACTCATTTAGCTACAAGTACTACAATATCAAGAATGGATATTCGTTGATAAAGCAGAAGAACAATAGGATCCTGAACACAATGAATAATCAGGAGTTTTTTTTTTTCTAATTTTCTGAATGTATATTAACCACCACTTATGATGACAGATGCCTATAATTCCAGAACTAAGAAGGCTGAGGCAGGGAGATGAGGAGTGAACTACTAAGTTGTTACGTTTTTGTTGTCAACTTGACACCATGGCAAATTCACCTGGGAAGCCAGTTTAAATGAAGAATTTTTTGGATGAGACATGCCTGTGGGCACGTCTGTGAGGAATTTTCTGTAAGAAGTATGTCCTTATTATGTCATAAGCCTGTGATGGTGTCCCAGCCTAAAAAGCTGGCATGCCCTCCCATAGGCCCTCTCTCTCCGTATTCTCTCTGTCCTCTGAGGGGTCTCTCTGTCTCTTTCTGTCTCTCTGTCTCTGTCTCTCTCTCCTTCCTCCTAATAAAATTCTAACAAGGTAACCATGGCTCATGATTCTTCTGCCACTGCAGCATCCAGTGCTCTCTTCTGTCGCTGTGGCCACAGTGGGTGGTAGCCAGCCAAGAGCACCCTACCAAACCCTTCATTTTCTAAATAGGGTCAATAGAGGTGAGAAAACTCACCCTGGGGTGACACCATTTTTGCCTGGCTCAAATGAAAAGGTAAGAGCAAGTTAAATACCACCATTCATTCACTTATTAATCGTCCTCTGCCCTTGATGAGATGTAATGTGCCTAGCTGCTTTAAGCTTCTGATTCCTGGATGTCCCAACAAGGATGGACTGCAACCTGGGATAGTGAGCCAAACTAATCTTTCTCCCTGCAGTTGTTTTTAATATGGTGTTTTATCACATAGATGGGAAAAGAAACAGGCAATGCTACATAGCCAGTTCAAGACCGGCTTTTGCTACAGACTATCCTGTCGCAAACAAACAAAGGCAAACACACAAACAAATAAACCATACAAGTTGTACGTAAAAATTAAAAGAAGTTACTGGATGGATCGATCGTTCAGCAATTATGAGTGGCTCCTATTCCTACACAAGCATGAGAACTAGAGTTTGGGTTCCAGAATCCAAATAACAAGCCACATGTGTAGTCCAGGGCATACCTGTAATGTTGGATGGAGGGTAGGAACAGAAGGATCACTGGGGATTGCTGACTGATAGCCCAGCATGAAGTTAATGCTAGTTCCAGGTCTCAATAAGATAATCTGTCTCAATGGAATAAGGTAGAGGGTGATAAAAAAAAAAGTGCACTGACACACTATTCTGACCTCCTTCTCTGGCATGTATCACACACAATAATAAAATAAAATGAAATTAAATATAATTATATCTTTCACACCAAATGTTTGAATTTAATTGTTTTGCTTATTGATAGAAGAAAATTGAGACTTCAAAAGATAAGGGATAAAAATTTGAAATTTTTTCACTTGTACTAGAGTTTAAGAAAACTTCAGTGATTAAACCCTAGATTCTGACCATGGTAATGTGATCCAGATTGCTGGCTCATGCACCAGGGATAGACCCTGATTACACTGCCAAGGGCCCCTCAAACAGACATAGCTACACAACTGTCTCCTGTATGCAGGGGGTCTAGTCTGGTCTCATGCAGGCTCCATAACTATTGGTCTACAGTTCATGAGTTACTTTCAGCTTAGTTCAGTTGTCTCTGTAGATTTCCCCATCATGATCTTGATGTGATCCCTTGCTCATGTGATCCCTCTTCCCTCTCTTTGACTGGACTCCTGGCGCTCTGCCTGGTGCATGCCTCAACTGAATGTACCAGGCTTAGCTGTCCTCCCATGGGAGAATTTATCCTGTTGGAGGAAGGGATGAGGGGTGTGTGCGGGGGGAGTAGGGGAAGCAGAAGGAGGGATGAGGGATGAGAGGGGGATCTGTGATTGGTATGTTAAATTAATAAAAAAATTAAAAAAGAAAATTGTGAAGATAAAGTGTGATTAAATATACATAAAAAAAAATTGGATTTCTGGCTCAACAGCCTGTGCTGAAATCCATGACTTGTCAGGGTTTTCTAGTGATGAGACTTTGTATTAGTTACTGAAATCATAAATTCCTCATTTCCCCTGTGGTAGTTTGAATGTTTTTGACCCCTATAAGCTCATAGGGGGTGGAACTATTAAGAGTGTGGCTTTATTAGAGTGTGTATGGTCTTGCTGGAGGAAGTGTGTCATTGTGGGGGCAAGGTTTAAGGTTTCCTATGCTCAGGATACCACCTAGTGTCTCAGTTGACTTCCTGTTGCCTGCAAGATGCAGGACTCTCAGCTACTTCTCCAGTACCATGTCTGCCTGCATACTGCCATGCTCCCTACCATGATGATAATGGACTAAATCTCTGAACTGTAAGCTACCATCTTAATTAAATGTTTTCCTTTATAATAGTTGCTGTGGTTATGGTGTCTCTTCATAGCAATAGGAACTCTAAGACATCCCCCATTTGTACACAAATCTCAATTATCAAGAATCACTATTTTGCACCATATGTCTGATAGTCTGTGGGAAACAAAGAGCTTGGTGTGTGATTTAATAGAAACTTACTATGGGGTATGTGTTCTCTTAGTACTTTTGAGTACTACTGATATAGTTTCTGATACATTTTTGGTAGTGTAGATTATCATAATGAAGTGTTGATACAATTTTTATCTATGTGTTTGACTTTAAGTACACATGGAATCCAGGAGACTAGAAACAGGCTATGAGGTACATTAAGGGAGGAAGAGAATAGACTATAGATAAAATGAAAGTAAAGTGGGGGAATATCATGGGCAAAATAGTTGAAGCAGGGAGTGGGATGGGAATGCCAAAGTAAGGGCAAGGGAAAAGGATGAACTGAAATGAAAAGTATATATATTTAAAAAAAAACACAATGAAATGTATATTCTTGCAACCAAAATGTCTTAGTCACTGTTCTATTCACTTCGAGTAGACACCGTGACCTAGGCAACTCTTACAAAAGAAAGCATTTAATTGGGTGCTTGCTTAGTTTCAGAGGTTTATTTCATTATTATCACGATAGTAACTTGGAAACATGCATGGCCCCAGAGCAGTAGCTGAGAGCCATATCTTGATCTCTAGGCCAAGAGAACAAGACTGAGCCTGGTGCAGACTTTTGAAACCTCCAAGACCATTCTAGTGACACACTTCCTCCAACGAGGCCACACTTCCTTTTCCTCATAATCTTATTAAATAGTCCCACTCCTTAGTGACTAAGCATTCAAGTACATAAGCCTATGGGATCCATTCTCATTCAGACTACTACATTCCACTCTTTAACCCCCATAAACCTATCACAATGCAAAGTGCACAAAGTTCAACATAAAAGTCCCCATAGTCCATCATAGTTTCAACATTGCTTAAAAGTCCAAAGTTGAAAGTCTCTTCTGAGACTCCTGGCAATTTTTTTAATTATAATCACTCACCTATAAAATCAAAACAAAAAAGCAGACCACATATTTCCAACCTTAAATGGCACAGAATGCACATTACCACCCAAAAAGGGAGGAAAGGGAGCATAGTGAGGCAATATTGGATCAAAGCAAGACTGAGGGCCATCAGGGCAAACTCTGCATTCTACATCTTCATGTCTGATATCAAAGTGCTCTTAACATGTCCAATTCCTTCCAGCTTTGTTGATGGCAACACCGCATAAAATGTATAGTCAGAGGATAGAATTAGGATCTACATGGTATGAAAGAAGGTGGTAGGAATGCAGAGGTTTAAACCTTTAAGTGTAGATGCAGAGAGTCATTAAAGACCAGGTAGTAGGGGATTGGTTAGCCAAAACTAAGAATATATAATGAAGCCTTATGAAAAACCACTAGTTTGTAATGTAATTAAAAACATAATTTTAAAAAATGTTCGAACATAGGTGCCCTGTATGTGTGGACAGTGCTGCTCCCAAAAGACATGGGTTATTAAATGAAAATCTCAGTGCCAGGCACTGGTTACTTCCCTATGAGTAGTGGGCTAAAAAGGCCCCGAAAGCAGGTAGAAAAATTACATGCTGTTGCCATTGCTATTTGTTGCCTACCAGAACAAGATGATAAGACCCTACTGAGGAAGAAAGCACACATTTGGGTGTCAGAAAATAGATCAAACTATCACTAAATAACCAAGAAATGTGTTTTCCCTGTTAAGTAGACTTTGTTTTATCAGAAGTTGCTATACAGGCCACGGTGTGAGAAAAGACTTCCATAATCTTGGCAAGGGCTGGATTTTGCATGCTACAGTACTGAACTGCCAGCCAGATGTGACCACTGGTACAATAGTAACATGAATGCTGTGGGGTACTCAATCATATTCAGATTGGATTTGAAGTCTGTTCTATAGGAAAGAATTCATGGTTGGTACTGGAAATCTCCTCAAAATCTCATTGCTGGAGAGTCATAGGCTTTAAGGGATACTACAGTTGTTTTCCTAAATGGTTATGTTGTCAATCTGCCTTCTACATATTTATGTTTATAGTCATAAAATTAGGCTCTTCTCGACATTGGTTAGAGAAGCTTCTTTTAACAGTGGGAAAAGTTTAATGAAAAGTCTCATAACAAGCCAAAGTTCCAAAAATAACTAACTACTGTAAATGGGGCATCAATATCAACTCTGTCCAGGCTCAGGTAACATCATCAAAGATGAGGCAGAAAGAAATCAAGATCCAAGGGGTGAGGCTATGGAATGCTGTCTTCTAGAGAGAACATGGTTGTTCTACACACAAATTCACAGCAGCCGTAGCTAATGGCACAAGATGAAGACAGTTGAAATTACAAGACTCCATCTCCAACTGAGGACAGCTTACACTTTATGGGTGCTGTGTGTGTGTGTGTGTGTGTGTGTGTGTGTGTGTGTGAAGAGAATTATTTTTTTTTCTTGGTTGTTCTAGCAACCATCTTGGTGGCAGAAATAAGAAATCAATAAGGTCATGAAACACTCTATGTAAGTGGGAAATCTTCAAAGAATAAATAAAAAGTTAAATATAAAATCCTACAGAAAAGGAATATGATAAAAAATGTCCATAAAGCTAAAAAGTTTGAGGGGCTCACTTTCATAACACATACAGAAGATGATTCATCCACATAGCCATGGCTCTCCTAAAGATGCTTTTATCTTTGACATGATAGAATTGTGTTCCATGAGTTTAAGTCTCTGAGCTGGGGAGAGTATAACCACCATAGTTTATATCAATACACATAACCACAAAGTCATTACGGATAGATTTCTCAGAATATGTCACTGTCACTAGGCAATACATGACTATTTTCATGGATCACTCTATTTTATAAAGATGAAATGGATGTGGCATTTTCAGACACCTATTATGTTTAGAAGAGCTTATTTGGTACTTAGGAATACTATGAGGTGGATGTGATGTTATTGTCCTTGTTGTATTGAAAGAGATTGTGGCTGGTGAATGTGATGAAACTTATCTCCAATTTTTGTAGAGTTAGAATTATTGTTAATGACAAAAAAAGTCTACAGTCATTCTACCTGAATTAAAGTTAATGGAAATATCATTAAATATGATATGTTCAGAGTACTGAGGATGTAGTAATCACTCATAAACACCCACTGTTATTGTTAGGGCATGTGTTCTTTTTGGAAGTAGAATTATGTTTAGCTTCATGTAAAGTGACATTTAAATAGCTTCATGTTTGATAATATTGGATGTTCAAAGAACATCGTATTGCCATTTGCAATCCATTCAACGGGATTTGCTCAATGCTTTGCCTTATTGGGGCCACTGTAATTTTTGTTGAATATCACCTTTTTATCTGGTTATTTAATATTTGCAAAATATTGTGAAAACTGCTCTGAATACAGAAAGATGCATGAAGGATCCAGGTTGGGTGAACACTTTTTTCTTTTCTCTCTTAAACTAATGGGCATTTTCTAGTAATACAGATGTGTTCCATCATATGGCTGAATGCTGAGAATATATTTGTCAAACTAATAATTAAATTGCTTTGAGGACAAGCAATTATAATTTTGTTAGGAACATATAGTAACAACTTACGGAAAAGTATACAATGGGGTAATTTTTCTTCTTTTCTGCCTTTGGACTCAAAATTCACAAGGTCCATTTTTAAAAAAAGTATCTGGTGTGTGTGTGTGTGTGTGTGTGTGTGTGTGTGTGTGTGTGTGTGTGTGAATGTATACATAAAACTACATTTTTCATATTTTCTCCTTCATAAAATGATCATGCCACAATGAACCTTATGTTTATAAATGGGATTTGAAATTTCATTTAAAATATATCCATAAAACTGCAAAGAAATCCTAGCTTAACTGAGTAAAACCCTCTGATAGAAGTCCAATGGGAGAGGAGAAAAATTCAAATAAAGTTAATATCTGTGATTTAATTTTGTAATCATCTTGAATTTGAAAATCTCCAAGTGCTTTCTCAGTAGATTAATGAATGCTCTTCTGTGCAAGCAATGGAATATGGTTCTATAGCAATTTCATATTAATCGATCTTTTTGGTTAGTAGAATCAATACATGGATGTGAGGACATAGAAATGTTCCAATTTCCTGAGTAATAAGCAACATTCTTATTCCCATTATTTTACTCACACTTTCACATGCAGTGCAAAAACAATTCCATTCTCATATTTTCTTTTTTTAAAAAAAAACATTAGACTTGCCAGAATAATTCTAGCATTTCATGATGGTTTGTCTTTATACATGTCATAGATAAGGAAAGTAAATACATGATTTTATTAAGCAAATGGCATAGAACAATATTGGGATGTATCAGAAATCAAACAGAGAGGACATACTCTTTATGTCAAATATACTTCTTAATAAAACAATTTTCATCTATGCAATAATTCATTACATGATGCTCTTGCTTTCTCAATTGTATGGTATAATTTATAAACTAAAATTATTATAATTTTAAGTTTTATATGAAGTTTACAAAATTTTCTGCACCTATAGCAGAGATACACAGGGGGACTCTGTCTTAAAAACAGCAAGAACAATCATCAACATTTATACTTCCTTTAGTTCATCCTTCCATTTCTTTAAAAACTATACTAATAAAAAAGGAAAACTTGCAGTCATACACCTTAAGTGGATTGCCTAGTAAGTTAGAAGATCGAAAGTGTTAGACATTGCATGAGGAAGATAGTAGATGAGTTCAGTGAACTTGGCATGTCTGGAGATAATGTGGAAGCTCGCGGAACTGAGGACAGTGCCAACTCTAACAGAGAAAGTCAGATATTAGAAATATTTGAAGAGAAGATATTCACTACAGACAAAAATTATTCTATACATTTAGAAAAGAAAAACCAAACATAGGTCCTATGCCAGGATGATATCCTTTGTATTGAACAGGTAAGAACAAGTGTCATGTAAGACCACATCAGAGATAATGGTGTCTGAGAAGTCTGTGGCGATAGCCATGAGACGGTGTCTTAGGGGACATAACCCAGCTGTCTATGTCTGGCTGTACTAATTGCAAACTCATGGTGAGAGCTGCCCCAAACTTCAGTGATGACAGAGTTCAATAAAAGGAATAGAAACTACATGTCTGACATACAAAGTATGTGATCCATCTGACCCTTTAGGGAAAAAGATTATTTGCTTCCATCTGTAGACTGCTAAATGTTTTTTGAGGAAAATGTGGAGTCATTTGCTGGTCTTTAAGCAGAGTAGGTTTTGACAATGTTAAAAAAAAAATGTGTTGGTTTTTGCTTTGTATTTAAAATGAAGGGTTTGAGGGAAGAGAGCTCCTTGAAGCTGGTGTGAAGCCCAGGTGAGAAATCACCAGGCTATGGAGCAACACAGTCCCCAAGAAGTTGATAGAGATGCTGACAGAGAATTCAGTGGCTTGAGCACCATGCTGACACAACTCTGCCCTAGAAGAGCATTAAGAAGTGAGGCTGGCAGTAATTAGGAAGCCTACTCAATATTTGCTGTAGAAACAGGCATGGCTCTTTATTTTCTGGAGCTGAGGACCGAACCCAGGGCCTTGTGCTTGCTAGGCAAGCACTCTACCTCTGAGCTAAATGCCCAACCCCAAAAGAGGCATGACTCCTTGCTCTATCTCTGTTATTTTTATCCTGAAAACACTTTCACAACCATACATGACCAAATGATGGCACCTCTGACAGTCATTTAACATATGCCTCAATATAGCTTTAATTATAATTTTTATCAGCAAACAAATTATGGTAATTATTGTGAAATCAATCCTATAAAGACTATCTGACATATAAATATTATTGTACACAACATAAACATACAACCAATTTTAAGAATATATATTATATATATGTATACACACAAACACACACACACACATATGTGCACTTCCAACATCACATTTCTCTCTTACTTCTCCACTACATCATTTCTATTTTTGTTTGAGAAAAATGTCATTTCATCATTGCATAGTTATAAGTAAATAGCACAATGTTTGATTTCCAAATTTTTGAAATTTAAATATAATTATGTTGATTTTAGACTTTCCTAAGTTGCTTCTTTTGTTAAAAAGCCCGTATCATTTGTGTTTCTGTTAGAATTTTACCACCCAGTAAGATATTTATTGAATCAATTAAAGCTCTCCCAAGAATGAGTTTTTGTGTATATATGTGCTTGTGTTTGCTTGCACAGGGAGAGATGGGGGGAGGGAAGGAGGAGGGAGCGATATCATGTGATATTAGGGAGGCCAGAATTTCTACAGCTAGCTTTGTGCAGATGAGAACTTGGCAGAAGATGGTATAATGAAGTCCATTCCCAGAGGCCTGAGAATGAAGCAGACAGCCATCCCTACAAGTTATGTGGGGGAAGAAGCACCAACTGCAGGACCAGGCAGATGCCCAGGCTCAAAGATGAGATTTACCTTTTTTGTAACTCAGTGACTTAGATGATACTCTCACAGGTTGTTGAGGAAGACTCTCCTTTTCTTAGACTACAGATTCTAACACTGATCTCCTGAAACCCTCTCACAACCCTCTCCAAAACTCGGAACTAACATTTTTTTCCAGCTGCCCCATCAATTTCACACACAAACTTCAACATCACGTTTCCATTCTGAAGCCTCCCCTCAAATGTCCATGTAACTCTTCAGAAATAGTGTCTGGGTTTTTTTTTTTTAAACCAATAATGATTTTGTCTTCAACCTCTAAAGCAAAAACCGTTTGCTTTTTGGTGCCTTGTTGCATCTGGTAAGGTTCGGGTATTCAATCTATATTCAAATTATTGCTATTTTACTTATAATGTGTCTTGCAGTAATTTAGACATAAAAAAAATACTGTAAACAAGACATTGTCCTGTATACCTGGGGAGTATACCGGGGGAGGTTGAGGCATGAGTGATGCTCAAAGTCTAAGACCAGCTTGGATCACTTAGAGCCTGTGTGAAGGAAGGAAGGAAGGGAGGGAGGGAGGGAGGGAGGGAGGGAGGGAGGAATATTGTATTACCTTATGCATCTTTAGGGCTAGATTTTTGCTCTCCATTGAATTTGGTATTCAAGGAAATGGAGCCTCAATGCCCCAATCTCAGTGTGTGAGGCACATGTCACACCCATAATTCTTACAATACGATACCAGTAACTGAACACAGATGTTAAAAAAAAAAGAATTACAGCAAAGTTAGTGTAGTTTTGGTCCTTCTTCCAATAGGGACTTTGGTACAAACTCCCATATATGTACATACAGAGCTTAAGAAAGATGGATGGTCTGTGTTTGAACACAAGAAGAATGTCTACTACAGTTAGGGAAAACAGTGCTGGAAGGCTTTGTGAAGACTTACCATGTACATTTTTTCCTTCTAACACCTGTCAGAAATGATCTCATTTTAAAATGCTAGATCAAAGCAGAATGTAAATGTACTTGACTGCTGCATAGGAAACAGCCCATAGCAGTGAGCTACCACTGAGTCTTGACACAGTCCACATCTCAGTTGAATTTATTTCAAGATAAGTTCTGCCAGCTGTTCTTTTTTATCAGCTAATATTTTGACAGACTTGAGTTCCTAAGTTGAGTATGTCAACACTTTTAATGACTTAGCACACGTTGTTATGATTTGCCATCATGATGGAATAAAAACAAGAGATGACCTCATTAAATCACAAAGCATTTTATAATGCCATTAAGTAGTACCCAGGCAGCTGACTTGAGTATGTTGCTGAAGAGTTCTATGTACTAACAGAGAACTAAAGAATCATCTCTGTAATGCTATTCAAATGGGAATATATGTGGCTGTCAGAAAATCTATAAGTAACTTTTACAAATGAGTTCTTGATGCAGTGATACAGTCACACCAAAGAGCCTGACATAGGATGTAATCTGATATTGTCATAATAGGCATCTTACTACGTAGGATTTGCTGAAAAATAAAACAGAATCTTAGAATGAGAATGAGAAATTACAAAAAGACAAGATGAAGAGAAGTAAATTCTAGATGAGATAATGAGGAGATCTTAGGGGAGCCAGAGGTACCAGCTGGATCAGGAGCAGAGTGGGAGAATGGAGAGGGAGATACTATGATGAATGAAGACCCCGGGGAAATAGGAAGAAGCAGAATGCTAGAGAGGTCCCCAGAAATCCACAAAAATACCTCCACTGTAGACTACTGGCAATGGTCAAGAAAGTGCCTGAGCTGACCTGCTCTGGTGATCGGATGGCCAAACACCCTGGCCTGATAGAACTCTCATCCATTGTCTGATAGAGGCAGATGCAGAGATCCACATCCATGGTCAAGCCCAGGTGGAGCTCCAGGAGCCCAATAAGAGAGAGAGAGGAGGGATTGTATGAGCAAGAGACATTGAGACTATGACTGGAAAAAGCACAGGGACAAATAGCCAAACTAGTGGAAACCCATGAACTATAAACCAACAGCTGAGGAGCTCCTATGGAACTGGACCAGGCCCTCTGGATAAGTGAGACAGTTGATTAGCTTGAACTATTTGGGAGGCCCCCAGGCAGTGGAGCCAGGACCTGTCCTTGGTGCATGGGCTGGCTTTTTTGGAGCCTGGGGCCTATGCTGGGACAATTTGCTCAGCCTTGGTGTAGGGAGGAGGGGTCTGGACCTGCATAGGCTGAGTCTACCAGGCTGGGCTGTCTCCACAGGGGAGACCTTGCCTTGGAGGAGGTGGTAATAGGGGGTAGATTGGGGGTGAGGGCTAGGGGGTGGGAGGAGGGAGGATAGGGAATCTGTGGCTGATACGTGAAATTAAGTTAATTATAAAATAAAAATATATATAAAATATGAAAGAAAATAATTGTAATCATTACAATTGTTATTAATTCAAATTATTTCCCAAGGGTTTTTTTTTGTTTTTTGTTTTTTTACTATTTTCTTTTCTCAGAGGTTGTCTTAAAGAACTATGTCTAATTGAATCTCTCTCTTTAATTTTAATCTTATGATGGAACTTCTTTTCATGCATGTAGCCATCTGTTGTGCGGTCATAAAAACTAAACACTAGAGCATGACTTGTAGATCTCAATTCTGAATACATTATAAAAATCTTTAAGAAAGAAAACATGCTCATATATATTCATCTATATAATTTGAGTTTGAGGATAGTATGTTTTTTAATGTTGCAATTATTTATGCAGCTTGGCTGTGAACATCAGAAGATAATTTGTGGGAGTTAGTTCTCTCCTACCATATGAGACCCAGAGATCAGATTCAAGTGCCTTTACCCACAGAACCATCTCATTGGCCCCTTTATTTTTTAAAATTTATGTGTGTGTGTGTGTGTGTGTGTGTGTGTGTGTGTGTGTGTGTGTGTGTGTGTGTAGGTATGTATGACATGGTGCATGGAGGTCAAAGGATAACTTTTTGAAGTTGATTCTTTCCTTCCTTATATGGGACCCACTGATCTAACTCCAGTTATTAGGCTTGATGAGTGCCTTTACCCACTGAGCCAACTTACCAACGCAGGCTAATGAATTTTATGAAATAATAATTAAAATAGTTATATTTCATCAAATAGAAGACTTCAACTAGGTCCTCCCTGTAGCTAGAGTTTTCTCTTTGTAGTTAGAGTTTTCCTTCCTGGCCCACCGTCAGGACAAATCTCTTACCCACCAGTCCCACAGCTGCTCAGACCCAACCAAGTAAACACACCCAAGACTTATATTGTTTATAAACCATATAGCTATGGCAGGCTTCTTGTTATTGACTTCTTCTATCTTAAATTAACCCATTTCTATTTGTCTATAAGTTGCCATGTAGCTCGTGGCTTACCGGTACCTTACATCTCACTTGTCATGGCGGCTGGCAGTGTTTCTCTGCCTTAGCCTTTCACTTCCCAGAATTTTCCTCTCTCCTTGTCCCACCTATACTTCCTGCCTGGCTACTGGCCAATCAGTGTTTTATTTATTAACTAATCAGAACAACACATTTAACATACAGAACATCCCACAGCACTTCCCAACTGAGGAACTTTTGTTTGTGAACTTTGATCTAGCCTTCTAAAAACTCATTGTAAGCAAGAACAGTCATGAGAACTTTTTCAGAAAACTATTCCACCATAATAAGATATCACTTGAAAACTTTCCAGAATGAATTAGTGAGAAGAAGATACATAAAACTGTCTATGGGGATGAGTTATTGGTGCTGATTCTCTGTATCAGAATGTGAATGCCGTTTATCTGCACACATTAATTATGGATGGCTCTTTACAAGTAAGTTAATAGATAATTTTTATTGGCTATGCTTTAGAACTTAAGAACTATCAGAGTGGATAGGTCACAAGGTCTAGAGTATTTGCATTTCAAGTGACAAGGTTACTTCAAGATCTTTACAGTATGAGAGTTGACATTTGACACTAAATTACTCTCAAGGGATAGTTTGAGAAATGACTTCAGAGATCTGCCTGTACAATTGCTCTGAAATATAGCCAATGTTAGCACAACACTTTCTCTTGTTTTTTGAATTATTGATCATTATATTTTATAATTCACTTAGATTTTAGAAGATGAGATAACCCTTCACCTCTGTGTTATATTGTTTTTTTATTGTTGTTGTTTGACTGATCACTTTGTCTTTTGAGGTAGAGTATTGAAAATAGAGAGTAGGCTGTCCTCCTGCCTCTGCTTTCCCATTGCCTTGATTTCAGAACTGCTCCATAACTCAGAAAAATTACTTGCAATATTTTTCACTTTTATCAGAATATGATTTAGTGAAAAGTGCCTATGGTTATGATAAAACACCAAAAACAACTTGGAGAAGATAGCATTTATTTAGGCTTACATATTCTAATCACAGTCCATCATGAAGTGAAATCAAGGCAGAAACTCAAGAAAGGATTTTGGAGGAATAAACTGAAGCAGAGGCCGTGGAGGAGTGCTGCTTACTGGACTTCTCTCCATGGCTTTCTCAGCCTGTCTTCTTATACACAGCATGACCATCCACCAAGGGGTTACACCACCCACATCAATCATTAATCAAGAAGATGTCCTATAGACCTGCCTGTAGGCCATCTGGATGGAGGTATTTTCTCAATTGGGGTTTCTCTTCAAAAATGACTCTAACTTATGCTAAGCTGACCAAAAAAATAAAAAACAAAAACAAAAAACAACTAGGCCAGAACATAAACAGTCCATTTGATGAGTGAAGGTAGGTAGCATCCTTGTAATTCACAAATACTATTATTTTAGATAACATGTGTAATTAAAAGAACTATTGAAAGTAAATGAAAAAAATTCTATAAAATTTGTGGAAATGACAAACAAATTCAAATTTGTGGTAGAATCAACTTGCATAAATCAATAGCTTTTCAAATGCACTAAAAACAAACATATAGAGAAAGAGATCATGAACCTACTCCCATTTACAATAACCTTAAAGAAACTAAAATATTTTCACTAAGGAAGTGAAAGACTTTACAGTGAAACTTTTATACCTCCAAAGAAAGTGATAAAGTAACTCACAAATGGAAAGATATCCTATGATCAATATTGTGGAAATCACCTTAAACTTTAAATATTTATTTTTGAACTAGTACATACTACATACACTTTATAAATATTAGTGTACTATTGTATAATGTTTCACTACATGTGTAGATAACACTTTAATATCTAATATCTAATGTGTTTATTATTATGTTATTTTTATAACATGCTTATCCTTTTGCTTACAGCAACTCTTTCAGAAGTTTTTTCCCAGCTTTCTGAAATATAGGACATATGATTCTCATGTACAGCTTCTCAATGTAGAGATTCACTAGAACACTTGAACTTAATTTTCATTCAATACATAACAGTTAACCTTTTCTCATCCCACAGCAACACTTTCCCCAACCTCTGGTAACTTCCATTCTATTCTCAACTTCAATGAGATGAACTTGGTTTAGATATGACTTGGAAAAAAATTCATGCAGTAATTCTGTTTCTGTGTATTACTTATTTCAACCTTTAAGACTATTTATTCATTTTGTTACAAAATATACAATTCCATCCTTTATTATGGCTATATAGTCATTTGTTGCATATGAATACCATATTTTATTTATTTCAAGCTTATGCATACATAGGTTGCTTTTATTTCATGTTTATTATTACGAATGCTCAAATTAACACGGGAATGTAGTGTTTCAACATATAAATTTAATCTCCCTTAACTATATACTCTGGAGTGGGGTGGTCAGATCATATGCTAGTTCTGGTGTTAATCTTCTGAGGAACATCCATACTAATTTTCAATATGTTGGTAACAATTGAAAACTCTATCAATAGTATCCAAGGATTCACTTTTTGCCACATCTTTGCCAGAATTTTCTAACTTTTGTCTATTGGGGAAAATTATAAAGGCCACTCCACGTAGTTAAAAGGAAGATTTATTTAGTGGATGACTTACAAATGAAGGAATAGATAGGTTGCAGGGGTCTGGGGAAGGTATATCGCAATCCAGCAGTGTTCTCTGGAGCTCTACTCAGTCAGCCTCCACCGTCCAGGGTCCAGGCACAGAGAGCGCGCACAGAGCGCTCACCCATCCAGCTCTCGGATTTCCAGCGCCTCCCCTCGCCCCGCCTCGTAGGCGTGACAGTTGCCAGAGTCTCAATGGGGGTTGGAACTTCCAGATCCAAGCTGGAATGGCTACCCACTACATTTGTCTTTTTGATAACTGTCATACCTATGGGTATGACTTGACACTTAGCTGGGATTTGAATTTGCATTTCCATGAAGATTCGTGATACTGATAATTTTTTCATGTCTCTATTGTCTACCTCTGTGTCTTCTTTTGAAGGAGATTTGCTTAAATCTTTGGGATATATATATATATATATATATATATATATATATATATATATATGAAAGAAATCAAAATGGATTCACCAAATAAAGGTAGAAACAATGTCCCAAGTAGACATCTTTTTCCACCAATTTAAGGCTCCATTGCCAGGAACAGGTTACATTTAGTAGAGTAGTTGGGCAAAAGAGCCTTTTGTAAACCTCTAAACATTTCAGGGTATTGTCAAGACTATTGGTTGTTCTCTACAAACTGATAGTGAAAACCCTATTGGTGAAGACAATACTTACAAACCTCATTGAGCATGGAGTTGAGATGTTGCCTAATAAAAGGCATCACCCTACCAATGAGTGTTCATAGTATTGGAAGGTACTCTTAATGTTGTCATAGGGAAAAGGCAATCATCAGCCCAGCTATAAACCCTGGCCTAAAGTGGTGACGTTCCTGGGAGATATGCTGGTACAATAGTGGTACAAATGTTGTAGGAGTAACCAACCAATCTCTTATTGGGACCTGTGCCTGATATTTCTCAGGAGATCAGGAATCTAAGACTAGATAGGCCATGGACCTATGGGAAAGCCAAATACTATTGTTGTGCTGAAGGAACATAGTGATAAAATGATTCCTAATGATATTCTGCTATAGTCATAGAACAGTGTCTTGCTCAGCCACCACCAGAGAAACTTCTTGCAGTATATGGAAACTATTAGCACTCACAGAAACTCCCTACTGAACAAGGTGCAAAGGGTGAGAAATTTTGGAACACTCAGTGAGGGAACTACTAGAACTCACAGAAACCCACTACTGCACAGTGAGTGAGAAATTTTGGACCACTCAGTCTTAAATGGGTTGTCTTTAACAAATCTCTTTCCTCAGGGATCAGGGAGATATGCAGGAGAGTAGATGGAGAGATCATAAGAGCCGAAGGGGATAAATGACTCCAAGGAAAGAATGTTCTCCTAAAACAACAGAACTAATGTGCATATGGACTCACAAAGACACCCAGCACACAGACTATGTACAGGTTCAAGCCAGTAAGGGCCTCAGTGCTGAGATTGGTAAGTAGACAATGGTTCACATCCTCAATCAAGAAGTTACCTGCAATTGACACAGAGTTGCAAAGACAGAGAAGTTTTCTCCAGTGGAGTCTCATGAAGTATATGAAGCATACTTCAGGATAGGTTCCATGCTGAACAGTAGAGGGCCAACCAAGGTGCACTCAATGCCTCAATGGTATTTTTGTAGACTTTTTGTCTCATATTGCTTTATTTGGTAATATTTTGTTTTGCTTATATATTATGTTTTCTGATTTAGTGTTTCTGTGGTATATGTTTCTCTGTGTGTTTCTTGTATTATCATCCCCACCCCTCCTTGTCTGTTGGTTTTCTAAAAAAAAAGAGGGGGGGTATAGAGTTTGGAGTCAGGGGAGGTGGGGAGGATCTGAGAGGAGTTAGGGACAAGGAAAAGCATGATAAGAATATGTTATATGAAGAAAATTATTTTCAATAAGCAATAGATAATAAAAATGTGGTGCATGTATATAGTTTAATTTGATTCAACCATAAAGAAAAATCATATTTGGCAGAAATTACTTGCATCTAGAAATTATTATAGTGAATGAGTTCTTTTAGACTCATGACAATACAAATAGAACATTCTCTTGTAATATGTGAAATCTAGCTTCTAATTATAATTTGTAGACAAATTTCTACATTTGTAGCTGAAGTTTTCTCAGGTCCCTGCCCAGCCCCAAAGATCCCACAGCCACTTTTAAAATAATCACTCAGAAGCTTATATTAATTAAAACTGCTTTGTCATTAGCTCAGGCCTATCACTGACTAGCTCTTATATTTAAACTCACCCATTTCTGTTAATCTATCTGTTGCCACATGTTCCGTGGCTTTATCTGTGTGCCATTACATGCTGCTCCCTGGATGGAGGGCTGGCATCTACTGACTCAGCCTTCCACTTCCCAGAATGCTCCTCTCTGCTTATCCCGCCTATACTTCCTGCCAGGCTACTGGCCAATCAGCTTTTTATTTATCAACCAATCAGAGCAACACATTCACAGCATACAGAAAATCCCACAGCAATAATTAGACACATACACCCAAGTGTGTGTGTATTTATGTGGGAATGAGTTTGGATATGGTTCATGCAACCTGAAAGAGACCATGAGAGTGGAGAAACAGTCTTTGAATGTAATAGGATATATGAGACACGAATATGAGCAGAGGACAGTAGAACAATACAAGAAAGAGGGGAGGGAAGTGTGATAGTAAGATCAACCCAATCAAGATATGTACAAAAATGCCACAATGAAACTTGTTTCTTTCTGTGTTAATTAAAAAGAAATACATTAAAGTCATATAATTTGTATCTCAATCTAAAATAAATTACTCCCTGTACCAAACTGATTCCTTAAAGTAAAGCTGAGAAAAATACTGCCAGGGCAATGTTTATACTTCTTCCCAGTTCTATTACACATAATTTCTAAGTAGATAATGCTTCTAGTCAATCATTTCCCATGTAATGTCATTCATCCTTCCCAGTAGGGAATGATGGGTGAGATACTCAAGGGATAATTTTAAATTTCTATTCTTCCACAATTTTGTCTATTAAAACACAAATGAGTTTTCTCCACAAATGAATTACATTTATTTAAAAATTTAATTGGTTGAGTAGGTAGGTCAAACACTCAACACTAGAAGATTTTAATTGATTGTGACTTGGGGAATATGTTTAAAACTGTAATAATCTTCTGTTTATGAAAGCCCTTGACTTTGCTGAGTGGTTCCAAAAATCAGCCATAGGTAATAAAATAGATCTTACTTTTCCCACTTTATTTTTACACTGTCCAACTTATTAATAAATAGTTTCATGAGGATGTATTTACCTTATGCTAGTGTTTTTTATATTAAACATTATTTATGTAGAGTAAATTATTTTACTTATTATAAAAAATTAAGATTATTAAGTTATAGAAGATATAAAATTAAGAATTTTATAGAGCTTCTGGGTATCCATTTGTGTTTATTGGTATTTCACAAGCAATTCTCATAAACAATATATAAATGAGTATACTATTCTTTAGCCATCAATTTTAAAATTTGAAGTAACTTTAGTATTAGAGACAGTTTTATTTCTTTCCTATTTTTCATCCTATATTGATTTTTAAATTGAAAAATCTGTATTTTTATGTGACTCATGTAAAATTTTCCACAGGCAAAGCTTAATTCTGCACTGCTTGTAGAGACATAGCATTTATTTATTGAGCCTGTCAAATGCCTTCTACATAAGTATGTTTATGCTTATAGAACAGTGTTGCTGTCCTCGGTAGGAGAAGCTTCTTTTGGCAGTGATGGTGACTACAGGGACTCAAAGCTGGTCAAATTCTGAGAATAAATGACTAATGAATGCCTAGTCTCAAATAAGCCATCTACATTACCCCTTCCAAGGCTGAAGGAACATCATGGAAGAAGACATTGAAAGACCATAAGAGCTCAAGGAATAGGTGGGCCACCAGAGTGGAATGCTACTTCTGAACTTCCAGGCATGTTGCTTGCCTGAACTCACAGAAGCTGTGAATACAGCCTTCCACCTGTGCATCAATACCCTCTCATTAGACAGGAAGAGCTTATGGGACCCACCCCTCTGAGGGTTTATATACAGTCAATAACTGATGGGAGATGGTCTTTTATTCAGTAGTATAGGCAATGACAATGCACTCAAGGCCCTGTAAACAAACTCTCAAAATTTCCTGTAAACACCCTAGTGAAACCCATTGTTCACACACGGACAAAAAGATCATGAAGGTAGAAGGAATGTTAGATGGAAAGAGGGTGGTTAAAAGCAGGTTTGAGAAGGGTACAAGAGAAGGTAAGGAGGTAAGGGTAAAGAGGATTGAAATATATTATATATGTATATAAAATGTCACCATGAGACCCATTATTGTACCTAAGTAACAATAGAAATAATTTTAAATGATTGATTACTTTTGTTGTGTTGGAGATAAGACCTCACATACTAGACAAGTGCTATGTCATTGAACTATATCTTCTGCCTCAAAGAATTTAAAACACTAAGCAATGAAAAAAGAAATAAATTAATTAGAGAAGAAATCAAGAGAAGGAGAAACAGTAGCCTAGTTTATGCTCTTTAATGTTGTTCAGGATCAAACTGCCTTTTAAAATAAATCTTCCTTACATGAATATTTAGTTTAAAAGATGAATTTAGATTCAATGGGTTCTGCAAAGCATCATCTCAATAGTTAATTATATTTATATTCTCTTCCAGCACACTTGTGAATTCATTATTGCAGACACATTGAATAAATTACAGCAATTTTTTGTAAATGTTAACTGAACAGTATCTTGGTTTTATTTGAATGCTATATCCAATCACTGTCTGAAATATATAGCTTTTATTAATTCATGAGGAAATATGACAAAATTCACTGAGCCTATAGATACTAACACATTTATCTATGTAAAGCTGAACTTCAGATGGTTGACAATTTCAGTCTCTCCTTATATCCAGGCTTGCTTTTAGGCATGCCACAGCAACATTTAAGAAGCTTCCAGGTCAGTCTTTTAAAGAATAGTTTTACATCTAGTTAGGACTAAAACATTATTCCTCAGGCATTCACTCCCTTGTGGCAGAATGTAGAGACTTAGTACTTGTTTGCTGAATCTCATCAATAGTGGTCTGGGCTTCCTGACAGCTTAGGAAGTAGGGGTCAGTCAAGATACAGTTATTTTCACAGCATTGCCAACTCACTTGAAGTTTCTTTCTGTTTCCTTGGAACTAATGTTAGAAAAATCAGTATGTCTTTTACACTCTGGAAAGGGTTGGTTGACAATTTTAAATACATTTCCTATATGTATTTGTATAGGTGCTTATATTTATGTGAAAAGGCATTTGAAACTCTTAGGTAATATATGAGTTAACACATCAGCTTCTGAAGGGTTTCAAGAGCAGTCTGTTTAACACCAAGAGGGAAAGGTAAGTGTGATTTATTTTCCCCAGTGAGCTCTTCCTTGGATCAATTTGTAGGACAACCCGAGTAGTCAAGATAAAAATTCTCACCAAGGAAAGTGTACAGAATACAACATGCACAGCTGGCCACCATGCGCAGCAAAGCAGTAGTTTTTCACAAGAGATTATTCTTTCACTCTGATTTGTCTCTTTGACCTAGATATGGGAAAAAAGTGCTGAAAATATGAAGCAAGAAACAGGAAGGCATACATTATGTTATACTTTCCTAGGGGCAGCCTGCTGGTCAGGGGAGGGATTGATGCATGTACTTCAGAAAAGGTAGAGATTGGTCCACAGCCTTTGTATCATGTGTCAATCACCACATGTTCTGGAACCGTTACATGATGTCAGAATAAGAAAGGAAGTAATGATCAAGTGTCAGAGGATAGACAAGATATTTTGTCCATGAACAAAAATGTGACACCTCTTAAACTCTAAAGAGTATTTTTAGCACTTACAATTGGAGGATTGTAGTTCCTAGAATTGAAGACATGGACAGAAACAGGCAAGATTGTGGTAACTGCTCTTGGAGCCCATAGTTTATTCAGAAGCATCAGAATTTAGAATACAAAAGTAGAGGAAAGCATGGAATATTACAATCTGGTGGGAACACTGAAACCCTATATTGTAACTGCATAGTATTATACAAAAAAAATGTTGTTATTTGTTTATATTGTTTGTATTTGGGCTTTTGTAATGCTCCCCTCTGAAGCTAACTGCTCTTGCTTGTTAGGTAAACATTCCATCACTGAAGTTTACATACATCCTACTACTGTCGATACTTTCGATAAAAAATCTGTCTTAAAAGCCTGGGGCCCTGTTTTAGTTTGAGTGCATTATATGTGTGTGCTTGCACATATTGACATATCAATATTTATATCTATATCTAATCTATCTATCTATATATGCATGCTTTGGAACATTAAGTTTTATTTCAAGAAATACCTAAAAGACACAGTTTTGAAACAAGGAACTGAAAAGATATTTCAGTGGTTAAGAGTACTTACTGGACTTTCAGTGGACCAAGCTCAGTTCCCAGCACCCACATAAGATGGCTGTAAGTAACCCTAACTCAAATCCAGGGAATCCCATGACCTCTTCTAGCCTCCAAGACCACCTGCACAAACATGAATAGATATTAGATTATTCATGATCCTCTTTTAGAATAGTTTATAAATTATTATTGTTTGTGGCATGCATATGGGCATATACATGTTATTTCCCACCTCTGGAGGTCAAAGGACAACTTTCAGATATTGCTTCTCTTCTCCTGCCATGTGTTCCTAGAGACTAAAACTTAGCCAAGCTTATCAAGCACTCTTATCCACTAAACTGTTTCCTTCTGGCCCTTATGATCCTTTAGTAAATATGGAACTTTGATTAAAGACCTTAGGATGAGAGGATGAAATTTAAAGCATTATTACACATGTGAGTTAGCTACTGTTGAGTAATGTGTGAAATATAGTTAAATGACTTGGTATTCTTTGCATTTGTAAGGTTTTACTCCATTAAAGGTTCACTAATGTCAATTAAATTTCGAAAATAGTTAAAGTCTTTGCTACATTTATTGCAACTGTAGAGTTTTCCCAAGTGTGAGTTCTCCAGTGCTTATGAAGATATGAAGAACACTTAGTACTCTGCCACTCTATTACATTCATAGGGTCTACTCTAGGATGAAATCTCTAGTGTGAGTAAGAGCTAAGTACTTATTAAGGGGTGTGGCACATTTTTTGTATTTGTAGCATGTCTCAACAACATGAATTCTTTGATTTTAATTAATCATTAAGAAGAGTTCAAAGCTTTGACACATTCTTTACATTTATGGGGCTTTTCTCAAATATATATTTGCTGATGCCAGGGTTTGAAGAATAGTTAAAGGATTTATCACATTCTTTGTATTTACAGGATTTCTCTCCACAATAGATTCACAGGTATTTACTAAGGTCTGGAAAATAGATAAATGCCTTTTCATATTCTTTATAATTCTGGGGTTTCTTTTCTGTAAGAACTTTGCTCCTGACTAAATGTTGACTCATTAATAAGCAATATGCTACTTTTTTTTTTTGCACATAATGCTTGTCTCAACATGGATGGCTATTAACCATGATGAAAGATTTTTCCACGTTTATTTTTAATATATATTATCAGTTCTTTGAAAAAAATTATGTTCTTTATTATCTTAACCTCCCAGCACCTCCCAAATCCATACACTGTTCCCTATCCACCCATGTTTCTATCTTTTTTCTCTAAAACCCAACAAGTTCAATATTTGCTACTCATACACACTTATATGTGTAGTTTTCCACTAGAGTGCAGTTGACTACACTCTTAAAAAAATTGACTGTCCCTGTCCAAGCAGCTATCAATTAAAAAACCTCCTTTGTGAGGAATAGGATGCCCCATTCTTCTCCCCAGGCTAGGATTGGTCTGGTTTGGGATCTCACAGCTCTTATGCATGCTATTACAACCTCTGTGAGTTCAAACATACAGATACCCTATTGTGTACTGAAGACTGCTTTTCCTTGTAGTCATTCACCAACTCTGACTAGTATACTGTAGCAGGAATCTTAAAAGTTGTTATTAATAAAATCAAACCCGAGGCCAGTTATTGGGGTCAATGCTGGTAGATCAGAGAGACAGAACAAGCCACAGCTATCTCACCTTGCCAATTCCTCAGCTGGTCCTGTTTCCTCTGACTGGAAGCCTCTGAGTCCTCATCCAGAATGAATCTCAGCTGAACTGTGCTGCTCGAAAGCCTGAAGCTTAACCAGCCACATGCTTAACCAGCCAAAAGCTTCTAGTTTCTGGTCCTCACGCCTTATATATCTTTCTGCTTTCTACCACCACTCCCTGGGATTAAAGGCTGGCTTTCTGGGATTAAAGTTGTGTGTCACTATGCTTGGCTATTTACAATGTGGCCTTGAACTCACATAGATCCAGAGGGATTTCTATCTCTGGAATGCTAGGATTAAAGGTGTGAGTGCCACCATTTTCTAGCCTTTGTATCTAGTGGCTGTCTGTTCTCTGACCCCAGATAAATTTATTAGAGTACACAATATTTTGGGGAACACAATACCACCACAGTATACTGTTTCAGTCCTCTCTTCCTTAATGATCTAAGAGCCTTTGGAAGAGGTGGTTTGATATAGATACCCATTTAGGACAGAGCAATTGGCAGTCTCTTATGCTTTACATCTTATCCAGTAATATGTATCTGTGTTAATCATCACCTACTACAAATAGATTTCATCACATTTCTTAGCTTTGTAAATGTTCTTTTGGGAAAAGAATACACTAATTTCCTACATCTATGCTCAAAGACTTTGTGAATTTCATCTTTAAAAAAGATGTCTCCATGTAGATATAACCAAATGTTATGATGGAGTCCTTACTTAAGTCACTTTACTATATATGCTCTCAATTTGCCAAATATCCATATCTGATTTTCATTAATAATTTGATTGGATGTTGAGAGTGATGGTGTACACCTTTAATCCTAGCACTCAGGAGGCAGAAGCCAATAGATTTCTGTGAGTTCAAGGACATCTTGGTCTATATAGTGAGTTCCAGAACTACATAGACCATGACTTAAAAATAAAATAGTAAAAAACTACACACTGATTGAAATGGACTGTTTTTGCACAGAGAACACCTGTTTGGTGCTCATTGAAAAAATAATGAATATTTCATAAAGAACCCCTCAAATTGGTCATAATCTGAAATGTGTTTCAGTTTGTGCCTACAAAAGCATTTAAATAGAAATTTAATCCAGTGCTTTATTTAAATGTTCAATTTTTAAGACTTTCCATATTTTCCTTGAAAGGAAAGAGTTACTTCCCAAATTGTTGTGGCTATTTACTCACACAAATTTTAAGATTCTCAGCAGGAAAAGTGAAATTCATTGAGTTACATTCTGAATGCTGTATGTTCTTGATCTTATAGACAGTGGTTTTTGTTGTGGGCTGTTGGACTGTCCATTGTGAGTGCACTGACCTTCATGCTTACATACATTTTCCTATTTGTTTTTCAGGTAGTGGCTACCTAGACCTCATTTCCAGTTCTTCTCTTTACCATTTTTAAAAGTGGATAGTTTATCCCTGCTCTGGTACAAAGATTTAGGTCTAACTGACACAATGTATATAAAACATTATGCTTTGAACTGCCTGTGGATGATAGAATAATCAACTCTGAGTATGTCACTTCTGTGTCTTGTCTCTTTATGTTCCAAGAATATTTCCTTTGTCCTAAAATTGTGAGCAGTTGTTAGAATAATGAAGGCATCTTTAATTCTGCAAGGTCACATCCTTACACCAATTTTACTAAGCATCACCACTAGTCCTACCCTTCGGGAGAAAGATCCATGGCAACATCTTTTTTGTTTGTTTGTTGTTCTCTGTATAACCCTGGCTGTCCCGAAACTCACTCTGTAGACCAAGCTGGCTTTGAATTCAAAGATTCACCTATTTCTGCTCCCCAAGTGCTGGGATTAAAGTCATTCACCAAGATGGCCACATCTTTGATTTTGATGACCATGCTTCAGGCTCTAGGTCTCAGCATGCATTAGAATTACTTTCAATTCTAAAATGCACACTAACTCCAAAATGCCTCTCCACATGTGGCCCACAGAGAGCAGTTTCTCTCTGCCAGGTCTCCTTCCCTTCCCTTCTTTCTTTCAGTTTAGGGTGCTTTTTGTTTCTAGTTTGCACACAGATAAAATCAAGGCTGTAGAGTTATTGGAATATTTTTAGTCAGAAGGACAGAGACAGAGGCCCAGTCAATGTGGCCAAAAGCATATTCATTCTCTCTCTCTCTCTCTCTCTCTCTCTCTCTCTCTCTCTCTCTCTCTCTCTCTCCCTTACCTAGCTAACAAAAATATATTATAGTTATGCTCCACTCTTATTCCTTCTGAAGTTGTTCTCTATCATATAGTTAAGGACCTGGACTTACCTGAGTGATGGTAGCTTTTGTGTGACAAGACTTTTCCTGGGAAGACACAGTGCATACATCTACTCACCCCATAGAGGTAGCCTATGGCAGAACAAAGCATGGATACTACTCAAGTCCAGCGTGGTCAACCAATGAGTTTACATGGGGTTACTTACAAAAATACGGGTGAATGGTTACTTACAGGAGCAGAAATAACACAAAGATAGTGTGTTACTTGCTACTTTATGGCTGTTAAGGAGATATCAGGACCAAAATAAACCTTATAGAAGAAAGCATTTAGTTAGGGATACTTACAATTTCAGGAGGTCAGTTCATTGTCATCATGGCAAGAAGCAAACACACATGGAACTGGAGAAGTAACTGCTAGCTTTCTACCCTGATCTGCAGGGAACAGACATACTAGACCTGTCTGTTGACAGGACTTGTGAAATCTCAAAGAAATACAATATAAACCCACCTCCAGCTATAAAGCTCCTCCATCAAGAAAACACCTACTCCAAAAAGGCCACACCTCCCAATCCTTTTCAAACAGTTCATCAGCTACAGATTAAGCATGCAAATATTTTAGTCTATGGAGCTATTCTCATTCCATACACCACTAATGGTTACATCACCAAGGACTACCCCAGTGCGGTGACAACTCACAAAAGCAGGGAACCTGGTACATACTACACAGCCTGCAGGCAGCTAAACAGGTTGGGTAGTGTCCTTTCCAAGTGACTCAGTTGTTCTAAGTCTATTACAGATAGCTTTGGTGGTTTCTGATTCCTCCGTGAAGCTACTCTGCTTTTAGAGTCTTCTCTGCAGCTTGGTTTTGTCTAAAAGCAACTCTCAGAAGTCTTTGCTGTTTAATTTTAGGATGGAGAGTCCAGTGAATCTGTCAGATTTCATGAAGCTATTTTGAGTTGTTTACCATCCATCTTAAGGAGCTTCTATGGGAGATGAAATGTTTTAATTGTGGAGGAAACTTCCACATAACATTCAGCTCCTTCTTCTGGTTGCTAAATTCTTTCTGCCTCCTTTTCCAAAATAATTCCTGAGCTTTGGGGTAGGATGCTATACATATCCACCTTTTTCTAAGAATTAGTATAGTTGCCACAGCAACTTGTTTTCAGGGTCTTCACCAGTATTTATAATTTGATGCTGACAGCAACAGCGATCTATGGGCAAAAGTATACATGTTTAGAAAGCAGTTTGACAGGCACTCCACATGCATCCAATAAAACAATAAAAGTTGCTTCCCCATTGGGACCTATGGCCTCTCAAGCAACAGGGTTTTGTCTGGGCTTACAGTAACAGATGTGAACGCCCTCTGATGTAGTGAGTGGGCCTTACATCCAACTGGAAGGCTATATCTTAAATCCAATTGGAACGGGTATCTCTTCAGGCATATCAGTATTTGAGCATGCAGGATCCATGGTCAAGCAGTAACGTTGATGACAGTTTTCCACCAGCAGCCTGCATGGCCTCCTCTGGCACTATGAAATCTAGTGTGAGAGTTTCTAGTTCAGTCCCAACTTAATTTTTTTCATGTCCTGCAGTCAAAGCATGTGGTATCTTCAGCAACAGGGTCTTACCATCTAGTTCTTGCACACAACCAACAGCAGTAGCAATAGCCTTAATGTTTTTGTGGAGTCCCAGGGGCTTCTCTGGCCAAGAACTCTCAGCGAGGGAGCCTGACCTAGCATTGTGGTTCTTATTTAATAACACTGTGGCCTCTGGGAGCGTTGTTTCCAGCTGTGTAGTATACCTTTTGGATTTTTTCCTTTTAATTAACCCAGTTCCAGCAGGGTTACAATTAAGTTCCATTGTATCCAGCTGCCTCTCTAATGGCTTTCCAAATACACAGACACACTCAGAGGTTACCATTATATTGTCTATATAGCAAAACATTTCTAGAGGATGGGCAAGAGAAGGCAAAATCCTGAATCACCATCCCATAACAAATAGTGAGTGTTTACAAAGATAATCTTTGTGAAGCACTCTGAAAGTCTGCTGTCATTTGCTCTGGGAAAGTGTTAGGTGATTCCAGAAGTTAAAAACCAAAAGATAATTTGTGAAGGTCTAGAGTTGACTTTATAGGCTCCATCTTGTGGAAAGAGCCACCTAGACTTGACTTTACAGGCTCCATCTTTGGCAAAAGGCCACCATCTTAGACCACCTGTTGTACTCAGTTCCAGGAAGGACCTCAGGAATGTGCCATGACAACTCAAACAGATACAGAGCAGTATCCTCCTACAGACATTCTGTCATTGGTTTATTGCCCTTGAAGATAATCCTGCTGAGCAGTCCAGATAATCCTGTACAGCAGGTTGTGATTTCCTGCCAAAAATCTAACCCAATTGTTTCAAATGTGGTTTCGCACTTCAAGTCTAGACCAATAGTTTCAAAGAATCACCTTGTCCTATATCCCTGCTACCCAATCCCAAGTTGCCAATTCCTGGCTTAGGGTTTTTCCCTATAAAAACTCTCTACACCTGTGCTCATGGTCACTGCCACATTTCCTTCTGCTGTGTGGTGGCCCATATTGAACCTGAATAAAAGGACCCTTATGTGCTTGCATCAGAAACTGGCTCCTTGGTGGTCTCTGGGGGTTTTGAGAAATGGGTACAACTATAAAAAAATAGCAACATAAGCAAGGTCTAATATAGCATGGAAAGAGCCCATCCATTTAGACCAATTGCTTCTTCCACATATCAAGGTTGGACACCAAGCACGGATAAGAGCAACTAAACTTATTATCTCCCATTTTAGCTCAGTTATGGGTGCCCCTTCCTATTGGGTAATCTTTCTTCCCTAGAGTCTATACCCTAACATGTTGACTTGCCTACTGTTTACCGCCTCAGACACCTCCATGAACATGATGACAAGCTTCTCTCCCAGCCAATAGTGGATCATATTAATCTATATCTCAACTTTTGATATCAGATATACCTTAAGAAATCTCATTCACATCACCTTGAGGCCCTCTGGACAGGACCTCATCTGATGATCCTCACCATTCCTATGATGGCCAGGCTCTAAGGCATGTCCAATTGCATTGACCTGTCACAGCTCAAAGGAGCCAAGCCTACACAGCCAGACTTCACAACAATTGGAGTGAAGTATGCCTCCACCTCCACGGGAACTCTTAAGCTTAAGATCTCCCATGTCCTCACCCTCCCCACTGTGTCCCTACCACCCCAACTCAAAAATCGTTAGATATCTCCAGATGTATTATAAACCAACCATCAATTTCTTAACTGAGGTACAGGGGGTATTGGAAGGAATAGAAACTGCTGACAACCAGCTACAAAACATCTCTCTCATTTCACCCTTGGAGAAACATTCTGGAAGGATGCCCTCAGTGCCTACATGTGACTCCTCAAATCACTTAACCTGACCTCTAATTATACCACTAGCTTCATCTGCATTTCTTTCCAAAATTCCCTAATTACAGTAATGCCCCTATAGAATTTTTTTGCTACAAAAATATATTCTCTTGTTCTGTGACCCATCTCTTGCTATTCCCAGTCTCTGTCTCACTCCTATGGGGTGAATGGACTATTGGAACCAAGACATCAGGAAGTGTTGGCCCCATTCCTATAAAAACTACCCTTTATCTAACAATTATTCTCTCTCAGGAGGTATCTTATTGTCACATGAATACAGTCTATTCTCCTGTGTGAGCCCCAACTAACAAGGTCCATGCATCCCAGCAACCATTGTCCCCAGCCTGACTTATTACACTGAGAGAATTCCCATTGTTTACAAACTCTCTAACACTCTCAATTGGGCTGTCCACCTCCCTGTGACAATGAGGGTCAGGCTGACTTCCTCTGTGAGGGTAACAGGGATAGAGGGATAGTAAGTGTGGGGATTAGGTCATGCCCTTGCTTCCGATTGACAACTCTCAGAAGAACTAACAATAGTCACCAAGAGCTCAGCTAGGGGGTCTTTGAATGCTATAGGAACAGCTCTCCTCTGTGGCCTCAGTTACCTTTCAAACCCAATGAGCTCTGGATCTCCTGACTGCAAATAAACAAACAAATTTAAAAAAAAGAGGAAGTTGCATCTTCCTCAACAAAGAATGCTGTTTTTACATTAACCAACCAGGTCAGGTAGAGGTAGAAACTCATAGATCAAAGAAGAAAAACAAAAAAGTGAAAAACAAAAAAACAAAAACTCCAAGACATAGCTGGCTGTCTACACCACCCTCCTGCCCAACTATAAAACCACAAACTCCCCTTTTAGAAGGGCTGCTCTCCCTATCCATGGAGACAGCCTTGCAGTTCATGCCCCAAATAAAGTTTTGTCTTTCATTCTAAGTATGGCTCTGGTAGTCTTGTTCTCTCCTTAAAACTCAAAGCCTCACATAAAGAATGAGAAAACACACAACACAATTGAAAACACAAGGGTCACCCATTAAAGAAAATCTGCTTCCGTGCTGTGTTTACAACATACTGAACACTCTGAAAGTTCATACCTAGAATGTTTATGGTTATCCCCAACACCGATCTACTGTAGCTTCAAGGACAAACTGTAAAAACCAGTTCAGCAGAAACAGCCCCTTGAAAAGAAGAATAATTGAGTCCAGCTATCAAGTTTGCTGACTGTCTGTCCAAAGGTAGAATTTTAGGAAACTCATAGAAATACATAGATATAATATCCCTTAGGTCAACCTTTTCAAAGATCAATTGTCAGTTTTTGACAGCAGCTTTATGAGGCAAAATTTCCCATGGAGAACCCAGACAAGTAAGTGAAAAGAGTGCTGAGTCTTGATTGAAAGGGATCCCCATGCTCTGGAGACCTGGGAATGGGCTGGAAAATCTAGAGTCTGAAAATATTGAGCAGCATGTTGAAATCCCATCTGCATGTAACTCTTACTATAATAATTACTCTTAGCAGTTATATGACAAATCCTTAAAAATGGCATTATTATTCTTAAATTAGTTATGACTATGAAAGCATTTTTCATCATTTCTCTCCAATTTGCAATAAATCTTCATTTTAAAATTAAGAAATATTTTAGTATTTTATGTACTAGTGTGCTTTGTCTGAATGTATGCTTGTATACCACATGTGTACCTGATGCCCTTGAAGGCCAAAAGTGGGTATCAGGTGACATGGCACTGAACTTACACATGGTTATGGAATGCCATGTGAGTGGTGGAAATTGATTGCAAGAGCAATCAGTGCTTTTAATCTCTGAGCCATCTCTCTAGCACCAAATCTTTATTTTTAAAAATTATTCCTTGACAATTTTTATTTTTCACATTATTGAAAAAGATAGTCATACCTCTGCACTAGCTCAGTGTGTAATATAAATAAATTTTAGAAATCATGCATTTCTTTTTCAAACAGGTGACTTTTCTAAATCATCTTAAACTTACATAAAGGGTTGTTTTGATGGCATTAAGACATGGATTGTTATTTTTATTGTTTTGGATAAAACTTCCTGTAAGCTGTATGGTTTGCTTGCTATAGTTTATGCTCCATATTAAGCTATGCTTTTCTATTTCCCTGCTTGCTCCTTCTCTTCACATTCTTCTGTAGGTTGGAAATTGATGTGTTCAAATGAATTTCTTTAGAAAATATGAGAACTTAATCCTCATTGAGAAAATGGCACTGTGAACTGAGAAACATGGTTTTTCTGCAAAATCGTAGTTTAGGAGCACTGCTAATTAGAACTATTCACTCATTGATCTGTGCAAAGAAAGATGGTATCGGCATTTAAGTTTGACATTCATCTCTACTACTGCCATAGATTAGAACTGTGGAAATAAATTTAAGTCAATTGACACTTTAGGACATCCCACAAACAATGTATCATTATGCTAGATAGTCCTGGGATATAAAAGTTTGCTTCACCCATTCATCCTACAGGTATTTATTTGGTCTGCACTATATAGCAAGTACTATTGGAGGTAGAAGGCAGCTCACCATGAATCAACATGAGTAAAAGAGAAAGTACTGAGAAATATATGATGGGGGTGAATGTAATCAAGGTTCATTATGAAGATGTCACAATCAAACCCTGTTGGACAATTAATATATACAAATAAAACTACACTAGTTGTAATTAAGTTAAGGTGATAAGAGAAGACAAATAGGTGCAGATGAAACATACGGAACATGTTGCCAACACCATGATAAGATGTAATGCTTTTTGAAAGCAAAAGAGAATTGATCTTTTGAGTCACGTGGGCTATAATACTGCCAACAATGTGTCTTTGTTGATTTGTGGTGGCTTTGCTGAACTGAAAAATCAGCAAGTGTTCTCTGCATAGAATGTAAGACCACCATGCCTAAAGGATTGGTTTCATTCCTCTGTTCCACAGTTAATGAAGCTGTTAACTAAAATCTTAATTCTATATTGTTCAGTGATCTGCCAAAAGCCTGGGAGACACATTGGTAGAAGTAAACACTTTATTCCAGGCCTTTCCTGATGAATTCACAAGAAAGTCACCTCAAGTTATCTCAGAAGTTCAGGAAGGCTTTTGTGCTACCTGGAGGGACCACAGGGAACAGATCTCTAGTTTGTGGAGTGTCTTGCTGTCCAGAACATCATCTCCTTCCAGCTGATGGGTGGAAGATGCATCTACATCGTACTTAATATAAAAGATTTGCTTTTCTTTATTCCAATTCCAATGATCTGAGGAAAGAGGCCTTATAGTAATGCCCTAAGAGAAAGGGTGGTCTTTAATTGGTCAGCAAAAGGAACAGAGCAGGGGAGTGAAAACCAAAGTCCTGAAGTCTTCACCTCACAACCTAACTCTCCTTTTCCTAAACAATTGGATTAACTTTATTTTTGTTCTAGACAATTTCTGTAATTGCTCATTTATAGTACAAATGTCTTTTCCACTGTTACAATACTTAACATTATTAGAAGCCAAGTGAAAATGAGCCATCAAATGATGCATTTTCCAGTGACCATTTGGAGCATTTGCATGTTCAGAAGAAATATCTCCCCATAAATTCTGGCTTAAATGGATTCTCTTAGAATGTAGAATGGTGGCTGCATATTCCTTATCTCTAAGAGGCATTTCTGGGAAATATTCCTGTTTTTAAAGGCAAATTCAGACTCCTTCCTCTGTATTTCCATAACATCTGATTAATAACATGCTTCCCAATCCTTTCTGAATTTTATCTTGAATAGCTGGGTCTAGTACTAACCAGAGGGTACCTCTGCATGACAAGAGTGGTAAAATCTCCATGGGCAAACAGATTCTGTGCCATTCCTAGCACATAATGTAAAACAAATGCAAACCAGGCAGGCTTCAGTCTATCAAATAAATCCAAAAGAAATGGGGCATGGCTCCAAAAGCTTTCAATTTCACTTACCTTTTATTTTATTTAATGGAAGTTCATCTTGAAGAATGAGTTCAAAAGTCATTATAAGCTGCATTTTTTTCTCCCACTGTTCCTACTCTATGTTTCTTCTCTATTATTCCTTTCTTGGTCCCTTTCCTGATTCCTAAGGCGAGGCACTGTATTCAAGCTGAAGCTTCCTTCCTGCATCTTCATCTTCATGGACTTTCCTTCCTTTGAACTCTATCACCTTTATGCAACTTTCAAGTTTCTTGGAGCATCATCCTCATCCTCATTCCTACAGGTAAAACATGGTTCCATTAATGCTGATCCATCCCCCCAAAAGCACCTGCTCTACAAGTAGATGGAGATGGAAGTTGAATGCAAATGCCGAGTAGTTTTTTCTTTTTAAAACTCCATCAATTTCACCTATAACCAACCTGCAGTTTCAAAGTGCTGCTCCTTTCTTTAACAACAACAACAACAAAAGGACAAAGGTTAAACTTTTAATAAACACACATCCAGATGTCTGTGCATACTTTGGCACAGGCTGAGGCACAGCTAGGTCCCATCCCAATACAACGCCATGTGCTCAGGAACTTACAGCTACTAGATCACACAGAAGAGCAAACAGGTACACTCTTGCCATGTCTGTGTGGATTCCTGACTTCCAGTCAAGTGGTTCAGAGAGACTCAAAAACCAACTCAAACTAGATGATGCTACAGGCTTGAGAGTCCAGTAAGAATGTACTCTCTGCTCAAGACATCAGCTCTCTATGCTCTTGTAAGGGCTGTCCACATTCACCTGCTCAAAGACTTATTCTTCTGTATGCTCTGTTTTCAGATACTCCATGTATCCTTCACATTGATGTATTCAAATATTTTTTTTATAATTTTTTATTTAAAAAGCTTTCTTTTTACATACCAACCCCATTCCCCCTCCCTCCTCTTCTCCCATTCCCCTCCACCTACCCTCATCCCACCCCCATCCCCTCCTCATAGAAGGTAAGGCCTCCCTTGGGTTGTCAACAGAGGCTGGCATACCAAGTTGGGGCTGGACCTAACTCCTCCCTCCTGCATCAAAGCAATGAAAGAGATATCTTGACATGGGGAGAAATCTGCAGCTAGGGAAAACTCCAGGAACTCACAAGATTGTCCCCAGCTAAGACTCATAGCAATGGGGGAGAGAGTGCTTGAGCTAGTTAGTTTCCCCTGCGATCAGATTGGTGTCTACCTTAGTTGTCATCACAGAACCTACATCCAGTATTCACATATTTTAATATTTTCTAATTTGAAAATCTCTGTCTTAATTCTACAGTTGCCTTAAACTATTCTCCCATTTCTCTGTACTGCCATCCAGTTAGAATGCTTTAAAGATCTGATAAAACCAGTCAGTATTTTCATTTTTTAATTTTATCTCATTGAGGTTTTCTTTTAATTTTCCTTGTCTTACTCCTCTTCCTTAACTAGAATTATTGCAGCCAGAATCTTTATTTGAGGCCCGGATCTCATTTATACCCATGGATGTTCTGAGCTTATATTAACTAGTCTTGACTTTAGAACTCATCCTGTAATGTCTCCATGCTCTAGCATAGTTTCTCATGTCTCCATGAGGTTATCCCATGGCATCATACATAGAACTTGGAATTTCATTTCACATTTCTTCTATCCAATTTTAACCTATGTTAATAAGAAACAGTGTATCCTCCCAGGCACCACCTCCTAAATTATCTCCCTGCTTCAACCTTTGATCTTTCTGCAATGCAATTTCCATAAGGCAGACAGGTGATGTTTTAAAATGTAAAGCAGGACCTGTCACGCCTCTGCTCCAAAGACTCCAGTAGTTTTCTTTCAAAATTAGAGCAGAAGCCAATCATCACAGCCTTGAAACCTAAGTGATCTGTCACCTGTCATCTCTGGCCTGACACCCAATCCTCCACCTGCCTTGCCCAGGGAACCTTTCAAGAGGAACTTTTAAAGGGAGATTTTAAAATTGTTTACACTGCACAAATTTAGAGACTTTGAGCAAGCTGTTCCTTCCACATTTGGTATATGAACCTCTTCATAGATTAAATGGTGACTCTCAGCAGTAATGTTCAAATTGACAGCCACCAGAAAGCCTCATATTTTTAAATGCTGTAACTACTCAGTTCCTATGCCAAGTTGAGTGACAGATATGCACAAGTCCTCATGTGGCCAACTGGTTATCACTAATAGGTCAACTCAAATGCTATGCCTCTAGGTGATAATGGGAACAAATGTTCTGTCATTCCCCATTGCATCACCGTTTTAAATCTTCCTAGTAATCACTCAGCACCAAGCTGATGTGTACTTTGTTAATTGTGTGTCTCTTCTATGACAAGAACAGTCTGCTTGTTTGTTCTTTACATTCCTGAGCCCGTACATCCCCTCCCCCCCCGTGTGTGTGTGTGTGTGTGTGTATGTCTGTGTGTGTGTGCGCGCGCGCAGACAGACATACATATTTTAAGTCAAATGTCACAGCCCCTGAAATTCCAGAGTTAATGTTCCTCAAGTATGCAATCTGCTTTCTCCCCAAGTTTTGCTGCATAAAATCAGTCCGCAAAGATGGTAGCATACAAGACAAGCATCAAAATTGAACCTAAAAGCCCAAGTCATGATTTCCCCTTGCTGGGTTGAAGCACCAGGCTCAGATCCAGTCTGAGTTGTCACCATTGAATGTTGCATCTCCCTTTATTTGCCTTTTGCAGCAGCTGCTTGAGGAATAATTTTTATACTGATGGAAAATGGTAAGAGGTGTATAACTGGAAATGTTTGATGGTTACTTTTGAATTTGTTTTCTATATTGTTTACCTATGCTTTAACATTACTACTCTTTCTGAAATTAATATGCCCTAAACATTTTAGCAAATAGTGAAATCTATATTCATCAGAATGCATGGTCTACATGCCTCTTTCTCTATAGAACAGGTTCAAGGGAACAATCACATTGCAATCATGTCTAAGTATATGTCTTAACATTATGTTTCCCAAACAGTCAAGATGATATTCTTCGCTGTGATTTTGTCTTGGGTGAGTTTGTGTAATAAGAGAAGAATATAGAGAAAGGTATTAAAATTTTGTTCTCCTCTGTCTCTTAAAATAACTTTCAGGCCTGTGAAGAGGTCTGTGGCTATGTTGTCACCTCTTTTTTTTTTTTTTTTAAATTAAAAATTGAAGGTCAAATCCTGGGGAATTGGCTTAAGTATGTAATCCCAGTGTTCCTGAGGATAAGATAAGATGATTGCAACAGTTCAATGACATCCTGAACAGAGTGAGCCCCATCTAAATACACACACATACACATACATACACACACTCACACATACACACACACATACACACACACATACACGCACGCACAGTCAAATCACCAACTTTTTGACTTTATAATGATTAATTAAAATGAGCTTTTTTTAAATAAAATGCCATAATTAATTTTTGCATCACTGTGATCACCACATCCTCACCCATTTACAGTTCTGAAACAGGCACTAAGCAATACCGACTTACAAAATCAGCTACCTTTTTAATATTATAGTCTACTATACATGAACAACCATTCAATGGAGTTCAGGCTTCTGTAGAAAAGTTTAGTAAGCCAACAGTGAGCAACTTCCTCCAAAGGAAATGCATTTGACAGTTCCTGTTCAAATGTGGCAACAAAGCTTGATAAGGGAGAGGGGACAAACTCGGATGAACATACACAGGATGCATCTCACCAACTCTTTTACTGTGGTACTGGCCACATCTCCAGAAGATGGCTGAGTAGTAGATTGATTGGTTCTCTTTAGAATTTATCCTTTGTATGTACGTGTGTGTATGTGTTCACGTGTGTATGTGTGTGCATCATGTAAACCACAGGTATGGAGGGATGAGGACAAATTTGTGGAATTGACTCTCCCCTCCAGTTGTTACATGGCTTTCAAGGATTGAACTGGTTATCAGGCTTGTGGACAATCACTTTTATTGACTAGGCTGTCTTGTTGGTCCCTATACTGCTACACTTTTGAAAAAGAATATTATAGTGAAATACCACTTGAGAAACAATGTTTTATGGTAAAAAAATATTGACCCACAAAATGAAAGTGAGAAAAAAGCCATTTATTCCCTCAGTCTATCTGCTCTGAAATAAGGGAATAATTTTATGAAAATATTGAAGCAAACCAGAAACAATTGTGCTAAGAAATTGTTTAAGCTGGACATTTAGACATATCCTGACTTTGGCTGCATTGGGAGCTAGAAGTGAACAACATAACTCACAAACCTGAGGTTCATGGCTGGAGTCTTCCTGACAGCTTTTCACCTTGGTTTTGAGTCAGTCTCTCTCTACTGAAGCCATAGCTCAGCTATTTGGATTCCAACCAGGTGGCTTCAGGATCCCTTCTCTCCACAACCTGAAAACTGGAATTCCAGGTTGGCTGTCATCCTGGCATTTGGAGCAGGTACTTGGATCACTGTGCCATCTCCCCAGTCTAGAAGTTTCTGGATTGATTTTTGGAGGAATTGTGTAGTATCCACAGCTGCTACGGTATTTTGTATCACCAATGGCATTCTTCATAAAGTTTGGTGTTTCTTCTTTGCTTTGGATTTTGGACAATGGCTCTCTTCCCCAATGTGAAGTCATTCCTTACTGGAGTCTCTTCTCATTTTCCTCATGATTGACTTTTGTATGTGTTTGAAAATATACTTCCTTAATTTTTTGTCCTTTTTTTAATTCAAGGGTTTTTATTGTTTGTTGCTTTTTCTCTTCCTTCTTTTCTTCTTTCCTTCCTTCCTTCTTTCCTTCCTTCCTTCCTTCCTTCCTTTATTTTTCCTTTTATGCTCTCATCTTTCTTTACTCATTTTTCACTTTTATACTTAGTTTTATACATACATGTATTAGTTGGTACATATTAGCATATATATTAGTTATTAATGCCTCATCTATACACAGTGTTGAATAATTTCTTCTAATCTGTAAGCAGTCTTTTCACTCTGATAATTATTTTCCCTTACTGTGAATATTTCTATTTTGGTGAAGTGTCAATAGATAAATTCAGTGAGGTAAATATGTATAATGAAATACTAAGCAACCCAAAAAGAAAAAAAATGCTGGTATGTTGACTCATATCTGTAATCCTCGCCCTTGAGAGGTTGAGTCAGGAGAATCACAAGATAGAGGCTATTCTCAACATGAGATTCTGCCTCAAAATAAAGCCACAAGATATTACAAACAGAAAATGTTCCTATTCTACTGCAAGGTAGAAACATTTTTTTCAGAGAGACGCATGTTGCCATACTCCACAGGTATAGCAGAGATCTAGAATAGTCAGATCCAACATCAGAAAGCAGAGTGACATTGCCAGAGCTGGTCATTAGGAACTGGACAATGGCTGCACAGCAGAAAATGCAGTCATAAGACAGTCCTGTAGGAGCAGGAAATACAACTGCTGTTTGACTTGGGAGAAACAGGCACTCCTGACTTCCAACAGCAACAGGGATGAATGGTAGGAGGCAAATGCTAGGGAGCTTTTAGGAAAGGCTAACACACATCTTAGAGTAACTGAGAGCTGTATTTAAATATCTCCACAATCACTATATATGATTTGTAATGGCCCTAAAAGTTATGTTGTTTAAAGAACTTAAAAAGTAAATAAAAGATTTTGATACATTTGTTTTTATCTCAACTACTATTTTTGGTGGGTTTTGTTTTCGGAGGAAAAGTCTTTACCCTGTAGCCCAGGCTTGCCTTAAACTTTCTGCAAGCCTTATGCTCAAGCCTTCCATGTTCTAGGAATTCAAGAATGAACCACTGAGATCAGCTAAGGAACTTTTCCTTAATAAACAAGACCATAAGTTGGTTTGTGAGGTGCTTTGACAGTTTCATTGACTGATTTTTAAAATAATAGGTCAAAAAAGATGGAAGGAATTCTTTCCATGCATAGGTCACCAAGACAGGGTTTATGTCATATATATATATATATATATATATATATATATATATATATATATATATATATATATATATACATATATATGCTTCACGAGTTTATTTGTGAGATCCTCAGAAGAGCATAAACTCACAGACAAGAAAGGAATACATTCAAAGGCCATATGTGTGTTCAACCTTAATTTGTTGTGTTTTAACTGAGCAATATTTTGTCATAGTGTTGGAATTCTAGTCTGTAACCCAGCATGGGTTAAAAACTGCTTTTCCTTCCTGTGTCCTTCTGTGCCCTGCCTCAAGATGCACTTACAGTCATGTAGCATCATGCTTATAGTTAACTACACTGAATGGTGCCTTGAAGAATTATCATGCTTATAGTTAATTACACTGAATGGTACCTTGAAGAGTTCAGCAAGCACATAGGTGTCATCCTACATATTAACTAACCCAAGAGTTCTTCTGCATAAAGACACGGAAAATATGCCATTAAGCCACAGTCTCTTTGTATATGCTAAAATAATGGGGTTTCAGTAAAAACCTGTTCAACTATGTATACTTAATAGGACAATTTCATGGTGTGGATGTGTACAAACATGAGTAGTGATGGAGGTCTTTGGAAACCAGGGCTTCTGATCTAAGAAGACTCAATTTGTCATTGGCAATCTGTGTGTACACCCTCACTTTAATTTAGAAGTGAGATTTTTTTCCTTTAATTACAAATATACATTCTTTCAGAAGCAGAATGGTGTGTTTGCATTAACTTATATTCAGTGTCACTAGTTAATATTTAAACAACATTTCACTGTAACCTTCAGAATAAGTAACTGGGATGCTGATCAGAATTTGACCATTGCTTCAGTATTTTTTTTTTCATTAAAGTCAGCAAGATATTCTAAAATGTGTTGAGTACATGGAAGTAGTTTTCTTTCATATATCTGAGCATATTTTAGAAACATTTTTTCATGTGTCACAGATAAAATGATCCATTAGAAAATGTGCTATTTGATAATACACTTTCAGCATAGCAAGGCAGTTAGTTATTACTTCCATCAGTTGGGTTTGGATGAAGAAATCAGTGCCTCAGCATGAGTTCCTGTCTTGCTGAGACCACATGATGACTCTTCATTGATTTATGAGCTTTGCCTTTTTAAGGCTTGGCACTGCTGACACCATTAAGCTTGTCCTGGGTCTAACTAACCACAGCTGGTAAGAAGCTGCCTCTTCCCACACTCTACAGGAGGTCTGGCTGCTTAGGGCAATTTGGTGCCCATAGTTCAGGGCTTGGATTCCTGACTGTTTTTTAATGGGTTTCCCACGTTCTGTATTTGCCCCTATTTTACAGGATCATAGGTTGCTGAACCCAACCATTCCAGTGCTTAGAATTTGGCACCATGATATGGCTGTAGGCTCTTCTGTTATCACAGCTGGTGAATATCTCTCACCCTAAATGAGATAGTTGCATTGAACTTAAGTACAGAAGATGCTATACTTGGCCTCAGAACTCTTCTCATTTAATTAAAATGTATAGTTTCTTTTTTTTATTCTTCCTATTTCAAATGTGCCAGTGAATATTTGTTCAACATTCTCTTTATTAGGAGTAGCAAATACTTGTCAATCTCTCTAGTGAGTCTTGTCAATGATTATGCAACTTGATACCACCTTAATGAACTTTAAATTTAAAAGTAGTTGTTTGGTTTTGCATTTTTAGTCTTATAGTTTGTGAAAATTTATTGTTTTACCTTAACTCCCCCTCCCTCACTCTGTCTTTGATTCATATACATGTGAGGTAATCTAGTCTTGAGAATGATAATTACTCTCACTTTTAATTTGCTTTGCTATTTTCCCCCTTTTAGAGATAGAGTCTTACTGTGTCACCCAGGCTGCCCTCAAACTCATGGCAATCTGCCTGCCTCAGCCTCCCATCTACTCAGTATTTTAATGTTTATAATATTTTAAATAAAGCTCTGGGAGACTGGTTATTCTGTGTGGTATTTCAGGATATCTGATGGAATTCTTTCAGATGCTTAATTTTTTCTTTTTCTTTTTTATTTAAAAGTTTATTTTTTTTCACATTAGATACCAACCACAGTTCCCTCTCCCCCCGCTGCTCACACCCACCCTCCATCTTTCCCTGACCTAACCTCCTATCCAGTCCTCAGAGAGGGTAAGGCCTCCCATGGGGAGTCAAGGAAGTCTGCCATATCAAGGTGAGGCAAGACCAAGTCCCTCTCTGCTGCATCAAGGCTGAGCAAGGCATCCCTCCCTGGGAAATGGGCTCCAGAAAGCCAGTTCATGCACTAAGGATAAATTCTGGTCCCACTGCCAGTGGCCCCATAAACTGCCCAAGTCACACAACTGTCACCCACATTCAGAGGGCCTAGTTCAGTCCCATGCAGGTTCCCCTAGGGGCTTGGGAGCACAGTGACCCTTGCTCATCCCTCAGAAGGAATGGCGTCAGTATGCTTTAAAAACTGAGCCACATCCAAAATCTCTACACTTACTTTCAGTGTTTACACGAAGACCCAAAACTGTGATGATGATTGACACGTTGTTTCCTGGCTAGGAGGTCCGTGGTTGCCCTGTCCCCATGTGTAAGGATCAAGGGAACTGATAACCTTCATCCAGTGCTAATGGAAGCAGACACAGAGATCTACAGCTAAACACTGGGTGGAGATCCTGGAGTCCAGTTGAAGCAAAGTAGGAGAGATTATATGAGCAAAGGGGACAAGATCATCATTGGGAAACACACAGAGACCTGAGCTAACAGGAGCTCACTGACTCTGGACTGATAGATGCTTAAAATTTTAACATCTCCCGCTGAGCAATAAAGTATTTGTACTCCTTCCTCTGCTTTAAGAGATCCCATGACACATGTCAAAATGAAAGAATGTATTTTAATGATCTCAAAATAGATTTTCTTTTTGTGAAAGTAACAAACTGAGTCAATGTGCCTGCTCTGTATTATTTCTTCCTCCTATATTCAGTTCTGTCTCAGAGTAATGAAAGGAAATACAAGCTTAAAGTAAATGTACCAAGCAGGCAAAATAAAAATGACTTGTAAGTGTGGTGAACAGAATCCTTCAAATTTGTAAGAAAAGTTGTGAACTAATTCAATTTTGATTAAAGCTGCTAGCCATTGGCTTTTGTTTTCTCTGAAAACATCACATTTTTAAACCAAACACAAAACATAAAACTCTATATATTTTAGAGTTGAACATTGTGGTATAATCTTAGCACTATGGATTCTGAGTCTGGGGGATTGTGAGTTTGAGGTTAGGCTGGGCTATGGTGAGTTCCAGGCAAGCCTGGGTTATATCGTAGGAAAGATACTGGCGCATATGAAGAAAATATCTTTAAGAAAATTTAAACAAACACAAGTATAACATTCAAGAACTTACTATTAAGATTGAAAAATGAAGTGCTAACTCCACAGGTTACTGAATTTATCACTGTTCTCTAGGGGAACAGAGACAATGGGATTTACTATATACTTGTATACATAGGTGTATATGCATAAATTTATTAAGTCAGTTTACATTAAAATAGCAACAACAGCTGAATCCCACCTGAGAGTCTAAGAACCCAGTAGATGCTCTGTCCTTGAGGCTGGGTGTCTCAACAGTCCCATTCTGTCACTGAGAACCTGGAATGTTTAGGGATAGCTGCTGGTTCTTAGTCCTTGACCAACTGTGGAAACTCTAGTCCTGAGATCAGTGAAAGAATCAACAGCCAATAGCCACAGCAACAGGGCAGGTCAACTCAATGGCAACAGGAAAGGTCTAGAGGTAAAGGGCCTCTTCATCTGCCGTGCCCTTCTCATCTGGGCTGCTACCAGAAGATGCCGCCCACCACTGGGGTGGATCTTCTTGAATCAGTTAAGGCAAAGAGGAAGGTTATTCAGGTGAGGATCCCTACATAGGCGATTAAAATCTGTGATAAGTTGACACAAAAATGTTGATATAAAACCTAACCATAATAACTACATTTCTGAATAAAAAAGAGAAAAATGTATATATGCACAAACAACAACAACAACAACAACAAAATAATGGCTTGTGTTTATAAATACTTCTCTTACTTTCAATATGATTGACATAAATAATCCCTGCCAAAATTGACCTCTGTTATTGGATGGCATTGTAGACTGCAGGTGAGCAAACATTTCCATGAACCGCTCCAGGCATACAAAGGAATCTGCTTTTAAAAACAGAAATCACTCAAGAGATCTGTGGCCTGTGCAAAACACAAAAAAATAAATTTTTTTATTATTAACATCACAGGGGAATATATGAATAGACTTTTGGCTAACAAAATGAAAACTATAATCTGTAATCACCACATAAATCTGAGGCTGTTAAAATGTACTTTATATGAAAATATAGCTCCAAGTCACACATACACACAACCATATATATTGCTTTATCTTTAAAGAAAAGATTTATTGGTAAAGCAAGGAACTAGGAAATTTTCCTTTCTGTCCTCAGGCTCCATGTGTCATATAATGACATTGACAGCAAAGAGCAGCATGCTAATAGTCTAAACATTTGTCACTGAGATTGGTCTCAGTCATTTTCTATCTAAGTAGTATTCTCATAATGACTAGAAAAGTCCAGGTCAATATAGTAAGTTATAAAGGACTTGGGCATAAGGGTGCTAGACTTAGTTCTCTTACTTTCCCTGTACCCACAAAAGCAAACAGAACCTAAGCACCTAGGTGTTGAGATCTGTGTTAGGTTGTTTAGCAAAAACATGCTCAAAACTAAAAACTCCAAAACACAGTAAGAAACAAATTCTACTGAGATAGAGTATAAATAAGTAAAAACAAATAAAAGATGTCATGCAACCAATAAGCGGAATTTGTTATGTATGGCAGGCAAATAATTAACTGTCTGGGAAAGACAACAGATCAAAAAGTGGCAAGAGAAAAAGAAAGAAAAGAAAAATAGCTTCATTGAGGCAGCCTGACATCTTCTATCAGGATATAGAGGGAAACTCAGAGTCTGTAGGGGAGGGGTGGGAGGCTCTGGGTCAGACATTGTGTAAGATTCCCGGGTCTTCCATTCTTCCTTGTCATCTCATCCAGATGTTTTTGTCTGAGCAGGCCTTTCCCATGAGAAAGGTAGCAGCCCTCTTAGGGTAGTTTCTCCTATTATCCTGTCAAAATTACTTGATACTTTAGAATATCTAATAATAGAATATGACACTCATATGAAAGAAACTGTTTAGGAACATTTAATAAGATTAAATTGAATAATAATATTATTTCAAAACTATCAGCTGGATTTGAAAAGTAGTATTCATAAATACTGGCACACACCTAGCATCTTGGCTGCTCAAGAAGTTGACATGAGAAGAGATTTGCAGCTTAGAAGTTCAATACCAACCCGAGCAAGAGGAAGGCTATTAAAAAAAAGAGAAATTAAATCTGTAATTATTGCAATTGATTAGATGTGTAGCAGTCAACAGCAACTTGGTCATAGTGAGAGTCTATGAGAACAGTGAGCCTTTTGGCTCCCAGCAATCCCGGTCACCACATGCATGCCAGGCATGGGTGGAAGTGGAAACAAAGGCACATGTAAGCTCATTTTGCATGATTATCCCTTGTGCAAAAATTTAAAATGCTTTGGAATTTTCTAGAACAGCACCTTACTCATTGCCATGCCATTCATGGCTAGGTCAATCTTGTGGCATCATTGCCTCCGTCAAGCCAAAGGCATAATTGTCATGAGCGGATAGGTGGTAATGAACAATCAGGATGCTTCTCAGAAACCAGCCCAAAAGCTGCCTGTAAAAAGCTTGAAATGCCTTCATAAGGTAGTGTGTAGGTAATAACTAGTAAAAACATCCATCTCCCGAAATCCAAAATTAGCCTTATTTATTAAGCTCATTTTTACAACTTTATATGTGGATATAATTGCAATAATGCTATGGAACAGCTCATTCAAATTCCCATAGCACAAACCCAGAATGAATAGCTTGTGAATATTGATGAAAATTGATTTTAGAGAATATAGAAAGTGGGTAGGGTGTGATTGAAAATAGGATAATTTCCCTTTTTTTAGTGCAATGTCTGCCTTCCTTATTGAAATCTATCAAAAAATTCAAAGAAAAATCTTCCCTGACCATAGGCAGCTATAACCTGACCATTAGCTGCTGTCTCTCTGATTGAATGTGTGGAACTTTGATACATAGCCCACCATGAATAATTCTAGATGAAGAGTGCTGCAAAAATCAACACACTGTGCTTTTGAAAGATGCCCTTAAAAATAACATAAGAGTTGCACATTGCTTGGCTTTTCCAACACCTCTATTTCAACCAGCAAAAATGTTAACCATTGCTCCCTTTTCCACTGTGTTCTCAGTGTCAACTCCTATTCATTCTCAACCAACTCAACAAGTATTTATACAGTACTTCCTCTTCCTCCATTTAGTGCAGGGTGGTAAAAATTAAGCCCTCCTTGCTAGAAAAACTGTCTATTTTATGTATAGAACAGACTGCAGTGACGGTAAATGATTTCTAATAAGGGTTATCTTGTTTCCCCCTGCTTAGATGTCTGCTAGCTTTCAGCTGGGCACATTGCCATCATGTTCTGTTTCCCAAACTCCATTGTAGGAAAAACAAAGAAGGTCAGGATTCCCAGTAAGATGTTTGGCATGTGTAGCAGTACCAAGTGTAGCCAGCAGGACTCACAAGCTTCAAGGTTGCCATATTGACGGTTACCAGCAGCATTCCCAAGAGAAACTTCATAGTCAAAACTGAGGAAGGAAAAAAAGGGGGGTGGGGCGGGGAATCAAGGATATGGGAGACAAAAAAGGCACCTTACTACAGGTCTGGTTGATGCCTCCCATGTACAGAGTCAGGAATTCCAGCAAAATTAACAGGTGCAGTGATGATCACTGGGTAGAGATCATATTCATTTTATTTACAGATGCTTCAAATAATGATGCTAAACATAGGGTATACTATAATTAAGGGTCTGAGCATATGTGACCTTGGAGTATGGCCTTACTCTTTTCTGAGATATGATTTCATAATATTTTCCCAGGAATAGCACAAAATTTTAAAAACTTAGTTCACAATAAGAAATAGGTCTAAACAATTTTGTGGCCTCTGGTATTACTTTTCAGCCTGTAATCCTATCCAGTACACCCCAGGAATTACCTTATGATCTCAGATCTAACAACAACAAACCAGAAAAAAATTGTCTGTTAGAAAGCCTTTGAACAAAGTAACTTCAGAAGTCATCCAAGTCACATACAGCTATCGTTCAAATTCATAAACCCAACATTTCTTGAGACACTTAGCCCTGGCCAAGTGCAGTCCTTTTCCTTAAACATCTCTCATTTCATTAATGTTAATCATTAAATCTATGCCAGAAGCACTTTTTAATTAACTTTAAATAAGGCTTCAAATAATGGCTTTTTAGGTAAGAACACTTGTTGCTTTTGCACAGGACCCTAGTTCAGTTCCAAGTACCCATATCTAATAACTGTCTGTCACTCTAACACCAAGGGATTGGACATATCTATGACTTCCTTGGGTATCCTCATATATGTGTGCCCATATACACACAAACACATGCACATAAATAAAGACAAAAATGGTCTCCTAAAAATATAGATACCGCTGGGCGGTGGTGGCACACGCCTTTAATCCCAGCACTCGGGAGGCAGAGGTAGGCAGATCTCTGTGAATTCGAGGCCAGCCTGGGCTACCAAGTGAGTTTCGGGAAAGGTGCAAAGCTACACAGAGAAACTCTGTCTCGAAAAACCAAAAAAGAAATATATATATATATATATATATATATATATATATATATATATATATATATATATACCAAATATGTTTCATAAATGTTGTCTTAAAAATCTTTTTCATCTTCAGTCAAGCATCTTAACTTCACCTGAGTGACTGTATCTGAAAACAGCTCCCCATGCTGCCTTGGGTGTGAGCAAATACCTATATCAATGTCAGTGGCTCTGCTGCCACTGACAAAATATAGCTCAGGAATAACTCCTACCAGAACAAGAGCACCAAGTCCCTTGCATTAGCATTATTGGCAATGAAAGGGGCCATCCCCCTGAGATAACTCTGCTTACCAACAATCTTGACAATCAAAGAAGGAAGAGGGGAGAGTGTAGCATGAATCTTAGATGGTTTTATTAGTAAAAACAAACCCAAGGCCAGTTATTGGGGTGAATGCTGGAAGATTAGAGAAGCAGAACAAGCCACAGCTTCTTCACCTCACCAATTCCTCAGTTGATCCTGTTTCCTCAGACTGGAAGCCTCTGAGTCCTCATCCAAATAGATCTCAGCAAAACTGCTTCTCAAAAGCCTGAAAGCTTAACCAGCTTTAGTTCCTGGTCCTTAAGTCTTAAATACCTTTCCGCTTTCTGCCATCACTTCCTGGGATTAAAGGAGTGAGTCACCATGCCTAGCTGTTTCCAGTGTGGCTTTGAACTCACAGAGATCAGGATGGATCTCTCCCTCCAGAAGGCTGGGGTTAAAGGTGTGAGTGCCACCATTTTCTGGCCTCCATGTCTGTCTAATGGCTGTTCTGTTCTCTGACCCCAGATAAATTTATTAGGGTGCACGATATATTGGGGAACACAATATCACCACAGGAGAGGCAGAAGAGTGCAAAGTCAATTCAAAGCATCGGGCCACTGTTGTATCATAGCTGCTAGAGGCTGAGTGTGTTAAACCCCAATTGAATACCATACTACCTCAGTTCTAAGCTGTCCCTTTAGCTGTTCTCCTGATGAGTCATTCCTTAACTTTGATCATTTCTTGGAAGTGACAGAATCAATGGATCCAATTACCATGTTCCTGCTACTTGACTTTCCTAGCAATAAAGTGGGTTCACTGAGGAGTTACCCTGAATCCTGGATGATTTGCACAATTAATTGCATATTGGTGCTTGCTGAGTTGCAGGAAAGAAAGGAAAAATTAATTAAAAATATGAGTTGAATTTAGTGTGGATACCCTGTCTCCTTTCCTGTCTTGATAGAGACATAAAAAACTAAAAATCCTCACAAAAAACTAACTACCAAGTCATTCTGTTCATCCTAAGGTAAATCAGAACCCTGTCGTGAATACTAAGTTGATAATGAATGTCACCGAAGAAGGGTTCCAAAGTCATCATAATAGAAATAATCAATGGGAGTGCCATTCTTCTGAGACACTGGTTCTATGTTGTTCATGCTGTTCTAGACAAATAGCTAGGAAACATCTTAAAGGAAGTCTTTTGGCTCACCGTTTTCTGTTTATGGTATCTTGGCTTTTCTGTTTGGAGGCTGAGGAGTGATGAGGCAGAACATAGTGAAGCAGAATAGGTGGTAGACAAGATATCTCTCCTCACAGACGGAAGGAAGCAGAGTCTGATAACAAGAGGCTAGGGCCAAGATAATCATTCAAAGGCATATCCAGTGACCGACTATAGTTCCTCCAAGCAGCTGCTACCTCCTATTAGCCCATTAAGAGTGTAAATCCATCCCTCATGGAGTTAGTGCCCTCATGATCCCATTACCTGTCGATAGCACTTCCAACTTGGAACAAAAGCCTTTGACAAAACAGGCTTTATGGAGGATAGTTCATATTTAAATCATAACAAACAGGAAGCTAAAAGGGAATAATATCTCAGTTCATATCTGCGTCACCAAGTTGCAGATGAATTCTTTATTTTGTCAGGAACATTTTTGAAGCTCAGTGTAATTCTTCTTCATTTCTGCATTAAATGTATAGCAAGCAATCATATTGAGGTTCCAAATGCATGCAGATTTGCTGGAGACACTAGGACACAAAACTCAGTATTCCTCATACCCATCAGAAGGAGCAGGCCTGCAATTGCTGAGTCCAGACCAGGTATATATTGACACATATTTCTCTTGTTATTTTAACACAAGTTAAACTTAATGAGAACAAGATGGGTTTCTTTTTCCTGTGGTATACAGATTTTTGTAGTTTAGTACAGAGAAAATAAAAACAATCATGAGGATTCTACTTTTGTTTTTATTTGAAAATTATTTATCTTGTCTCCATCTCCAATGGTGAGTCAAAGAAATATAAAGAAACCCTTTGAACCTCTTAATTAGACAAAAGGAGAAATCTATGCTAGCTAATAAGGTAGAAAAATAGCCACAAGATAAGAAAATGTGTTTTGAAATCTATTCTCCATATTTTATTTTTTGCATAATTATTTTATAATGAAATATTTTTGTTAATACATGATGAGTTCATTGTTGCTTATTATTTCAAATGTCCATTTAACTTCTTAGTTTTCATTGTAGTATGAGGATTACTTACAAAAATAACATAATAAAATATATTTATATTAAATTCATAGAGGAATCAGGCAACAATCCACATGATCAGAGAATAACTTAAAGGAGCCAGTGTTCTCACTCCACAGTGTAAATTCCAATGAACAAACTCAGGTACTCGGGCTTCATATCAAGCACACTTACTCACTGTGCTATCTTAAATGGCCTTCAGTAAGTTTTAATTCTATTAGCTAGTTGAGCTAAAACTCCGTGAGTAACACTATGCTTGAGAAAAGCAAAAGTTTGGACTTCATACCTTTGAATGTACATGGAAGACAGAGGTGTAGAGAGATATAAAATTTAGCAAGAGATTGGATTTATTTGTGGACAAAGATATCTATTTAAACTCTATAAATAAATAAATACAGAGTGAGCTTGTAGACCTTATGGGGCAAGAAAGCCTGTTGAGGGGGCATGGCAGGCAGAGTGGGACAGTATGGTAGTCAGAAGTTTTCCTGTGTCCTGATTGGCTGGTGGTTGGGACAAATCTCTCCCACTTGCATCCCCCAAGTAAGCACACAGAGACTTATATTAATTATAACTGCTTGGCCATTAGCTCAGGCTTATTACTGACTAGCTCTTACACTTAAATTAACCCATAACTCTTATCACTTGGTTAGGTACCTTTTCTCAGTTCTGCCTTGTCATCTTGCTTCCTCTGTGTTTGGCTGGCAACTCCTAACTCAGCCTTCCTCTTCCCAGTATATCTTTAGTTTGCTTACCCCACCTATGCATCCTGTCTGGCTACTGGCCAACCAGCATTTTATTAAACCAGTATACAAAAGCATTATCCCACAGCATTTCCCCTTTCCTGTCTAAACAAAAAGGAAGGTTTTAATTTTAACATAATAAAATTATATAAAATAGAGCAGTTATCAAGCAAGAATTAGAGTTACAATATCTAGTCATTTGTATTTGACAAAATTAAAGAAAATATTACATCTATCATATATTTGTGAGTCTAAATTTCACACCTAATTTGTCTTTTATCATAACCAAGGAAATTTATAATGATCTAGTCTTCAACTACATCAAAGACCCCAGAATGATATAATCTTACCTAAGTAAACAGGAAGTGCTTTTAAGCAACTTCCAAAAAATCTGGAAATGACAGAGACAGCTGCATGCCTGGATAGTCATCCAAAGTTCCTCTGTAACATAGGGGCATTTATCTTCATTGTCCAGAAAAGTCTAAGTTTTTAAAACATTTTAAACGCCATGTTCTGTAGATCTTTGAAGTGTTTGAAGATTACCTACCTAATTGAATTATATCTTTGTATACCTAGAAAACTTAACATGACTGTAAATTTGACTATCATAGAATACTAATAATTAATCTGTATTTCTTAATTATACATTACAATTTCAAATAAGTTGCACAAACATAATACCTTAAACAAGAGTAGAAATATACATACAGAATAACAAAATTAACTTTAAATTTCTATCAATAAACTAGAATCTATAGCAATGTAAAACATTTTAAACAAGTTGTTACTCTTTAAGAGTAGAGTCAATAATCTCTTCTTTTATCTTCTCATATTAATAGCCTATATTTCTATATCATATCCCCCTTTCTTCTTTTTGAAAGAGTTAACTAGGACCAATAACAATTTGTAACCAACAACCTAAACAAAGACAAACATCCATAATCCATTTTTGGGGAATGTGGACATAGTATTCTAGGCTACTTCCTACTGATAGGGGTCAATGGTAGTCTTATGGGGATCTTGAGAAAATTTCAGAAAATGATCAAGTCCTAGGAAGAGCAGCTATCACCTTTGTTGATAGGTACCATCCATTAAGGTTCAGGAGGTCTGGCTTTATCAAATCTGATCCATCTTAACCTGGAACAAATCCATAGCCTCTTACTTCCCATGAAAACAAAAGCAGAGCCTCAATTCCAAAGCATCATATCCTTAGATCCAAATTTTGAAGTCAAGCTACCTTTAAAATATACGTATTGGTTTAACTCATCAGGCTTTACAATCAAATGTCTTTCTGCAGTTAAAAATCTCAGAGCCAATATACTCCAGACTCTCCATGCGATTTCCATCTTTACGTGGTTTATTTTTTATATTACTTTTACTATTTCTTTAAAGACTTTATTTTTTAAAACTTTCTATTTCTTTACATAACTGTCTATATTCCTTTTACTCTCTCTTCCAAGCCTACACATATTTTTATACATATTGTAAACCATTTAGAGGTTTATTTCATCTGAATCTGTTTTATTGTGAATCTACTGCCTTAAACTGCAGTACTGCTAGGATTGAAATTGCAGCTTTGGCTGCTGGCTCCTCACACCTCAGCTTTCCAACATGGCAGAACTACATTTACAGCTTTCTGCCAGCTCTGGGGGAACCATGCTCATTGCTAACTCTGTGAAGCAGTGGGTCTATGCTCCCATCCAGCAGTGTGTAATCCAACCCCCTCCCCCTTTTTTTCCTTTTTTTTTTCTGTCTGTACTAGCAAAGTCTAAATCCACCATACACCACACTGTGCCACTTGGAGATGCCTCTGTATACTTTGGCAGGTATCTGCAACCATGTTGCTTAGCTCATGGTGTCTGGTGGCCAGCTCCATTTCATAGGCAGCTGTCAGGAAATGAGTGTGTGCTGCTGCTGGCATGAGACTGTGAGACTAGGAAGCCCAGTATGGCTCTGTTTCTGTGTATTCAGAATCTTTAAACTTTCTTAGGTCTATATGGCTCAATGCCCAAAGATGAGCACCAAATGTAGTCTGAAGTTTTCCTGTGTCCTGGCTGGCTGGTGGTTAGGACAAACCTTTCTCATTTGCTTCCCCCAAGTAAGAACACAGAGGTTTATATTAATTATAACCAATTGGCCATTAGCTCAGGCTTATTATTGACTAGCTCTTACACTTAAATTAACCCATAACTCTTATCTATGTTCAGCCATGTGGTTAGGTACCTTTTTTCAGTTCTGCCTTGTCATCTTGCTTCCTCTGTGTCTGGCTGGCAACTCCTGACTCAGTCTTCCTTTTCCCATAATTCCTTTAGTCTGCTTGTTCTGCCTATGCGTCCTATCTGGCTACTGGCCAACCAGCATTTTATTAAACCAGTGTACAAAAGCAATATCCCACAACCCAGTAGCAGAACCAGAAGGTCTTGCGGGTTACAGTCAAAGAACATCAGAAAAGGAGAATATGCAAGGAGACTGGAGAGTGGTTGATGTCCGGTGCAGGGTAAAGCATAGGGAGCAGCCGAGAGTGAGGGTGCAGAATCTGTGCTCTCTCTGCTGTGACTGTCACAGTGAAACCAGAGTGCACAAATGCAGGAGTAGTAAAGGAAGTTAGAGGACATCAATACAGGAGAACAAAAAGGCAAAGAGTAGCAAAGAATAAGGGAGGTCTTAAGACATTTGCTTGTGAAAGAAGACATGATTTTTTATATGATTCTTATTTGCATGAAATAGAAACAAATAAGTAGCCCATATAAGAGTGCTTCGGGAGCAATGCTGTCCTCTGAGGAAGTTTAATGTCTTTAGGAGAGGAATCAGAAAGCTTTAAGATAGTAGATGATAAATAGTGTTGATGATGGTGATACAAAAAGACTAAGTGGGCTCTTTGTCATAGAACAGATGTAACACTGGATGCCATGAGTGGACAAACATGTGTAGAAGCCTGTGCCACTTACAGGGTATATTGGCTTTCACAGAAAAAGATTTTATAGATAAGGTTGATGGTGGAAGGAATCCACAGTGTGGATGTTGATGGAGTATGACACAAAAGGCAGAGGCCTCCAGGCAGTAGCAGGACTTACATTTACTTTCCCTGCCTGTGAACCCTCCCGTTCTCATTTGTGAAGTCTATAACCTTGCATCGCTTCTCATGACAAAGCCATTTGTTCTTCATCATCCCTTAATTCCCATCCTACCTTTGGAAATGACAGCTTGCAGTATTTTCAAGGATGAGATATACCCCAATTACCCAACATATGCCCCTCATCTGAGTAACCGAAGTTTTTGATTCCACAGAATTTTGTGGTTAATGCAGGTGAAAAGTTAGTATGCCTTTTACAAAGAGAAGGAATTACACTTGAAATGCAATCATAGATGAGCAACACTGGGCTTAATTATTGCCCAGAATATCAAGGCATTGTTCTAGATCCACTTATTTGGATCAGAGGATTCATATGCCTTTCATTAGGAAGTCTAAGTCAGTTATTGTAAGTGCTCTTATTATAAGATATAGCATCATATCTACACCATTATATCAAGAAGCAATGTCAGGAAACACTTTAAAAAATATGTGTATGACAGCCTTGGTACAGGGAGGAGGGGCTTGGACCTGCCTCAACTGAATACCAGACTCTGCTGACTCCCCATGGGAGACCTTACCTTGGAGGTGGTGGGAATGGGGGGTGGGTTGGGGGGGAAACCTTGGGAGTGGAAGGAGGGAGGACAGGGAAATCTGAGGTTGATATGTAAAATGAATAGAAAATCTTTTAATTAAAAATACATGCATGATTAAATCATCTTTATTTTTTAAAATTTTATTTTATAATTAATTAAAATTTACATATCAGCCACAGATTCCCCTGTCCTCCCTCCTCCCACCCCTACTCCCCCCCCCCCAATCCACCCCCCATTCCCACCACCTCCAAGACAAGGTCTCCCCTGCTGAGTCAGCTCAGCCTGGTAGATTCAGTTGAGGCAGGTCCAGTCCCCTCCTTCCTACACCAAGGCTGAGCAAAGTGTCTCAGCATAGGCCCTAGATTCCAAAAAGCCAGCTCATGTACTAAAGACAGGTCCCAGTCCCACTGCCTGGCAGCCTTCTAAATAGCTCACGCTAATCAACTGTCTCACTTATTCAGAGGGCCTGATCCAGTTACATGGGGGCTCCTCAGCTACTGGTTCATAGTTCATGTGTTTCCACTAGTTTGGCTATTTGTACCTGTGCTTTTTCCAATCATGGTCTCAATATCTCTTGCTCATATAACCCCTCCTCTCTCTCACTGATTGGACTTCTGGAGCTCCACCTGGGGCCTGGCCATGGATCTCTGCTTTGGCTTCCATCAGTCACTGGATGAGAGTTCTATGATGACATTTAGGGTGTTCGGCCATCTGATGACCAGAGTAGGTCAGCTCAGGCTTTCTCTCGACCATTGCCAGTAGTCTATTGTGGAAGTATCTTTGTGGATTTCTGGGGACCTCTCTAGCACTCTGCTTCTTCCTATTCCCATGGGGTCTTCATTTATCATGGTATCTCTTTCCTTGTTCTTCCACTCTGTTCCTGATCCAGCTGGGACCTCCTGCTTCCCTAAGCTCTCTTCTCCCACCCCGACCCTTGCCCTCCATTACCCCCCCCCCATGTCTAGTTTGCTCATGTAGATCTCATCCAATTCTCTGTCATTGGGTGATCCATGTGTCTTTCTTAGGGTCATCTTTACTAGGTAGCCTCCCTGGAGTTGTGAGTTGTAATCTGGTCCTAAATATAACACCAGTAGCACAGACACTTAGAGAAACAATTAAATGAGACCTCTTAAAACTGAGAAGCTTTTGTAGGGCAAAGGATATGGCCAACAAGACAAAAACAACAGCCTACAGAATGGGAAAAGATCTTCACCAACCCCACATCAGGCAGAGGGCTGATATCCAGAATATATAAAGAACTCAAGAAATTAGACATCAAAATAACCAAGAGTCCAATTTAAAAAATGGGCTATTGTAGATAGAGATTTTCTGCCTTGCCCACAGTTAGGACAAATCTCTGTCACCTGCCAGTCTCACAGCTGCTCAAACCCAACCAAGTAAACATAGAGACTTATATTGCATACAAACTGTATGGCCATGGCAGGCTTCTTGCTAACTGTTCTTATAGCTTAAATTAATCCATTTCCATAAATCTATACCTTGCTACGTGGCTGGTAGCTTACCAGCGTCTTCACATGCTGCTGGTCATGGCGGCGGCTGGCAGTTTCTCTCTCCCTCAGCCTTCTGCTTCCCAGAATTCTCCTCTCTCCTTGCCCCACCTACTTCCTTCCTGGCCACTGGCCAATCAGTGTTTTATTTATTGACCAATCAGAACAAATTGACATACAGACCCTCCCACAGCAGGCTATAGAGCTAAACAGAGAATTCTCAACAGAAGAAGCTCAAATGACTGAAAGACATTTAAGGAATTGCTCAACATCCTTAATCATCAGGGAAATGCAAATCAAAATGACTCTGAGATATCATCTTACATCCGTCAGAATGGCTAAGATCAAAAACACTGAAGATGGCTTATGCTGGAGAGGATGTGGAGCAAGGGGAACACTCCTACACAGTTGATGGGAATCCAAACTTGTACAACCATTTTGGAAATCAATATGGCGCTTTCTTAGAAAATTGGGACTCAGTCTCCCTCAAAACCCAGCTATACTACTCGGGCATATACCCAAAGAATGCTCAATTATACCACAAGGACACATGCTCAACTATGTTCATAACAGCATTAGATGTAATAGCCAGAACCTGGAAACAACCTAGATGACCTTCAACTGAAGAATGGATAAATAAATTGTGGCACATATACACAATGGAGTACTACTCAGCAGAGAGAAACAATGACATCATGAGGTTTGCAGGCAAATGGATGGAACTAGAAAATATCATCCTGAGTGAGGTAACCCAGACTCAGAAAGACAAACATGGGATGTACTCATTCATAAGTGGATACTAGATGTAAAGCAAAGGATAAATCATCTTTCTTAATTGTCATTTTGTCTTCATATGTATAAACAGTATAAAATTTAACTTGGAATGAAGCAGTTTGTCTCATAACTTCAATCCAATACAAAGGCAGCAGAGGCAGGCAGATTTCTATGAGTTCAAGACAAGTCTAGTCTACACAGTTCCAGACCAGTCAACTCATTAGAGTGGGGACCAGTCTTTTTTTTTTTTTTTCAAAAGGACCAGTTTGTAATTTGAATGAATTAGCTAAATAATTTTCACTTGCTATTGTGGTTTAAATGTAAAATATATTCCATAGGTTCAAACGTTTAAGCACTGTTTTTCAGGTGTTAGAATCCTTTGGAAAGAAACCTTTTTAGGAGTAGATCCTTGCTAGATGAAATGAGTCACTGGATTTAATGTGTGATCTCTTGGTTCCATCTCTTGTTTTTTGCTTCCTGAAGGCTGATACAATGGTACTAGCCACCTCATGAACCTACTACCATACCATACATTTTCTGCCATAATGGACTACTTCACACTTAAACTGTAAGGTAAGGGGAAATAATTTCTTATTTCTTTAAGCTGCTTCTCATCAGGTATTTGGTCACAGTAATGCCAAAAGCAACAAACACAAATATCAACAAGTAATTGTGCAAGAACAGCACAACAGATTAAAAAATCACTCCTGTCTTTTCTTAGTAAATGCACATTTGGGAGGCCAGATATTTGGGGAGCAGGTTTCCTCCCGAATAAGTCAATTACCAGCCCTTTTACACTTAAAGGCATGGTTATTAATTTAGTGGAATTGGTACATGTCTTATAGGAATGGACATTTGCTTGGTTCATTCAGTTGCAATTTGCTGAATTACTATTATAACCCAGGAAAGAAGGTTGTGCCAGGGCAGACTCTGGGTTTAGTGTCAGCTGTTACCAGAGAAAGATGAATGTGTCACAAGAACTTGGAAGCAAACTTGTAAAGCCACAGATCTCACCAGGAGTTCACACCAAGCACTACTTTCAAAAAAGAAAGCCTGAAAAATCTGAACCCAGATTCAATAACTAAGGTCTGTATTGGGAGCCCAGAAAAAGCAACCACAGTGCACAGAAAACTGTCCACATCCCTGAGGGAATCTGTTTCATAAGACATAATAAAAACCCACTGGTTCTCTCATACCAACTAGAGTTAAATGACATGATTAGAAACGTATATTTTAGGATGATACTAACTGTATTGAATTATAATTTCACAGTGTTTTCAGAATTTCCAATTAAGTGGTTTTCTTACATAAATGCTGAAGGTATGACAGGTCCTTTTTGAGGTTCAGTGTGTATCTGATGGTTCTTATGATGCTTTGTGAGCGAAACACAATAGTGTTTCATCAAGATTGGTTTCCTTCTCATTTCCATATTGTAATATATTTTTCTATATGGAACATTATAGGAAATAGCTTCCACATTTATTTCAAAGAATAATTATTAGAATCTGATTTTCAATTAATGTACATTTTGGTAGGTTAATGAGTTTTTCATTAAAAGACAAAACACATTAGAAAAACAATTTAAGAGTACAGGAAAAAAAAAACCTCTTTGTCTTGTAGTTTCAGAGTTTTCTCTGAAGCAGAAATACAGTAGTACAGGTCCGTCTATTGCCTGTACTACTCTGGGCCTTAGTGAGGCAAGGGGTGGAGGGTGGGGCAGAGCAACTCAGTTCGTGGCAAACAGGAAATAGAGTGACCAGACAGGAACAGGACATCTTATACTCTGAAAAGATGAGACCCTGGTGACCTAATTCCTCCAACCAGGACCCCACTCCCCTCCCCATGTACCAGTATCTTTCAATAATCTCCTCAGAAGAACTCATGGAGCAGCCTAGAGTTCTCATGGCCAGAGAGTTGCCCAAATACTCTCAGCTGCCAGCCAGGCCCCCTTTGCCGTACATGTAATAATCAAGTCATGAACTTATTTGAGATATTCCTCAGAATAAGAAAAAGAATAATTGCTATGCAAACCGGTAACATGTGCAATGGAAAAATTAAATCAATGGAAGTTGAATTCTTCTGAAGAATATTTGTCATTCTCTGATAAGATGGGTTGCTGGGTAATAACAATTTGATTTCTCAGTTGAGACTGAGAGCAAGGATTTATTCCTGCAGGAGTGTGTGAGTGAGTGAGTAAAGGGGTGGAAAGGAGAACAAAGAGGATGCAATTCCCAGGCTTTCTTTGTACTCCATAAGCAAACAAGAAGCAATTTAGCAGTCCATAAAAGACCCTGATGGCCAGTGGACAGGAAAATGAGAGCTATAAACAAAAGGGAGGCAAAAATAGACCAATGCGGGCATAGTAAAAGTTTTAAAAATAATTTGACTATTAATTTTTCACTTGACTTGGCTTTATGAGGGTTGGTTAATTTGTGTTATAAAGTTTACCTCAGTGTTGTCTATGATACATATTTCTAGAACCTTTCTCCGATTCTTGCCTTTGTAACTATATAAAGGCCAGGCTAATCCAATACAAAACTCTTGGCTATTTCTACAATGTACTCTTTTGGTACATAGTAATAGAAACTTCTATTAAATCATACATAGTATTTTTACATTCTGTATTTAGAAACTGAGATTTAGAAATTTGAAACACTATTTTAATTTAATTATTTCTAAAGTTATTTCTTAATGATTATTTATAAATATAATATTTGTATTACATAAAATGTAATTTATTATATATGTATGGGTGTTTTGCTCCCAGGTATGTCTGCACACCACTAGCATGTCTGGTGTCCATGGAGGACAGAAGAAGGCTTTGGAGTCCCTAGAACTGAAATTACAGACTGCTGTGTGCCACCATGTAGGTGCTGGGAATCAGATTTATGTCCTCTGAAAAATCAGCTGAGCCATCTCTCCAGCCCTTGAAATTAGAAACCATGTTTTTCTCACTTAAACCACAGAATGAAATGACAGGTAGTAAATTAAATGCCATAAACATTTAAGTTATTTCAGTTAATTTCATTGCCTTCATTCATCACTTTTTTTTAGAAAGATCCTCTGTAGTCTTGGACTTAAATTAAAGATGTGTGTGTATGTTGAATGAGTACCTGTATATATGTTTGCATGTGTTGGTGAACATGTGTGTAGAGGTATGTGTGCATGAGTATGCATGCATGTGTATGGGGGAGTGAGAGGTTGACAATGGATGTCTACATCTGTCATTCTTCACCATACTTATCCAGGCAGGCTCTCTCACTTAAACTCAAAGCTCACTGATTTGACCAGTCTAGGTAGCCAGCTCATTGTGAGGATCCTTTATCCATCCTCTGAGCACTAGGATATAGAAAGGCTTTCAGACCCCCTGGTATGTCTGGGAGGCTGTTGATGCCAACACCTTCCTTGTTCTTACAAGGCACATGCTTAAGCAGACTGAGCTATTTCATCAGTCCCAAAGACTGATTTTATTCACCACATATTTGTAAATATTTCTGTGTTAATAATAGGCTATTTCAAATAACTAACTGATAGTCAGATGTGCTAGCATGTGATCTTTCTTACTTAAAACATAACAACAAATCTCCCGAGATGAGTTTGATCTCTAATGAGTCGCGCATCCTGACTATCTCTCCAATAATGTGTTGTTCTAATACATCATTTTTGAAGGCTGTCTCTTTAATGATGTATTGATATAATACATCATCAGCCTGAAGCAGAAGCAAGATACATTACCTAAAATATGGTATCCTCCATGGAACAAATGATTTTTAGAGCAGATTAATTTTAATTATCGGAGAAAAGAAGTCTCCCTTCAAGCAAATTACGTTAGTTTCTCCTAGTCAGTATCTGCATCTTGTCAACAAAATTGAGACACTGAATTTAATAATTTTATTTTGAAGCCAATAAATGATGTACAGCCTCTTTGTTTTCTCAGCTCAGATTTAAAAAATGGCCTGTGGACTTTTTGTTTTACTTTCCTACATTTCATAACTGATTTCTCCTTAAATTTTCTCATATATGTATACTGTGCATAAAGTAGATTCTCTCTGTACATCCTCTGTCTTCTCTTTTTTTGATTTTTTTTACCTCCTTTCTGTCACTTTTGTCCTCTAAAGAGTTTCCCTTCTACTTTCATGCTGTATATATATGATTTTGTTTATGAATGTATGTATTTTGTACATAGGATCTCACAAGGACAATGAGGCCAAACATATTTATAGTTTTGAAACTGTCTTAACTATCTTAATATGACTGTCTTCAACAGCACTCATTTTTTTCTGCAAATAATGTAACGTCATTCTTTATGACTTAAAACAGTCCATTGTATATATGTTCTTTATTTTATTTCTGTTATCCATTCCTCTGTTTTTTATCACCTAGGCTGGTTTTAAAACTTACCAACCATGAATTAATTATATTCATATATCTTTTTCAAGGTAATTTCAACTTTAGAATACTTTTATGTGTATAGAGCTAACATAATTTATGATCATTTTAGGATTGTTTTCATATATAAATAAAGTGTAATAACCCACATTATAGAAAAGATACTCATCTTTGTAACATTGGTTAGTTTTCTATTGTAACAAAATACCTGAAGTAACTGATTTAAAAAGAGGAACTATTTATTTTGGTTTCTGATTGTGTGGGTTTCAGGACACAGTTAGGTGTCCCCATTGATTTTAATGTGGTGGTGAGTCCATTCAATATGGCAGGGATTCCTGATGTGTGAAGCAAATAAATGCCTCATAGTGCCAGGAGAAGCATGGAAGCAATTGGAGTCCTACAATCTCCACTAGCAAATGCCAACTCATCCAGGATATATCATTGCCTTATAATTTCAAAGATTGAGGGCAAACCTTTATCCTGTGGGCATTTTGGACACACATATCCAATTACCAAATGTGTTTTATGTATAACTAACTTTCATGAAAAATGCTGATCAGTCCCACTGCAAATTACTTGCTCCAAATGTTTACTTTTTCCTAATACTTAGTTATAGATTTTTCATAAGTGATGGCCATAGGTAATTGTCAACTTTAGAGAACCTTTAGTCTCTTGGGAAAAAAGACCTTTGTGCAAGTCTATGTGGAATTATCTTAACTTCAGTAAGACCTGCCCACTGTGAGTGGTATGGGTCCATAGGCAGGCTATCCTGGACAGCACAACGGGAGAAAGTGAGTGGAGTGCTAGACTACATAAATTCATTGCTCACTTCTTCTAACTGTGAGTTTTATGTGATCAGCTGTTTCAAGCTCAAGATGCCTTGCTTTCCACAGCACAACAGACTAGAACTTGAAGCTGTGAGTCAAAACAGTCCCTTTCTTCTGAGGCTCCTTCCTGGGTCAATTAATCACAGCAACAGGAAAGAAACCATAACACCATCTATATTAATTGTCTACATATTTGAACACTCCGAACTTATTAAATCTCTGAAATAGATCCGTTTTATGAGATAGTTTGGGACAAGAATTTTCAGTTCAAAGAATCCACAGATTCCTCTTTCTGTGCCTGTGTAAGTTACTATGAAAATATTTGGGTTTAGATGTCAATCAATCTGTAGTGTAGAGACATTGTTTGTTGCCATGCTTCATCTGGTGTTTTTGGCTTCCTGCCTCTCCATTTTGCTGTCTCTCCATGGCTGTCTTTCTTTTTCATTTACACTGAGAAAAACAGTCATTTAACAAATCTACAGATTCTTCTTCTAGATGCTTCTCTGTTGCTGATATGTGTCACCATAACTATGAATTACTAAGGTGTGTCTTAGTCTACACTAATTTACAACTCTGCATGCAAGTCTCTCTGTCATCTTGAATTTATCATTCAATGTCATTATATAACCAGTTGGAAAATTTTCCTAATGTATTGACTATAGTTAGTCATATGTGTCTTAAGGGTAACTGGGTGTGTCATTAGCTGGCAAAAGGAAGGGGGTCTTTCCCTTTATTACTCATCTTTAAAATTATTTTACTTAAGGCACAACATACATACTGTTAAGAAGTTAACAACAGTCATTGTTTTCTTTCTTATTTTTGAAAATTTCATATGTATAATTTATGATACGTCATATCTACCCTTTTCTCTCCCCACTCCGGCTATTCCCTGCTACCCTCACATATATAGATGTATAATCCACTGAATACATTTAGTGTTGATTATGTGTGTATGTATTTAGGACTGACCACTTAGGATTGGATAACCTAGTGACTGATTCTCCCTCTCTCAGGAGCCATTAAATGCCTACAGCTTTTCACCTAAAGATTTTTTCACCTGTGAGATTTTTTTCCCATATATGTTGGCTTCTTACCTGGGGCTACACAGGTCTTCATCAGGTGAGCAAATTTTTGAGGTCACACAGATGCAGCTTCCTTGTCATCTCTAGAAGCTACACGGTCTTAAAGTAAAAACCCTGGTCCTCTGGATCTTACACTCTTTCTTCTACATCTATGAAGGTCCCTGAGCCTTAGGTATAGGGGATTGTGGATGAGCCATTTGGGCCTGGACACCCCATATTCAGTTGTTCTCTACATTTTGACCAGTTGTTAATTTCTATAATTGAAATATATATATAGAGAGAGAACATAAAGTTGAATGGATATGGAAGTGGGAAGGATCTGTGAGGGTTTGGGGAGGGAAAAACATGATCAAAATGTATTGTATAAAATTTTTTAAATTGAGATAGAAAAAACCCATAAAACTCAAAATTTAACCACAGAAAGATTAATAGTGACCACCGGAGTACCTCCTAAAGAATGATTGGAAATGCTAATGCCTTTATATTGTTGAAAATATGAAGATTTTTCTTTGAAATATCTGAGCACTTGATATATGGGGTGAGCTGAGGTAGTCTGACAGAACCAATAATGGGTGAAGAATTACAACTTTCCTCCATTGTCTTCCCTTGTTAATTCTATTAAATTAAATTCCATATTAAAACATTAGCTCAAAAGATCATAAGCACAGTGGAAAGTTCTCTGAGACACAAACAGCTTGTGAGTATTGTAGCATGAATCTTAAAAGTTCTTATTAATAAAATCAAACCTGAGGCCAGTTATTGTGGTGAACACTGGAAGATCAGAGAGCCAGAACAAGCCACAGCTACCTCACCTAGCCGGATCCTCAGCTGGTCTTGCTTCCTCAGACTGGAGGCCTCTGAGTCCTCATCCAGAATGGGTCTCAGCTGAATTACTGCTTAAAAGCCTGAATGCTTACCCAGGCCAAATGCTTAACCAGCCAAATGCTTAACCAGCCAAATGCTTCTAGTTTCTGGTCCTCACACCTTATATACCTTTCTGCTTTCTACCTCCACTTCCTGGGATTAAAGGCTTGCTTTCTAGGATTAAAGGTGTGTGTCACCATGCCTGGCCATTTCCAATGTGGCCTTGAACTCACAGAGATCCAGAGGGATTTCTGTCTCTGGAATGCTAGGATTAAAGGCGTGAGAGCCACCATTTTCTAGCCTCTATATCTAGTGGCAGTCTGTTCTCTGACCCCAGATAAATTTATTAGGGTGCACAATATTTTGGGGAACACAATACCACCACAGGGCATGCCTATCCTCACAAGAAAATCACCCAGATAAATGGGAAATAAGATGTTCGTTAGGTTCACTAGAAAACAGGTCACAGGTCAATCACAAATCTCCAAATCTGTAGAGGAAAAAAACACAGAGTCATAGCCGAGAGCAGCTGGTGTCAGTATGGGTTTGTACACAGCTGGCAACTGTCTGGCATTTCGGGAGTCTGAGTGTGGAGTGTTAAGAGACTTAAAATCTCAGTGTTGAGTTAGAGTCCTACACTTCCATGGGTTGTTGTGCCTCATGCAAAACCTCTGTGTTCTCACCATAAAATCAGTAACACTTTCATCACGCTTCTAACTGGAACAGGGACTACAATGAAGTATTCCCACCTGTTCTTTTATAGTAAACTGCACAAGTGACAGCTCATTAATGGACATCTTAACACTGTGCAAAGGGACACTTGGAGAAAACCAAGTCTTCTCAAACCTTTCTAGTCATATAAAGGCAGAAAAAATGATTAAAACACAATTTTGAATTGTTAAAGAGAATCAAGCCCAGTAAAAATGCTGAAATTGAGTCATAAGATTATAGACTACCTTCCTTCTCTACACCTGGGTCTGTATTACCACATCTGGTATAGTAACCACGGAGAAGGACACTGACTCTACTTAGAAAGGAAGTCTGAGGGAGACACCTTAGACTGCAGGAGAGATAATCAACTAAACAGCAATGCATCCAGAAAAGCTCCAACTCCTAGGCATGTCAACAGCAATCCTAACAGTGATGGTCTAACATACTATATTCCTGCCACCCCATATATGACACATCTCTTCCAACAAGAACTACAATGCAACTAACTGAGCTAAATCACAGTCGCGTGTGACAGAGCAGACCCTGGAACTAGATTAGGACAATAGAACACAGGTTTTCCAGTCAAGTAAACATATTTAATATAGTAAAGGGCATAACTTATAAAAAGCAGATACACTAAATGTGGTGGCACATATCTGCATTGCCAAGAGTTGGGAGGCTGAGGCAGGAGGACCATCATGAATTTCAGGCCAGCCTAGCCTACACAGTGAGACAATACAAACAATGACAAAGTAGCCATTATAAGAGAATAGAGGGGAATAATGGAGATTTAGAGTTTAAAGAAATCTAGAAGAAATTAATGCCATGGAGGGCTGGAAAGATGGCCAAGTAATTAACAGAACTTACTGCTCTTGCAGAGGACAGAGGTTGTTTCCCAGCAGCCAGATGGTGGCTTTCAACTACTTGCAACTCCAGTTCCTGATATTCAGTCCCCTCTTCTAACATCCGCCAGCACTAGGGACAAACATGATGAACAAGCAGACAAAACAACAACAACTACTACTACTACTACTACTACTACTACTACTACTACTACTACTACTACTACTCATAGACAAAAAATAAATAAATCTAAAAACAATTTCAAAAAAGAAAAATAATCCTTATGATCCATTAGTACTTTGGGGGTAACTGTGAAGGTATTGGACAGCAACTTCTCAAACTAAAATACAAAACATGGAGGAAAAAAAAGAAAAGAAATACACACAAATAATGAGAAAGCTCAGAAAACCCACAATCTTGTGACAGTAACAAATGATGTGATATACACACAGTTGGAATGCCAGAAGGAACAGAAGAGTGGAGGGAGCTGGAGAAATATTTAATGCAATAATAACTCACAATCTTCAAAATTTATGGCAGACCCTAAAATACAGATCCAGGAACCCAGAAATGACCAACATGTGACCTAACAGTTAAGATAAATACTCAACTGAGAAAAACCAATGGTAAAGGGAAAAATGTTTTAAATTCAGAGTCAGAATAGTAGCCTTGACTTCCTTTAGTAATACAACATTGGTTTTAATTTTTAAATGTACAGATTCCATATAATTTCAACTAAAATCTCATATTTTGTAGATGCTGACAAACTGCTTCTACTGTTTTCATGTAAAAACACAAATGCTAAAAAACAAAATAAAACAAAAGCCAGTATTATAAAGGGAAATGACTATTGGAAGAGTGACTGCATGACCCCTGAATTTCTTGTAATAGCATAGAAATGAGAATCCCATAAGGGTCCATGACAGTACAGAACAATGCATGCAATACAGCACAGAACAATGCATACCACACAGCACAGAGCAATGCATACCACACAGCACAGAGCAATGCATACCACACAGCACAGAGCAATGCATACAATACAGCACAGAACAATGCATACCACACAGCACAGAACAATGCATACAATACAGCACAGAGCAATGCATACAATACAGCACAGAGCAATGCATACCACACAGCACAGAACAATGCATACAATACAGCACAAGAGCAATGCCTACCACACAGCACAGAAGAATGTGTACAGTACAGCACAGAACAATGTATACCATACAGCACAGAACAATGTATACAATACAGCACAGAATGCATACCACACAGCACAGAACAATGCATACCACACAGCACAGAAGGTACAAATACAGAGGTAGTGAAAAGGTTTCTCGTCACAAGGAACTAGAGGATGATAAAAAATGAGTAGGTGGAGCCCACAAAATGTTATCAGGGCACTGAAACTGTTCTGGATAATACTATAATGGTGGATCCACAACACTAAACATTGGTGAAATCACAAAGAATTGTACAAGTGAACAACCTCACTATGAACTGTGCATGTTAGTTAACTAATTCTGTTGATACTGGTTCACTAATTATAACAAAAGTGCTGCACTCATAAAATATTAATAGGAGAAAGTATGAACTTTATGTGTGCATGTGTCTGTGTGCATAGCTATGTATGTATATGAATGCTTGAGTGTTTTCATGAGTGGGTGGATATGCTCACAATTATGCGCATGTGTCTGTGTGTATGTGAATGTGTGGGTATGCCCATGAGTATGTGTGTGTGTATGAATAACTGCTGTGTACATGTGTTTGTGTGCAAGTGTGTGTTGTGGAGAAAATCTGTGCAAAATCCATGAAATTTGGTTGCATATTAAGCATCAAGCTGTCCTTTAAAGACAAAAGAAAAGAGACAGAACCAAAGCTGGGAAACACAAATAGAGTTATTTTTATTCCAATTCAAGTGCTTTGCAGAGGAAAGATCAGCAACTCTTTTTGCAGCTTGTTTTGTCTTCCTCCCAACAATTCTCACCCTTTAGAAGTACCCATACTCCTGGATTATGGGATTCTTTCTAGGACGTGTTAATGTTGACTTTTTTCTGTGTCTGTCATTTTTATGTGTGCCATTGCCATTAGCTTATTGAAGCACACAAGTGAGCTATTCCCTAAACTCCTTGTTTTGACATGATCATCTATAAATATCTTAATTTTAAGATTATATGTGCAAATGGCCAAAAAGAAAATGCAATTTTCATGTTTAAAGCAAGACTTGAGACAACCATCTGTCTAATAGAGACTGTATTCAGAGAGCCCATGACTTTGTGGAACAAAGTACTTCATTGAGAAAGAAGAAAGTGAAATACAGGTAAACAAATAAAGACCTAGTTTAATTAAAATACCATTTCATTTCAACTATGAAGAGCTCTACCTTAGCCTTAATATAAACTAGTTAAAAGTCATGTCAACAGTTCCAATCTCAAAGGAAAGAGGAGAGGAAAATAAAGGAAAAAGAAAACTGTTTGAATTTTGCTAGAGAAAAGGGATAGTCAGAAATCCTGATTAGAGTGGGAGGAATAAATTATTAAATCGCCCACACTCTCCATTTATAATCTCTATTATTTAATTTTGCATCCATAAATGTTCTCATGCAATCACTGGTAAAACACTAATTAGTATTTCTGAACTGATTCATTCTATGCTTGACCTTTGAATAATTAGCTCATGAATTCTGTTCTTTTTGTATACAAATAGCTCAGAAAAACTGATTTCCTTCAGTTCTGCATATCTGATGTTTAATTAAAATAGCTTTAAGTTTCTTTTTCTGTACTCACTGAAGCCACATTTTATCACAGTGCAGTGTCTTCATTAATTATTTTGAATTGAGATGCATTACTTTATAATAGCAATTCAGTTTTAATATAGACTCCATTTTAATGATTCTTGGAGAACTGAATAGGATTCTTAAAACAATAATTATGTCTTATGCTATCTTTTCAGGATAATTGCAAGGAAGAGAGTATTGTGATTTTGTAGATGAGGAAACTAAAACACAGTTAAATTAATTTTAACAGAGCACATTATGACATCTGTGTAGGATGTGAGGTATTTTTATGGGTGTTCTTGACCTTACCAACATTTTCCTATTTTCCTCCCTATGGTCACTGCCAACCCCATGAACTCCACATGAAAAACGTGTTGTTTAGCAGACAAGTTCATTATTTCTATGATAGCAAAGAAACCTCAATCTTATAGAATATTGGCTATGTGTCATAAAGGGGAATCAAGGGAGGATATGGTAGGATTTCATGTTTGAGCTGGTCTTGGCACAAGCAAAACTTGTCTGGATAGGGCAAAGTATTTTCCATGCTGGCTTTCGGCCTGTGGCACAGAAGGGAAAGGGCGTTAGAATGACGCTCATGGCGGAAGTTTTCAAAAGAAACTGCTCATTTGAGCCACAGTCTTAGAGAGAGATTTGAAGACTCAAACAGATTGCTATTTTCTATTGTTCTCATTGTTAGTAAAACTGGGACAGAAAGCAACTTTGCTCGGTGTCTATTAATATAAATATTGGTAATACGTTCATTTTTCTTCCACTAATTTGTATAGATTTGGACTATATATCTGAGTGTGGTATGGGAAGATTTTAAGTAAGCTTGAACCTAACTCAGCTTTCCAGAGTAGTAGACATGTAACACTGTGGATATTGGGACTTCATCCTTTTCACTAGCATCTGCGGGCTCACAGTATTTAAGAACCAAGGGAAGGGCTGCACTTGCAAACAAGCAGCTCATCTTGACATTGTCGACCTTGCTGTCACCTCTTTTTAATATCGGACTTTTTGCTTCCGTGAACATTTGGTGATTGGATGTACTCATCAAATTTTGCAAAGTCAAAAGTATGTTTGGGGGTAAATAATAAAGCAGCTTACTATAATGATGTTTCATATCTAGAAATCTCTTGCTCGTAAAGGTACTTCCCAAGTGGCCTGAGATGCTCTGTCTAGCCGCTCCTGTCTTCCCATCATTTTTCAATGAAGTCTTTCAACAAAGACTGTAAGTTTGGGGCAACTGACAGCAACTGGTTGAGGCTTCTTTAGCTTCCCACTCTGTCTGCCCTACTGTACCTCCTACGCTATCTTTCTGGGTTAAATGATCATCCTGAGAAAAGGGAAAGCAATTGGAGCAGAATCTGATTTGGGATTGATTGTCTTCTACCAGATCTATCTCTTATTGGGTTCACAGTCACTTCATTGTACAATGTAGTTATTATAGTCTGGGCCCTGTAAGTATGACTGCCATAATGTCACCAGGTACTATACATCACTACAGATTATGAAGTTATGGATGTCATAGGTGAAGGTACACAGAAACAAAAGTGTCCCAGGTTGTTCACTTGAGAGAAGTGGGGAGCAGTAAATATGGAATAAAGCTTAGCATGTAGGGACGCTTCAGTTGTATAGTTAATAAGCCTGGGTGAAAATGCAGAGAATGAATCTAATTTTTGGATACACAGTTGAAAACTGTGTCCCTTCAGAAATGTACACTCAAAGGCAGTGGTTCCTACACAGATACTATACACAATTATTTAATTTCTTATTGTGCTAAATCACATACAACATAAGCAGAACAAAATTAACTCCCTAAATATGCTGCTTCTTAGGATTGACTACATTTTCTTTCATTTTTATTGGTTATTTATAATTTAGTACAACATATTTTGATCATATTCAATGTTTTTCTCAATTTCTTTCAGATCTACCCTCTCCTTACTCACCTGACATTGTATCTTCATTTAAAAAAACTATTAAAAACAATTTATGCTGCTGATATGCTCTTGGGTGTGTGGCCATCAACTGGGAGTAGTCAATTTACCAAAGGCTGTGCTCTTAAAAATAAACTTGACCCTCCCTGTCCCAGAAGCTGTCAGTTGTCAATAGCTCTTCAGCTAGTGATGGATTTCATACACTTCCTCTATCTGCATGTGGATTATGTTTAACTTAAGTTTATTTATGTTGTCACATACTCATGTTGTCACAATTGCTATGAGTTTATATGTGCAAATTCTCCATTGTGGTTCCCAAACATTGTTTCCTTTTAGTCATCTACCACCTTTGGCTCTTACACTCTTTCTGCCTCATCTTTTACATTGATTTCTGAGCTCTGGAAGGAGGTTTCAGTATGGAGATGTCCCATTTAAGGCTGAAAATTCTGCAGTTTATTTTTCTTTACATCTTGACAAGTTTTGGGTCTCTGTGCTAAGTGCCAAGTATAAAAAGCAAGCATCTCTAATTAACAAAGTCATCAGGAGTCAGTTGAACATAATGTCTGTTTAGCAGAATAATTAGTAGTAGGTACACCTGTAGGTCTTCTGACCTGTTTAGCTGCAGGTTCCTGGCCCCAGTGATGTGCTGCATATAGGTATAATCTTCTGTAGTGACACTTAAGTCCATTCAGAATGTAGTTGCTTCTTGTGACACTCATGCCACTCTTGCACAAGTGGGTATATGTTGCCAGGCCAATCACTATTATTGCTTTCAGCATTCACAGCTGGGTGTGATTGATGATTACTTTTCTCCAACAGCAGAATGCATAGCACCTTAGAGCACTCTAGAAGCTAGCCAGCAGGGATGATGCTTCCAGGTCAGCACCAGTTTGATTCCTCTGCGCCCTATACTTATGTATGTAGTGCCTTCAGATATGGCCTTATGGTTAAGTTCTGGAGGGTAACCAAGAGCATTGACAATGTTCATAATGTTTGTTGGGCTCTGTGAGCCTTAATTTCCAACAATTCTAAAACAGGTAAACCATTCCTGGCACTGGCTTTTCATTTGTTCGCTGGTGGTATCCAGTAAGGCTGTTATTATCCCAGTACAGAGTAACTCCACTGAAATTCTTTTTTTATGTTTTTGTTTATATATTTAAAGAAACTCCTATAGTAGTAGATTTCTATATAGCTTTCTCAAAAGGGCTTTAGTGCTAATTATCCATGCCTACATTCTCTTCTTTAACCTGCTCTCCCATTCTCCACTCCATTAAACCCTTCCTGTTCCATTATTCATCTTTATATCTTTATACCACTGCATTCTATCTCCCCTCCTGTGAAACAGCTCCCATGGCCCATTACTAATTTCCTGACCTCTATAGCTTTTCAAAATGAAACATATATACATAAATATTCATGTTAGCTTTAAGTACATTCTTTTTGTGTTGTTTTTTGAGCATGGGTTTCTCTGTGTAGCTTTGAGCCTTTCCTGGAATTCACTCTGTGGCCCAGGTTGGCCTTCAACTCAGAGATTCACCTGGCTTTGCCTTCCAGTGCTGGGATTAAAGGCATGTATCACTACCACCCGGCAAAGTACATTCTTAATGTATAGCCATGACCACCTTTATGCCCAAAAGGCTTTAGTTGGAAAAATGGAAACTCTACCATTCAACAATTAATGACTCTCCCTTTCTTGTACTCAAGAATGGCAGGTACCATTAAGCTTTTTATCTTCATTATATTGAGAAGTCTAAGAACCTCACATGCACAAAATTCTGGAATGTTTTTCCTTTGTTCTTCAATTACTTCATTTGACGGTCATTTTCATGTTTGTACATTTGTCATATATCAGAATTTTCTCGCTTTTCATTGTATGTTCACTCTAAATAAATTTTTAAGTCAGTATGATTCATACAATTTACAAATAAACTCCACCTGTTTTCTCTGAAGCTCATGTGATAATCCAGATAGAAGACCTTTTATCCTCCAGTTCCCTTAAGACTTGAACTTTTGTTAATCCTTCTGTCATAGTCTCACTAAAGACTAGTCAGATTTTGTCACCAAATATTAAACTTCATTTGTTTTAAAATTATATATATAAATACATGGAACCACTAGGCAGTAATTAACTACTGGTAATATTAATCATAGAAACTGATTCTTGCTTTTAGAGTACATCTGAGATTAATTTCTTTCATTCCTGTGTAGCTTGATTTTTCCGCCTTGCCCACAGTCAGGACAAATCTCTGTCACCCGCCAGTCCCACAGCCGCTCAGACCCAACCAAATAAACACAGACACTTATATTGCTTGCAAACTGTATGGCCGTGGCAGGCTTCCTGCTAATTGTCCTTATCTTGCTAACTGTGCTTTTATCTTAAATTGATCCATTTCCATACATCTATACCTTGCCATGTGGCTGGTGGCTTACTAGCGTCTTCACATGCTGCTGGTCATGGCGGCGGCTGCAGCCTCTCTGGTCATGGCGGCGGCTGCCGCGTCTCCTTCTGCCTTTCTGTCCTTTTATCCTGCCTAGCCACGGCCGATCAGGTTTTATTTATTAACCAATCAGAGCAACTTGACATACAGACCATCCCCCAGCACAGCCAAGTGCAGACCATCTCAAACACCTGCACTCAGGCCCATGTTCCTAATCATCCTCTATGCAAACCTGCTGGGTAACGCCACAAAGAACCTGAGAATGGGCTCCCACAGGACCTACAGAACATCCCACAGCATTCCTGACTACTTTTCATTGAATGGAGATAGTACTTTTGTCTTAGCCATTCATCTCTTGACCTTTCAGTTTGTTCCAGTGTTGAAATATTATGAGTACAGCTCCACAAATATATATCTTTATGACGAATTCCTAAGATTGTGTATGCTACGTTGTTCCATGAAGAAATGAACTCAGATATACAGAATGAATATACCATTTAGCATTCCCATTAATTGGAGATTCTACCTCTTGAAAATTCAATATTTTTTTGAATGTTTTCAGCATATTAAGCATATGTGTTACATTGTGACGTAATAACAAGAGGGTATTTTCATACACTTATTAGGTACTTACATATCACAGCTTTTGAAGTACATGGTCTTACATTTTAGCAATTTGTTAATTAATTTTTGTTACAGAATTATCATATCTTTGGGAATTAAGTCTTTTACTGGTATAAGCAAATATTTTATCTCAGACATTGTATTATTGCCTTAATTTTACCATCATTATGTTCTTTAGAACAAAGCTTTATTAATTTCAATTTATCAATCTTGTTTGCCTTTTATGATTTTAGGCTTTAATAATTATATACCAGTCAAAACAAAGCTAAGATTGATTCCCGTGTTTTCTAGCATTTGCACAGACATTTCCAGCATCATTTATTAAAATGATTTATTTGTCCTTTGAGTTGTTTTGTGACATTTCTGAAAGTCAAGTGGTTTTTTCCATGTAGGGGTTTTGTGAACTCTATTTTATTCCATATATTCTACTTACCTATTGTCTCCTTCTCTTAATCACTGTAACCATCTCACTGAAATTATGACATGGGATAGTGTGAGTCCTCTGTGTTGTGTTTACAAAATTGCTTTGACATTTCAAGGTTTTTGCAGTCCTACAAGTGTGTTAGAATAACCTTGCAAATCTCTGCAAAATTCCATAGAGATTTTAATAAGGGTTGTTTGAATTGAAAAATTAATTTTACCAAAAAGAAAGTCAAATATATTAAAGAATTTATGCACTTTGTTTACAAACAATAGTGTATGTATTGGCCAAAAGTTCTTCTTATACCCCAATATCTCAAGGATCTATATTGATAGCTTCCTGTTTTTGAATTATGTACTTATTTATTTCCCAGGTTTTTGAGACATCTCACTATGTTCAGGAGGTTATCTTGAATTTGTAGCATATTCCTGGTTCAGCCTCTGTAGTACTGAGCCTACAGGCATATGCTACAGTGCCCAGTATCCAGAGGGAACTCTTTTCTTTTCTTATTTAATATTTCTATTCTCTCTCTCTCTCTCTCTCTCTCTCTCTCTCTCTCTCTCTCTCTCTCTCTCTCTCTCTCTCCTTGCAAAATGTAACTCAGGGTATGTCTTAGTTAGAATTTCTATTCCTGTGATAAAACACTGTGGCCAAAATAAACTTGGTGAGGACAAGTTTTATTTCATCTTACACTTCTTGGTTCACAATCCATCACTAAAGTAAGTCAGGGCAGAAACTCAAGGTAAGAACCAAGAGGCATGAACTGAAGCAGACACTTTGGAGGAATGCTGCTTTCTGCCTAATTCCTCATAGCTTTACTCTGCCTGCTTTATTATAGCACCTGGGACTAAGCACCTAGGGGAGAAATCACCCAGAGAGGTCTAGTCCCTTACACATCTGTCATTAGTTAAGAAAATACCTGACATGAGTTTGTCTACAGGTAAATCTTGTGGGTATATTTTCTTAATTAGTGTTCCTTCTTCTCAAACGACTCTAGCTTGTATCATGTCTTAATGCTAGCTAGCAAGAGGTGTATATAGATGTAACCAACCGTCTTATTAAATAAGAAACACAGAAACAATGCAAAAGAGAAAGCCGAGAGGTCAGAGCTCAGAGCTGAAATCTCACCCTTCCGCCTGCGGTGTCCCAGCTTCCCGAATCAGGGCTCTATTTCCTGTCTGTTAGTCTATTTAAAGAGACAGAACAAGCCACAGCTATCTCACCTCACCAGTTCCTCAGCTGGTCCTGTTTCCTCAGACTGGAAGCTTCTGTGTCCTCATCCCAATAGCTCTCAGCTGAACTGTGTTGCTCCAAAGCCTGAAAGCTTAACCAGCCAAATGCTTCTAGTTTCTGGTCCTCACGCCTTATATATCTTTTTGCTTTCTACCACCACTCCCTGGGATTAAAGGCTGGCTTTCTGGGATTAAAGGCGTGTGCCACCACCGCCACACTCTTGCTATGGCTCTAATAGCTCTGACCCCCGGGCAACTTTATTTATTAACATACAATCAAAATCACATTTCAGTATAATTAGATTACCACCACAGGTGTATCATTTCAATGTATAAGATCCTAAAATTATCAATATCTATCTATAGGTATATATAGATAGACAGATAAATATGAATATATTGATATGTATTATTTCTGCTTAGATTTTTTTCTAATAAATATTCTAAAGTAACAATTTTTACACTCTCCTTCCTTTAATCCTATGGGTTGGCAAGATGACTCTTACAGCAAAGACACTGAGTTAAGCCCTGGGACCCACATGGTGGAAAATAACTAAGTCCCCAAAGTTATACTCAGATCTCTACACATGCATGTGGAACACACATGTATGCACACACATAATGAATAAATGAATGAATGAATAAATGATGTAATAAACATTTAAAAATAGCTTTCGTTTTAAAATAAGAATTTTTACATTATAGTTTTTTTTCCCGTAAAGCAGTAGCTTGGATAGTTTATATTTTTGTTTTTATTAAGGTGACAAGATTGTGTATATATTTGTGTATCTATAAAATTGTGTGATGCACGTGTGTTGTGCAATATTATTTTAAGGTGTGTTACATTTGTTTATGATGCAAATTTGTGTTGCATTCTTTCATGCTGCATTTGTTTAACTCTGTGAAGCTGTGTTACTTTGCCTAACTGAAGCAACCTGATTGGTCTAATAAAGAGCTGAATGGCAAGTAGCTAGGCTAGAAACAAGGCAAGCGAAGGCCAGGCATTCATAAGAAATAATAAGTCTCTGTCTAATTATTTCGGAGCTGGGTGGCGTGCCCCCAAAGAGCAAAGAGTAAGAGAAAAGAACAAACCATATGCAACACTGTGCAAAATGCTGGGATTATAGGTGTACAAACAAAGCTCTTTTAACTAAGTATTGAGGAGCAATCCCAGGACTTTGTGCATGCCAGGTAAGCATTCCACCAATGAGATGCATCCTCGGGTCATGTTAGTTTTTAAAGGCTCATTTCCTGGAATATGCATAAAGCTGATTGTCTTCTGATGTCTCACAGATGCAAAGACAGACCAGGTAAGAAAGGCAAGTCAGAGCTGGAACAAGATTCACACATTGTTCCTTTATGTTTGTAAGATGAGAACACATAGCTTCCACCGAATCTCTTCTCACTTTTCTTCTAAGAACTAGACCACCATGATTCTTCTCAAGGTTATGCAGTGTGGTTGCAAGTGTGATTTTTTTTTATGACTTTCCAGTAAAGTAAAATAAATACAAAAGAAAGAAAAGTACAGGGAGCCAGAGAGCTTGGTGAAAGTCCTGCTAAGAAATATATTTGAAGAATTATTGAATTCTGTCACCTCGATGTTGGGAATTTCCACAAAACACATTCTTATATATTAGAGAAAATAAGCTTTTAAATCCATGATGGAGGTCATTTTTTTATCTGTCCTGACTTGCATTAATAATTAAATAATTTAGCCTTTTTTTTTTTTTGCCTGGTTGATCCATCTCATCTACCTTTCCTTCCCTATCTGACATTTCCTCCAGTCTGTTAATGATGAACTCCTCTGAAGCATTTGCTTGATTTCGAGTTTTTAATTTCAAGTTTCATTTCATTCACCTGCTTGCTTGTGTTTTCATTGTCCTCCTTCAGGCATTTGTTCATATCCTCTTTGAATTATTTGAACATTCTTGTAATTTCTGTTTTGAATTCATTGTCATATACATTAACTAAGTTGCTTTCCTCAGGGAACACTGCAATGGGAGTGCTAATTTCTAGAGGAGACACATTGTCATGGTTACTCAGGTTGTTTATGTTTTTTAGGTGGGATCCAGGTATCTGGACTTAGATCACTCATAGCGTTCCTTGATGTGAATATCTGCTCTCAAATCCCCTTTTGCTATTACTGCAACTTGTCAATATTGGGGCCACTCTATGTTGATATGTAAATGGGTGTTAGAAGTGGTCTCCCCTTGGTCAGAGATGAGGGCAACTTCTGAGACTAGGAGTAAACCTTCTGTAGCCTTAGAAGATTTCTTTAACCAGTCTTTAGAAGTTTATAAAGGGCTTACTATGTTCTGAAGGTGATCTTTGGGTCATAGCAGCTATAGTCACGGTAGTAGGGAGCAGTGTTCCAGGAAGATGGAGTTCAGGATGATGTCATGTCACGGTTGCTGGTGTGAAACCAAGATTATGGGTATTTATCTGGGGATCAGGGGCACAAAACACTATTCTGTCTCAAGATGTCTTGGTAGGTGGCATGATGGAGTGGTTCTGTGGTTTCTATCTGGAGTTTTGGGTCAGACTCTAAGTAGTGTTAGGCAGCATGGGGGTTGGGTTTATTAATATGCTGATGGGCAAGCAGAATGTGTGTGATGGGACACTAACTAGAATTCCAGGTAATATTCCATATGGTGCCTGTGGAAGCTGGGTGGTGGACTGAGCAGCTGATGCAAACAAAAGAGAAGGAATGAGTGTTAGCAACCTGCAAAGAATTCCACTCAAAATAATTTTACCAATGTTCTCAATCTGTGGGTTGAGACTGCCTTTGGGGTCCAATGACCCTTTCACAGGAGTCATCTGAGACCACCAGAAAACAGAGATATTTACATTACTATTAATAACAGTAGCAAAATTGCAGTTATGAAAATAATCTTATGGCTGGGGATCAGCACAACATGAGGAACCATATTAAAGGGTCCCAACATGAGGAAGGTTGAGAACCACTGGTCTGTGCATTCAGCAACAAAAGGAGACTGCATACACTTGTTTAGTTTTAGTGAGGTATCTGTTCTTTGCTTCACTTTTTATTGTTTAATGCCATCATTAGTACCTCTCTAATGACATGTTGCTCTTCTTATTTAACTCATAATTATTTTTTCCTATTCTTACTTTTTTCCTTTTGGAATTTAGCCTGCATCAAATTAGTACAAACTGCCTTGTTTGTCACGAAAGACTGATTCATAGTAGAAGAGGAAACATATGTATACAGTAGATTCTTAGACCTAGACCATCCACAGAAAACGGCGACATGCCTACCTGAGACATCTGTAATGTTCAAGTATTAAAATCATCCTTAACTGTGTTTCACACTTTGCTGAATTTCTTTAGGTAATACAAACAACTACAAAACCTGTTTATTTTGAGATCTTTACAATTCTGCTGGCAATAAAATAATTTAAACACTGTTAAACCACAATATTAGCAAACCTGCTAAAATAAGCGCTAGACAAGATGATATAGCTGTTCTGTATTTCTCAACAAGTTTGGGGAAGGAAAAAAAACAATAATAAAATTAGAGCTAGTTATTTTTTTAAAGTTCAAAAATATAATTGTATAGAGCTGTTTCACAGCTAGCTGTTAAAATTGTCCTTATATTCACATAACTACAGACACAACTCAAAGCAAGTCTTAATCACGATATAACCACAAACTATCTTGATAAACAATTGTTGCCCAATCCCCCATGTGTATATGCCAAACAGGGTTTTCAGATTGCTAACTGACTGGCATATGTATAAACATCCCAAGTACTCTTAAACTTTTGATAATGACACCTGACCATGATGTGAAGATACAGTACAGGAGGCTCCTAGAGATATTGAATACAGGAAGGTTCTGTAAGAATGAGTCCTTGCCAACACAGTAGCAGCTGGCTGATATTTTCTGGCTCATGTAGAATTGCTGGCTGATTCTAATGTTAAAGTCAAATTCCACCTGGGGACTGAGGACTGTACTTCTATTGGCAGAAAAGATCAGTGCATGCTGTGCTGTTCTATGGAAATTCCATCTGGGAACAATATGTAGCTTTTCCTCTTTCTGGCGTTTCAAAGGACTGTTCAACTGCATTCCATTGCCTTCTAAATATTTTTGCCAAGAGGGAATTGGCATGATGTAATTTTTGTTATGTTAACTTTAAAAATATTTTCTCATTTTTGTTGTAATTTTTCCCCGAAACCGTTAACTACATGTATCAATAAAGTGGAGGGATATTATGCCTGAAAATTGTGTTCTATTAAAGAATTTGTGGGACCCTGTCCTCTCCAATTGCTGTACCCATGACTGAAGAGTTCCTAGCCCCCAGAGAAAAGAAAACCCACTCCTGCCATTTTCCTAAACCAGTATAGTTGCTATCTTCATTCTAAATACTAAATACCTGGAAGTGTAACTACTTCCGCCAAGAGTAACTCCTGCTCTCTTGTGCAATGGCCATCAGAGGATTCTTTCCTCTCTGCTGATCTCTTCCTCCAGCTAGTTCAGCTCTACTCACTGTTTATTTCTGTTTTTTTTTTTCTAACATTTTCCCCATTTTTAACCAATTTAATTGTAGGTTATCTGTATCTCCTTTCATCCTCTCACACACCACCATGACTTGCCTCATTAAGTATTTGATTATTCATCCCTGTTTCAGTTCATGGTAACTGACACTGCTTTTAAACAGTATTCTGTAATCCTCTCAATATATCATTACCTTTTTGTATTGACAGACTCTAAGCACTTGAATTAGTGTCTGGCATCTAGTGATGTTAAAAAAAAATTCAACCAAGTTCAAAGATATAATTTGTTCTCCTGGTGATTGATAAATGAATGTGTTGTGTCCCCTGGAAAGGTTTGGAAAGGTACTCTAATCAGCAGAGCTGAGGGGTGGCCTTCGCAGACAGGATTAGGTAGAGGAATCAGAAGAGGGACCAAAAGTGGTGTTATTTCAAACTTGTTTACCTTACAGTATTAAACCAGAGATGGCAGACTGATCATCCCATATGAAATAAAATTAGTTAGGTCTTTGTGATTGTTCGCTGTGATGCTCCCAATCTGGAAGACTGTATTGGGATGTACCTCAACTTGCTTATTTGACATATCTCACTAATGGATCATTTCTGAAAAATATGAGAACAATAACTCTATACTTTAGTGTTAGGAATACAATATATACTTGTCAAAACACTTTTAATGTTAGGAATGTATTCTGAAATGTTTCCATAGGCCTCCAAAAGCCATAAACTCTACCACAGATAGAGAGTATTCCCTTAACTAAAACTAATCATTTATAAATATTGATTTCAGTACAAACCTCCTAATACTTAAAACATCTTGAATGCAGAGCACTCCCCAGGACATATTAAGGGATGTAACTCCTGGGATCATGTGATTTGGGTTTGCTAGCATGGCTGTGAGGGCATGGAAGGACATCAGGGCAATAATTCCCTACAGATTCTCTTGTCAGGGCCTGAAAGCAGTCTTTAGAGTTGGAGACAACAGTCAATACACCAGAGAAGAATAAAGGGGCATGTATAGATTAGAAGTTAGGGAGTAACATTTAATTTCCAACCTGTCGAACAAAATCAGGCATTCAGAGACAAAATTAGTGAGTTCCAAGTATGCAATACGTTTATTACTTTTTTTTCTTTTACAACTTATTTTGTGGGCTAAATTTCACATGCCTTAGTGAACCGTAAAACACATTCCCCAAAGTAGGGCATAATAAACTTAACTACAGCACAAGGATACCTCCATACTGGTATGAACACATTTCCCTATATTTGTCTTCTTTCTATAGAGTGAGTGGTATGTGTGTTTCAGGGAGTCTGTTCTGTGTGTGAGCATATGCAGCCGCCGCCATGACCAGAGACACTGCAGCCGCCGCCATGACCAGCAGCATGTGAAGATGCCAGTAAGCCACCAGCCACATGGCAAAGTATAGATGTATGGAAATGGATCAATTTAAGATAAAAGCACAGTTAGCAAGATAAGGACAGTTAGCAGGAAGCCTGCCACGGCCATACGGTTTGAAAGCAATATAAGTGTCTGTGTTTACTTGGTTGGGTCTGAGCGGCTGTGGGACTGGCGGGTGACAGAGGTTTGTCCTGACTGTGGGCAAGGCAGGAAAACTCAAGCTACAAGCATATGTCTCCATGCTGGTCAAGACAGTATGAGCTAACACTTTTATGCCAACCTGTGTGATATTTAGTTTTATCAAAGGTGACACAAACCGAGTTACCTCGAAAGAGAAAAACCCAGTGAAGGAATTTTCTCCTTCAGATTAGGGGGTGGAGTGTGATAATTTCTGTGGGACATTTTCCTAATTTGTTATTGATGTGGAAAGGCTCAGCCCACTTCAGGTGGTGCTATCTCAGGGCAGGTGGTCCTGGGCTATATAAGAAAGCAAGCTGACATGTTTAATATTCATATCCATACAAACAGAACTTAGAAGCTTCCAGGCAAAGACTCTGCATGGTAATCATTAATCTAGAATGGAAATACGTTCTCAACTGCTGTTAGAACCTCAACCAGGGGCTAAGATGTTGTGGGAATTTTGTCTCTTATGTTGCAGAGAAGGTAAATTGATCCTCTTTCTCATCAGTGTCAAAACATGGTACATGAATGAAGCTGTGTGAGAATTTTGAGAGCTTGTGAGACAACTCCAAGAAAACAAGACAAGAGTCTTGTGACCTCTGTTCCTCCAAAACACAGGTTTGTTCTTAGACTTTGCTTTTGTGCCTCTCCCAGGTGTAGTAAGTGGGGGTGAGTTTACTTCTGGTTACCTATCATCTTACCCATTACTATTCAGAATGATGCTTACAAGCACAGTTGTCCTCATGATTATATACAGCCTAAACTCATGTGAACACTCCTTGCCCTTGTGACTGTATACAGCTGGAACTCATGTAAACTTTGTTCATATGACCTTGCTTAACTCTCAGAATATCCTCATAATATAAGTTAGCTAATGCATGAGAGTTTAGTCTGTCTCATTACTAGGCTCCACTCTCCCAGGTTAGCATTGTCAACTAGAGCTGTAACAATCAGAACTATGCATCTTGAGCAGGTTAAAGGGTAAACAAAAGAACAAATGAAAGCATTCAGTGTATGCATATTCCAATCAATTTTAAAATGTACTACTCTGAAATATTGTAAAACTCCGAGGAGCAAGGCACATCAAAGTTTATTTAGAGCTTACTGCAAGATAACATTACTATAGAATAAATTGAACTGCTTCTGAAACCAAGAGGAGGGTTAGAACAGATTTCCCTACCTCATGTGTCCCAATCATTTCTCTCAGAGAAAGCCTATGTAGAACTGGAAGGGTTCCTGGTGAGAATGACAATTACTGAGTTATTCTACTTTGAAACTTCAAACATTTGGAAACAAGCCTCAAGAAAATTCAGTAGTTCTCCTGCAGCACACAAAAACCAAGGTAAATACAATATCTCCGAACATTGCTACAACATAAACACACTAATATTGTTCTTGAGAATTAGGTTCTTTCCCATGGAAGATGGTTTATGCTGGACAGTTTTGCTACACCTCTCCTAGCATACAGCTTCTCAGGGTAAAGCCAGAGAGACTGGGAAGCATGAAGAAGGAAGGAACATTAAGCCGTGATGTTTTTAGCTACTCTCCCAGGATGATGAAGTACAAAATATTTCAGAGATAGGACACCATGAGAAAATGAAGGTGTATTTTCATCTAATCCCTTTATTTCACTATTGGAATGAGTGTTGCTGGAGGGCTTCTCTCCAGGTTCCACCAAGCCTCACGTCAACAGAATTCTAAGTTATTTAAATGCCATATTCTCTATGTCTATGAGGTGTTTGAAGATTACCTATCTATCTGAAATATATCTATGTATACCTAGAAGACTTAACTAACATGGCTACAAATATGATTATCATAGATGACTAATTGTTAATCTATTTTTAATTATCCATTACAATTTTAAATGAGTTACATAAACATAATACCTCAAACAAGAATAGAAATATATATATACAGTATAACAAAATTAACTTCAAGTTTGTATCAATAAACTAAAATTTATACCAATGTAAAACATTTTAAACAAGTTGTTCTTAAAAGTAGGTTCATTTATCTACCCTTTTATCTTATCATCTCTATATCCTCCTATATATCTATATCATATCCCCTTTTCTTTTTTAGAAAGAGATCACATTTATAATCAACCTGTTTTAAATAAAAATATTGGTTTATCTCTGTCCCACACCAGAGGGCTCTTCTGATTTGGGAAACAAGAATCTCTTAACCATTTTTTTTTAAAGCAATATGTCTGGGTTTAGAGGGGGAGTGAGCCAATTCCACCTCTAAAGCCAGCTTGGTATATTTGGGAATTTGGGCGTAGCATCTCTTACTACTTCCTGCTGGAGGGGGGTGCTGTATCTTATGGGGATGCAAAGAAAATTTTAGGCCTATGGGGTAGTCCATGAGCCTGTATTGTGTGAACCAGTTGCCTTGAAATTGCTCTGGATGTTGGATCATCTGGGCCATGGTGTCATCAGAGACCTTTCAGGGGCTCTTGGCAGGTGCAACCTGATGTATCTGGAACAATTCCACAGCCTCCGGCTTTCTGTGGAAACAAAAGCAGAACCTCTTTTCCAAAGCAACATATCATTAAATCCAAATTTTGAAGTCAGGGTACCTTTAAAATATACATATTGGTTTAATTCAACATCTTTTTCGATCAAATGTTTTTTTGCAGTAGTAGGTTCATTTATCTAACCTTTTATCTTATCATCTCTATATCCTCCTATATATCTATATCATATCCCCTTTTCTTTTTTAGAAAGAGATCACATTTATAATCAACCTGTTTTAAATAAAAATATTGGTTTATCTCTGTCCCACACACAACACAATCCAGAGACAACACAATCCAGATTGTCTGTGTAATATTCATTTTAACGTGGCTTTTTTATATTAATTTATCTTTTTTTGTCTCTTTCAAGCCTATGTATTGTGAATCTATTGCTTTAAACTGCAGTATTCTAAGACTGAAACGGGGCTGTGGCTGCTGGCCCCGCCCATTTCAGCTTACCAACATGGCATTTTCCGCCAGTTTTGTGAGTCATCAAGTCTCAGAAATCAAAGCAGCATGTAGCCCAGAAACCTTTTTTTTTTTTTTTTAAATACTAGTAAAGACTAAATCTACCACACAGCGTAATGTACCGCTGGCAGACACCTCATTACCGCTATACTGCCGGTCAAACGCAAAAGCCAAGAACCCACCAGTAGTTGAAACCCGTGTTTTGTGGTGTCTAGCTGCCCTTATGAGACATGAAGCAGGAACCTGGTTTTGGCTCTGTTTAGAATTGGTTATTAAATATTTTCAGGTTTAAGGTGGAAACTCAAGCTGTTGGGTGCCATTTGTTGCTGGAAAGCTACTCTCCAGGTTCCACCAAGCCCTGCACTCCCACAATCCACATATAAAATAATCACTCAGACACTTATATTGCTTATAAACTGTATGGCCGTGGCAGGCTTCTTGCTAACTGTTCTTATATCTTAAATTAACCCATTTCTATAAATCTATACCTTGCCACGTGGCTGGTGGCTTACCGGTGTCTTTACATGTTGCATGTCCTGGCAGTGGCTGCAGTGTCTCTCCCTCCTTCTTCCTGTTTCCCCAATTCTCCTCTCTCCTTGTCCTGCCTATACTTCCTGTCTGGTCACTGGCCATCAGTGTTTTATTTATATAGAGCGATATCCACAGCAAATGAGCATGGGAAAATTCAATGTGATTTTTCAGAAATGATTTTTTTTCTTTTTATGCTTGTTTGTTTTAAATAAATTGAAGCTGAATCTCAGTAAAGAGTTGAGTGACATGGCTACTACAAAGTCTCTGCAGGAAATGGCCAGCACTGGTAACAGGGAGCCAGATTAACAGAAGCAAAGAAGGGGTAGAGTCTCTGCTTAATAAGTAGCATGGTTATTTCTACAGTATCGCACCATGACTGAAGTATGTCATGAAGCACATGGATTAACAAGAGAACAATGCAAATTAAAGAACTACCAGTATTTTAAGTGCAGAATGTTTAAAAAATACTGTCTTACTTTCTATGAAATACATTGCCAAAAGGAATACCTACCTGCCACTCCAATGAATACAAACCTAGTACTAAAGATTATACATTTGCTTATCTATCCTAGCAGTTTATTCAAAAACAACAAGAGAGAAGAACACAATACCAAATATCAGGGACCATAGCGAACTAATGCAAAGCTGAGCCCAGAAGAGTCAATCGGTCAGCCACACATTCTTCAAGGATAGGTAAGAAACACACCTCCATTGATGTACAGGGCTCAGACAGTGAACCAATCACAATCACTTTCTATTGTATTCACTTAAAAGGTGTTATAGTAGCAGGCCAGTCATCTTTGTTTCACATCTAGTATCCTCCTATGAGTGAGTACATACCATGTTTGTCTTTCTGAGTCTGGGTTACCTCACTCAGGATGATTTTTTCTAGTTCCTTCCATTTGCCTGCAAACTTCATGATGTCATTATTTTTCTCTGCTGAGTAGTATTCCATTGTGTATATGTACCACATTTTATTTATCCATTCTTCAGTTGAAGGGCATCTAGGTTGTTTCTAGGTTCTGGCTATTACAAACAATGAACATAGCTGAGCAAGTGCTCTTGTAGTATGATTGAGCATTCCTTGGGTATATGCCCAAAAGTGGTATAGCTGGATCTTGGGGGAGATGGATTCCAAATTTTCTAAGAAAGTGCCATATTGATTTCCAAATTGGTTGTACAAGCTTGCATTCCCACCAGCAGTGGAGGAGAGTTCCTCTAGCTCCACATCCTCTCCAGTATAAGGTGTCTTCTGTGTTTTTGATCTTAGCCATTCTGACAGGCGTAAGGTGGTATCTCAGAGTCGTTTTGATTTGCATTTCCCTGATAACTAGGGATGTTGAGCAATTCCTTAGACTGCTACTCACAACTCCAGGGAGGCTACCTAGAAAACAGGACCCCAAGAAAGACACAGGGATACCCCAATGACAGAGAAATGGATGAGATCTACATGAACAACAGGGGCTTGAGAAGGGGTAATGAAGGGCAAGTGTTGAGGGAAAGAGAGCTTAGGGGAGCAGGAGATCCCAGCTGGATCAAGAACAGAGAGGGAGAACAAAGAGTAAAGGACCATGATAAATGGAGACCCCATGGGAATAGGAAGAAACAAAGTGCTAGAGAGGTCCACAGAAATCCGCAAAGATACCTCCACAATAGACTGCTGGTAATGGTCGAGAGACAGCCTGAACTGACCTACTCTGGTGATAAGATGGCTAAACACCCTAATTGTCGTGCTAGAAACCCCATCCAATGACTGAGGGAACCGGATGCAGAGATCCATGACCAGGCCCCAGGTGGAGCTCCAGCGTCCAATTGGCGAGAAAGAGGAGGGTTTGTATGAGCGAGAATTGTTGAGACCAAAGTTGGAAAAAGCACAGGGACAAATAACCAAACGAAGGAAAACACATGAACTATGAACCAATAGCTGAAGAGCCCCCAACTGGATCAGGCCCTCTGGATAAGTGAGACAGTTGACTAGCTTGTTCTGTTTGGGAGGCATCCAGGCAGTGGGACCGGGTCCTGTCCTCAGTGCATGAGTTGGCTGTTTGAAACCTGGGGCTTATACAGGGACATTTGGCTCAGCCTGGGAGGAGGAGACTGGACCTGCCTGGACTGAATCTACCAGATTGAAATCAATCCTCAGGGGAGTCTTTGCCCTGGAGGAGATGGGAATGGGGGATGGGTTGGGGGGAAGGTGGGGTGGGAGCGGGAGGGGGAGAACAAGGGAATCTGTGGCTGATATGTAAAATTAAATTATAAAATTAAAAAAAATTAAAAAATGTGTTATAGTTATACTAATGGGGGAAAGCGTCCCAGAAACAAAGGACCCGGCCTATGATGGGAAAAGAAAGGCCATTATAAAACAGTGACTATGAACCTAGCCTGCAAAACCAGTCATGTAAGTTAAAAAGAATTATTTGAATTTCAGAAAAAAATATTTAAAATGAGCTGTTTCTAACTAATACATGATTAAGTTGATGATTTTAGACATAACATGCAAGTGACTTTTAAAGATAACACATAAAGGGACTGGAGATTTGGCTCAGCAGTTAAGAGCTCCACCTGCTCTTCCAGATGATTTGGATTCTATTCCCAGCACTTACATGGCAGTTCACAACACTCTGGAACTCCAGATCCAGGGGATCTGATGCCCTCTCCTGACATTCACAGGCATCATGCATTTAAAAATGTGCACAACCATAAAGCTGGCAAACAGTCTTATACATATAAAATAAAATAAAATAAAATGCATAAGGAAATGAGTACAACTATTAATAACATGGATGCAAAATGAAGAAATCCATACTTTTCACTCTCTCAAAGGATGATATATGCTCCTTGTAGGTGTATATGATATGAAAGTAGAGAGATTACTTAAGAGATCAAAGGGGACCAGCATGACCAGAGCTAGAGGACAAGGGATATTACTGGAGGACAAACAAAAGTGAGGTACATTATGAACATACAAGAAATAACCACAATGAAACAAAGTTTGTGTACTAATTACAAAACAAATGAAAATTTAAAAAGATAAAAATATATTGCATAGATGGTCAAGGTAGAATACATGTTTTCTTCCAGTGTTTGAAAGTCTTGAGATGGGAGGCTCTCATGTCCAACTAGCCTGGGTTGCATGGGTACAATTTCTCTCAGTCTTAGTTTTGTGAGTAAATAGAAGTTTGAGTATGCTGCATCAAAATATAAGTGCTATAAATATAATTAAAGAATAAATTAGAAATAGATGCACAACTAATTTTTGGGAGGGGAGATGGTAGGGGTGGTAGAGAAGTAAACCCTGTTGATTGTTTTGGAAACATATATTTAATATTAACTAATAACACACACACATATGTAATTATACATAATATTTATAATTATTGAAACAAGTACCTAAAGGCAAATTATTGAAAGTGTCTAAGAGTATAAAGTAACTGGAATTTCATTTCCATATTATCTTCTTCAATACTACTTAGATTTTTTTGTGCAGTACGTAAATCATTATTATTTGTGTAAGAATAAAAATAACCAGACAGTGTCCTAAAAAGAAGAAGTAAGTGGAAAGACTGTTTCCACACACCGACACTTATGCTGGCATCACCAACCGAAGCCTTGCACACTCATCATCTGTCATTACCCACGACCGCGCTCACACAAAGCATTTGCTCTGTCTCCTGACAGCGTTGCTTCTGTCACCCTGGTGCAGCTCCCAGTCACCAACATTCTCAGTAGATATGCTTGTGGGAAGTAGACAGAGACTGTCAGATGACAGGTTTCATTATATCCCCTTCTGCGTTAAACCACAGTAAAGATTTTCCTACTCCAGAAAGTCCAAAAACACGTTTTGAGATGTCTACAGAGTTCTTTAAATAAAATCATTAGTTAATGTACTTAGAGGGCTGAGACAAAAAACTCCCTTCAGCGTTCAGCTTTGGATCACACTAATCTACCCTTGAAGGCACATTTTTTTTCTCTACCATAAAACCTTGGAGTAGTTTAAACCCTCTAGCTTTTCATTTTCCCAAGAGACAAAAGGCGAAGTGTTAAATTGGGACTACATCAAAGAGAGTATGAGGGAGTTCTCAAAAAAATGTTATGATTATGTCTCCTTTGGGAACAGGAGAATAAGTATCCCAAGAATGCTGGTGAATTTGGCCTGAAAAGCACTCCTTTCACAGTGAATGATAGAGCTGAAATTTTACACATACTGCTGTTTACTTCCCTTCTCTACTTCAGGGTTCCACACTTGGCTTCACAAAATGGTTGAATCATCAGCAACAACAAAAATGGCACTGACTTATAATGAAATGGCCTAAGAAATGACAAAGGCAATTAGGAATGCTAACAGAATAGCTGAGCCATAGAGAGATGAGTTCAGGGGCATTGACTGCCATTAGTGGTAGTGACCTTAAGTGTGGTTGTGCTTGGATGAATGGAGCCTTGGGGACAGGCTGAGAGTCACTAGGTAGATTTTGTTTATCTAAGCAATGTTAATACTACGCTAATATACTGTTGCTTTCTCCTTGAAAGGCCTAATGATGAAGTCCTGGAGTAAGTCATGGAGTAAAGAAACCCTTCTCTTGCTCCCTCCCACTCAAGCAAGTGCACTTGTACTTTGAGAATATGTGAAGTTTTGAGTTTGAGGTTGAGTTTGGGGGCTGTCAGGGAGGAAGATTAGAAAAGTTATTCTCACTATTTTATTTTTTTCTCCTGTTACCCTCCATGAAGTTTTCGTTGTTGTTGTTTTCAATAGCTTGGGTGCAGTGAGTACTTAATTCGTCTATGACCAATATATTCAGGATGGGGTTTTAGGAATACAATTCTTTCTATTGGTTTCTGTCTGATCTGTCATTAAACTCAGATTGAGAGTATCATTAAAGCAATAGTACAGAGAAAGGGATGGGTTGTCTTGTTTGATGATATTGGGTTGGAAGTTTATCTCCATAATTAAGTGACCATGAGGGTTTTCTATGGACAACCACAAGTTGTCTGTGAGTCTGTGAGTGAAAAGATTTTGTCATGTCCAGAAGACAGTTTCACTCTTGTCCTTCCTAACATCTGATTCTTAGTACCCTGAATCCTTTCTACAATGTATCTGAGCCTTGGGGAGAGGAAATGGTATAGATGATCTATTTGTGGCTGAACATCCACTGACACTTACTATCGACTCTTTGATCATTTGTGAATTTCAGCACTAACCATTATTTACTGCACAAAATACTGCTTGATGAGGTCTGAGAGCTGCACTAGTCTGTTTGCATGGAACTAGGAACTTAGAAAGCAGTTTGATACTGTGTTCATTTAGCAAAATTATAGTAGTTGGTTCTCTCCTGGGGCCTGTCAGCTTACTTTCCCTGCGTTCTTACCCAGAATTACAATAACAACCATGAATTTCCTTCACTGAAGTGGACTTTAAATCCAAACAGAAGTTGTTCTGTTTCCCTAATAATATTCACACATATCACACATATCTTGCCACTCCAGTCTTTGCTATAATTCATAGGGTTCACATTGTTGATGACTTCCCAAGGAGACTACAAAGCACTTTCATGTACTGTGAAAGCTAGCCAGCAGGAAAAACACTTCCTGGTCAGTAGCAACTTGATTTCTCCATGTTATGTGATCAAAGTTTGGACTGCTTTCAGCAACCTTGACCTTGACACAAGTTCTGATGAACAACAAGAGCAATGCCATCACCTTTATTATTTTAGTAATCTCTGATACACCCTTGACCAATAACTCAAAAGGATGTAGCCCACACTCATTTCTTTAGTAATATTGTGGCAACTTGCAGTTGAAATACCATGAATAAACTAAGTGATTTTGTATAGTGCATACCCATCTTATAAAGACAAGTCTGACAATTTTGAACAGCATAGACAAGACTATAATTTTAATTTACATTTGAAGTACAGTGTATTGCACCAAATACTCAGACATGCTAGGCAAACTCTCTGCTACTGAACTGCATGGCTCATCAAAAAACTTGAAATAATAAATTGATTATTTGTTCAGAAATTAAGGTTTCTACTGCTGTTATAAAACACCATGCTCAAAAGCAGCTTGGGGAAGAAGGCTTTATTTCATTTCACTGCTTGTTAGGGCAAGAGCTCAAGGCAGGAACCTGGAGGCAAGAACTGAAGCAGAGTATGGAGGCATTCTGCTTACTGGCTTGTTCCTCATGGCTTGCTCATCTTGCTTTCTATAGTACCCAGTACCACCAGCCCAGTGGCAACATCACAGTGAGCTAGGCCCTCCCACAACAATCATAAATCAAGAAAATGCACAAAAGGCTCGCATACTCGCCAGTATGGTGGGGGTATTTTCAGTTGTGGTTCCCTTTTCTCAAATGACTCTAGCTTGTGTCAAGTTGACAAGAAATTAGCCAGCATCAGCATCTATTTTCAAAAGACATTCATTTTAATGAAATACTTAGAAAATATAAGTTCTGAAACAAGCTAAATAAACAAATTGAACTAATTTGAGTATAATCTGATTACATATATTTTACATTAAATGCATAGATATTTCTGTTTTCATTACATATAGACATATATAACTGTTTTTCTTTTTGAGACAGGCTTTCTCTGTGTAGCTTTGTACCTTTCCTTGAATTCACTCTGTAGACCAAGCTGGCCTCAAACTCACAAACATCTGCCTGCCTCTGTCTCCCTAGTGCTGGGATTAAAGGCGTGCACCACCACCACCCAGCAGACATATATAATTTTATATTATTCTGTTCTTATAATGCAATACCAGATGAGATAGGAGAAGTGTTTCAATCAATAAAGATAATTTAGTTGTACATTCAAAATTCATATATAGAAAAAAGGCAAAAATTAAAAGATTGAAAATTTATTAGTTTATAACTTCTGAACATTCAATGACTATATTTTAGTTTAACTTCACTGACACTCTTAAAAGTAATTGAACTATTCTCCAATAAACAACATATAAAGGTCTATTCTTTTACTATTTATTGAAGTTCATGTGCACTGTACCTTCTAATTTTAACATTAAAATTATAACAACACATTTTTGGTGATTTACTTTTACAACTGTACTTTATCATCAGAATATTAATTAAATGAGAATTTCCAAGTAGATGAATATAAGTTGTCTTCTGATTATTATATATTTGAAAACTATACATTATTGTTAATATAAAAATCATTGTTCTTGCAAGTTTTATGAGTTAAGTTGCCCAAGAGACAAGTGAATTGTTACTTAAAAAAAATCATTAGCCCTAAGTGATTGGAAGTGTAAGTGACTTCATTTTTACGAGGTTTCAGCTCAGGAAATCAAACTGCCATTTAATTTTGCTCTAGTGAGTCTATTGTCTCCATTTCATGTCCTTCTAGGGATACATTTTTCTCTGTATTCTAGAGATTTATTCACGAACAACTCCCATTAGCATTAATAGGGGTTGTATAACTCTATCCCCTACACAGTCAGTGGTAAATGAAATCCCTTTGGTTTAATTTTCTGGCATTTAAATGAGTCTTGAGCTTTATAAAATACAATTATAGTGCAAAGTTCCTAATGTAAATACCAAGAGAATATGAAAAAGAGGAGTTAAAGGTGCCCTTTCCAGTGACACATGAGGCTATACCATCTCAGGGTAAGAGACATGATTCAGAGAAGTTCAAGCATTATCTATCCTATCGCTGATTTGGGAAATTGTGTTGTCTCTTGTGGAATTAGTAGATATTAAGTGTAAAACCTGACCTAATAATCAGATTACATAGCTTTATTTAACATGGAAAATAATGTGGCCAAGGCTTCTTTTATTGCTAGTACATTATTTCTGAAATAACAGCTAGAGCATGCACAGTTCTCTTTGTTTGAAGAAGATTATAGATGTGTATTTGTTTGGTGCTAAATAAGTAGTCTCACTGTTTTATTTGTAGAAGTCAAATAATTATATGACTTCTACTGGGGAGGCTCCAAAGAATACAGAATGTCTTAGAGTGGGGACACATGAAATCAATAGTGCTCCCCTGTGAAATATTTCAGTAGACAAGCTTTTCTCTCCATTCAATATGTACGTTAAGCTTAGTAAAAAAGAGTTGCATTAGGTTCTCATGAATAGGTAAGCACAGTGCATTTAACTTTATATAATGTCTTTTGAATTCCTTTGTGGAATGGGCTTAGAATGAATGTGATGGTTGCTTCTGTGTCAGAAGGGAGCAGCACAGTACCCGTTAATAGTTTCATAGAGCTTTGTTTTCAAGTCAACACATCAACTGAGAGTTCATATCTGAGTCTGTGTATCATGGGACAGACTAGCATAAAAGGGCCCCAGCACCCTAGGAAGAAGGAAGAATGTGATAGGAAAGCTGAGTCAGTAGTGAGAAATAGTCCTGACAGTGAGATCACAGTTGACTCAGTTTTTGGTGGTAGCTGAACACAGTGATGAATACCCCTCCTCAGTGATATCACATGGATCATAACAAACAATTGCAGCATGGGCTTAGATTATCACACCTACATTATTGTTCTTTTTCTTCACATTAATAAAGCTGAGTTTCTGAACCGTATCTCCCAGAGCAGCTAATCTAGAAGAATTTTTAACACTAAATAGGATTGAGACTAAGATAGCAACTGGTTCACGGTCTGGTATGTGGTAGTGCAACCTTCAGTGAAGAGATTCTATGATTCATAGTTCAGAGTCTCTTTCATATAGTTACAGATTCCAAAGAATTTTATTGTGGACATCCATGTGGATTGTGAATAAGTTTAAATGGTCTTTTTCTTTCTTTATAGTTTTTAATGGAAACATTTCATTGTTATACAATCCACTTCACATGCAGTATCTTTTTTCTCACTATGTTATTCTGAAACCATATTTGCAAGAAGTTTGGTTTTGAAAGCCTTAGTTGTATAGTGAAGATAACTATTTCCAAAAAAAACCCAGTTATTGAAATTCTATTACTTTTTCAGAACAAATTCAAGCACACATGATCAAAACAAATGTTGTGTAAATTATTGCTAAAGTTCTCTGATTATAAGAAACATACTCCAGGCAGAACCTGGTTCTATTAGGATGTATATGAGATCATGTTACTCTCTACTGAGTTGAATTGTAGGTGCAAGAAAGTCGTTTGCTCTAAGATCTACAAAGAACACACACACACACACACACACACACACACACACACACACACACATAAACTTCTAATCAAATGCATGGACATGTTAACTAGTCAAGATTTGGCTTTTAGTCCTGACAATGCTTTGCTTACAGGGTTAAAAAGCTGAACCATGGGTAGTGGTATTCAAAGGAAACACTTCTCTTATATCATCTGTGAGCAAAAGATGGCTTGCTTCCTAACACTGAAAAGATAATTTCCCTAAGTCAGAGAAAGATTGGACAGATGGAACATGCAAACGTCAAGTGAGAAGTCAAGCTGATTTTTCAATGTCAAAACTTGTCAAGTTCTGTGACCATAGTAGATTCTACTTCTCATATTCAAGCTCTCATAGTCTACTTTTCCACTATGCAAATCCCATGAACTACAGTGAATCTGCAGTAGAGTAGATGACTTCCTTAGGTATGTACTGCAATATTAAAGAAGTCATATGACATGCAGATTTGTATATATATTTAACTGCATAGATGCAGTTATGTATGTGTATATATAATATATAAAAATATATAATACATATGTGTGTGTTTATATATGACATAGGGTCAAGCAAAATATGTCCTTCTATTTCCAAACACACTTAAATATTTATGACATATAGCTAATTTTGTGTTAAGACATGTATAGTTGAAAAAATTTCTATCTGATGATTTATAAGTTTGATAACACCTGAATGTAGGTGAAACGTTCTAATAATTTTCATATTAGTGACTGGATACACAGTAAGTGTTAGGATTCTAGTTTATTTTTATAAAGAACTTAACATTTCACTTAATTTTAATAAATTCAATTTCATATAATTTCATTTTTTGTGTTATCTGTTATTTCTGTTTCCTATTTATTGGTTAGTTTTGAATATTTGGGGGAACAATACTTAGATTAATGTCATTATTTATTTTTCATTAGTATTTCCTCAAAATGTACCTTTTATGCTTAATAAAACTTTATTTTTAATAATAATTTTATTACAAAGGATGTTTAAATAAAAACCATTGCACAGTTCGATTAACATAACAACTCAAACAGGCAGTTGTACAGATCCAGTGTCTGCATCTCAATGAACTTTTTGACACTCAGGATAGCTATTCTGCAGCTAATTGTGTTTTAGATTTAAGTCTGTCATGGAATATTCTAGTTCTTTTTGTGCTGAAGAAGTATATAAAAATGTAATTGAGAGTGGAAATATAAAATCCAAAGCAGTTTCTCTGCTTGTAAATGGCTACATTGAGATTTCATCTTTCCCCAGTCAGATGGCCAAGATTAATAAAAACCAAATGACAGAAGATGCAGGGAAGGATATAAGAAAATGGGAACACTTATTCATTGATGCTAGGAGTCCAAACTGCCACAGTCACTATGGGAATCAGTGCTGAGGTTTCTCAAAAATCTGAAACTAGATCTACCAAAATATAGATATACCCCTCTTTGGAATGTACCAAATGATGCCACATATTAATGCAAAAATACATATGCAGCCATGTCCATGCACTATTTTAATTGGTTCATTTCTCTTTAAATTATTGACTAAGAGAGGTTCATAGGCCCTCCTATCCCCTAACATTACAAGCTACTGCTAATGCTTTTGGTTATCCTCTGGAAATTGATGTAAGATGCTATTGAGTGGACACCATATACTTCAGTCAACGAACATAGAGAAATCTAGCTGGTACTCAACTGGCATCTTCATACCTACTGGCTAGTTTTTGTAGCACTAAGTTTTAATCATGACTGTCTATGTTTCCACAGGTTTAGAACTATCCGTTGGAGCCTGTGAGCTCATGAGTGAGTATATTATTGAAGAGAATAAATGGTCCTTCCCTAGAATTGATAAGGACCCAATAATTTAACATGGGAAGGGGAGTACTCATGAGTCTTTTCTATCTCATTGATTGCCATTTGTAGGCCTGATTTTTGGAGGCTCATTTGAGGGAACTGCTACTGACAAGATATCAATGGTTGCATTATGCACTGGATAGCATTTCATAGTCTTTTCTCTTGTTTCCTGGGTCTTACATTATTTTCTGCTCCCTCCTCTTCAATACTCCTTTTTTTTCCATACTAATTTTTTTCCTTTTATTTTATTTTACAATACCATTCAGTTCTACATATCAGCCACGGATTCCCTTGTTCTCCCCCCTCCTGCCCCCTTCCCCTTCCCCCCAGCCCTACCACCATTCCCATCTTCTCCAGGGCAAAGCTTCCCCCGAGGACTGAGATTAACCTAGTAGACTCAGACCAGGCAGGTCCAGTCCCCTCCTCCCAGACTGAGCCAAGCGTCCCTGCATAACCTGCAGGTTTCAAACAGCCAACTCATGCAATGAGCACAGGACCTGGTACCACTGCCTAGATGCCTCCCAAACAGATCAAGCCAATCAACTGTCTCACCTATTCAGAGGGCCTGATTCAGTTGGGGGACCCTCAGCCTTTGGTTCATAGTTCATGTGCTTCCATTCGTTTGGTTATTTGTCCCTGTGCTTTATCCAACCTTGGTTTCAACATTTCTTGCTCATATAAACCCTCCTCTTTCTCGCTAATTAGACTCCCGGAGCTCCACCTGGGGTCTAGCTGTGGATCTCTGCATCCAGATTCCTCAGTCATTGGATGGGGTTTCTGACAGGACTATTAGGGTGTTTGGCCATCCCATCACCAGAGTAGGTCAGTTCTGGCTGTCTCTCAACCATTGCCAGCAGTCTATTGTGGGGGTATATTTGTGGATTTCTGTGGGCCTCTTTAGCACTTTGTTTCTTCCTTTTCTCATGTGGTCTTCATTTATCATGGTCCCCTATTCCTTGTTCTCCCTCTCTGTTCTGGGGAAGAAGCAAAGTCTCCCAGGAAGAATAGACGCCAGGTAATTATCAATACTCCTTGAAATGTAGAAGTAACTATATATGTGGTGTTTTGTTTAGGAATCAGCACACAATCATTGCTTATTCTAAGCACCATCAACAGCAACAAATATCTGCATCCACTGCCCTTCACAGCAAAGAGGAAATTTTTCTGATTTAGGCTGATAGTCACATTTGTCGAAGGGTATAAAATGTTTAGGTTATAGTTTAGTGAAAGTTCAGTTTAGTTAAACAACAGTAATGAACATATCCCTGGAGCCCATGACATCCTCAGCAATGAGGTTTTGCCCAGATTTGTAGTACCAAGCACGTATTACCTCCTGTGGAAAAGGCATCAAGTCAAAGTGAAAAACAGTTGATCACATCTATAACTGTTTTGTCACGATTGCATCAGTCGACACATCTCACATAGAATTTTGGAACTGTCATTTGCAGGTATGATGTTAGATTTTTGTCAACTTGACACAAACCTAGACATGTCTGGGAAAGGAGAATTGTAATCGAAGAAATGCCTCCATAAAATTGGTGTGTAAGCAATTCTGTGGGTGTTGTCTTGAATAACTATTGATGTTGAAGGCCCACTCACTATTGCCAGTGCTATCCATATTCAGGCGGTCCTGAAGTATATAAGAAAGTAGGCTAAAGCAAATCAGGAAAAGCAAGTCACCAAGCAACACTCCTCCATGACCTCTGTGTCAGCCCCTGACTCCAGTTTTCTGATCTGATTTCCATTAATGTATAGACTACAAACTGTGAGATGAAATAGCCCCTTTTCTCCACAAGTTGCTTTTTGTCAGTCTTTATCACAGCAATAGAAAACAAATTAGAGTGGCTAAATTCAAATTGCCCTCCTTCTTTAAAGTAGCACCTTCAGTGCCCTCTTTCTGATTCTATGACTTCTGAAAATACTCCAAGCTAAATATACAAATCTAAAGATTTGAAGCTTGGATCTACACATGACACAGAGTATGCACTATCTGTCATTCTGGGCCTGGGTTATCCAACACAATATAATTTCTTCCAGTTCCATCTGTTTATCTATAATCTTTATAGCTGATTAACATTCTATTGTTTATACGTGCAAAATTTTTCACAACAGATGGAACTACATAGTATTTTAAAAGTTTCTGCACAGAAAAAATAATTATCAGTAGAGTGTATAATTAGTAAACAGAATCAGAGAAAATCTTTACTGGTTATATGTCAGACTGGGAGTTAATGTACAGAACTTACACTGAACTGTGGGCATTAAATAGAAAAGAAAAAAAAAACTGGCAACCAGCAGATGGGATAATGAATCAAATACCTTTCAAATAAAGTGAAATACTTATAGCCAATAACTAATTTTAAAAGTGTTCAACATCCTTAGTCATCTGCTAATGCAAATTATAGCTACTTTGACACTACCTCAACCCACTAAAAATGGCTATCATCAAGAAATCTGACAATAAATGTTGGAGAGGATGTGAAGGAAGACACATGTTTATTCACTACTGATGAGAGTGCAAATTATCATGACAACAATGGAAATGTTTGGAGATTCTTCAAAAAAATATCGATAGAACTGCCATACAACCCAACTATTTCATGCTTGGGCGTGTACCCAGAGAACACCATACCCACTGCAGAGATATTTGTGTTCCCACATTTATTGCTGCTTCATTCAGTAGAGTAAGAAAGTGGTAACAACATAGTTGCCCATTAACATGTATATGGATAATGAAAATCTGCTACACACACATACAAGAATATTATTGATCTCTAAAGAAGATTGTAATTACAAAATTTGCTGGAGAATGGATGGATATAGAAGGTATAATAAGCAAGATCGCCCCGTCACAAAACCAAAAATCCATGTTGTTCCTCATACGTAGATCGTAGCCTATTATGGATGCATGTATATGCATAAATAAGTATATGTGTGGGTACAGTACACATTTTGCAAAAGGAGAACAGGAATGGGTAATAAAAATAAAATACGTAATGTTTGCTGAGTTCATTCACACAGTATACTTTGTCCTTTGCATGCACTGTCATGTATAAAACATTTTAATGTAAACAAATAAGTCTAAAATGGATAGTGTCCATAGGTGACTCCATGAGGCAATGTTACCTTACTATGAGGTATGAATTTTAATGTATGTTTTTCATGTGATATTCTTGTAGCATGTTGTCCCTTCTAAGTACTACTTAACGTTTTCATGCTATTTTTGAGCAGGTATTTTAGCTATCAAAATTATAGAATGTAAAAATAGTTTGAAGAATGTGTAAACCATTATAATTTTGAAAAATGAGACTAACAGAGAATATTAATTTATTGTCCCTGAATCTCAGAGAGTAACATGTCAAGGATATAAAACCATTTAGAATATTTTTCTGTATGTTACAATTTTTAATTACTTTCTTTTTAATTATATTCTACAATTTCTTCACTTAATGCAGTCTGCATCCTTTTTGTAGATTTTGTTTTTCACATGCATTCCAATTTAAACTCAAGAAATAAAATATCCAAAGCTTGGATCCATGTATATGAGAAAATATGAGGCTTTTGGAGCCTGGGGCACCTGATTTGCTCTAAATTTTAACAAATAACATTCAGACATTATCTTTCATAGATATTGTGAATACAGTAGCATTGAATATAGAGGTGATGCATGATGACTAATCTTGGTTGTTGCTTTGATTGTATATGCAATCAACTAATATACAAGATGTTTTGAACTCCTATGAGGGATTTTCTTGATCAGATTATTGAAGCAGGAATTCTGGCCCGAAATCTATGTTATGCCTTCTGGTGGCAGCCTAGATAAAAGGACATGGAAGAAGAAAATTTTGCTTTTTGATTGATTGCATTCACTTTCATTGTCAAATTTATCCACACTGTTGTTATGGTATCCCTTCACAAGTATTAGAACCAACTTCTTCCAGGTTCCAATGTAGTTTAAAAAGCAGCAATTTGCCAGGTGGTGGTGGCACAGGCCTTTAACCTCAGCACTCAGGAGGCATTGGCAAGTGGATCTCTGTGAATTTGAGCCTGGTCTACAAAGTGAGTTCCAGGAAAACTAGAGCTACACAGAGAAACCCAGTCTTAAAAAACAAAACAAAACAAAAAAACCAAAAAACAAAAAGAAAGAAAGAAAGAAAGAAAGAAAGAAAGAAAGAAAGAAAGAAAGAAAGAAAGAGTGAGAGAGAAAGAAAGGAAGGAAGGAAGAAAGAAAGGAAGGAAGGAAGGAAGGAAGGAAGGAAGGAAGGAAGGAAGGAAGGAAGAAAGAAAGAAAGAAAGAAAGAAAGAAAGTAAAAAAGAACAGCAGCAGCTTTCTAGGAAGCTTCCCATCCTCTTAGAATTGCTGAGACGTCAAAGCTTGTGCCATAGCAAGCTAATAAGCAACTTTCCCCTATGACCTCTACTTGAGGACCTATTTTCCAGTTCCTGATTGAATTCCTGCCCTGTCTTTTCTTAATGAAGGATTATGAAATGGAAATATAAACCAAATCAATCCTTCCCTCCGCAAAATATTTTTTTGTGTTTTGGTTTATGTTACAGCAACAGAAAGAAAATTAGAAAAGAAGCTAGTACCAAGACTTCGATCTTGCTTTAGTCAACTTGAACTAGATATTTTAGGGAGGACTGTGAAGAATTTTGTAACTTTGGACTTTAAAAGTCCATTGAGCTTTTAACTTAATGAGATGTTAGAAGTTCCTGAAAGATAATAATCTTGATAGAGATAGAGATGGCAATTGCATTACTTGAGAAGTTTTAGAGGGAAGGAGAGAATCTAACAGGCCTACTTGTATGATATTTTTTATTAAAAATCTGATGAAGTAAAGCATTTGATTTACTGACAGAATAAATACTGATTAATTGGGCCTAAAGAATCAGTTGCACAAAGCAAACAACACAAAACAGCATCATTGAAGTAAAGTCTTTCAAGAAAAACAAAAAGATTTTCCTTTGGGTTCAGCACATAGACCTGTGGTACAGGGAGGCCAAGGATGCATCTTGGCTACAAGCTAAACTTGGTCATGTCTAAAAATAAATCCCATATAATACTGATTTTCAAAGTATGAAAGCTTCACGATTGAAGGGATCATGGAGAGAATCAATGTCTTGACCCTGTGAGAAGCCAGGAGAGGCCATTGATAACATTCAGTCTAGTTTCAGTGCAGACACCAGCATTTTGGAGATTTCAGAACTGCGGGATGACAGTGATGGGCATGGAATGGAGCTAGCCTGAGCTTACAAGAACAGCAGCATATATTGAAGATGGTGTTGTCAAAGAGGTATGACTACTCAAATACTTTATTTGAGTAAATTTATTTGAGTAAATACAAATTCCAGAATATTGTAAGTACTAGGCATTGCATGCTGAGCAACTATAAGATTTTCAGTTTCTTCAGTGTAAGACAACCATTGTACTACCAACAGTGTATCTTGAAAGTCAAGATAACTGTTATCTTTTTGAGATATATATCCACATTATCAGTTCTGTTCCATTAGAGACCCCTGACTGATACAGATTGTGGTATCAAGAGTAATCCATAATGGAAAAGCTCAAAAACCATACCCTTCACTAGTACTATAAGATGTAATATATTGAGAGGGATACTAGAACATTTGAAAAGTTTTGCAGTTGCTCCTCTCTTTATGTGAGAACTTAGGATCCTGCTACTGAATCGGGTCAATTAAATATAATGTGTTTAATTGGACCCCCAAGTAACAGCCATGTTGAAGCACTGTGCTGCCAAAGTCAAGCTGAGTATCATTTTCAATAAGCAGATTCTAAAATGGCATGACTCCCATATATGGACCTTAGGTACTAGCGAATCAATCACAGTTTTCTGGGAATTAAGTAAATAAACTCACTAAGTTTTTGCTCACTTTGTGTAAGCATAAAAACTATAGAACAAAGGAAAGAAAGGCTATCCTGGTTAATATTGGTAGGGAATCCCTGTCTAACAGCCAATTTCCAAAGTTAAACCATTTACAGACTCAAAAAATACTTGAATGAAAAAATCAGATTCCTTTGAGGGAGTTTTTGTTTAAAAAAATCTAAGTTCATTGTTAGTTTTATTCTATCCCTCTTTCAAAGATAATGTTATCTTTTGGAAAGGAAACAATGAGATATTCCAGATTGTATTAAATAATGGTTTTGAATTGACACTGATTCCAGGAGATCCCAATACATATTTTGTCACTCCTGTTAAAGTAGGGGACTGTGGAGTTTAAGTAATCAATGAATTTTGTTGATATCCAATTCATATTGGGTCCAGTTGTCCCCTAAACTCACCCTGAGGTTATTACTCCAGTTCCAGAAAGCATAATTTAGGTAGATATATTTAGAAGTTTGTAGAAGGCCTGCATTAGTTCCACAACTTTGGATGTATGGGCTTTTATAGTTGGAAAGGCAAATTGGAAGCCATTAGAGTAGGATCTACCAGAGAAAATAGATAACCAATGTCATTACTGTATCACAGGAGACATTACAGAAATCAGTGCTGCTGTTAAGGACTTGAAAGATGCAGAAGTTGTGAAGACAAGTGAATCACGGAGAATAAAGTTGACTGTCCTAAACTCAATCAAGTAGTGACCCCACTTATAGCTCCCGTACCAAATATGGTGTCCTTGATCAGACTAACTCATCTCATGATACCTGGTATACATTAATTTATCTAGAAAATAGTTTTTCTTTCTCTGTCTCTATACCAGTCAATATGGTCCACCAGAAGCAATTTGCTTTCAGCTGGAAAGGTGATCAGCACACCTCTACTATTGTACCTCAAGGGTATATTAATTCTTCATCCCCATGTCATGATTTAGCTTGAAAGGGATCAAGTCTGTCATGACTTAGTTTGCAAGGATTTTTATTGTCTGCATCTCTTTTCCACAAAATATTACACTTGTCAACAATATTGATGATGTGATGCTAATTGGTTCAAGTGAGCAGGAAACAGCAAACAATTTGAACTTTTGTCAAAAAATATGCACATGAGAGGATGAGAAATGAACCAAGCTCAATCTCAAGGTCATTCTACCCCACTCAAGTGTCTAGGAAGCCAGTGGTATATTCTTTCTGAGGTAGAAGATAAGTTGCTTCACCTGGCCCATTCCACTACTAAGAAAGAACAACACTTAGTAGGCATATTTGAATTCTGGAAGAAGCATATTCCTCATTCAAGTATGGTGTTACTCCAGCCTGTATACTAAGAAATTTGGAAAGCTATTAGTATTGAGTAGGGCCTGGAACAGGGTAGGGCTCGTAAGCAGCTGCAGGTTACTGTTCAGGCTGCTCTACCACTTCTAGCATATTATTCAACAGACCCAATATTACCCGAGGTTCCAATGGCAGCTAAGGATGTTGTTTGAGGTCTTGGAAGACTTTGAAAGGAAAGGTGATTCCCACAAAAATCCCAGTGATTTTAGATCAAGGCCCTCCAATTATTTGAAAACAACTATTCTCCCTTTGAGAGAGAGTTCCTGGCCTTAATGGAAACTGAACTTTGACAACTGGCCACCAAGTTGCCATGCAATCTAAGCTGTCCATTATGAGCTGGGTGTTTAATGACCCACCAAATCATAAAGTAGGTTGTGTACAGCATCATTACATTATCAAATGGAAGTTATATACAGGATGGGGCTTTAGCCTGGGGACATAAGCAATTTCATGAAGTTGCCCAAATGCCTAGGGTTTCTATTCCTATTACAATGTCTTCTGTCCCCAAGCTTGTATCTATTGCCTTAATGGATATCTCATAACAATCTGAGAAAGAAAAGACTAGGGACTGGTTTACTGATGAATCTGCATGATATGCAGGCACTATCCAGAAGTGGAGAGTTGTAGCATTACAACCCCTTTCTGGGACAAACCTAATGGATATTATTTATAATGGGTAGAACTTCAGGTGGCACATGTGGTCATACAGTTTCCTTAGGAAAAGGAATGGAACCAGTACAATTACACACTGAATTATGGGCTGTAGCTAAGAATTGGATGACTTCAAATGAACATGAATGTAAAAATGGTGAGAAAGATATTTGAGGAAAAATGGGCAAAAGACGTTGACATACTTATGTCTCATGCAAAAGCTTATTAAAAGGTGACACCAAGGGAGGAAGAGTTCAGTAATCAAGTAAATAGGTTGACCCTTTATGTGGATGCTCAAGTACTTCTGTAATCCCTGTCATTGCCCAATAATCCTAACAACACAGTGGCCATGGTGGCAGAGATGAATGTTATGCCTGTGCTTGATTACATGAAATTTAACTAAGCAATGTTGTCCTGGCTAAAGCTACTGCTGAATGGCTGATTTGTCAGCACAGAAGCCAACACTGAGCTCTCAACACCGTACTATTTACAAAGGTGACCATACAGTGACACGGTGACAGGTTCACTGCTTTAGATCACTTCCATCATGGCAAGGGCAAAACTTGCTCTTACTGAAATAGATTCTTATTCTGATGATGGATTTTTCCTTCCCTGCATGTAATATTTCTGCAAAATCAGTCATCCTTGATCATACAGTTTGCCTTACCTACCATCATGATATTCCACACAGTATTGTTTTTGACCATGGGACTCACCACACCCAAAGGAGTGCAAGACCAGGCCCATGCTCATACAATTCACAGTCTTCGATATGTTTCCCACCATTCTGGAGCAGCTTGCTTGATAAAATGGTAATGAAAGATCCCAGCATACTAGCTTAGCCTAACGCCATTTCAAGTAAGGTCTAAAAAGCGCAGGGTGTCTACAGCCGGCCTCCTGGCCCCAGAAAAGGGTACTAAAGGTCAGAAAAACAGCTTGGAGCCAGACAGCAGGCGTGTCAAGCTCGGGGAAAAACCACGAGCTGCCCTGAGTTTGAACCCGGCCTCATTTGAATCGTCCAATCAGAACCCTGTAAACCATGGGCTGCCCTGAGTTTGAACCCGCCCTCCTCGTGCTCCTGCTGCCCGACCCTATAAAAACCCTCCGCTCCAGCCCGTGGGCGCGCCAGTCTCTTGAGCTTCTTGAGGGACTGTGTTGCCCCGGGTACCCGTGTTCCTGAATAAAGCCTCTTGCTGTTTGCATCTGACTTGTGGTCTCGTGTGATCTCTGGGCGAGGGTCTCTCCAGAGGGAAGACTGCCTTCGGGGGTCTTTCATTTGGGGGCTCGTCCGGGATTAGAGACCCCCCGCCTCGGGACCACCGACCCACTGTCAGGAGGTAAGCCGGCCTTGGTGTATGTCGTTTCTGTCCTGTCAGAGTGTTGTCTGTTTGCGCGCCTGAATCGGTCTGGAGTCAGTGGGGCTGAAGGAGCTGACGAGCTCGGACTTTGCCACTGCGACCCTGGAAGACGTTCCACGGGTCTCTGAAGTCCCCTTCTGGGGCACGGGAAGTGTTGTCGGTTTGTCTGAATGTTAAATGTTATCTGTTTGCGCGCCTGAATCGGTCTGGAGTCAGTGGGGCTGAAGGAGCTGACGAGCTCGGACTTCGCCACTGCGACCCTGGAAGACGTTCCACGGGTCTCTGAAGTCCCCTTCGGGGGCACGGGAAGTCCCCTTCTGGGGCACTGGAAGTCCCCTTCGGGGGCACGGGAAGTCCCCTTCGGGGGCACGGGAAGTCCCCTTCGGGGGCACGGGAAGTGTTGTCGGTTTGTCTAAGTGTTGAATGTTGTCTGTTTGTGCGCCTGAATCGGTCTGGAGTCAGTGGGGCTGAAGGAGCTGACGAGCTCGGACTTCGCCACTGCGACCATGGAAGACGTTCCACGGGTCTCTGAAGTCCCCTTCGGGGGCACGGGAAGTCCCCTTCGGGGGCACGGGAAGTCCCCTTCGGGGGCACGGGAAGTCCCCTCTGGGGCACGGGAAGTCCCCTCTGGGGCACGGGAAGTCCCCTCTGGGGCACGGTTTTTCGGGGCCACCCCCCCGTATCAGAAGGATACGTGGTGCTGGCAGGGGACGGAGAATTCAAACACTCCGTGTCCCCATCTGAGTTTTTGCTTTCGGTTTTACACCGGAGCCGCGCAGCGAAACTGTTTCTTGTTTGTGGTGTCGGTTTGTTTTGCATTCTTTGTATAATCCTTCTCCATCCAGGCGCGGCGCCTCCTGTCATGGTGCCAGCCGCGACCACCTCAGCGGCTGCGTTCACGGCGCCTCCTGTCACGGCGCCGGCCGCGATCCCGGCGGCTGCACTCGCGGCGCCTCCTGTCATGGCGCCAGCCGCGGCCCTTCCAACGGCTGCGTTCACGGCGCGGCTGCGTTCACGGCGCCTCCTGTCACGGCGCCGGCCGCAACCCAGGCGGCTGCGCTCGCGGCGGCTCCTGTCACAGCTGAGCTCGCGGTGCCTCCTGTCACGGCGTCGGCCGCGACCACCCCAGCGGTTGCGCTCGCGCTCGCAGCGGCTCCTGTCACTGCGCTCGCGGCGGCTCCTGTCAAGGCTGCGCTCACGGCGGCTCCTGTCACGGCGCCGGCTGCGACCTTCCCGGCGGCCGCCCCCCCCATGATGACCCCGCTCGCTGGGGACTCGGAGGAAGAAGAAAAGCAGAGAGTTTTCCTGGAGACCTGGAAGCAGGTTCCGGGCGATGACGGGAGGCCAACCCAACTCCCAAATATCATCGATGCCGCTTTTCCCTTGACCCGCCCAGACTGGAACTTCAATACACCTGAAGGTAGGGAGCATCTACGTCTCTATCGCCAGTTGCTCTTAGCGGGTCTCCGAGCGGCCACCAGAAGGCCTACCAATTTGGCTCAGGAAAGGAAAAAGAAAAAGGAAAGGAAAGGAAAGGAAAGGAAAGGAAAGGAAAGGAAAGGAAAGGAAAGGAAAGGAAAGGAAAGGAAAGGAAAGGAAAGGAAGAATCACCCGCTGCATTTTTAGAGAAGCTGAAGGAGGCTTATAGGATGTACACTCCGTATGATCCAGATACCAGTCTAGCTCAGATATCCGAACCAAATTGCAGCGGTTGGAAAGTTTGCAAGCGCTAGGTTTGCCAGATTTATTGAAGGAAGCAGAGAAAGTGTTCAGTAAGAGAGAAACTCTTGAGGAGAGTGAGGAAAGGAGATGGCAGAAACGTGAGGAAAGGGACAAGAAAACAACATAGGGAGATGAAAAAGGTTTTGGCCACCGTTGTGTCTCAGGGACAGCAGAGAGAGGGAGATAGGTTGGGAGAGCGAAGGAGGCCACCCCTTGATAAAGATCAATGTGCTTACTGTAAGAAGAAGGGACCAAGAGTCACAGGTCCTAAAGGAGACCCCCTACAAATCCTTGCCCTCAGTTTAGAGGAAGAATACCGTTTGTTTGAGGCAGAACCCACGGAGAAGTCACCTGAGGAGCTACAGAACTGGCTGAGGAAGTTTCCTCAGGCCTGGGCAGAGACTGGGGGCTTGGGGTTGGCACGCGATCAGCCACCGCTGATGATCTCACTAAAGGCCTCCGCGACTCCCGTTTCATTCAGACAGTACTCAATGTCACGGGAAGCTCATGAGGGGATCAAGCCCCATATTCAGAGGCTCCTGGATCAAGGGGTGTTAAAGCCCTGCCAGTCACCTTGGAACACCCCTCTCTTGCCTGTTAAGAAACCGGGGACAGGAGACGATAATCTCCATCCCCCCTCCTCGGAACCCCCACCAAGTTCGAGAATGACTAACTACGGCTGGGTACTGCCGCCTTTGGATTCCTGGCTTTGCCGAACTGGCAGCCCCATTATACCCCCTCACTAAACCAGGGACCATGTTCCAATGGGAAGAGAAACATCGGAAAGCGTTTCAACAGATCAAAAAGGCCTTACTCGAGGCCCCGGCTCTGGGTCTGCCAGATCTAACCAAGCCCTTTGAGCTGTTTGTGGATGAGAACTCAGGCTACAGGATGGCCTCCATGCCTCCGCATGGTGGCAGCCATTGCCGTATTACTCAAAGATGCCGGAAAACTGACTCTGGGACAACCATTGACTGTGCTGGCCTCCCATGCAGTGGAGGCCTTGGTCCGACAACCACCGGACAGATGGCTTTCTAACGCCAGAATGACTAACTATCAGGCCTTACTGCTGGACTCAGACCGGGTAAATTTTGGGACCACAGCCTGAGAGAGACCCCGTGCCCTATAGCCCAGAAGACCATGAGCTAGCAAAGAAAATGGGGGCGGACTGGGAACAAAGAAGACAGGCATATATACTAGGGGACCGGATGGTCATGCCAACTTCCCATACCCGATATATGCTGAGATTCCTCCATGCATTGACCCATTTGAGCAAAAACAAGATGAAGACCTTATTAGACAGAGAAAACACCTGGACAGTGCTGCTGAACCAGGATCAGATACTCCAGCAGGTAACTTCCACCTGCCCAGCCTGTGCTCAAGTCAATGCAGGAAAGGTTCATCTAAACAAGGGGGCCCGCCAAAGAGGCCATCGTCCTGGTGTTCATTGGGAAATAGACTTTACAGAAGTAAAACCTGGACTCTACGGGTACCGGTATCTCCTGGTCTTCGTGGACACCTTTTCTGGATGGATCGAGGCATTTCCAACCAAGAATGAGACGGCTAACGTGGTAACAAAGAAACTGTTGGAAGAAATCTTCCCCAGGTATGGGATGCCTCAAATGTTGGGGTCGGATAACGGGCCTGCCTTCGTCTCCCAGGTAAGTCAGAAGGTGGCCAAACTATTGGGGGTTGATTGGAAACTCCATTGTGCATACCGCCCCCAGAGCTCAGGACAGGTAGAACGAGCTAATAGAACAATTAAGGAGAGTCTAACCAAATTAACGCTTGCAACTGGCACTAGAGATTGGGTGCTCCTACTTCCCTTAGCTCTCTATCGAGCCCGAAATACCCCCAGCCCACACGGCCTAACCCCTTTTGAGATCATATATGGGGCCCCACCTCCTGTTGTAGACTTTCTCCATCCTGATATCTCCTCTCTTGCCACCACCCCTACTTTAGAAGCACATCTTCAAGCCCTCCAGTTGGTGCAGAGGGAGGTTGGAAGCCCCTGGCCAAGGCTTATCAGGAGCAGCTAGACAAGCCGGTGGTGCCCCATCCCTTCCAGATCAGGGACTCCGTTTGGGTCCGACGACACCAGACCAAGAGCCTGGAATCACGGTGGAAGGGGCCCTACACTGTCTTGCTGACCACCCCCCACTGCACTCAAGGTCGACGGGATTGCTGCATGGATCCACGCCTCTCATATGAAGGCTGCCAGGGAACCCGACCCAGCAGGATCCAGAAAGTCAACATGGACAGTGCGCCATACACGAAACCCCTTAAAAATAAGGTTGACCCGCGGCTCCTCTTCCTCCCCCTCCTCTTAATCTCTACCTATCCCCAGGGCACTAGGACAGCAGAGAGCCCGCACCTAGCTAAGAGGCTCACTTGGCAGGTCATTTCACAAACTGGGGAGACAGTCTGGCAAACGACCGCCTTTCACACCCCCTTTACATGGTGGCCTAACTTACATCCAGATCTCTGCCAGTTAGCAGCAGGGTCAGAGGAATGGGACATCCCTACCACTGACCCCATGAACCCCAGAGCACCAGACGTCTGTCAGGATGGTAAGGGAACTTGCAAATGTAGTGACGGGAGATACAGATGTGGCCACCCTGAAGCCAGGAAAGCCCTGTCACAACTATCCTTCTACGTCTGCCCCCGGGATGGTAGGGACAGAAAGCTGATTAGCCAATGTGGGGGTTATGAAAGTTACTTCTGTAAAGCATGGGGATGTGAAACAACTGGCAATACCTATTGGAAACCTTCGTCCACTTGGGACCTCATTAGGGTAAAAAGGACTACCCAAGGGGAAAGCCGCACATGGCGCCCACTCACCCGAGCACATTGTTGGGGTTTCCCAGGCGAGCTTAGTACATACTGGGAGGGGGAGGGCCCCTGTATAAACTTCACCTGCAACCCCCTATGGTTCGGAAGGTCCCCCTGGCTCACCACCCTCATCTCCACCCTTATAGGGCCCCTTCTGATTTTATTGCTCCTTCTGACGCTCGGGCCCTACATCCTAAACAGACTTGTCCAATTTATCAGGGAATGTGTTTCTATTGTTCAGACCTTGGTATTGACCCAACAATACCAACGACTCAACCAGGTGGAAATGGAGCCACATCCCTATTCTTCCCCATGAATGGAGGATTCCATTCCCTGAGATAAGAAAATGGGGGAATGAAAGATCCCAGCATACTAGCTTAGCCTAACGCCATTTCAAGTAAGGTCTAAAAAGCGCAGGGTGTCTACAGCCGGCCTCCTGGCCCCAGAAAAGGGTACTAAAGGTCAGAAAAACAGCTTGGAGCCAGACAGCAGGCGTGTCAAGCTCGGGGAAAAACCACGAGCTGCCCTGAGTTTGAACCCGGCCTCATTTGAATCGTCCAATCAGAACCCTGTAAACCATGGGCTGCCCTGAGTTTGAACCCGCCCTCCTCGTGCTCCTGCTGCCCGACCCTATAAAAACCCTCCGCTCCAGCCCGTGGGCGCGCCAGTCTCTTGAGCTTCTTGAGGGACTGTGTTGCCCCGGGTACCCGTGTTCCTGAATAAAGCCTCTTGCTGTTTGCATCTGACTTGTGGTCTCGTGTGATCTCTGGGCGAGGGTCTCTCCAGAGGGAAGACTGCCTTCGGGGGTCTTTCAGTAAAATGGCCTTTTTTTTTTTTGAACCCATAATTATAGTACCAGTTAGGTAGAAATTGCTTGGAGGTCTGGAATATAGAAATAAAGAAGATTATGTCTGGAATGCAGGAGATGCTTTAGGGAGTCTCTTTATGTTACTATGCTATGTGGATAAAGCCAATAGGGAGGAAAAAACAAAACAAAACAACAAAAAACAAACAAACAAACAAACAAACAGAAAACAAGGAAGGTACAATAACAAAGATCTCAGACCCTTCAAGGGTGAAGGTCTGGGTCAACTTCTATAGAAAGAACAAAAACCTGGTTAGGTGCTGTTAGAGGTTGGGAGAAACAGTAGTAAAGGAAGGCAATTTTAAATATCACCTATGGCCATGTGACCAGTTGTAGAAACAAGAATTGCAATGGAAATGATTCTGTCGCATTTTATTAGGAACACAATACCAGCACACACACACACACACACACACACACACACACACACACACACACACCACACAGCAAACACACACACTCACACACACACAGCAATCACACATACATACATACACACTGAATACATACACTTATTAAGGGAGGATTTGAGTTTTCTATTTTTCTATTTTTGTGTAGTATAACAACAATTGAAATAACAAAATGGTTAAGTGTAGATTTCTGCTATCATTATTAAGATATGTAAGATTTGCAAAACTACATATTCCTCCAGAGACTTTGCTGTACATTTTAAATTATATAATACACTTGAGGTTGTATGTGGGATAATTATAACTTGTTTATGGAATTATGACATTATTATTTTTGTTTGGAAACTAAGAGTTACATAAGATACAGTTGTGTGTCAAGTGGACAAGGGGTAGCTAGTAAACAAATCTTGGTTTTTAATTCAAGTACATTTAGTATCAGCTAACACATAACAGCTGCTGGATGATGGATTTTCTTGATCAGATTATTGAGCAGGAAGACTCAGACTCACCCTAAATGTGGGCTTCACCTACTAGTTCCTGCCCAAATAAAACATAGCTTTTTTCCTATTTGCCATCTTTTGTAGCAGGAATCTTAAAAGTTCTTATTAATAAAATCAAACCTGAGGCCAGTCATCGGGGTCAATGCTGGTAGATCAGAGAGACAGAACAAGCCACAGCTATCTCACCTTGCCAATTCCTCAGCTGGTCCTGTTTCCTCAGACTGGAGGCCTCTGAGTCCTCATCCGGAATGGGTCTAAGCTGAACTGTGTTGCTGGAAAGCCTGAAGCTTAACCAGCCACATGCTTAACCAGCCAAATGCTTCTAGTTTCTGGTCCTTTCTGCTTTCTACCACCACTCCCTGGGATTAAAGGCTGGCTTTCTGGGAAATAAGGTGTGTGTCACCATGCTTGGCTATTTCCAATGTGGCCTTGAACTCACAGAGATCCAGAGGGATTTCTATCTCTGGAATGCTAGGATTAAAGGTGTGAGTGCCACCATTTTCTAGCCTTTGTATTTAGTGGCTGTCTGTTCTCTGACCCCAGATAAATTTATTAGAGTACACATTATTTTGGGGAACACAATATCACCACAATCTTTTTTTTTTCCTGGAAAGTTCATCTATTGCATACTTCTTCACAACTCAGAACAGATGGAGAGACCAGAATCGTACTGTCTGCTACCCTCCCTACAGGCACCAATGGCGTGAGAACAATGTCCTTACAAAGTGCTGACATATCATAGCAATTACATTCTTACCTCATGGTAAAATAAAATGAGTGAAGGAATGAATTGATGGATAAATGAATAAATGTGAAAGTCAGATGCATGTTTGTCATTACCATAAAACTCAAACAATACGCTTGGGTAAGTGTGAGAAGATAATGGCATCAAAGATTCGGCATGGCACATAGTCTTAGGTTTTAAATGCACATCATTAAAATCAATCACCCATGCTAAGTTTCTATTTGAAACTCACTAATAATAAACAAAACAAATGCTTCTTTTCTCAAAGGAAATGTGTCGATAAGAAAACAACGACAAACTCACAATGAATATGATGCTACTGCACATTCAAAGTTTTGGAATTTACAGAAACTAATTAATAACCCACTCACAGTACCAAATGCCCAACAATGTTAGACATGAAAAGAAACAAAGAAATAAAACAAAACAAAAAACCCACCGACTAGTCAGAACATCATTTAAAAGTCATCTTTTAAAATATGTTTGCAGATTCTAAATGGTAGAATTGAAAGGTGTTTCTATTCTATTCTGTGCTTCAGACTTTAAAGCTATTGCTACATAGACCATTTTATAGCCCTGAGTAATAAATGATTAAACTTCATTAACAAGGCAACTAATTTAACAAGCAGTGAATGAAAGAGAAAAAAGTCTTTAAGTGTTTCCAGATAGTGAGCTTAAATTAGCCTTAATCTTTGACAGGCAATGATTTATATGTTTTTGTAAATACATTTGTAGCTTTAGAAAATTTTATGTTGGTTTGTTATGTTCTAAGAAATAGGCACTCCATCACCGTGTTCGTAGCACCAGAGTGCACATAAATTGGAGAAAGTGGAGAGTTGGGATAATGATGAATTATGCTTAGGCTAGTACAAAACTATCCTGAGCATTCAAATTTATTACATAGCAGGGGTTACTACATCTTCTTATGGTATTATCTAGGACAGCCAAAGCATCTCATAAATTTGTAAGGTGTTTCATATTCAGAAAACAGACTATACAATATGGACTTTGATACTGAACTTGCAAAGGAAGCATTACTCTTGGAAATATGCATTCTGTATCAGATTTCTCAGATAGAAATTGGGTTTGAAAATGTTGCCAACTTTTAAATGCATATAAGAAACTAAAAATAGAAGTTCATCAGTCTTAAAAGATGCCACTCGTGTGAGTGATACAATTCTGAAGTGGCTTTGCAATGAAAATGGTACATTTGAAACATTAATTCTGAAAACAGGGTATCTGCAACATCTCTTCAGCTGAATTTGTTGATGGAAACTCATCCATTGTGATGCAGTGCTTACTTCTTTGACTCATGATACAATGGCTTGGAGAAACAGAATGCATCTATGGAAACAGGTGGTTTCTGTTCCAATACACAGCAGATGTTCCAGTAACTAAAATAAAGAATAATCAAAATTTAATTGCATTAATTTCATACAGAAAAAGAATTGTATAGATTTTAAGTTTCTTTAAAAGTAGAAGTACTTCAAAAGAAGTTTGGAAGAGGTGTGTTAATTGCCGTACATCTCATGAAATTAGAGACATCTTTTGGTATAGTAAAAACAAAAACCCAGTCCACAGTGGAAGATGTGAATTCCACATACAAAGAACTCTTGAATTGCTGTTCTGAGTATTTCATGCCCTGCCAAGCCCAGTGTTAAGTTTGAAAGTATCATTGTTGAGGGGAGGCAAGTACACCATCTATATCACAAGCCTTGAAGATCTGAGTGTGTGTGTGTGTGTGTGTGTGTGTGTGTGTGTGTGTGTGTGTGTGTGTTTGTGTGTGTGTGTGTGTGTGCGCGCGCACGCGTGTGCGTGTGTAGGTCAGTGGTAGATTTCAATTATCTTTCTATATTCTCTCTCCCACAGTATTAGATTGACAGGCCTGGCTGCTCTATCCAACTTTTTACATGGGCTGTAGGAATCAAACTCAGGTCTCTCTGCTTGTGTAGTGAGCAACCAATCAACTGAGCCATCTCACCAGCTTTCAAGATAGTGTGATATAACTTACATTATTAATACAATGGCAGCAAGGCTTATTATAAGATCCATATCCGTTTAAATGCAGTTATCTATGCCCCTTTGTTATCTGAGTCTTCTCTACCAAAAATGAGAGAGGCAGTAGAGCAGAATCCCTCTACAATTTTGTGCTTGCGTTTGGTGAGAATACATGTACGTTAATTTCAGTTTGTCTTAAATTTCTTCTAGTTCTAAGATGGGATTTCAAAAGGAGAAATTATGATATTTCACACATGTGGTTCATTGTCTCTGATCTTGTCTGTTGGTGCTGGCTTCCTGGCTTGCTTTTATTTTTAAGAAATGGTAAGTACAAACTGTCAACAACAAGAAACTGAATTTGTATACCTTCCTTTTCCTTCTCTGTTTTGAAAATATGTTTAAAAATCTTGACTGAGTTTCTGAAGACATTCCTGATAACTGTCATACTCAATGAACTCAAAGGGTATCCATTGTATACTCTTCTTCTTTATGATCCTGTCAGTGGCAATTGACTCCCATTCTCAAAGATGAAAAACATGTTTTTAAATACTTTAATTAGCATACAATCTTATATATTTCAAAGAATATGTACTTGTTCTTTAATTTTTATAAAGCAGGGTACTTTCATATAGACCACACTGAGGCAAAAAGAAATTAGTAGACTATGAGTGTGGTCAAAGAAGCAGGAATGTGTCTTTCTGAACCTATTTCACAGAATCTTACTTTTACTGAAGTATCTCAGACTTGAGAAAGGGACCTTAGTTGCAGAAGATACACTGAACCTTGAACTGTGTACAGTGTTAGACCTGCTAACTTCTAATGACATATTGCTATGCCTATAGTTCAGTGCATCATTCAACCTTCATCAGAGAAGCATTTTCTTTCAGTAGATGGTAATGCATGGTAGCAAAGCTGAGTGTATGTGGTGTTGTTTGGAAAGAAATGCAGCCATGTGTACTTCCTTTTACTGCCATGTGTCTCTTATGGATTGCTGATGGGAGCATTGCTCTGCACTAACAGAAGAGGTTGTGTTTAAGATGACTTAAGATTAGTCTGATGAAGACTCCAATGGATGTGTCATCCACATTTACTGGCAACAGTTAAACAGGTTAAATTCTGTGGTGAGACAGTACACACACACACACACACACACACACACACACACACACACACACACACACCCTAAAGATGTGTGTATGTCTGGGCAATGGACCTTATCCTTTGCCTAGTGCTTTTGGTTTTATGATAAAAAAGGGAAATGATTTCAGATCCCTATCATATTCTTTAAGGTGAAGGTGTAATTTGAAGGCTGAGGGTAGAAGACTCATTATCTAACTTGTAGATTGTAGTAGGACAGGCCTGTTCTACTACAGTAGACCATACTCTAAAATGGTAGACAAAAATCTCTTCAGGAACATGTTACTACACAACTTCTGAATCAGTTTGTCGGAGCTGCAACATGCAACCCACAAGTGAGTGTTTTTAATGAGCTCCCCTGTGATAAGTCTTCTGATTCTCACACTACATTGTAAATGAGGGTATAAATTGTAACTAAAGAGAAGAAGAAAATTGAAATGCCAGGCTCCCTACAGTTACATGCACAGATATTTTCCTTTTCTGTTTTGGGTATAGTTTCTTGTTTTCTTCTGGGATTATTGAAAGGAAAAAAATGAGTGTTCCTGAGGCCACATTCATTGTTTCCTTTAAAATTCTACCTAACTATAACATTAATAAATATATTGCCTAATACCTAGTGAACAAATACTTATGCTTTTCTAACCATCTATTATTTGGGCATTAGACTAAAATATACACTTTATAAATATAATTAAACCTATCTCATTGATGGACTTTTTTTATAGTGCAATTAGCCATTTTAATCCAAGTTATATCTAGAGTTATGGTAGGAACATATATTTATCATTAGTAGGAAAATATGCTTCAATATTTAATTATCTGTTTATGTCTGGCTCTGTAACTTTTAAAATTGTTAGCATAACCTGCTTCATGGCAGCTGCAAGGAAACATGAATAAGAAGGCAGGCTAGACCTGGTATGGGTGTGGTTTATAAAACAGAGAAGATTTCCCACATATTTTGAGTGTGTGTGTGTGTGACAGAGAGAGAGAGAGACAGAGACAGAGACAGAGAGAGACAGAGAGAGAGACTTAAAATTCTGTTAACACAATATGTCAATGAGGATTCAAATAACAAGTGCCTCTTCTCTCTTTTGCAATAGAAGCAAGTAAACTCTCCTACTCCTGCTTCTATAGTTTAACAATTCATTGTCAATACTTTCTTGCTAGGAGACAAAATGATGAACGAACAGTCCCTAATCTTAGGTGCCATTTCATGGCTGCATGTATGTTCAAGCAAATGCCATGAAAGGAGGGGCCATGTTTGCAGCAGATGATAAGAAGCTTAAAATATATCCTGTTTATTATATAGTGCATGAAGAGAGAACTTAAAGGTACAAGTGTTGCAAGTGGCCACCCTGAGGTAGGCTAGGAAGTAGCACCAGGTAGGATACCCTAACAGAGGAATGTGAATGAGAATTCCTGATTTTGTGCATGCAAAGATAGGTTGACTTATTACAATTTGACTCAAGTGGAAAGATGAGGATGTTTGCAGGTCTAGAAGAAAAATTATCTTGGGCCATCTTTAGTACTCTTAGTAGATAGTTTTGCCCTCCTTTGTACTTGACCTAACAACTTTTGTGACCATCATGTGCATCTTTTGGGATGTATGAACAGACTCCTAGTTCCGGAGCATAGAGAGGATAAGAATGCTGTCAAACAGCATTTATGACCTCTAGCAAAAATTTTGTCTTCTTTTCTACAACCTGCCTACCTCATGCAGACACCCATGAATTTAAAATATTGTTATTGAACTTTGTGATCACAACCTCTGCCCCAAGCTAGGCTTGCCCACCTGTCCTCAGTAATCTAATCAAAAAGGCAAAGTTAATATTGGAAAGCAGAAAAGGGAGATATTCAATGTGGCCACATTGGGAAGAGGAAAGCAGACACACAGTGATACAGTGATCCCCCAATCCAGCAGATCCTTGGTTCCTGAAGTGAAGTTAAAGTTGAAATAGAGGGCCAAGGATGTGCACATCTAAGCAGTCCTGGCCAAGGTGTGGCCCTGCCCACTGTAGGCCCATCAAAGCCTGAGTCTCATTCTCATCCTGTAACATGGTCTGAGGAGTGATTAGAACTGTGTGGAATCTTTCTCAGAGATAAGTGCTGCCTCTACATGGTGGCTTTTTGTTTTTCCCAATGTAAGACAGGGAAATTCCCATATTTGGGGAGGTCCATTGTTTCAGTAGTGAGATAGATGGAGAGACACTTGTGTCTCCTTAGCATCCCTATCTTTACCAGGCTGGCTATATTATTTTGGCCTTCTTGGTTGTGTTACTCTACACAGAAAGTTCATGGAATGCTTTCCTTATTGAAACATGGTATTTGGGGGAACTTAAAACTGTGTATATGGGCCATGTTCATGTGTATTTGACTCTAGAATGAATCATCTCATTTATCCCTTTGATGTAAGAGCTGCTTCTTTTAAGACAGCTGCAGTAGGTAGTGGTACTGTTGTTCAATGATGACCTGTGTGATTCATGAGGACAAAGTAACCAGATATAGAACTAGACAGTAAAACAGGCTACAGTGTAAAGAATTTTATCCTTAAAAAGAGTTTTGGTCGGATTCACTTGAAATATGGACATCTATAATGTCTTACACTCAAATTAATTATGTTTACTTCATCTTTCTGCCTAAATCCAGTAGGTGAACAAACATTGCTGAATGTAACTCTTTCCAGATTGGCCTAACATGCACAGAGAATGTTTCTAAGTCCCACCCATTTTCTACCTGTTTATTGCATGTGCTGCTCTTCTGGGAGGCAAAAACCTGTGACTTCTCTCCAGTCAATCTACAACTTTCTGTCTCTCATTCCTGTCCTATGGGATAAGAGAGAGCTACATAGTCTGCTTGTTTTCCCATTGATGTCCTGTTATTGCAGAGCTTAATTGTAGCATAGAGGTTGTTTCTATTCCTTTACTCAAGGATGAAAATAGTATCATTGGAATATATCACTATGTTAGATGGAAGTTCTAAAAATACATGTCAGTGTGTGTATGTGATTTGAATAGGCAGACTATGATTTGATTTTTAGAGGAAGAAATTGAGAAAGGGGAAGGTTTGCAGATGTTAAATAGTCCTTGGCTGCCACTGCAGACTGAATATTGTAAACAAAGGACAGATGTTCCTTGGCAGCCTTGGTCTACCAGAGTTTTACACACAGGTGTGAAAAAGATGTACATTCACACATGCATTAACTACAGAAGGAGACAGAGGGGTCCTTTGTGGCAATGTCAGAGTGTCTTTCATTGTTCCTAAGTGAGACAAGAGATTTGGAAAATATGGTACTATGAAACTTGGGGATATAAAAAGAGCATTTTCTGTCTCTGTGATAGAAATGGTGGTTGCATTTTTTTGTAGATGGGTGATTTCTTGTGAAGCAGCTTTTCAATGAAATGCATTCTGTGAAATCCACCCTGGTTTTCGCAAGATCCTTTATAAATGCGACCCTCCAGGCAGTGTCAGGTAGGGGCTCCCTCTCACAGCATGGACCTCAAGTTGGAGCAGTTATTGGTTGGCCACCCCCACAAGTTCTGCATCACCATTACCCCAACACATCTTGCAGGCAGGACAGATTGTGGGTCAAAGGTTTTATGGCTGTATTGATATACCAGTACCATGGCTGGGAGCCTTACCTGGTTAGAAAAGATGGCCAGTTCAGATTCTACAGCCCCTGTCGCTAGATATCTTTGCTAAGGTCACTCCTATAGATTCCGTGGAGTTCCCACTGCACTAGATTCCTATATTGCCTCTCAAGTCCCCCCCCCCAATTTCAGTCACCTCTCCAGTACTCTCTCCCTCTGTCCCTCCCACTCCCTGCCTAATTCCTCCTGATCCCATTCCTTCCTGCCCCCAGTCTACCTGCAAAATCTATCCTATTTGACCTAAACAGGGATATTCATGCATCCCCCCTTGAAGCCTCCTTGTTGCTTACCCTCTCTGGGTCTGTGATTTGTAGCATGTTTTTCCTTTTCTTTATGGCTAATATCCACCTATAAGCGAGTACATACCAGGTTTGACTTTCTGGATCTGGGTTACCTCACTCAGGATGACCTTTTCTAGTTCTACCCATTTGCCTGAAAATTTCATGAGCCATTATTTTTAACAGCTGAGTAATACTCTATTTTCTCTATCCATTCATCAGATGAGGAATATCTAGTTTATTTTCAGTTTCAGAACAGCCCTGAGTCCCAGGACAGAATTAAACACAACTGGAAAACAGATCTGGGGGAGAGGAGAGGTGATATTTTATTTGTATGTTAATAAATAAAGTTTGCCTGGAGATCAGAGGAAATAGCAAGCCATTTTAAAGTAAACACAAAAATCAGGCAGTGGTAGCACATGCCCTGATCTGATCACTTGGCAGGCAGGCGCTCTGTGTATTCCAGATCATACTAAGGAACAGAGCCAAGCGTGATGACATACGCCTGTAATCCCAGTACCAACCATAGAGAGCTGGAGGTCTGTACAGATAGGCAATGACAAGGAAGTATGGTAGCTGGGCTAAGAGCCAATGAGAGGGCAGAAAAGCAAGCCACATAAAGGTGTGGGTAGACAGGAAGTAGCTCGCATTTGGAAGCTGCAGAGCTGGTGAGGTAAGGTTGGCTGGTGGCTAATCCTATTTCCCTGATCTCTAAGGCTTTCACCCCTATATTTGGCTCCGTGTGTTTTTTATTGAATATGACCATTTAGAAATTTGTCTACATATGAGAGAAGAATCAAAGAAAAAAAATGTGGTACTTAGTAGAAATCTCAAAAATTTAACCTGAAATACTGATATGACAAAGCTACTTACCTGATCTTCCTGATCTTCCCTGTCCTCTCATTTTCTCCCAGAATGCATCACTTAAGTGCTCTTTCCAGAACATTCTGTCCTCCTTCTTAAGTTTACCTAAAGGGTACAACTGGTTCCATACTGTGGGACCAGGCCACAGAACCATTTCTTTTTCTTTTTCATATATTAAAAAAGAAACCATAAGAGACCTAAGTTTGACTGTGCCTTTAAAGTAACTCAAATACCTAATGCAACATTGTGATTTAAACATAATTGTTTAGATTTAGACAATAATGATACATGCTAAAATGTCTGTATTTGTTTATATAGTAAGGGCAATATGCCATTTGTGTCTCTTTCACAGGCCTTTAGAACTTAGTTATCTAGTATGACTGAGACTGTTGTGCACTTAAAACTGGTTGATATTACATTTCCTGATAAATATTCTTGTCACAGAGCAAAAACAAAGGAAAACGAGGAATTTTGGGAGATGGTGGGTATGTCTACTTCCTGAATTATGTTGATATTATCATGGATGTTTGCATACTGAAATCTTCAAGTTACATTCATTAAACATGTACAGTTGTTTATACATCGAAGTGTATTTCAATAAGGCTTGTTTTTAAACAATGAAATGTACTCCTAAAAGGCTTTTGAGATTAGCTTTGCTTTACTGGTGATAGTAAGGTAACAGAGTTTGGGGAAAAGATGTGGAGGCAGATTTGACAATCTGAATATTTAGGTCAGAATTTATCGGATGGAAAATTGACTTCATGTCTTTTGATTCTGAACAGAGTTTTAAATGGCTTAGAGCCTCAGAAAGGGATAGTTTTGAAAACTGTTTACAATATGGCTCAGCTGATGTATATGTAACACTTTCTGATTTATAATTAGTGAGGAGATTCACTAGAGGGGATCACAGGCAACAAAGGGAATTTATGATCCAAGTTTTCATCTGTGAAATGATAAAAGCACAAATTGGCTTTCCAACTCTAAAATCTGATTCAGTGCCCCCATTCCACATCAGATCAGCCTGTAGGGGTAATGAGACTTGGATCATTTGGAATTTCAATTCCCACCACTATTCATAAAATATAATTGAATTACTACCAAGAACTGTTGTTACATTATCCTCAAAATTAAATAAATAAATAATAATAAAAACAAACCGAAATAAACCCTTTCTTAATCTGATCCTCCTGATCTTCCCTGTCCTCTCACTTTCTCCCAGAATGAATCACTTCGGTGCTCTTTTCAGAGCATTCTGTCGTCTTTCTTAAGTTTATCTAAAGGTTACAACTGGTTACAAACTGTGGGACTGTGGTGGTATTGTGTTCCCCAAAATATTGTGTACCCTAATAAATTTATCTGGGGTCAGAGAACAGACAGCCACTAGATACAAAGGCTAGAAAATGGTGGCACTCACACCTTTAATCCTAGTATTCCAGAGGTACAAAGCCCCCTGGATCTCTGTGAGTTCAAGGCCACAATGGAAACAGCCAGGCATGGTGACACACGTCTTTAATCCCAGAAAGCGAGCCTTTAATCCCAGGGAGTGGTGGTAGAAAGCAGAAAGGTATATAAGGCCTGAGGACCAGAAACTAGAAGCATTTGGCTGGTTAAGTTTTCAGGCTTCTAGCAGCACAGTTTAGCTGAGAGCATTCGGATATGAGGACATAGAGGCTTCCAGTCTGAGGAAACAAGATCAGCTGAGAAGTTAGCCAGGTGAGGTTAGCTGTGGCTTCTTCCGTCTCTCTGATCATGCAGCATTCACTCGAATAAATGGCCCTGGGTTTGATTTTATTAAGACTCTCTAAGATTCCTGTTACATGGGACCAGGTCACAAAACCATTTCTTTTTCTTTATCATATATTAAAAAGGAAACCATGAGAAACCTATGAGAATTATTTTTTTTAAAAATAATAGCTGATTTATTTTACACAAACATTGTTATCAAATTTCAAGGGATACCTCTTTGTCAAGGATTTTCATACTTAAATATCTTCTTCAAGAACAATTCAGGGCCCGATAGGATAGCTCAGCTTGTAAAGACTGAAGTCCCATCCCTAGAACTCATGTAGTAGAAGAAACCTCCCGTAAATTATCCCATGACTTCCACATGTACGCTCTTGCAAAGCACCCTCCTTGCCCCACACACTAAAGTACGTAAGTAAAATGTAGCAATAAAGAACTCCTTTTTCTTTAATTTTATTGAACAAATAATCACATTAGTCCCTTTATTCTCATCATGTTTCGTAATCTAGCTTCTTTTTCATTGACTATTTGGATATACCCTAAGAAAGGCACTGTCATTAAATCAGCTTCACATGGTAAGGTGATCCACATAGAAAGCATGCTCTTAGGAAAGCAACCATTTGTTAGTAATCCTTTAGATATATCTCAAAAGCCTTCATCTTCCTACACAGCAGTCAGAGCAGCGTTTCTCAACCTGTGGGTCACAAACTCCTTTGGGTCCTATATCAGATATTTATATTATAATTCATAGCAAAATTATAGTTATGAAGTAGCAATTAAATAATTTTATGGTTGGAGTCACCACAGCATGAGGAAGTGTATTAAAGGGTCACAGCATTTGGAAGGTTGAGAAACCACTGAGTTAGAGTTACTGCTCTAGGGAAGATGGGGGTGTGAATTAAAATAATGTTAGTTCCCCACAATTGATCTTCATTACTTTAACTAGACAGAGACAGAAATTTGAAAATGATATTACTTTCTTCTTTTAAATTTATTTTTACTTATTAATTAATTAGTTCATTTTTTCCAGCCTTATTATAGTTTCCCTTCCCTCCCTCCTCTCCAACCAGTCCCTCTCCTCAACCTCCTCTCCTCCTCCCCATCCACTCAAACTCCTTTCTCTTCAGACAAAAGCATGCATCACATCCCATTTATATCCCCCACCCATGGTATGTCAAGTCGCAGTAAGACTAGGCACGTCCTCTTCTATTGAGGTTGGTAACAGAGTCAGAGACAGCTCCTGCTCCCACTGTTAGGAGTCCCACAAGAGGACCAATCTATACAACTGCAACATGTGTGCAGAGGGCCTAGGTCAGTCCCGTGCAAGCTGTCCGGTTGGCCGTTCAGCTTCTGTGAGTCCCTATGAGCCCAAGTTAGTTGATTCTGTGGTTTTCTTGTGGGGTCCTTGGCGCCTCTGGCTCTCACTATTCTTCCTCTCCCTCTTCCACAGGATTCTTTCAGATCTGCCTAAGGTTTGACTATGGATCTCTGCATCTCTTTCCATCTGCTGCTGGGTGAAGTCTCCCCAACGACAATTAATTTAGGTACTAATTTATGAGTAGAGCAGAATATTATTAGCAATCATCTCAGATTTCATTGATTTTTTTTTTTTTTTGCAAGTCATGTTTGGTTCTATCCTATGTCACTGGGCAGTCTAGCCTCTGGGTTCTGGCCCTCTAGGCAGTATCAAGGATGGGTTTCCTTTCATGGCATGGGTTTCAAGCTGGATCAGACATTGGTTGACCATTCCCATAATGTCTGTGCTTATCCCAGCATATCTTGTAGGCAGGGCAAATTGTAAATTGTAGATCAAAGATTATGTGGCTGGATTGGAGTCTCAAGCTCTCCACTGGAAGTCTTGCCTGGTTACAGGAGATGGCCAGTTCAGGCTATGTATCTCCCATTGCTAGGAGTTTTAGGGTAACCTTATAGATTCTTGGGGATTTTGATTGTACTAGGTTTCTAGCTCATCCCAAACATGTCTCTGATTCCAATTTTCTTTCCCAATACCCTCTTCCTCTATCCTCCCCTCACCCGATGCCTTCTGTTCCCATTCCCAAAGTCCCTGTCCAGACAACTCCCTCCCAGATCCACATGTGATGTCTACTGTATGTTCCCTTCCCGGTGAGACTCATTGTCTTCTCTTGAGCCTTCCTTGTTACTTAGCTTCTTTATGTCTATGTATTGTAGCATGGTTATGGCCAATATCAACCTTTAAGTGAGTACATATCATGTTTGTCTTTCTGGGCCTGGGTTTCCTCACTCAGAATGATATTTTCTAGTTCCATCCATTTGCTAGCAAATTTCATAATATCATTGTTTTTAACAGCTGTGTAACACTCCATTGTTTAAATGTACCATATTTTCTTTATTCATTCATCAATTCAGGGACATCTAGTTTTTTTTTCTGGCTATTATGAATAAGTTGCTATGAACATAGTTGCACAATAGCACTTGTGGTATAATAGAGATAGATAGATAGATAGATAGATAGATAGATAGATAGATAGATAGATAGATAGATAGAAGTGTTGGAATTTTTATGGGAATTGCATCAAATCTGCCAATTGCTTTTGTTAAGATAACCATTTTTGCTATATTAATCTGATTGATCCATGGCATATGTTTCCATTTTATGATATCTTCTTCAATTTCATTCTTCAACGACTTGAAGTTCTTGCCATACAGGTCTTTCACTTGCTTGGTTAGAGTGAAGATATTTTATATTATTTGTGGCCATTGTGAAGGGTCTTGTTTCCCTAATTTCTTGGACCATTTATCATTTGTATATAGGAGGGCTACTTGATTTTATTTCATTTTTTTAGTTTATTTTGTATCCTGTCACTTTTCTGAAGATGTTTATCAGATGTAGAAGTTCCCTGGTAGAATTTTTGGTGTTGCTCATGTATTTTATAATATCATCTGCAAATAGTGATACTTTGACTTCTGCCTTTCCAATTTGTATCCCCTTCTTCTCCTTTAGTTGTCTTATTGCTCTAGCTAAAACTTCAAGCATTACATTAATAGATAGGTCATTGAATAGATATTGCATTAAAAATGTTATTTCCACTATTGCACAGCTTTGATTTTTCGAATTGATCTTCATTGCTTTAGCTAGACAGACACCAATTTGAGAAAAACATTAGTTTATTCTTTAATATCTGTATTAGCAGGCCATAGGACTTCATTACAAATATGTAAAGTATAAAGTTTTACTTCTTTTTTTCTCAGTCAATAAACTGTCTTTGACATCTTCTGTCCTTCTCATCACACAAGCTAGATTTTCCATTTGGATTTTGTTTAGGGATAGTATAAAGTGAGTCTATTTTCTTGGTGTGTGTGTGTGTGTGTGTGTGTGTGTGTGTGTGTGTGTGTGTGTGTGTGTGTGTGTTGAGGAAAGGTCCAGTAATTCTAGTTGTTGTTTTTGCAGGAAGTTTATAACATTGAAGAGTTCCTTCTTCAAGTTTCTCACAGTTTTCTCATCAATAATGGGTGTACGTCTTTATCAGATGCCTTCCATTTTTTCAGTCATCAATGAGATCCTGTGACATCCTACTCAGTATTTTGATATTCCTTACAATGCCTTGTTATTATTAGACTAGCTTGAGTATTGTAATGAATGGCAACAGGTCAGGCTGGATGATTTTCTTTATCCATTGTTGGATTCAATTTACCGGTATTTTGTAAAAGTTTTCTTTTAGTTGCTTTATTTACTCTTGGTATTAGGATAATAACAATCTCTCAAAAGAACTAGGATATTGATTCTACTTTAGTGTCTGAGGACATTCAGGTAATACATACTATTATTTGTTTAATGTTTCTAAAAATTTATTGGGGGAATGATCTAGGATTAATTCTTTACTTGGAATTAGTTATTTCTAATTTTTAATATTTATTAGAAATTTATATTACCCATTTTCTTCTTCATGAATTTTGATAGTTTGTAACCTCAAGAAATTTGCCCAGTTTCCCTAAATAAAGGCACTTGTGAAAACTGAACTCACCATAGTATTTTATGTTATTCTTTCTACCAATCTAGTAAAAATAAATCCTGTTTTTATCTGTTTTATGAGCAGTTTGAGTGTTTCACTCTCTTCATTAGTCTAGAGGTTAATAAATTATAATAATCAGTTCATATAATCAGCTTTTGATTTTGTTGATTTCTGTATTGTGTAAGATCTCAGTTTCAACACATTTTACTTGTTATTACTCTATTTTTCATGGACATAAATTGATCTTTTTTGAATACTAAGATAAATGCTTAAATCATTAGGTATAGATATTTTCATTACATGCATTGAAATTCTGCACCTATGTTTCTTAACTCCAAATTTGACTATCTAATTTTGAATATAACTGGAGATGAAATTACTTCACTTAATTTAGACAAAAGCAAGGATAAATTAGTTAATTAAAGCGAAAATGCTTTCTGAGTTAATTTAATGAAAAACTATTTTCCTACAATGCAATTTATAAGTGGATGACATTGATGTCATCTCTTTATTCCAAATTATTTTTACAAACAAAGAAACCATAAATAGTTATACCACAATTTCAAATTAATCACAAAAAATGAAAATATTCCAAATATTGTTTATTTGATGAGAGTATTGTATTACATGTGACCAGAAAAAAAGGGAAGGAAATGGGGCAAAGGGCTCAGGGGAAGGCATTGGAGATGAGAATAAACAAGAAAAAAGTATGATTATGTGTATGTTTGAAATGCCACAAGGAACCCCTTTAACTAGTGTGATAGCTTAAAATAAAAAAAAAACATATTTACATAAATAAAAAGTAAGTTTATGTATTATCATATGTATTCCTTGTGACTGTGGAGAACAGAAGATGGTCTTGGATCCCACAGGACTAGAATTACCAACAGTTCCATCATCAGGGTACTGAGAACTGAACTAAGTGTTTTGCAACAGCAGCAAGCACTTTGAACCTATAAGAGTAATTTATGCAGACCGTTTTATCACATGTAAAATAAATATGCATTCTAGCATTGCTACATCATGAAACTTAGGATAATCGACTATATATGGATATACATAAATATATATAATTTACATATATATATATTATATGTAATTACATGTCTTTGTGAGTTGTTTATTTAGATAATCACTGTTAATTTAGTGAATCTTCATTGTAAATATTCTGAGTCATTTTTCAAGCATAACTTTTATATACTCTTCTCTGATTTAAGATTAATTTTTACTAAGCCAGGCGGTGGTCGCGCACGCCTTTAATCCCAGCACTCGGGAGGCAGAGGCAGGCATATCTCTGTGAGTTCAAGGCCAGCCTGGACTACCAAGTGAGTTCCAGGAAAAGGCGCAAAGCTACACAGAGAAACCCTGTCTCGAAAAACAAAAACAAAAAAAAAAACAAAACAAAAAAAAAGATTAATTTTTACTAATTACTTCATTATTACTGTGTGTGAGTGAGATAGCACTCATGGGACATAGATGGAGGTCACAGGACGACATTGTGGAGTCAATTTCCTTTCATCTTTATATGGCTTTCCTGGACCGAATTCAGGTTGTTGAATTGCTGGTGCTGCAATTACCTTTACCAGCTGTTACATTTTGCTGGCTCTGATTTAGGATTAATTTCTTTCTAATTATTATAGTTCAACATTTTGCTTTAAACTATCAAATATTAATGAAAAAAGTTCATTTTAATGCAATAAAGTAAATTATCTACATGAAATAGCTTAAATCAAAATAAACTAATGGCAATGTTATTATTCTTCAAACATTTTACTGATAATAAACATGGCTATGTTATTTAGTTTTTAATATTCGGAATTTTCCTTTGCAGTACACTGTCATTGCATGCCATTTAATATACCAATGCCTTTCAGATAATTTAAACAACTCCAAACTCCTTTTAGAAATTAAGAACAGAGCCAATGTAATCTATAGTTGTTGAAAATATAGCATAATATTGGATATTCTATCATAAAGAAATGTCATTAAAAGCAAATATACAGCTAGCACTTTTAGTGGAATTGGCAGACAGATTAGAATCTGAAAAATCTTTACAGAATTAATGATATTATCATTGACTTGGAATCCATGAATCCACTGTTCTTACACTATAGAATGCAAAGGATTTGATATTCTGTGTATTAGTTTAATAGAGTTCTGCAAAATTCCCTTAGCATATGGGAATAAATGGCCTCATCAACTAAAACACTGGTAACGTCTAGGACATTTATAGAGAATATGCTTTACAGGTTCTTTGGCTATTTTTCATTGAGGCCAAAACATTTGTGATCATATTCAATGGCAAACAAAACAGACCATGTCTTCAATAACTTTATAACTGCAACTGTTATTCATATGTCTCAAAATGTATTTCTAAAATGTATGGAAGTTTGTGTATTATTCATAGTTTTCCTGGACAGGGAAAGTAGAGGTGGGCTGAGTATAAGAAATGAGTTTCAATTTTAGAGGACCCTTGCCCAGAAAGGACTAAAGGACTATTCAGAGTAATGATAAAGCTTAGGGGAGATTTTGATATCATTCAGAGTTTAGAGATTTTTGAAGGAGAATATTAGTGTGTTTTTCAAAATCAGCACAATTTCTATTGTCTTCACAGTTTGTGTTTAGGATTTATGTAGTATTTTTTTTTTTTTTTTTTTTTGGTTTTCCGAGACAGGGTTTCTCTTGTGTAGCTTTGCGCCTTTCCTGGATCTCACTTGGTAGCCCAGGCTGGCCTCGAACTCACAGAGATCCGCCTGCCTCTGCCTCCCGAGTGCTGGGATTAAAGGCGTGCGCCACCACCGCCCGGCTAATTTATGTAGTATTTTAAAAGACTCAGAATAGCTGTTTGTGTACAAAGTGATAAATATAAGGTTCATGGATAATCTACACCTTGGACATCTAGGGAGGGCACATTAATCCTTTGAGGAAGGAATGGAGGTTAAAAAGAAAACATCACCCAACTCCATATGTAATCTCTGGTCAATGAAGTAACTTTGAATGTCATTTTGGGTATTTCCACTACAGCTCTTAGTCAAAACTGCTCTTAGTGTTACTGCTCACCTCTTCTGAGTACAAATTTATTGTATTGATTTTTGAGTTATACTTATTGTTTCATTTATATATTTCTCTTGGTGCCTTTCTATATAGATGTTCCTGTAAATTATCTGTTCCAAACACAATGTGAACCATCAAATGAAAGTTTTAACAACTTGCTAGTTTTATTTTACTTCTCTATATAAAGAAACAAATTTCAGCTTTGTATGAATACTAACTAGACATTTCTTTTGTAGACTAAATACATCATATGATATAAACTTCAAAATCCTGAATTTATATGTGGGGTTTTCAAGGTGAACTTGGTGACAGTTTTAACAAGAAAGATCTGTCTCCAAAGACCTTTATGTTTCAAGTTTTATTTAAATTTTCAATTTATCATAAAACAAAATATACCACCGAGACATACTTTATGTCTTCTAATGTCTTGAGGCAAACTGGTTGACAAGGCATTCAATCTCCTAAGGAAGAGGTTCATTGGCTCACACTAGCAAATGTTGGGCCCTGATTGACCAAGTAGCTGCTTTTGTTTATAGTTGAAAATTTCTAAAGAGGCCATTTGAAGGATAATACTTGATTCAGAATACCATTTTATTCTTCTTACAAGAATTTACTCTCGTGTATTATAAAACACCAGTAAATATCTCAGCAACATATATAGATAGATATAGATATGTTGGTTGCACATAATATTCAAATTAATACCTATTTAGTTTTGTGCAGCGAGTGGGGTGTCAGGTTTATTAGATTCTGTAAAGTTGAGAGAATCAAGGAAGCTATTGTTAAGCTTTTGTAAGCAAGAAAATACATTAGCCACAACCATGACAGGAAAATCAACTCTACTAGCAGCATGTTAACTCAGAATTCATTTAAACTCTTTTTTAAACCTTGGAAACCTTATTTAAAACTGTATCAAGCAGTACCAGATACATGAGTGCTCCAAGTATAATAACATAAGCGTCTAAAAGTTAAGTTTTATTGAATATATAAGAACTAAAGGATAATTCAAAGGAGCTGTATGAGGACTGAGGAGATGGCTCAGTGAGTAGAATGCTTACTGAACAAGCCTGAGGAGGCCCTGTGCTGTGAGCGGGGCATGATGATACCACTATAAACCCAGTTTAGAGGGGAGGCAATAGGAGGGTGCTAGAGGCTCCTGGCCAGCCAACTGATTTCTATTCTTGTTTTATCCCCTGAACCTAAGGCTTAATGTGTAATCGTAGAGTCTAGAATCTATATGTGTGTGTGCATACATCAAAATGAGTTTTGAAAAACATGTACACTTACTATTTATTAAAATTGGCTTTCTTGACATTCATTAGAAAGAATCCCTTGCCTATGTAGAGATGTGAAGTTATAAAGATGAACAACTTGCACTGTTTTCAAATAAAAGGAGATATACTTGATCATGATTTAGGATTCAAAATCCTAAATAAATCATTGTAACATTAATAAATGCCAGAAACTAAATAGTGATTTTCACCAATTTCTTGGAGAGGAAAAAAAACTTCTAATAATGTGACATGCTCTCACTCATCTTCTTGTGCTGAGATTAGAAATGAAACTGTTTCCAGAAATCATGTACTGAGGAAAATTCCTGCATTTATTCCTTTCATTTATGCCATTCAAAATATGTTTTCAAATGACAGTGATTAGATTCATCAAAATTATAAAATAGGAGACCTTTGTAAGAGTAATCCCAGTATAGCATTATGGCAGTGGGAGCCAGGGGTGGATGGGGGTAGGGAACAAGACAAACCAGTGAACTGCTTATCATATAGAGTCTCATTTTTAGAACCAAATAAATCCTTGTATGCAAAATGATGAGAACATTCTCATCCATGCTTCAAGAGGGATGCTGTCTCTCCACAAGTGGGCTGAAATGATTCACTTAGGATGCATCCCATCCCATACTGAAATTCCAAGACTGACAATTTAGTGAACTTAATAGAAATGTAATAAGGGAGATGTCATCCTTCCTGAGAGTTGGTGGAACATGTCCAATTGCTACATAACAGGCTATGTAGTCACTCCTCAAAATAGGCAAATACATTTGTATAAACACAAAAGAAGTTATATTTGACTTGTTAATGAATATTAGAAGGTAGTATTCATTTCATCTTTTCGAGAAAGAAGTGTTTTTGAAACAATATTATCATTTTGGGTGGATCTATCAGCACTAAGACTAAGGATGTATTAATGTTTTGGTGAATTTTTTCTTCTCCAGAGGCAGGCAGTTTAGTGACACATTAATGTGAAATCTGGATCTGTGGTGCTATGGCTTGAATATGAATGTGCCCTACAGCTCAAGTGTTTGAACACTTGGTCCCCATCCAGTGCCATTGTATAGGAGGTTATGGAGCATTTGGGATTGTGGCCTCACCTTGTCAGTAAGTGAGGGGCTGGGGGCAGGTCTTGAAGGTTGTATTCTCTTTGGTATAGCCCAAGTTTTCTGCTTCCAGAGGGGTGAAAATATTAATAAGCCAGGACACAGGGTTTCAGTAACATGGACAGAGCTACCTCAGCTGATGTGATTGGCTATATCTGTTTATACCATGATCGAAAATAAGCTTTTATTACAATATATTGTTTTTGCAAGATATTTTATTTCCAAATGTCAATTCCAAAAAGTAATTTAATTTCAAAAATTAACCCATATGCCTAGAAAATATATAGGTTATGCCTAGAGAGAGAAACTAGCTTTAACAGAACCCATCTAGATCAAGGTAACTGTCTTAGTCAGGGTTTCTATTGCTATGAGGAGGGACTATGACCATGGCAACTCTTATAAAAGAAAAACATTTGATTGGTGTAGCTTACATTTTCCAAGGTTTAGTCCATTATCATCATGGTACAACACGGTGTTATGCAGGCAGACATGGTGTTGGAGAATGAGATAAAAGTACTACATCTTGACCTGCAGGCAACAGGAAGTGGTCTGAAAAATTGGGCATGGCTTAAGCATATATGAGACCTCAAAGTCACCTCCACAGTGACATACTTCCTCCAACAAGGCCATACCTACTCCAACAAAGCTACACCTCCTAATAGTGCCACTCCCTATGAGGTTATGGGGACAATTACTTTCAAACTACCACATTCTACTCCCTGGCACCCATAAGCTTACAACAATATCATAATGCAAATACGTTTAGTTCAACTTCAAAACCCATATAGTCTATAAACAGTCTCAATAATGTTTAAAAGTCCAAAGTTCAAAGTCTCTTCTGAGATTCATCCAATTTCTTAGTTGCAATCCCCTATAAAATAAAAATCAAAACAGAGATTACATTTTTGCATCATATAATGGCACAGGATATACATGACCATTCCAAAAAGTAGGGAAAGAAGCATAGTGAGGAAATACTGGAACAAAGCAAGACTGAAAACCAGCTGGCAAACTACTTCTTTCTCTTGGGCTGGCTCCACTCCCTGTTAGCAGCTTTCCTTGGCAGGTATCTGTAGCATGAATCTTGGAGAGTCTTATTAATAAAATCAAACCTGAGGCCAGTTATTGGGGTGAATGCTGGAAGATCAGAGAAGCAAAACAAGCCACAGCTACCTCACCTCTCCAGTTCTTCAGCTGATCCTGTTTCCTCAGACTGGAAGCTTCTGTGTCCTCATCCCAATGGCTCTCAGCTGAACTGCTGCTTGAAAGCCTGAAAGCTTAACCAGCTAAATGTTTCTAGTCTTCATGCCTTATATATCTTTCTGTTTTTGCCATCATTCCCTGGGATTAAAGGCTCACTGCTTGGGATTAAAGGCGTGTGTCACCAAGCCTGGCTGTTTACAATGTGGTCTTGAACTCACAGAGTTCCAGAGGGATTTCTACCTCTGGAATGCTAGGATTAAAGGTGTGAGCGCCACCATTTTCTAGCCTTTGTATCAAGTGGCTGTTCTGTCTCTGACCCCAGATGAGTTTATTAGGGTGCACAATATTTTAGGGAACACAATACCACCACAGATATCTATTGAGTCTGATATTGCCAACATCTTGGGGTTACAAGGCAATCCAGCCTTCAACTTCACAGCTTCATGCAATGGCATCTCTAAGCCTCCATTTAGGGATACCCCTGACATATGCCTGGCCTCAGCAGCTTTCAAACACAATTCTTCACAGACCTCAAAAGAACAATTTTAAACTTCATATGAAAAAACAAAACAAACAAACAAACAAAAAAACAGGATAGCTAAAACAATCCTGTACAATAAATCAACTTCTGAAAGACATCACCATCCCTGACCTCAAGCTCTACTATAGAGTATAGTAGTTAAAAACAGCTTGGTATTGACATAAAAACTGACATGTGGACCAATGATATCAAATTGAAGACCCTGACATTAATCCATACACCTATGAACACATGATTTTTGACAAAGAAGCCAAAACTGTACAATGGAAAAAAAAAGTATCTTCAACAAATGGTGCTGGCATAACTGGAAGTCAACATGTAGAAGATTGAAAATAGATCCATATCTATCACTATTCACAAAACTCAAGTTCAAGTGGATCAAAGACCTCAATATAAAGGCAGTTACACTGTACCTGATAGAAGAGAAAGTAGGAAGTAGCCTTGAATTCTTTGGCACAGGAGATTACTTCCTAAATATAATGCCAGTAGCATGGACACTTAGAGCAACAATTAATAAATGTACCTCCTGAAACTGAGAAGCTTCTTTAAGGCCAAGGAGACAGCCTAAAGAATGGGAAAAGATCTTCACCAACTCCACTTCTGACAGAGGGCTGATCTCCAAAATATATAAAGAACTCAAGAAACTAGACATCAAAATACCAAACAATCCAATTGAAAAATGGGCTACAGAGCTAAACAGAGAATTCTCAACAGAAGAATCTCAAATGGTCGAAAGACATTTAAGGAGTTGCTCAATATCCTTAGTCATCAGGGAAATGCAAATTGAAACGACTCTGAGATACCATCTTACACCTGTCAGAATGGCTAAGATCAAAAATATTGAAGACAGCTTATGTTGGAGAATTACTCAGCAGTATAAAACAATAACATCTTGAAATTTGCAGGCAAATGGATGGAACTAGAATATATAATCCTGAGTGAGGTTACCCAGACTCAGAAAGACAAAGATGGTATGTACTCACTCATAAGTGGATACTAGATGTAAAGCAAAGGATGTAAACCAGACTATAACCCACAGCTCCAGAGAAGCTAGCTAACAAGGAAGACCATAAGAGGGATACTTGGATCACCCTGGGAAGGAGAATTAGATGAGATCTCCTAAGTAAAGTGGGGACAAGGGGCAGGGGGAGCAACAGAAGATGGGGGATGGAAACAGGATGGTCAAGCTAGAACAGGGACAAAGTGGGAGAGCAATGAAAGAGATATCTTGATAGAAGGAGACATTATGGCAATAGGGAGAAACCTGGTGCTAGGGAAGTTCCCAGGAGTCCACAAGGATGACCTCACCTTAGACTACTAGCAGTAGTGGAGAGGGTGTCTGAGCTGGCCTACCCAGGTAATCAAATTGGTGACTACCCTAATTGTCATCATAGAGCCTTCATCCAGTAACTGATAGAAGCAAATGCAGAGACCCACAACCAAACACCAGGCTAAACTCCAGGAGTCCAGTTGCAGAGAGAGAAGAGGGATTCTTTGAGAAAGGGGCATCAAGATCATTATGGGGAAATCTACAGAGACAACTGAACCAAGATAGTGGGAACTCATGAACTTTAGACCAACAGCTGTGGAGTCTACATGGGACGGGACTAGGCCCTCTACATAAGCTAGACCATTTTGTAGCTTGGGTCTGTTCAATGGGCCCCTGGCAGTGGGATCAGAATCTATCCCTGGTACATGAGCAGGCTTTTTGGAGCCCATTACTTATTTATGTTGGGACACCTTATATAGCCTTGATGCAGTGGAGAGAGGCTTGGACCTTCCTCAACTGAATGTACCAGGCTTTGCTAACTCTCCATGTGAGACCTTACTGTGGTTGATACATTGTGCACCACAATAAACTTATCTGGGTGTCAGAGAACAGAACAGCCACTATATTAAACATACAGGTTAGGCAGTGGTAGCACACGCCTTAATTTCAGGAGGCAGAGATCCATCCGAATCTCTGGGAGTTCAAGGCAACACTGTAAACAAAGCCAGGCATGGTAGCACACACCTATAATCCCAGCACTTGAGATCTCATGTCTTGCTTGGGAAAGATACATGCCTTTAATCCCAGGAAGTGATAGCAGGAATCAGAAAGGTATATAAGGCATGAAAACCAGGAACAAGAGGCTTTTAAACTTTAGGCTTTTCGTAGCAGTTCAGCTGAGATCCATTTGAATGAGGACTCAGAGGCTTCCAGTTTGAGGAAACAGGGTCAGCTGGGAAGTTGGCAAGGTAAGGTTAGCTGTGGCTTGTTCTGCTTCTCTGATTTTTCAGCAATCACCCAATTTCTGGTTCCTGAGTGTTTTTATTAATAAGACCTTTTAAGATTCACGTTATACCTTACCTTTTCAGAGGAGGGCATGGGCGGGGTGGGTTCAGGGGGGAAAGCTTGGTAAGAGAGGAAGGAAGGATGAGGGGAATCTGAGGTTGGTATGCAAAATGAATAAAACATTTCTTAATAAAAAAGTTAAATCTTCATTAGAGTTTACACTGATAACCATATGGCAGTGTCTATGCTAGGCTGTTTGGTTATTTCTTGTGCCAATGGAATTAAATCAAGACTCTTCATCTTAGCCTCAGGCAGAATCTTAGGACAAATGCAAAAAAAAAAAAAAAAAAGCTACATTCTATGCCAAAATATCACAAAACTAGTCTCTAAGCTGTATATTAACATTCCTCTCTGAAACCTCTTGTTTCAGGACCCCCACAGTTCAAATCACACTCGGCACCACTGTCTTCAATGTTCCTACTAGGATGTCCCATTAAGCAGCAGTTAAAGCATTCAACTGCTTTTCTAATCCATAGTCTCAAGGTCTATATTCCTTCAAAGAAAAGCATGGTCAGACCTATCACAGCAGTTCCCCAGTACCTGGTACCAACTTTTGTCTTAGTTAGGGTTTCAATTGCTGTGAAGAGACATCATGACTATAGCAACTCTTAGGAAGGAATAACATTTAATTGGTATAGCTTACAGTTTCTGAGGTTTAGTCTATTATCATCATGGTGCAACAGGATGGCATGCAGGCAAACATTGTACTGGAGAAGGAGCTGAGAGTCCTACATCTTGACTACCAGGCAATAAGAAGTGGTCTGAAACTGGGCATGGCTTGAGTATATATGAGACTTCAAAGCCCACCTTCACAGTGACACACTTTCTCCAACAAAGCCACACATCTTAATAGTGCCACTCCCTATGAGCTTATGGGGGCCCATTATATTCAAGCTATCACAGTAACCTAAGTGAATTTCTCTTTCCTGGTTTTACTGAGAATCTCTGTGTAGAGCTGATTTACAAATGTATAAATTTCTTAGTGAGACAGTATACTTACAGGGTAACATCTTTACCAACTTTGTTTATATTAGTTATGAGAGAATCACCAAAGCAATTAAGGGGTATCAGTATGACCTCACTGTGTTTTTAATATGTCAGATTATAATTTCACATATTCAATTCATATAATTACATTTATATATATAGATGAAGAAATAACAATTATATTTGAAAGTAAGATTAGGTCATGAGTTATGACTGACGTATAGTAAGGTAAGGAAAACAGACATTCATTAAGAGTATCATTGCTCAACTGTAATTGTTACTGTATCACCTAAATATTGAGTGAATGAGCTCAATATAAACTCTTAGTTCACTTCCTTAATGGTCTAGGAATGCCACCATGCAGCTGGCTGTCATCACTCAGTTTAGCCTACAGATGCTGTCATGTAATTACATGCCAGGGAATATTACATTTTCTATAGCCTATTAATCTTCTAGACTCCTGAGGACCTATTTTTTTGGGGGGGCATTTCCTAATGAATACAAGATTACAAAAGAGGAAAGTATTGATTACCTGTTAATATGTAAATATCACCAGTGTGTCATTAGGTCAGTTAGGTGTGCTTTCAGTCTGCTGTTACTAGAAAGGTACCCACCTCTTCGCTCTCAGGTGTATTTCTGCTAAGCTCTACACTGCTTGAAATTTGAAGGTGATAGGGAATAAGGTGCAGAGTTGGACCTGCACCTTATTTAACAAAACAAAGTTTTACAAAGCAAATCAGTATCTTACCTGCTTTGATAATCTCCATGACCAAAATAAAACAAATTCTATTGCTGCTTTCCCAGTTGCAATTGGTAGGCTAGTTGTTCAAATGACATTTTGATCATCGAGGATATATCTTAATATGCATTTTCTACTTTTTCTTGAAGTAATTGTTGAGTTTACAGTGGGTAAATTACTAAATAATGTCTTTTTAAAACTTCCTATTTTCTTTTTGTTTGATTCTTTACAGAAATTTAGTTCTGTGCAGAAAATTAGAACTTCTTGATCTGAAAACCATGGCTTCACGTGTATGGCAAAATATTACGATTTGAAATATTCTATACTGCTCAGTCTGGGATGAGTATGTTATGTGCTCTTCTTTTATGATTTGTTGATGATCATAATGGACAAATCACTACAGAAATTATCAACTAGGGGATCACCTGTTACTCTCAGTAGCCTTATCTTCAGGCCTTTAAGTGTATGCACATACACACACACACACACACACACACACACACACACACACACACACACTTGTTTCTACTAAACCTAATGATCATTATTTCATAGAAATTAATTTTTCATTTGTAATACACTCAGTTTTTATACAATTTTATTAATTAATTTTTTATTAAGAAAACTTGTCATTCATTTTACACACCAATCCAAGATCTCCCTCATCCCTCCTCCTGTCCCCCCCAACCTCCCCTCCCAACCCACCCCCTACTCCCTCCCACAAGAAGGCAAGGCCTCCCATGTGGAGACACATTCAGTAAATGCAAATCCAAGTCCTTCTCCCTGACTCAAGGGTGCAGGAGGTGTCCCATCATAGGTTGTGGGCTCCACAAAGCCCGCTTATGGATTCTGATCCTACCGCCAGGGGGCTGAAGACTTAATGAAGTTGATTTGAACTTAAATAACAATGCAATGGCAATACTATTTTTGTTTTCATCTTAAATATATTACAAATTATGTTGTTTGCAGAAAAGTGGATGTTGGTTTAGACTATCAAATTATGAGAGATGAGTCATAGCGACAAAAACACACACTGTATATTCATCTCATATGTGGAAAGAAAGAGGAAAAGACATGAAAGCAACAGGAAGAGAGGGTTGGCGTTAAGAAAGGTAATCGTGGGGATTGATATGGCCAAATACATTGTATGTGAGGATCATATAATGACTCTCCTCACTTACAACTAACACAAGCTACTACAAACAAAGTATTTACCCATTGGTGCATATTTCAGCTGATTGTTTACACATGAAATGTTAAGAATCGAGATAATGTTCTTTCATATCTTTCTGACCATGAAAATGAACCTGCACTGACACCCATCCATGACACCCATCCAAGGCTAAACACTGCTGAGCTCTGCCAGTGTGCGATTGCTCTGGATGGGGCTACTATATACACTTCCCTGAATGTTCTCTACATCTGATTTGATCATGTACCAAAGGATAACCTTTGCTCCTGACCACGAATGGAGGAGGACACAGGCAATCATCGCTCAGTGTTACTGAGTGACAGTGATATCAAGTCAGAGTCTGATTCCCATCCTCTCACTTGCACCATTAATAAAGACTGAATTCTTCCATTATTCACTGTAGAGCTGTGCATTCTGAAATGCCCAAGCTTCTCAGTAGAAAATTACAGCTTTGGAATGAGCTAAATTGCCATTAATTCCCTCTAAAAATCTATCCTTTAATGTCCTTTTATGTCTGTCCCTCTATTTCTACTCCTGCTCTGATTTTCCAGCCAGATCTCTAACCTCCTATCTTGAGTCCCTCTCTTCCCTGCATTTAGTGTAAAAATAAATATTTTATTTTACTGGAGATGCAATTTTCTTGTGCCTATTCATATTCCTATTACTGTGCGAAGATCTGTCGGTGTTCCTCATGACGAGTCCCAGGGCTAGTGACAGTTACTTACTGCAAGCATCTCTTTCTCTCACACTTGGCTCCTGCAGAAGAGACCTTGTGAGCATGGAGATGCACCTTACTCACATCTACCTTCGTAATTCAGTGAGTTACTGTTGTTATTGCCTAATTTTTGTGGTTATTTAATTTTCCCCTTAGAAGGCATTACCGAATATTTTCAGTTCTTTGTGCAGATTCCATAATATGGCTTCTGTACATAGAGTTGTTATAAAAGTAACATTGAAAATCCCCACGGAACCAGCACCTGCTGTGCCAAAAAGTTTGTCTGATATCCCTCTGTTTCTTTCCATTTATGTATCTGTAAAGAAGATCAAACTATGCAAACTTTTTCTCTTATACTCCATTTAATCTTGATCACGAGTATGAGTTACAAATCCAGCAAAACTTTCCCATACATGTTTAAATGGAATGGAAACACTTTTATGGCTCTCCATCTTTGTGGACATTTTCTGCATCCCTATGCATATTTAACTAAGGAAGCTCAGTTATAGGGAACAGAAAAGCAGACCAGCTTTTAATGGTTCAAATGCCTTACGTTCTGAAGTGCAAAAATTAAAAAAATGAGAGCAAAGGGACTAGGGAGATACCTCAATTAATAAACTGCTTCCCGCAAAGAGTGAGGTTTCAAGTTAGGTTTCCAGAATCCGTGTAATTAAACTGTTTGGTGACACATGATTTCAAATCCCAGCTCTGTGAAGAAAGAGGCAGGCATATCTTTGCAGCTCACAGGTCAGTCAGCCTGTGTCTACTGGGCAAGTCCCAGGCCACAGGGAGAGTCTGTCTCAGAAATCAAGGTGGTCAGCTCCTTAGTGAAAATATCAAGATTGTTCTCTCTCTCTCTCTCTCTCTCTCTCTCTCTCTCTCTCTCTCTCTCTCTCTCTCTCTCTCTCTCTTACACACACACACACACACACACACACACACACACACACACAAATGCAGAGAAGAAATCCTTGAAATTATTAAGAAGATGCAAATTGTGTTCATTTATTAAAAATCTGTCTTCAAATAATTTAATTTAAAATCATGTTTCATTTACATGCACTGCATGGGCAAAGTCAGTGTCCTCTTCTCTCCAGATGACAGTCTTCCGCTAGACCTTAGGAAGCTCTGACGTTAAGACATGTGAATAACAACACGTCCATCAACATTATATGTTATCCTGTATTGATGTGAGGTTTTCTTACTTTGTTTCCTAAAGTGAAGGGATGATAACATGGCTATTGGGTCTCACTGTTGTATTGTTTTAAAACTACTATGTATAAAGGTTTCAGTAACGAGTAAATAGAATTTTTCATATGATCATGTAAAGATTTTGTGGAAGGTGATATTATAAAGGGCAAATGTGCATTCCTTCTCCTTGGTAATTAAATCTAGTGAAAAATCAGAGCTGTTTTAGATTCTGCATCATATTCCCTGTTTTTCAAATGTTTTGCATTTGCAAAGCCTTTAATGAGTTTGGCCTAAAGGAGTTTTTCTTAAATCCATGTGTTTCTGATTCCCTCAAAGTCAGCTCTTACCCAAACTACTTTAATTATTTATTTGTGCTCCAAGGAGCCTGTAGAGGTTTCATTAAGGAGATCTTTATGTCTATTTTTTTTTAAATATTATAAAGTCATTTTTTTCCCTCAACACTTTGGAGTTCTTTTCCTAAAGTCATTAAGATTAATTTTATGCTAGGTCTTCACTCTCATATCTAATACTATTGTGGTGAAATGTATGTATTTTGGTCAAATAAATCCATTGCATCTCTAATGTGGCTATTTTTAACAGTTCATAATGGCTTATTGTTGCTCAAGTGATTTCCTTCTGTCTTAACAACTTTTAATCTTTTAAACTACATGCCCCTTGAAACAATCTGTGGGAAAAAGTTCCCACTTTGTCTTATGATTTTCATTTTGACTTTAAGTATAGAGATATAGAAGCAGGAAAAAATTAAGAAAATTGGGGTAAAACAGGGATAGCAATTAACCCTCCAAGCATGATAAAGTTAAAATGTTGCCAATAAACACAGTCTATTTGTTGTGATGATACTTAATATACAGATGATCTTCTTTGTGCTTACTTCCAGTTAAAAGATAATATTTTATCCAGCCAAATTACAATTAACTTCATGATATGAACACACACACATGCTTTCAATGGACATCCAGTTACTGAACATTTATTGATGTATTTAATTTTAAAACACTCATTATACTCTTATTATGTGTAGGTGAAGAAAGTGTTTCACTTCTGCATTGGTCAGTGAATTAAAAAGCTGTTCTATATCCCCAGTGCTTTAGATATATTTAATCAGTACCTAGGATTAACTCCCTATTAAAAGGGAAAGAAGAATACACTCTAAGTATAATGACAAGTCATTAGGAGCTAGTTTAATGATATGTCTATTTAGAAAGATGGCACTAGTAGGTTCTTCTCTAGGGGCACTTGTCTTGCCTCAAGTTCTTAGCCTTGCTACGGATGCCAGGCATGCATTTCAATTTGTGGAGTGAGTCTTGAATCCAATCAGAAAGTGGTTGTTGATTTCAATGGCATTAATTCTACAATAGCACTATTGGGCATATCTTGCCAGGCAGTTATGGTAGATCCCAGGATAAAGGTAAGTCACATAATGACTTATACCCATATATGAGTACATCTTTTAATCCTTATCATTTAAACTTCTTATTATAGATGGTAATAAACACAGAGAACTATAATGGCTAAAAGTCGAAAGAATGAGAGATTATGGAATGCTTCTAAACAAATATCTATGCTACATTCGTTTCTCCCAAGGCTCAGGGATTATGGCTGAAGAGCTGTCTGAATATTGTTGTGGATGACAAAGAAACAGTGTTTTCCAGAAAGAGCAGGGCAGTTGCATCTATGAATTCACAGTAGTTGAGACACATGCACAACATCTACGCAAACTCAAGAAAAACTTCAGCATGTATGGGGAAAATGGGCATTGCAACTTACTTTTACCTTAGGAACTATTTGTTGATAATTAATAGTGAGTGGTGAAGGGAGAATCAGTTTTCTTCAAGTATGTACCCCCGGGTTGATTGACCTCACTCCAGAGGAAGGCCATGCATCTAAGAATATATGGACAACACTGTTGGTGTTTATAAAAATGAAGACACAATGATGGGTGAGCAAGGCTGAGGAGATGATCTGGAAGAGTAAGTGGAGAGAGGAAATATAACTAAAGACATTGCATGAAATTTTCAAGGAACTTAGAAAACAGAGAAAAATAAAGAGAGATAGGGAAATAGAGAAGGGAAACGCAGAAACATACACACAGAGAACCCACTTGATCTTTGACCTGAGGACATTTTAGAATATTTTCTGTGATTTATACAAACAATGAAGAATAGAGTCTCTCTACATGACCTGATTATTGCCAGAACATGTTCTAGTACATTTTACATATAAAATATATAGTCTACTAAAAGCTAACATACATTGCTAACATAAAATAAACAAAGTAGCAAGGGTGTACTTTACTAGTTGTATGAGGGAAGGAATTCCTGTTTTCATGTCTTTGAATTAAAAAATGACATCTCTGACTTCTAAGTAGCTTAATGTTTAATAACATTGTTACAATATGTTTTTAGACTTAATGCTCATCATTACAAAGTATTATTGTAGTAAAATATTAATAAAATGAAGTAAGGCATACTTCTTTATGCCCTATTTGCATGTATAAGGTTTTACTTTAATAATCTGTCTCCCAGAACATGGAAACATTGCTAGTCCCTAGAACATGGAGATATCACCAGTCCTTAGGGACAAAATTACAAAGTGATACTTGAATTCAATATGGAAATCTTTCTAGAAGTAAAATGTTTTAATATGATAGATTTTCCTAGAAACTTGAGAGTTTGATTGATTTTCCATAGCAAAATCTAATGATGGAGAGAGGGCTATATTTATAACATAGTGCAAAGTCCAAGGAAGAAACTCAGGGAAACAAAAATCTTTGAAAAATGTATTATACCACAGCAAAGACTCTCTTTTTCTATTTGCACATCTTGATCTCATATTATCTTACAAAATAAAAGCTAAATGGAGATTTCTGTTGTTTAGTTTAGTGAAGAGCACTGTCATGGTATACTGTGATGTGCTGTTCTGAATAATTGTGATGTAAATTCTAACTTAGTGTAGGCTGATATATGAAGCTTACCGTGAGAGAAAAAGCTGTTTCCATGAAGCCCATCAGTAAGAGGGGTCATTTAAATATGTTCGGATTATTATGTTTAATGCCAAAGCTGTTGGACATAATTAATATTCATTAAACACACAATAAGAGATCCTATTCAGTAGCCTTAAATGATTCAAGTTTAGCAATTGGCCATTATAATAATATGTTAAGGCTGATTATATGCAGGCTAAGTGTGGTTTAGAAATAGGGACTGATTCTTGCCTAATAATAAATTTTACCAATTTGCTTTGTCTTTCATTTGGGTCTTTTAGATTCAGTTCACAAGGAAAGGATTGTTTTCATTATCTGAAACTTTGTCAAACCATTCATGGATTTATTTTTTACAAGAACATCCATTTTATGAGACAAAAATCATTTCAGAAGTGAACTCAGTTCACACAAATTATTGACATTTTCTTCAGCACCAAGCTTCATGAAAATGAATAAACTGCTATGTTTTTAAGATGAAAAGGTATCATATAATAATATGCTTAGGTGAAAGAAAGGACTGTTTCCCCAAGCTGCTCCTGGGTTGAAACAGAAACAGCTGAGTGCTCCTGAGCAGAGCTATTTCAGGTAGATGCCCTGGCAGGGCTGGCACAACAAATATAATGACCATCTGTTCTTAACTTCAAACAAATCACATTGTCAGCCTTTGGCAAAACTATTAGTTTTTCTTCTCAGGAGAATATTTTTAATGATTGAACTGAAATAGTAATTTTATTAGTAATATTACATTTAATAATTAGTGCATGCTTGCTTTCTATTAAAAGTGTTATACACTGATACAGCCATTTTTATCTAATTATTACTGTGACACTGTGAGGAAGTTTTGCTATTTTCTTTATTCAGCATGACCTTGTGAAAGCTTAAAGCCAGTCAGTCTTAACTGTACTGCTAAATGGAAACCAATAGGAATAACAGCAAATTCTTATCTTGAAAACGTGAAACAAAGTCATGTTCAATTCCTAGTACATCATTTGCATCCTGCTATTTTTCAGAATTTGATAGACAATAGCATGAACTAAAATTTCATTTTATTGTTTTTTCCCCTCTGAGGCTATGGTCTTCATAGTTGTTCTGGCAAGAATGATAAATTTCCACCAAGAGTATACATATGTTTACATTTTAATTTTTTTAAAAATGTAAAAATCATTCAGTATTAAAGGGCTATATTTCTGTTTCTCTGAAATATTTTGTTTTAGTCAATACTACTAGTATATTCATTTATAAGCACACCTCTGATAGCATAGTGCTGGGTGCTTAATTGTGATAAAATAAGCCATTCATATTCCTTTATGAAGTTATATTTAATGAAAGTAGTTAAAACCTTGCTGTGCAATAAATCTTTCAGTTTTCATCTTGTTCTGAACATCACTTAATTACTAGAATGAAAACATTAAAGCTTCACCTAACAACAAATGCAGTCCCTAGGAAATGTCATTTTATTTCCCCTTCACAGCACATCACTCACTCTCACAATGGAACACTGCATCCCCAAAATACAATGGTGTAGTAAACTTAACTAGAAGCTGGTTATATTAACAACTGGTTCAGGATTCAAGTGTCTCAGCAATGAGTGTTAAATCACACCCCCACCAACTATGTATGGTGCAAGTTATTTTTGACTTTGGTCAGTTGAATGTCAAATGAAAAAAATTGGGATTATTCTATTCATTGAAGTTAAATTTTTAGCCACGGGCTATTTAGTAAGCAAAGTAAGTGCCTTTTGCATAAGGCAAACATTGACTCACTGCAATTATTGGAGGTATCAAGAGACAGCACTAATGGGTTTCATGCTTCAGAGGCTACAGCTGCCAAAAATTCATAGCTATCAATCAACGTTTTTCTGCCGTTTTTCATATCTTAATAACCCACTGGGGGTAATTATTGTGAGTAGAATTTCCTTTTTATTTAAAGTTGTTTGGTATATTGGTTAACCTATTGTTCCTTTGTGACTGCCTTATATTCAGCTAAAATACTAAAACTGAAATCTGTGATATTTTTTCCTTTTATAGAAAAGTGTATCCCATTTCAGAAAATATACCACAATTCTTTGCTTTTAGATAGAATTGACTTTCTCTGTGTGCTGTTAAAATCTGCAATAAAAATTAGAAATTGAACAAAGGAATAAAAGTGCATAAGTGATTTAATTTTTTGTTCCTGACAGATATTTGCCTTGAACACTAGGTTAGGTTTTGGTGGTCACTGAGGGCTGCCCAGGCTCAAGAGATCTTGGTGAGAGAAACTTCCCAGTTCACTGAGACTCATGGGTGCAGAGTGAGGTCATAAGTGTCTACCTGTATGTAGCGATGATATCGATTTAAATGCAAAAATGATGTCATTTCAAGGAATGTTCTCAAGGAAAGCCTGGGTCAAATTCGCGTTAGGTTTTGTTTCCATTTTGATAACTTCTATTCAGTTGGTGTGTCTTCCACCCATCAATGGGACAGTACTATGGAAAAGCATTTAAATGAATTCATCAGGACTTTGATACCAAAATGACAGCAACCTTATTCTAGCTTTCTAAAGAATGGCAGGAGATTATTTCTAATTCAGGCATTCCTAATTGTCAAGATTAAATGAAACAATATCCTACAGTTGTGTTTGGGTTGGCCAGAACAATATGTTTGAAAGTGGTTGACATTTAAAAGATGTAATAATTTATACAAAAGAAACTAGATTTTTCAGTTTTTAATTGAAAAAATATTAGAACATTTGGCAGTCCTGAGCCCCTGGCAGTACAATCTAAAGCTGAGTGACAGAATTCTCACATGTCCTGAGGTCCTTCATATGCCTTCCCAGAGGTGCAGTGGCTTCTAAGCTCGCCACTTCTATCATACTTTATTTATGGACATGGAGTTTTCTTAACTTTGTCATTTTAACAGATGCCTGCACAGAAACACACAGACCAAGCTCAGTAAGTATTCCACGTTTGTACATATTTGAGAGGGGAACCTGAACTCTGTTATTCCAAGTATGTGTTCTATCATAGACCAGGCCCTAAAGCCCTGACCTTTCCACTTTTAGTACAAAATAAAACACCTAACTACTCAAAAAATATTGAATTTGCCCATCAACAGTTGCAGGATATATTGAGTGTAAAGAAGGTTTTCAAAAGATGACCTAGAATATGCTGGAAATATTCATTAGAGTATTCTATAAATTTTGCACTGAACTTAACAAATTTGAAGAGAAATGGCATACAGTGTGCAGTGCCTTTAGAATTCTACCATTCCTCTGGGGATATGTTGAGAATTTACGCCTATAGACATAAGAGGAGGAAATCTCATAAGGCCTCAACTCTAGACCAAGAACTACAGGCAACTAAGGAATGCTTAGAGCTGCAGTAATAGCTTTCCTCGGGTTGGTTTATCCAATACCAAGTGGTCAACCCTCAAGTAATGTTCATACAAGCAACATTACACAGACTGAACACGTTCTATGTGCATATTTAGAAACACTAGTAATTAATATATATTATGTCTTTAACTGTATATATGTATGTATATACACATATATGTTTATATGTTATATGTATACACACATGCATATGCATATATTTATATATGTATACACATAAGATAGAGGCCTTGGATTTGAGAAAGAGCAAGAATTGGTACATAATAAGGGTTGGAAAGAAGAAAGAAAAGAGAAAATTATGTGCTGATCACAAAGCTCTATTCTGAGTCATAAGGGAAAAGAAAAAGGTTGTCAGACATTCTTCTTGTCTGCAAGGAAAAGGAAATACAGAATTTATGAAAGAGTAGCTATTGGGACAGAATATATGTAAGAATAAATAAACAGAAACTAAAGGCAGCCATAGGGGAGCTTGCTGCTCTAGCACATGTTAACCTTTTGCATTTCAGTCTGCATGGCAGGGACACATGGTCACAATTGTGTGCACTGAGGTGTTTCAGCTTCAGCATTGTTGACACATGGGGTTACACAATTCATAGCTTTTTGTCACATGATGAGGTACCATGCACTGTAGTGCGTTTAACTGCATCTAAGGTTTCTAACCATCAGACACTGGTAAACGATCCTAGGTGAGGATGGTCAGAAATGCATCCACACATTGATGAAACAAATCCTGGCAGGGAGGCAGTGCAATGTACATATAATGTATATATGTAGCCATCCATTCTGCTTCTGGGGAAGGAGACTTCAGCATGTACCTCTAATGCCAGCTATAAAGTATATAGAAAGTGTCATTTCCAATATATTAAAACTATTTCAAAGCATTCAATAGACTTAAGACTTGGTTTTCTCCTGTAGGATATATACCAAAGTATTCTCCCACTTTGTTGTGCATTTTTTATGTGCTTCATACTTTTTGCTTCTACATCTTTTTTTTTTTTTGTAACTGAGGTCCCAGACTGGCCTCAAACTCAAAACAATCCTCCCCATTCGGCTTCCAGCATCCTAAGATTATGTGCAGGAGTTAAGATGTCCACCCTGTTCCACATATTCTTATATTGCAGTTATTGGAAAGAGAAGTAAGATATTGGGATGCAGCTATTTAGGTCTTGTTTGAACAGTTCTCTACAAATGCTAAGAGATAGTGTTTCTGGTTGGGAACCTTGAAAATTCCAGTGAGCTCTTGAGTGTCAAGACATTTAGTCCTGCTTGCATATACTAAATACAAAATTGCCTTTTTTGAAAGCACAAAATGAACTTCGTAGATTTATATCACTTATCACATGCTGGGAATATCCCAAGTATTCTGTTATCTATTAACTCTCTCAATCCTCATGGCAAGACAATGAAGGAACTAGTATCTACCATCTTACCTTCTACACAGAAATCACAAGTGTTCCCGTAGCCATTGAATCAGGATGCTAAAAATAAAGTATATTATCAAAAATATCTATCTATATATACAATTAAATAAAGCATAATTACTAAGCTTATGTGTATGATTCTCTTTTCTGAGATACATATGGATGTTTTATTATTACTTATTTTGACTACTATAAGCAGTATAATAAGTAATATTTTATTAGTAAAGTTCTGTCTTGATTGACAAACCTTTTTGAAAATCCAATTTGCCTCATTTGCAATTTATTTCCTTTCCTAGCTGACTACTTAGGCCTTCATAAAGTACAGACCTATTTAATTTCTCAATGGTAAATGAATTATGCATTTATACAGAAGAACTAGCTTAGCTGTATTTTAATGCTATATGTAGTTCTTGATCATATTTTAAAACATTTTATTTATTATCACTTCATTTACAGAAATTTTAAAGTCCTTTTGCTTTCTGTATCTTCTGACTACTTTTAATTTTCCTTCTACTGTCTCTTTCTCCTATATCTTCATATAATTATAGGAACTTTTAACTACATAAATATCTTGTCAATCATTTAATGAGTTTACTTTTAATAGAAGAATATTTTGTATACTTTCATTATTCTTATCTACCATTTTGGAAAGTTATCTGCAAGTGTAGCAATATGGACCTTTATTATTTTACAGATTCCATGGATCAGAAATCCAGGTAGTACTTTACAAGGTAGGCCAGGCTCTGTGTCCCATGGGCATCCAGAAACTCAGAAGATCTGTTCTCAAGGTGGCTGACTAGGTGGCTCCTTGCAAGACACCTTAACACCCCACTGAAAACCCTACTCTTATTTTCTCAGCACTTAAACTTTCCCACAGGGCTCTTTGTGTGTTGTCTTGACATGTAAATCATTTGTCTTCAATAAGTTATATAAAAGAATTAAGTATGGGTGTCATGCTATAGGCAAGGAAATTACATATGATCATTTCTACAGTGTAAGAGGAGAGTACAGAAGTGTGTTAGCACAGAGAAGTGCTACAGCAACAACAACAATAATAATAATGCATTCGTACACACTGAGAAAACTTACTTGTTCTACTGAGCCACTCAGTCAGTACTACATGGTTATGGTAGCCCAAGCTGAAAAAAAACAAAAAACAAAAAACAAAAAACAAAAACACTACTTTTGCACAGTGAGCTGGGCTACTTGCTTTTGTCCATCAAAAGTATTTGAAATGGCCAACAGCAAAGTTACTTAGACTGCAGTAGGTGACTGGCATTCTCAGACATGAGATGGGTCTGTAGGTCTAAAGAAAACAACTGATAGTAGTAATGCTCCATTAAATAATTCACAGGTTTTTTTTGTGTGTGTGTGTGTGAAAACCAGGTCACTGAAACATTTTTATGTGCTACCATGAGCTGACATGCTTTGTGATTGTTTTACCTGGATTGGAGATTGGTCTCTAGCTTCACATTTGCTAAGCAGGTACTGTATCCACATGCTACATCACTGTCCATGGGAATTGGAGGTAAATATTGGTAAATATGATTTCTATATCATAAATAAAATATTTCAACATTTAAAGATCTGTATAATTCTGTGAGCTGATATTTCTACATAATCAATAGGCAGTTATGTAAAATTCTGTATTGTAAGAGCGCCAATCAAAACACAGAATAAATCAACAGGTCTTATGAAAGAGAATGAAAAGCTTTTTGGCCTCATTTCAGTTTCTGTATTTTGACTAATTTGAACAAAACAGATCAAGAAACTATCACCCATGGAGTTCTGGTGTGGTAAAAAAGCAGATTACATGTCAGTATCTGGAAAGCCCGTTAAAGAATTCTTTCATTTTAACTACATATGGATAGCTGCATTTTGTGCATAGCTCCAAGTAAGTCAATAATGTAGAAAACATTAAATTCATTATTGTATTTTAGAACTGTCCTTTTATATATTAAATCACATGTAAACAATAATATAATTCTTCTGACTTGTAGGGAGAAAATTACTTTGTAGCAAAATTATGTATGTAAAAATACAATGGCATTATATTATAATTTTAAAATAAATCAATAAGTAGATGATTTTTCCTTTGTTTAAATTATAATTAGTCAAAGTATTGATAAAATGTAATCTTTATCACCCCAAATTGGAAGAGTCTTTAATAGTTGTAAGAATATAACACTATAAAAAATCCAAAAAGTTTGAGTCCTGCTGTTTTCAATTTTTTTCTTTTCTTTTATTTGACTTTTCAAATATGTTTTCTATATGTTTAGAAGATTTAATTATATTTTCATTGAAAATGTCAAATTCTATATACAGCTATAAAGGGAACAATTAAAGCCTAGACTGCACACAATTCTAGCAAGAGATGAGACAGCATGCTTTGGGGGATGGAGAGAATTACAGTTACACCCTAAGGTTATTCAGTTGCATATCATGCAAGCATGGATTTTTAAATTAACCAGGAACATATAGCAGATACTTGATTGTAAATTAATTGACTTTGGTCATTTATGGATCAGAGGATAAAATGAGGATAAAATACAATTTTGGAATTTTTTTTTTTTGGTGCTTCTATGACAAAGTACTGGACACATGTTCCTTGTTCACATAAAGATACAGTCTGTTGTCTCTCACTGACTTGAAAAAATTGGTATATGAGATCAGATCCTGTAGTGAATCAAACATATACATATATGTATGGAAGAATACAAACATGTTCAGCTCAGAATTGTGTGTATGTATGTCACGGGCATGTGCATTACTTATTACTTGTGTGCATCTTGTTTCCTGCATTTGGTAGTATTTGAGTTTTTGTACAGCAGAACTGGGAGAAACACACTTTCCATATAGACTAGAGAGTGTCACCTGTTCTCAAAGATTATTCAAACTTTTCAGTGCTGAGAAGTCTGGCAGGGAAGTCTCTGATCTTGACTGCCTGCAGACTGACTGATAACAAGCTGGCTTGGCTCCTTTGATAACTAGATTTAACTTTAACACAAGGAAGCCACCTTGAATTTCTGATGTAATTAGATCAGGACAAGGAAGACCCCAGCTCTTTATAAAACACAGTTCAATTGAGGAAAGGCTGTAAAGAAACTTGTTTGACCAAAAAATTTATGCTTTCAAGAGAGGATATTTTCCAGCAGTTTTCATTTTCATTTAAAATATTCAAAGAAATTGAACTACATTTTTATCAACTGCTGGTTTAAAATGCCTCCTAAAATATTTCAATTTAACATCTTCCATAGCTCATATTTATTTCTCACAAGAGAGTTCCTGACTAAGCTTCATTATGTTAAGACTTCAATTCAATTACATATGCAAAAATTGTACTTAGACATTGTCAAATGACAATTAATTTCTGATGGTTTTAAAATCTCTATTCCAGTTTAAATGTGCCAATGTTCCAATCCATCAAAACAGAATGTACTCTGTGTCTGTAATGAAATTCTTTTATTAGGTTAAATGACACATTTTTAACTGTCTGAAATGTAACAAAGGCAAATATTAATTAAACTAATTTCAATTAAGGTTTTTAAAGATAAGAAAAGATATATGTCATCTAAGTAAACCAACAATGTTGTAGACAAATTAACTTTTAACATATATGTTATTACTGATTCTCAATGGTGTTTGTTTAAAATTATATGCATAGGATTTTAAATAATTGAGAATAAATTATCATGCTTTTGCAAAATTTTACTTATTTGATTTATTTCATTCATGTAAGAAATATTTATTGACTACATATTGAGTACCAGACACTGTGATATGGACTTGAGTTTTAATGTTATGAATTAAAAATTTATTGGGAATAGTAACTTTTAACAAGAAAATCACAAATCATTATTTAACTTCCATCTCTAATGAGTAATATTTTAAAAAAATGAGTGGTGTAGTAAAAAAATGATGATACTTATATTTCAATGACATTACAAATGAATTATGTTTTTTGTTGGTGTAGGAAAAGGGAAAGGAAGGTACTCATGTGAACAGTAGCAAAGGCACTTGCTGTCAGAAGCAAAGTTCCTGTGTGAGAGCTAGCATGACATATTTGCAATAAAGGAATAATAACAGGGTCACTGGTGTGTAATGAAAAGGGGCAAAGAGTCAATCAAAGCCTTGACCTGCAGCCCAAGGATTTTGGATGTTATTGGAAGTTCAAAGAAGTAGCTGAAGGATTTTAAGCAAATGAAAAAGTACTGAAATATTGCTGTAGTAAAACAACAAAACTGGTCCAGCCGCTCTGGAATCAGTGTAGAGGCCTCTAAGAAGAGGTATAAATAAGTCTAGCATATGGTCGATGGATTCCCACCACATAGATATAAATCAGCCATGTTCATTGTTGCTTTATTCACAATAGCTAGAGCATGGTAAAAGCCTAAATGATGAATGGATCATCCTGAACTGATGAATGGACAATGAACATGTGATACATATACACTATGAACTACTACTCAGCTGTAAAAAATAAAAAAAAAAGAAGTCACGAGATTTGCATGTAAATGGAAAATGAGTAGAAATAGAAAAGATCATTATGGGATATGTAACCTAGACAGCTAAACAACTGTTATATCTGCTCTCTCATCTGGAGTTCTTAACCGGCAAATCTTCAGGTGAGAGTATATAAGCTACAGTAACTGCAGAAAGTAGCAAACTAAAAAGAGACCGTGAAAGGGGAGTGGACCAAGGAGAGGAGCACAAGTGATGTGAGTGGAAATTGGGAAAAATAGGGGAGAGACTTTGATTAGAGATCAAGGATAGAAGATAACAAGACAACAATAAGGATGTCTAAAAAAAGGTAAAAGGAATCATATTATTATACATTTTCCTAAAATTACATAAGTCTGTGTATGTGTATACACATATACACACAAATACATATATACCTATGGTTTAAATTAAAATCTCCCATCTGGGCTGACAATACTCACTCCAGTAGCCACAGACTATATAACAAAAATTCCATGAGAAGCCCTGTTGTGAATTGTTGTTCAGGTGTAGCTGGAGTTATCTCCAGTCATGCCTGGGTCCATAGCCACTCAGACCCAAATAAACATACAGATGCTTATATTATTTAAACTGTTTGGCCTCATGGCTCAGGCTTCTTGTTATCTAGTTCTTATATCTTAAATTAACACATTTCTATTAATCTATAAGTTGCCATATGGCTTAGGGCTTACCTGTACTTTACATCTTACTTCTCATGGCATGGCGGCAGTGGGTGGCAGCATCTGCTGACTCAGCCTTCCACCTCTCAGAATTCTCTTCTCTTCTTATCCCACCTATACTATACTTCCTTCCTGGCTACTGGCCAATCAGCATTTTATTTATCAATCAATCAGAGCAACACATTCATAGCATCCCCAGCAGTCAGCATTGTCCAAAAGTCTCTGAAACATATGTTATTTTTGCTGTGTATGGCTGCTTCCCTGAAGTTGAAGATACCATTTACTTTGAATATGGAACTCAGAGGATTTGAGCTGGTCCTGATCTGAAAAGCTCCTCCCTGAGGACTTGTTTTCAGGGTACCAGTAGATTCCATATAAACTTCCAAAGGAGGGAAACAAGCAACAGTCCTAACAAACTATGATGGCCATGGACTAAAACAGTGAGAGGCAGGGCACAGTAACAATAGTGACACACATCCCTTGAAAATAATGAACAGCACTCTAACTGAACGTGGGGCCACTCAACAAGAAGAAAGTAACACGTGGTACAGGAAACCTATCTAACTACCAGGGTCTAGTGAAATCATGGATCTTGGAGGAGAACCTACAATCACCACTTACTAAACCAGCATAATTCTTGATTGCATCTAAACATTTACTCTTCTACCCATAGATAAGTATAGGTCACACTTCAACAAAGAAATGTGTCTTTGCAACAGACACAACTACACAAACCACAACCAATCAAAATGAGAACAAGTGATTTTGTGGTGGCCAGCCACAAGAACTTAAAAAAAAAGTCTGTTGTGAGGATTTCTATCCTAGACATGTCAGAGAAGCTACCTATGAAGTATCACCAGTATCACTGCTTAAACAAGCACTGAGCAAGTACAATACTAATAGACATACAAACATGGCCATTGGGGGATGTGGGCATGAATCTCATGGTGCTTTGATTAAAAAAAAGAAAGAAAGAAAGAAAGAAAGAAAGAAAGAAAGAAAGAAAGAAAGAAAGAAAGAAAGAAAGAAAGAAAGAAAGAAGAAATAACGGAAGGAAGGAAGGAAGGAAGGAAGGAAGGAAGGAAGGAAGGAAGGAAGGAAGGAAGGAAGGAAGGAAGGAAGGAAGGAAGGAAGAAAAAGAACGAAAGAAAAAAACCTATAGGCAACTAAGAAGTGCTGAGAGTAGGAGAAAATATTCTTCCCCAGAGACAAGTCCCCAGATTGGTTACACATACCAGTGGTCAGCTCTGAAATCATACACATATAAGTGACATATAAACAGAGAAAGATGTATTTATATATTTAGGAATAGACACACTGTATAGTATATCTATATCGATATATGTAAATAGCAATGTAATTAAAGAAATAGAGGCCATATATTTGAGAGAGAACAAGGTGGGTGCTTTGGAAGGGTAGGAAGGAAGAAATGGAAGAGGAAAAATAATGAAATAATATTTTGCTTTCAAATTCTATTATTGAAAACAAAACAAAACTCCAATGAACTCCTGGTGGAGAATCTGATGAGATGTAATGGCCGGGAGAGTCAGTAAGCAAGAAGAGGGCAGGGAGAGCTTAGGTGCATTTGGTGGCAGGAGAGACAGGCAGCAGTGCAGGAGAGTTTTAGTCAGCAGTGTCAAATTGATTCCAGGTGGGTCTTTGGAAAATCAGGTGAGACTAGTCCCTGACATGGATAAAAGCACAAAAGAGACACATTTTTTAGAGAAAGACTGTGAATTTAAATGTGGGCAGTTACTGCTCAAGAAACCGAGAGCAATGCTGGAAGAAACTCATGCAAGTCATGTAACACATTGGTATTTCAGAGAGAAGACCCGGGCTCCCTGACATGTTTTCATACCATCACATACTGGTGAGTTGTCACAATTTGAAAACAATGAAGTTCCCTGAGTGACATGCTGGTTGGAAAATAGAAAAGTAATGTTAGATTGAAGAAGAAAACTGTACAGTAAGTCCTTACTTCTCTCTTTCTACACTTAATTCACTAATGGGAAGTTTGCATAAAGGGCTAGCATACTTGTAAGAGCTGAACACTTTTATAAGAACTTCTTTCCAATGAATGTATAAGCCTGGCAAAAGAATTTACTCTTTAACTGAATACTGATCAATCTATATAGAAAACTGCATATGCTTAAAGAGTGTGGTCTTCTATTATTTTTCTATTTTTTTTCATTTTGTTTTTGTGGTATGGGTGTTTTGTTGTTGTTGTTTGTTTCCGTTTTTGTTGGTAGTGGCATTATTTAAGACAGTCTTGCTCTGTAGCCCAGGATGACTCACACTTGTAATTCTATCTCAGCCTTGAGCACCAGGTTTAAGAATATATGCTACTACACCCAGATTGGGATTTGTCTTTGAAAAAAAAAATACTATTGTTTTGATTAATTTAAACTTACTGGTTTATATAATGTCTTTCTTCACTTCTAATGTCTTTCCAAATTTCTTATGTGAATATTGAATGAAAAAAAAAGAAGTAAAGAGGAAAGGAAAGGGCATGGCTGCTCCTAGGCATACTAGTGGAGAAAGCTTATTGTAGACAAAACAGAGAGCATAGCCAGGCGCAGGGACATCTGGGAGAGACGTGAATGGATGTGATCAGATTGAGCTGGGCCATGTGGGAAGGAAGGAATGGAAAAGGAGTGCAGAGAGAGGCAACCAGGTGTAGCAGCCAAGAGGCCAAAGGTACAAAAGGGGTGGGTAACCCAAATGTATTATATAGTGAAGAGCCTCTGGAGGAAGGGCAACCTAGGCCCTGGGCTGGGGAGTTAAAGGTAGAGGGCAAGGGATGCCAACCATACCCTGTACCAGGTAGGGACTGAAGAATGCTGGAATAACCTAGAGACCACCTTTGCTCTAACATATTAAACAGACACCTCAGCTGATTGCCCTGGGTTTGAAACTGAACAGGAATCACAGATTTCAAGCAGGTGTCTGCACACACTGATGTGCAGTTGTTCAGAGACCCACTTTGGTCACTGTTGGACCACATGAGCCTCCAGGTCACTGACTTGTGTATCTATTGTTACTCCTTAGACATTTCTGTTTCAGTGCTGAGAATTCACTGCAGGTGTTCCAGGTCTAAAGAAATGAAGTATAAAATATAAAGAACAAATCAGCTGAAAACAGCAGCATCTGTTTTTTTAACTTTCTTAAATTTCAGTATTAATTTGTTGATTATTATTCCTCACATGGACACTTAAGACTGTTAGAAGTGTGTGGCAGAGAGGCAGCAGCACCCATCATAGGATGGGTTTCAAATTCACCCCTGCTGTTAGTTCTGGAGGGTGCCTTTTATCATTTTAAAGTGGACCCTTTTTATTTAAATAGACATTGGGAATGTTTATTTCTGCATCTCCAGAAATACCTTCGTGTCGGATATTCTCAAAGGGAATCTATGAGGTTCTCCAAAATAGTGCCTTGTGGTTGGAATCACTATTGTTTTGGCTGGTGATTATTATTATTACTCCTTATTCAGTAATAACATTTAGTTTTCCTTTGGACTCTTACTGTAATTTTCTTGTTTGATTTTTCTCTATAATTCCTGTGTGTGTGTAGACTTAAAATATTTTTATTGATTTTCATTTTCTTCACTAACTTAGGACGCAATGACTTTCTGTGTTCCTGAAGCACCTTAAGAGCTGGGTGAGGGTGATTCGTGTTCCACCAAATTCTCTCTCTCTCTCTCTTTTAACATAATATCTTTATTGATTCTTCAACAATTTCACATCATGAACCCAGATCACACTGATATATTGTGTACCCTAATAAAATTTGCCTGAAGATCAGAGAGTAGAACAAGCCACTAGATTAAACATAGATGCCAGGCAGTCATGGAACACACCTTTAATCCTAGCACTTGAGAGGCAGAGACCATCTGGATCTCTGTGAGTTCAAAGCCACCCTGGATTGTATGAGATTGATTCAGTCTAGGAGAGAAACAGAGCCAGGCAGTGGTGATACACATCTTTAATCCCAGTACTTGGGAATCATAGGCCTTTAATCCTAGCAATAAATAAATAAATAAAGTTGTGGTGAGGTAAGACATGGCAGTGACTTATTTCTTTGTCTCTCTGATCTTTTGGCATTTACCCCAATATCTGGCTCTGGTTGTTTGTTTGTTTGTTTGTTTAATCATAAGACCATTGAGAATTCAAGCAACAGGACACTTATTTTATTTTTGTTGTTTAATTTTCTCTATGATTTCTATGTGTGTAGACTTCAAATATTTTTATTTATTTTTGCTTTCTTCATTAACTTAGGACTCAATGACATTCTGTGTTCCTGAGTGATTGGATGAAGCACCTTAAGAGCTTAGTGAGGGTGATTCATGCTATGTCAAATTTTCTCTTTTTTAACATAATATTTTTTATCGATTCTTTGAGAATTTCACATCATGCACCCTGATGGGTGATAGTGCTCTGCATGCTGTGAATGTGTTGCTCTGATTGGTTGATAAATAAAATGCTGATTGGCCAGTAGCCAGGTAGGAAGTATAGGCAGGCTAAACAGACAAGGAGAATTCTGGGAAGAGGAAGGCTGAGTCAGGAGTCACCAGCCAGACACACAGGAAGCAAGATGAAAAGGCAGAACTAAGAAAAGGTACCAAGCAACATGGCTAAACATGGATAAGAATTATGGGTTAATTTACACTTAAGAGCTAGTCAATAGTTGGCCTGAGCTAATGGCCAAGCAGTTTTAATTAATATAAGCCTCTGTGTGTTTATTTGGGTCCAAGGGGTGGCAGGGCAGCAGGAGCCAGGTAGGACCAGGAAAACTTCAGCTACAGCACACAGATCACATTCACTTCCCAGTCCTTCCATGTCTGTCCCCCTACCATTTTGACTCTCCTCCACAAAAAATTGAAAAAATAAAGAGCAGAAAAAAAATCCAATTTGCTATGTGTGTATACTCACTGGATCATGGACAAACTCTCAGTGGCATGCCCCTTAAATAGAATAGAGTCCTTCCCCTTCCCGCACTCCTGCCAAAAGCCATCCATTGTGGAGAGCTACCTTTCAGCATCCTTGTTATACCTTTTAAGAGTTCTCTTAGATGGCTTCCTGTTTAGGCTGTACTTTTTTGGGGGGGCTAGGGGTGAGTTGGTTCTTAGGTGTATGTCTGCAGTCATCCATATCACTGCCAAAGTAGCTTCCGTGTTCTTCTCAGTCAGCAGGAGCACGGATTGTGAGCTTCTGTGTGGTTTCTGGTGACAGTGTAGACCACGAACAAAGACCCCTAGCTGCAGTAGGACCATGAACCCAGACAAAGGTCTTGGAATGGATACAACATGGCCCTACATGGAAGCGCAGGCCTCTGACCTCAATATGGCGGTGGGCGGCAGCAAGGTTCGCAGATATCAACATAATTTCAGGCTGCAGCATAAAACACAGTCATCTGCACAACTGCCACTCCCATCAGTTTGCTGATGACTGTTGGCTATGCTGCAGCCTCAATCCCTGTTGATGTCCATGGGCCTTACTGCTCCCTGCTGCCCTATTGAGAGGAGTGGCCTGCACTGCCACCGGTAGCCATAGTGATGTCTGGGTCCATGAGGCGTCTGAATGCCATGTCTGTTCCAAAGTTCTACTGCAGCTGTGTAACTACTGAAGTTCCAATGCCAAACTCTTTTTTGGGGGTGGTGGTGGTGGTGGTGGTGGTGGTGGTGGTGGTGGTGGTGGTGGTGGTGGTGGTGGTGGTGGTGGTTTGAGACAGGGTTTCTCTGTGTAAACTTGGCTACTTGACTTTCGGAACTCACTCTGTAGATCAGGCTGGCCTGGAACTCAGATATAATGTTGTCAGCTATGTTTTTAGAACAAGAAGAGAGAGCCCAGCTGCTCAGCCCATGGCAGCACTCCACTTTTAGATCACAATAAGGGCAGGTAGGAGCCTTCCATTTCCAGTACAGGCAACTGAACATCTTTCAGGGATATGTTGCAATCTTAATGTCCCTCTGTCCTTCTAACAGCTCAGCTCCTCAGATGTACATTCTTGTGTGAAAAGGGAGGGAGAAAATGAGACCAAGAGAAAGAAAAAGTGTGTGTGTGTGTGTGTGTGTGTGTGTGTGTGTGTGTGTGTCTTTAAATCCCTATCACAGTATTAGTTTACAAACAACTAGTTACTTCTTGAACATATACTCATGCTTTTCTTGTTTAATTCCTGTTAGACTATAATAAGCCTCCTTGCATGATGAGACAAATTCTATTGTGGCTTACAGGTTCATCTGCTTTTCTTAGGGCTTTGGGGCTCTCTTCTATTGCTTTTTCTCTTTGAGTATTTACTCAATTATTATGACCTGTCTTGCTGTTAGACTAGATAAGGGTAATTGGAATAGCTTAAAGTTTTTTTTTTTAATTTCTCATTCCATATTCTACTTTTCCTTCAGTATTACTGATTTTATATCTTGAATATGCTCACCTACTTAATCTCACTTTGGTTTCTTTTTTAAATAAATTGTAGTAATTTTGAGGCAGCAAGGAAATCTCATAGCTTGTGCTCACTCCTAGTAACATGTATTTAACTAGAGGAATATTTCCCATGTCTTCTGTAGTTGATTTGATAGGGTGGTGGAAAGGTTCAAACAAACACCTTTCATTAAACTTGCTGGAGTTTGCCTTGGAAACATCCTGAGTTTTCCATTTAGGAATACCAGAAGTTGATCAGTGTCATGCCTCTCTGTAGTAAACAAAGACCATTTACATTTCTTACAGAATTATTGAATGTAGATTTTCATGTTATTATTGGCTGTAACGGGGATTTAGTTGCAGAATATTATTAAAAATTATTTTCCTTTGGGGATCTGTAGTCTCAGCAAACAGACTAGCATACAACAAATATATATTCAGTTACAGTGTAAATATACATCAGGATGCAGTATGAATACAAATGTTTGCATTTATGATATCAACCATTCCATTCTTACTGCTCTGTGCTTCATGATCTCTAGACTTTCTAGGGGAAGCATATTGCTCTATCTTCTGTTTTATGAAAGGAAAATTTACAAAATGAACCCAGACAGAGCAACAGAAGGGACAATGGACAACTGCATTTCAATAATTATTTTCCATTGTTCAAATTAAATCAAAATACTTAGGGGAAATCCTGCCTGTAGATGTGATACAGTGACAGTACTATTTGTTCTGAAACCTCTCTCTTCTAGTCTCCTCCATATTATCTCTATTTATATGTCAGACAAACTTTCTACTTGACACCCACATTCATCACGAGTCAGCACTTTTCCTTAACTATATCCTTATTTTGCCTACTAATGTTTGAATATACTCAATATTTATTCCAAAATTAAGTGTTAAATACTGTCTTATATGTTAGTTGCTGTCTACACATGCCAATACATAAACAATGTGGCAATGTTCTCCTTTTGAAGACTTCCACAAGTGATAACAGAGTTTGACAAGCAAAATAATAATTCTATCAATTGACTTCCCATGCCTTAATATAGATTTGTGGGCATTATACATTGAGCAGTATACTCTACACAGAGGCAATGCTGTGTAGGATCTCTGTAGCACACCTTTGGACTATGAAATAGGTGAAGTAAAACTCCTTTAAGTACATGAATTGAAAACATTCATCATTCACGTAAATAAAGTACTCATTTTACTTTGTGTACTTAAAATTTTAGGTTAATTCTAGTACTGACACTGCTCGGAATTAAAAATTAAATTTTATAAGTTCTATTTGTAAATCACAGAAAAATGCATAACCAATTGTAAGAAAAATGGTGAGTTTCAAAGAGAAGAGGTAATGCTCTTTATTCTCCTGTTAAAAAAGGTTGGTACATAGGAAACCTATGGAGAAGGGACCAGAGTCACACTCAAAGCAAAAACTGAAGGCTGGATATTGCAGCTGGGTATGTGAGGCAAGGGACAACACTAAAGGTCCTGCTCTGTGGGCAGGGGCTGCTGCTTCTGGATGTACTCACTGAGAATGGCCTAGGAATGACACATAGTCGTGATCACTTTCTGACTAGTCTGTTTAAAGGGTCTCTTGGTATTTAGATGCTGTTGGTTTAGTAGGTGAGAAATTGTAACTCTGATGTAAATTTAAAGATGGATCAGTAGTCTAGAAAACTAGCAAAACTGAATGACAGCATTTGGAGCACTAAGATTCATGAGTTATTTTTATTTTTGTTCTGTTGTTTCTCTGTGTGTGGTGGTGTTCATCTTCAGCAACAATAAACAAGGGGATAAAGAGACTCTAATTCTCAATTTACATACTAAGAAACTATTACTTCATAACATAACCATTAAATTATACCATAAGTATAACATTCAAAATGGAATCTACTTTCTTTGGTAAAGATTTTATTAGAATTACGTTTCTCATTTTGTCTTCTTGGTGTTGTTATTATTCTCCTATTTAGCGATGACCTTCATTTGCCGTTTTATTTCAGGACAGCAGGTTCTGGCCCTCTTCTTTCATCTCCTGTCTTATCCGTCACTGTCATATTGTCACCATCAGAGGTTTCTGCTCCTCCCTGCACAGTGACTGATAATATTTGGTAATGAGAATTCTGACAGCCAATACTTGCTTATAATCCCTTCCAGTTTACAGCAGGGAGATCTTAGAGAGTAAAAAGGGCCCTTTTTTACCCAGCTCACAATTTTAGTGTTGCAGAATTTCAGATGGCATCTTTGGCTTTGGTTAAATTTTGATTTATTGCAGCTGCTATAACTAATTGACATAGGCTATTTCCTTATTCTATAGCGCTGGATATAACTTTCCTGGTCCACTGTTCATGTAAGCGGCAGTTAATTCTGGCTACAAAGAACATTTTCAGTAATATTGATTTGGTTTCTAACAGGTCCCATGATTCTGATTCCATGAAACTATAAAGCACAACACTTCCCAACACATATTGTATTTTGGTTCTTATGAGCAATATTGTAAAGAATTCTCTCACCAATGACCTCTGTGGATTTACAGGCTCATTAGTCTGAGCACTGTACTAACTCATTTCTTTGGCTAAGCTGATTAAGTAATGCTGTGAAGGGCAAATGGCTTTTTTTGTGCTAATTAATAGGAATATGACTTCCATTATGGTGATGTACCCCTATGATTCATAAACAAGATGGTGTTAGTTTTAGTTCCTTCTAACAGTATTAATATATAGTAATATTAATACATGTAATGCTATATAAAATTGATTATCATTAAAACATTAATTATTAAATTATTAATATGTTAACGGTAAATTAAATATTAATTATATATTAATATGTGTTCATTATAATTTGGATTAATTATAATTAATATATAATTGATAATATATCTAAACAAGTACTTAATATATAATTTATTTAATATAATTTATAGTAATATATGTTAATATATAATAACATGTGGTGATATTGTGTTCCCCAAAATATCATGTACCTTAATAAACTTATCTGGGGTCAGAGAACAGAAAAGCCACTAGTTAGGCAGTGATAGCACACGCCTTTAATCCTAGCATTCCAGAGGCAGAAATCCATCTGGGATCTCTGTGAGTTCAAGGCCACATTGGAAACAGCCAGGCATTGTGACTCACGCCTTTAATCCCAGGAAGCAAGCCTTTAATCCTAGGGAGTGATGGTAGAAAGCAGAAAGGTATATAAGGTGTGAGGTATTTGGCTGGTTCAGCATTTGGCTGGTTAAGCATTCAGGCTTTTAAGCAGCAGTTCAGCTGAGAGCCATTGGGATGAGGACACAGAAGCTTCCAGTCTGAGGAAACAGGACCAGCTGAGGAATTGGCAAGGTGAGATAGCTGTGGCTTGTTCTGTCTCTCTGATCTACCAGCATTGACGCCAATAACTGGCCTCGGGTTTGATTTTACTAATAAGAACTTTTAAGATTCCTGCTACATCAACATTCTTAGCATGTGTTATATAGTCACGTGAGTAAGATTTTGAACTAAATGTCATCCTAAAGAAAACGATAGTTGTTGGTTCCCATTCTGGAAATTATTATTATTTGAACTTTTCATTTGTTTTCACAGTCATTCTAAATATTTTACAGGCAAAGTTACAGAAGTGGAATTTCAAAGAAACATTGCTAAGAAATTCAAGGATTGTTGGAGTCTTGGTTGTTCTGTTAACAATTATTCTTTTTGGCCTTACATTCCTTCAGCTTTTGAAACTAGATAAAACTAGATGAAAACAACCCACATTTAAAGCATGAGAGAAACAACCCACGAAGATATAATTGTTTACTTGGAGGTTTTCATGACTTACAAAATGCCTCTAAACATTTTCTTTTTCCTAAAATGGCAGAATAAGAGTAAGAGAGCAAGGAGTGGAACAGCAGAGTGGTCTGATCTTGCGGGGCAGGTCTGCCCCTCACACAGGCTCTATTTGCACATCTCACCACAGAGCCTGACAACAGTTCCTCTTCAAGACTCCACCATCCCCTTGATGGTCTGTGTGTATGTGACTCACCGACTCACAACTGTAAATATTAAATTATCTGGATAAATATAGGGGGTGATGATTTTAGCTCATGTGTATTTCTAATTATGCTTAGGACACTAAACTTTGTAAAAGATGAATAAAAAGTATCCAAAATTTTTGTGACAAGAAAAATTCTGAATCTGTAGAAACTGAAAGATGCACTAAAAATGAAGATCTATGCCATTGTTCATATGTATCTACAATGCTCGGCAGAGTCAAATAAATTAAATTTGAGTGATCAAGTCAAAGAGAATTCAACAATACCCCTTGTCATAATGTAATCCTTCCCAATTCTAAATTCAACATAAAGATCATAGGACCACTGTTAGCTTTTTGTATATTAAAAACCAAACAGAGTAAATCATATTATTATTTTTTTAAAACTACAAAAATACCTACCAAGCTCAGTAGAGTACATATCAGTTGTCAACAGACTATACATCAGTTATAAATAATGATATTTTGGTTTTACTCAAATAGCTGGTTTCACATCTGAACCAAACCTACCAATTCTAATAAATGGATTACAGACGAAATGTAGCACAACATGTTCTTATAAGCCATGAAAGTAAACAACTTCGATGCACAGTTCAGCACATCGTTTACATGCCTCAGCAAGGTCAAAACAAAATTGTGTTTTTCTGCAGTGAAATTGCTGTTTTCATGAAGAGTGTGCTGCTGAAGGACAATGAAGAAAGGTTCACTGATACTGCTCAATAGCAATTTTCTTTGGTAGAACTTTATTTTTTCCTGCTAAAACTTAATCATTTAACTTTTTTATGGTGTACATGTATTTCTGTGTACATGTGAGCATGCTGTGTGTAATATCCCTATATCTCTCTTTTAGAAAGCACATGTTGGCAATTAAAATACTTTACATAGTATGAAATGAAAATGAATGATAATATAAGCACATTGTTTGAGTGTGCAAATAAAATATGTCTAATTCAAAAGGTAAAGCATGGGGCCTGGAGAGATGCCTAGGGGCCAAAGCATTTGATATGCAAGCATCAGGACCCTCCCTCATCTGTGATGAGGTGTTGTGGAGGACAATATTGTACAGGTCTTCTGCAGATATCCATAGCTGCTGTCAGTTCATAGTATGATGGCTGTCATGTCCAGAGGATTCTTTTTTGGGGGTTCTGCTGTTTATCTCTCATTTTCTAGCTCTTGTATTCTTTCTGCCCTTTCTTTCATGATGTTTTCTGAACTGTGAGGGAGTGATATAGCTGTCACACTTAGGGTTGAGCACTCAATTATCATTTATTCTCAGCACTTGGGGCTGGTTGTAAGTTTCTGTATCAATCACTGCCTGTTGTAGGAAGAACCTTTTTTGATGAAGTGCTAGCCTCATATTGGATGAGAATGTGACTGGCCATCCCCATAACAATCATCCTCTATTGCACTATATGGCACCACTTTCCTGCAGATGATTATTATAGCTCACAGGATTCACAGTTGTTCGGTGTAGCATTCTGTGTATCATCTTTGGCATATGAAAGTAGACAATAGGGAGGAAGCCTCCAGCTCATACCCAGCTTGATTTCTTTGTGTCCTGTCACCAAAGTATACAGTGTCTTCAACAGCACTTTATCATCACATTCTGATGGATACCAAGAGTGATGGCAATGGTCTGTATTGTTTGAAGAGCATCTAGGAACGCCACGACCAATAACTCACTGGGAGGCATTCCACACCTGCCATTGGGATTTTTGTTTAATAACTATGGGTTCTGAGGGACATTATCCATCCATGAAGGAGGCCTCTAGTCAAAGTCTTTTTATAGCATTTAAATAATCTTCTTGACTAGTAGATTCCATGTGGCTTTATGATATATGCTAAGTTTGATTTACCCCCCCCTTACTCTCTCCTTCCCTAAGCATTTCCATTCTCAGTATTCCTTCCTTCAACTTACATGTGTGATGTATTCAATTGTACAATTCCCTCCCTCTAATTGTCATTTTATGTCCTCCTGGACTTTGCCAGTACTCACTGTGATGAGCACTACACTAAAAGCTCATTTGTGTTGTAAAGAATGGAATCCTTTGATTGTATTCCCTGGCATATGACTCACCTGTGTTGCATGTAGTCCTACTTTTAGCTGTCTGAGGAAATTTCCATAGTGGCTGTACCAGTTCATTCTCCCTTAAATAGTTAATAAGGATTATCCATTCTCCATATCCTGATCAGTATTTGTAGTTATTTGTTTCTTTATGACTGAAATAAGATAAAATCCCAGGGAGTCTCAATATTTATTTCCATGATGGCTAAGTATATTGAACATATTTTAAATTATTTATTATCCATTTGCATTTAATCTTCTGATAACTTACTGCTCAGTTACATAGGTTATTTCTTAGTACAATTGTTCATGTCATCATTATGGTTTCTGTGGCTGTGATAAAACATCGTCATGTCAAAATGTGCTTTGTCAGGAAAGGTTTATTTCACCTTACAATTCTCAGGTCATACTCAAGGACTGAAGGTGATCAGGGAAGAAACTCAAGGTAGGAACCTGGAGAAATAACTGAAGCAGAAGTCATGGAGGAGCCTGCTTACTGACTTGATATCGCTCAACCTCTTTTCTTATACCACCTGAAACAACTTTCCAGGGGTGATACCACAATATTTGCACACACAAACCATTAATTGAGAAAACGCACTACAAACTTGCCTACAGGCAGTAAGATGGATGCATTTTTTTTTTCAACTGAGGTTCTGATTCCCTGATAACTGCAGTTTGTGGTTGACAATGCATCAACCAGCTCACTTTCTTTATATTTATGTTTTGTTTTGTTGTTGTTGTTGTTGTTCACTTTCTTGATGTTTAGTTTTTAAAGTTGTTTCTCTATTCTAGATACTAACCTTCTCTGACAGATGCCAGGCAAAGATATTCTCCCATTCTTCATGCCTCCTCTTCACTTAATTGGACAGGGGTAGGAGCTCATTTACTTCATCTTCTCAGCCTTGGTCCCCATCTAGCTTGGCTCTGTGCAGGCCTTGTGTTTACAGCCACAGTCTCTGTGAGTTCATATGTACATCATTACTGCTGTGTCTGTTTTCTTGGTGACACAGTTTCCTTGGTGCCATCCATCCTCTCTGGCCCTCACAATATTTCTTTCTCCCTCTTCTGCATATTTTCCTGAACACTGAGGGAAGATATTTAGTGAAGACAAACTATTAGAATTGGGAGTTTCAAGGTCTCTCACTTGCACATTGTCCCAGTGTGGGTTTCTGTACTAGTTTTCATCTGGTTCAGGGGAAAGCTTCTCTGATGATGGCTGAGCAAAATACTGGTTATATTTGTCTTTTGGGATCCGGGCTACCTCACTCAGGATAAATTTTTCAGATTCATTCATTTCCTTGTGAATTTCATGATTTTGCTTTTGTAATAGCTTAGTAATGTGGTGGTATTGTGTTCCCCAAAATATTGTGTACTCTAATAAATTTATCTGGGGTCAGAGAACAGACAGCCACTAGATACAAAGGCTAGAAAATGGTGGCACTCACACCTTTAATCCTAGCATCCCAGAGATAGAAATCCCTCTGGATCTCTGTGAGTTCAAGGCCACATTGGAAATAGCAAGCATGGTGACACACGCCTTTAATCCCAGAAAGCCAGCCTTTAATCCCAGGGAGTGGTGGTAGAAAGCAAAAAGAAGATTTTGGCTGGTTAAGCATTCAGGCTTTTGAGCAGTAATTCAGCTGAGACCCATTCCGGATGAGGACTCAGAGACCTCCAGTCTGAGGAGACAAGACCAGCTGAGGATCTGGCGAGGTGAGATAGCAGTGGCTTGTTCTGTCTCTCTGATCTACCAGCATTGACCCCAATAACTGGCCTCGGGTTTGATTTTATTAATAAGAACTTTTAAGATTCATGCTACATAGTAATATTCATTTTATTGTGTGAATGTACCATATTTTCTATGTTCTTTCATCTGTTGAGTGATATCTAGACTGTTTCAACTTCTAGCTATTATGAATGGAGCAGCAATGAACACAGATGGGCAAATCTTTTTGTAATAGCTGGATCTTGAGGTATACTGATTCCTATTGTCCTGAGGAACTACCACACAGATTTCCATAGTGGCTGAATACAGTGCCCTCCACCAGTAATGAATAAGCATTCCCCTTTCCCTGTGTCCTTGCCAGCACATGCTGTCATTGATTTTGCCCATTTGGACTGGAGTAAGATGAAATCTCAAAGTAGTTTTAATCTGCACTTTACTGATGACTAAGGAAGTTGAACATTTTAAAAGGTGTTCCTCAGGCATTTGAGAGTTCCTTTTTGAGAACTCCCTTTTTTATATCTGTATCCCAGTTTCTAATTGAGTATTTGTTTTCTTGATGTCTAGATTTTATTTTTAGTTCTTTGTAAAGTTAATTCTGTATTTAGATTAACCCTTTATTGGGTGTGTAAAGATTTCTTCTCATTCTGTAGCCTGCAGCTTTTTCTGAATAATGACGTTCTTTGCCATATAAAAACACTTCAGTTTCATGAGATCCCATTAATTAATTGTTATTCTTAGTGTTTTCTGTTCTTGGTGTTCTGTTCAGAAAGTTGTTTCCTGTGCCAATAAGTTCAAGACTATTCCTCACTTTCTTTTCTGACAGGTTCGGTATATCTGGCTTACATTGATGTCCTTGACCTATTTTGAAGATGCTGTCATTTTTACAATGTATGTTTCTGGTCCCTTTATCAAAATTCAGGTGTCCATAGGTATGTAGTGTTATGCCCAGATAAGGACCCCCAAAGAGACCACCAAGAGACCAGATATGTCCAGAATGCAATAGCAAGGTTTACTTGTTGGCGCAATACGAGCTAGCAAGGAACCCCCGTCCGCCGTGCCCGGCGCAGCGAGGCAGGGAGGAGAGTTCCTCTTTCTTGGGGAGATTAGCTTTTGAAGGCAAAAACCACAGAATTCTTCAGAGAGGAGCAGGTTAGTACGGGTCCACCCTTGATTGGTCCAGTTTTCCTGAGTTTGGACTTTTATCTTATTTTTTGCTCTGTCAGGAGTTTTACAGCCCATCTCCAAAATTTGGTCATGTTATCTCAGGGGAGGGGGGCGTCTCGTGGTTAGCTACCACCAGACAGTCTGATTTTGTACTTTTAAAACTTCTGACTTCACCCTGTCTGGGAAGGGGAACTGACTTGGTTCTGGCTATTTTAAGATGTCCCTTTCCTCAGCTCTCCGGGCCTTAGGGGGAACTGGGGTGGGGGTCTCTCAGTAGACTTATGTCTGGGTCTTCAATTTTATTTTATTGACTAATATGTCTATTTTTATGCTAATATCATGCTAGTTTTAAATTTTTTATTGCTCTGTAATACAACTTGAAATAGGGAATTCATTGATTATTCATGATTATATTAGCTATCATGTTTTTGTTGTTGGTGTCCTTGATTTTTGTCTTTCCATATAAAGCTGAAAATAGCACTTCTAATTTCTATGAAGAATTGTGTTGAAAATTTTTGGGGGATTGTATTGAATCTGTAGATTGCATTTAGTAACATTTTTCACATGTTCATAGAATCCCATAGATTATTTCCAAATTCATTGTGTATTAGGGCAGAAAGCAAGTATCAACAAATGTAGGAAAGTTGAAATAATCTGATCCCAGTAGAATAAGTTTTACAGATAAACATGAGAAACTACATAAAATACCCAACATAAAAGAAATGATGACTGGGTCACTGCAGAAAAAATTTAAATTCCTTGAACTAAATGGAAATAAAGACACAACATCCCAAAAAAACATGGGGTTAAAGTTTGTTCTATTACTATTGCTTTATATCTGGTAGTATTTGTTAAATAAAAGTGAGTGAGCCTTTGGTGCATAAATTATTTAAAATTTTAATTTTATCCTGCTGATTTTTTCCCCTGATCAGTATGAAGAGATTTTCTTTATCTTCTATTTAAGTTTGCTTTAAAATATGACATAATTAATTCAGTCTGGAAACTCCTTTATATGATGCCTGAGATTTTCCTCCTAGGTGATTCTGCATACTATCAATCTGATAATCAATATTGCCATCATGGGAACTGAATCCAGGTCCTCTACAGGACCATCAAGTGCTCTTAAGTGTAGAACCATCTTCTCAGCCTCATTATTTTTCAAGTAGAAATCATATATTGGTGAAATTGTTAACATTTTTTCATACAAGCAAGCTTTCTTCTTTTGTGCTAGAGCAGAGCAGTCTTATTTTATGTGAACACCTTCCTCTATTGAACCCATTTATTGTCAGATCTTTCTTCTGCATCGACTATATCCCACCCCACAGAGGCTACTTCCTGATGTTGGAAGTAATTTACTTACTGCAGAGCCCTTTGAATTTCTCTTCAGGCTGTAGTTCGCTGTTCATTTATTAAAGTATTTACTTCCTGCCTGAAGTGCACAGACTTTATCAAATGTATTTCTATTACTGTCACAATCTCTCTCTTCTTAATTAGCCTGGCAAAATCTGTGTAAATACTGAATGTCAGTAAAAGTCGTTTTCTTTTGTACTAAACTCACTTACACTGCTTTTCAGAAAACATCTGCTAATGCTCATTCACTTTGATGGAGGAGATAAAATAGGACATTTTAACTTAGTTTTGAGGTTAAAAAGAAGAGATCATTCCAATTACTGAATATATAACCTGATGTCAACCTGATTCAAGATACTGAATTCTAAGATAACTTCTGTGCTCTTCCTAGCAAACAGCCAGCAAAACTATTATAGAGCAAAAATATACATAAAAAGGGAAGAAAATCCTAAAATTCAGAATGAATTCTAGATTGTGCAAAACATTATACAAAAGCAAAATTGAGACAATTTTGTTTTTCTAACTTAGAGGATTATTTCTATATCTGAGAGAATAATAAACAGTCAACTCAAGAGGGTTCAGCAAAAAAATATTGTCCAAAGTGTAGAAATTGAAGCCAAGTGTACAAAGATTTAAAGTAAGAATATCGCATGATAGGTGTTGACACTTCAGACCCAGGCATATCATTGCTTCAAATTCTAATGAAAACAATGATTACTATCATGCAGTTTCTTTAAGACTCAATGTTGAGAGTATGTTGAAGTAGAAAAAGTACAGATTTTGAGAACATATAATACAGAAAATTTGTAATCATTTTTTATAAAATCCTAAGATTATTAAATCAAATGGTGTTTGAGAACTTAAATTACTAAGAAGTGTTTTTTAAATCAACATTGACTGAATTATAACAGAAAGTCTATTAATGCCACATCAATTACCTTGTTAGACTGAACCATTCAATGACTTTTCTAACTCTACCTTATTACATTGGTTTTAAATGTATACACAGTCATAGCCATAATTTCATAAATGTGGATTCTGTGATTTAATGATTGAAGGGCAGATACTTGGATAAACTGTCACCCAGGTACAGCTTACATATGAAGGAATCTGATGTCTTATAAGAGGAGCTAGCAAACCCTGGCTACAGACCAAGCCTAAGCCTGCTTACGATATACAGCACAGAAGCCAACACGGATTTCTACAGCTTAAAGTCTTAAGAGAAAAATATGAAGAAGATTGTAAACACAATCACTCACACATCCATTAGTATCTCCTAACTGCATCTGTCTTTTCATAGAAAAAATTTCATCAACTTTTGTACTAGAGGCAGTTTCTGGCCTCAATATTTTTGGACTCTTGTCCTAGAGACATTTCTGCACTGTATTTGGTCACCAATATGAATCCATCTCTGGTGGCTTCTTTATTACATGCATGGACTACAAAACCCAGAAGGGCTAGTTTTAGGTGTGAGGGGACCTCAACTCACAAAAATATGTACACAGCCTATTTTAACAATACAGAACACCCACAATGTGGAATTTCTGGGATTTTCTTTTTTTATAATAATGTGATTTGTTACTTTAAGAGGAAATAGTGTGGTGGCTGTGCACTTAGTGGGATAAATAAAAATTATATTGGGTTTTCCAATATATTTAAAATTTCATACTAAGAGTTGAGGCAATGAATTAAAAGTTAACAAGTGGAACTTTTATTTATATAAATAGTTTCCCACAGCAAAGGATATGATAACTAAAATTAAAAAGGAGTCTATATTTTTATCAAAAACATACAGCAAAGTTCTGATGAGGAAATCATATCCAAAATATGTGAGCAACCCACAGAACCAAAGCAAATAAAGCAAGAATAAACAAAACCTAATAACCTAATTTCTTTTAAAAAGTATACATCTATATTATATATACACATCTATTTCATATATGTACACACATATTTAATAAAAAATGTTAAACATCAATATAATAACTGACAAAATGCACATCAGAAATATGCTGAAATCAAAACCAAACTTAAAATGTCTCTTTTAAAAATGATAATCTGGATCATGTGGTATTTCTATTTCCAGCTTTTTGAGGAATTTACATAGTGACTGGCTGTACAAGATTGTACACTAATCAACAGTGAAAGAAGGATCTCTTTTCTCACATGCACACCATCATCTGTTATAATTTTTTTTGTTAATCTAAAAGATTCTGGCCAGAGGGAAATGAATCTCAAACTATTTTTAATATGGATTTCTATGATTGCTGAGTATATTGCACACTTTAAAACATGTTTAACCTTTTATAATTTTTATTTTGAGAATTCTCTATCAGAATCACATTTCAAACCTGCATTATTTTTTCTTTATGATCTGTTTTTGAGTCTTTGTGTACTCTAAATATTAATCCTCCATTGAATGTGTATCTGGATAAAATTTTAATAACAATGTCCTATTGTTCAGTTGTTGACATTAAATTCTGATTGAAGTGAGACTTGATTTGAATTTTCTCACTGGTGCCTCCCTACATTATCTGAAGTTTCATTTCTTCAAGTTTTACATTGCAGTCTTTGATCTGTTTGCAGTTGTTTTATTGACCAATGTGATGGGTAAGAGTCTAATTTCATTATTCTCCAAGTGGACACCCAGTGTTCCCAGCATCATTTGTTGAAGTGTTGTCTTTCCGCAATAATATATTTTGACATCTTAGTTAAAAGTCAGTTGGCTATTATTGTGTAAGTTTTAATCTGCTATATTAGTCCACTGATGCACATACCTGGTTTTATTCCAGGACATGATGTTTTTATTTAAAGATACATTTACTTTGGGTCTATAGTATAACTAAAGGCCATTATTCTCATTAGTTTTGCTCAGAATTTTTTTGTCTATTTCAAATTTTTGTCCTTTCATATAAATTTGAAAATTATTCTGTTTCTTTGCAAAACAGCATGAGAAATTTTACTAGGATTTCATCAAATATTAAAATTACTTTTGATATAATCATTTTCAGGGTATTTAATAAACCATGAACTTGGGGAATCTTTCTGTAGTCTAGTGTCTTTTTTTATTTCTTTCTTAGGTCAGTTAATATTTTCACTTTAGAAGTTTATTCCAAAGTTGTTGTTTGTTTGCTTTATTTTGTTTTTCTCTGAATGGAATTTTTTCCTGATATCTTTCTCAACATATTCATTTGGAGCATATATATATAAAGACTACTGAATTTGGTATGTTATTTTGTATCTTACCACTTTGCTAAAAGTGTTGGTCAGTTATAGGACTTTAATGGTTAATGGTTAAATCTTTTGGCTCTCTTATGTATAATACCATGGAGTTTGCAAACAGGGATAATTTGTACACCTTCAATTCCTTTTTCTTGTCTACATGCTCTAGCTAAGCTACATGACACAGATATATGACTACTGGATATAGCTCTAAATGTCTCTATACCTTACTACAGAGGTACTTGCATCATTGCTGCTGCAGTCATGCTGTCTAGTAAAGGAAAGCAGCCTGGATAATCAAGTGATTGATGCAGAATGAAAACATGTCACACAAAAGCAATGGGATATTATTCTACTGTCAGGAAAAATGAAATCATGAAAAATTGAAGGTGAATAGACTAGAACTGGATAATATTATATCAAGTGAGGTAACCTAGACCATTGAACACCATCTTCATATGTTCTCATTCTTATACAGAACCAAACTTAGGATCTCTTGATTTGTGTTTTTTTCTTGGAGTATTTGTAGAAGCCATGAATCTAGAAAGTGGAAAAGGAGACAAGTAGTAAAATATTGGTAGCATAAAAGGGGAAAAGCAGGAATAAGAAGAGTATTTAAATATGGATGGAGCAAATGGGGGTGTGCAGAAGAAAAGCAACATGATGGATGTTGGAAAGAGCCATATTGAAAACTATGATTTTACAAGCTTCCTAAAAGTATATACTAAAATGCTGTGGATATGTTCTATATGCTGTGAATGTGTTGCTCTGATTGATTGATAAATAAAAATACTGAATGGCCAGTTGCCAGGCAGGAAGTATAGGCGGGACAAGCAGAGAAGAGAATTCTGGGAACAGGGAGGCTGAGTTAGGAGTCACTAGCCAGACACAGAGGAAGCAAGATGTAAAATTACTGGTAAGCTACAAGGATGTGGCAACCTATAGATTAATAGAAATGGGCTAATTTAAGATATAAGAATAGATAGCAAGAAGCCTGCCACGGCCATACAGTTGATAAGTAATAAAGTCTCTGTGTGTTCACTTGGCTGCGAGAGACATTTGTTCTGACTGTGGACCAGGCAGGACCAGGAAAACTTCAGCTACACTAAAATATTTTAAAATGAGAGTTACCATACACAGAGGGATAACCTCCTCTCAGAAGCTGTAGGATATCAAACTCAGGATCCTTTCAAGTTATTTGTCAGAGAATTTCTGGAGACCCCCAGTACATTCCAGGCTATTGTGATTGTTCTTGGTACATATTTCATGGTGCAACTCAATTGCTGAAGACATTATGCACATTTGTAACAGGACATAGAAACTCAAGCTGACATGAAAACGTCTTCTCTGTTGGCTAGTTTTGTATTGTTTTACAGTGTCAGAAACTGATATTTAGGCTGCTGGATAAGAAAAGACACCAATAGTATTATATAGAAATGTGCCCTAGAAGGTACAATAGTGACTGGCCTGGCAAGATACACCCAATGGAGCAATAGTTGCCTGACTGTGATGGGATTAAGCAACTGCTTTCTGATTTCAGTTAAGGCTCACTCCACAGGAGGGAACTCACACTGTACTGTAAATCTAGCCATGGATCTGTAGTTATAGAAGGAATATGCCCTAGGAAAGAAACTATTATTGTTAGTTGGCTAAATGGGCATAGCAGCAAGTTGATTTCTAAATTTTTTTTATAGTCATATATTAGTTCATCACAGAAGCTTCTTATTGTAGTGGACAACAGTTAACATAGATTCACAACAAATAAAGTGTAGAGAATCATTTATTATGCAGTGCTCAGCCCCCAAATGTGACATCTACATTAAATACCCTCCCTCATCAAGCCTTAGGGAACATCATAGAAAAGGGAAAGAAAGATCGTAAAAGCAGAGATAAGGGAAGACTGTTGCAAAACAGTGTCTTCTGGACATGACAGGGCCATTAGATGCATGAAGACAAAGCAGCCATGGCTGCCAATAAGTGACTTGCACAAGATCAAGCTAGTCAACATTCCAGCATGAATGAGGATCAGTTCATGAGGTCCCGCCTCTAGCTGAGAATTATTATTGGCAGTTGGTGGCTGCTGGGACCGGGAGAGGGGTTTTTTGTAGAAGTTTGACCACTCATATTTTTCCAGTGGTCCAGGGGATATCCCTATTCCCATTATAAAGAAAAAAGAGAGAGGGAGAGGATGTGAAGTTGGGAGAAGAAAACGGGCATGGACCAGAAGAAGTGTGTGAAACAGAGTATAGGACTGATGTGCTAAAAATTCATTGCATATCTGTATGAAATTCTCAAAGAATAGATTTTAAAAAAAAAAACAAGAAAAGTTATAACTCATGCTGATAAGCATATCCATTAAAAGGATATCATTATTTACTGTTGGTGCAGCTAGAATTTAGTGAATTCATGAAACAGTATCTGTTCTTCCTTAGAACAATGAAAATCAAAATACATTATTCCTTGATAATCTTTTTTTTGGTCCTATACCCTTAAAGATATGAGATCAGCACCCCATAGCTGTAACTGTCAATCTTATGTCCATTTCAGAGTTGGTCACAAGATACAAGACAAAAACATTCAAAATGCTACCAACAGTGAATGGATAAAAACAATCTGGTACACACCACATATATGCACAGTGGAATATTATTCTGCCTTAAAAGGAACAAATCTGGAAGATATCTCCAGTACAGAAAGAAAATTATTGAATGTCTTACTTGTAGAAGCCATATAATAGGTTAGTAAATTGGTAAGTGGATCAGAAACTCATCAGGTCTAGACTTTGTCAGCTTTGATGTCCCTGTGCCAGCCACAAGTGGTGACAGCAGCAGATGGGAGCAGCAGCTGGTGACTGATTCTGGAGTGGCAGACCTCATACAAACCTTATTTATCAGATACTTAGCTCCACAAGGGCTACAGCTCTCAGGTCAGACTAGAATCTCAGAACTTTTGTTTTTTTTGAAAAAATACTGTATTCTTGATAATTTCATTTCCATTGAAATATGGTCATATCCAGGCCCCATTTCTCTTTCAGCTCCCCCACATCTTCCTGTATTAATGAGTGTTTCTGTTGCTGTATAAAACACTGATCAAAACCAACTTGGAAAGGAATGGGTTTGTTTCAGTTGATAGGTTATAGTCCATCATGGAGGGAATGTTGCTTATTGGTTTACTTCCCTTTACTTGCTCCCCTTGGCTTGCTTTGCTACCACTCATACCATCACTGCCTCTCTGTTGTCTTTGCTGCTTATTTCTTTATGCTATGGGCTCGGCATGCACTACTAAAAGCAACCAAGAAAAGAGCGCCTTTTATAGGAATTAATGATGCAATCCAGGGTAAGTGGCACCAGAGAACATCTCCCAGTTGACTCACTGTGTGAACACCCTCATGATATAACCAGAGGGGAGGTAACTGGGCCAATCATGGAATCCTCTCCCATATATAAATGCCTGCATTTGCATGTACCAAGTGTAACATGAATTGCTCAATGGTCTTATAATTTTTTTTAAAAGCCATATATTGGGGTGAAAGATGAAAGATGAAACATCAGAGAAACAGAACAACCCACAGCCAACCTCACCTCATCAACTCCTCAGCCTACAAATCTAGACTTCCTGTTTACCCACGCCTTATATACCTTTCTGTGCCATGCCATCTGCCTTTCTTCCTAGTGCTGGAATTAAAGGTGTGTGTGTGCTTCCCAAATACTTGGTAGCAAAGACAAGAGATCTCAAGTGCTGGGATTAAAGGCATGTGCCACTACACCTGGCTCTGTTCCCAGTGTAGCTTTGAACTCACAGATCCAGACGGATTTCTGCCTCCCAAGTGATAGGATTAAGGGTGTGTGCCACCACTGTCTGGCCTCTATGTCTAATCTAGTGGCTGGCTCTGTCCTCTTGTGCCCAGATAAGTTTATTAGGGTACACAATGTATTGGGGTACACAATATATCACCACAACCAAGCTTTGCCACACCCATTACATTTATCATCTGCTAGGCTGTCAGGAGAAATGCTTTCCTTTTGTTGTAGATAGAAATGATTACAGGGATCATCTAGAGTTCACCCAGGCATTTAATAGCAAACATTCTGATACTACTAACAGCTAAAAAAAGCCTTGGCTAAAAACCGTGCCTTCAGGAATCAAAGCAATCATCTGTGAACATTGTGTGGTTTTTCTATGGAGTGTTCAACCTAGCTGGTGCTGCTAAACAGTAGTCTTGCTGATTCTGACTAACAGTACCTTTTCTCAAGGCAGAAGCTGCAGCAAAGCAGAATGCAATAGCTGCTAATTGGAGAGTCAAAGTGTTCCATCCACCAATACTCTTGCTTACTTGCAAGAAAATGAATATCAGAAGGAGTACTTACAATAAGAATTTAACGAACTCCTAAGAAATTTCCAGAAATTTTAACTGTATCTTGGCAATGCTTAACACCCGCTCAGTGCCCCAGGAAGGGATGGACCTTCCACCTCTTTCTCAAAAGAATATACAACTGAAGTTATGTAGGAAAAATAAATCTAGAGATATAACAAAACAATAGTAGGTGTAAAATTTGTTAAGGGAGGTGATATAATTTTATTACATGCAAAAAGTAGCTTATCGTGACAAATAATGGATATTTGATTTAATTACTTGTAAAAACAATTTAGACATCTTTATCAAAACAAGATACTACATACCTTAAGTGCATAGGATTGGAAGGTGAGATGAAGAGTGTTATGAATGGTAACTCCCAGGTTTCCCCTCTACATATGCCTAGATTCCTTAAGCATCCATCTCCTGTTAGGGCCAGCTTCCAGGTCTCCTTCTTATGTAACTACTCAGTAATATGTTAAGCATTGTTAGCCTTCATTCATTCCTTTTAGTTGCAAATATAATGAAGAAAAATTTAGTATTTAAACGTTTCAGTGTCTTGACTCTTATGTGGTTCTGTGAAAACACTATCCCTGGGCTTCTCTATGAAACAGAACTGTTTTCAGATTTCTACACACCCAAAGTCCAGTTCCTATCTTACCTTTCTCTCTAATAAGGCTTGACTTTCCTTTGTTTCTCTCAAAAAGCACTCCTGACACAATTACCTCCATGTAGCCAAATCCAACTCTCAACAGAGAATCCTCTTTAATTAATCCATTTGCAACATTTGATACAAGTGATCATTATTTAGCTTTTGCAACATTTTCAAGGCCTGGATACCAGGATAGTACAATTACGTTTTGTGATTTCCTGTGGAAGATCTTAGATGTTTTCTTGAATCCATTTCATAACACTTACCTCTATACTGTAGCTGGAGAGTTTCTCTCCAGGTCCTGCCAAATCCCAGCAGTCCCACAGCCCACTTATAAAATAAACACACAGATGCTTATATTATTTAAACTTTTTGGCCTAATGGCCTGGGCTTCTTGCTATCTAGTTCCTATATCTCAAATTAACCCACATCTATAGTCTAAAATTTTGCCATGTGGCTTGTGGCTTACCGGTACCTTATATCTTGTTTGTCATGTTGGTGGCTGGTAGCATCTCTCTGACTCCTCCTTCCTGTTCACCCAATTCTCTCTGCTAGTCCTGCCTATACTTCCTGCCTGGCTACTGACCAATCAGCATTTTATTCATCAGTCAATAATAGCAATACATTCACAGCATAGAGAAGATCCCACAGCACTACACTTATGTAGATTTCAAGTTTTGGTACCTGCCATTCCTTAGATCCAATATAATGCTACAAATGTTGTCTATGTTCTAATGAGCCAAAATATTTATTGCCAGATCTGATTACTTTATAAAATTTTAGATTGTAAGTTAATACAATCATTAAAAGGAGGTCTAAGACCATGCGGATACACAAAAACATTTAGAACCATTGCTGGTTGAATGACGATGGAAAACAGCCCACCAGGCTGGATCTGTTAACCCGTAAGACCAGTTCTAAAAAATAGACATTATTGAGGTATTTCTTCACGGTGACACTTATTCATAAACCCAAAACCCAGTTACTCTGGGGGCCTTCAGGATGCTCTCACCCAGGTAGACCAGAAGGTTACCAGGATGTACAGAGGTAGGTTAACAGTACAGCATTTCCTGATAATGTGCTTCTCAAATTTATCAAGTATTTAACAAACAAGGAAAAGGGGGGGGGGGACGGGCGCACCACAAATGTCAAAGTGTTGCCTTTGGTAGGAAGAACAAATCAAAACAAAGAGCAGTGTACACGTCACCAGTCACTGTAGAGGGGGCTGCACCAGGCGACAGACATCCTGCTGGGTGCGGACAGCTGCAAATACAATCATGACGTCAGAGATTCTCAATGCCTTCAGACACCTGATGCTCCCCACCAGACCTTCAGGGCTCCCACTGAAAGGGCATGTGTGCAGACACTCCTACCAGATAAAACAGCTTTCTCTTGAAGAGAAGAGAGACCTAAGGCCTTTTTCTAGTCAAGTTCTCCATTGGGCCAGAAGCAGTTCCTAATACTGTATGCAGAATTGGGTTTGTGGCAGACAGAGAAAGCAAGATTGATGGAGAACTACTTGGATGAAGGCCCACACCGACCGAACAGGTCAATGTTCTGTATTGGAAGTCAATTCTGGATCTTTGAAGCAGCCTCCCACGGCTGCCCATCTCCACCGGATTAATACTATCCCTTTGAGACCCATCAGGTGCCCACATGAGGTAGATGACTTTGCCAAAAGTGAGGTAGAAAATCTAATAAACCAACCAGTGTGGCAAGAGGTGCTGTGTCCTGTGACCCTGGTCCACACGATGACAGAGAAAGCCCTTGAGTGTCAGGAGGTCCAACCTTACCTAATGTGCACAGGTGACAATGTCACTTCTTTACAGCCCCAGTCTGTTAGAACCTCAGCAGGAGAAAGATACTCTAAACAAATAATTTTGGCACGTGTGTGTGTGTGTGTGTGTGTGTGTGTGTGTGTGTGTGTGTACACACATATTTCTTAAACAACAGGTCGTATCTTAAGGCTATCTCAGAGCACACTGGCTGAATGTTGGCGCCCGTGGCTGCACCGCCACGGTTACTTTGTAACCAGCTTTGCGATGGTTCTTGTGTTTCTAGCAAAACGGTCTGTAGTTGGCTCCTTTAGAGGGAGACTGTTCATATGTATGGGGCTTTCTTGTTTTTAGGGTGTTAAAATGTCTTTTCCCTTAATGTTGATGCTGGTGAGGGTGGGTGGTTTAGCGATGTTTAACTAGCATGTTACAAGTAGTTGTGGGTGGGAGGGTTGTTTGGTTATTGTTTTAATGGATCTTGTTTAATACTATCAATTAGCTCTCATGCCTGGTCAGCCAAAAAAAAAAAAAGAAAAGAAAAGAAGAACTTTAATTTTTAGTAACTAGAGACTACATAACTCATTTGGGTCTCCCTTTTTTTGTTTGTTTGTTTTTGTTTTGTTTTTTAAAGAAGTGAATACAGATCTGGGTGGAATTCACAGAGGCATGTTGCCTAATGTTAGAGTGACTTAAGTCTCTGTTATTGTCACACAAGCTGATTGAAGGAACACACTGCCAGCATGCCTCCCCTGGCAGCAAATCCCTCACTGCCAGCCCTCCTGGGATTCCAGCTGCCTCTGCCACCTCTGGAATAGCTGGGGTGTTTCAGGGCTCATCAAGGCAGTGGGTGGTTGGGGGAATTTCTTTTTTCTTTTTTCTTTTTTTTTTTCTTTTGGGCAAGTCCCTTTTCCCAATTTTGGACTTTTACCTTTAAAACTTTAAATGTTGTTATTGCCAGCCGCAGGCATGATGGGCAATGAGCAGGTGAAGAGCCAGTGGAGAAGCGTTCCAAACCTCCTGTGAGCTAACAGGCTTCTGAATGTATCTCTGTGCTCCACAGAGGAGGCTGGAGAAGCAGCAAAGGCAGTATCAGCTACTGCAGCCTTAAAACAAAGCCCGTGTCTCTTTGGACTTTAAAATGGTTCCTATGCAGCTTATTTTATTTTTGTTTAATCAAATAAACAGAGGGTCTTACTGTGAAAAAAAAAAATTTTTAGATTGTAATATATGTCTGTTCACACAAAAGCTTCCCTGGGGCCTGGAAAGATGGCTCCATTGGCAAAGTGCTTGCTATTCAAGTGTGAAGACATAAACCTATACAAAGCCACCTGTGGTAGCACACATTTTTAAATCCAGAGCTTACACAGTGAAATGGACAGTAGAGAAATGGGAATTACTGGAAACTCTTGGCCATGTATACTGGGATAAAGAACAGCAAACAAGAAAGAGACCGTGCTTCAAACAAGGTGGAATGTGAGGACCAACATACATATAATCTAACCACCATATATGTGTCATAGCAAGTATGTACCTGCACATACATACATGAGAGAGACCGAGAGGTGGGGAGGCCCTTGAAAGTATATAAGGTAAATGAAATCTGACATTTACTGTAAGAAATTTCTCAATATTTTCAGGAAAATAACTCATCTCATAGTCTCACACATCTTAGATATTAAGATGATAATTAGAGAGTAATTTATAACTCAGCATTATCGCACAAGCCACATCCAACCTGTCAATTAATCTGCTCAGATGCCTTCATAATTTGGCCATTAATGTAAAATCTTCATGATTGGTGGTAAATTACTCCATAGAGACTACATTCTTCATTAGCATCTGTGTCACATTGTGTTTGATAAAGTGCATTAAGTAATATATGAATATTATGAAAAAATTATTGTGAAATAATTATAGAAATTCAAACATGCTTACTTATCATGGAAGTACAAGAAGTATGAACATTCATGAATTGAATTGAATGTTCAAAATCACATTAATTATCAAAATGAAGCACTATCTTGAATCTTTAAGATTAGTTTATTATTTTGAAGCTTTCCTAAATTGGAAATTTATTTAGAAAATAACCCTGTCCTAGAGGAGTACAAGAACCCATTTAGTTATTATTTTATGAAAAAAGTAGGAGGCTTGTGTACAGTTCTGTGTGTATTATAATTCACAACAGAGTAACCCCTGCAAACCAATGAAGCTGTGCTTTAATTCCCACTTGTCTACAAATGTTCTCTCTGGTCCTAGTGCTACCTCCATCTAAACCATCATTTTAGTTTGCTTCATGAAATTCAAGGCCAACATGTCAAATTCTGCTTTGAAGATCTTTACAACCAACCTTTCCAGTCACCAGCCTGTATACTTTGTTTCCAGTTCTTGGTCTTCAGGATTTCCTTTCATAGCTCTCTTTGCACACAGGTCCATACAAAGAACTAATGCCATATCTTAGGATTTTGGGTGTTTATCTATTATGGATCAATGATTGACCTTAAAAGTAAAGACTGATGAAAATACTTTTGTAGACCATAGGCGATGGCTTAGAGCTAAATAAGTAGCAAGCATGTTTCCTGAATGCTGGACTCTGGTTTCAAGGAATAAAATATACAAACTCAGTATAGTCACATTTTCTTGGATCCAGGTACTTCCAACTCCCACTGAGACTGGAGTCCTTATATATTGTGAACAAATTTACTTACATATAATGTATAGTATTCCCTAGATGGCACCCGCACAATTTATAGAATTTCAAGATTCTCAATTTGCAATAACCATTAAGAAAGTATTAAAACAGAAGGATTTAGAGGCTATTAAGAATAATTATTGGCTTGTTGACTTATTTTCCAAAATTTCCTTGAATACAGCTTAATTGCATTTATAAATTTTAAATATATTACTTCAAACATTTCATTTGAAATGCAATGCTAATTTCATTTTTTTCTTTTTATTATCAGATACTAATAGTACAATATGAAAATCACTATCACATTTATACACATGCATATAGTATATTTTGATCATATTCCTAGTCTCTGATACTTTTCTAAACCTTTTCTTACTTCCATATTTCCAATAGTCCTCACACCTCTGAATTTCATAAGACAAAAATTGAAACATGGCCTTCTGAGTTTGGCATATTCACATAGTAAGACAATCTTCAGTTCTGTTGTTCTTCACATATGTTATTTTCTTTTTATGGCTTAACAATTACAAAAATAAATCTTTTAAAATGTGTTTTCAAATAAGCTGTATAATTATTGATTGGATGTGTGTGTGTGTGTGTGTGTGTGTGTGTGTGTGTGTGTGTGTGTACAGGAGCCATTTGTTAAGAATCAGGTGGGTGGCTATGAGTAGTGGTGCACACATTTAATCGTAGCACTCCGAGGCTGCTCCAGTCAGATCTTTTTGAGTGCAAGGCCAGCCTGGTCTACAAATCAAGCTCCAGGACACCTAGGGACATTGCAGAGAGAAACCCTTGCTCTAAAAACAAATGAAACAGACAAAAAGGATTAGAAGGATTTGGTCAAAAGTGTATTTTGAGGGTTTCTATTTCACCTAATCAGTTTTCTGCTTGTTTTGTTATTGGTAATTTGGCCGAGTACAATAGTCTGAAGATGGATATGTGATACCTCAGGCATTGCACTTTTTCTTAAGAATGCTTTTAAAGTCATTTGATTTTGTATCTCCCTGATGGCTAAGGATGCTGAGCAACTCCTCTAATGTCTTTTGACTATTTGAAATTCTTCCTTCAAGAATTTTCGGTTTAGCTCTATAGCCCATTTTTTAAAATTGTATTGTTCATTATTTTGATGTCTAGTTTCCTGAGTTCTTTATATATTTTGGAGATCAGCCCTCTGTCAGATGTGGGGTTGGTGAAAATCTTTTCCCATTCTGTAGGCTGTCATTTTGTTTTATTTAGTGTGTCCTTTGCCTTACAGATGCTTCTCAGTTTTAGGAGGCCCATTTATTAATTGTTGCTCTCAGTGTCTGTACTAATGGTGTTGTATTTAGCAGGTGGTCTCCTGTGCCAATATGTTCAAGACTACTTCCTATGGGAGGCCTTGCCTTCTTGTGGGAGGGAGTGGGAGTTGGGATGGGAGGGGGAGGCTGGGGAGGCAGGCGGAGGGAAGAGGGGTATCTTTGATTGGTGTGTAAAATGAATGAAAAAATCTTAATAAAAACATTACTAAAGAAAGAATGCTTTTATTGATTACTTTGATATAAATCATGTGATTCTTAAAACTTTTTTGGAAGAATTTTATAGCAATTTTGATGAGTATTATGACACATCAAGAGATCCCTTTTAGAAATGTCATCATTTAAACCATTCCACATGTATGGCAGTCCTGTCCAGATTCTAGAGTCCTCTACAAATTCATTCCTCAGGTATTTGTAGTCTCTAGATGTGGGATGACTCATCCCTAACCAGCTTGAGGGCCAGACCGTCCAAACAAGTAAAAAAGATCCTTTTTGAGAGCCAGCCTGAGTCTGCCTAAGGGTCTTAGCAACAGCAGCTGAAACATGATCTGGAGATGGCCTGGACCAATGAGAGGCAGCTATGTCACACCAGCAGATCCATATTCATCAGACCTTCCCCCAGGGTGGGGTGGAGTGTATATAAGGCTTGCCTCTTCCTGCATAAACTGAGTTTCTTGTTTCAACATTCTCCTGAAGCCTGTGTGGTTTGACTCTGTGCCTACTTGGCCCCCACCTCCAAAGGGAACAACAGCAAGGACCCTGCTACATCTAGACACCATTACTGTGTCTTTTTCTTTTAAGTAATATATTTTATTATAACTGTGTGTTCATGAACTGTGTTGGGGTTTGCCTGCCATTGTGGGTATGCAGGTCAGATGACAACTTTGGGGTGTCAGCTCGCTCCTTCCTCCCTTCTAGAGGTTTTTCTAAAGTTGTATGGTAAGCATTCTTACTCATTAAGCCATCTCACTGTATGATCCATTGTTTCATATCGTCACTTCTGTTTGCAATTAGTTATTTTCTTTTGTTTTAAAGTTATCATGAGGTGTCTTCCTATGTTCTTTTCCAGCAAGTTTGTTATCAAACTTACGGGAGAGGTATGGAGGTTTGTTAGTTGATTTTGCATCCTGATACTTTACTGAAAATGATAGTTGATCTAAATATTTTCAGGTGGAGTTGGGAAGGTCTACTAAGTGTAGTATTGTATTATCTGCAACTCTTTTCCTATTGGCGCCCATCTTATTTTTCTGTTGTGTTATGATTTTGCTGAGATTCCAAGAACTAGACTCAGTAAGAGGATCAGGGTGGACAGACATCCTTTTCTCATTTCTGATTTTCGATGAGGTACTTGAGGTATTCACACTCAATATTCTCTTATCTGTTGATTTCCCATGTGTAACATTTATTATGTATGGGGATTACCATATGATTTCTATTTCTTATTCTATTTATGCAATACATGTTTTTAGATTGTATTGCCTCTGTTTTTGATGGCATGTTGATCCATTTTTGCATTCCTAGTATGAAGGTATGAAGCCTACTTAATCATCATGTGTATATTTGTAATGTGTTTCTGAACCCCTTTTACAAATGCTTTATTGAGGACTTTGGTGTCTGTTTATCAAGGAAATGGTTTATATATATTTAGTTTTTGTTGTGTCCATATCTGGTTTTATGCCAGAGTAGTTATGGCTTGGTCGAATGAATTCATAACTGTTTATTTTCTTTATGAAATATTTGGAGCAGCATTTTTATTGCTGCCTATTTAAAATACGGTAGAAATCACCAAGGAATCTGTTGAGTCTCAGAGTTTTTAATTATGTGAGATATGACTGCTTCAATGTCATTACTAATTATAGGTCTGTTTAGGTTGTTTTGTAGTCTCTTGATTCAGTTTCCATGGATAAAACATGCCTTGAAATTTACCTATTTGTTCTAAGATGTTTAATTTACTTGATTTATGTGATTATTAAATTATGTTAATAATCACAATGTGGGGAATCACAATGACACAAACACAGAGGACAAAAGAATGAAAAGTGGACATGAAAGACAAGGCATTATCTCTTTCTTTCCAAGGCGATAGAGGATGGGTCTGTGGTGTTCTGTCCCCAGGTCTGTCATTTTACAGTTTACTTGCTGTGGAGGGCATGGATATTTTGTTGTTGTAATGGCCAAACTGGTTAGAAAAGAAAGGGCTGTTTGTAGACTTAGCCTGGCCTCAACTTTTGCCTTGAGGAAAACACTATTATAAACACTCCTGAGCTGTATTCTTGTTTGTGTTTTTTCATATTTAGGCCCAGAAAAGCAGTAGAGGAGCTACTCTCATGATGCTCCTGCCAACTGAGGCTGATAACACTTTAGCTGGATATACCATCACAGCAGAAGCATTCGGGGACATTGAAAGTGATTGAGGAGCCTTATTTTTTTTTTAATTTGAGATTATAAATTAGTTACAGCATTTCTCCTCTCCCTTTTCTACCTCCAAACCTTCCTATATAACCCTTCCTGCTTTTATTAAAATTCATGTTCTCTTTTTCAATAATTGTTATTACATGCACACGCACACGCACACGCACATGCACACACACATATTCCTAAATAGAATCTGTTTAGTCCAGATAATGCTACCTGTTTGTATATTTTCAAGGCAGCCCGGTGATGACCCGAAGGATGCAGTAGTGGCACACAACTTGGAGGTACCCAACAGCTTCTAAGTCAGACTTAAGGCCTGTTCAACAAAAGGGGAGACTGTGGTCTGGTACTGCAAACCTGGCTAACTACCCAGTGCTAATGAAGTCATGTTTATTGGAGGAGAATCTATAACCACGAATTTACTAAGCCAGCATAATCCCTAACGACAACCCATAAACATTTGTCCTTATACCCACAACTGAGTGTAGTCTTCACCCCAAGCAAGGAAATTTTCTTTATCATCAAACAGAAAACCTTATCCAATCAGATGCTGAGTTGTAGAGTCCAGTCCTAATAAGTGCATCTATTCTTGCACCCAAGGTTCAGAGTACATTGCAGAAGAAGGGGCAGAAAGATGCAACGAACCAGAAGATTAAGGAGTTTTCTATGAGACTGTCTTCTAGTAATATCAGAAGTGACACCCATAAAGTCTCACCGACACAATTCCCCAAATGTGAGCTGAATAAGTATGATACCGGGGGAACAGGCTAAGCTGGCTGGAGAAAAGTACATGAGGCTCAAACCTACACCATAAGCATCTGAGGAAAACTGGAAACGGGAGAGGTGGCCTTTGTGGTGATACTTTACTTGTATGTTAATAAATAAAGTTTGCCTGGAGATCAGAAGTCATAGCCAGCAATAAACAGAAGTCAGGGGGTGGTAGCACATGGCCTTAATCCGACCACATGGCAGGCAGAGTCTTCGTGCATTCAAGGACACAGCCAAGCATGGTGACACATGCCTTTAATCCTAGTACCAACCATAGAGTCCTGGAGGTCTGTATAGACAGTCAGTGACAAGGAAGTAAGAGCCAATAAGAAGGCAGAACAGCAAGGCAATAAAGGCACAGGTCAGACAGGAAGAAACTGGTTCTCCTGGGAAGCTATGGTGGTGTAATGAGTAAGGACAGCTGGTGGCTATTCCTATTGCTCTGGTCTCTACAGCTTTCACCCCTGCATTTGCCTCTGGTTTCTTATTTAATAAGAATGTTTAGAAATTCATCTACAGGCCTTTCCCCCAAAGAGCAAATCAGTTGGTTTACAAAATATCTTTCAGGATCTCAATTTTGAAAATAGTCAAATGAAAGTAATTTGCACTGTGGAAAGTACAAATTCCTTGAGGAAGGCACTATCCATTTTAATGCTCATTCATATTCATCTGTGGCTGATCTGTTTCTTCTTAGAGTTCAAGCTACATGCCCAATAATAGGTATTGTTATTTATTTTACAAACTTGAAGATAGTAGTTTTGAATTTCATATGCTTTCTGTCTACTGATTGTTGTCCTTTCCTTGATGACATGCCCCTCATGACCCCTTGAAACTTGGTACAGTGTGGAGCAGAGGGAGCAAAGGAAATACTGTCTCTTGCTTGTCATATTCCTCCACAAGCACACCTCTGAATGTGTGAAAAACCTTTTTCTAGAATGTGTTAATATTTCCTGTACAAATTATGGTAAAATGGACAACTTTTCTAATACAAACAATATAATTTAGTAATAATTATATGAAAACAAAAATGTATTCTTTGTGTACCTAAAAGGGTTTATCTGGTCTTCTTTTGCATTTAATAACTTATTGTATATATTGTTTAAGCTTAAAACCCTTCTTCAAAAGTATTAACATCAGTGAACTGGTCAATAATACTACTATAAAGAAAAGACTTAAAAGAAGCAAGCAAACAAACATTTTAAATTATAACTGGCCAGTAATGAATTGCTAGATGCCAAAAGACTAAAATATAGTGCTTCATTAACAATCCTTAATCAGTTTAGCATAAATGAAATATGTAATCAAAGCAGAAATTGTAATTCTTCACAAGGAGGTAAAAATGACAATTATTTTATGGTATATATATATATATATATATATGTAGAACTTTAAATACATATTAACTGCTGCTGCAAAAGGGAAGTTTTAACTATTAATTAAACGTATTGTATACAGCTTTTATTGTAATGTTTTGTACAACTGTGACTGCTGAATCAGTTAAATCTGAAACAACTTAAAGTAAAAATTCTAACATCCCTATTACATAGCTGAAGACTTTATTTGCTGATGAGTTTTAGAAATAATCTGTTACATTGCCTTTCATGATTTCATGATTTTCTTCTCCTTATGCAGGATACTGTTCTAAAATTGGTTTTAATTTATAGAGACTATAAAGAGCAGTATTTAAGTAGTATAAGAACACAATTCATATCAGTATTGTTGCTCTAATCTAGTACCTGAACATATAATCAATCTAAGATAAGGACATATATTTATCATAGCATGTTAGGATGCTAATTCTTGACAAAAGTTCATTTTTACTTTGGGAGAACTTGTTCTTACAGTTAGTTCCATGGGAAGATAGAGCCCACTGTTTAACCCATTCTTGACATTGCATTTCCTTAGGGAAAATACTGGAACTCTTCAGAAGTCATTCTCAATATAATGTGACAAACATGTGACAAGTACTGCTCTAAAATTAATACATACAAGTTTGAAATTCATTTATAATTTTTCAAAATACTTTTATATTTACTAATGATTGGATTAGTAATATCATATTGAAAATTATCTATTATCCAAGTTTAACTTATTTTTCGCTTTCAATTCCAGTGTGGAATTAATGAATCCAACCGCCAAGTAGGGGATAAACTATAGACTTATTTTGTTGAACACAGTACTACAGACAAGGCATGTAGAAACGATATGACTATTCACTTCTCCTAGAAAGATAAATATGAGTTTTTAAACACCCCCCTCCCCAAAATGTAAGGGAATTTAAATAACTGTATAAGCAGTAGCTTTTGGAGAACAAAAATACACTCTAAAATTTTGGTGACAAAATTTTGTCCTTGATAAGGTATAACAACAAAAATTTGTAAACATGCAGAACTCTACATTTAAGATGAACTGATCATCTTGACACAAATCTCTAGATGCTGAAGAAAGGGTCTGAAGGAAGGGTAGCACTGTGGATTCCTACAGATGCTAATCACTGCTTCTCCTAGGGGAACATCTGTTCCTTTTGTGTGTTATTTTTTTTCTTTAATACTTCAGTGAGTGAAAGAACAGTGAGGAAGGAAATCTAACTTGAAGGAGTGCTTTCATCACACAACACAGCTGCACATAGCAGGAGCAGTGTGAAAGACAGGACATAGGAGAGCTTCATCTTCACTTTGATTTGAGTTCAGTAGCCAGAGAACACTTAACAAATCAAATCATTTTGATACTAACAAGAGTTGCAAACCTCCTGAGGTCAACCTACGTGCACCGATGGATAATACAGCACTGTGAAGGATGCTCTAAGGCAGATGGGAGAGTTGGGAGACCTAACACTTGGGCAACCCAGTTCAGTCCCAGGTATGCTATGCTCATTTGCAAAAAGAATTTGAGCAGATTCATTCTAAACTAAAGTCCCCATGTGGTCGAAGCCCTTTCTGAGCTATTTCGTTTTGAACAGATCTTTAACCTTTGCTGTACTGTTTCCTGTGCCCACTGTCTTTTCCACACCACTTCTCACGAGCCTTTAAATATACTATATCTTCTGTATCCTTGGGGACTTGGATCCATCCAGAAAGTGTCTTCTGTTTCTTACATAAATATAGACCTTAGTCAATTTATTAAATTCAATACTGCCAGAAATCCAGGTACCACTTTTGATAATTCAAACAAAGAGAGACCAAGTATAAGCTGATGATTACAGAAATGAAATACCTAGAAAAGCAAATAGAAAGTAGGATACCACACAGAGATTAAAGTATACCGTATCTCTAGTAGGAAAATAATGTCCCCAAATTCCCAGAAAGTCCAGGACCATATTTCTAGAAACTGTGAATGTCGTGAGCATATTGCTAATGAAAGGATAGGTGAGCACAGTCTCTCTCTGTTGCTTTGCCTATTTTTCATGGAATCTGTTTTGATATTCTGTTACATTGCACTTTCTTCTTCTAACTTTCAAGATAGTATGTGGTGGTATTGTGTTCCCCAAAATATTGTGTACCCTAATAAACTTATCTGGGGTCAGAGAACAGAAAAGCCACTAGATACTTAGGCTAGAAAATGGTGACACTCACGCCTTTAATCCTAGCATTCCAGAAGCAGAAATCCCTCTGTATCTCAGTGAGTTCAAGGCCACATTGGCAACAGTCAGGCATGTGACACACGCTTTTAATCCCAGAAAGTGAGCCTTTAATCCCAGGGAGTGATGGTAGAAAGGAAAAATATATAAGGCATGAAGACAAGAAACTAGAAGCTTCTAGCAGCAGTTCAGCTGAGATTCATTCTGGATGAGGACTCAGAGGCTTCCAGTCTGAGGAAACAGGATCAGCTGAGGAATTGGCAAGGTGAGGTAGCTGTGGCTTGTTCTGCTTCTCTGATCTTCCAGCATTCACCCCAATAACTGGCCCCAGGTTTGATTTTATTAATAAGACCTTCTAAGATTCATGCTACAATAGTATCCTTTTTAGACAGTTGTTACCAGGAAAAAGAACATAATACTTCTTATATATTATGTATTATGAATCAGGAATGATATCAATAAGTCTAAACAACAGCATCAACAACAAAATGACCTTAGTTTCTTGTAGTGATATACTGTGTACCCCAATAAACTTGTCTGGGGATCAGAGGACAGAGTCAGCCACTAAATTAGACATAGAGGTCAGGCAGTGGTGGTACACACCTCTAATTCTGTCATTCTGGAGGCAGAGATCCATCTGGATCTCTGTGAATTCAAGACCTCACCAGGCTACATGAGAGAAACAGAACCAGGAAATGGCAGCACACAACTTTAATCCCAACACTTGAGATCTCATGCTTTTGCTTCAGAATCACATATGCCTGTAAACCCAGAAAGTAATGTCTGGGCACAGACAGGTATATAAGGCTTGAGAAAAAAGGAACTCACTCTCTTAAGGCTGGGGATTTCATAGAGGTAAGACTGTGACTGGCTCCTTCTGTTTCTCTGATCTTTTAGCTTTCACCCCAATATCTGGCTCCAGGTTTTTTATTAATAAGACTATTTAGCAATTCGTGTTATAATTTCTTCTCCATCCATTAATTTTAAATTGATTTTTCAAAATTGACCCATCAATTTTCAATAATGGTCAATTTAATACTAACTTATCTAAATGTCATACAAAACAAGCAGGAACCCAATGAGAAGAAGTCACGGCAGCAGCCAGAGTAACAGACACTGTTGAAAAATAAATTTTCTTAAAATGGTGAATATCATAATTTCATGGATCTACATATCATGATAGAAGCTATTTGAGTGTAGCAACAGATTTCTTACTAAAATATCAACTAGGAATACATTTATGCGTTACTATCAATGAAATTATATCAATTTTGTTTGTAGTTTTACATATCAGGTAATCAAATTACAAATCATATGGGAGGCTTGCTGAGGCTTTCTGGCTGTTAACCTACATGAAAAATACTGCTCTGGGTTCAGTAACACACACTGCCTCAAAGGAAGACCTATCCATATGGGCAATTACAGGCAGGTACACCTACACACACATACAGAGAGAGAGAGAGAGAGAGAGAGAGAGAGAGAGAGAGAGAGAGAGAGAGAGAGAGAGAGAGAGAGAGAGAGAGAGAGACTGGGCCCTCCTACAGTAATCACAAATCCAGAGAGCATTCCAAAGATATAATCACTGATTTTCTGATGAAGGAAGTTCTTCAATTGTTCGTTCCTCTTCTCAGGTGTCCTTAATTTGTGTCCAGATCACAAAAATTATCTCCAACACCTTCCTTCTGCCTAGATATCATGTGGATTCTTTGGGATGGGAACTCAGATCTTCAGGATTGCAGCACAAATACCTTAGCCATTAAGCCATCTTCTCAGGTGTCTACTTCGTAGCCATTTGACCCATGCAACTGTAGAATTTTGTTATTTTTAAAGTTTGGGAATGTTTTTCTTTATCTCAATTTTAACATAAGCCTCCTGCTTTTTGCTGTATGGCATGATGCTCTTGGGAAATGCATGTGCTATGCTATTGCAGTGATGGTAGCACTGAAAAGCAGCATGATGAGTGAGAGGGTAAGCCTTTGCAGGTCCATGGAGGCCCCTCAATGATTTTGACCCTTAGAGGAGGCAAAATAGGGAGACAGTAGAACATGGCAGGAACAATCACACCATCGCTCACTCAGCATTTAAGAATCACCTGCTGGGCACACAGAGACCTGCACAGTAAAGAAGCCCCCACTGGCTTCTCTGCAGGTCATCTCCACCACAGAGGTGACCAGTGAAATAACACAAGATCACTGGGGTTTGGATGTTTTCTGTATTTTTTTTTTTAAGGAAGCAGAGATTTCTGGGTAACTGCATTTTTTTTTCAAACAAGAGAAAAATGTTCAGGTTTAAAGTAAGATAAAAGGGCAAGTTTCATTAAATGAGAAGCCAGTGAGGGCTGAGAGGTTCTGATTTGTAACTATAAATTGTGTCTTGTTTCACCTGTGGGTCCAGATCTTTGTATTTAATGTAGAGCAATGAAATGAAAACATTTGTGATAAAGAAGCATTTTCCCCCTTAGGTTGAGATAATCGTTGATGAGAAATCATCTATTTAAAATAGAGGAGACATGAACTAATAACTCATAAGCAGAGAGTAACCGTAGTTACAGTTATGAACTGAAAGTAAATCACACCTAGAAGTTGAAAGGGCATGGTTATCATCTTTGAATAAGGCTTTCAATATGTAAAGCTTGACATTTGTAAGTTATGAATGCATCAGTTCAGATGAAAATCAAAATGAAGAGGCTGGTTTGTAATGTGAGTTTAGAGCAAGTCATCCATGGCACATTTCATTAATCCATCTGTGATTTGACATCAACTCAGAAAAAGAAATCAAATAAAGTTAACTGGTTAACTGTCCATGTAATTACACAAACGTGGTACGAAATTATTAGAGTTTACCATAACCTCCCATACTTATTTAGATATATAATATTATAGAAAAGGAAATTTTAAAATACGAACCATTATTTATTTTGTTGCTGTTTTCTTTTTAACTCTAAATCTTGACAAAATGTATCTGAAATTTTTGCTTACTGAAATATAATATTCCAATCTTTGGTGAAGATAAATGCTTTTCGAACTATTGTAAAATTAGACAAGAGAATAATCATGAGCTTAATCATTAAAAATATACTTTCAATTTTTCTCTTAAGGAATTAGATTAAAATAATAACAAAAGATGAAACATAGCTGGAGGTAATGATTTAAAAATTAAATCTACACATTTGAAAATAAGGTGACTATTATTTATTATTTGAAAATCTCATCCAATACAGTACATTTACTGTTTTCCTTAAAACTCGCCTATATTTTTATGCTACAGAAAGATACAAATTAAAGCTATGTGTGTCTTACTCCAGTTTCACCATTGAGAGTACATTGTAATATCTCATTGATGGCTTTCAGTGCTAAACATTGATTATTTGCTTTCTTACACTTTGAAGAGACTTCAGTTCTGTCTACAGGTGATCTGCAGATGGCCTAACAAGCAACTGTTTCACTGTGTAGAAGTACAATACAGCATGCATTCAGTTCACACTTGACTGTGAAGCTTAAAGTCTGTCCATTTTCCAGGCTGTTGGTGTACAGCATCGCACTGCTTCTTGATGCTGGAAGGTGCCATGAATCATTGCTCCCACTCAGACAGCATTCCTAAGAGCAAATAACCACTCCTCTACTAGCCACTGTACACCATGATTTTGGGCAGAATAGAGGCATCAATACATATTTTACTTATAATGTCTTGAAATTCTTACAGACTTACAGAAATGTAAAGCCTTCAGAAGTCTAGGCTCATTTGTAAGCTGGAGTAGCGTTCTGAGACAATTTTGGAGTACAGTGATGTTATTCATGGAGGTCAGATAATGAGAAGGTATTGTAAAGAGAAACCTCCTTCTCTTTTTGGTCTTGAAATTATGCTTTTCTAGGAGAATCTATCCTAGTAACATGAATATTTTATGTTCCTCTTTGAAAATCTACACATAGTTCAATGTTGACTGATGAATTAAGTACATACTATTTAGAAGGCCAACCCAGGAAAACATATATTGTTCTATATATTATGGAATCTGAAAGTGATATAACACCCACAAGAGATACTAAACAAACATTTGTTTAAAGAGAATGGTTTCCAAGAACTTTCAGAGTAAATTAAATAAGCTTCTAAAGTCTTGAAGTGGTAATGAATATTTAAACATTTAGTATATACATACATGCCTATGTTCATAGAAATGCTTAGTAATATATTTGGAAGTGTGGGAGCTTCAGGGTTGGCCAGGGAATGGTGGAATTATTCAGTGAAGCAATTACAGAACTCCTGTTATGGTCACTCCTGTTTCTTACTGCTTTTCATTGCAAATTTAATGACTCACATAAAGCTAAATGCTTTGAAATAATCTTCTCAGAAGCTATCAAATAGTTTTATTAAATAATCAATTGCAACCTAGCAATTTAATGGAATGTTGAAAAGCTTTCACATGAAAATCAATCTAAGCAATTTTTTTTAAAAGAGGAAAACTGTGTTTCAGGCTACCACTGTGAAGATAAAAGCAATAAAACCAAGTTTTGCTTGTTAGAGTGTCTTACAAACCCACCGTGCCTGTGTGAATACAGATATGTAAACATCCAGTTAGTTATGAAGCAGTGCTGTGCTGCCCAATAATGCACTCATAAATCCACATTCACTCATCCTCTAGAAGATGACACAATATATAAAAAAATCACTGGACAATTGACCTTTATCAGATGTATTTCTTTACTCATACAAGAAAAATTGTTGATTGATTTTCCTTTCATATTTTGTACCTTGTATTACATAGTTCCTCAACATTCATAGGATATTGGAAATACAATATATTCTATATAAGGTGTCTTTAATGATTTGAAGTACATGGTTTCAGCTACTGATTTCCAATATTTAATACATCTATGGCAACACTTTTCTTTTGGAGAAATACACAAAATCCCCAGACTATACATACAAAACAAATGTTCTTTCTTATGGCACACGATATTGTGTAAGATTCAAAATCATTTTTATATTGTTAGTATTTGTGAGTGTGTATTTATTGAGTGTATTTGTGCATGATGTAGAGAGTGTTCATGCTATAGGGAGCATTTGAGGGTCAGAGGATGACTTTGTGGGGCTGGTTCCCCCAGTTTTCTTTACATGGGTTCTGGAGATCAAACTGAAGTCAGCAGACATGCAAGCAAGCATATTTACACAACAAATCATCTTGACAGCCTGACAATTATGTTCTTAATGCTGATTTAAAGTGATAAATTGTTTTGACAATCTTATCTGATATAAATATTTTAATAGATTTCATATAAAATACATTTCGGGTCTCTAGGTGTTCAATGTATGTGTCTGTTTTCCTAGCTGTGATGAATAATTTACAGATATGTCTTTGCAATGCTCTAATTTGTTTAAATAAATAACACTTTAGTAATACACTAGAATTATTTGCAAACAGCCTCAGAAGAAAATATCAGTCTTGTGAAAAGTGGAATCCTATGGATTGCTATATCTATACACCAGAGATGCTTGCATGACTGCCATTTTTAAGTCTGCACACTGTAGTGATGTAAACGTGAATATCTACAGTGAGGCACTACGGATGAATAAAAGTCAGGCATAGCAACAAAAAGATTTTATCTTGCACAGGCCCATGCTTTGCTATCAAGTATGGATATGCGTATTACTTACAAATTCAGAGTTTTTCATTAAACGTACTATTTGCATATGTATGTTGCTAGACTTTGAGAAGTTAATTCTACAAAATTGTGTGGCATTCCAACTTTCGTCACAGGCATCCTCCATATACCACTGGGTACTGCAGAATCCAGAGCATTTACCAGAGTGTTATTACTCTAGGTACACATTCCCTTTGAAGATCTAGTTCAGTGTCTTATGACAGTTCTTCTCCACATTAACATGTTTCAAAATCACTTGGAACACTTACTAAATTGCAGATCACTGAGGTTTATCTCTAGAATTCCTGAGTTGGTAGATCTGATCAAGGCCTGGAAATATTAATTTTTATTAAGTTACTAGCTGGTCCTAGTACTGATGACCCTCCAGACAGCTATTTAGTGATGCTAGTAGTTTCTTCTTTCTACTGTAGTGAATGTAAGACAGCACTGAGGAGTACACAGGGAGTCTAGAAGGTACTCATTGTGTTAATATGGTTATTTACAAATAGTGCTTTGAAGTTATTAAAGATCAAATTATTTTATGCAAGCTGCCTTGCATTCATTTGTATTCCTTGGGCATTATATACAATTAACACATCCACAAGTATATTTGACATTTCCATTAGATATAAATGGCCACTGATTTATAGTAGTTTATCTTACAATTTTTCAATTTACAATGATGCAAAAACAGTAAGCATTCTATAAAAGGCATGTTTTTAACTTCAAAATTTTACTTTTTTGTAGTCTAGTAGTATGAAGTATAATAATACCTTCTTGTGATGCTGGACAGTGACAGATAGACAAACATACAATCACAAGAGTGAATAATTGACACTATAAAGGGAACCATGTTCAAAAAATTGTTTGTATGTATTATATACATGTTCAGTTGTATGTGCATGCGTGGGATGTGAACCTTCCTCATTTGCTTTCCACCTTACTTTTTGAGATGGAGTGTTTTAATAAACCTAGAGACTAATTATTGGCTACTCTGTCTGGCCAGTTAGTCTTTCAGAACTTGGCATCCTCAACATTAGGATTATAGGTATACTACAGAACCTGGCTTTTAAGGTAAATTTTGGGCATCTAACCTCAAGGCCTCATGCTTGAAACGCAAACAGTTTTTTTTCTAATGGAGTCATCTCTTCAGACCCTACTCCATAAATTTTTTAATGTAGATGTTTAATAATTTTCATGTGATAGTCAACACTTTATTGCACAATAGATATTATAGTTAGTAACCCTGTTCAACTTTAGTTTAATGCAAATGTCATAAACATACTTCAGGTAGGAAAGGCCAACTCAAGATGCTCAGTAGAGTAGATATAATGAATGAATTTTCACATTATGATTTCTTCAACATATAATGAAGTTACTGGGATGTAATCAAATCATAATTCAGAGAGTGATGAAGCTCTTTGCCAGCTGGCTTCCATTTTAATGTTATGGATACCTAAAAGAAAAAAGATCAATTAGATATTTTGAATGTCATCATACTAATTCAATTAAATGTTTCTTTGGAGGCTTTGTTTAACTGATGTTTCACTGCTATAAATGAAAATACTCTTATGGCTGAATATTGTAAAATTTAATTAAATATTACTCAGTGGATCTGCTGTCAATTTTGAGTCAGATATATAATTAATGGCATGATTTTGTTAAGATTGAATTTGCATTTTTAACCTGAAATCTCATTTTAATTTATTGTGATGCATGCAAAAGAGATGAATTTAATTTTTATTAAAAGAAAATAAAATAAGTTAAAAGTTGACAAGAATTAAATTTGTTGTGACTATCTCTTAAGTCAGTTAAGTAAAAATACAGCTTGATAAAATTGTGGAGTATAGATTATATTATATTTAGTAACTACAGAGTTGACATATAGAAGCATATAGATGTAGTTTTTCATTCTCTTCCTAAGCAAATATCACTGCCTTTCCTACACACCAACCATAGATTTCCAAATTCTACTCCATGAATGACAAATGACTTGTAACAGTCTGCTCTTATAGATCCACTTTAACAAGTTTCTACGGTCTCAAAGTGACAGAAGGTAGTGATGTTCACATCTGTAGAGCACAGAACAGGCTCTCGATTTCATCTGCTCTTCTTCACATGGACACTGTCTGTTTCTTCCTGGTCCCTACCACCTTGCCTCAGAGCTGCAGTCAGTGCAATGTTATTCTTTCTTTGTATGTTTGCAACAGCCACAAAGAATGAAGCTGGTGAACTTCATGGCTTGTTTTAATCACTGTGGTCAGGAAGTAGCAGATAATACTTTGCCTCATAGTCTCTTGACAGATTCTAGTTACTTAGCCACATCCAGATGCCATAGAGGCTGGAACACACAGAGCGTTTTGTCCCTTGCCAACTTTCTAATTAAGATGGGGACATGGCTTTTATTGGTTAATTTGCTGTCTCTGTAGCATTTGCATCCTAGACTGAAATGAATTTTAAAATGAACATCAAGATGCTCATTTATATGCTGCTTTCAAATGAGAATGCAGAGGCTGACAGTAATACACTCAAGCTCTTCCTGTAATTCTGGATTGTTTCAGCTGCTTGAAATAAGAAGATATACACAATAATTCTCACACACCATTTATCACTGCTCCCTTCATAACTAGAAAGCCTAGAAGAAGTGTCACAGTCACACAGCAAAATGTTCACAGAGGAGCAGATGTGTGTTATTAAGAAAGAAAGCCAGCTCATAATGATTTGAGTATATCTAGAATACTTCTGCTGGATATTGGGAAAAGGAAAGGAAATGATGACCATTGAATACTTCCTCTGTAAGTCAGAGTTATAGAAAGGAAGCAGAGCTTAAAGTACCAGGTGACCTGATGGGGAATTTTGGCCCAGGTTGTGAGAGAAGTTACATATAGTCTTACTACTTTGCCATCAATGTTAGCATATTGGTTTTAACTGATTGGGTTTTAGATATATAAATTAATTTTCTATAATTTTGATAAGAATTTTTCAATTGTTTCCATGATTCTCTAATTCAAGTGAACTAAATCATTTACAATTATGAAATTAATTTTGAAGATGAATAGAAGTAATTATTTAGTTCTCAAAGAGAATAACAAATTGGGATAGTCATAATTCATTAAATTTTGAGTTTTAATTGTGCTTTGTAGGAAAGCCTGACACACTTTGAACTCTAGAGAATATTTTCTTTTCAAGTATTTTTGGACTACTGGACATTCCACTTCTGTTTATGACTAACAGTAATTTTATAAAATAATTATCAAGTTTATTTACTGATTTTTAGTGACAATCCTAAAAAGTAGCATTGTGTCCTAAATATTCATTAATGTGTAGCTCTTGGGAAAGACTTACAGTCAAGTAATAAAGAATAAACTTGCTATGTCTCATTGTATCTAATGAAAACTCGGAATCATTGCTGCAAGCTCATTGGATCAAATGCAAAACTGTTCTTCGCCTAGAGCCCAGGTAAACAGTCTATGTCAGTCATTTTAATAGAGTGGCCTTAATCAAAATAGTGTGTTAACACTACAATAAACTGCTAAAAGGGGAACCAAAATTGTTAAAAATATGAAGATTTCCTGACCAAAGTAAGAGCAGCTCTTGAGTTGTGGAGCACTTTCTGATCAGCCCCAGTGCTTAGACAGGATAGAGATGCTGATGCAAGACATGGAGACTGTTCAGGGGCAGGAATGTCCCGGAAATGGTGGCCAGTTGTTTTGGCACAAATACTGCCTGATGCTGGAGAGATGCCTGCTGAAATTATTACTCAGTAGGAAACAATAGCCTCTCTGATGTTTCATGATGTCAGTGGCAGAGTGTGCCTGACGTTCTCAACCCAAGACATTTTATTTTTGTCTTATTGCAGTCCATAGATAAATACCCACATGGGTATCATAGATGAGAATATAGAAAGTATGAAAGCAAATGTCTATGAATTTTTCCCGTATCACAAATGTCAGTTTTTAAAAAAACAATAGTGAAATTGTATCGTGAATCCAGTGAAATTTATTCTTGAACCCAGCATGCTACAAAGCTTTATCCAAAGAATATTTACCAATTTCTTTGAATATGTCAATGGTTTGTTTTCTGAATAATTTGGTGTTGCATTTTAAAATTTTGACCTTTGCCTTTTGAAAAAATAATACCTGTCACACTCATTTTCCAAGTTCCTTGGTATATTCTCACAGCCATCCTTTCTTGATTCTTTGTCAGTGTTAATTGAGCTTTAATTCTAAGGATTTGTTTCTCAATTTGTGAATTTATTGAGGATGGTTTTACCCTGATCTGTAGGTATATTTTATCTAGCTAAATTCACCAAAGTCAATGTAATTCAAGCGCCAAAAGACCACAACTGTCAAGCTAGATTATTATGCACATAAAGAAATTTATCAAAATTGAAGGGAAAATAAAAACTTTTAATGATAAAAACAAATGAAAGAAATCATAACTAGTAGGCTAGCTCTACCAAAAACACTAGAAGAAATGTATCAATCTGAAGTGAAGGATAAAACCTTTTGAAAAGTCACAGTTCCTGAAGAAACAATTGCATAAAAGTTAATCAAAACAATCTAAGAAAATTCAGGAATTAATACACAACTTTCAATAATGACTCTTTCATTTCATGACATGCAACCGAGATAAAAAAACATGGACTAACAGATTGGATTACAAAACTGAATCCTTCTTTTTGTTGCCTCCAAGAAACACCTTCCAAACAATGATAGACACTACCTTAGGGTAAAAGAATGACAAACAATATTCTAAACAAATTAAATTAAGAAGTAAGCAAGCATGACTACATTCACATATGAAAAAACAGAAGAGATAGACAAGGACATTTCAGTTCATACTCATTAAAGGAAAAACTCAGCAAGAGAATACTACAGTTCTAAATACTTACACTTCCCAAACCAGGGTACTTAATTTCATAAAAGAAATACTCCAATGAACATTTTTTAAAAATAGGAAAAAAATCGTATGTTCCATATGGAAACACACACACTACAATCAATCAATCAATGATCAAACAAACAAACAAAAAAACCCTCAGGATTGCCAAATAATCATGAAAAATAAAATATATTGCTGGGAGGTATTCCTAACTGTATTTTTAAGTTATACTACTTACCTATAGTGATAAAATAGTATGATACTGATATTAAAAGCAAGCACATTCAGCAGCAAAATAGAATTGTGAACATCAGAATAAACTCTGGCCATCTTATCTACAAGACAAAAACAATACACTATGAATGAAAGACAGCATCTTGACTAAATAGTGCTAGTCATACTGTATCCCTACATGTATAAGAAAGCAACAAAATCCTTATCTAGAACTCTACACAAAATTCCACTCCAAATGGATCAAGGGAATCAATGTTAGACTGGATACCCTGAATCTAATAAAAAAAGAAAGTAGCAAAAATACTTGAATTTACTGGAAAAGGAAAGACTTTGGTACAGGAAACTGGTACTGCAGACATTAAGACCAAAAACTGACAAATGGGACAACGTGAAATTATAAGCTTTGTACATCAAAAATTGTTTGAGTGAAGAAACAAAACAACCTACAGAATGGGAAAAAGTCTTTATAGCTATTTATTTATCTTGCAGTAGGTGAGTGTAAAGGATATGTGATGAGCAAAAAAACCAAACCAAACCAAACAAACAAACAAAACAGCAACAACAAAAACTGAACTGCCAGAAACAAATAAAAATAAAAACAATCTAGTTAAAAAGTGGGCTATGCACCATGAAAGTATCTTCCTCCTGCTGCAGATGGGAACAAAAACAGAGACCAGGTGTCATGCAGAGTAGGAGACCTTGCAGCACTCTAAATAGGATGTATCCATTTCATCCCTTCTCTCAGAGCTCAAGGAATCCAGGGGAAGAGGAGGTAGAAAGTTTGTAAGAACCCAAGGGGATTGAGCACACCAAGAAAACAGGGTCCTCTAAATTAACATGAGAAAGTCTCATATAAACTCACAGAGACGGAAGCAGCAAGCACAGACCTTTCACAGATCTGTACCAGGTTATCTGCATAGACATTATAGCATTCAGTTTAGTTGTTTTTGAGTGTGCAACCAATTGGGTCACTGATCCTTCTGCCTTCTCTTGGGTTTTGTCCTTCTGTTTGGCTTGCCTTGTTCAACTTCGATGTGGTGGTTTTTGTTTTAACTTATTATATTTTTTGTTATATTTTAATATTATCTCTTAGAAGCCTGAGAGACTAAATGGAGTGAGTCCAGATGGGAGGGGACATGGGAGGTACTGGGAGGAGTAGAGAGAAGAGGAACCATAATCAGGATATAGTAGACTAGAAAACAATGTTTTTTCAATACAAGGGGGGGAAAGTAGATCATAGATCTAAACAGAATTCTCAGAAGTACAGTGTGTGCATGTTTCTGCATGTGTATGTGCTTCTTGTACCCAACCTCCAGCTTGTTTATTTTGCTCTATTCTGTTTTTTTTAATTTTATCTATTTTTAAATTTCCTATTTGTTTTCTAAAAAGAAAGAAGTTCTGAAATTGGATGGGTAGGAAGGTGGAGAGGATCTGGAAGGAGATGAGGAATGGGAAACCATAATCAGAATATATTGTATGGGAAAAAAAAACCTGTTTTCAATAAAAAAGAAAAACCAGAAAACAAAGAAACAAATAAATGAATAAATAAATAAATAAATAAATAAATAAATATAAAATATGAAGTACAAATGGCTAAGGAAACATCTTTAAAACATTTAAAAATTTTAACCATCAGGGAAATGCAGATAAAAACTGCTTTGTGATTTCATCTTACCTCAGTCAGAATGGCTAAGTTGTTTTTTTTTTTTTTTGTTTTTGTTTTTTTGTTTTTTTTTGTTTAATAATGGCATGGATGTGGGTAATGAGAAATAACTCTTTTCCACTGGTGTGGATAAAAACTGGTGCAGCCACCAGGGAAATCTGTGTGGTACTCTTTCTAAAAGCTAAAAATATATCTACCATATTTTCCAGTTATACCACTCTTGGGCATAAACACATTGGACTCTGTATGGTACTACGGAGATATGGGAGCCATAATGATCCAGTTCATGGCATCTTCTTCATTTTCTCAGGAATATTCTTTTGAGTTTGGACTTGATCTCAGAGTTTCAGGAACCATGTGTTTCATGGACATGAATGCATTTTTTAAATTTATTAGCTTTCACTTATTTACTCAGTACATTGAGAATTTGTTGATATTTATTGCTCAATGTAGGGAGACTACCATCTGGACTACTTTTATTTTACAATTGCGTGGAAATTAATAAAACAGCTAATTCATTTGAATTCAGTTTGAGTCAGTCTCTTTTTATTTTATGGTACCATAACAACTATCAGAAATGATCCCATGAGATAAGCAAAGTCACAGAGACTGATTTCATATTTTGTTCTAAATGTGCACAAAATAATTTTGAAAAATTCTATTATTTATTCAATAATCCATTCTCATGCAGTTCAAATATTCAGATGGGTATGTAGGACCATCAAGCACAGAAACATTTTGATAGAACCAACTGCTCATAAATTTGATATATTAGTTGTATAGTTGCATTTCTAATATGTTACATCTAAAATATTAATGAAGATGCAGGAATGAAGTGGCATGAAAGCATTAAAGATGATCTGTATTCAGTTTTGTGTGACGTTATGCCTGCTTATTCCTGACAGTATGATAGAGCTTAATCAACTTTATGCCTCAGAAAAAGTATTAGAAAAATATAAATGTGTTGAAATACTAGTATGTGAGACAGGCATATCTCCAAATTAAAAAAATTAATCTAGGAACAATGTATTGTTTTATTGTACCAGGCATCACGCTGCACTGGAAGAATGTCAATGATAACTGAACTGTTACCTTGGTCATGCATTTGCATTTAGAAATCAGCCTAAAGGCGAAAGAGTATAACTAAATACTTATTATTCAATGGAGGTAAAGTATTTATAGAAATAAATTAATTTTATACTTTACAAATTTATATACCTTATAAAATAACTATAAAATGGTAATCAAACTGATAATTATCAGTTTTTACTTTTTCTGATTTTATTAGTAATGTATTAATTATCTAAAACTAATGATGTAAAAGTTGTAATAATGAATAAATAATCTTTCTCGCTATGAAAGTAAGACTCAGATATCTTATTTAAAGTTGCTTCTAATCAATAGTTCTATACAGTAGAACAGTTCTTAAAGTAGCTATTATGGAAATATTAAACATAAAACTCATGAATTCTTGAATATTTGAGAGGAACTTTTATAATATACAGCTGATGATTAGTGTATTTAGAAATTACACTCTACTGACATGTATACTGTGGATGAGAGAAACTCTGCCAGTTTGAAACCAGCAAACAGAGGTGAGACAAGACACACAGAACACAGATTGCTCAAAAGGCAGCAGTGTGTGCCTGTGTTCTGTGGTGACAGAATAGATCACCCTTTGTTGTATGTCCATTGCCACTGAGCTAACATACGTCCTGACTGCCACTGAGTTAACATAAATCCTGAATGTCACTGAGTAACATACATCATGTATGTCCCTGAGCTAACAAACATCCTCACTGCCACTGAGTTAACTTGGTTGCAGGACTAGCTAGCCATACCAAGTTTCTGTTTAAGAGCTTGAAGAATGGGGGACACACAAGCAAAAAAACAACAGCTGCTTTCTCTCTTGTTCTTTACATAGGCTGCCACAAGAAGGTGTGGCTCAGAGTCAGGGTGGGACTTCCAACCTCACATGAATCAGTGAACTAGAAACCCCTTACAGGTATGCCCAGATGCTTGGTTTTTAGTGCATTTTAGATGTAGTCAAGTTGACAACCAAGAATAGGCAGCCATCACACAAGCCTAGTCTTTGTGTAATTGTGTATTTACTAGCATGCATTGACTCACATCATAGATTGTGAGGACTTCAAAAACACATCTTTGTATTTCTTACCCAAAGGAACATAGTTTCCTTACTACCTCCATTGCCACTCCTCTGGATCTACCTAAGATCACCTCTCCTAGAAAGGTCCCAGTGAAAAAGTTGTAAGCCTATTCCTGTGGGACATGGGATACAGAATAGGGACATGTAGACTAGACGGTCCTATGCTGGCCACGAGAATATTCTCTAACATTGTTACTACAGTCTGAGGCCTTCTTTTCTTGCCCACTCCCTTCTTCTACAGAAACTAGACCTACAAGGAAACATGGAAGTCCTGCCTTTCCTCTTCTGCCTCCTTAGTCTTCAGCCATTCACTGTTTATATCACTGTACAAGGCAGTGTGTAGCTTCATCCTACTCAATATGCTACTGGGAAATCGACTGACGCTTTCCAGAGAGAAACAGCCTAAAATTACAAAGTTTATAAATGTTCCCAAAGTTTTATGAAGCCAAAGGCTGATGATGTTCAATGCTTTTTATGGTGCTTGACTTACTGTATCAGTTCACACTTTGTATTTCCCACAGTCTTCATTAACGCTAACATCTTAGATTATAATGGTTGCCATTGTTTTCTCTCAGATTTAATCTCTTCTTCCACTTCCCTTAGACTTTTCTTTACATGTTAACTTCTTCAAGGTGGACTTTGGAGTATCCTCATTAGTTCAATTATATGTAAGTCTATGATATTATGTGTAATTTTATATATTGATTTTTAATTTATGCAGATTACACAACAAAAAGATTCAGTCCTAAATATGAGAAGTTAAAGGCAGAACCTAACCATTCTTTCAGCTACATATAATCCCAAGCCAAATTATTCGACATGAACAAAAGTAAAAGAAAGTAAATTCCAGCAGAATGACTCTGCACTTTCTGAAGTATTTGCTGTGATTTGGATATGAAGTGTCCCCTGCAAATTTGTGTATATTGAAGGCTTAGTTTCAACAAAACAATTTTCCAGGTCTCTGTTCACTGATGAATTCATAATTTGATGCTGTCATTTGAAAGTAGAAGAAATGGTATTACATGGGTCTTCACTGGAAGAAGAAGTAATTGGGAAAGTATCTTTGAAGGGAGTGTCTTGTACCTCTCTCTCTCTCTCTCTCTCTCTCTCTCTCTCTCTCTCTCTGAGTGCTTTTGAATTCTCTCTCTCTCTTCCTCTGTCTTTCTCCCTCTCTTGTTTCTTTCTTTCTTTCTCTCTTCCATAAGTCAAAATGAGTCAAAGCAGATCTTCCCTTTGTAGCATCTGATTCTTCAGGTACTTTTGTCACAGTGTGTGTATGATTGAAAGAAGAAGGCTTGTGTACTTCAGTTGAAACACTTTGATAGAAACCTTAATTATTAAATAAACTGATTAAATAATCAATTTAAAACAAGAAATAGGTTGTTTGTGGAGATTTTAGGGATTTATGATTCATGTAATTATCTTCTGAAGAAATTAGGAATGGGAGACCAGGGCACATCTACAATGTAGTTTTTAATATATAATTCATATGCGTAGTCAATGTATAATTCAGAGTATACTACAAAAAGGATTATGGACTTGGTTACAGACCACTGATAAAAGTACTTCAATAAGAAGACTCAAATTTTGGTTACTAGCACATGTAAAGCCCTGTCTCGACTACAGGACAGTCTATTAAGAGTGCAACAAGAAAAAGAAAAAAATCTATATGCCTGAATTTTAAAATATTTATTTAAGAAACTAAAAATAATCTAAATAGTTGAAAACATGATACCAATTGCATTCTCGATATAGGTTTACCACAATTCAACTTGTAAAATGAGCCAATCAACCAACAAATAAATAAACAAACAAACAAAATTTATTTGCAAGGTGCCATGAGGAAAGGCTCCATAAAGTGAGGGATTAGTGCACTCTGTGCTGAAGAGTGCCACAATTTCAAAGTAGCACACCATGTGGAAAGTATGATATGCCTAATGGAGTACAGATGTCCCAGGTTTAACTTCTGGATTCAATAAAGTTGATTTTTATGAGTGATGTTAATATTTCTTCTGCTTTTATTTTTACAGATTCCTGTCTGAACTTCTGTTGAGTACTTCAGGCTTGGACACTTCTGTTCATGCTAGACTGCACATATGGTTGTCCAGTGCTGTGCACCTGCTTCATGCTTAACTGAACAAAGGGGTATGACCAAAGGTCTGTGCTCATGTCCATGGATGTCCTGGTGTAGAGTTCAGCAGAAGGGAAAAACACATGATGGCTGCACTCATCACAACTTGGGAATTTTTTTGAAATTAGAAATATAATATGGGCTTTTGGATAATATTAGATCTTCAGAATGATTCAGCCTGGAAATTCAAATTCTCTATTATTCGATGCTCATCAATAATTTTAAAAGACATAAGTTTAAATGGATGAATTTTTTTAATTACCATTTTATCATTTAAATTAGTTATCACAGTCAATCATACAACAAAAGATATTACAAAAATAAATAGAATATTGACATTTATAAGAATACACAAACACTCAATTATACTTTTTAATATGATCATCAAAGTGATATTTTGACTCTACAATAATAATTTTTACAAAATCTTTTAGAAAAAATTTACTAGCAAATATATAACTTTTAAATAATCTGCAAATTAATATGAATCAATACAATTGTGAAAAGATCATCTAATAAGTGAGTAGCACTAAAGAAAAGAACAGACTTCCAAGACAGGTCTGGGTAATGTGGAGGTGTCAAACACAAATATATGTACACACACACACACGTTTAGTGGCAACTTTCAAATTTATTATAGGCTATAAAGGAAATTAACACTTTGCTTTATTTGCAAATTGAGCAATAACATGATAATTCTGAAGGGTCAAGTTATCGCAGGACATGACACAAGTTCTTGGGACGTAGGACAGAGCCCATAGAGATTCACTAGAAACTGCTACAAAGAAGCTGAAGCCAAGCATGTTGCATTTCCGTAGCTAGATGGATCCATTTGTCTTTTTAACCCTCTCACTCATGTTTGGAAACATATCAAATCTAGGATTTGAAGAACAATATCAATAACATATCTGAGATAAGCTCTGTTAAATGGAATTTTGTGTGAAGCAATGGCTGGACATTACATGGCATGTCACTTTTGAGGAGACCTCGATTTGGGAGATGTGGGAATGGATGTGGGGTGGCTTGGGAGAGAGGGCTAGGGGGGTGGGAGGAGGGAGGAGGAAGGAGGGGAGAATCTGTGGATACTATGTGGAGTGAGCAGAAAATTTCTTAATAAAGAAAAATGGGGAAAAAAGGAGAGTAGTTTAGAATCCCAACTAACAATAATACAAATAAAATGTTATCACAAATCCTATCTATAGACAAGGACTTGTTCCCCTAGCTAAATAAACACAGCCTTTCCTGAGAATAAACGATGATTCTGTTAAACATTATGTTTCTGCAGTGCTTGAATATGTGTTCTGTAGTTTTCTGTAGTGTTCTGAAATAATCATTTATCAGAGCAATTTGTTTGCTACTGTGACAAAATAAATAGCATCTGCATGAACCTGCATTTTAATTCTCAATAGTAAAATCATGGGCTAGCTTTGTAGCCTATGACTTAGTGCAAGGTAAAATACATATGTTCATTACAATCTACTTTAAAGTGGTACTTAAAAAACAAGGAAACGTGCCTTTCGTGGTCTCTTCAGAGTCTGTCTTAAACATTTGGAATAGAAAGTAGAAGCTTAACACTTTCTTTTTGTGTTATTTGTAAGTTAATTTTTAAAAGTGATTGTTACAGTTTCATCTTTGGTTTTGAGAAATAGCATCTTATGTTTAGGAAGTGCCAAAGACTCTCTTGTGCCATGAGCATGTTTAGTAAATCTCAACTCATAAATGATTGATCTGAAAGAATTAGAAAACATCTCTAGTGTGAGCAATTGGATGTCTTTATTGTTAATCTCTGGTTCACTGAGCATGAAAATCTAAGGCATGGGCTGTGATTACTGCACTCTAGAGTTTTTTCTTTCATGGGCAATTTTAATATTTTCAAAACGAAGCTCTAGCTTCATATTCAAACTTCCCTTTATCCAGTGGTGCTTGAAATGTGTTTCATGTCTGAGTCTCTCAAGTGTTGGCTGAAGTTATGTTTAGGAAATAGCAACAATGTTTCCAATATTATCAAAGAATAATGGTCCAATGTAATGGCCGTGAAAAAAGACAGATGAATAAATTGATGAACAATTGGGTAAATTTTATATCACTCAGTTTAGCTAACAGTTATAATAAGAATTTTTCTTCCTCTACACTGAGGTTTTATGCAGCCATGTGATAATTTCTATCCAGTGATGTATGAGCAGAAGAAATATATTCCTCTTCCAGGTCAGATCATTTATTTTTGATGGTCAATTTCTGCTTCTCTCCATGGTGCAGTATTTATGAAGTGTTTGTCAGAATGAAGCTGCCAGTCAACCTGGCTTTATAAGTTACAACAATGAGCAGAGGCCTCTGTCAACCCACATGAGGCATGTACAATAAATAACAAAAACATTTCTTTTGACACTATTGAGTCTACAGCTCCTACTAGTGAAATACAGACTGACATTCCCGAGACTAAGGCAGAGGTAGGGGACAGCAACAATATGTGGGGATATTCTCTAGGTAATAGAATATATTTCCTTCTCATAAACTCTATCTTTGCTAGTTAAAATTTGTTGCAGCAGTATCTTACATTGTATGATAATTACATGAATTACTTCTATTCAACGTTTAGTATGATAGATATTTGGATACTTAAGTGGCTTAGCATCTGACTAGAGTAAGTAAGGAACTGAATACAAGCTTCTCCTTTCAAAGATGACTAGAATTATACCAACCTTTGTTCTGTTTAGCAAAATAGACAAAATACCAGCTTAGATGTTTTTAACCAAGTCCTGGTTTCTCTGATAACTCCCCTGTTCCAAGCACATTATAATGTAGCTCTACATTCAGGTAGATGCCTGAACCGCTGTTGCAGAATGTGTACACTAGAAGTAACTTTGAAATGTGTGTTAAGAACAGGTGTAGAATATATTTGGAGAGGGGGATAGCTACAGAAGTGAGAGAAAGGACAGTAAAAACCAAGTCAAAGCACAATTTTGCATAAAAATCAAAATCCTAGAATCCAAAGTGCCTTGGTTTGCTGTTGAGTCCTCAGAACTATGTATGAGTCATAACTGTTTGATAATCACATCTCTATCTATTACAATTAAAAAACATATTAACCTGTTAGCATATTGCCAGGCAATTCAGCATCTTGTTTATCTTTCTCTTTCATAAATTACAGATATTTTTGCTTAAGTTTTATTTTTCATTCAATCTGTGGGTTTTTTGTTTTGTTTTTATTTTTTATTTTATTTTTTTACATTCTTGTTTCAGAAACAAATATTTTCCCAAAACATTCATTTAATAAGATTCTGGAGCTCAATGAATTCTTCAGAAGACATTAAAAGCCTCATATAAAACAACACAAGGACACACAAACATACCTAGTTATTAGAGCTTGTCATGGCTCTTCATGTATTAAAAGAGTCACTGCACTTCTGTTTTGATAGACTCCACTAACCATGGAGGTTATTAAATTCTGTGCTTCAAGATATTAAAGTCAAAATAGAGCAATTAAAGATTCTAGATAATATATCAAAAAATTTATAATCTGAAGTTTTGATATGATTGAAATAATATTCCTAAATTATAAACACCCTGCCATTATTTTATTAAAAGTACTATTTGCTGAGTTTGTAATGGAACTGTGACTGGTGTCTTCTCTCTGCCCCTCCCCTCCCCCCTCTCCCCCTTCCCCTCCTCTTCCATCCCCTCCCTCTCCCTTTCCTCTCCTCTCTCCTCTCCTGTCCCCTACCATCTCCTCTCTCCCCTCTCCTCTCTGTTCTCTTCCTTCTCTCCTCTTTCTCATCTCTTTCCCACAGAAGAATAGGCTACTCTTTTTGCAAACTCACCTTTCTCTTTCTTGAGTTGAAAGTATGGTACCTGAAAATTACTTTTGATGAGCAGCTTTTGTAACTGCAAATCTGACAATTCAATTTGCAATAAAATTGTATTTACATTAAAAGATTTTTTTTACCAGTTTGTAGTTCATGTATTAATTTCTCCTACACAGTAAATACATGAGGCTACAGCTTAAACTAAAATCATGATTTACTGAAAATCAGAGCCATCATTTATCCTCATTAGTTTCACTCTGGCCATACACACCTTATTTATAACATCCCCACTATCTTTCCTTCCATAAAACTCATATTTAAAAGTTGAACATTTATAATGGTAACAGCTAACATTTGAGTGGTTTAGAGGGTTTACAGTTTTCTAGTATAGAAAGTTAAAAAAGCTGGAGTTTGCCTGGGCTAGATTTCAGGCTCTTAGTCTTCATGTTGACTTTGATGTTTAGTTCCAATTATTTCATCTTAAAGAAAGAAATGCCTTCCTAAAAGCTGGCTGAGAAATCCCTTCTGGAATGGGCAGATACTCTAATGATTCTCCACCTGGTAACACCCTCTCTTGTTGCTCCTCAGCTGGATAGCCTCCTCTAATCTCAGCCAATGCAGTTTCTAGATGTCATCTGGCAGGCAAGTTTTCTGAATACAATGTTGACAAAAAATTCTATTTAAACGTAAGAATGATTCTGACTCCACAGGTATCTTTTATTGAATATGAACATCTATATTTTATTTGCATATATTTTATTCACATATATATTCAAATAATTACTATATTGTAATTACTGGAAAGGCTATAAGAGAATCAATTATGTTTCCTATAAAATTATAAACTTTTGCCTAAGTTCAAATTAAAGAAGCTGCTCTATTTATCCTTGATTGCATTTGTCCAGGTATGTCTTGTATATCAGTTATAAATTATAGATGCCAACTCATTTGTAAATATCCAACATATTCCTAGTCTTTATCGGAAGGCATTTCATTGATTATGCCTGGAAATATTAGACAACTAATAACTATTCTGTAAATTGATCCACGTAGCAATGGACTTTCCCTTTTCTTGGCAATTGATGTCATTGTGTGAAGACTGTTGCTCTTCATAATGACAGCTGTTTTTACCATAGAGACACCTTTGGTGACTAATTTCTTGATTCTGTTCTCCATATTACAGCATTTCCAAGTCTTGTTCCTGGTTTGATAGATGAACTTTCTCCTGCTGTGATTTCAGTGTCCTTATTATTACAGTTTAAGTTTGGTGGAATAGTTTTCAGAATTTCACCCACCTGAATATATTGTTTCAAAATCAATAGCTGCACTGGCTGTCTTAAAATACAATGCCAAAGTCAAATAAAATAACTGGAGCCATGTAATAATTACACATTCCCTCCCTGAACCTCACATTAGACATCTATTAAAATAGCTGAAAGTGTCATTATACTTTATAGCACACCATAATATTTATGACTTAAAATGAATTTGCATTAAAAAAATTATACAAGAGTTTCTGGAAAGACAAAAGTCTCCCTTGTGTATTTAATTATTGAGCATCCTGATGAATGACTTTGCCTATATGCATTTTGAATGCTTGCAAAACTATATTGGTCATATATATATATATATATATATATATATATATATATATATATTAGATTCAGTCATATAGCAGCTTTATCTGCTATGAATTTTTTCCTTTTGACTATATAGAGTTGAGTAGGATAACTCTAACAATTTATATCCAGCATTATAGTGAAGGATCAATGGGTGTATTAAAAATACTAGCTGTCAACTAGACTATCACTGATACTGATGTTATTGAACAATATTTCCTGACAGTCTATGGACTCTGGTCCATTATTTCTGCCTCATCTAACTTTCATAGAAGGAGCGACTTTGTATCCACATATAATTTATATTTCATCAAATTTCAGCATAAGCTCCTTTGGCTGAAAGTAAAGTGTATAACTTTACCTTTAACCATAACTGGGAATGCATTATTGTGAGATTTGTCAAATAACAGAATCCTAAACTAGTAATGAATGCCTATAATCCCAGGGTATAGAAGGGAGGAAGAGGAAGATTGGGAGTTCACAAATGAGTTTTTGTAACATACTGACTTCAAGACTAGCCTGGACTAGTAAGACCCTGTCTCAAAAAATACTGGGAAGAGAAAGGAAGGAGGGACTACAGAAAAGAAACACATAAAATTCACTAAAGCTAACTCACATTAAGATAAGACTGACATAAATATTTTGTGTCTCAAAGGTAATATAAAGGAAATATCTTATATGACAAAGTCCCAATTCTCTGCTATTTATATGCAGTACTATTTTGTTTTCAATGCAGTGGTAACAGTTCATTTTCTTTTATTAAATGAAATTCTTAATTTTCCTAAAGATTTTATTTTTTTTAGAATTAAAGTCATCAAATGAGATTAATTTATATATCCTTTGACGACATGTCTCTGATGATCAGCTGTTTGTTTTCAGTGTGATGGATGAGTGCTTAAACCTCTGGTCTGAGCTTTGTTTCTCTGGGCTGGGAGGGTTAGGGAGTGTTTCTGGTGGAACTCCCATGTCAAAGCTTAATGGTGATGGAATGGTATGGAAGCATGCATAATACTGCTGTCTCACATAACTCTGTATCAGAATTTTGCAGTTAATTAGAGCATCTTTTATTTAGTGTACCAAATAAGGCAAGTGTACTTGAAATGGTGGGGAGATGTGGAGATTTAGGTATTTGCTGTATTAGGACTGGGAAGATGCTGCTTTTTTGCTATCACTGAGAACTCTGATGCATTTGGCTGTGATAACTAAGCTTTATGAAATATGAGAAATTTGGGAAGAAGGCATTTATGAACTACTTCTGTTGAGTTTTTTGTAATCTTGCATAGCTTTATTAATGGTTTCTAACTAACCTTGAAGACTAACAGTGCTGGTGGCCATGTCAGAGGAGCAGCAGGTGACAATTGAAACTGATGGGTGAATCTCAGAAAGGAAAGGCCCTGAAACCACAGATGCTGGAATGTCTTTTGCTTCTGCTGTGCCTTTACAAGTTTGCTGGTGCTATCTTTCTTTTGTATCTGGTATGTACCGTTAATCTATAACAAGTTGCTTGGGTATGAATGAATGTGGGTTCTTGGGGTAACTTGTTTTTCACCTGTAATACATAAAATGTTTAATCATGTAAAGGTTTTGGAAAAAACATGCTGTTTTTTACTGTTTGTTTTATGTTCATTGTAATCATTCACTTAAAAAACAGAATGTAACCACATTGTAATTCCTATGTTGCCTGAAAAACGTTGGGGTATATAAGCTGTAGAAAAAAGTATACAGTAGAAAGAACACAGGAAAGAATAAAGAATAAAGAAAGAAACCATTGAGAGAGAGAGTGGGTGTGCCTTTCCTTTAGACCCTCAGATAGAAAGTGTAGCATGCACCAATTTCGTGGATTCCTTTTGAGCCCTGTGCTGCTGGAGGCTCCCCACCTCACACCTGCCCCAGCCAAGGCAGCAGTATAACAAGAAGCAAATAATGTGATATTTAAAAGTTGTTATAAACTAATTTATCTAGTACAGATAGTACTTTCCTTCTAGAACACTGTTTCAGGTATGTGAAGCTCAGCTGAAGGTGCTGAGTTCAAGCTCATGTTTCTCCTTGAACGTCTGAGATGAGGAAGGTATTTGAGTTCAGTGGATGCTGGCAATAAATGTTACGGAGATACCCTGGCCATTGCTATCTTCTTTTAGTTTTCAACATCTTACACTCTTAAATCCCTTGGGAAGAGTGTGATGATGTAATATTAACTTTTTTCTCTTTGCTTATTTTATTGGTTCATTTTTTTTTCTTTGATGAGGATGCTGTGTATTATCTATACAGTAATTCTGCCTCTATCCAGGTAAGTAAAATACATCACACACATAGAACTAAGTATAATTAAAATAACTCATTATGAACTGCAGTGTTCTTGGTGTTCTAGGAACGTATGTTCTGACTTAATATTGAATTCCACTTGTGCTTTATGATCTGTTTTTAATCAATGTTGTAGTTTTTTTTATTTAATTCATCTGCATTGTGTCAAATTAAGGCTTTTGAATGGCCCACAAAGTGATCCATGATTCATAATTCTTCTGTTAAATGCTTGTTTCTGGATTGGTATTTCCTGCTAAACAATAGCAGTTACATAATATTAATGCTTTTGCCACTTAAACTTGTACTTCATTCACCAATAGCTACTTGCAATTCTTTACAACTTGTTAACAGCCATATTCCTGCCAACTCAATTATACAGATGACATTTCATTGTGTTAAGTGCCTTGCCAGGGGTCACCCAGCAGGTGAATTGAAACCTCCATTAAAATTGTGAATTTCAGTGTCTCCACGTCACCGAGTTGCCCTGCCTTGGAAAGTATTAAAGGATTTCTTTGGCACATTTTTGAAAACTCATAAGCATTCCTGATGAAGTTTGTGTCTATTTCTTCCAAGGCTCACCCTTACAGTAATATTTACTTTCTATATATGTGCATAATCGAGTTCAGTTATTCTGTTTTCATTAACAAAAAAATTTCCACAAGGGTACTTGGTAGTCATCTAAATCTGATTGGATTTTGGTTAAAGAAGAAAGAGAAAGAAAGAAAGAAAGAAAGAAAGAAAGAAAGAAAGAAAGAAAGAAAGAAAGAAAGAAAGAAAGAAAGAAATAAAGGGAAAAGAAACTTGAATTAATTTGCCTTTGGTTTTATAAATTAACCATGAATTATGCATAGATACTGGTGTGCATGTTAATAAGTAGGGATAGAAGTGTCCTTATCCAGCAAGAACTTTATTTTTTTTTTCAAGATTAAGAAATGTACACATGTGTGTCTGCATGAGAGTGTATGTATAAGCCTGTGAGTGCTTACAGGAATTATAAGAGAATGTTGAACTCCCTAGATTTGTATTTAGATGCAATTGAGATCCACCCAATGTGGGTATTGGGAACTGAACTCTGATTTTTTGCAAGAGCTGTTGGTGATCTTAACCACTGAGCCACTGCTCCAGACCTTCCAATAATAACCTTCAACTGTTGCTAAGCATGCTGAGAGTAGTTTATATTGCATTAAATGAGATTTGAGAATTGTACATTCTTAATTTGAAGGCAATTTTAATCCATATAAAACCAAATGCATTGATAACCAAGTTAAAACAGATGATCTCTAGTTTAAAATCAATAACTTAACAAACAATATGTAATTGAAATTGTAAAATTTCTAAAGAACAGTCATTGACTTATAGGCTATCAACTTCCAACTACACTATCATAGTAAAGACCAAATGCCTATCCACTCTTTCAACAAGGAGTCTCTGATTTATTTCCATGGAGACAGTGTGAGTTCACCATGCAGAGGTCTTCACATTTTGCTGGCTTCATGATCCTACATAGTACTTACACTGCACGTATTTAAAAGAACATAAAATTGATACTCAACCCTGAAAGAATATTTGAGAACATTTGGTTTATTTTTCTATTTTCGTTGATAAAAAGAAAATTCCAAAAAGATAGAGTTGATTCCCAGTAGTTACACAGTTAGTTTGTGGTATGAATTTTCTGTAAATTTGGTATGTGTCTGGATGAATATAGGAAGTATCAGTCTAAGAATTTGTTTCCCAAAACCTTGTTCTTGTTCCTTTCACAGAAATTATTTCCTTAAAATTTGTATAGATTTGGAGTACTGTTCAAGCATTGGAAGCTAACTAAATTTTCTAATCATGAAACAGGATAAAATAATTGCAATTTCATACAATTCCTTTATTACATGGTCTAAAATACCTTGCCAGCTGTTACTGTAACTCATTCCCAGAATATGAATTAGCTTCCAGAAAGTGTTCATGTAGGTTTTTTCCAAACAGAGAACAGGATGTAGCCATTTCTTTCCTCTTCATAGTTCCCTGTAGACACTGCTGATATGCCTTATGAATTTCTGTTTTCTCATCTTTTTTCTTAATATAGCACTGACTTGGGGCAGTAAACATCTGGAAAGCACATAGAGTCCAACTTAACACTGTTTCTTCTTTCTATGCACAAGAAGATAAAGGAAATATCAGAAATTAACTCTTGAATATAAGAAGGTTTATGGTCCTCTGTGAAAATAGCTCTGACTTTTCCCTGCAAAACTGGAAAGGAAGATGCATTAAGGAGTTAAATTTTAGGGTAAGACACCTGACCTCTCATTCAAAGTATTCTTGGATTTAGATTACAGGCCATGTTATGATCATTAACATTACTGAAATGGGCAGAATATACAAGTTGATGATAATTTTCGCACCATAATTGAGTTAGAGTTGACCCCAAAACTGACTGAAGATATACAATTTAGTGTCATGAAACTATCACTTAAAAATAATGAATATCCCTTGAGGGCCTTAACATTTTTCTGCTACATGGTAGTATTCTTTGCCTCACAGTTCTCTCAATCACCCCTTTATGTTATATTAATTCATATTAATTAATTTGTATACTTTGAGATTTTTATATAAATCTCATGATCCTTATGAATTATCTTTTTTCTTCTTTCAGGAAATGTTGTTAGTGTTTAACTACTGTTGTTATTAATATCAATAGTCCATGTCTTTATACTTCTGGTAAGTACTCTGTTCAATGAGTACACCATGATTAACTATCCAATAGATGATTTTTGTTTGTTTTCAAGACAGAGTCATGCTTTGCAGTTCAGTTTAACCTTAAATTCATAAACCACCTGCCTCAGATTCTGAAATGCTAGAATTACAGAATTATACCACTATGCCCAGCTTTAATATCTACATAGTAATTCATGCAATTTGAAAAACGTATACAACTATGAAATAACCAATAAAATCAAGATAATAAATATATCCACTTACCACGAAAGTACCCTAAAGTTTTATCATGATGGTTTCTCTGCGTAGCTTTCTGCCTTTCCTGGAGCTCACTTGGTAGCCCAGGCTGGCCTCGAACTCACAGAGATCCGCTTGGCTCTGCCTCCCGAGTGCTGGGATTAAAGGCGTGTACCACCACCGCCCAGCCTAATGATACTTCTTTTTACAGGCACTGAAAATCGTGAACCTTATAACAGCCCAAGTTTTAAGCTCTGTAATTACCAATTTGTTTGCTTTATCTAGAATTTCATTAAATATTAACAGAATGTACTTCTTTTCTGATATTTCACTCAGGAAGTTATTTTCAGATCCATCAGGTTGTTGCCCCATGCAGCATGTGTTGAATCCACTTTCCTGGCTTCTCTTCAGATTCTATGTTTATCACTGAGTTAAGTGACTTGGTTGCAAAATTTCTTGAGTTTTCTTTGTTTCTTGGCCTGTATAAATCTACAATTTTAAATTAATTCTCAAATTTGAAATAATTTGAGGAATTGTTCCTTTAATACTATCCTTCTTCCTTCTACCTTTGGGGAACTCTATTTGCTCTTTATTTGGTAGCTTTAATTTTGCCCCACTTCAACACTCATGTTGAATAATCCTTTACAATGTGTGAAGATATGTCACTGTGATTTGTTTAATAAAAAGTTAAATGACTCATAGCTAGACAGGACTTTGGGGGCAGAGAGAATGCTGGGAGGAAGGTGGAGATGCCATCAGACACAAAGGAAGCAGGGGTAGTCCAGGTGATCCAGCCTTTCAGAGCGCCTTTCTGCAGTTTCCTCAGAGTTCTGTGTCCAGAACAGCTTCAAGGATGCTTGCTGAGATGGTCCAGTCTCACAAACCAGTCTAGCCACGACTCGATCATTATCTTAATTTTCTCAGGGTCATCCAAAGATTTTAGCACCCCCAGACAACATAAATCAGTCTAGAGAACACAATGCCCACATTCTCAAGAGATGAGGTGGGCGGTTTTCAGTCATTTGGTGGGTTATGGATGTTAGTCATTGTTTAGGGATGTTGTTTACAAATTGTTATTCATCATGGACAGAAAAAAAATGAACAAAGGAGGTTAGCAGAGATCTCTTTCTGAAGAGAAAAAGGGAAGATATAGTATAAAGATGATAAGATAAAAGGGTAGATTGTTGAATCTACTTTTAAACAACCACCAGTCTCAACTATTTTATATTGATATAGATCTTTGTATATTAATACAAACTTAAGATTATTTATGCTATACTGTATATATGTTTCTATTCTTTTTTAAGATGCTGTTCATTTTAAATTGTAATGTAAAGTTCTAGTCCTGAAAGCTATTTAGGATAACAAAGAAACATATGTTAGTAGTTAACAAACTTACAGTCATGTTAGGTATATGTTCAGGGTCATACAAAGATACATTTTAGATAGATAGATGGTCTTCAAACACTTCAAAAATCTACAGAATATGGAATTTAAAAGGTTTTGTTAACATAGGGTTTTTCATAACAATGAAACATATCTGCTGCTAGAAGCAGCAATTGACTTCAGAGAAGATGTTGGGCATCAAAGAAACTCCATATGGATTTTGCTTTCAATGTGGCAAACTAGTCATTTGGATAAGAAACTATTCTTGTCTTGGGTGCTGGCAATATGCTTTACAAACTGGACAGGCAAGACACAAAGGAAAAAGACTGTTAAGCTTTGCCAAGATGAGGCAGGACAGTCTTTCAAAATTCCTGCTTCATAGAAAAGTCAGCCAGACATTCCCTAGGACATACAGGAAAGTAACTGCTGAACTTTGTCAAAACAAGGTATGATAGTCTTTCAAAATTCCTGTTTCATTGAAGAGTCTGCCAGATATTCTAGGCCTGTATGCCGAAAATTGGATGACCCAATATTGCAGAGGAACCTTGGGATTACTGTCCAGGTAGCCAATGTCTGTCATTTCTACAGGTTTGGAAGTGGCTTGCACTGCACTTAATCTTTACTCAGGCAATATTATGTCCTTCTGGGGTCTTTGATGGTGCTGATGTTATAGTTGCAGTTTTCCTTAATTATTGTAGAAGGTGAATTAGGTACAAAGCTTTGGACTCAACAAGATAAAATAAATAATGGAGTATTTTCTCCAAAAATGCCTAATACAAATGGATTGGATATAGTAAATGTAATTCTTACCTGATATTTTTTCTTATTATATATAGTTTTATTAGATTAGAGTTAAAACCTTTCCTTTTTATTTAGACAAAAAGGGGGAAATGTTGTGGAATATTCCCTTACACTGTATGAAGAGTCATTGTGATTAGTTTAATAAAAAGCTAAGTAGCCAATAGCTAAGCAGGGTTTTCAGAAGATAGAATGCTGGGGAGAAGAACATAGAGACACTATGAGACACAGAGGAAGCAGGCCATGCAGGAGGAGAGCTAACAATCCATGAGGCAGGATATAAATTAATAGAAATGGGTTAATTTAAGTTGTAAGAGCTAGTTAAAAACAACCCTAAGCTATTATCCAAGCTTTCATAATTAATAATAAGTCTCCATGTCATTATTGGGGAGGAAATGGTCCTAAAAAAAAGATATTTTAGTACTTTTGAATTTGTGAATGACTTTGAATTGCTTCCATCTCTGAATTTTACTAATTATTCTAAAATTTTCAATCTAGTGATAAGCTCATCACCTACTACATATGAAGCAACTGCACAAAAATGTCTGTCAACAAAGGATATATGTTACTATTTCCTATTGGTCCATGCTTTAGAACCATAATAATTAACCCCAGGATAGCATTTCTACCATCCAACAAATGCAACAAAGGATACATTTAAAATATTGCTCAAAACTATAACTACAGAAAGTTAACTTTGCCATGTAAGTGTCTAACTCTTTCAGAAAAAAATGTCAGGAATATCATAATTATCAGGAATAATTTATCAATAATCAGATAATGGTAGACAAGCTTAGGAAAGGAAATCTTCTCCTCCAGTATTTCAACACTGATTTAACTTATTTCCTTACTGATTTTTTATTTTGAAAAATTTACTAGGAATTACTCTTAGAACATGATCATAAAATAATATGATCAAAATAAAATAGTCACTCTGGTTTTCAAGTTACTAAACTTTAGAAAAACAAACTTTTAAGGGTGTGTTCAGTTTGCCTCTGTAGGCTCAGCCATTAAAGGCTAGATTCACCACCAGTTTGCCACTGTAGTAGTTAAAACTCAATGTAGTTGTACTTAAACAAGATAACAACTGATTTTGTAAATTAAATTAAACTGATAATCACAAAACACTTAATTTGAATATTTTTGCTCCTTGGTGTTTTTCCTCCAATCCCAAAGATGGTGTTCAATGCACAAGATCAAATGATTTTACATAAAGATATATTGATTAGTTCTTCTCTGAGGCAGCAGGAGAGAGGAATGAGTATGAGGGGTGACACTTTCCAGGGCATTTCACAAAAGCAAACATAGAGGTGAAGGGTGCCCAATGATGGCAATGGTGAAAACAGAAACCAAGTCACTCCCACTTTAAATGAGGAAGAAGTTTTCAGTGGGATCTAAAGGTCAGATATTGTAACCAAGAAAGGAGTTCAAATGTTGGAAAAGCCAACTTATGACTTCAGTGACCACATGACGCGAGAGAAACACACACAGTCAATATAACTCTATCAATTATTTATGGTATTTTACCTTAGGAGATTTTGTCCCAAGAAGTATGTGAAAGGAATATTGCTACAACTATATTAGATTAATTATGATAGTTGATATGATTCCAGCCCATATTGAAGACATATTTCTAACAGTTCTATAAACTACTAAAACATTTAAGGACTTATGCCTAAATAAATCGACACTTAATCATAATGTGCAGCTTGGTTGGGGAGATTTTTGCCTAACATGATGAGGTCATGTGTTCAGTTTCAAGAACTGAGAAGAAAATAAGTATGTATGCATATATATATATATAGATATATAGATATATAGATAGATAGATAGATAGATAGATAGATAGATAGATAGATAGATAGATAGATAGATAGATAGATATAGATAAATTATAGATAGGAAGATAAATGAGTTATCACTAAATTTTTATGAAACTCTACGTATACATGCAGTTCTTCACACATATACACAAGCACATTGTGTTTTTAAAGTCAGCTTTTCCTCTTAAATCCACTGGATGATAAAATGTCAAAGAGACTTTATATGAGGTGATATAGAACAGAAAAGAATCATGTACGACAAACTACCATATACACATTTACAGACACTAGTTTAAATCCTTCATACATTTACCAAGTTATCACTTTACTAACCCTATGAGAAATAAATTATACTCATCTTACAATGAGGTAGAGAGAGTTTAATATTGTCATGAAATAACACGGGAATGTTCTTCCTATGGGATATGGCTTCACTATGAATTGAAAGGACATTTAGTGCTTCCAAATTCTAAATTGACTTTTACTTTCTAATACCAAGACACATTATTAAAATAATTTCAGGACTTGACATTGGCAGATAAAAGTGTACTAGTTCTTTCAAGTAATCTAAATAATAAAAGTGAATTAATTCATTCTTCAGTTGCTCTAGGACATATAAATTATCAAGGTAAGTTATTCTAATGAAATCTTAAAAATGAATATACTGAATATAATGGGATTTTTAACTTTCAAAAATGTTATGCTTTTATTGGGTTGGAAAATGGGGGGGGGAAATTCATGTACTAGTCTTCCTTGCAGCTAGACTGTTTTGTAAAATGAATAAGAAGCATACATATAAAATTGGGAGTATAGAGCCAATGTAGCAAAAAACATACAATTTAGTTTGATTACAGTATAGGTCATCTTGGCAGATGAGCTTCTTGCAGCAGATGAGGAAGATTGTGTGAGCTAATTCCGAGGCATGCTGACATGTAACTTACAGTCCCTCTAATGCTCTGCATCAGGAAGCATATAATTACTGCACTATTATGGAGCTCGTGAATAGTCTCCTAGCAATATGCTGAACATCTCGTCTCTTGAGAACCTTCAGAGCTTTACATCTTTATCTGCTGTACTTGATAAAGTTTTGATTCATATATGAAGGAGCAATTCACAAAAAATCACAAAGTGATAAAAATTTTATCCTAAATTTAATCCTAAAATTAAATTAAAATAAAATCCAAAAACCTTTGTGCTGTACACACAACACCCTCCACACACACACACCCCTGGGTTTGTAGTACAGAGATGGAGTACTTGTACAGCACACAGGATCTTCTGTGGAAGATCCCCATCATTGCAGAGAACAAAACATGTAATTCATATGTACATATAAAAGTATGTTAATGTTAAGTATGTACATAATTTAAGCTGATAATTTTGAGATTAATTCCTATTGAGTGACTGAAAGATGCATGAACTCTTACCTGTTCTACAGTCTTACTTTCTCAAAAGTTATATATAATAAGTTATATATATATATGATATATAATAATAAATAAGTTTAATATATATTAAAAAGCTACAAATATTGAAAACAAAATACAAGGAAAGAACATAACAATGATATAGGTGGGAAAATACATAAAATATGTATTATATGTGACCTTTACCATCTTATCAATTTTATGGTTAATAAGAAGACCACATGAGAAAAGGAAGAAACAAAGTGCTAGAGAGGCCCACAGAAATACACAAAGATACCCCCACAATAGACCACTCTCAATGGTCGAGAAACAGCCAGAACTGACCTACTCTGGTGATGGGATGGCCAAACACCCTAATAGTCGTGCTAGAAACCCCATCCAAAGACTGAGGGATCTGTATGCAGAGATCCACAACTATACCCCGGGTGTAGCTCCAGGAGTCTAATTATCGAGAAAGAGGAGGGTTTATATGAGCGAGAATTATTGAAACCAAGGTTGGATAAAGCACAGGAACAAATAGCCAAATGAATGGAAACACATGAACTATGAACCAAAGGCTGAGGGGCCCCCAACTGGATCAGGCCCTCTGAATGGGGTGAGATAGTTGATTGGCTTGATCTGTTTGGGAGGCATCTAGGCAGTGGTACCAGGTCCTGTGCTCATTGCATGAGTTGGCTGTTTGAAACCTGGGGCTTATGCAGGGACGCTTGGCTCAGTCTGGGAGGAGGGGACTGGACCTTCCTGGACTGAGTCTACCAGGTTGATCTCAGTCCTCGGGGGAGGCTTTGCCCTGGAGGAGGTGGGAATGGGGGGTGGGCTGGGGGGAAGGGGAGGGGCCAGGAAGGGGGAGAACAAGGGAATCCGTGGCTGATATGTAGAAATGAATAGTATTGTAAAATAAAACAAAAGGAAAAGAAAAATAGAAGTATTTGAGAAAATGTTTTCAATTTCTCAGAAAAAGAAAGCCACTCCCTTTATTAAATGTTGAATAGAATTTATAATGAGATGTTATACTGAAGATATCTAATTGAATGTTAAAATTCATAGTTGTTTAATAAAAAATTCAAAAGCCTAGAAGTCATTTGATTAACACACGAGAAAATATCAAGAGGTGTTTTGATAAAGGTTCATCATGAATAAAATACGTGTTTCATGGCAACTCTGCTCTCTATTTTAGGGATAATTTCAAACTTTATCCAGGAAGTGAGAAAGTGTTTTCTTATCATCTCATGGCTGCATCGCTCCACCTTCTGAGCTGTGTGGCACCAACGCTTGCTGTGCACAAACTCAAATGGTGGCCAGTTGCTTCTCACCATCAGGTCACAAACTCTTCATGAGTATATAACCAGGACTTACATCTGTAGTTACCTGAAGGCTACATGTTGATGTGTTTTTTTTTTTTTTTTTGTATTGCCCTAGGTACAGTATTCAAGAATTTTCTGTATAAAAAAGATCTATGTAAAAATGGTTTAGTGTGGGTGTAAATTTCATGACGTATATTGTTCCCTAAAGAAACCTTTTGAAAAATGCTTTGCCAATGTGGTATATCCTCCTGAGAAACATGAATGTGTTCTTCAGGATGGAGGGCAGTCAGGAATGTTCTTTCTTGTAATTATTGTAGTATATGTTTCTCACTTCTCAATTATAAATATTTCCTAATAGATAACATTGAGATTACCGTGGCCTTTTTTTCAGGGGCTTACATATTTCAGACACATATTCCATGTGAAAACAGAGGCAGGTTTTCATAAATAATGTCTCATTCAATAATAACATAGCTAAGGCAATTAATCATTCTACCTGAGTAAGTCAGGATTAGCAATGCCTCATTCTAAGGATGCAACATTGAAATTTTTCTTATAGATGGTAATATCCACCTACAAAACATACTCTTTGGTTGAAAATCTTCAGTCGGTATTTGAATTTGATTAGTGTTTGATTTAATCAGTGTACTTCAATGAGTTTTGCATTCCAACAGCCTCTGGAGAGCTACACATTTTATTTCTATTCAATTTAACTCAGAGACTTAAATCACTTTTAGTCGTTTAAATAATCTATGGACCCTCTTTTTAAACAACACACAATTTTTAAACATTTAATTGTAAAATTATTGTAAAATTTCAAAATGCTATCTATTAAATTCAGTGTATGAGTTTTCTAGTTAAGTCTTTTTTTTCCCGCCAGACAGGGTTTCTCTGTTTATCAGTCCTGTAGAATAGGCTGGCCTCAGGCTCACTGAGATCCATCTGCCTCTGACTTCCAAGTGCTGGAATTAAAGACATGTGCCACCACTCCCCATTCTAGGTAAGTCTTAAGAGGTGAACAGATTTTCTTGTTGTTTGAGAATTTCATGCTTGTATGTAATACATTTTGATCAAATCCAAACCCATTCCCCACTGCCAGTTTTTCCTTCCAATTTCACGCATTCATCTTTTAAAATTCAGTATGTTTACATAAAGCATAGACGCAAAACCATCTACTAGCCACGAGTACCCTTTCATAGAACATATCCCTGAAGAAACCTAAATCCCTCCCCCAGAAGCCAGTAGCCACCAATAGCCCCTTAACTAAGGCTAGAGCTTCATGAGTCCCTCCCCATCCTTGCTGGGATTTCACCTGGCTTTATCTTGGTGCAGGCTTTGAATATACAGTCACGACCACCATGAGTTCATTTCTAACAGCATTGTCATATCCAATAAAACACTGTTTTGCTACAAATATCCACCATGTCTGCCTCTTAGACTCTTTGTGCCTACTCCTGTGCAGTGATTTCTGAGTCTTGAAGGGAGAGCATGGAACAGATGCCCCCATTTAAAGCTGAAGATGCCATGGCCTCTTATTCACTGAAAATTGACAAGCTATAGATCTGTGTATTAATCACCACCTACTGCAAAATGAAGCTTCTCTAATCAGAGTTGTTAGATGCAAGGGTATAAAGACAAGAACTTAGGAGAAACTTGGTCACTCTATGTTCATTTAGCAGGATACTAATATTAGATTTTCCCCAGGGCCCATGACTTAGCCTGTCACAGGTTAAGGGCCCAGCTATTGCTAGCAGGTATGAGTTTACATCTTGGAGGGTGGGGCTTAAATCACGTCAGAAAGTGGTTTCTTACTCCCATAATATTTGTGCCACTATTGACCCACTGGGTATGTCATTACTGTAGCTTGCCGCTTTTACAGGTGGGTAAAACTGTTAGTTACTTTTCCCTTACAGTAGCATGCAGAGCTACATGGCACTCCAAGCACCATAAAACCTGGCTAGTAAAGAGGAAGCACAACGTGAATCACAGCCCACATCCCTTACTGGTTTCTTGCCTTCTATGGGTATCCAATTTAGATACATAAGTACACATTCATAAACATTCAGTTTTAGTTTTCACATATGCAAGAATATCAGGATTTGCCTTTGGGGGTCTATCTTATCTCAGTCAGGATTTTAGACTGATAGTCTTGTGTGCTTTTGATTCTTTTATTGAAACCTGATCACTTCCATTAATTTCTAAAGATGTATAATTGATTTTGTATCTAACAAGGTTTTGATTAAAGCTGTAACTTTGTACACTTGTTATTTTTCAGCTATTTTGTTTGTGTGATACATAAGACCTGCACATTCTGTAATGATTAAATGTAACTCTTTGTTGTTGTATGATTAAATGTAACTTTTTGTTGTTTCAAAATTTGTTGTTTGTTGAGGGGGTGGGGGTTGCAGGGCTTGAGACAGATTCTCATGTAGCCCAGGCTGACCTCATATTTTCCGTGTAGCTGAGGGTGACCTTGAAGTGATCCTCCCACTTCCTCTACCTAGGGCTAAGATTCCAGGCCTGTGACCTCACACTCAATTCAATACATGCTTATTTGTGATCACCTACGTGTTTACAAATGTTTTCTCAAGTGTGATATTAAAGTTCAATTGGTGAGCTAACAGAAGTTATTTATTAATCACCAATGAGACCCAATTGTATTTTATAAGGAAATAAATTTTATTTAGTTTGCTTTAATTGCTGTAGGTGTATAGATCTTTTACCATTTCATATTTAATTAAATATAATTAACTAAAATTTTGTTGTTCATATCTATTAATAAAGTAAAAATATTATGAGCATCATGACAATCAAACAAAATCCCCTCTTACTGTAAGTGTGAAGTTATTGGTTTCCAGGCTTGATAATCACATTGTCATGAAGGTCCCTTCATTAGTATCAGGTCTATACCTAAGCTGACTTTTTAGACTGGAAATGGAATAGAAATGATTGCTAAGTATTTTTCATCTAAAAAGAAAACTACTGCATTAATATTTATTTTCTAAAAGAACAAACCTAATACCTAAAACATACAGAATGTCAAAATTATGTATAATAACATCTAAGCTGCTTTTGTACCAATGGGCTAGAATGCTTTCTGATTGGATATAAGGTTCACTCCACACACAGAACTCATAGCTGGTACTTGTACTGGGACAAGAACCTATGACTAGTCATATGCACTAGTAGAGAATCCAGTATAATTTTGTTGTTAAATGAACACTGGATCAAACTGTCTTCTAAATTTTTACCTCTATATACATAAATCTGTGCTGCTCTTGATTTTAAATAAAAACTTTAAGATTATTCAGTTGGAATAAATAATATGTCAAGTTCCATTGCTCTATGTTTATAGACATTATCTTTTAAAATAAATGTTGTAAGTTCAGCTGAGGTTTCATACAATATTTCTGAATAGTTATATAGTCTCCTCTGCTTTCTTAATTATAGACTAGTATAAGCTTACATGATTTAACTTTCTATTCTTTTTGTGTTACTATTATTAAGAATTTTTTTATTCACTTTACATACCAACTACAGATCCAGCTCTCTTCACCCTTCCTACCCTTGAGCGTCTCCTCTTAACCCACCCCCCATTCCCTCCTCCGGCAAGGTAAGGCCTCCCATGGGGAGTCATCAGGGCCTGTACATTCAGCTGAGGAAAGTCCCAGCTCCTCCCCTTGCATCAAGGCTGTGCAAGGTGAATCACCATAGGTAGTGGGCCCTTGTGTGAGTCAATTTCACCTACAAATGAATGGAGTAAACAATGATATGGAAATCAATTTGAGTTTTTTCAGCCCCAGGGAATGTAAACAATGGAAGGGGGCTGAGCAGTTGAACACATTAAACTCAGGTTATTGCAATGTTTTTTGAAATAATCTATTTGAATTTATAGTTTTAAAATTTATTTTAGTTCTAATGTAGTTTTAAACTATCTAATGATTCGGCCGGGCGTGGTGGCGCACGCCTTTAATCCCAGCACTCGGGAGGCAGAGGCAGGCGGATCTTTGTGAGTTCGAGGCCAGCCTGGGCTACCAAGTGAGCTCCAGGAAAGGCGCAAAGCTACACAGAGAAACCCTGTCTCGAAAAAAACCAAAAAAAAAAAAAAAAAAAAAAAAAAAAAAAACTATCTAATGATTCATGTTACTGTGTTGTCCTGTATTGTCAGAACAGAAATGTTTCCTATGAAGTAATTTCTCATTGACACAATCAGCTCATGTAATGTAAGTCTTAGGAACATCATCCTAACAAATTTTCAAAAAGGTGAGAAATGTTCAGAGATCACAACCTCCATCAGAAGGGTATTTTCACTTTATTTAAATCACCAAACATCATTTCTGATAATTTGAATAATTACTCCTGTCCTTTGATATCACTTCACATTAAACACATTTTGAATTTTTTTCCCTGATGTCAGTGACACTTCAATACTGTCTCTTTCACTGTTTACTCCAAGTCCAGAGTATGGAACATGCAGTACATTAAGCTATTTTAATTCTCAATATCAGTGATATTCTAATTTCATTCTAAATTTCATATGAAGGTAGTGATTGCTTTCTTGATTTTTTTTGAGACATATTCTTGTTGGCACTCACATAGCCCCGAATGATCTTAAATGCTTGTCAATACTCTACCTTAAGTCTGTTGTTATAAATATGTGTCACTATTCCCCAGTTCAGAGTTTCCCAAATAGTGTTTATTTTAACTCTAAGTAATATGTTACATTACAGAAGATCTACAAATTCACTATTGCTTTAATGTATCTCATCATATTTCCATTCAGTATTCCTTTAAATAAGGGTAACAGTGACAAAGGTGATGTCTTATTTTTACATATTGTCAAAACTGCTGATTTTTCACCAGCTCTGATCTTCTATCTCCTTTGATGAATTCTTCAAATTAGTCCTATGAAGAACACGAAAGGATAGAAAGGAACATGGGCTACTGATTTAACATTCATTTCGTCTATGTTCAACTAGAGGCAATGAAATATTTTTTATGAACTTCAATGAAGACCAGCTGAAAGGGTGACCTCTGACAGATTTATGTTGTACATTTGTAGAAACAGCTCTCTGGAAACACCCTTTCTCCACATCATAAAGAATGAAATATTGGTGAATGGATCTGTCTACTGGCGGTCTTTAAGATTCAATAGTTCCTGCCTGTAGATGGGGCCAATAGTGAGATTCTCCTTACAGAAGTTAAGAATGACTTTTCCCTTTGCTCACTCACCTTCCACCAGTTTGATTTGCTTATATAACACAGTCTTGTCAGCTACACTCTGATGATATGAAAAGTTTGATACCCTATCAATGTGTCTCTCATCATGCATGTTTGTAATTGATTGTCTCTCATCATGCATGTTTGTAATTGATTATAATGTCAGTTGACCTGGCATCCAGGAGATGACCAAATCACAGGATAAGTCCTCATGATGGAGAGGGTGTAGGCTCACTCCCTTCTCTCCTCCCTCTTAAAGGCATAGTGTATGTACCAATTTCACTGTCCTTCTGTCCTTTACACCTTGTGAGGATGCAGTACTAAGGCACTCATCAAATACAGACTATTCAGGGCCTCAATCTTGGACTTTCTAGCATCCAAAACTGTAACAAATGCATTTATATGTATACATATACCCCAGCTTGTGATAACATATAGACATATGATTGTGCTGAGGAGAGGTAACATAAGGCTGAAGAGAGGTCTCAGTGGGTAAGATTGAGGTAACATGTATAACTCATTGCTCAAAAGGGAAAGCCTTGACATTCAGAAAGAATTAAATTATTTGTAGCTATAAATAATTATCTGTTAGTTGTGGGTCTGTTAGTTATTGCAACTAGCATTGTCCTGACCAATACAAAAATGTGTTTATGCTCTGTTTGAGATACAGCTTTGGTAGAGATGCACAAACAAAAACAAAAACACAATGAGTATACAGTTCTTAATCATGCTGATAATTTTCATAGAAGCACGTTTTTTAATCCAGTTCAATTGAAAAGAATATCTGAAGATTTTTGAGCTCGTCTGTGAACTGAATATGCAGTTCGTTAAAGGATGTCTTCCGGTAAACTCAACCTTATAACACCAGCATCAGTAGCAGGCCTCAGGCCATTATACAGTACAAGTAGTGTAAGTGAGAATGCTGAATCCTTTAACTGTGTCTTGTGGAGTAGGCTCTTTTTCTCAAGCATTTCTGTTGGTCAACAGTCTTGAACTACTTATTCTCTCCAATGTTTTCTAAAACCTCAACTCTTCCCTATCAATTATCAAATGGATTTTGTCTATTTTATTCCATAGAGCAACTAAAAATCCTCCTTTGACTCAATTTACATCTTACATTAGCAGTAATCTCATGCTCACTTTTAAAAAGAATCCATATTGTCACTCACTAGAGTCTAGGAAAGTCTCACAACATTATCTGTGAGAAAGAACAATGCTTCCTTGAAACACAAAACTTATGAGGCTGGAGTTTATTAGAGGAAAGAAGGCATGGACCTCTCACTCCCCTATCCTGCCAGATTAAGGAGTGACAGGGCCTGCTTTGCCCTTTATCAGGAAGGAGAAAGTGATTTATTGTTAGTGGAGAGGTACACTTTGTGATTCTGGTGATCTACATTACTATAGGTAATCAGCTCTCCTGGTGCCAGCTGCTCCTCACATGGACTTCTTCAGAGCATGTATGCTTCCCCTGCTTAATGAGAATCCTGGTTTGTAAAGCAGCTGACTTGGGCTGCAGCCTTTTCTACTTGGAGAGCTACCTTACCATACATCAAGTATCTTTGTCTTGAGCAATTTAGAGTGATCACCCAGCATGGGCAAACCTGCTTCTTGTATGAGTCTTCCAAAAGAAGTATCTGTTTTAAACTTGCCACTGTAGATCCTTTGACTCAACTCCCCAAATCTCTGAACGTTTTTCACATACTATTGGGGTGCTCCTGTGACTAAAAGAGAACAACTTTACAATCATATTATACTTGATATTATGGGATAATTTTATTACTCTCAATGAAAATCTACCCAGTTCTGTACTATTGTACCACAATGATGATGATCCTGCTCTCTGGTCATAATGAGTCAATTCTGCCTATGTCAAGTGTCTACTACACAAACCTATATAAGCAAACAGTACAGAGAAGTTCATACACTATCTGTTCCTGTGCTATCATGTAAAAGCCTCAGCTTTGCAACCCTTTATACCACTTTATGGTATCTGTATAATATAGAAACAGATACTCCAGTTACAAGGTCATGTGCTCAGTTTTTCAACAGCAGGCAATCAGAAATTAAAACCAGTTCCAGAGGCTGGGGAGATAGCTTCCATGGTAAAGTTCTTAACACACAATCAAGCAGACCTCAGTTTGGATCTCCAGCACACATGGAAAATCAGGTGTGGTAACTCTTACCTGTAACCCTAGCACTAAGTGTGGAGACAGGCAGAGAGAATTCTGAGAGCTCACTGGCTAGTCTAGCCAGTCTAGTCAAAACATAAGTTCCAATCTCAGTGAGAAATTCTGTTTCAAAAGAAAAGTTAGTGACCTATAGAGGTAGAAGCCCCAATGTCAACCTCTGGGTGCACACACATCATCATGCACACTCACAGACACACATTGATACACACACATACATACACAAGCACACAAACATGCAAATAGGCCCACAAAAACACATGCACAGACATACATAGCCCCATGTATACACAGCCACACAAACATTTTTTTTTAAAAATAAAACATAACAAAAAGATCATATCCAAACTTCTACAAAACCAGTAATACTCTAATACACAAACCAGGCAAACACACACACACACAAAACAAATTACAGGCCAATATCTCTGGTAAACATAGATGCATAATCCTCAATAAAATATTATTAACTTAAAGCAGGCATATATCAAGAATATCATCTAGCATGGTCAACTTGGCTTTATTATTTTTAATTATGTGGTTCTGGTATATCTCTGTGTAGATATGTGCATATGAATGAAGGTGCCCAGAGACCAGAGGTATAAGATCCCCTGTAGTTACTTTATAGACAATTGTGAGCCCCGAACATAGGTGCTGGGAATTGAATTTGGGTTCTCTGCAGGATCAACAAGTGCTCTTAACTACTTGGGCCATCTCACCAGCCCCTGTTTTTCAATTTTTAATCATTAACCAGCAACTCGATTTTTCCAATTTTCTGATTAATACCCCAACTTCCTTTTTTATCCTTTCTATTTTAATGATTTTCATATATTGATATATATGTAAAATATTGTTTTGTTGGTGTTTCAAATTGAGTTTATTTTTAAAATACTTTTAATTTACAGAAAAACTATTTAGAACTGACCAAAGTTTACAAGTGGCATAGCCTGTCCCATTTTTTTAAAGAATCCTTTAATAATATAGGGTTGCAACAGAGAAACCAATATTGATGAATTATTAACTAGATTGTTAATTCACAATAAGATTGACACTGAGTTGTATACTTCTATGGGTTTCATACTACCACAATTCCAGGAACTACCACCCTGACTGAGTAGGACACAAATAGCATGCAGGAGTACACAGGCAAACAGAAACATACAGGCATGAAGGAGCTTGTGAAATATTCAGTGGCACATGAGGAATGCAGGGGCACATGAGACATGTGAACACATGAGGAGTGCTAGAGCACACAGGCATGCAGGGACACACAAGATATGCAGGGGCACACAGGACTGCAAGAGCATGTAAAGCCGGCATTCCACAGAGCAGATGGGTATACCTAAACAATGCTACACAGGACAGATATCTAGCAGTGCCAGAGAGCCAGTATCTAGTTTCTCTCCTCTAAATTTTCTGTGTGTTCTATTTATTTATCCTTCCTTAACTCCTTGTGGTCTCTGATAGTTGCGTGGTCCTTCAATTTTATATTTTGAACAATGCCATCATTTTGCAGTCATGCTCTCCTTTAAGACTGGTTTCATTCATTTGGCAATATATTTACATTTCTTAAATTACATTAATGTGTTTACTTTTGTTATTGAATATTGTTTTCTATGATGCATCACAATTTGTTGACAAATTAATATATAAACCTCAGAAGCAACATGTGGGCAGCTATTTCTAAGTTTTGACAAGTGTGATTTAAAGTGCTATAAACTTTTGTCCCTCCAGTTTGTCATTTTGTGGATGTGATTTATTAGCGCATTTGTGTAAATACCACAGAGATTTATTGTGCTATTAAAACATATGAACATATTTGGTTTTCTAAGAAAGTAACTCTATCATAAGAGGCAGAATCCTGTTCCTCATCACCGCTAGTAAAGAATGAGAGGTCTCCTGCTCTGAGCACTCGTCAATGTTCTGTGGTAGTTTTTGGATTTTGGCCACTCAAATAGATTGGTTGTGTTCTGCTGCTGTTGTTCTGCTCTGCACCTCCCTAATGACAAAGGATATTAATGGTACTTTCGTACACTTTCTTTTGCATAGCTTCCTTGTTGAGGGGCTGCCAAATGCTTCAGTCCACATTTCATTTAGAGTTTTGCCTGCTGTTGCTTTTTGTTTAAAACAAGTCCTCTCCTTGTAGCTAGGTTAGCCTGGAACTATGTAGCCCATGCTGGCCTTCCACATGAAGCTGTCATCCTGTCTTGTGTCCTGGGTGTGAGTTGCAGGGATTCTTACTTTTGAATTGTGAGTAATCCTGGCATACGTTGGATAATACTACTGGGTTGACTCCTGTTAAAGGTTCTGCTTGTGGGTACTTACAATTCCTAGTGGTTGCTTCACTCTCCAAGTTTTAAGGCAAAAGCCAGCCTGTGGTGTGTGTCATTTAGTGGATCTAAGTAAAGTTATTTGTTTTAATTTTTGTAGTTTTTTCCTTATAGAGAGATACAGTGGCATCTTTCAAGGTTTTCACATATCTGATCTAAAACAAATTCTCATATGTGTCTTCTATTCAAATAAATTACTATACATTTAAGTATTTTATTCATCATGATAATTTAATTGATGATGTAATGCTCAGTACTGTGACCCAGCTGCATATGATTTCTGTTGCCAAATGTCAGCACCTGGGACACCGTCAGTTCTGTTAGTGTGATAATCTGGAAGTCATATTTTTCTGTATTATAGTTCATATTTTCCTTATATATGGTGTCTGTTTTTCTATGCAAATCTAGAAACACATTAAATTCTTAAAATAAATTTTAGAAAACCAATGCTATTCCTATGCATCACTATTTTAAAAGATGAAATGCACACAAATAGCAGAGAAGTAGGCAGATACAGAAACACCAACCATCTGCAATCATTTCAGAGATTCCTTTAAGTACTGTTAGGTATTTTGTGAAACAGTTTAGGTGGCAACCATACCGAGTTGACTACTGACTCCACTATAATTGTATTGGTCAGATTCTCTCACTGTTTTAAATGAGTATTCACTTGGTGGGATTTTCAACCATATCAAGAGCGGGTAGTGAAAATGATAGCTCTCATCTTTATCAACCTTGGTACTAATGTTCATTCCTCTGCCACCATTCTGATAAGTATGCATATGCATGTTATTCCTGTTGTTTATTTTTATTTTAATAAATTATTTAATTTTACTTCACTATACCTGAAAAACTTTATTCATAAAAACTTTGAACAAATTCTTGGAATATCTCTCATGTGAGAATTCTATTTATATTCTTTTTCAGTTTTTCATATTAAATTGGGACTTTCTAACACAATCTGGATATTAATTGTTGATTAGTTTTACTGTCTTAAATATTATCAGTCATTTTATGTATTTCAGTAAATAAAAATTATGTAGTCATCAAGATTATGTTTTGCCTTTCAGTGAGCTTCAACTTCCTGTTAAAGATTCACTTCTTGTCCTAATCTGTAGCTATGTTGATCTGAATACTCTTTTAATTCGGGTTTATTTCCTTGCTTTTAGTTAAATCTTTAATTTACCAGGCATCTACATGGATGTGGATTCAGCTTTTCTTTCTGTATAACTAGTCTCTTCTTAGCATGCCTACCATTGGTGTAGCAGCCACCCTATGACATCAGAGTTTCCACACACACATAGGTCGATTGCTGAACTACCTCTTCTCCTCATATGAGCTAAGAATATGATGTGTTGCCCCTCATCTAAATGGCTTATGTATTAACAGCAATGTAAATTTTGAATCATATGTTAGAAACATTAATTCCCCAATGAAGAAAAGAAAAACAATTAATTTGATAAGGCTTTCCCTTAATGTATAGATTATGTTCATAGAACTAATATCTTAATTGTATTAATTGACCCATTAATAAATATAGTAGATGTCATTCAGCTCTATGTCTGTATATGTCACTGGAAAATGGGGTATACATGTATTAAATTGTATATTTTTTATCAAAGTATTTTCACTTTAATTAACTTTTTAAGTATAAGAACAATCAAATCATTTTACAAATAAAATTTACAGACATATTATTTCTCAAAATAAGCAATCTAGAACATCTGAGGCTTTACCCAGTGATATGTAGCTTTTTTGCAGAGGGCAAGTAAGAACTGATGCCATCCACCCTCGGTCAGGAATCTTTATCCTGCACTATGCAGTAAGGCCTCTGTGCTGGAGAGATAAAACCGGCACATTCACACTCTCTAAACATTAAATTTCAGAGCTACAAATATACTGGAAATATCTCTCCTCAAAACTCCAGGACACCTGTTTCATGTCTCTGTAGGCCATGAAAGTCTGTTTGAAGTCTATTTTACTGAGTCATGGATGATTTCACTACTTTCTGCTTTATTATAGACAGAATTCACATAATTAATGCAATATGGAATGAACTTGCAGAAGACTTGCAGGAGAATACAACACTGTGAGATGGCATCTTACAAAACATTTGTTAATATAAATTACAAAATCCTCTGCTTTGGATAATTAATATTTGATGTTAATAGATGAGATGTTTCATGCAAATTTCCTACCTAAAACACAGAAGTAAGTAAGACACATGGTATTCTCACCACAGCCATTATGAACATGAACAAAATGACTTTTTCCCCTACCAGAAGCTCTGGTTGGTTCACTAATCCCTGACACAGCTATCTTTTCATGTTCTATACCATTCCTTTTCAGAGGGGCATAATTTATTACATTCAAATTATCTTTCTTGTTACTGACAGGCAAATGAAAGATGATGTGTCAGGCCATCTGGAATTCTTCACATTGCTTATTTTGACAACTTGCTCCTTTGTTTAAACAATTCACAGAGCCAATACAAGCTAACATTCTAAAACACAAGACACTTTCGTTCCTGGATTAAATTAGAGTACATTTATAGGCAAAGGTACAAACCAAATTACAGTGTTTTGTTTTTAACTGAGAAGACAAATATTTATTTTGTGACTAAAAACCTAGGTAAGACAGGAATAGTATAGTAGACTCAATGTTGTGATTAAAAACTATAGTTTGGTGTGACATTCTTACTAACACATCAGGTAAGAGCATGAGCTTCTCTTACCACTGTATTTAGTTATGTAAGTGAAATTAATTTTTTTCTTCACAAAAATTAATTTGGATACAATAAATTCATCTTTGTTTTCATGTTGGATAAGTATACTTTTGAAGGTTGTGAGTTATTTTATCTGGAGAATCTTTCTTGTTATTGACAGGCATTAAGTGGAAGTTGAGTCAAAGGATAACATGAATATGAGGTGGTAGGAATAGAAATATGGCTCAATCAGTATAGGAGCTTGCCACTTAAGCCTAATACCCTGAGTTTGATCCTAGAAACCCACATAAAAATGGAAGGAGAGAACCCTATTCACAGAGTTGTTCTTTGGTCTCCACAGAGGCCTCCCCCACATCCTATGCATATACACATTCAATAATAAATCAGAATTAATGCTTAAAGGGCATAATGGAAATAAATTCACCACCAGTTCCTTTAGTTGCATTGTATCATTGTTCATGCACTAACTCATTGTAATAATTGATGTAATTATATTAATTTCTGAACTTTAAGTGTTGTACATTTGTTTCCCTAAAATATAGTGAAATGATAAGAAAAAAATTAATGTAACTTCATGTTATTTTCAAGGGTTTAGAAAAATGACAGAGGAAGAGGAGACCGAAAAAAACCTTAGCAATGAAGGTGGAATAGAAGAGGATGTGGAGCTTTAGGAGTCTGTGGAATCTTACACAGCTCCCAAGGCCCCTCCCCCAAGTTTGTGAGCAGTAACAGCAGCCAGAGAGAAGAAACTCTCCAACTGGTCACCCTGCATGCAAATCCTACCAGGCGACTTGGGATGCAAGTAGACTGCTTGATGATGCTTTATGTTGCAGCAACCCCTCACTAAAACTCCCAAAAGTAACTGCAATGAACTAACTGGTTCACATATCTAGACTGGGAAGGAATCACTTCTTTGCTGTCATTTGTGCTCTGTCACAAGAAATAGGAAAAGACAGTCAAAAATAGCACACTGCCTTCATTTGATGGTGTGTGTGTATGTCTGTGTGTGTGTGTGTGTGTGTGTGTGTGTGTGTGTGTGTATGTCTGTGTGTGTATGTGTGTGTGTGTGTGTGTGTGTGTGTGCGCGCACATGCATGCATGTGCATGCAGGGGTGCACAAGCACACAAGCACTCAAGCTGTATTCTTCCATTAGCAAGCACTGTTTTTCACACTAGCAATTTGATATACAATATTACCAACCTACAGATGACAATATCATGTAAAGAACTAAAGTGGAAATATTTTTCAAGGGGCACATTTTGATCCACAATCCATAGAAGGTTGTGCTATCATACTACAATATAAAAGAGAAACATGTGACACAATGCAACTGCAGAGTCTCTAGACTTTTAATTGAGTTTGTAAATATTTAAGCAGGCCCTTGCAGTGAAGACATACCCATTGCTCACTCTCTTAGCAGTGCTTCCCACATTCTTTTTAAGAGGAGCTTTTCAGTCATGCATTTTTAATCAAAATGCCATCATTTCAATGTCTCAGTTGAGTTGCTGGTGAGTTAATACAAAAACAGCATCTGAAGGATTTGTCTGTAGGACAATGTTTCTGGCTGTGAACCTTTAGAAAAACAGCACTTGCTGAGAAGCAGCCCTTAAAAAATAAATGCTCATTTCAATGTGTGTTAGTGGACACCGTACTGTTCCAGATGCTCCAAAAGGGGTTATTCTAACTCAAGCAGCAAAGCAATCTTGAATGCAAAAGTTGAGTGTCCTCACTTACAGTGGTTATATGCTGGGAGCTCTGCGTAAGTTATGCTGGAACCAAGGGGCCTCCTGCGATCCACACCTAGGGCAGAGAGAAGGAAAGACTAGCTGCCATCCTGCTTTGACTATTGTGAGTCTGTCATACTCAACAGCATTTGCATCAGATGAGAACTGCGGCGACACTCCTATGCCTGTCCACCGCAGTGACTAAGGTAATGAGAGAGTTCAGTGACAAACTAGCACACGTGCTTTGTGTGGCAGTTCTCTGCATTCTGAAGCTGGAACTCGGCTGCTGCTGCTTGGCTCCAGCTAAATTGATGAACAGTCATGATTCACAACAAAATTGTTGTTTTAAAATTCACTAGTGACCAAAACATTAAGCTGTAATTATCTTCAAGATGGTTTGTACGGAAGCAGTCTTTGTTTTCCTAAAATTGCATTAGTCTGATTCTTAGCTAATTACAGCTTTGAATTTAGCTCGAGATGGCACATACGCTGAAGCTAAATGGAGACTATTGAAAAATTCAGTGTAGAGAAGCTGAACTCCACTCTGTGAGTATAAAAGCCTGGAATATCCAGTTCACAACAGCAGGGCCTAAAACCCCATCAAGGATATATCCAGCTCACAACGTCAACATCTAAAAACACTATCAAGGATGCAAGTAGCCGCAGAACTGTTCTCAGCTTGCACAGGCCTAAGCATAATTGCCAACTATTACAACTGAAGTGAGTCAGTTTTAACAAATATCCAATAACGTGTAGATGCTACACCTAATTGTGGTCTCACTTTCAGATTCCATATCTATGCTATTCAAGTTTTTTTTTTACTAATCTGATACTAAATATTATATGTAAAATAGCACATTGTTTATAGAGTAGTTTACATGAAACTTGCTTTATTTTAAAATTCTGTTGTTTTAAGCAATTAGACACAGAAAGTTGTTATAACTATCTCAATGAGTAGAATCACAGAAACTCTGTAGACTTACATGCTTTTAGTAGGGGTTTTCAAACCATCTCAGTTGCTGGTATTTGGCACTTGGAAATGACTCAGTTGTATTCTTGAGAGAGAGAAAAATTTGTCAGTTGAAGACAAAGCATAAAAATCTTTCTTTCTTCTTCCAAAAGATATTGAGCAAAGTCATAACATATGTTTCCACCAATCTATGTGACTCTGTGCCCACACATCAGCCCCAGAAGAATAGGAGTTGCAATAATGCCTTAGGGCTCAAGGAATAGTTAATGATACACTACTCTTGTGAGTGGTGTCTTGTATAACTCTTTTTAGGCAGTGCCTAAAACATTGCCAACAGAGCCTTGTCCCAAGCCTAACTTGATTTAACATATTGACTCCTTAAAATGTAGTCTCAATGTAGATATCACAACGACCATGAACTTCTATGCAAATCAGAAAAAAAAAAGCAGAGACTAAGGAAGCAAGAAAAGAAATCAGCAATAGTTGTAAACGTGCAAATTGAAGTGTCAGAAAAGCATTCTATGTAACCCTACAGGAGACAAATAACAAAAGTCAAAAAATAATCAAATAAGAAAAAAAACAATTAAGAAAACTAGGGTGTTCAAATTACACAAACAATAGTCAAAATAAAGAGGAAAATGGAAATCACAAAGGAAGAGAGGAGAGGAAGAGAGAATGAGAATAAGGCCAAAATGGAAAGAGGAATGGGAGAAGGGAGGGAGGAATGCAAAGGCAGGAGCGGGGAGATTGAAAGAATAAATAATAATAATGACACTGCAGTTATATGTGAACAGAACAAAATGTAAAGACTGGGGGACAATCAGTCATAAATGGATAATTATATAGAACAAACATAAGCATGGTAGTACCAGAGAGTGAAATTGAAACTGTAGAGAAATGACAAGTAAAGCATGTCCTTCAGGCAGATCCCTAGAGAACTAGAGCACAATGGCAGACGGAAAGAAATAAAGCAGACATGAAAATTGAATTTTAGACCTAAGACTCTCAGTCATGAAGGTATAATACTGTGAAAAGAAAGCACAGGAAAAGGGAGGAAAGCAAATAAAATCAGTATGAAGGCATGCCATACAAAATATACTGAGGTAGCCAGAGGGGGGGGGGTAGTGTAACACTAAGAATGGCTTTCCAAAATGAGCATCTAATATTTTAGATCACTCAAAGTGCTTTGATTTTACTGGTATATTTAATTGACAATGTCATGGTTTTCTTCATTTTATGATTAAATGTTACATAGGACATATAAATGATTTACATATAGATGTGAACATATTAACTTCTACCAGGAATCAAATATAGTTATTCAGATTATAGTACTTTCTTCTCCATTCTTCATGAACCGTAGGAACATCTTGAGAAAAAATATGAAAAAAATAATAGAGGGAAGCTTGACAGACAACTCGGTAGTTAAGAACACTTGCTACTCTCATAGCGGACCACATGGGTTCATAATAGAATGTCAGTGAAGTGAAAAAGGTGTTAATGTAACAATAGATCATCTTTTGTGTGAAATAATTTCACATACAGAGGTGATCAGCTATCAAGAGTTACTCTGAGAACAATTAGAAATAAGAATTAGAAAACAAAAACAGGCCAGTAACACCAGTTACTGAGCTCTACCAGTTCAATTAAAAACAGGCAGGATTACCACAATAATAATCAGTAAATGAAGGCCAGTGAATTTTAATGGCCAGAGTACAGAAGATCTTGGCTATACCTGGACTACAGAATCAGTTAATTTTCTACAATCATCTATTTTATCCCCCAGAATAAATCTCATTTCAAGAGAAGCAGTGGGTACAGAAGACAGGTACAGCTTCAATCATAAGTCTATGTCAGTGTGGAGGACAAGAGCCAAAAAATAGCATCACTAGAGATGGAGTCCAGATATGGCAAGACCTGGAAACCCACCTAAGTGTTGACTTGATGCAAAATGTCTAAAAATACTGCAGTACTAGAATGTGAGGTATTTTATCCAAAATGAGGATTTTCAAGTATAGCTTTAAGTGTTTCCCCTAGTTTTTGCTAATTTATAATCATCCTTAAATTATTAGTACTGAAATAAATATTAGTAAATATAGAGGATAACTTATATTTTAAGCTTTATTTACAAATAACTTCAAATCAATGCTGTCTAAGAATGGGACTATTTGGTTATAATAGTTTAATTGAGTATCTTATCAAAAGGTAAGACAGTTCATATTTGCTGTCTTGTGAGTGATGTGGCTGTAACCCATTGTTTTACTTTTTAGATTTACTTTTGCTGTGGATATCGCTATATGTAAATAAACCCTGATTGACCAATAGCCAGACAGGAAGTTTAGGCAGGATTAACAGAGAAGAGAATGGAGAAAGGAGGAAGGAGAAGGAAGACTGCCTGGAGCGGCCGCCAGGACAAGGAAGATGCAAAGTGCCGGTAAGCCACGAGCCATGTGGCAAAGTAAAGATTAATAGAAATGGGCTGAATATAAGAGTGAGAGCTAGATAATGATAGGCCTGAGCTAATGGCCAAGCAGTTTAAATAATGTAAGAGTCTGTGTGTTTATTTTATAAGTGGGTTCCGGGACTGGCGGGACATGGCAGCAGGAGCTGAAGAGAAATTCTCCAGCTACAAATGGCACCCAACGAGAGGGCAAGAGTTTCTACCTAGAACCTGAGAAAAGATTCTAAAACGGAGCTAAAAACAGCTTCCTAATTATCTCTCTCAAATGAGCAGCAGCTTGCCGGTTTGAGGTACTTGTGGGTTCCTAGTGTGTGTAGTTGACCTGCAGTATGGGGGGAATGAGGCCTCTGCAAGTGGCAAATTAAGCTACAGGGTGGATTTAGCCTTTGCTAGTACAAAACAAAAAAGGTTTCTGGGCTACATGCTGCTTGGATAAAAGTATAGACCCAAGATGGCTCCCAGAGCTGGCAGTACCACCACCATGTTGGGAAGCTGAGGTGGGTGGAGCCAGCAGCCATAGCGCTGTTTCAGTCTTACAAATGCTGCAGTTTAAAGCAATAGATTCACAATAAGACAGATTCAGATGGTACAAGACTTTAAATGCCCTACAATGTGTGTAAAAATGTACATAGGCTTGGAAGAGAGAGGAAAAGGAACATAGACAGTTATATAAAGAAATAGAAAGTTTTAAAAAAATAAAGTCTTTAAAGAGAAAGTAAAAGTAATATAAAAAAATAAGCCATGTAAAGATGGATATCACACAGAGAGTCTACTGGATTATATTGTCTTTGGGACTTTTAACTGCAGAAAGACATTTGATTGTAAAGACTGCTCAGTTAAATCAATGTGTATATTTTAAAGGTATTTCAATTTTGAAATTTACGTCTAAGGATTTGTTGCTTTGGAAAGGAGACTCTGCTTTTGTTCCCACAGAAAGCCAGAGGCTATGGATTTGTTCCAGATTAAGATACATCAGGTTTGACCAGCGAAGACCCCTTGAAGGTCTCCGATGACACCATGGCCCAGATAATCCAACGTCCAGATTGGATTCAAGGCAACTGGCTCAGACAATACAGCCTCATGGACTATTCCATAATCCTAAAATTTTCTTTGTATTCCCATAAGATACAGCGCCCCCCTCCAGCAGGAAGTAGTAAGAGAAGCTACGCCCAAATTCCCAAATTATGTGTAATTTTACTTTGTTAATGTTAGAAGCTTCCTTTAAAAAAAAAAAAAAAACAGGAGGGGGGCAGTGCTGTGGGATGTTCTGTATGTCCTGTGGGAGCCCTTCTTGGGTTCCTTGTGGCATTACCCAGCATGTCTGCATAGAGGATGATTAGGACCATGGGCCTGAGTGCAGGTGTCTGAGATGGTCTGCACTTGGCTGTACTGGGGGATGGTCTGTATGTCAAGTTGCTCTGATTGGTCAATAAATAAAACCTGATTGGCTGTGGCTAGGCAGGAAGTATAGGCAGGACTAACAAAGAGGAGAAACAAAAGAACAGGAAGGCAGAAGAATCACTGCCAGCAACTGCCAGGACAAGCGGCATGTAAAGATGCTGGTAAGCCACGAGCCACATGGCAAGGTATAGATTTGTAGAAATGGTTTACTTTAAGATATAAGAACAGTTAGCAAAAAGCCTGCCACGGCCATACAGTTTGTAAGCAATATAAGTCTCTGTGTTTACTTGGTTGGGTCTGAGCGGCTGTGGGACTGGCGGGTGACAAAGATTTGTCCTGCCTGTGAGCAAGGCAGGAAAACTCTAGCTACATACTTTAAAGGTGCTAAATATAATATTCATATAAAATAAATAAAAATAATTGAATGAAGTATCCATTTTTAAACTTCTATAATACCAATGGCTCTTTAAGAATTGTACAATACAGAATTAAGTCTCCTCAGGGAGAAAAAACATTTAGAGAAGAATTACACAAATAAGCTTTGCAAACTTCTAATTTCTAGTTGTCTCTCTCAATACTGTCTTCCCCACCCTACCTCCACCTGATCTCTCCTGTTCCCATCCCTACCAAACCCTAGTCTACCCATGAAGTCAGTGGTCCAACCTGAGGCCCACACCAGAGAGGGAGTGCAAGCCTGACACTGAGTGGAAGCAGAGGCTGGATAACCCAGAGTCTTAGATAGAACCAAACACAAATGGCAAAGAAAAGAAAAAGAAAAAGAAAAAAAAAGAAAAGAAATGATTCCTAGTGATATTCTGCTATATTTGTTGCCCGGAGTCTAGCATAAACGTCATCAGAGAAGGTTCATCTAGCAACTGATGAGATCAGATGCAGTAACACACAGTCAAACATTAGGCAGAGCTCTGGAAATCCCACAGAAGGAGATAGGGAGGATTGGAGGAACCAGAGGGATCAGGGACACCACAAGAACATGGCCCACAGAATCAACTAGCTGGGGATCACAGAGACTCAAGCAGCAATCACTTGCTGCTTTTTCAGAACAAACCCCCCATATCCACATCATGGCCCCAAACTATCTTAAACTCGAATGCTAATGCCCACTTCTTGTCTCCATGGAAACTGCACACTCATGGTAAACTTACACATACACATGCATTCAAACACACACACACACACACACACACACACACACACACACACACACACACACACCAACAAATCTCTTAAAGAAATTGTAGTTTAAAAAAAATCTACAGATTATAAAAAAGAAAATGAGGGTTGGAGGCTTCATAGTTAAAAATACTGGCTGATTTTCCAGCATACCCTGGTTCAAATCCCAGCACCCACTTAGCTACCCATAGCCATTTATAACTCCAGTCACTGGGGGCTGGAGAGATGGCTCAGTGGTTAAGAGCACTGGATACTCTACCAGAGATTCTGAGTTCAATTCCCCGCAACCACATGGTATCTCACCACCATCTATGATAGAAGCCCTTTCTGACATGTAGGCAGACAGAGCACTCATACCTTAAAAAAATACATAAATAAATATAACTTCAGTCACAGGGGATCCAGTGCCCTTTGCTGGGTCTGTAGACACAGGTCACACATGTGGTTCACAGGCATACATGCAGTCAAAACATTTATACACACAAAATAAATATTTTAAATATAAACAAAGGAAATTGAAAATCACTGTTTTCCAAGATGTAAAATCATTGCAGGTATGGTGTGCACAGAGGTAGAACTAACAAACTAAGTTTTTGAAAGTGAGACTGACAGAGATACAATAAAGTAATAATAGAAGGCTACACTCTGTCATTCCAGTAACAGTCTATAACAGTTGAGCCATGAAGAATTTTATCATAGGCAAGTTATTAAACTAGAACCATTCTTGCTATAACTACCATGAAAAGCAAAATATGTTTTGGTTAGCTTTACAGTATATGTTCCTACTCGTTAAGAGACATCAAAATGCTAATGAGTATCTTATCCTTGCTACAAATAGCATATTAACTTCAATTTAAAAATGCAGAAAGCTGGTCTACTTCAACAATTTAGTTCATTGGCATGCTCATATTCTGTAGCTTCATGCTCTAGCTAGAGGGGTTAATTTATAAATCGTGAATAAAATACTCTTAAACTTTAGATTTGAGCAATTATCTCTACAACAAAAAAGAACTTAAACATAGTTGTTGGGTGTGTGTGTGTGTGTGTGTGTGTGTGTGTGTGTGTGTGTGTGTGTGTGCTGGATACACACAAGTTTAAATAATATTCAGTATTAAGGCTTTTGTCCCAGATGTTTCTTGATGATGTACTATCCGAAATTCCAACTTGCCATAATGTCTCCTTTGAGAATGTGAAAAATAATCTCCAAATGTCTTATGTGTCATTTAGTTTGTCTTTGAAAGAAGTAATGAAGCAATCTATCATTTACCTATGTATAGAAAGGAATCCCATTGCATTACAGAGCAACTAAACTTAAATTCTGCTCACATACCTGAAGAGTGTAAATAAAACACAGTGTGGTTCATTTGAATCACTTACAGCTTTCACCATATTTGCTTTACTCTCAATGCAAATGAATTCCATTTTTATTATCGATTTTACATTCTTTAAATATTTATGAACATCATTAGTCATGGAAGATGCAGAGGCTTCTCATGAACAAGACCATCTTGCATCATTGCTTTATCACTATATTGCTAAAATAGAAAGAAACTTTGGTTGTTTCATGCATTTTAAAATTTCCAAGACCCCCTTCCTGAAGAGACCATATACTTTGTCTGCAGGATTTAGAGAAAGCTGTCTCATACTTGGCAGGATTTGTCCTTCCTGCAGGTTAGACTTCACAGTGCCAAAAGGTTCTATGCAGGCTGCTGAAGAAGGGCTATATTCTTTGTTACACCATAATAAATATAGCCATGTGTATACTGTGTTATACATATCCTTCATTAAGAAAACATCCTAATTTTATTATGTTAAATGTAAAGTAATGGAACTTTATTCCTTTGTTGTACAGTTCTTCTGCTATGGTTTATTGATTAATTTTCAAGGTTCCACAGATTCAAAGTTGAGTAAGAAGGGGTGGAGTGCTGTATTAGTTAATTTTCTCATCTCTCTGACCAAATACCTCAAGCGCTACTCATGAAAGTAAGGATTTATTCTGGTTCATTGTTTGAGGATGCAGTCCATCACTGTGGGGAATGATATGTCGCAGAATTGATTTGAAATGGAAATATGATGCTGCACATCTACATCTTGATAGATCAGAAAGCAGAGACAGGACAGGAAGGGGTCTAGTTTATAAACATCATGGCCCACTCCTCCATAATCTCCCCAGTGACCCACCTACTCCAGGAAGGCTTCAGATCCCAACTCACTAAAATATGCCTCAGATGGATGTCCCTCATAGGCTCATGAGTTTCCATCTGAGGCACATTTTAGTTAGTTGGGATATGAAGCCTTCCTGGGCTATGAGGTACATTTCACCTTTAAACCATGGAAGATGCTATGTTATTAGATAGAATACATATTTATAATTTGATCTCAATATCAATATTTAAATTTAATGTAATTACCTATAGAGGTAACAGGGAAATTATCCATTTTGTAAAGACAAAATGATATAAGACTATTACTGCAGGCAGTATGTATATGCAAACACATACATGAACATATAAACACCACACACACACACACACACACACATGCACACACGCACACACGCACATACATGCACATACTCTCCACACACACAACACATGCACATACTCTCCACACACACAACACATGCACATACTCTCCACACACACAACACATGCACACACACATGCATGCACTGATATAGATATGAAGATGTAAAGTACAAGGTCAAAAAAAAAAACTAAGAAATTTACTGTAATGCCAAATTAAAGTTCTTTAAACTGAGAGAAATTGAAGAACACAACACTGTAGGCTTTGTTCTTGGAGCTGTAATCCCAGACCATTTAACCACATAGGGTCTTAATCTTGTGGAATCAATAACAGAGATTTGAAGACATTTGCCAAGATTTCAAATAAAGCTTCAAACCTTTTGCCAAGAGCAGCAAACTTTTGTACAAGATACTTTATTTCTAACCTGGCCGACTAATGTGAACTAAAGGTTATAAGGATGATCACATTGACTTGAGGCGTTTCACATTGGAATAAGATCAACGTCTATTGCTTATTGCATTGCACATCAGAAGCTCAGATCTGAATCACAGTAAGTACTCAGTAAACATTCACTGAAAGTGTGCACAAAAGAGTTTATAACTCACCCAAGCACTCCCAAGACTACCAATGAAGTTTACCTTGAATAGGAGGCAGAGCTAGCTGCAAGCTGGCCAAAATTAGCCATAAAGGCTTTGGAGGACTGAGGGCATATAGAGACACAGGAAGTAGTAAGGAGGGCCTTAGAAAGATGCTCAACCCTTTTTGGGTAGAGGAAAAAGAGAGAGAGAGAAAGAGAGAGTGCTGGACCACTTCTCTACTATTTCTCTGAACAATCAGGTTTTTACCCTAGTATCTGACTTCCAAGTTTTTATTGATAACAGAATAATTAACCACTTCCTGTAGCATCCAATATGGGGCATGAGATCACAAGGCAGCCACTTGCCACCAGCTTTGCAGCCTCTGGAGTCACCTTAGCATTGGACTTTCCCCCTCCGTCCCTGCCCCCAGGCCTTCTGGTTGAGTCTGGGGTTTTCCCATTTCAACCTCTCTACTGCAGCCCCCAGCTGCAGCCTGACCCCAGCTCCAAATGCCACAGGCAGCTGGGCCTCAAAAGCTACAGGAGTTAGCTGCCCACCAGCAGCGAGCTCTGTCATTCAGGTGGCTCCGTGCCCTTGCTTCCCACCGCATGGGCTTCTGCATGTCCCCGTGTCCACTTTTCAGGTGACTTGCTCATTCTTCCTGTGGGCTGTGGGGTTCCCCTGGGCCCCCCTCCTAGGACTGATGCCATGCCAGGTTTCCTGCCTAGCCACCTGCTCGGGCTTTTACTGCCTCTACCACCGCTACACACTCTCAACACCCAGCTACATGGGAGTACCTACAGCTGCCCTTGGCCAGGCCATGTATCACCCATGTTCTCTGCCCAGCCATGCTACACAGCAATAGCCAGCCTTACAATTTGCTGTCATTGTCAGCCGATCTGGGGAGACACCTGTGAAATCTTAAGGGGGAAGTTAGTTAGTTGTTTTTGTTTATTTTCCCCCCACATTAATAATGGAAACAACATTATGATGCCCACATTCCCAAGAGGTAGAGTGGGTGGTTTTTGGTCATTCCATGGATTATGGATGCTTATCATTGTATAGTGAGTTGGGTTGCAAGTATGTTATTGGTCATAGTCAGGGAGGAAACTAAGCAAGAGAAATTAGATTCAAATATCTTGTTCTGAAAAGAAAATGGGAATAGAGCGTGGTAGGAGAAAGAGTAGATTATTGAATCTACTTTTAAACTAGAAAAGCAACTACTAGTCTTGAATATTTTACATTGGTATGATTTTTGTATATTGATACAAATTTAAGATTATTTTGTTTTACTCTGTATAGATTTCAACTCTTGTTTAAGAGATTTTTTGTACATTGATACAAATTTAAGATTGTTTTTGTTATATACATGTTTCTACTCTTGTTATATAGTATACATGTACCTATGCAGCTCATTTAACAATATAATGTTAATTTCTTCTCCTTGAAAGTTATTATTCAAACTATTTAAGATAATTAAGAAATATAGGTTAGTAGTTAGTTATCTAACAATCAAATTTGTGCCCAGGTTAGGAATGTTTGTTTTCAGTGTCAAACAATATATTTTAGATAGACAGGTGGTCTTCAAACACTTCATAGACCTACAGAATATGACATTTAAAATGTTTTAATAATATAAGGCTTTTCCTGACAGTGAGACATGTTTGCACTGGCAGCACAAATTTACTTGAAAAAAAAATGATGGTCATTGAACAATCTCCATATGGAGTTTGCTTTCATTGTGACAAAGTTAGCCAATGGGCAAGAAACTGTCCTTTCCTTAACTGCTGGCAGAAGGTTGTCCAAAATGGACCAGCAGAGCACCAAAGAAGGTTACTGCTAAACTTTGCCAAGACAATGTAGGGCAGTCCTTTAAAATTGCTGCTTCACAGAAAAGTCTGTCAGATATTCTGGGCCTTGAGGTTGATGATAGATGCCCCAAAATTGCAGAGGAATCTTGGGTGACTGTTAGGCATCCAGATGTCTCTGTCATTTCTATAATTTTGGAATTTGTTTGCTCTGTACTTCCTCTTTACTCAGGTAATATATCCTTCTCCAGCCTCTGATAGAACTGAAGACTAGAAAGTATTTACAGTTTTTCTTTTTATGAAATTCAAAAAGGAAACTCACAAAAGAGGTATAAAGCACATAAGGTTGAGAGACATAAAAGCTTAAATTGTTGATTTAAAAAATGTTCTGAGGTCTAAAAAGATAGTTTGAGGTTTGTAATACAAATTATGATAGAAAGTGAATTAGGCACAAAACTTTGGACTCACCAAGATAGGGTAGATCGTGGAATATTTTCTCTGAATTTGCCAAATGCAGAAGGACTGGCATTGTGAATGTAATTCTTACATGATAGTTGTTCTTCTTGTATATAGTTTTACTGTGTTAGAGTTAAAGCCTTCCCCTTTTATTTAGACAAAAAGCAGGGAAAGTTGTGGGATAGTTTGATCATACTCTGACACTCTTGAGACTACCCATAATTTTACCTTGAATCAGAGGGTTGAGCTAACTACTAGCTGACCAAAATTAACCATAGAGGTTTTGGAGGCCCAAGGACATATAGAGAGACACAAGAAGTGGTAGGGAAGGGCTTAGAAAGATGTTTGGCCCTTTTATATTGATGAAGAAGAGAGATAGGAGCTCACAGGTTGCTTCACCACTTCTTTGATTAATTAGGTTTTTACCCTGATATCTGATTCCCTATTTTTATTGATAAAAGAATAATTAGATAAATGCTTCAGTAACACATCTTGATTTCTTAAAGATCCTTTTTTGTTGTTTTAACTTTGTGTGTTTATATGTGTGTTCATGCATGCCCGTAAGAAGGGCAGTTCCACTATCTCTTTCCATCTTAGTTTTAAGACAAGATATGTCGCTGAAGCTGGTGTTAAATAATTTATCTATTCTAACTTGGCAGACAGGCCCTCAGTATCCTCCTGTCTCCAGCAGTGGAATTACACCTACCAGCCACATTTCTATGTGGATGTTAAGGAGCCAAAATCAGATCTGCGTGCTCTTGCAGCCAGCACTTTACCCACTGAGCCATCCTTGTAGCCTCCTGAATATTTGTTTGATAATAAATTTATTTAACAAATTAAATCATTCAAATAAATGTAGTTATATAAGATGATTAACATTACAATTTATCTCAAATTTTTTCCTATATCATCGTACAAATATTGCCAAATATTGGTTAGAAATTTTGCACTATAAAAATGTAATAAATTAATGAATGATGATGATGATGATGATTATTATTATTATTATTATTATTATTAACTACAGAGACTCCCTTTATGGGTTAGATACTTGCATAGCAATCTTGAAATTTTCAGATATTAATTTTTTAAACATTGCTTAATAACAAATTCATTGGATAGCATTGTATTTATTTTTGTTGTTCTTTGCAGAAAGAGCAAGATAGAACCACAAGTGTGGTGTTAGACTTCTCTAAGTTCAGACTATCCTTTATGTTGTGGTGTAGGTGGAGTTTTCCTCTTCTAACTACCTGCTTCCAAATAACCACCACAGGGACTTAAGATTACTTATAAATGCTCAGTAAATAGCTCAGGCTTGTTACTAGCTAACTTTAACATTTAAATTAACCCATATTTCTTATCTACACTTTATCATGTGGCTCAGTACAGCATATTTAATCTGGCTTCTCTGTGTATAGATATATAATTAAATCTAAGTGAAGGCTGCCTTTTCTTTTAACAAAAGCATTCAAATTTGCAAAGATGAGAGTAACACACTCTAGCAAGCTTTATCCTACCCCATGGTTAGCATTCCATCGGTGTCAGAACATACTAAAGGCTTCATGGAAGTTTAGTTATAAACAATAATAGCAGAAACATACAAACATCAGCCAGCTGTTATTGATCCCAGGGTTTGTATCAATGGTTTTTATCTTCTCTCTGTTTCTTCACATTTATTACCAGAGTAGAATTTGCAGTTTCTTTGTTTCATAGATAAACAGATTATAAAATGGACTTGGGGTTGGTGGATGGTGGGCTGAACAGATAGTTCAGTGGTTAAGAGCACATATTATGCTTACAAAAGTCCTGAGATTGTTTGCCAGTACCTATTCTCGTGGCTCACAGATGTCTGTAACTCCAGCTACAAGGAAATATAACAATTCTGGCCCCCACACTTATACATACTTACCTACAAGCATACACACACACACACACACACACACACACAGATAAAAATTAAATAAATCTGAAATGGATTTAAAAAGGAACACAAGGAAAATTTCATTAGAATTACATAGCCAAAACCAGGAATGCTGCCGTGAGGAATGAAATGGAAAATGGAGAAAGAGATAGAGTTACAGTTCAGAGTTAGAGATCAAGGAGTCAGTCAAGCTCAGCAGCAGAAGGCTGTGGCTCCCCACGTGCCAGTGAGAGGACAGTGTCTTCAGACAAAAGCAAGAATCGGGCTTAGGTTTGCTATAGTTGTAGAAGTATCAGAGACAGAAAGAAAGGCTGTGAGTAAGGCTTAGCAACGGGCCTTCTGGTCACTGAATCAAATGGAGGATTTTTTGTTTTTTTAAAATTTACAGCTATACTTCTCATTAAGGATGAGTCTCCCTTCTATTCCTTTATATTTTATCATGCTGCTTTGGACCTTTGGGCTTCACCTGAGGTTCCCAGAATTGTTTTCACATGGGAAGTAAGTGAGTTTTGCTGGCTTGTCTATTTAGGTTCAAAAATAATTTAAGATTTACATGATATTATAGTAGGAGGTTCATAAGGGATGACTCATGCATATATATTTAAATGTGTATGTACATATATGCACATACATGCACACAAATATATTTGAGTTTTCCTTCTTGCATTATAAGCAGGTATAACTTCATTACGCTGTAGTAGCATGACCCCATATGTTTGAATATCTATGGCACATTATTGTCATTCATTTTATTAAATTAACTTGAACTTGGATGCATTTATTCTTGGGAAGAGATGAAGCTATTCTTGAACATGAGTGAGGAAAAGAAAAATCAAGTTTAAATTATTTTAATAATTTGGACTCAAATTAAGAAGTGCCAGCTTTGTTGCTCAGTTCTCTCATCATTCTATCATTGGGATACTTCCAATGAGTGTATGTGCAGCAGCTGTTACAGCATATGAGATTTCACATGGTAAGTCTCTCATGCTTTCTGTGGAGCACATTACTCTTCTGTTTTCACATTTGAGGTGACAAGGTCCATGCAAATAGCATACTGGTTTTCATTTTACAATAAATTTACATCATCAGAAACAGAAAATGTTGCTGTTAAAGTCTATCCCAGAACAAAATATCCTTGAGGTGGCATGAGCAACAAAGCCATGTAGCTATCATCTTTCTACATCATTCTTTGCCCATCAGTATAAGTCTCTGTATAGGGCAGAGGTGACTTCAGCTAGTCTAAATTTGTTGTTGTATATGCCATGTAATTGCCTGAGAGTGTACTGGGAAGAGGCTTGCAATCTGATCTGTTGCCACCTCCTCTAGCCCACCAAATTTTGTTGACATTTTTAAGTTTACTTTGCTTTGATTATTTTGTTTCTGAGTAAGCACAGGGACAGATATTCCAAGAATGTCTCATAGCCTCATAAAGAGACTTTTGGCTTCTTTATGTGTGTCACAGCTTCCAAGGCATAAAGCAGACATATAAGTAGATAAAAATATCTCCCTAAATGCGGGAGTGGTAGTATGTTCAGGAAAGTCCTTGGGAAGCTTAGAAGTAATATTCCTGGGAGAAGGAATAAATGGTTCATGAGAATTTTTCTATCAATCCAATAGCCCCAAACTGTACAAATATTAAATGTTTCACAAGTATGCAACAGGTGGAGATGAAAACCAAAAGTGACACAATGGCCATCATGTGGCTTGGTTTGCTGGATTTTTGTCAAGCAGCTGTGCTGCCTTTATGACTTTTGCTGTTCCCATCAGATATGGCTATGCCAGCCTGGCACATTGGTAATGTAGTATGTAAGATCTGCAGTTGAGTAGGACTAGGACCTCTGGAGGCAATTCTCTTAAGGCAGTCTACATAGTAACTTCTGGCACTAAGAAAACTAGATTTTTAGGGAGGAAACTCCTAATTTAGTACAGATTGATTTTTCCATTGTCTTGAAGTCAAGTTATGAGGTGTCTTCAACAACAGTTGTTTTCCATCTACTTCTAGTAGGGAACCCACAACATTAGCAAAAGACTGTATTGTTTTGGAAGCTCCAGAGGCCTCCCTGACAGCTCACATGAAGTTAGTTTGAACTTAGCACTGGATTTTTTTGGCTCTGGACATACCTTTTATCCTTTTGCAGGGTATCTTTGCACACTGTTAAATCATTGTTTAAATGCTTACAGATACAGATTGCTGTAGGGTTTTTCTTATTCATCTTATTGGATGTCATTTGGGACAAACCCAATCAAAATCTCCCAAAGTTTCACACTTGTGTTTAGCTCTTACACCCTATGGGAAAAACTCATTCTTGATCCTCTAGGTGTGCTTGCACATACTTCAGATACCTTTCTGAATAAAAACAATGCACTCAGAGGTAAATATTATATGATATATGAACTCAGAGTTTGTACTGCGACTAAGAAGGATTTGTGAATACCCACCAACCATCAATCTAAGAAAGGGATAGTTGATCTGAGGACCTAATGTATAAGGAACCACTAAGTAAAAATGTTAGCAAGATCCAATACAGCATGAAATTTCATCACTTGCATTGATTGTTTCTTAAAAGATCAATGATAGGTGCAGTGGTATGAATGAGAAGCACTACATCAGTTAGCCCTCCACAATCCATAGTCATTTTCTGAGTCATTCTGCATCCTCATCCTGGAAGATGCTGTGCAGCACCACATATTTCCCCTTCTTAAAAAAAGCTTGATGGGCCAGACCTATCTACTTAGCTGGCTTCTGCCTTTAGCATCTGTTATATCTGTTGCCTGAGCTGGGTCCTGGGTCTGGTGTAATGCTATGGCTAAGTCACAGACTCTCAAAGACCCCAAAATAGATGAACAATTTCCTCGTGCAATATACTTTCTTACAGGAGAGAAATATACCCAGGTTACCTTGGGGACATTTTAGTAATTCTTACCTGCACTCTTTTTTTTTTCAACCCCACAACTTTTACCTGCTGTGTGGTTTCAGGGAAGGAGAGTCTCATGTATAGCGTATGCTGTCTCGTGTGCTCTTGTCCCCCTATGATTGACCCAATTTTGTGATGACATTCTGTGCTCTGATTTCAAGACAGCAATGGCCATGTCATGCTGAAAAGACAATGTGCCATCAGAGATGATTACTGATATATTAACTTGATAAATCAGGAAAATACCTATTTCTTTTTAAGATCATTTGTTATACTCAATGTAATGGCAAGATATTTCTGTATGCTGAAAGTGTTCACATGTTAAGATATCTCAATGTCTGTTTCCCTAAATATAACATTGAAAAAAATCCAGTAACATATCTTCTTCAATAAGCAATTTGATTTTCATAGGCAGTGAAGACATTTCTAAATTTGTCCATCTGCAGAACAGAAACACTGAAAATGTTAGCTTAAAACATTGTAGAAAGAGTCTGAGATTTTACTTTAAAAAATGTTGAGATTATACCAGTATATTCCTAAGCACATATTACACACGCAACCTAACTAGACCTTTAACATAAAGCTTTGCTTTGTGGGTTCAAAACCAGTTTGCTCATTTGTATTAGTTACTTTCCTCATTGCTGCAGTAAAGTACCCCACTAAAGGAACTCTAGAAAGAGAGAGATTATCTGGGCTTCAGTTCTAGGGGAAGTCAATCCAGACAGGAGAGCTGCGATCATAGGAGAATGAAGCTGTGGTCCACAAGGTCAACTCCGATGGAAAGCAGAGAGTGATGCATGCTACTGCTTGGCTCCCTTCCTTCTTTTTGTTTAGTCTGCAACCACAGTTGATAGAATGTTGTTGCCCACATTTGGGGTGGGTCTTTCCACCTGTGTTAAATCAGTGTAGAAAAGCCCTCATAGGCATGCCCAGGGATTTGTTTCCATGGTGATCCTAAATCACATCAAGTTGGCCATGAAAATTCACCATCACAGCTATACTACCTTATCAACTTGACACCCAATTATGTTAATTTAAATTATAGTCTTCTAACATTTGTTCCCAAAAGGCTCATGGCTATCTCATAAGTCAAAATATACTCAGTCCAGCTTTAGTCTCTAGTTAGTTCATCAAACTTTCAAAGTCCATAGTCTATGTCTCATATTAGACTTACAGCAATTGTTTAACTGTTAGTTATCATACAATTAAAAAACAATTTACAAGTTTCTGGTAAACAATGGTATAGAATAAATAGTCCAGCTCTAAAGCAAAGAGTTGAGGGTGTAAGCAAGGACACAGAGAAACTGTTGTAATGACAGATCCGTGGGAAGACAGTTTTTATTATGGATATGAGAGAAAGAATAGGCAGAGGCTTTGGGAGAAGCTGAAAGCAGTAATGCCTACCTAACTGGGGCAGAGAAGAGTGGCCAAATGGTAAGAGCTGGGGCTATCTCTTTCAGGAGCCAGAGCATTGAAAACTTCATGGTTATACTGAAAATCCAGTAGCTGTGGGGTGGTGGGAGGGAATCCTTTGAACTGGAACAGAGGAGAGGTTTAGGACAACAGGGGAGGGGCTTGTGGGACCGATGACTCTGTACATTTCAGGAGGGACCTGAGGAACCTGGAGGTTAGCTTAAGTTTTGGCATACACCATAGGTCCATGTTAATAGGGAAGTGGCTCTTCCTCATGGACAGAAATCCATTTCATAGGTTCCTCATATGTTCCTTCTATAATCCAACTCGAGCTGAGCAAAGTTATTATCTTGGGGTTGTCCACTGCCTTTGGGGTTGTTGGGGTTATCTTTGGATCTGAAAGAACAGTGCAAGGAATAGTCAAACAAAGAAAAAGTAAAACCCAGCAGATCAAACCAGTTCATGCAACATGATGTCCAGCATCCAGTGCTCTTGCCAATTCATTTTGATTCCAATTAGCATAGGTAGCCCACCAATACATCTCTGCTGCCTGGAACATACATGTAGCTTCTTTTGAGGGCTGGATCACTTGCAAGCCTGCAACTTTCTTTGAGAGATATCCTAAGGTCATGGTATCTCCAAAGTCCTGAGGTCTCTATTAAAACTTACACTTCATCATCACCAATTTACACAGTGGCTTCCTTGCATGGACTCCAACACCATTGCTTGCCTTAAACAATTCTCCGAAACTGTTGAACAAGTCTCCATGGCACCATCAATTGTATGTATTTCATGACTTTAAAAACAGTTCCATGTGAATAATGCTGCCACGTTCTTCTACTACTCAAAATGTAGGTTGGCCTCCTTAGGCTATACTGCGTTGGTCTTTGTGTGCTTTCCAGGCTGACTCCGGGGAGATATTTCACTAGGCGGTGGATCTGAGCAAGAAAACACTGCAGTGGCATTCTTAACTTTCAAATGAATTCACATTTTTACAAACTGGAGCCTTCCATGGTAAAGCCTTGTCTTCAAGGCACTTGTCCCCTCGTACTGCTGCAAGCACCAGGTTTCTTTAATGGTGTTAATCTCTTTAAACAACTACAACTATCTTGCAACATGCCTTGCTGATAACTTTAATCTTTCTCACACATGTTTTCGTGCCAAATGGCACATTGAGGCCCATATTGATGTTCCACTCTTTGCTCTCTTACTGTAGAACTTCATAAGAGTAGGCACAGAAATCGTGGCACAGTGGGAATTCTGTACTCTCTTGAAATTCCCCCCACCCAGCCGTTCATCTTTTACCTTTCTTTTCAACCTTGCTCGTGTTCTAAGTATACAACCTGTGAAATTTCATGGGCTGCGACTAAACTGTCCACATTTCTCTTAGCACTTTTTTTCTTCCAAACTACCACCAGAACAATCCATTGAGACTTGTGTGTGGCACGCTAAGGCTTTCATAACCCACAGCTACAAACCACTACATTTTCCCTGCAAATTACTCCCAAAGAACCAGCAAATGGTCAGTTTTATCACAGAAACTGTCCCACTCCTCGGTGCCAGTTTTATGTATTAATTACTTTTCTCATTGCTATGAGAAAGTACCTGACTAAAGCAATGTAGAGGGAGAAGGGTCTACTTTGGCTCACAGTTTGAGGATATGGTCCATCACGGCAGAGAAGTCAGAGCAGCAGGAACTTGAGGCTCCTGTTCACTGTTCATCTACAGCAGGAAAACAAAGCTGCTCATACTCAGATGGCTTTCTCCCTTATATACAGTCTAGGACCCCATCGCAGGGAATGATGTCACCTACATTCATTGTAGATCTTCTCACAGGCAGCTCCAGAAAAACTCCAATTCCCCAAACTCAAAATCTTAAATAACCAGAAACGAGCTCAAGCTTGACTATAAGAGGACTTTTGGCAGTTAGGTAAAAGCCAGCATTCCTCAGGAACTCATGAAGCAGGTTCCCATCCAGTAAATGAGTCATTTCACTTACCTTTGCAAGAAGGACTTATAGCTATCTAATTACCATATACCTGTGGTGCCTATCAGCATGTCACTATCCATACTAGCCTGTAGCATCCCTCATAACAAGAACTTGTTCTACATTTCAAAGTCCCCATGCTGGCCCTCTGTTCCCCTACACCAAGTTAGTCATATAACCTTTTTCTTATAACCTGGCAATTCTCACTATTCTCTGCTCTCTGGCTATCCTCACTGTGCTTTGTTCTCTATCTCCATGGCCGTGCTATTCCCCACTTTCTTGCAGATAGCCTGGGCCTTGTCCAGTTTGCTGGCCAAATTCAGCTTTCTTCTTTCTCTCTCTGTTCTGGACCATTCCAGACACTCTGGATGTTCTCTCTTTCTCCCTAATATCTACAACAAAACCTTCCTGTAAAGTGGAACCTTTCTATCATCAGTTTATATACTCACTTCAATTAATCTGATCTGGATAATCCATTACAGATGTGATCAGAGGATATTCTAAGCTAGATTACCACCACCACCACCCCAGGGGCATGAACAGAGTTTGTCTCCTATGTGGATCTAGATCAGAAGAGGAAGATATCTAAATTCCTTTCCTGTATCTTATGCTATATGCTTTTAGGGTAGTGCATGTATTAGAAGGAAGAACCTGAAGCAAGAGCAGTATGTGTGTCATTTTGCCTCTTCATTTTTTATCTCCTTGAGAAGTTAGGTCTTAAGATTGTAATTCTGGCCCTACATTGAATCCCATGTGTTTCTGCTTCTAATGACTAAAAACTTAGTGTGTAATTTCCTAACAAATTTGGCAGCATTATTTCCTTTACTATTTGTAAATGCTTTAATAAAACCTTGTTACTGATTTCTTTCCTTGTTCTCCATTTTTAAAGCATGTAAGATAACAGCTGTGGACACTGACATCCCATCCAGCACCTACAAGTTAGGCAGATAAGGCTCCAAATGTAATTACTTCCTGACTGTCTTGGCAGGCCTCTCATCTTCAGGGAGTTCTTGTTGTATCTGTAAAGTGGAACTGTTATAAAACTTAACCATAATCTTATGTTCAATGACTAGACTTGCATAATTCCTGGCATAGCAGAGGCCCTGAAAGGACCAATCAGACACTATAACAGGCTGTCAGTCTTCTCTCAGAGATCAGGCCTCAATTTCAGTTTCCTGAGACTTGAGCAAGCAGTTTCTGGGAGGGCTATGACATAGTCCTTGCAGTAATTCCCTTTCTGCATGTACTCTGACCGCTCAAGTTTCAGCCAGTTGTTTACTGTCTGGGACCCCTCACCAACTTAGAGGTGTGTGCATGGGTCAATGTGAACATGCGAGGCCAGCCAGCCCATGGCAGCCCAAGGACAAAGCCTGGGACTTGTCCAGGCCTGCCCAAAAATGATAACTGTAACCTCCAACCAGTAAATTCAAAGGTTACACACCCTCACCCAATCATATGATGCAAATGCTTGTATCACCCTGTTTGCAGTTTTTCTCTTTAAAAAACCCCTCAACCTGAGAGCTCAGGTCCATCCTCCTCCACCCACTGTGTCCAGTGTTGGACCCAGACCAAGCCTGGGCTTGCTTGTTATCAATAAACCCCAGTGTGTTTTGCATCGGATATTGGCTCTTTGGTGGTCTTCCTCGGGGGTCTCATGATGTGGCCACAACAGTACCAGAGACAGTTTACTTTTACTTTTCTTTTTGTTGTTGTTTAGCTATTTTCTAACTATATAAATTATATGAATTTTTTTTAAATCACCATTAGTATTGGGAGCATACCACGAAGGTCCTTGCGTCCACAGTTTTCTAGGAAAACCAGAAGTATTAAGCATTCAGGATTATATTCTCAATTAAATGGCTATCAAACTTGGTCTACCATCCAAAAAGCTGGGAATTAGAGGTGAATGACAGCCTAGCTTTCTGCATTAGCTATTGAGCTAGGTCATATCAAGCTCATACAACCAGGACTAGAGGTGTCTAGTAATCTAAATGACTCTTAAAGCCAGAGGCTCCCCCAAGTTCCCACTACCGGGGGGGGGGGTATATCCCAGACCCCTATACTATTTGTAAGACCAAAACCAGGCCATATTCTTCCCTGGGCCCTTAACCTAGTTCAGGTCACTCACCTCTAGAACTCATCTTCTTGGAAGAATTGCATTTACCCTGAGTTGCGTTTTGATGTAATTATGCTTTCTAGTGCACTGGGGATTGTATTACACCAGGAAACTTTTTACCAAATTGTTCCGGTTTTAAATATGCTGGCAATAAAACATCAGACCCCCAAGGTTTGATCCACATTGACAAAGTCAATTTGAACTGAGAGTTTTCATTCTCACTTCCTCATGGTTCTATTCTCTACTTGTCATGGCCACCAGCAGAGCCCCTCTCAACTGGCCCCTAATGTGGGGTGTAAGGTCCTCCATGCTGGTCCCCCTAATTTAATATTCAGTTTCCCTTGGAGGATATGAATACTTGGAAAGATTAGCAGCCACTAATAGAAAACAAAATAAATCAGATAAGCTACAAGTTATGATTACTTTGTATTTAGTTTTTATGAGGCAGAGTTTTAGTATGTAACCAAGGCTGATCCATTAACCTTACAATCCTCCTGCCTCAGTGTCTTGAATACTGTAATTTCCATGTCTGTGCCAACACATCTAACTACAGCAAGTATTTCCTGCCTGTGGCAGTATGTTTTAACCCATTACACTGATAAGCCACTTTATAATCTAGGAGACACAGGTAATAAGTGAGAGAGGGAAACCTTTGATTACTCAAGATAATACAGAATGACACTAAGAAAATTCAGGTTCAAATGACTGCAGAATTGAAGGCAGCTGATGTTGGGAATGAATGCAAAAAGGATTCAATGTCTTGTGAGATTTTCATTTTTCACTCTCCAGATTTTCATGCAGGAGAGAGGGAACACTTCCTTGAAATGTTGCTTAGTGGCAGGACTTGAAAAAGAGAAAAACAAAGGAAGACATTCACCTATAACCTGTCCTTTGTCCCATTCTCCCCAAATCTCTCGAAAACACTAATATGATGAGAAGACTCAGCCTTTAGGGTAGCCAAGAAACACACACACACACACACACACACACACACACACACACACACACATACACACACCACTAAGATGGAGAAAAGAGACAAGAATACCTGCTGAATCTGGAAACCAAGCTAAACAGGAATCAGGGACACGAAGTGATGATGCTTTCAAGAATGAACAAGTCAGCAATTGGCTACAACAGAGTTGTAAGCAAAACATCAGGAAACAGCTCTCTGCAGTCCTCTCCATCAGACAAGGAAGTACCAAGTAATACTGCTGCGAGAACTCTAAGAAGACCAGCACACAGAAAAAGGAAAGGCCTGTGCTAACATGAGAACAGACACTGAGGAAATCTTCCAGACAAGCACAAAATGTTGCTAAAATAATTGGAAACCAACAGTGCAATGAGGCTAAGAATGGAAAACCTCAAGGCCAGCTTCAAGACTGCAGGAATAGCACAAAACTTCACATCAAAAGCATTATAAAACAAAGGGAGGCCTTGTATTAGTAATACAAGCATACCTCAGTTTTTGTTGTCTTAAATAAATTGTTTAGTCTCTAGCAAAGAAAATACAAGGCATATACAGAAGATACAAAATAATTCCTTTGTATGTTATAATTCCAATGGGAACAATGAACTGTGGGGAGGAGAAATGAGCCGAATCATTAGAAAAATAAAAAAAAAAATCAACATTGCCATAGTGAATTAGATCTGAAATAAGACAAGAATGTCTTCTCTCATAATTCCTGTTTTACACATGGTAATAGACTTTTTAGCAAGAACATTCAGATAAGGAAAAAAAATAAAAGACATACGAACGGGAATGGTAGAAAGGAAGTCATCCCTGATTGCAGGTGACATGTCTTCAATTGCATAAAAATTTCAACTAAGAGATAACTATTCAAGGCGCAGGATTAAAATCAACTAACATCACTCAGCAACACTTGCACATACCACTAAGCAGAGTGCCAACAAAGAAGTCATGAAGAGGCTAAGTTATGACGCAGCAGAAGATAACTAGAAAACAAATTAACCATGGGGATAAAAATCAGTGAATGATGAAAGATACTGATTAGCACCCCAAAGACTGGAAATACCTCTCTGATTATGGATTAGAAAAACTTGTGTTGTTAAAATATCATACACTTCATGTTATTTGTGGGATCTATAAAATTCTAATCAAAATAATAACAGCCTCCTCCACAGAACTTAAAAGAAATCCTAATATGCACATGAACCACAAAAAGACCTCAAATACACAAAGCAATCTGTCCTGAATAAAAAGAAAGACCAAGATGTCAAAGTACCTGACTTCGTATAATGCTATAACACAGTGGTAATCAAAATATCACAGTATTGATATAAAGCCAGACACACATACCAATGAAAAAAAAGCTGAGAACCAAACAATATCCCCAGATATGTAGAGCCAACTGAGACTTGAAAAAGATTCTAAGAATGTGCATTGGAAGATGGTCTTTCTAATTGCTTCTGGGAGAACTGGGTTTCTAATTTACAGAAGATTGATACTGAAACTCTGTCTCTTACCAAATACAAATCATTGGAAGTGGATCAAAAGCTTACATTTTATGAAATGAGAAAGTGAAATTATTAGACTAAAACACAGGGAAAATCTTCAGACATTGCAGTGGACAGAAACTATAGAAGCTTGGGAAACAAAGGCAGAGTTAGCAAAACCATGATTACCTCAATCAAAAAAAATTCTGCAAAGAAAGGAACCAGTCAACAAAGCACAGAGACAAAATACAAAAGGGGAGAAAATATTTTCAAAGTGTATATGTGGTAAAAGATTAGTATGAGTTCATGAGACCAATGTCATTATTAAGCAGAGATTTCTAAAAGTGGCCAACAGATACATATAGATATTCAATGAATGTATTATATTCACCTTATTAATGTATTATATTCAACTTATTAATCACCAAAGGAATGCAAATCAAAATTACAATAAGATACCACTCCACCATAATAAACACATCATCAAAAGACCAAAGATACTGTAAGGAAGGCCTTGGAGAAATTCCACATTCTCAGCTATGGCTTATATGCAAATTATCATACTTCTTACAGAAAATAGTAAGGTGTGCCTCAGTGTTAAAAAGAGGATCGCTATTGCCATATATCCAAGAATTCCACTGTTGGGCATGTTTTCAAAAGAAATCAAATCAGTATATTACTTCAGAGAACTTAGACTAGAGTTTCCATAACAGCCAAGAAATGGCAGAAACCAATGTGTCCATCAATGGAAGAATAGAAAAAGACAATTTGGTACACAGGTACCACAGAATACTCTATAATCACAAAAGCTGGACTCTTGTAATTTGCAAGATCATGAATGGAACCAGATCTTATCAAGTGAGACAAGTTAGACACAGAAAGACAATTCATATTTCCACTCATATATGGGATTGTCCAGGAGGGATGTGGATAAGAAAAATGTAGTATGTGCACACAATGGAATTGCTGCAGCAATGAAGAAGAATGAAATTATGTCATTTGAAGAAAATGGATAAAACTAGATATTATTTTATTAAGCAAATCAAGCCAGTCTCAGAAAGGCACATGGCATATTTCCTCTTATTTGTGGTTCCTAGACTTTTCATAGTAACAAAATTATATACATATAAATGAAATGAAAATAGAAGTATAATTGTGTAAGGAATAAAGATGACAAAGTGGTGTGGGAATAAATATCCTTAACACAGCATATACCTATAAAAGTATTTTTTAAAAATAAAATAAAATAAAAGGTTACTCATAACAGATGAAAGTTGAAGCTGAAGTTGAAATTAAAAGCACCAGCCTTTAATCCCAGCACTTAGGAAGGAGAGGCAAGCCAATCTCTGTGAGTTCGAGGTCAGCCTCATCTACAGAGTGAGTTCCAGGACAGCCAGAGATACACAGAGAAACTCTGTCTTGAAAAACAAACAAACAAAGTTGGAAGTTGAATAGTGGGATTGGAGAGAGATCAGTAGTTAAGAGGAAACTCTGCTCTTAGAGTTCCCAGCACCCTCAGTGAGTAATTCACAATGGCATGTAACTCCAGCTCTAGGGCACTGATTGCTCCCTTAGCCTCTGTAGGTACTACTCTCACATACACCGACATACACCAATCCCCCCACAGATACATACATATACACATAACTAATAATGTGTATATATGCATATATGCATTATATGTAAAGACTATACATACTCATATCTATTAACATCTTTTTAAAAATGTTAATGGTAGAATGATAGTTACCACAGAGCAGTAGTATAAGGGTGAAGGACAGGCCATAGGAAAAGCTTGACCAATGGTCATTAAGTTATACTTGGAAAGAAGCAGTTTTACACATAATAGGGCAACTATAGATAGCAGTCATGGATTGTATAACTCAAGATCTAGAAGAAGGATTTTAAACATAAAGAAAGGATATTTCAAGAGAGTCATAGATCTGGCCTGAAACAATCATCACAATGCATTTGCATATAGAAACAGTACACCTTACCCATTGTTATTTTTTCTATATAAGAAATAAAAGAGGGGCTGGAGAGATGGCTCAGAGGTTAAGAGCACAGACTGCGCTTCCAGAGTTCCTGAGTTCAATTCCCAGCGACCACATGGTGGCTCACAACCATCTGTAATCAGATCTGGCGCCCTCTTCTGTATACATGATAAATAAATAAATCTTGAAAAAAAAAGAAATAAAAGAAAGCATTGAATGGAAATGAAAGAAATGAAAATATGGTAAACTCTGTGAAGAACATATCTGGTAAGTTCTTTAAAAATTAACAATATAATACACGAATACAGAATAAGAAAAAGCAAAATACGTGGAATACCACTGAATTGAAAGGGAGAAAGGAGGCATGTCATGTAAGCTAGGTTCTGATTGATAAAATTCACATTATAAACACTAATCACAAATTATTAAAACCAGTAAGAATATATTGGATAAACAATGCATCACACAATAGAAAATACAGTATCAGAGGGGAAGGACAAACTACAAAATAAAGAACAAGAATAAACTAAGAAATGTGGAAGATATGAATCTAAACATGTCCCCTGCCACATACACGGAAGCTGTGACATGACAAACTAAAGACAGATTCAGGGTAGATGCAGAGAGGACAGCCAACAGCAAAATGTCACTACTGTAAGCTGGTCAGTGTCCCCAACCCATTTCCTCACGTAGGCTGGTGATGCAGCGTTGTGGTAGCCATACAACCATCTAGAAAGGGAGCTTACCTGGCCAATCCAGTTTACCAGAACCAGCCCTTGAAAGTTGCTGCTTCTGGCTACGAGCTGCTCTCTCTGCTTCATGACCTGCCACACTAACTGACAGGGTTGTCCACCACGTTCTGCAGCCACTGACTCAGACATGGCCTTCCATGTGATAGACTGTGACTCCACAGATAATGGATAGAACAACTTTTTCCTCCTAAAAGTTACTTCTGCTAGATATTTTGATGAGAAAATATGTGATAGAGTTTTCAAAGTGGAATATATTTTAAAAGCTGGGCAGGGTAGTTGATGCCTGTAATTAAGTCTAGCAGAGGGAGAAGGATTTCCACAGGTTCAAGGTTAGTCAGAGATATTATATTTCAGGCTACCCAAGCTTCAAGAAATGTCATCCATGATTCAAAAACAGTTTTTATATCTTATGAGTTTTTTTTTAACTTCCATCGATTCTTTGTGGATTTCACATCATACATTCTTATCCCACAAATCTCTCTGTCCTCTCTCATCTGTCCTCTGCCCTTGCAACCTCCCCCAAAAACAAAACCAAATTTAAAACCAAAACCCAAACAAAACAAAGACAAACAAACAAGCCCCCCACCAGCACACACACACACACACACAAAGAAGAGGAAGAATCTTGTCATGGAAGCTGTAGTGTGCCCTGTTGAGACACAGTTTATCCTTTAGTCTGTTCATCTTTACTTGCAAGTATTTGTCATCATGAGTCATTGGTCTGGCTTGAGGCCTCTGGTTTTTTCTCCAGCACTGCCTCAGCTAGTTCACCCAATGCAGTCTACAGCAAGAAACGGGGCTAGTTCTCCTGCTCTCAGGTCCTCACATCTGGGTCCCTCTAACTCATATTGCCAGGGCCAGCTCTACTGTTTTGCCCAGGCAAGGTGCAGGGCCCCATCTCTGGATTGTTGTAGAGGCCACATGAGAGGGGCTGGGGTCAGCTCTCATGCCCTCGGGGCTAGCTCCACTTTGACTCTGATGACTGGGTCAGCTCTAGTGTGCTGCCCAGGCGTGTTGCAGGGCCTGCTCTCATGTGTGCTGTAGCTAGTGTAGAGCAGAGGTGGGAGGACATCTCTCCCCCAGCTATGCCAACCCATGGCAGAAAAGGGGGGTGGGAAGGGTCAGCTCTCCTGCTCTCATGCCTTCATGGTCAGCTCACCTGCATTCACAAACATGACCACAGGGTCAGCTCTAGTGGGCTTCCCAGGTGAAGTGAATAACTATGATGAGGGATGGGGCTATCTTTCCTAAGTAAGGGGGGTGAGCTCTCCCCTGAGGGGTAGAGCCAGCAATATCAAGCATTGGGTAGGACCAGCCATCTCAGGGCCAGTGAAGGACATGGTTCCAGTGACCCCTGTGCTAACACAGGCCATGGACATCACCACAAACCCCAGCAGCAGCTGCATCAGGGACCCAGACATTGCCCTTGGCAGCAGCTCAGATCCAGACACCACCACAACCTCAGAGGCAGCACAGCCCCTGCTGCAGCATGGCCCCCAGGCATCAACATGGTCCCAGATAGCTGAACAGGCACAGGGCATCCACAGAGCCCCAGGGACACAACTCCAGACCCTAGCCCCCACATAGTCTAGGTGGCCAACCTGTTCATCCCCATGGCCTCCTATGACAAGAGGAACCCTGGATATCAAGTCAGAGCCTGACTGCTAGAGGGCCACATACCCAGATATGACCTTCTGCAGCAGCCCTGGTCTGGATGACACCATGGACCCAGGTGAAAGCAGAGGCCACTCACATAAGGATGTCCCTTGTAGCAGCACGGCCCTCAGATGCCTTCAAGGCCGCAGGTTGCAGTGCAGACTCCAGGCATCTATGTGGCCTTTGGTAGAAACAAGGGTCATAGACATCAATACAGCCCTTGGATGTGCCAGGACCACAGACCCAGACATGGCCTTTGGCTGCAGCCCTGGTCTAGATGAAACCATGTCTCCAATTGACAGCCCTGGCCACCCAAATTGGCCTGGCACCAGCAACAGCACAGCCCTTGGACACCAATATGGTCACAGGTTGTGACCCAGACCTTGGGCACCCATTGGGCCCTGGCGGCAACATGGACCAGGGACATCAACACAGACTCTGGCCATTGCAGGACCAAGGACCAAGACATAGTCTTCAGCAGCATCCCAGGCCAGATTGTCACCATGGCCCCATGTGGCCATGTAGGCCACCCAAATTGGCATGGCCCCCACAGCAGCCCAGCCCTCAGACACCAATGTTGCACCAGATGATGGCCCAGACCACAGGCTCCTGCATGGCACCCAGTGATGACAGGAGCCACAGACTTCACCACAGGCCTCTAGGCTGTTCAAGGGCCCCTGATCAAGACTTGGCCCTTGGTCATAGTCCAGGCCCAGCCATCTCCTTGGGCTGGTGTGGCCAGCTGGCCATTCATATCAGCCCATTCCTTACCACCCTCATCTCTCCAGACCTGCTTTTCTCCCCAGCCCACAAACCATTCTGCCTCTCCCTTTCTCCCACCTGTCCACCCTGTACTCTCTTACCACAATGATGCTCGACTGCCCATTACCAGGGCTCTTGGCTGGGTCTCAGGTGGCACTTGGTTAGTACTGCCCACTGCAGCCATAATGAATGGTGCAGAGCTGTGGCCTTTCTGTTTCCAGTGCCTGGGTCTACAGACCTCGAGCAGTATTTGGTATGATGGTACCTGATCGCCCCAGTGCCAGAGGCATGGGGTGAACTCCTAGTTGATTGTGTCCCTCACAGACTCAAAAGTCTCAGGGGGGTACCATCCATGTCCACCGCAGATTCAGGCCCTGGGTCCTGCGGTTCCTGGTTGATTTTGACCCCTGAAGACCCTTAAGTCTGGGGAAGGGACCATCTATGTCTGTCACCAATACAGTTTTTTTTTTTTAATAATGTTTTGTTTGTTTTTGGTTTTTCGAGGAAGGGTTGCTCTGTGTAGTTTTGGTGCCTGTTCTGGATCTCGCTCTGTAGACCAGGCTGGCCTCGAACTCACAGAGATCTGCCTGCATCTGCCTCCCGAGTGCAGGGATTAAAAGCGTGCGCCACCGCCGCCTGGCCTTAAATATTTTTTTAAATAATTCTTTGGGATGAGAATTGTGTCCAGTGTATTTTTGTCATATTCACCCCCCTTCACCTCCTTCCAGATACCTACCCATCCAACTTTGTGTTTTCTTTTGTAAACCATCAGTTACAGTTTATTCTGTTCTTTTACTCTTGGATACGTGGCCTTCCACTGAAGTGTGGTCGACCTACGTGAGGTGACTCTCCCTCTCCTAGTAGATATTAATTACTAATAGCTTCTTAGCTGGGAGTAATAACTATCTATTATGCTTTTCCTGTGCCACAAGGGGAAGAAAGCAAAGACATTTACATGATGTTTCCTAAAACATGCTAGTAGATAAATCTTTTTAAAAATTTTTTTGTTTTGTTTTGTATTTTGTTTTTTACTTTTTGCTTTTTTTCTCTTATAACTGATTTTATTTACTGTTTTTCTGGTTTAATTTTTTTAAATTTTTTCTTTTTCTATTTATTTATTTATTTATTTATTTATTTATTTATTTATTACCTCCAGTTTCCCCTCCCTTCTCTTCTCCCAGTCCCTGCCACAACCCCTACCTCCATCCATTCCTCCTCTATTTCTCCCCAGAAAAGGGCAGGACCTCCATGGATATCAACCAAATATGGCATATCAAGTTGCAGTATGACTAGGCATCTCCCTTCCTATTAATGCTGGGCAAGGAATAACCCAGTAAGAGGAATAGGATCCCCAAAGCAGGCAAACGAGTCAGAGATAGCCCTTGTTCCCACTGTTAGGATTTCCACAAGAAGACCAAGGTACACAACTGAAAATATTTTATCTAAGTTGGTTAAATTTTAAGACTTTGTCCTGATTAACCAAAAAAAAGCTTTGTTTATGCTTGAAACTTACTTTTTTAAGGAAAATCAGTATATTTGTATACATATGCAGTTATTAATTCAAGACATGCAATGTCTATCAGTTGATCCAGTTCACTAGTAATTGCTTTGCTTGATATAATTGAACATCAATCAACAGTTGTAGCATTTACATTTTAATGTAATCCTCATAGAGACAAATGCAACCTTAATCAGGGTTAATGCAACACAATTACAAACAGAACATTTGATTAGTACCTTCAAATTCCTGTGTAATAAGTAACTAACAAGGTAATTAGGAAGAAAAGTGCATTTGATACAGGCTGTTATGTGAGGCAACTAAATCTTATAGAGAAGAACTCAGTCCATGCTGGGAATACTTTGAATGTGGTTGTATGAAATAGTTTAATATTAATAATTGAGAAGTTGAAAGCAAATCACAGACCCTATTGTCCTAGGGGATTACTTTTCTTCTCAGATATCTTCTCAGATACTGTAATGTGAAAAAACACAACTTTCACTCATTATTTTTTAAGAAAGTAACAAACATGAATTAGAAGGGATTGCAGTGTCCATAAAATTAATTGAGATGTCTTTTGTCATTCATGGAAAATAATATAAGGAGCTTGCAATGTGTCTGAAAAAGTCCAACTAAACCCCACTGAATGTGAACTGGTATATAAGAATGGAGGTATTAATAACAACCAAAAACAATGATAATGCCCATAGAAGTGTTCTGTCCTGATACTGCATAGACTGTCATTAATAAAAAACCAATTTGTAGTTTGAAAGTTGATGACTCAACTTCTTAGTCTTTGACTGAGACCAAGTATAATTCCCTAATCCATAAGGCAATGGAGGCCACAGAATAGTCAATACAGAACTGGTCAATGACACCTGATCATATGCTAATTTATCCCCTGCTAGAAAGAGAATAGTGTCACATTTACTGTTATGATTTATGTAATTTAGCAATAACTTTGGTTTGGAACATTAATGGAGAAGAGTCAGTGAGAATGATAAATTAAGCTGCCCACCACTTTATACTACCATCAGACCAGAAACCTGATCCTGCATTTTACCCTGTTTGGTGTATTCCTGTTCTCTCTTTGCTTCATTTTCAGTTCATTTGAAATTTAAACATGTCCATTTTTTTCAGAGCTTTAGTGCATTATGTTTAATTTTCAATTTTATGTACTTATTCAATTTAAATATTAAATGTGAAAATTTTTAATGAATTTAAATTTCAATATTCCAGTACATTATATCTTGTACACTGATATTTAACAAAAAAATCATTCGGATGTCTGTGTAATTAAAGGAACACCATTAAATCTGTCATTCTGTGAGGCAGTTTCCATAATGCTGCACTACGATGTCTTAATTACTTTTTATCTGTATATTGTTTATTTATTTTTTCAATTAGTTGTGTTCCAAAGCTTGCTATTTTTAATTTCATTTGTGTACTGTTTTTTTTATATCATTTTCCACCCCCTCTAACTCCTGCTGTGTCTCTGTCTGCCCTCACCCAATTATCCAATACATGGCCTTTGTTTTCTTAATTATTACTGTCACATGTGTGAGTGTGGGTACATGTGTGCATAAGCAGTACAACTTGCTGAGTTACAATTAGCGTTGCACTTGTAAATGCATGTTTAGTGTTGACCACTTGGTATTGAATAAGGGGGCTCATTACTATAGAAGACTGATTCTTTCTTTACAGTCATTAATTGCCCATAGGTTTCATGTAGCGATGGGGCCTTATGAGATTTCCTCCATCTACATTGACATGTCAACTGGTGTCACTGTTCAGGTCCTGTTTAGGCAACCATATTGTTGGGAATTCAGGCATACTGCTTTCTTGTCATAAACTGGAGATACTTTCTTATAGCAGACATCCCAGTCTTCTGGCTCTTACACTCTTTCCAGCCACATACATACATATAATAAAACTATGTATGCATACATATAGGGAAATAAACTGAACAATGAATGATATCATAATCTTAAACATAAAAGAACCCTTATCTTTATTATAACTATATTATAATTATATTAAATTAGTTTTCCTTAATAGGGATTGCAATTTGTAAATCTTTATATAAAAATGGATAGATTGTATTTGGGGGAACTGAATGTCCTCAATTTTACTGCATGATTCAAAAATCAAAAGTAGGAGAAAGCTTTGTCTAGAGTGCATATGTGCAAAGATATTTGCATTTGTCATTAGACACTTTCTTAAAATTTTGAGTGTTAAATTATCACTATTCACATGTTTTCTCCCTACAAAAGTGGTTGGTTTCTTTTTCTTCTTTATATTGCTCTCTCTCTCTCTCTGTCTCTCTCTCTCTTTCTCTCTGTCTCTGTCTCTGTCTCTCTCTCTCTCTCTCTCTGTGTGTGTGTGTGTGTGTGTGTGTGTGTGTGACTAAAAGATGCTGTTTCAGTAGGTACAATACATCTGCCAACTCAGCTCAAAGTTATTTTAGATTTGAATCTTCATTTTAAAATATGTGTAGGTTGTTATGGTAAAAAACATCTAGTTCTGTAGTTCTGTTTTTGAAGGAAGCAAAGGGATGAAATTGAGAGGAGTAAATATATACAGAATAAAGTACTGTCCAATCATTCATTTCTACAGTTCAGATTTCTCAAATATGTATCTGTCAACCTATTGAAAAATAAGCACATACTTTTTGCAAAGTGATCTGAGAGTTTAGTTGTCCTTTCTGGCTGTACTTTACTTTTTTTTTTTTTTTGGTTTATTCAAGACAGGGTTTCTCTGTGTAGTTTTGTGCCTTTCCTGGAACTCACTTTGTAGACTAGGCTAGCCTCGAACTCACAGAGATCTGCCTGGCTCTGCCTCCCAAGTGCTGGGATTAAAGGTGTGCACCATCACCGCCCAGCCTGGCTGTACTTTAAAAGTTAACAAATTCATGCAAAATACACTGCAGATATCATCAAATAAATATATGCATATATGGTGGTCTCTAGCTAAATGTGTGCTTCCTTTAAATTCAAATTTGACGATGTAACTTTATTTAAGGTCTAGACTTCTGAGCAATTAAATATGTGTTGTTATTCATACAATGTGCACTTACTAATAAAAAAAGGAAAGTAAATTTCGAAGAAGATAAACAGCAATTGCTAGCATGGCATTTAAGTTCATGAAGCATAGAAATGGAAAAATAATTTTGATTGATGATAAACTCTAAGAGAAAAAATAATACTAAACACTAGGACATTAATTCAAAAATTATATAAGAGTAGTAAAGAGAAAAGAGATTTCAAGGTTATAATACTGTAGTTTTATTAAAGAAAACTGTAGTGGAGTACATTAGCAAAATTATTGTTAAAGTACTGCAATCCAAGAGAAACTATTTCAAACATACTTATTTTATAGTCATGTTTAAGTAGGTCATCCATGGATAGAACTTGTATATCTATTGAGAAAACCAGGAAATATCAGGTGCAGTATTCTGTTAGGTTTATCAGAGATCAAATAGGACCAATGACTTCAAGTCAGAGTGACCTGTGGAGATGTGTCTGCAGGAAACGTAGACCAAGGGTTTCCATATTTTATTTATTCCTAAGGCCTCACAACACTCAGAAATGGCCTCTATCATGACAGGTGCTACTGCTGGGAGAGATAGAACTGTTGTTCCCCTGCTAGGTATGAAGAGATACTCTCATCTGTAGTAAGAAGACAAGTGAATGCTTCCAAGAGACAGCTTCTGAGGTCAAAGTGTGCTTATTTCATGCATATAGATGGTACATGTTGCTATAGGATACTGATGGCAGGGACAAAAGTCAGAGTGCTTAAAAAGCAAGACCTTTGACAAAACCTACAATTTTTGAAAATATGTTTCTTGTGTTTTTTCAGGAGTGTGGGAAGTGTAAGCACAAAGCATTGTCTTTGCTAACAAATAGCAAAATAAAAGAAAATCCCATTTAAAGAAAACCTACAAAGAGGCTGCTATGTGGGGTGTTTAGTTGGGGTGGAGGGCTAGAGAAATGGCTCTGAGGGTAAGAGCACTGCTCTTCCAAATGTCCTAGGTTTGATTCCTACTATCTACATGCCAGCTAACAAAAGTCTATAACTCAAATTTAAGGGGAATCTATGTTCTCCTCTGACTTCCTCAAATACCAGGCACGCACATGGTGCACAAGGATACATGCAGGCAAAACACCCATGAACATAAAGAAAAAATAGAGGAACTCTCCTTCAGCTCCTGTCCCCAGGTTCGTGCCCTGGGTTCACATCTTGACTTTGCTTCATACAGAATATACCTTATCAACTCAATAAACCATTTCCCTCTCAAGTTTGTTGTGTATTTCTGTGACAGACCTCACCATGCTGTTCTGGTAAGGATTATAGAAGCCTGGACATGAAAAGTTCTTGAGTGTTCATAGCCTGGTGATCTGTTGTGAGAGCTTGAAAGATAGCGATATTCAAAAGGACATAAACAATGAATGCTTGGCTTATGAAATTTCAGGGGGAAGCAAATTATACAAGTTTTATATTGTTATATTAACATGTGATATTGGAGATAAACCAGAAAGAAAAGGTTATTTGTTTAATAGTGATACGTAATTTTTGTCAACTTTGAGTTATTTGGGAAGAGGGAACCTTAATTGAGAAAATGTACCCATGTAGGCAAGTCGATGGGGCATTTTCTTGATGAATGATTGATGTGGAAGGGCCAGGCGCACGGTGGTGGTTACAAGATAGTTTACTTGGCAAAGTAACTCTGGGTATATAAAAAAGCAAGCTAAGCAATCCATAAGAATAATTCAGTAAGTAATGTATCCTGATGGCTTCTGCTTTACTTCCTGCCTCCAGATTCCTGATCTGAGTTCATGCCTTGACTTCCTTCAATGGACTATGATATGACTTCCCAGGTTGCTTTTAGTCATGGTCTTTATCACAGCAATAGAAAACCAAACTAACACAATGTCTAAGGTTATCCTGACAGAGATAGCTGTTATCTCACTATCTTTCTGTGCTGAAACTGCCCCAGAGCTCAATACCTAGGTCCAGGCTACCGTACTTCATTAGCATGCACACTGTTCAGCACAGATTTACTTATGCTCAGTTTAGTAGATATATTAGCATTTATAGATTTTATAGATTTTTTTTGGCAAGACAATGTTATTTCCAATATTTTTTGGGGGGTGGCTATAGTTTGATAAATTAAGCTCAGTAATACATGTGTGCCCATGTGCGCGCGCGCATACACACACACACACACACACACACACAGAGGGGTAGGTAACAGACTTTCTCAGTGTCTAAAGACAAGTGACTTTGGATGGTTACTTCATGTTTCCTAAAAGCTATTTCTGAAAAAAAATTGCTTATTCCTCTAGCCTTGTCTGCTTTAGTAATAGGCTGTGCTAAATATGCATATGTACACATGAGAAAGAGAGAGAAAGCGGAAAGAGGAAAGACAGAGAGAAGTTTAATGAGAGATTTTAATGATAGTTACAATACTGTTGATGTTCTAATATTCTGACCTGTTTACTAAACTTACTGAACAATTTACCACAGTAACTTTTTTTCATAAATGCCATTATTCATTCCATTTCTGAATTTCTTACTAATTTCAACTCCTGTGTTTGTCTTCAGATCCACTGATTTCATTCTTTTAGTGTGAACTCCTTCATGGTAAGAAGTTTTATTGATGTTGAAAAACTACTTAAATTTGTGATGAATCTGAATAAAATAAAGCAAAATCTTTAATTTTCAAAATATTTTACTATTATGTTGGATATTTTATAGACTCAAAAGAAGTCATTTAATGCTGCAAATAAGCAACCTCAGATTCCTCAGGCTATTTTGTGAATGGAGTTTAACATGAAACTTAACATTGTGGTATTAATAGGAGCAAAAGTGATAGAAAGGAAGAAAGAAAGCAGGTAGAGTGGAGGATGAAATTGAACTGTGAGGTAACTGGAGGATGCTGGAGAAAACTTCATAGCTTGAAGGCCCTTTTGAGAGTCTTCATGAGGTGGGACAAGAAGAACAAGTACCATGTTCAGTGGATGAGGGAAGCCTCTGGAATAAATGATTTGAGTCAGGGGTCATTTACTCCTTATAGTTTTACTAAAGCAATTTCTAATATGTGACAAGAGCTGATCATCACACGACAAAATAAAATATGTATATATAAATATGTGCAGGCAAGGAAGTACATAATTAATTTTTAATGGATATCTTTGCAAATCATCACACATCTGCTGACTGTATTTGGGAATGTTTTAGTTATATACCTTAACAAGCACTGCCTTAGGATTTTATTACTATGAAGAGACACCATGACCACAGCAACTTTTATAAAGGAAAACATTTAATTGAGGCTCACTTGTATTTTCAGAAGTTTAGTCAATTATTGTGATGGTGAGAAGCTCGCCAGCATACAGGCAGACAGTGTGCTGGGAAAGAATCTGAGAATCTTGATGTGAAGGCAGAAGAAGGAGAAACTATGTACAACACTGGCCATAGTTTGAGCATATAAGACCTTAAAGCCCACCCCCACAGTGACACACTTCCTCCAACAAGGCCACACCTATTCCAAAAAAGCCAGATCTCCTAATAGTGTCATTCTCTATGGGCCAAGCATTCAAACACATGAGTTAATGGGGGCCATAACTATTCAAACCACTACATTCCACTCACTGGTCCCCATAGGCTTATGGCCATAAAATAATGCAGAAATGCATTCAGTCCAACTTCAAAAGTCCCCAAAGTCTATAACAGTTTTAATTCTGCTTAAAATTCCAAAGTTCAAAGTCTCTTCTGAGACTCATGGAATCTCCTCACTGTAATACCCTGTAAAATCAAAATAAAAAAGCCTATCATTTATTTCCAACATATATTAGCACAGGATATACATTACTGTTAAAAAATGGAGAATAGTGAAGAAGTACTGGACCAAAGCAAGACCGAAAAGCACTTGGGCAAACTCCAACTCTGCATCTCCATGTTTGATGTCAAAACACTCTTTAGATCTCTAACTCCTTTCAGCTTTATTGACTGCAAACACACTTTTCTTCTCTTGGGCTTGTTCTCCCTGTTAGCAACTTTCTTTGGCAGGCATATCATGACCTCTGGCATCTCCCACATCTTGGGATCACCAAGGCAATCCAGGCTTCAACTTCACAGCTTCACACAATGGCCTCTCTGAGTCTCCATACAGGGATACAACCGGCCACACACCTGGCCTAAATCACTTTCCTTAGTTGCCAAGACAGATTCCATAACCCCTTTCTTCTATCCTTGACAGGGCTGAAGCTGCTGGGGCTGAAACTTGGCCTCCTTGTTCAATTACAACCTCACCAACTTTCTGTTTTCAGTGGTTTCCTTCATTCTCTAACTTTGGTTGTCCTAAAACTCAATATGTCTCCGAGCAATCAGTTAGAGGTGGGCCATCTTTATGGTTGGCAAGGTGATGTTGGACATTTCTGGCTGGAACCCAAATAAGTCTCCATTGGTCCTGGGGAAAAAAATCACAAGCAAAAAAAAAACCAAAAAAAAAACCAAAAAACAAAAAACAAACAAACAAACAAAAAAAAAAAACTTCAATTTTGAGGAGGGTGTCAAGGGGTAACACCATCATACCAAGATGGGAAGGTTCTTGGAGCTTCTGTAGGTATTGAATATATTTGGGATGGCCAGAGCCATTGTCAATTGTATGTTAGGGGTGTAGATGTTCATTTTTGTTTTTTAAGTTGAGCATTAGTATTTGATGTGTTTTTTCTCTGATCCCTTGGTCCTGGGGATTGTAAGGAATCCCTATGTGACAGGTAACTTCCCATTGTGATTTTAAGAAGGCCTCAATTTGGGAACTCATAAAGATGGGACCACTTTTAGTTTTTGAAATTTGAGGGCAGGGTATGTGAGCCGTACCCTGTAACAGGTAGGGGCTGAGGGATGCTGGGAGAGCCTGCCAGCCAGGTCCAGCTTTCATATGTCAAATAGACCCCTCAGCCTCTTGTCCCAGTTTTGAAACAGATACATATATTAGGGACAGAAGGTAAAGTTAAATATTGGCTTTTATTAAAATTTTAAAAACTGACCAAGATAGAATTTGGTCAGGACCATCATCTGGAAACTTTCCTACTTTGTGGCCTCAAGATACATGTTGTTGGTCTTTATATGGACAAAACCCACATGCCATGGTACTTTTATATGAGGCTTTGTTATTGTTTTCTGAGAACTACAACTCCAAGAATCCTAGGAAGTTGCCTGGTCCTTGAGCATGTATTATCTTTCAAGAACTAAAATTCCCAGAATCCCAGGAAGTTACTTGGTCTTTGGGGAGGCAGTGCTCACAGGTTAAATTGGGGTCTAACTTTTCCCCTAAAGTTGTGTCCTGGGTCAAATCCTTGACTCTATGATGGGTACTGGTTTACATTAGGATCTAATAACCATTAGCTTAATCATACCCAAAAAGAATTAACATTTAGTTATTATATCAAGGATGTAAGAGCCAACAGTAATTAACAGAAAGCAGAAGGTCCAAATGCCCTATGATGGACAGTATCTGTTTGTTCTGCAAAAAGCAAGCCAAGTGTCTTATCACATTCTAGAACCATTTTAATTAATAAAACTACCTGTTGATAAATCTGAGCCCATTTTTTCTGGTATATCAATTGGCATTGTAGGTAGCCATTTTGTTCCCTATATGTGGAGTTTCCTTTTGACTTGGCCTTTTTTAGCAGCTGTTAGGGGGCAGGGGTGATGTACTCTCTTTTGTAACTGCTTCCAGTTGAACTGGGTGTAGATTGTCAGGGCCCAGAAAGACTCAAAGACAAGTCAAAGGCTGAGCGATGGGGTCATTTATCAGAAGCATCTGATTAGCTGCTCAAGGTAAAGGGACAGAGAGCACTCACATCAGCTGGACTGGTTCACATCAGCTTTCAGCAACTCCTGTGCTCAGTGGTTTGTAATTTGCAGGTGTTCCCTGGATGGTGACTGTCAGCCAAGTGGAAACCTGCTGAGATATAGACTGGGAACAGAAGTTAAAACTCAGGAGCTTAAGAAAAAATCTTACATTTGAAACCCTTTTGGTTTGATCTGTTGACAAGTGGATGCAAGTCTTATGACTTTAATTCTTTGACACTTATTGAATTCTAGTATACCAAAGGAGATAAGAGTTTTAGATATATTAGCATTACCATTCTATTTAAATCCACATTGTAAAAAAGGCAGTTAACTGGTGTCTGTAAAACAGCTGAAGTAGACTCATGACTTCGAGTCTTGGCAAAAGCTATAATTTTTGGTTAAAAAGCATGAACATTTTTTCCTATGTCCAGAGAGCCAGCTATAGATTGGACGGAAATGTCTTTATTCCAATTAATCCTGTATTTGGAGGACAACCAAAGGGATTTTAAAATCTTGAGCTTGTGATTAAAGAGTAAGTATTCAATATTTTCCCAGAGCTAGATAAAAGCTTGTCAGAACTCCACAGTTTAATGCTAAAACTCTGAACTTTTGAAGTCTTAGTATAACAATAACCATCGCGAGGAAACAAAAATTGAGGCCTTTTCGTATACCTTAAGCTATGTCTTTGAATCTTTATAAATTGCATCCATCCGTGTACCTCAAAACACTTTTTTAGATCCTCACAACCCAGGTCTTGATATCCTCAGACCTTTATATATACCTTAAAACACCTTCTTAGGCCTTAAGACATGTTCTTAGATCCTTATAGCTTAAGCTTACCTAAATTTTATACCTTTTTATTTGCTCATTTATCACAAGAAATAGGTGGTTAATTACTGAGAACAGTCATTGTAAAGAGTGTTCCTTTAAGTACAGGAATAGAAAAAAGTTACATTGAAACCTGTTTTATAAGTTTATCTCCTGTTTTATGTCTGGACCTAGTAGTAGCTCTTAGGAAAATGAAGCTTGTGAACTAAATTTTACACACGAAGAGACCTAAGGAGGTAGCTGAAGCTTTGGGGAAGAAACTCAATGCTTGTTGCTGATAGAGCTATTTATTTATCAAGATTGTACTATAACACATTATAATAAAAAAAATTCATGAACTTAAGGTGGCTTATAACCTGAAAAACAATAAGTATTTTTAAAAGCTGTTTCTTTAAATATATCCAGTAATATTTGTAATCTAATTGTAAAATTTTAAAATTTCATCTTTTTGGTTTAAAAAAAAAAACCCTTTTTGGTTTAAGATCTCTCAAAAATAATTACCTTTTTTTTTTTTAACTTCAAAAGGTAAAAACCCAGGTACAACCATAATACATACACTATACAAAAACAAGCTCTAATAGTGTAGATCATTTAATATTTAGTATCTGGGATTTATGAACCTTGTTTTTATGTCAAGATAGGAATTATCACACAAAAATCCATCCTAATCTAAAACATCTTGGGGACCCATAGTTGCCTCCTTAGTAGGCCCACTTCACCTGGTCACCTGTAGTTAAGACAGTGTTGGAAATCACATGGCATTCATCTTCTTCAACCCTAGCAAAAATGGCAGCCAGTCTTATGTCCCAATATGGAATCATGCCACATGCTTTTTTTAAAAAAACATATTACCTATGTATTGATTTTTAACCATATGTTGCTAGTTTTAAGTTAACCCTTCTCATAGATTTAACAGATTTTTAACCAAATCCAATAAAATGAACTTATTAATCTTGAGGTATAGAATGTTTACATAAACCAAGCCCAATTTTTGGCTGCTCTGCTTTACTCTCTGTGGCAGGAAAATTAACCTGACACAGTGCGTGGAGGAAGCTTTTAAACATACTTGAGTCTAGAGAAGGGGAATGCCAGAGACGAACTCTAGAATCAGTTTTCCAATGAAACAGAACAACATAAAATAACTTTAATTTTATCCTCACCAAAAAGATATGTAAAATGCTGCTAACCCCAATTCAGTGACCAGAGGGCTCAGAGGTATATTCTGAGGTCCAGCTATGAAGGCACCCACATGGTGACTGGTGGCTTCAGACACACACACACACACACACAACACACACACACACAAATTGACCTTTTTTTTGTCTCCATGCCATACTTAAATAACATTTATGGACACACAAGAATGCACGAACAGACAAAGTTTTTAATGACCCAAGCAGACACAATTTTCTGGAGAAACAGACAAACCAAACTTTCGATGGGAAAGACACGTTGTTATGAATTATATAGATCTTAAATCGTGCCTGATGGACAGCTTCCATATCCTGAAATAAGAATATACAGTATAATCTTAAAACATAAAGAAAAGATTTTTAGGGGGTCTTCCAGGCTGCTGCAGGCAGGACTGCAATCCTGGGAAAAAGAAGCAGGAGCAGAGACTTTCCCGGCGAGGCACCAGGACACATGAGTCAGACAAGCACACATGTGCCCATGTGGAGGGTAAAGCAGGGCAGAGAGAAGGAGCAGCTGCAGATGTTACAGAGAGCGGCAGCAGCCTCTCTGCCTGTGCCTCCCATGTTCTAACAAACACACAGACAGGACATTTACGCAGTTTAGGGAGGAGAACAGACAGAAAGAGGCAGGTTTTGGAATGAAGAACAAGGAGTTGAGAGCTAAAAACTCTTTCTCATTTCACCATGGCTCAATCCTTGGTAAAGCATCCGGGGACATGTGATGACATTACCATCTCAGCGGCTTGAGATTGCTGCAGAGGGTGGATAGGGGGGAAAGCCGGGAGAGGCAGGCTGCCCACGTGCCAGGACATAGGCTCTGCCCCTGTGTGCCATTGTGGAGACAGAGGCTCTGCCTCCACCACAGCGACAGAGAACTGGTTCTGCTCAATGTGTAGCTGCGGAGACACGGGCTCTGCCCTGGGTCAGACTGTTCCCACCGTGGAAGCAACATTATACCTTAGCTGGAACATTCCCAGGGCCTTGCAGTATCATGGGGGATGCCCCAGTCCTAAATGCAAGCCTCCCCTCAGAGTTGAGAGATGTAACCATGCTTGATGAGAGGCAAAAAGGTTATTACAGGCACAAACTGAAAGTACAGCAGAGGAGAGAAGAAGAAAGAAGAGAATTGTCAGTCCTCTGGCAGGAAGGCCAGGCAGAGAACTCCATCACCCTCTGATGATGCCAGGGGTTTTCTCACAAATTCTGTGTAGATCAGAAGTCCCTGTTTTTTGGTGCCAGATGCGGGGGGGGGGGGGGGGGCGGTCTCCCTTATCCTCCTGGTCTGTTGGCCTCCAGGCTACAAGAGAAAGGGAGCAGGCTGGACTTTGTATGGCCTGTGAGTATGATGGAAATAGCCTTCTGGAAGTCTGTTTCAGTGTTACAGCTTGGCTCTATTTCAGAGTAATGAGAATATTCAGGCTGGGGCATCACCGAGTTTGCATTTGATGGCACGGTCCGACCATACAACTGGAGCACAATACCTAATTATCATATGGACAGCAATGGGTTTCATTTGTATGGAACTGTGTCAAAGGTCACTCTTAAATCATCTCCCAATCCCACCTTCTCCAAGGCAAAGTCTCCCATAGGGAGTCAGCAGAGCCTGGTACATTCAGTTGAGGGAGGTCCAAGCCCCTCCCCAATGCACCAAGGCTGCCTCAAGGTGTCCCACCATAGACATTGGGCTCCAAAAAGCCTGCCCATGCACCAGGGATGGATCCTGAGCCCACTGCTTGGGGGCCCCTAACCAGTTCAAGCTAAAGCAAATGTCTATTTGCTGAATTAATTTTAATTTTATTTTGAAATAATTATAGATTTAGAGTAAGTCAAATCCTATTATTGTACTTGTGCTTTATGAAGTTAATATATTTTAGTGACTGTTTTATAGTTTATCTGGAATTATGCAAAGATAGCTATAATTTTTTATTTTCATATGTTATAATAAGCACTAATATAAATTCATATGAACATAAAGATATATACACATACAGGTAAAAGTTGAAGAGAGAGAGACTAGCTCTCATATTTAATATAAAATACATAGAACCAAAAAGAGGACATTTTAATATTGGCAGAGCCTATATCAAATTGCTTGCAATGTTCTTTTCCATATCTGATAATAATGACAATCTCACAACTGGGCCACTTAGTATCAGTTGGCAGCATATACACTTGGTATTCCTTTTATAGACTTATTTTCATCAAGTGAAGTAAATGGGATTTACATCAACAAAGCACATTTAAATGCCTGAAAACTCTGCTGACCAAATCCTCAGTGTTTCAATGCTTCTAATTGTCTTTGCAATCCTGACACCATTCAGAATGGTACAGAATGTAGGACATGTGATTTGTGTGCATTTAGTAAAATTAACTCTTGTATTTATTTTTGCTGACTTTTTTTTTTTTTTGGTCAAATTTGGAGCTTGGCTTCTTTCTGCATAATAAAACAGCTGCTTGCTGACTGAAAAAGCAGGAACACATAAATAAAAACATGAAATACTTTATTTCCTTCTCCAGGCCGCAGATTTCTGTGTGCTGACTCTGCAGGGCTCCCACTGTGTTCTCTCGGCTGCCACTCAGACTAATCTGGTTCCGCGGGCACTCTTGTCAACTCTGAAGGACTTGCAAGAGTCTGTGAAGAAAACTGTACCTCCTACTTCTCAATGGTGCCTGAAAATGCCATTTGTTCCTTGCCTTCTGTGTGACACTGCATTTTAAAAATGTTTTTCATTGAAACAGAATTACATCACCTTCTCCCTCACTCTCCTCCCTCCAGTCCCTCCCAGCTACCTTTCCTCGAAATTCTCCCATGCCCCCATTCTCAAACTGATAGTTTTTCTTTGATTATATTTGTTACATGTATATGTAAATATATGTATACATATACACACATATACATATATGTATGTACTTACATGCACATAGATATATATGCATATGTATATATGTATGTATATAAAACCTGCTGTCAGCTTTTTTTTTTTTTTTACATGTATATGGTTTCAAGGCTGACCATTTTGCAATGGGTAACCAATAAAGAAATTCACCAATGGAAGGAGCTAATTCTCTTTTTCCCAACAGTCAATAGTTTCCTGTATTTCTTTGTCTAGGGGTGGGACCCTTCAAACTTTTCCCTCTTCCGTGTTAACAAGTCCATTGATAATGCTATTAATCCAGTATTCTTTATTCAGCCGATTTTAGGAGGGACTTTCACAGCAGACTTTCTGATTTTCTGGCTCCAACAATATTCCCCCCCCCATGCATGATCTGTGATGTAGATATATCAGTTAGGAATTCATGGAGAAATCTCCACAGCTTAACTATAGTGGGAGTTAGGAAAATATGGTGGATCCCATGGGCTTAAGGGAGTTTCTTAACCTGTAGAAGAACTTTAAAATATATCCATTTCCACATGTTAAGGAGGAGTTTGCCTCTTTGTCTGCCATCTTAATTTACTTTTAAATTAATTTTAAAATTAGCCCACAAAGGTTTTGGCGTGGCACGTGTTACATGTATGTATCATTATGGTTTTTTTCTACTTAACTCCTTCCCCATACCTTTTTTCACATCCACATCCCCTGTTGCTGATCTAGTTCCTTTCCCCCAGTAATCCTCAAATTCCACAATTATCTAAACTCATTAATTGCCAACAGCTCTCTGTTGTGGTTCGTTTTGATGTCAACTTGCCATAAATTAAAATCCCCTAAGACAGAGCGTCCCCTCCAGAAGTGCCCTGCTTGCTTTGATTGGTGTAGAAAGACCAATTCAATTGTTGCTGGCCCTTATGATAGCAGTCCCAATAAAAAGTTTATGACAGAAAAATCATCTCATCTTTCCTTCATTTGGCCTTCCTTTTTACCACTGGGTTAGTTTGCCCTATTAACACTGATTCTGATCACATTGTTGATATCAGGGCCAGAATTTCCAAGAATTTCCTCATGAACTTGGGACCAGAGGCTCTTTAGGAATTTTCTGAGCTTCTGGTGCCACATTGACTTTTGTTCCTCTGCTGGTCCTGCTGACAGAATGTCTTGGCTAGCTGCTGGAGGAAGAGTCCAGCACTTCTCAGTTGTCTTGGTCAAGGTCACCCTGGATTGCCAGTCAAACAAAGTCAAAATGAACAGGCCCACTGTGCTGACCATGACAGGCAGGTCAGCTGTAAGTGCTATACTAAGGCACTGGGGTTTTGTTAAATGGAATTAGCTAACTGGAGCAAAAATAAACAAAAGCAAAAAATTGATAATGGTGACTACCTCTGAGGATGAGATAGGTGTGAGGTTGTTTGTGAGAAGAAGGAGGAAGAGAGGGAACTGGTGGTGGAGGAGTAGGGGGAGGAAGAAAAAGAGGAGGAGGACAAAGAGTGAGAGGAGGCTGGGCTTCTGATACCATAGTGGGACAAATGAGGAACCCAGCCTTGTGAACTGAGCTACTGCTAGTTGTCAGGGTACCCTCAAGTGTGAGACA